>NW_026606179.1:27637500-29040833 GCF_029834395.1 Sorex fumeus
ATAGCAACCAATCACTACAAATTGACTTTTGTTGTTTATTTTCTTATGATTCCATTTGCTATTTCTTTTAAGTTATTTTGGGGCGTGTCAATAAATATGAAATAAATTTATTACATGCCTGGCAAGTGACTGACTGGAAAGTAGAAGGGAACCTGGGGACTCTGGTGGGGATGGTTGGGAGGGGACATCAGTGGAGGGATTAATGTTGGAACATTGAATGTCTGAGGCAACGCTATTATGAACAATAGTAAATCACAGTGCTTTAATAAAATTTTAAAAATATATATAGATTTCTTTTTTATTACTGAACACCATGAGGTACAGTTATAGACTTACAAATTTTCCCGCTTGGGTTTCAGGTATACAATGATCGAGTAGTCATCCTTCCACCAGTGCCCATTCTCCACCACGAATGATCCCAGTAGCCCTCCCACCCCCCCCCCACCCCCTACCCAATCCCCCTCATCTCATTTTGCCTTTGTGGCAGGGCATTCCCTTTTGCTCTCTCTTTCCTTTAGGGTGTTGTGGTTAGCAGTAGAGGTATTGAGTGGCCACTGTGTTCGGTCTATAGTCTACTTGCATTCTTGCATTATGAACAAATCCTCCAAACATTCTTTGCTTGGTTTTCCCTTCTCTATCTCAGCTGCCTCCTCCTCCCCGCCTCCAGCATGTGCTGCTGGCTTCCAAGCTGTGGAGCAGACCTCCTGGTACTTATCTCAACTATTCTGGGGTCTTCGTCTCCCATTCTGTTACTTTATATTACTCAGATGAGTGCAGTCTTTCTATGTCTGTCTCTCTCTTTCTGGCTTACTTCACTTAGCATGATATTTTCCATGTAGAACCACTTGTATGTAAATTTCATGACTTCATCCTTTCTAACAGTTGAATAGTGTTCCAATGTGTAAATGTACCAAAGTTTCTTTAAACAGTCATCTGTTTTCGGCCACTTGGGATTTTTCCAAATTTTGGCTATTGTGAACAGTGCAGCAATGAATCATAGAAGTACAGATGTCATTTTGACTGTACTTTTTTGCCTCTTCAGGATATATTTCCAGGAGTGGTATTACTGGATCAAATGGGAGCTCAGTTTCTAATTTTTTGAGAATCATCCATACTGTTTTCCAAAAGAGCTGAACCAGTCGGCATTCCCACCAGCAGTTAAGATAGGTCCCTTTCTTGCCACATCCACTCCAACACTGGTTGCTTTCATTCTTTTAGATGTGGGCCAGTCTCTGTGGTGTGAAATGATTTCTCATTGTTGTTTAGATCTGCATCTCTCTGATGATTAGTGATGTAGAGCATTTCCTCATGTGCCTTTTTTCCATTTGGATTTCTTCTTTGAGAAAGTTTCTGTTCACTTTGTCACTCCATTTTTGATGGTGTTGGATGTTCTGTAAAGCTATCAGTTGCCTTTATGTTATAGCAGATAGCTTGACCAACCCTAGGTCTTGTGCATGAAAGATTATCATGCTGACCACTGGAGCTCTTTGGTGTTATCACTCTCATTTAGTAGTTCAAGTTGATGTACCTCTGTTGTTTAGAACAATCACACAAACAGGGACCTCTGTAATCTAGAAAACACCTCTCCTTCCAAACATGCAATTCAACCTCCTACCTCATTATATAGTGACCTGGTTTATTCTGTTTCTCCACCTCTTTCTTTTTCCTGCTACCTAATGACTTGCCCAACAATCTAGTCACCTGTGCCAAATCAGATCATGCTTGTGTATGATGGGCTAATGGAAATCTCCAACTGTTACTTCTCCCCATAGAAGTCTATGATCTTAGATATTTCTGTTATTTGATTGGCTATGGGACCATACATGAGTAAATTGTTTGAGGGACTAACTTAATTAAGTCTTGGATTCATTAACATCTGTCTCTTCACATCTCCCTTATGTGGCCCTTCCTTTTTGTTTCCTCTTCCCTGGTCCCTCCTCATGGTTTTTATATGATCTGACTCCTTCCCTTCTTATTTTTTCTCTAACCTTACCTTAAATTTTCAAAAGAATTTTTATGATTTCATGATAAAAATATGTTCGACATGCATAACATTGAACTTAGTCTCTCAAAGAAAGGAAATTTTGCATTTGCAACATTATGAGTGAATCTAGAGGACATTGAAAGACGGCAGTCATAAAACAAATATCATTATATAGATATCTACAATGGTCAGATTTATAGAAGCATAAAATAGCATGAGATTGAAGGATGAAAGAAGAAAAAATGGAGACTTCAATTTGATAAAGTTTCTGTGATGTGTAAGATGAATAAGTTATAGAGATTTCTTGTTTAACCTATAACAAATAACACTATATCTAAAACTGATGTATTTTAAATACTACATATCATTTTAAAGTCTCTTACTACAAGGAAAGATACAAATCATATGAGCTTAGCAATACATTTAGAAAAACCATTTGACAAGCTCCAACACCTATTTATCACTTGATCACTTGACATCTCGTTACTCATCGATTTGCTCAAGCAGGCGCCAGTAATGTCTCCATTCATCCCTGTCGAGTGCTAGTGTGGCCCAATGTTGTCTGCTCACTCCAGGAATATGAAGAGCCTCAAACTGATTGTTCAGGGTCTTGACAAAGAAGTCTGACCATCTTATAGGTGGGCGGACATGCAATCTTTTGACGTCCCATGGAATCCAGTCGGTAATGGCTTTAGACCAGCAGTCCTCTTGAAATCACATTGCGTGACCAGTCCATCTGATTTTTGACGCCTTGGCAAACAAGATTCTCAATCAGGATTGAGATCCCTGATTCTCAATCATCAATGGAGGTCGTATCTCCAGATTCTTTCTCTCAGTTGAGTGAAACATGATACTCCAAACATAGCTCTTTCGATTCCTCTTTGGGAGACCCGAATAGCTTTCTCAACTTGTTTTCATAGGGGCCAGGTCTCTGAGGCATGTTAGTGCAGGAAGAATGGTGGAGTCAAAGACATGTACCCAGAGCTGGAGATTTTTCATCCGCTTAGTTATTTCTTCAATGCTCTTGAAGACGTTCCAAGCCACTCTCTTCCTCCTGTGCAACTCAGGTGCCTGGTCATTCGTCATGTTGACTTCTCGACCTAGGTATACATAACTGCTGCATTCAGAGATGTTTGTTCCATTGAGAGCAAATGGAACGTCAGGAACTAGTTCATTTTTCATGAACATTTTCTTGATAAGATTCAGCTGCAGTCCGACCTTTCCACAATCATGGTTGAAGTCGGCCAACTTTTTCACTGCTTGGCTAATGTTTGGTGTTAAAAATACCAATGGTGTCTGGATGGAACTGGAAGACATAAGGCTGAGCTATGTAAATCACAGAGAGAACAAATAATGAAAAAAATTATTCATAGGTGAAATATAAAGAAACATATTAAGAGACTAAACTGTAGATAATAAAAATAATTCCTGAGAATCTTTCCATTGAATTGAATTTTCTAAGTAGAGGATGGTATAGATATTTGTGAAGGGATACTAGCACTCTGATGAGGGTGTGATGTAGAAACATTATATTCCTGAAGTATTAATATTAACACTACTATATTAATATTACCAAAAATGGTGCTTAAAAGTAAAAAAATAGAGTGAAAAATAAAGAAATCAACAAAGTTCTTATGTTATAAAAGTTATCTTGGGCAACATATCAATTTTTTATCTTTTAATAATAATATATTTAATGAACTGCTTGCATTCTTAAAATTTGAGGTAACTTATTATTGTATAGAAAAAAATGGGCTGGAGCTATATAACACAGTGAGTAGGGCATTTGCCTTATACACAGCCGACCCCGTCTTCTGGAGTTCAATTCCTCTGCCCTTCTCAGAGAGCCTGGGAAGTTACCAAGAGTATCTCACGAGCACGGCAAAGTCTGGCAAGCTATCCATGACATATTCGATATGCCAAAAACAGTAACAACAAGTCTCACAATGTTACTGGGCCCACTTGAGCAAATCAATGAACACTGGGGGGACAGTGACAGTGGTAGTGACAGAAAAACAATAGAGAGCTCTTATGTACCAATTATCCAATTATCCAGTTTTTCTAGAAGTAAGATCTTGAAAAACTATTTTATAATATAGGGCATTGATGTGCCCTATGTAATGCACTCATCTTACTCAAATTCTCTACTCATCTACCTGTGAATATGGCATGATTAATTCTACATTACTATATCAAATATATATATTCCTATATCAAAAATATATTCATGATAGCAATTCAATCACCACAAATAGATTCTTGTTTTATCACCACCCACCACATTTTGACTCTCTCCCTACTCCTCAATATCTTGCCTCTAATCTTTTATAAGCAGTAATCTGTTCTTCGATAAAACATGGATTTTTGACCAGTGACACCTGTTTTGTCTTTTGTCCTCCAGAACTTCAATTTAATATTTTCATAGTTTTGAGCTATTAATTTTGTAGTAATAAGTTACAACAGCAATAGAAAATATATTTATCATCTTTGCACTGTCCATTCCAAAATCAGATGGCAACATACTCTGTTTTGTTTTTGTTTGTTTGGGGGGCTACATCCATTGGTACTCAGTACTTAACTCTTCTCTGCATTCAGGTATCACTTTTAACTGGGCTTGGGGAACCAAATTGCTTGCCAAGGCTTGAACCAGGGTTGGCCTCATGTAAGGCAAACACCCTACCCAGTGTACTATCATTTCAACTCTTAACATGCTCCATTTTAACTAATGTTTTATCTTCAGTATTTATGGCAGATAAGGTTTGTTTTTTCCTTTTCTTTTTCCTTTTTTTATGGAAAGTAAACTATATGTTTTTAAGAATTGGAGAAATTAAAAAAAGAATATTAAAAATCATGCTGAATTATGCTATTTAAAATAGCTCTATATAAAATCAATAAATAGACCTGGGATATAACCCAAGGACTGGAATACATATTTTGCATATGAGAAGCTCCTCTTATTTTCTTTTTTTTCTTTTTGGTTTTGTTTTGAGGCCACACCCAGAGGTGGTTGGGCTGAAGCAATAGCACAGCTGGTAAGGGCATTTGCCTTGCACGTAGCCCACCCAGGTTCAATTCCTCCACCCCTCTCAGAGAGCCCAGCAAGCTACCATGAGTATCCTGCCCACACAGCAGAGCCTGGCAAGGCCCCGTGGCATATTTGATATGCAAAAAACAGTAACAACAAATCTCACAGTGGAGACATTACCGGTGCTCACTCAAGCAAACAGATGAACAATGGGAGGACAGTGCTACAGTGCTACCCAGAGGTGGTCAAGGATTAGTCCTGGCTCTGCAATCAGGGATCACTCCAGGTGGGCAAGTGGTACCATATGTGTGCAGAGAATCAAATCTGGGTTAGCTGAATGCAAGACAGGTGACATACCTGTTCTTCTATTCCTCCAGCCCTAATACTTTTGATTTTTTTTTTAATACTACTATCACTGTCACTGTCACTCCCACTATTCATCGATTTGCTCAAGCTGGCCCAGTAACATCTCAATTGGGACACTTGTTACTGTGTTTGGCATATTGAATACATCACAGGTAGCTTGCCAGACATTGCCGTATGGGCGAGATACTCTTGATAGCTTGCTGGGCTCTCTGAGAGAGGGGGAGGAATCAAACCTGGGTCAGCAAGACAAATGCCCTATCCGCTGTGCTATCGCTCCAGCCCCTCTCTGGTATGAGGTGGAATCTCTTTATTGTTTTGGTTTGCATTTCCCTTATGGCTAGTGATATAGGGAATTTTTTCATGTGCCTTTTGGTCATTTGTAATTCTTTAAGGAAGTTTCTGTTCATTTCTTCCCATTTTTTGATGAAGCTACATGTCTTTTTTTTTCTGTAAAGTTCTACCCGTGCTTTATACATCTTGGATATTTACTCTTTATCAGATGAGTGGTGGGCAAATAGTTTCTCCCACTCTGTGGTTTGTTTTTGTATACTAGTCATCATTTCCTCTGATGCAAAAAAATTCTTGATTTAATATAGTCCAATTTGTTTATCTTTGCTTTCACTTGCTTGGCTGGTGGTGTTTCATCCTTAAAGATACCTCTGACTTCAGTGTCATGAGTGTTATGTCTATATTTTCCTCAGTGTATTTTAAATTCTGGTAAAAAGTCTTGAGGTCATTAATTTACTTTGAGTTCACTTTTGTGCAGATGTGAGATATGGATCCAGTTTAACATTTTTGCATGGGACTATGCAGTTCTCCCATCCCATTTGTGAAAAGCTTTCCTTTTTCTAGTTCAAGAAACCAGCTCCTTTATCATAGATTAATCTTTAGGAGTCTTTAATCCTTCCCATAGATCTGAGAGTCTAGCTTTAATCTAGTAACACAGGATTTTGACAATAACTTTTTGTAAAGTTTAAAGAAGGAAAAGTGATATCTCAAAACTTCTTGTTTTTTCCTCTCTCAATTTATCCAATTTTCCTTGATTTGCTTAGGTCATAGTCATAGATTATACTTCATAAAAATAACACTCTAAAATGACCTCTCCATGGGTGATAGATGTTTCAAAATGTTCTTTGCTGACGAATTGTAATCTGTACAGATAGAGAGCTCTTCTAATTCCATCATTCTGTAGACCATTCCAAACAAATGGAAAATTCTATGAAGCCTTTATCAGGGTATATTTATAGGTTTTTTCCTCCTAGGCCTGAGGTCAATTCTAAAATTTCTCAAGATCATTTTCTTAGTATCTTTTCTATCAACCTCCTCCCGCCCCCCACCATCCCTGCCCATGAGCTGCCACTCTCTCCTCTCAACTTTCCTGCCCCATTCATACATAAGAATGTTTGAAAGGAAGTCTGAGCTTCCTGAAGCAGGTTGGATGCTCGCTTTGCATGCAGCTAACCTTAGTTCACTCTTCCGGAATCCTATATGGTCCTCTGAGCCCTGACAGGAGTGATTCTTGGGCACCTTTGAGTGTGGTCCAAAATCCAGAAAAGAATGTTTGGTTGGAATAAGACTGACCTAGAGAAGGCTGTTCCCTGCTTCAAAACAAACAAAGGCTAATTCCCTAGAGGATCTTCTCCCCTTTTGACATACATACCACATTTCCAACTATCAGCAGTCCCTCTTTTCCTCCAAAGGGTAAAAGAAATACTCATATTGTGTTGACACAGTGCATAATAAATAATAGAAAGACTAGGCCATCGTGAGCCAGATTTAGAGATATGTTTGCTTAAGAAAAAGGTGATTTATCATCCCCTCCTTTATTTTCTGCTGTGTTTGCATGTTGGGTACAATATTTGTACATTCATCAAAGCCTCATACATTAATCTGACCTGCCACTGAGAAGTGAAATGCAATGCATCAAAAAGTGTGAGAGAGGTTAAAAATTATCTGCTTTCCTAGACTATATATAGCCAGGTTTACAACAAGGGGAAAAGTTTTAAAAGTTTTTGATCATGGAACATATGACTCATCTTGACAAAAGAGACAAACAGCAATTAATAGTACTTTACTTAGGCCTTCACTTTGCTCTGCCATAGGTAGTCAAATTTTCATAGATAGTGTTTGCCAACTGGAACTAAAACAGAGATTTAATACCAAACTGATAGTTCACAGACCATATTTGGCGAAAGGGCATATTTTGTTCAGTCTCACATAGTAAGTATGTGCATGCTCTAATTAATTGGAAATAATCAGAAGACCTGATGTAAGCCTAGCAGAAGAAGACTACTCAAAGACTTGGCAACACCATGTCCAATTTCCTTCTCAATCTGATCCAACACAGCAATGTATAGTCTTATTACATTAGGTGCACATAAGTCCTAATCACACCTTATATTGTAGTGACTCTTCTAATTTGATCATCCTACTGATCAAGTTTGACACCCGTGATGATGGCCTCTCCGTCGGGAGACATGGTCAGGTAGAGGGTGCGGTAGGGGTGGCCGGAGAGCTTGGCCACCTGCGTGAGGGAGGGGTACTTCCACACCAGGATCTGGTTCTGCGAGTAGCCGTGTGTGCTCACCAGCTCATTGGCGTGCTTGGACCAGGCCAGGTTGCAGACCTGGGAGCCAGTGTCAATGCACTGCCAGTGGCTGCCCTGTCAGAATGTTCCAGAAGCAGATGCAGCGGTCTGCGGCCAGCAGCCTGTGCTGGTGCGGGGACCAGGCGATGGCCTTCACAGCGGGCAGGTGCTCGGTGTACTGCTGCACGGGGCTCAGACTCGAGTGATTCCAGACCAGCAGCTTGTTGTCATTGCCTCCCGAGGCCAGGAGCTGGTGGTCTGTGGACCACTTGAGGCCGCACACTTCCTGCCGGTGGCCTTGCAGCCGCTGTTCGGCCTGCAGCGGCGGGGTGCGCACGTTGGGGTCACACCCACCAACTGGCCCCCTGGCGCTGTGTAATCCCATCAACGGCCAAGACTCAGAGACTATAAAAACCAGCTCCCGTAACCACGCGGCCGCATTCGCAGCCGTGACATCTTATTATGACATCTTATTAACTCACTCCTACTTTGGACAAACTGGCAGGCTACTGAATGTAGCCTGCCCACACGGCAGAGTCTGGCAAACTCGTGGCGTACCCAATATGCCAAATACCAGTAACAATGATGGGTCTCATTCTCCTAAAGAGCCTTGAATATAATCTCAGGGCTAGGATGAAAGAGACGTTACTGGGACCTGCTCGAGGCAATTGACGAATAACAGGATGATTTGTGATTTGTGACTGATCAAGTTCATTCAAGCATTTTAGTTTAAAATCTCTACACTACAAGGGAAGTGCAGTGATTTTAAATTAATATATTTTAGTAAGTTTCAAAATAATATAGAAACATTTAATCCAATGTATTTAAAAGAAATGATCTATACTTTTTCTCTTTCTCTGTGTCGAAGATCTCACCTTCCTGGTGCCTGGGCTTTCACAGCTTCTTCTTTTTGAAGTAAGCATCAGTGAGATGTTTTGGGATTTTCACACCACTGAGATCAACTTTGGTGGAGGTGATGATGACAAATTTCTGGTGTGCTCTACACAGGGGGGTGCGATTGAGGCCCAGAGGCCCAGTCACAAGCAATAGGCCACTGCCCAGCTGCTTCAGGAAAACCACACTCACCCCGACCCTATTCAGTGTTAAAAGTATAATGTGTTTAGGCTTAGATTTACACAACTCTCAAGGACCCGGATTCGATTCCTCCACCCCTCTCCGAGAGCCTGAAAGCTACCGAAAGGATCTTGCCCACACGGCAAAGCCTGGCAAGCTACCTGTGACATATTCGATATGCCAAACACAGTAACAAGTCTCACAATGGAGATGATACTGGGCCTGAGCGAGGAAATCGACTAACAATGGGAAGACAATGCTACAGTGATCTATACTTAACATGTATCCTACGTAGAATTCACAAAAATAAAAACACAAAACAACAACAACAACAACAACAAATTAGAACCATAAAATTAATGTATCTGGTAAGGGAATATATTGTATTATGAAAAAATAATCTAAACAATAAAACACAAAATGCATAACTAAGCATTTTTAACTCTTCTGTGATTCACTCTTAAAGCTTGAATTGGCACAGAGAATATAGAAGTTAAGATGGTTGTTTGGCATACAGCTAACCCCAATTCAATATCTGACACAGCATATAGTCATCTGAGCACTTTCAGGATTTATTCCTGAACACAGAGCCAGAAATAAACCCTGAAAACCACCAGGTATGACAACAAATATAGATAGATAAATAAAAATTAAATTAGAATGTGATAAAAATAGAATGTGAAGACCCTCTTGATATGTTCTAGGATCTCACCACAAAGATCATTCAAAACCATTCATGACCATCAAATACTTTTAACCTTCACTGTAGACCTGGGACTTCTCTCCTGTGTAATCCCTGCTGCCTTTTTGGCTTTCAGATCTAACCTTCCAAAGGATGAATTCCACAAACCTTTAAAGTAGTCGCCTGCCCAGTAGACTGGCTGTCATGCCCACAATTTGCCTCCAGGTGCCATCTTAGTGCACCAACAGCCCTGGCCCAGAGACTCCCAATTGAATGCCCAAATGAATTAGTGCCATACAGAGATGTCTCTGGAACCCAACCATTTACAATCTAGAAATTTACATTGACAATTGGGGCTGTGAAAGCTCTCATGATATTCAAAATGAGCAATGGAAAAAAAATTATCTAGCGTCTTCCCATGGCACGTAGGCTTGAATAGTGGTTAGAAATTTTGAGAAAAGTATAATGCCCAAAATGAGAGAGAGAGAGTATTAGGGAAATTGTCTGCCATAGAGGCAATGTGAGGACTGGAATGTGAGTGGTGGAAGATATGCACTGGTAGAAGGATGAGTGTTTCATAATGACATGGCTGAATCTCAAACATGAAAGCTTTGTAACTCTATCTCATGGTGATACACTAAAAAAAAAAAGTAATGTGGAGTTCATGCCCAATTCAATCAGTTTAATCAATGGCTGAACAAATAGTACCACTCCTACATTATTGACCCCTTTATCACTTGACATCCTGTTACTCATCGATTTGCTCGAGTGGGCACCAGTAACGTCTCCATTTATCCCTGTCGAGTGCTAGTGTAGCCCAGAGGTGTCTGCTCGTTCCAGGAACATAAAAAGCCTCAAACTGATTGTTCAGTGTCTTGATGAAGAAGTCTGACCATCTTGTAGGTGGGCAGATACACGATCTTTTGACGTCCCATGGAATCCAATCGGTAATGGCTCTAGTCCAGCGGTCGTCTCCAAATCTCTTTTTGGGTCACACCTGGCGATGCTCAGGGGTCTACTCCTGGCTCATGCACTCAGGAATCACTCCTGGAGGTGCTCTGGGGACCATATGGGATGCTGAGAATCGAATCTGTATAGGCCACGTTGGCTGTGTGCAAGGCAAATGCCCTACCGGCTGTGCTATCGCTTCAGCCCCTCCAAATCTCATTACATGTCCAGCCCATCTGATTTTTGACGCCTTGGCAAACAAGACAGCATCCTTGATTCTTGATCGTCAATGGAGGTCGGAACTCTGGATTCTTTCTCTCACTTGAGTGAAGTGTGATACTCCAAGCATAGGTAACGGTAAAGGTAAAGGCCCTCCCGTTGTTCATCGATTTGCTCGAGCGGGCTCAGTAACGTCTCCATTGGAGACTTTGTTGTTACTGTGTCTGGCATATCGAATACTCTCGGTAGCTTGCCAGGCTCTCCAAGAGGGGCGGAGGAATCGAACTCGGGTTGGCCATGTTGGCTGCATGCAAGGCAAACACCCTACCGCTGTGCTATCACTCCAGCTCAAGCATAGCTCTTTTGATTTTTCTTTGGGAGACCCGAATGGCCTTCTCATCCTGTTTTCGTAGGGCCCAGGTCTCTGGGGTGTATGTTAATGCAGGAAGAACAGTGGAATCAAAGAGATGTGCCAGAGTCAGAGGTTCTTCGTCCTCTTAGCTATTTCTTTGATGCTCTTGAAGGCATTCCAAGCCGCTCTCTTCCTCCTGCGCAACTCAGGTGTCAGGTCATTCATCATGTTGACTTCTCGACCTAGGTACACGTAACTGTTGCATTTGGAGATGATCATTCTGGTGAGAGCAAATGAAACTTCAGGAATGAGACCATTTCTCATAATAATGCCTACATTATTAAAAAATAATAAAAATTGAAAAATAAAGTCCTTTCAAATAAGAGCAGACAACTTTAAGAGACACATTGCTTACTCATCTTCTTGCATATTAAATTAAATAACAAAGCATGAGATGACACAAAACATGTTTAAAGTAGTACATTCACAAATGTAAATCATGAAAAACAGTTGAATATAGATATGTTAATGTATAAATAGATGTGATAATATTAATTACTGGCTGTTTTCAAAAAGGGAATTATTAAAATTGCTATTTACCTTGAGTTAAAGTTCAGGATTATGGCTGAGATTTCTTAGAAATCTTTCTCTAATCCACACAGGATCACTTGTGTGAATGTACAGCCAGACCTAACACAATGGTCCTTGGAATTTTTCTGAGAATTATTTAGGAAAATTATGTATGTAGGTATTTCTGTCTCTGTCTCTATCTGTCTCGATCTCTCCTCTTTTCTTTTGGACATTATGGTTCGCAATACAGATACTGAAAGGTTATCATATATATTTCTTTACCTACTTTGCTCTACCCTACTGCTGTACTATTGCTCCAGCCCGTGACTTATTCAATATGCCAAAAACAGTAACAAGTCTCACTTAGTGTTCTTGGAGCGAGTAGATGCCATTGGGCTACACTAGCACATGACAGGGATGAATAGAGACATTACAGGTGCCTACTCGAGCAAATAGATGAACAATGGGACAATAGTGATACAGTGCTACGGAAGCTCAGTTTCTATATTTTTGAGGAATACCCATATTGTTTTCAAAAAAGGCTGGACCAGTTGGCACCTTACTAACACATCTCCTCACATCCCATTCAGCACTGTTTGTTCTTGTTCTTTTTCTTTTTGATGTGTGCCAGTCTCTGTGGAGTGAAATCATCTCATTGTTGTTTTGATTTGCATCTACCTGATAATTAATGATGTAGAGCATTTTTTCATGTGCCTTTTGGCCATTTGAATTTCTTCTTTGAGGAAATTTCTGTTCATTTCTTTTCCCCATTTTTTGATAGGATTGGATGTTTTTCCTTGTAAAGTTCTACCAGATTCTTATATATCTTTGATATTAACTCCTTATCAGATGAGTATTGGGTAAACAATTTTTCCTATTCTGTGGGGTTTAACTGGTTTTTTTTTTGAGGTGCAGAAGTTTGTTAGTTTAATATAGTCCCATTTGTTTATCTTTGCTTCCACTTACTAGGTGAATGGTGTTTCATCTTTGAAGATGTATGGCTTCAATGTCACAGAAGATTCTGCCTATTTTTTTCTACACGTATTTTATAGATTCAGGTCTGATGTTATCTAATTAATTGTATTGATAAAACATTTGTATTTAGAATGGATACGTATTTCACAAAATCATATATGAATTAATTTCTTTCCACATCCCTGTAGTAGCACTGTAGCACTGTCCTCCTCCCTTTGTTCATCAATTTGCTCGAGTGGGTCCAGTAAAGTCTCCATTGTGAGACTTGTTGTTACTGTATTTGGCATATTAAATATGTCATGGGTAGCTTGCCAGGCTTTGTCGTGCGGGCGAGATACTCTCGGCAGCTTGCTGGACTCTCTGAAAAGGGCTGAGAAATTGAACCCAGGTCACCGGGGTCTGCTGCATGCAAGGAAAACATCCTACCGACTGTGCTATTGCTCCAGCCCTATCCCTGTTGTATAATCATAAAATGATATGTTAAAGATTATAAAATTTCTTGGTAAATCCTCTGTAGAACTCCCACTACCCAGTAGAATTAAAAACCTGTACTGAAGAGCTAACAGCTTGGAAAATAAAAATCAGCAATTAAATGTATCACATTTATACCGAAACAGAAAACACCAGCTTACAAGAACAGCTTAAATAGAATTGAAGGAAACATTTAAAACTGTTTTTTCAGACTATCATACAATTTAAATACTTCTTTTTGTTTGTTTTATTTTTTTTGTTTGTTTTTGGGTCACATTCGTCGATGCTCAGGGGTTACTTATGGCTCTGCACTCAGGAATTGTTCCTGGTGGTACTTGCGGCACCATATGAGATGCAAACTATTGCTGCAATCCCATAATTTAAATAGTTTTGTATCTTGATTAAGAAAATATTAACATAAAGGGTTTGACATGTAACAACGTGTTAGTAATCTCTTATACAAGAGCTTAATGGCTCCAGGCTGAGGTACAACAATCTTCACACACATTTTTTAAAAGGAAATCTTTTTTGATCATCTTTTAGAGAATTAATAACAGCAGGCTATTATTTTGTATAAATTATTTTGTATAAGTGATTTATACAAAATAAACTATTTAGGGCCTGCTATTGAGGTAGGCTTGGATAGTGTTTGGGAAAATTGGAAGTAATGGTGGTGAGGTGTAATGGTGGTGGGATTGGTGTTGGAATATTGAATGTAATATATTGCTGTGAACAACTTTATAAAAATAAAAATTAAAAAATAAATAAATAGTTTTGTTATTCATTAAGGACTTCAATTTAGTAACTGTATTTGGGGTAAAAAGTTTTATAAGTCAGTTTAGTCTATTTGGACACTATAGAACACATTTATTTAAGAACACATTTATTTAAGAATTTATTTAAGATCACATTATTTAAGAACTCATTAGCTAAAAATCAGATATGAGTAAAATCTATGAAGGTTTTTTATTTTTTCTGCCTTATTTTACTAAGCACAATACCCTCTTGGATACCCCATGGTGTGACAAATGGCATGATTTAATTGCTCTGTCTGCCTATAGAACCACCATTATTATAGGGTCAGACCCTATTAAGATCAGGGCTTACTCCTGACTCTGCACTCAGAGATCACTCCTAGTCAGGCTCTGAGAACCTTATGTGGTAATGGGGGTAGGGGACGTCAAACCTGGACTGGCTGCCTTCAAAACAAGCACTTTACCTGTTTTACTATTTCTCTAAGCCAATTTAATATTTCTAATAGCTAATGAATGAATGGTATTTCACTGAATGTACAAAAGTTATAAGTAATACATATTCTTTATTCATTTTTCAGCCAGAGGGCACTTGGGCTACTTCTATTCATTGGCTGAAATAAACATGAGGATATATAAATATCTTTGAATTAATATTTATGTATTTTTTCAAGTTGGTAACCCAAAGTATGATAACTGGAACATATGAGATATCTATTTTTAATTGACTTAAGACTCTCCTTACTGTTTCCCAGAATAGATGCACCAATTTACATTCTTGGCAATGCTGTACAAATCTTCTATTCTTTCCAAATCCTCTCCAGCACCTTTTATTTCTTTTCTTTTGGGTAACACCTGGAAGGGAAGGAAGGAGGAGGATTCATTCAGTGGTAAAAGTGTGGTGAGAGATAAAGATGGAGCTGTTGTATATCATGAAATATTCAGTTTGGAATACTTATCCAAAGAATATGAAAGATAATGCTGCAAAAATTTATTTCTATCTCAATGTTTATTGCAGCATTATTTATAGTAGCTAAAATATAGAATCAGCAGTAGAGAGTTAAGAAAATTGACTTATTTTCACATTAAATATTTTTTGTGTTTATTTCTGCTATATGTAAGGCAACATGGTTGCAATAGTGATAACATTAATACTTCGATCTCTAAAGTTATTGCATCTTTTTATTTATTTATTTATTTATGTTTTGCTTTTTGGGTCACACCCAGCAATGCACAGGGTGCATGCACTCAGGAATTACTCCTGGCAGTGCTCAGGGGACCATATGGGATGCTGGGAATTGAACCCAGGTCAGCAGTTTACAAGGCAAACACCCTACCTGCTGTGCTATCACTCCAGCCCCAAGTTATTGCATCTTCACTACCAAAGTTCCAAAGCGATTTTGTCTTTATATCACTTCTGGTACACTTCTTCCTGCCCAAACTTCTCTCTTCTTGCCACTTAGTAACCTAAGTTCTGTCTAAAGTATTCTTATCATTAGGTACTATTCCTCTTGCTTTGCTTATTTATATACCACTTATAAGTGACATCAATTTGGCATGTTTTTGCAAAGAAATAGTATTCCTCGCATAGAACAGTATAGAAAAAATTTTGTTACTTAGGGAAAAATGGAAATAATTGGTTTATGTGAAGCCAAATAAATAAAAAGATAAAAGTAAGTATTTGATTATTTCACCTATGCTTGTAATATGTAGTATAAGAATATAAACTTGATTGACAAAGAAAATAAAAATACAAGTGAACTTTTCTTTTTAGCAAACAATTTTCAAGTATTTCTCAAGAAACATTAATTTCTTTTTTAAAATTTTATAATTTTTAATTGAATCCATATTAGCACTTGGCAAAGTGTTGCTGACCCAGAAGCTAGGGGTCACCAGGTGATCCCAGCAGTGTTTGGTGGGGATTAGGGATGGTGAGGGTCATGAGATGTCATGGATCAAACTCTGGAGCCTCACACACTTATAAGTGCCCAAAATCTGAGCTCTTGTCTGCTCCCAAAGCAGTCAGCATATTTTGGGACCAAATCACTTTTGCTTTCTAGAAAATGTGACTCCAAGAGGCTTACCTGTTTTAAATATTAAAGAGAGCATTCTGAAGAAAGAAGGACAGAGGGTGCCACAATAGGTCCATCATTCATTACTTCCTTTGTGGGGGAAGACACACCTGGTGGGGTTCAGGGCTTTGACTCAGGGATCATTCCTGGAAGCCTTGGGGGCGCATATGGGGTGCTGGGGATGGAACCAGGCATGCAGTATGCATGGCCAGCACTCTATTCACTCTATCAACACTCTGGCCCACATGTTTGTTTTTTATTTTTTTGGTCAGGAGTGGCCTCCTGGGCCCCCTGGCACTACTTGGGAAGCACCCCGAAGTTAAAAAAAAAAGTTCCTTTCCTGATATTAAAGAAATATAAAATCATCACTACTCACTGTCCTTTTCTTGGGGGGGGGGGGTCACACCTGGCAATGCTCAGGGCTTACCCTTGGCTTCTTGCCCAGGTGTCATTCCTGGTGAGGCTCAGAGGACCATATGGAATGCCAAGGATTGAACTCAAGTTAGCTACATGTAAAGCAAGTGCCTATCTGCTCTGCCATCTCTTTGTCCCCTATTCATTGACCTTAAATTTTAGTCTTAAAAGTTGTTTACTGATTACAGTCATTTTCTGAGTTGGTGTTTTCTATCCACTGTGTTCTCATATAGCAAAAGAAATAATTCATGGGTGAGTGGCTATTTTGAGTCCCTTTAGGAATATATAGTACCACAGGGGCTGAAGCGATAATACAAAGGGTAGGGTATTGGCATTCCCCACGGTCAACCCGGGTTCAATTCCCGGCATCCCATATGGTTCCCTGAGCACTGCCAGGACTAATTCCTGAGTGCAAAGCCAGGAGTAACCCCTGATCACCAGGTATGATTCAAAAAGCCAAAAATAAAGAAGGAAAGAAAGATATACAGTACTAGAAAGATACTCCATGGGTTAAGGTGCTTGCCTTGTATGTGACTGACCATGGTCCCCTGTCGCAGACATGGAGGTAGCCTCAGCTTTACTGGCTGTGACCAAACCCCTCCACCTGACCCTACCCCCCACCCCCGAAAAAAAAGAAACCATAACAGAAAGTCCATTCTGAGCAAGAGAGGACACACACTGTGGTCTAGGGGCCCATTTGGGAACAGTTCTCTGTCTGCAACGTGAGCGCTCATGCCTGTGTTCAGGGAGAGCTGGCAGGGGCGGGTTTTGTGCTGAATGTGGCTCCCATGATCTGAGGCGTTGGATACTTGAGTGAGACACTGGGCCTGCAAAGGTAGGAGACAGTAAAGTCACGTGTGAAAGCAGACACTGACGTGCCCGAGGGGAGAGAGCCCAGTCAAGCAGCGGGGATAAGATGCCAGAGCACAGCCCTTGACCAGGTGTCAGTCATGACACCAGCCTGCACAGCAGGAAAGCTCGTTTTCCCTTGAATTATGCCAATCTTCTGGCTGGCCGCCTCCGGGCCCCTCTCCATTTGGTTGGGGAACGCCACCAGCAGCACCACGCAGACTGTAAACTCTCCAGGACAAAGTCTGTGCATACCTAAACCTCAGTGTGGGGCCTGGAGTGTTGCCGGCATGAAACCCACGTTCCAAAGGCTGACTGAACATCCCAAGCGGCCTAAAGTGATGCTCGTTTACCTCTCCCGTTGGTGTCACATTGAATCAGAATTTGCCTTGTTAAATAGAATTTTAATCACTGTGTAGCAATGAATTACCTATTTATTATGTCATCTTCGGGCTGGAGTGATAGCACAGAGGGTAGGGCATTTGCCTTTCACGTGGCTGACCTGGGTTTGATTCTTCCGTCCCTCTCGGAGAGCCGAGCAAGCTACCGAGAGTATCTTGCCCGCAGGGCAAAGCCTGAGAAGTTACCCGTGACTTACTCGATATGCCAAAAATAGTAACAGCAAGTCACAATTTGTTGTGAGACGTTACTGGTGCCTGCGAGCAATTCGTTGAACAACGAGAGGACAGTGCAACATTGCTTAATTGAATCACAGTGAGATACAATTACAAAGTTGTTCATGATTGGGTTTCAGTCATCTAATGTCCCTTCACCTATCCCCTCACCAGTATACATTTCCCAACACCAACTTTCCCAGTTTCTCTCCACTGCCAGCCCCTACTTGCCTCTATGGCAAGCATTTCCCACCCCACACCTCTCCTCTCTCTTTCCCTTTTAAGTACTGAGGTTAGCAATACTGTTACTGAGAAACAATCATGTACATTACTTTATGTCCTTTCAACACTCAATTCTTGTACAGAGTGATTATTTCCACAGATCATTATCATAATAGTCCCTTCTTTGTACTAACTGCACTCTCCCTCCCACTTTATACCAGTCCTCCTGGTCCTTATTTTTACTGTGTTGGGGTATTTAGTCTAATATTATATTTTTTTATATCCTGCAAATGAGTTCAATTATTCTATGCCAGGCCCTCTCCTTCTATTTTCACTCATCATGATATTCTCCATGTCCACCCATGTATAAGAGAATTTCATGACTTTATTCTCCCTAGTGGTTATGTAGTATTCCATTCTTTAAGTGCAACATAGTTCCTTTAACCAGTCATCTGTTCTTGGGCACTCAGGTTGTTTCCAGATTCTGACTATTACGGACAGTGTTGTAATGAACATAGACATGCAAATGACATTTTTGCATTGTGTTTTTGGGCCCCTAGGGTGTATTTCCAGGACCAATATTGCTGGGTTGTATAGAAGCTCAATTTCTAGTGTTTTGAGGAAAAACCATATTATTTTCCAAAAGAGCTGAATCAGTCTGCACTTCCACCAACAATAAATAAGAATCCCTTTCTCCCTACATTTGTACCAGCACTGATTGTTCTTGTTCTTTATGATGTGTGTCAGTCTCTCCTGATGATTCACTAATCACTAATGTAGAGCATTTTTTTCATGTGCCTTTTGGCCATTTGCATTTCTGCTTTTGGAAAATTCCTGTTTATTTCTTCTCCCTATTTTTTGATAGTTGCCGCAGACTGGCTCGGTCGGGAACCACCAGGCTGAGGGAATGTGGGAGAAGGTTTACAGGAAAGCAGGAGATTCGGCGATGACAGACAGACACCAACACAAGTGAGGCTGAGTGCTGCTGCGATTTTACTGAGCACAGAGTTCCTTTTTTATACAGTCAAGGCAAAATCATAGAACAAAGAGCCAGAATACAATCGGACATTACATCATATCGTGGTTACTTATTGGTGACATATTCCAAAAAATATCGAGGGACAAAAACACTTTCTTAATACACTTCCTTCTTTAAATTAGGACAAAACATTTACCTATGAATTCTTTACAGTGATTACACAGGATTTAATGTCTAACCATGGTTCCCCTTTCTACAGAGTTCTCTATCATTGTTTTTCTTCAGCAACTTTTGTTTTCATATGACAGGGTCTTAACCACACATCACAATCCAGGAAGGGTCTCGGACCTTCCCATATATTGGTTTGCAACACTTTGTTTTTCTGTTAATAAACTCCAGGATGTATGTGCTTGAACCAGTTTTTGTATGGGGGGATAAAGGTTTCACAATGTCCCTCATTCTCTCATACGGTAGCTTATTGTTTTCTTTTATGTTAGGCACCCTTGCTTGAAATTAAGGGCTGTACTGTATGCTAAGAATCTAATTGTTTCAGCCACAATATTTGGCGATTTTTCTGGCTCCTGTTATTGTTTGGTTTCACTATGACTTCTGACCTTTGTCGAACCTAACATCTCCTTAGTTTCCTACAGATTTCACAATGATTAAAAGCAAACTATAACTACAAAGCTTCTACCTATTAATTCTAAATACCTAACTTATAAGTAAAATTGGCAGGCAACCATTATAAACTCCATCCGGGATGCAGAAGAGCCACATACCAAAGTGCCACAGAAGCACACAAAGCAGGATAAGAAAAAGGGGGCGCCGGAGGCATAGACCCAAAGGTCGCGAACCTCCCTTTCCCGCGGGACCTGGGCCAGGCCCAGGTCACCTTAGCAGGTTGGTACGCGGGCGACACCATTGACGGCGTGGCAGATAGTATTGGATATTTTCTTGTAAAGTTCTACCAGTGCCTTTGATAATATCTTTGATATGATTCCTTTATCAGATGGATTTTAGATAAATAATTTTTCCATTCTGTGAGCTGTCTTTGCATCCTGGTCATTGTTTTCTTTGAGTTGCAGAAGCTTTTTAATTTAATGTAGTCCTATTTGTCCCTTTGCTTCCACTTACTTTTTCCCCAAAATTGCTTTAGCTATTTGTGAAGGTGTAGGGGTAATTATTGCTCCATATGAATTTCAGGACTGTTTGATCTATTTCTTTGAAAAATGACATGTTTATCCTTATAGGGAGTGCATTGAAACTGTACAGTGCTTGGGAGGGGGGTATGGCCTTGTCAATGTTAATCCATGAGTAGAGGATTTGTCTCCATTTCCCCATGTGCTCTCTTATTTCTTCAAGTTGTGTTTTGCAGTTTTCTTTGTATAGGACCTTCATCTCTTTAGTTAAGCTTATTCCGAAGTACTTGATTTTCTGAGGCATAAATTGTGGATAATATCGTATTTATTTAAATATCTCTTTCGTTATTTGTGTATTGGAAAGCCAAGGACGTTTTGGTATTGATTTTGTGACCTGACACTTTACTATATAAATCTACTGTTTTTAGGAGGGTATTTTTTTTGCAGTCTTTAAGGATTTCAAAGTATAGTATCATGTTATCCTCAAATAGTAAAAGCTTGACTTCTTCCTTTCCTATCTGGATGCACTTGATATCTTTTTCTTACCTAACTGCTATGGCAAGTACTTCCAGTACTGTACTGAATGGAAATGGTGAAAATGGGCAAACTTGTCTTGTGCCTTATCTTGGAGTGGATGATTTTCATTTTTTTCCCATAGAATATAATGTTTGCTGTGGGCTTGCGGCAAATGGCCTTGGATATATTTAGGAAAGTTCCTTGAATTTCCATTTTCTTGAGCTTTCTTAAGAGTTATTAATGTGAATGGGTGCTGGATTTTATCAAATGCTTTCTCTGTATCTATTGATATGATGACATGAATATTATTTTCTCTTTTTAATATGGGGCTGGAGTGATAGCGCAGCAGTAGGGCATTTGACTTGCGTGCAGCCAGCTTGGCCGAGCTGGGTTCGATTCCTCCACTCCTCTCAGAGAGCCCAGCAAGCTACTGAGAGTATCTCGCCTGCACTGCAAAGCCTGGCAAGCAACCCGTGACGTATTTAATATGCCAAACACAGTAACAACAAGTCTCAAAATGGAGACATTACTGGGCTCGCTTGAGCAAATCAATGAACAACAGGAGGACAGTGACAGTGACGGTTTTTAATATGGTGTATTATTTTGATTGACTTTAACATGTTAAGCCATCCTTGCATTTCTGGAATGAATCCTATTTGTTCATGGTGTATGATCTTTTCTATGAATTGTTCTATATCATTTGATAGTATTTTATTGAGGATCTTTGCCTCTGTGTTCATCAAGCATATAAGCCAGTAATTCTCTTTTTTTTTTGTGGTTTCTCTTTCTGTTTTTGATATCAGGGTGATGTTTGCTTCATAGAAATTGAGAGTGGTGTTTTTTATTCAATTTTGTGTAAGAGTCTAAAAAGTATAGCAGTAGGCAGTTCCTCTTTAATGGTTTGATGAAATTCACGACTGAATACATCTGGACTCTGGCTTTTGTTTGGGGAAATAATTGTGATTGCTATTTTAATATCCTCTATAGGGATACATTTTTCAGGTATTCCAGATCACCTTGGTTGAAACTTGGGAGGTTATTTCAAGAATTTATCTATTTCTTCTAGGTTCTCTCATTTCATTGCATAAATATTCTCAAATTAATCTTTGATAATCCTTTGAATTTCTTTGGTGTCTGTTGTGACACCAAAGACACTTATTTTGTTTCTGATCCAATGTATTAGGGTTCTCTTTCTCTTTTTCTTTGTGAATCCTGATAGTGGTTTACTCCTCTTGTTAATTTTTTTGAAGAACGGGCTTTTGCTTTCATTGATCAATGTACCCAGATTTCCCTACATATTGGTCGTTTTGGGAGTGCTTGCTGCTAGTGCTTCCCTTCAGTTGGCTATCCTGTCTACTCTGCTATCCAGCATGCTCTTTTTTCCATTTCTTCTTTGACAATTAGATCTTTTAATCTTATCAGGAGGGATCTAATTGGAGAACAGCCTCACTCTAAACGTGATGTTGTCTAACTTAGCCCGTCACAGAAAAATAAATTACTCATTCCCTCCTCCTTTGCAAATATACATTTTTAGTAAAAGAAACAAAAAGAGCCTTTCCACAATATATTGACACTATTATTCCTGGATTATTCCAGTTTCTCCTGGGGCCAGTGACTCCTGCTCTAAAGAGATTGTGACAATTTTTAGTACTCAGTTCCACATCTGGACCATGGACTGACCTACGAGCTTATTGTCATGGGACTGACTGAATGAGGGTAGCAAACTGTCCTCACACTAAAAATAATTCTCTATAATAATAATAATGGAGTAAGTAAATGAGATAAAATGGAATAACTGAGTGACCCCCATTATTATATACTGGATGGCTGGCAGGAGTATTATGGTCATCAAGTTCTAATTTCTGTTATCCATCCTCCAAGGATGATTTTTCAAGATAGAGACTATACCGCAAGCTATAACTATGTCTACTTTTTCTCTTCTGAATTCTAGGGATTCTCAGTGCAGGGTTTACAATATGTTGCAATATGTTCTTTAATTCATGCAAAATTCTAGGCACATAGTAGGCACACACATTATGGAATAACAGGGGACTATTGAATTTCCATAAGGATTTTTATTTAAATTGGTTATGGCAATAGGTCCTGATACTTTCAGCCCTTATATATATTCATCATTGTATTCAGAGATCCTTTGCTCTTATTTTAACTTTGTAGCTCTGCAAAGAAGATAACTGTAGAATTGCAAGTAGTCTGTGAACAAACACATCTCTCTCTTCTTGTCTTCAGTCCCTTTCATAAAACAAGCCTTTTTTAGTAAGTAATGAGAGAGAAGACATTTCTCTATATTTTAGACAAATCTCTGGATTTTCTAGTAGAATGAATTCGAGCAAGTTATCTCCATTCCCCTAATCCTAAAATAGAGAAAAACTTGACTCACAACATCCTTAAGGAGCTTTCAACTTTAATATGTTGAAATGTTGGATCTAGATCTGCTGTTATTCTCCATGTTGGAGGAGAAGGAATCATAGCTCTGCCCTCAAAGCAAATATACTTCTATGCCACTAGCATTGAGTCCTAAGGGATTTTGATCAGTTAAAATACATTCAATTGAGTTCAGTGTGCTCACACTTTTATTCCCTAAAGCTGTATTCACCCCTTCTGGTACCTTGCCTAGTTCATTTACTAATGATGTATCATAATCTACTGGTGCTGTCCCTCCAAGCACATCCTTCTCTCTGATGATGTATTATTTCATAACTGAACTGCATGTCCCATAGAAATGCTAAGGGTATTCCACAAAAACTGGGGTGATTATTTCTCAGAAGAGCTCTTCATCAGACAACAGCAGATGAACTGGAAATGGCTATTCCAAACCCTTACCCCTCCTTGAATATTAATTTTCTCTAACTCCTTGACATTCTTAACTGCGATAAACTTCAAAGGCACCTAAAGTTGAATCTTATTTTTTAATAAATCTATTTTCCTTTCTTCCTAGTGTTCCTAAGACTATGTTAAATGATATATTGAGAATTAAAAGTAATGGGTATAATATCTTTTTCATCAACATTTACTTTATCTTTCTGGGTCTTTCTCATCTATCCATTAAGCTTATTATATTTAAGGGTTTATGCGAAATTGACAGAAGATAGGAGGCAGTGAGATAACATTTAAAAAAATTACTTGATCACTTGATCACTTGACATCCCGTTACTCAAGGATTTGCTCGGGTGGGCAACAGTAACATCTCCATTTGTCCCTGTCACATGCCAGTGTAGCCCAATGGCATCTGCTTGTTCTAGGAACACAAATAGCCTCAAACCAATCACTCAGTGGGCAGCCACGTGATCTTTTGATGTCCCATGGAATCCAGTCGGTAATGACTCTAGTCCAGCAGTCGTCTCCAAATCTAATTGCACGTCCAGTCCATCTGGTTTTTGACACCATGGCAAATAAGACAGCATCCCTGATTCTTGATCATCGACGGAGGTCAGAACTCTGGATTCTTTCTCTCATTTGAGTGAAGCATGATATTCCATAAAAAAAAAAATCATAGCTCTTTCAATTCCTCTTTGGGAGACCCGAATAGCGTTCTAATGTTGTTTTCATAGGGCCCAGGTCTCTGAGGTGTATGTTAGTGCAGGAAGAACAATGGAATTGAAGAGATGTGCTTGGATCAGGAGGTTCTTCCTCTTAGCTATTTCTTTGACGCTCTTGAAGACATTCCAAGTCACTCTCTTCCCCCTGTGTAACTTAGGTGCCAGGTCATTCGTCATGTTGACTTCTCAACCTAGGTACATATAACTGTTGCATTCGGAGATGTTCATTCCATTGAGAGTGAATGGAACGTCAGGAACTAGACTGTTTCTCATAAGCATTGTCTTCGTTAGATTCAGCTGTAGTATGATCTTTCAACACTCATGGTCGAAGTCAGCCAGCATTTGTGCCGCTTGGCTAATGTTTGGTGTTATTAGAACAATGTCATGATCAAAGTGGAGGTGGTGTAGTTGCCAAACATCTATCTTCACTCCCATTTCTTCCCATTCCAGTCATCACATGACATTCTCGAGGGTAGCACTGAAGAGTTTCGGTGAAATGGTATCACCCTGTCGAAATCCTATCTTGACATGGATAATCAATTCTTTGTAGAATGGTATCACCCTGCCAAACCCCTCTCTTTTTTTTCCCTTTATTTTATTTTTTTTTTACAGTTGTAGATTTACAATTTTTTGTGCTTTGGTTTCAATTATACAATGATCAGATACTCATCCCTCCACCAGTGCCCATTTTCCACCACCATGGATAATATCCCTCCCACCCCCATCCCCCCATCCCCCCTGTCTCTGTGGCAGGGCAATCCCCTGTGTTCTCTCTCTCCTTTTGGGTGTTGTGGTCTGCAAAAGAGGCATTGAGTGGCAAACATGTTCAGTCCATAGTCTACTTTCGACATGCATCTCCCCTCCTGGGAGGATCCTCCAAACATCCTTTATTTGGTGCTCCCTTCTCTATCTGAACTGCCCTTTCCTCTAGGATACCCGGCTGACCTCTAAGTTATGGAGTAATCCTCCTGGTGCTGATCTCAGCTATTCTTGGGTATTAATCTCATACTTTGTTACTTTATATCCCCCAGATGAATTCAATCTTTCTATGTCTATCCCTCTCTTTCTGACTCATTTCGCTTAGCATGATACTTTCCATATTGTACCACTTGTATGTAAATTTCATGACTTCATCTTTTCTAACAGCTACACAGTACTCCATTGTATAGATGTACCAAAGTTTCTTTAACCAGTCATCTGTTCGTGGGCATTCAGGTTTCTTCCAGTTTCTGGCTATTGTAAAGAGTGCTGCAATGAACAAACAAGTGCAGATGTCACTTCGACTATACATTTTTGCCTCTCTGGGATATATTCCCAGGAGTGGTATTGCTGGGTCAAATGGGAGCTCAATTTCTAATTTTTTGAGAATCGTCCATACTGTTTTCCAGAAGGGCTGAACCAGTGGACATTCCCACCAACAGTGAAGGAGTGTCCCTTTCTCGCCACATCCACGCCAGCATCGGTTGCTTTTGTTCTTTTGAATGTGGGCCAGTCTCTGAGGTGTGAGATGGTACAAACCCCTCTCTTGACATGGATGATCACTGCTTTGTAGAATGGTGAGATCCTGATACTGAATCCATAATACAGCTCATGGAGGATCCTGATGTATTGAGTTTGAATGCCCTGTTTGGCTAGGGCCTCGACGACCACTTCCATCTCAACAGAATCAAAGGCCTTCTTTAAATCAATGAACGTTAGATAGAGCGGCATCTTGAACTCCCAAGAAACCTCAATAAGCTTAGTCATCATGTGGATATGGTCAATTGTGCTGAATCCTTTGTGGAACCCGGTGTGCTCACATGGTTTTCCTTCATCTGGTGTTCGGCCAATCTTATTCAGGATGACTCGAGTGAACAACTTGTAGATGATAGAAAATAGGCAAATTGGGTGATATTTGCCAATGTTGTGGATGTCTCCCTTCTTGAACAGTAGTACAGTCCTACTGGTTTTCCATTGGGATGGAACCTTGCATTCAGGAAGGTAGTGTGTGAAGAGCCAAGCCAGTGTATTGATGAGTACTGATGGCAGGTTCTTCAGGTGTTCAGGTCTTACCTTGTCTGGGCCAGGTGCTCTTTGCTTCTTTACCGATGAAATAGCATGTCAGATTTCAGAACGGAGAACGTTGAGAACAACATATCCATCCTGCAGAATTTGGTGTGTGGGCAGGTAGATGTGGCTATCGTAGAGATCAGAGTAGAAGTCATGGATAATCTTCTCCATTGCCCTTCTGGAAGATGTGATAAATCCTTCAGGATGTCGGAGGGCAGTCATCTTGGTCTTGCATTTGTCGAAGGACAGGCAGGTGTTGCAAATGCTTTTCCCGCTACTTCCACATCTGCCAGCACTAATGCTCTTCTCTCTTTGAGGTCTTCCTTTATCGTTTCTCTGCACTAGTTTGTGAACTTGGACTTTCGCTTGCGGTTGCCTGAGGCTTGCACCAAGCCATGTTGGTGAATAAGCTCAACAGTTTTCGAAGACAGGCATTTTTTTGTTGCTATCTCTCTTCTTGGCGGAGTCTCCTGCCCCCGTACCTGGCTATGCTCGCCGGGGCCCCTAGGAAGGGAGCTGGTTGAGTTTCCCTCCCCGCCCCTACCAGGGTTCCGGCAGCCAAAGACCTCCGGAACCAGCCACCACCATGCTGAGACCACTCTCCACACACATGAATGTACCGGCAGAGAAACAAAGGCATGCAGGTCCCGGGACTGAGATCTCCCAACCTATTCGGATTGGAGCTGAGCATTCTCAACCCAGATCCTCCAAATTCCAGTAGGCAAGGGTCACACCCACCAACTGGCACCCTGGCGCCATGTAATCCCATCAATGGTCAAGACCCAGAGACTATAAAACCCAACTCCCGGAAGCGACATCTTATTATCTCATTCCTACTTTGGACAAACTGGCAGGCTACCGAATGTAACCTGCCCACACAGCAGAGTCTGGCAAACTCCTCATGGCGTACCCAATATGCCGAATACCAGTAACAATGATGTGTCTCATTCTCTGAACTCTGAAAGAGCCTTGAATATGGCACTTTTAAAAAAATCTCAGGGCTAGGACAAAGGAGATGTTACTGGGGTCTGCTCGAGGAAATCGATGAATAACAGGATGGTCGTGATTGTTATCGTGATCTCTCTTCTTAGCGTTCCTCACACAAACATGGAGGTGCTGAACCAGTTGATCGTATTCCTCTTCAGTGTTGTCAATGATGGCATCTTCCCATGTTGCAGCAATAGTGCCAAAGAGCTCTCAGTTGGTGGTCATTCCGAGAGTTCTCTTCTTAGTCTTTGCAGCCCTTTCTACTCGTTCCATGAAGTAGAATTTTGCATGAAGGAGACGGTGGTCTGATCCCGTTTGGAATTTTGGGACAACAGCAATATCGGTCAGGCAAAACCATCCATGTAGAACCGTCCACCTGGGACTCCCATGTCCAACGTGTAGATTCGACCTTCTGGAACTGTGAGTTACCATGGATGGTCTTGGTCGACATGATGAACTCAGACAGTCTCTCAGCCTGTCTGTTCCATTCTAGGCCTGGGGTCCCAATGTGGAGTTCTTCGGCTGATCTTCTCGGTCCTATCTTGGCATTTATATCACCGACAATGATATTGTTGAAGGTGTGGTCTTCTTTATAGGACTTCTCCAGCTCCACGTAGAACTTCTCAATTTCTCCATCAAAATTGGATGTTGGTGCATAGACAATGAAGATAGAAACTTCCGGCAGTGAGCCACATCTATTCAAGTGTAATCGTCCTGTTCGGATTGTTAGGCATTCAAATGAATCAATGCTCACGGCAAAGTTTGTGTTTACAAGGCCACCAAAACCACTGATGCCTCTTTTGTCACATGTTCTGAGGAAAAATTCTTCTCCAGTGTCAAAAACAGTGTGATCTGATTGATATCTTCTCGTCTCAGTCAGACCAATGATGTCATAATTGATCTTTCGTGCTTGTACCATCCAGCCCTCGATGGATGCATCCAATGTCCATACTTGCATTGAAAGTACAGTCATTTTTGTCTTTCTTCGTTTTGGCAGCCTAGTTCAGCCTTGAGATTTTATCAGCCTCTCCTTCCTCTTCCTTCTTTTATTTTTCATAGTTTTATTTATTTTTCTTATATTTATTTATCAGGTGAATAAATATAAGGTGATTGGATTCCATGGGATGTCAAGAGACCGCGTGGCCGCCCACCTACCAGATGGTCAGACTTCTTCGTCAAGATCATGAACGATCGGTTTGAGGCCCTTCATGTTCCCGGAGCGAACAGATGCCATTGGGCTACACTAGCACGTGACAGGGACAAATGGAGACGTTACTGGCGCCCGCTCGAGCAAATCGACGACTAACGGGAAGTTAAGTGATTAAGTGATATTTATTTATTGAATCACTGTGGGGAAAGTTATTAAGCTTTCAGGTTTAAGTCTCAGTCATACAATGATCAAATACATCTCCCTTCACCAGTACTCATTTTTCACCACCAAGAACCCCAATATACGCCCCCTCCCACCCCTCCAATGCCTGTGAGGCAGATGATTTTCACTGCACTCTTCTCTACATTGATTACATTCATTATTTTGACAAAAGATGAACCATTATTGTTTAGAATTTTCCCCCCCCAACAATCAGAATTGCTGAAAAGGCATTATAAAATGCTTTGTTTTCTATGACTGAGAATCATATATGAGAATCATATAATGATTTGGGATTTCTGCAAAGAGCCAGATAATTACAAGATTGGTTTCTGTCCATCTGGTGTTATGGCTGTGCTGGAGAGCAGCTCGTGGGGGGCAACTCTTGACCTTGGTAGGGTGTGAAGGACGAGCCAGTACCACTCCCCTTCCCATGAGGCTGCAGTTGCCCCAACACCGCTGGCTCATACCTGGCTTTCCAATAAGCTCTTAGGCAATGGCCACCTTGCTGCCAGGGTGGGGGGGAGGAGAAAGGCAGAAGGGAGCAACACCCTTTCCCTCACAGAGAGGCATGGTGCCGTAGTTTAACACAAGCTGCCGGGCTATGGATTAAGTCCTTTTGCCTCTGAAACCATGCCCGTGCTGGAGAGTCTCTCATGGCGGGCAACTCCTGACCTTGGTAGGGCGTGAAGGACGAGCCGGTACCACCCCCCTTCCCATGAGACTGCAGTTGCCCCATCACTACTGGCTCATACCTGGCTTTCCAATAAGCTCTGAGACAGCAGCCACCTTGTATGTGGTCCAGATGGATTTCTGTCAAAAGCCACTGGGTTTCGAGATTTGTTTCTGTATCTCTGGAATCATGGCTGTTAATCTGCTTGATCAGGAGCCAGAGAGGCCGTTTGTAGGTGGCAACTCAGTCTTGCTGGGATGGGGAGGAAAGGGCCGGTTCCACCCCCATCTTGTCAGGCCCCACGTGTCTCATCACTGCAGGCCCAAGACTGACTGTCCAGTGGCTTCTGGAGGATGGCGGTCACTGGGCTGCCAAAGGAAACAGGTCAAGGCACAAAACCTATTCCCATCTGGAGTGGCCCATCCCCAATAACCTACTGCAGGAACAGGATGCATTTCTACCAAACGCCTTTAGGTTCTGAGATTTGTTTCTGAGTCTCTGGGATCATGGCCATTAAGCAGTGCGATTATGAACCAGAGAGGCCATGACTCCAATTATATAGCTGAGCCGGAGGTGGTTTTGGGGTGTGTTCCCATATGCCTAACTTCTGGCCGTTTACTTTCTTGGTTAACTTTACCCCAAGTTTCTGGGTTCTGGCCAAAGGCACAGCATCAATTTTGGGATATCTGAAAGTCTGATGGTGCTATCAGGCTGCTGATGCACTCGCCTCACAGGTACAGATTGACCTGCTGGCGGCACCATACCCCCCTTCCTCATCCTTCTTAATGCTGCTGTATTGGTGGCTTTTTCAGGGTCAGGGGAATGAGCCCCTTTGTATTTACTGGTTTTGACATATTGAATACGCCACGGATAGCTTGCCAGGCTCTGCCGTGTGGGCGCGATATTCTCTGTGGCTTGCCAGTTTCTCCGAGAGAGATAGAGGCTCTTAGGGTGGCCTCTAATCACCCTTGAAGGTGTTCCCATGCTTTAAACCATATTTGAACCCTATCAAACATGGTGCAGCAATCCTGGAAGATGGGTATTAAGTGTCTTATGATGTGTCCAGAAAGCATCCTGGAGCATGGCAGCTGCTGGGTAGTGGAGATAGTGGAGGTAGTGGAGGTAGTGGAGGTCTGCAGTGAGGTATTTATCTGGTACCGGTATGGTGAGTCTTCTGTGTGTAATCCCTAGGTCGCTGGCGGTTGGTGAAAGCAAACAGGGCGGGGTAGAGTGGGGATCCTGGTTTTAATTTTTAAACATTTAAAAATATACCGTGTATAAGTAAAATAAACCAAGTTTTTTAAGGTAGATTTTCCAAAACTATCCTGATAAGAAACTGTATTGATTTAGGAAAGAACTTGGTGGAAAACAGTACTACTAGAAAAAAAAATTGCAGGTATTTCTGCAGATGTTATAAGAACTTTTTATTTCTTTGTTAAGCCCTCTTAAACAGCTCCAACAAAGTTTATAATATCAGTGTCTCTGTAAGTAAGAACAGAGAACTCTGATTATTCTGCAAAATCAAAGCCCCAATAGTTGTATTTTTCTCCAAAGCCAAATGCCTTTTCTTCTACATTGTGATAGAGTCTGGTATTTAAGTGAAGAAAGAATTCCTTCAAACCTATATCAGAGTTTGTCAAAATAGAGACAAAAACAAAACATTTAGCAGAATAGACTAGTTTATAATGTATGTGTTCTTCATGTCCTAAGATAACATGGGGGTTCTTATATGTATTACAAGAATAACAGTGGCAAACTATTTCTGAGCTGAATACCCAGCAACACTGTGATGATGACAACAAACAAAAATTCTGACCTGTTCTCTGAAGTTCAGAGAAGAACAATTTGACTTTAGTTAGTCAGAGTGCTAGCAATAAAATCAAGACTGGAATTCATATTTTAAGTTATTTGGGCTGCACTCTGTTACTATTCTTTAAATTACTCAAACCAGAAACACATCTCAAAAGAAATTACTTTACAAATAAATAAAATGCAGAATCTTTTTTTTTTCCAGATTGTGGTGTTTTCAGCTTCCATCTTTTTTTCTGGTGGTGGAGATGAGCAAAATCCTGATAATACACTGCTGCTCAGGTTCCCTGTAAAACTGAGGAATAACCAGGAGACCTCACCAATGTCTGGGGCCTCCGGATATGCACTTGGTAATACATGCGAGTTCATTTGGTGCTGGAAGTCAAAATAAGGTCAGCTGTATATAAGAAGTTATCATAATAATTTCTCTAATGCCAAATGCTATTAGGATTCCTTCCACCAATTAACTGGTGTTTCTATCCACCCAATTCTTCTCAGTTAGTAGATCCCTTCTGCAACCTTCTTTTTTGTATTATTATTTTTTTTTATTTTTATTTTTTTATAATTTATTTATTTATTGAATCACTGTGGGAAAAGTTACAGAGCTTTCGGGTTTAGGTCTCAGTCATGTAGATACCGAACACATTTCCCTTTACCAATACTCATTTTTAACCCCGAACCCCAATAGACCCCCACCTCCCACCCCTCCCAATTCTTGTGAGGCAGATGAGTTCTAGTTAATACTCTATCTACTTTGACTAGATAGATTATTTCGATAGAAGATGCACAATTATTGTTTAGAGTTTACGACCCCCCCCCCCCAATCAGACATGCTGAAACAGCGTTGTGAAATGATTTGCTTTCTACAACTTGGTTTAAGAATAAAATGATGTCGCGGCCGCGCGGTTTTGAATTTCTGCTATTTTACTTATTGACCCTGGAAGAATTTCTATTAAAAGTTAGCTAGTTAAGAGATTGATTTCTGTGCCCTGGAGTCGTGGCCGTGCCAGAGAGCCGCTCGTGGGGGGCAGCTGGCGACCTCGGTGGGGCGTGGGGGATGGCCCACAAAGCCCCCCTTCCCATGAGGTCCCCGCCGCTCCCCCGAGCCCGGCTCAAACCCGCTTTCCACAAGGCTCCCGTGCGGCCGCCATCTTTCTTTCCAGAGAGGAGCGGGCGGGCCGGTCAACGCCCTTCCCCCTCCGGGCAGGCTTGGTGGCGCGGATCAACACAAGTCCATTTGCTTTTCTGCTCCAAGCGGCTGGTTCTCTGTGCTAAGTCCTTGTGCCTCCGGGGCCGTGGCCGTGCCGGAGAGCCGCTCGTGGGGGGCAGCTGGCGACCTCGGTGGGGCGTGGGGGACGGCCCACAAAGCCCCCCTTCCCATGAGGTCCCCGCCGCTCCCCCGAGCCCGGCTCAAACCCGCTTTCCACAAGGCTCCCGTGCGGCCGCCATCTTTCTTTCCAGAGAGGAGCGGGCGCTTTTTTGTATTATTTTTAAGTTTCATTTTTTAATTCTTAAATACTATTTTATTACTATATAGGTAAACTGCTAACAACATGTTCATGTTAGAACATGTAGTTACAAGTTTATGTTAATGTTATATTGTGTAAAAAGTTATTCAACCTTTATCACCAATGAAGTACTAGAATCCTCCACCACTGTCCTTAAAGTTCTTTTAGTTCACTAATTCCTTTCCCCCATTCCCCCTAACTCGGTAACTTCTGCTTTGTTGTCAAAGTCTAAGCATTCATTGTCACTAGTTGCTACTCATTTCCCTTATTTATTTAAATGCCACCTATGAAAGAGGCCTCTGACATTTATCTTTCTCTGATTTATTTCGCTTAACGTGACAACTTCTAGTTCTATCCAAGTTTCAGCAAAAGCAACATTTTTACTTTTTTCCCTTCCTTCCTTCCTTCCTTCCTTCCTTCCTTCCTTCCTTCCTTCCTTCCCTCCCTCCCTCCCTCCCTCCCTCCCTCCCTTCCTTCCTTCCTTCCTTCTTTCCTTCCTTCCTTCCTTCCTTCGTGAGTAACACTTGGCTTTGTCCTAGGATCATTCTTACAAGTGCTTAAGGGCATTTTTATTCCAGGGCTTAAACCCAGGATGGATACATTTGTTTTTTCTTGTAGCTGAAAAATATTCTATTATGTATAAATGCCACAATTTATTTATCCAACATTTCTTTGAGGGAAACTTAGGTTGTTACCAGGTCTTTTTATTATTGAAATAAATTGCCCACTTGTTAAATATTCCATCATATCATTATGTAAGTTTCAGGTGCATTATTAACAATTCGACATGTGTACATACTACTTTAAGTTCACCACTAAAGGTACAATTTTATCCATCATCATGAAACTGATCCCTTTTATCTGATGCTACACACCCTCCTTTAATCTTTCTACTTGGTTACGTTAATTTACTTTTAAAGTCTAGAATTTTTATGTAGATCATTCATTGTCTTTATATATCATACATATATAAAAGAATTCAGTTTTTCTTTGACCTAATTTACTAAGTGTAATACTTAATATGTTCATCCATGTTTTTGCAAATGGCAGAATTTCATTTTTAGATAACTGAGCAGTATTAAATTATTTTTAATGTTACCTATAATATACGCAAATATTTTACTATATAGATGTTACATAGCACTGCAGCACTGTCCTCCCATTGTTCGTTGTTCATTGATTTGCTCTAGTGGATACCAGTACTGTCTCCATTGTGAGATTTGTTGTTACATAATTTGCAACTCCAAACGTATCCTCATTGTCAGTTTACCTCCATCTTGATCCAAGGTTCCCTCCCACGCCCCATGCCTCCCCTTAGAAAATTCATTAATTTTATTTAATTCTTGTAATTTTGGTCATATGTTTATAATAGTTATGACTCTTATGGTTTTGATGTATACAGTTGCCTCACCTCTACATCAACAGTGTTTGCAGTCCCTGTTCAATACCCTCATGTTACAAAACCACTTCCTTCCTTGCTTCATTCTTTCCTTGTACTTCTCATTTTTTAAAAAAAATCCAGGACAAGAGTTTTCAAATGTTTTATACACTCTACTTCCTTGTCTTGTTATTTATATAGTATAGTTAAGGGAGAATACCTACTATTTGTCCTTACTTTTCTGATTTACTGAACTCTTCATGACACCCTCCATTTCCATCCAAAAAGCACGATTTCATCCTTGCTTTTGTCCACGTAATGTTTCTCTATGAACATATACCACAACTTCTTTATCCACATTAGTCATTGGATATTTTGTTGTTTTGATATCCTGATTATTTTACTAAGTGAACCAATGAATATAAGTATACATATATCTTTTCATTTTTTTATGTATGTTAGTAGTGGAATTACTGAGTCATATGGGAGCTCTCTATTCTGATTTTTTAAGAAAAAATCCATATTGTTATCCATGAAAGATGAATCAGAAAACATTTCCACCAGCAGTGAATAAAAATTCCTTTTTACCATATCTATTACTCCCTTTGTTTCTATTCTCTTTGATTTATGCCAATTTGTGTGAGATAATATCTCATTGTCATTCTGAATCAAATTTCCATGACAATCATTGATGATGGACATTTTTTCATATACTTATTGGCAATTTGTGTGTCTTTTTCCTGGAGGTGTCTCTTTCTCTTCATTTCTCATTTTTGGTAGGGTTATTGGTTTCTTTGTTGCTGTATTTTGAGAGAGCATTTTATATTCTATTATTCCTTTTATGAACTGTGTGAAAATGTATTCTCCCATACAGAGGATGTCATTTAATTTTAGCTGGAGTTTCTTTTGTGATGCAAAGATTTTTTTAATAAGATATAGTCTCATATGCTTATTTTTGTTTTTCTTTTCTTTGACAATGAATCATATTGTTGAAGACAATTTGAGATCCAGATCCTGGAACATTTTGCCTATACATTCTTAATTTTTTTGTTTTTTTTTTCTGGTCTAATTTCAATGTCCAATTTTAAGGTTAATTCAATCCACTTTGAATTAACTTGGTGTATGGTGTGAAATATAAATCCAACTTCTTTCTCTTTCTCTCTTTCCCTCTTTCTTTCTCCCTCCCTCCCTTCCTTCTTTCCTTCCTTCCTTCCTTCCTTCCTTCCTTCCTTCCTTCCTTCCTTCCTTCCTACTTTCCTTTCTCTCCACACTGATCTCAGGGCTTACTCTTGGTTCTGTATGTAGGGATCACTTATTACTGTTCTTGGGTACTATATGCAGTATTGGGGATCAAATTGCGACTGACCACATGGAAGGCAAGTATCTATCTCTAATCAACCTCTTTATAACTATAATATTCTCAGTGAATTATTTCACAAACCTGTGCAACTGTTGCCATCTCCAGCAGAATTCAGCATATGCTAGCCAAAACTTCTATGATTATTAGAGTTCACTAATTTATTAAATACTTAATATCTAGAGGTATATAGATTTTTGGTAAAAGATGTTGAATTGAACATTTGTCTTTTCTTTCTAACTATTCATCCCATCCCATAGACCAAACATGATTGCCACTAAATGCCTCTTTTTCAAACCACAGCACCCAAAAGGAGAGAGAGAACAAAAGGGAATGCCTTGCCACAGAGGTAGGGTGGGATGGGGAAGATGGGGGTTGGGAGGGATACGGGGATCAGTGGTGGTGGAGAATGGGCACTGGTGGAGGGATGGGTACTCTATCATTGTATAACTGAAACCCAAGCACAAAAATTTGTAAGTCTAAAACTGTACCTCATGGTGTTTCACTAATAAAAAATTAAAAGAAAACTATTCACCCCATCCACATATGCCTATGATAACAAGGATTTTTTAAGACCCTTTATCTCCAACAACAAAGATTATAGATGAAGAAATTGGAGGTTAAAAAAAAACCCCTTAGAATCTGGCTACAATTTGATCTCAGAAGCAGTAGGAAATCAGCAAAGGCACCCCAATTACAAAACATTACCATAAGCATGTGCTTATATCAGCATGTTTATTGAGATTTTCCATCAAAAAAAGAGCATTGTAACAGGAGGGATCTGAGACAAACCGAAAATAGTTAATTCAGAAGACCTAAATAACCAAATAATAAGAACTCCTAGGAAGAAATTAGCGTTTACTGGAAAAAGAGCCAAAGAACAGAACATAGGGGTTTTTTTTGGTTTGTTTTTTATTTTAAGTCTTCTCAGGTGCCCAGAAAAAGAAGGAACTAGTTCAGGAATCTATAATAAAGCCTTTCCAAATCTGTTCCACCCCTGTTTTTTTGTATCTCCAAGATAAACTAATAAGAATATTTTTCATTATTTAGTTAACTTTATATGGATATATAAGTAAGTACATGCATGTTTTTTTGACAAAGCTTGTAAAATTTGAATATTTACTACATAGTCAATTACAAGGAAAATAAATTATTATAAACATTTTGGAACAATGAAGATGATGGAAAATATTAGAGAGAAAAAATCTAGCTTACATACAAATAGGCATAGTTAAAAAAAAAAAGGCCTAGGATTTCTTAGGTAGTAAGCCTGGAAGCTAGACTCTGGAGAGTTGCCTTTACAATTAAGAAAAAAATTATTAGACCTTTATTCTAGATGCTCTTGAATTATCCATAACTGCAAAGATAGAATTAAGTTACTTTCAGTCAGACACAATCTCAAGATAATAAACCAATCTTGTAGCATTCCCTAGAAGGCAATGAAGAACATACTCCAGCAAAGTTCGCAGTTAGTGAGCAAATCAAGATACAATTAGAGATTTTGACTGAAAAGTGATATAAAGGGAACCTTTCATTCATGATCAAGGAAGCTCCTAGTGGAACTTAGGGTTTTTATTTTTATTTTTTACCTAACCTGGCAGTGCTTTGGGTCTACCAAAGCCCAGAACATTTTATACCATTCTAGAGTCAGTATTTATAAGGCCCAGATTTTCTTTCTCTCTCCTATTCTGTAAAGGAACTTGTGGTCATACTATATGACAAATCCCAGGCAATTTCATGATCAAAACATAAAATGCCACATCTCCATATTAGCTAAACTTAATCCTGAGGAGTACCTTAAATAGAGCAGAACCTTTCAACAATTAATTTGTTCAAAGGTGTTTGCTTTTTGTTTGTTTGTTTCTTTTCTGGGAATGTCTGTTCAACCATTGCATGAGCAAAGGAAATTCTTCTCTATAAGAAATCTTCTCCATTATCGAATGTCCAAAAAATTTCTGTACTTAGCTCAAGTTAACTAAAATTTCAGTTAGTTTTAACCTTAGCCTCTTTCCCTCTCAAGTATGTTGTCTCTGTAGAGATATCTCAGAGATTTCATTTGGTTTTCTTTTTACTTATGAGAGACTGTTCAAATCTGTGAAATAACTCATGTTCACAAACTTTTACCTCTATCTCCTCCTCATCAATTCCAGTGTCCCAGAGAAAGTCTCCAGAATGAAAGCTTGCTATTATCGTTGTTTCTGCTGGCATGAAAATACCCCCATTCAGGCAACCCTGCCATGCATTTATGGAAATAATTTCATGGAAATGACTATAATTCCCTTCACTTGTTCTTTCAAATACTATTTACAGTATCAGAGACAGGGCAACTATTTTAGTAAAGTTATTCAGTAAGAAGTAAAAATTAAAATTAGTTGACAAATGTGGCTGCACAGAGCAACAACTCAATTTCAGCATTGGTTTTTTAATGACAAAAATAGTGAGCCTTTGGTAGAAAATGATGCATTCTTCTTTACATTGCTAAGATACTTTGTGTGGAAATAAGATGAAAACCACAAAATGTTATATAATTGTGAAGAAAGTGTTATTCTGCCATTCATTCACTCAACAGCTTTTGAGTTATGAGTGATTTTCCCTCTTGTTTTATGTATGGCTGTAGCACTGCAGCACTGTCCTCCCATTGTTCATCGATTTGCTTGAGTGGGCCTCAGTAACATCTCCATTGTGAGACTTGTTACTGTTTTTGGCATATTGAATACCCCTTGGGGAGCTTGTCAGGCTCTGCTCTGTGGGTGGGGTACTCTTGGTAGCATGCCAGGCTCTCCGAGAGGGACTGAGGAATCAAATTTGGATAGGCCGCATGTAAGGCAAACATCCTACCCGCTGTGCTATCACTTCAGCCTATATATATCATTTTAGTCGATATATATCACTCCAGCCAATACTGTATAGCTACAATACATAAATGTCTGGTTGCAATAATGTACGACTAACACTTTTTGCATTGTCCACTTTCTTCCATTCTCAGGGATAAACTTCACACTATCTCCACGACTCACACAAGCCTCATTCTTGAAACATTTTCTTAATTTTTCTGCAATGTATCTAATATCACTTTTAAGTATTCATTATGTATGTAGATATGTATGTGTATTCTCACTTTTCTTTATCATTGCTATACAATGTCATGTTTCCTTCATACAATCTTTTTAAACAGACTTCTAAATTCCTAAGCATAGGATTACCAGTCACAAATTTTCCATTTCCTAACTACATAATCTTAATCAATTACCAGCTTTTTTCTTCATCTTCAAAGAATAGCTGTTCTATATCTTCTCAAAGAGTATACAAGCCAAGGTATTTAAAAATACTTGAAACTTTACAGCTTGTGAAATAGAATGACATTATTAATATCCCTTCTTTCAGAGTAATGTTTGTTCAATATATACTATTAGTTCAGGGATTTTTTTTCCATTAGCCTCACTAGACTTTTACGGGTATAAAAATGGAAGGTCTTGAAAATGATGAAGAATCACTGGGAAGTTCCCTGGAGCCACATCTGGAAGGCAGTTAATACCAGCATATAAAAAGTCTAAAGAATTGGAAATGAAACTCAAGAAAAAGGAAAAAGGAAAACAGAAGAGCATAGCTCACACACAAAAAATATAAATGAATATTGATTCAACGTCAATAGCCTTAGGCATATTCTAAGTGCCATCTCATAAAATATCAGTGCTTAGTCTGAAAAGAAATGAAAGTTTCCCAGTTTTTCTTGTCTGACATCTGTATAGCATAGGAAAAAAGGGAATTGAGGTACTTTTTTGAAGGTGAGAAGTGAGAAATATGTGCAGCACTTGACAGACTCAGTCTAAGAGAGCAGTTTTCCATGAAGGGTCAAAGACAGAAAGGTGTCAGAAAGCTTTAGCTGGGCATCTCAAGAATCAGATAGAGAGCAGGTCTGGCATTACTCACTCATCACCCGCATCTCAATACACCAATTTGGACACTTTATGTCAGTCTTTGTTTCTTACCAAGGATCTACCTGATGTGTATTCAGAAGAGCTAAAAATGTATTTCAGATCATGTGCAAACTAACATCATATGTAGCGTAGAGATTTTCATTTGATCTGGAAGCATTTAAATTACTCCTAAAATGCTCTACACATCATACTGCTGAAGAGGATCAGGGAACTGTACAAAGAATGCCCAGTTCCTGCACTCACGACACTTCCAAGCTAGAAAATGTTAAAAAAAAAAAAGAAGCTCCTAACTCATGACAGATGAGGCTGAGACATACAAAGGAGATCATGGAGGGCTCCTACAATTTCCAAGCATTTATTTCTCCTTCTTAACATAGCACATTGTTTTCCTTTTAGAGAATTCTAGGTTTATGGCTCTGGTACTATACACTCAAAAGTTTAGGTGGTTGAAATGACATGAGCATTTCTGCTCATTCTAGTAAAAATTATCTAACCCAGCTGATTCAAGAAACCTGTCTTAAGACTTTTTCTAGATTTTCAGGAAAGGTCAGCTATAAGGAAAATGTAAGCTGTAAACAGAATTCTCTACAAGCTGAGCTATCATAGAGGGAAGAGGGCCAGAGCCAGAGTATTCACTGATACTGTAGCTGAGTTTCTGAATTCAGAGGGGCTTTTCCCACTAGCAGGATTTGCAGTTCTTCAGGGAGGGTTAGCACCTACTATGACTTTCAGTGATGTTGTGTATGCCAGTATTTTGCTTTTGTGAGACTGAGAACACCTAACTTTGGAAAGAAGTTTTATTTACTAAAACTGACAGAAAGCAACTAGACTTAGGTATGTAAATATATAAAGGGAAATTTGGATGGGAGCCTGATAGAATGATATTGAAGTTCGTGTTATCCCTGGTGGTCAAAGTCCTTTCTCCACCACTTCATCATGTTTTCATATTTATTTCTGTCTTACAAGATAAGGTGAGCTCTGCACTATCACTTAGCATTTTGCCACTGACCAAACTCCAGATTTTTAGCAGGTGAATACCGGTAGCTATCTATTGAAGAAGAAAGTATCTTACTGGGTGCTGGAGCGATAGCACAGTGGGTAGGACGTTTGCCTTGTATGTGGCCAAACCCAGGTTCGATTCCCAGCATCCGAACGGTCCCCTGAGCACCACCAGGGGTAATTCCTGAGTGCAGAACGAGGAATAACCCCTGTGCATCACCAGATGTGACCCAAAAAGCAAAAAAGAAAAAGAAAGTATCTTACATTGAGAGAGGCAGACTCACTCCCTAATAAATCTCGCATAAGGTTGGATGACTCAAACACAAAGTGGAGATTAGGGCTTAGGTAAAGTTTTCTGGTACATGTAAAAGTCTAAAAATTGGGGGAGGTCAGAGAAAAAGAAGTTCATAAAGATTTGAGGGGTATTTATCAAGAGGGAAGAAAGCTAGGTTAAAGAAGATTCAGAACCTTCTTGAACACTGTTTTGAAGAATGTAGGAAGTGATATAAAAGTCTTTTAACACTAATCCTTTTTATGAAGATGGAAATTATTTGGAATGTTCTATAATCTTGGAAAGGATGATATTACAGGAAAAATATCTGAATTATCAATTTTTGAGTCCCAATACTGCATTAACAGTGCAGGGAAAACTGGCAACAGAATGAATGGTGGTGATTCTGTTTTAGTCCATTTCTCTGAATTTGCCTCTTTACTTTAAATATATTTGAAGTAAAGGCTACTAAGGTGTACTGTTCAGAGCACTGGACTCAGGAGAACTCATCATAGATTCTTGCCTTTGCTCTCTTCCTACCAGATGTGCTCTGAATCTATTAGATTCTGTAGTTCACGCAAATCTATGGGGTCTGACACCACTTTAGAGTAAGATCTCATAATATATTAATTATACTGAATTAAATGGAATAGATATTGAAAGAAATTACCCCTAAAGGGCTAAAGGACTGTAAAAGGAGCAAAGGATAAAAATCTATCAATTCTCCAATTGATATGCATAGAGGAAACAATAGTGCCCTAGATTTGCACTTGGAAAGGTCCTCCCTCTCTCTGTGGAACCACCTGCTGGCAGCCTGAAGCAAATTCCTCAGGGATGCAGCATTTTCATTCACTTTAAAATTCAATTTGAAACTGACTCTGATGTGAACAGGGCAGAATTCTACTTTTCTGTTATTTTTTTATTCTTATCTTCTAGAAACATATTTTTTGAACTATTTTAAACACTATTTAAAAACATATTTTAGAAATTCAGATATTTGAATTTTGCAAACTAGAACTGTATGCATGGAAGAAAGAAAAAAAATATTACACTTTGGGTGGAGAGAACTGAATCAGTTTAACTTGTAAAGAAATGAAAGTCTCTCCTGGCCCCAGTGCCAGTTATCTTGTATTGCTATCCTTTCTCCAATCTCTCCAGTTGTGGTAAAAACAAGACCCACTTCTGAGACCTGCAGGGAATTGATAAACTCATGTGTTCTGGCTGGCTAACTCAAAATGCTGGTTAATAGGCTTCTTAGAAGAAGGCTACTGATAAGCAAGTCACTCCTCACCTCTGTCTTTTATTTGGTAACAGCACCACTGCATTTTTAATCTAGAATATGATGTAGGAATCACTACAGCATCCCTTGTGCTGATTCCTCTTTGTTCAGAAGCAAGGGGTCCTTTATTTATCATGTAAGCTTAGATGTCACATTTATCACATTCATCTCAATTTCACATAGGCTTAGATTTCAACTTTCAGTAAGGGCCCTTAACTTCTTCCTTTAACTGAATTTTTTTTTGCTCTTCTCTTACTATGTTTCATATCATAGGAAACTATATTTTCAATATTTTTTCTTGACAACTATTTTCTGGTGTGTTTGATCAATAGGAAGCACTGACAGAAGCAAGAAGAGAAGTATCTATCTTTCTTTCTTTCTTTCTTTCTTTCTTTCTTTCTTTCTCTCTCTCTCTCTTTCTTTCTTTCTTTCTTTTTTATCACCATGAGGTAGAGTTACAGACTTACAAACTTTTGTGCTTACATTTCAGTCATACAATGATCAAGTACCCATCCCTCCACAAGTGCCCATTCTCTTGATCACTTGATCACTTGACTTCCCGTTAATTGTCGATTTGCTCGAGCGGGCTCCAGTAACGTCTCCATTTGTCCCTGTAGCGTGCTAGTGTAGCCCGATGGCGTCTGTTCGCTCTAGGAATATGAAGAGCCTCGAACCTATCGTTCATGATCTTGATGAAGAAGTCTGACCATCTGGTAGGTAGGCGGCCACGCGGTCTTTAGACATCCCATGGAATCCAGTCGGTAACAGCTCTACTCCAGCGGTCATCTTTAAATCTCATTACGTGACCAGCCCATCTGATTTTTGACACCTTGGCAAACGAGACAGCATCCCTGATGAGCATCCCTGATCGTCCATGGATGTTGGAACTCCGAATTCTTTCTCTCATTTGAGTGAAACGTGATACTTCAAGCATAGCTCTTTCAATTCCTCTTTGGGAGACCCAGAGAGCATTGCCATTCTGTTTTTGTAGGGCCCAGGTCTCTGAGGCATATGTAAATGCAGGAAGAACAGTTGAATCAAAGAGATGTGCCCGGAGCCGAAGGGTCTTCATCCTCTTAGCTATTTCTTCTACGCTCTTGAAGGCGTTCCAAGCCACTCTCTTCCTCCTACGCAGCTCGGGTGCCAGGTCATTTGAAATGTTGACTTCTTGACCTAGGTACACATAGCTGTTGCATTCAGAGATGGTCGTTCCGTTGAGAGCAAATGGGGCGTCAAGAACAGGGCTGTTTTTCATAAACATTGTCTTCGTAAGATTCAGCTGTAGTCTGACATTTCTACACTCACGGTCGAAGTTGGCCAGCATTTGTGCTGCTTGGCTAATGTTTGGTGTTATTAAAACAATGTCATCAGCAAAGCAGAGGTGGTGTAGTTGCCGACCATCTATCTTCACTCCCATTCCTTCCCATTTCAGTCATCGCATGATGTTCTCCAGGTGGCACTGTAGAGTTTCAGTGAAATGGTATCACCCTGCAGAACTTCTCTCTTGACATCAATGATTACTTCTTTGTAGAATGGTGAGATCCTGGTAGTAAATTCTTAATACAGCTCACGGAGGATCTTGATGTATTGAGCTTGAATGCCCTGATTGGCTAGGGCTTCAATAACCACTTCGGTCTCAACAGAATCAAAGGCCTTCTTTAAATCAATGAACGTTAGAGTGGCATCTTGAACTTCCGAGAAACATCAATGAGCTTGGTTATCGTGTGGATATGGTTGATGGTGCTGAATCCTTTGCGGAACCCAGCTTGCTCTCATGGTTGTCCTTTATCTAGTGTTCTGCCAATCCTATTTAGGATGACTTGAGTGAACAACTTGTAGATGACAGACAGTAGGCAGATCGGGCGATAGTTGCCAATGTCATGGGCCATCCATGACATTGGCCCATTCTCTATCACCAATAATTCCACCACAACTTCCATCCTATCCCCCACCTCTGTGGCAGGCACATTCCCTTTTGCTCTCTCTCTCTCCTTTTGGGTGTTGTGGTTTGCAGTACAGGTATTAAGTGGCCATATCATGGGTTGGAGCAATAGCACAGTGGTAGCGCATTTGCCTTTGCATGCAGCCAGCCCAGCCGAGCCGGGTCCGATTCCTCCACCCCTCTCGGAGAGCCCGGCAAGCTATCGAGAGTATCTCGCCTGCGGGGCAATGCCAAACACAGTAACAACAAGTCTCAAAATGGAGATGTTACTGGGCCAGCTGGAGCAAATCCATGAACAACTGGAGGACATTGTTTGTTTGTTTTCATGTTAAGTCTATAGTCTACTTTCAGCACACATCTCCCATCCCGAGCAGGCTCTTAAAGAATCCTTTACTTGGTGGTCCTAAGGGAAGTATTTTTATCTCTATCTCTCTTTCTTCTCTCCCTCAACTGAAGAAAACCTCAGTTGCTATGCATCATTCTTGTTTCTGCACCCATCAAACAGGTCTAAGGTGATTTCAGCTTCTTCTAGTCTTGACTCCTGATCTCCACCACTTCTTTTTGTTCTGTCAATTGGATGGGTAGAACTGATAGATACAAAAGAGGCATAAATAGTAGTAGTAATATGGCTTTGAGAAAAGGAATTATTGGTGTGGAATGCCACAATGGGAGCCTAAGTACTGCTTGATAAACTAGATGACTGAATGACCTATATGACTGAACACCAGAAGATATTCATCTCAATGTCCTACCCCTGTTTATTAACCCAGCTACTTTAAACTTAATGAAAAATCCTCAGCCAATCCCCTTTGTTAAAAGGATATAAAAGGAAACCAGTTTCTGCCTTTCCCTGGAATCCTTCTTTGAGAGACTCCTCTGATAATCTGGGAGCTTCCCTTCCAGCTTTACTTTCCTTTTTCATTCTCTACTTCTTTTCATTCTCTACTTCTTTTTATTGTAAGCAGAGAGCACTCCCAGTGATGTTCAGGGCTTACTCCTGGCTCTGTACTAAGGGTTTACCCCTGGAGATGCTCAGGGAAACCTTATGGGATATTGAACATGGAACATGCAGGACGAGCACCCTACCTGCTGTACTCTCATTCCAGCTTTCCTTTTCCTTTTCCTTTTAAATAAAATATATTTTGAATTAGACCATTCGATCTCTGTTCCTGTGTTTCAACTACTCAGGATCCTGAATGTCAGTACCCACTCTTATGTTGTAAGAGACTTTCACCAGACACAGATGAGCGCAACTGCTTCTCTGTTCTCTCAGACAAAAGGGCCATGTCTAACAGAAGCCAGCTACTGCCAAGATAACTAGTGTCCCAAAGAACTCACAGCTACAAGTACAGTCAAGGGTGAGCTTATAAAGGCAAAAATCTCAACCTAGTGAGACAATGAATACCATGGGCAAGGGACTGTAGGAGCTTTTATCAGCAAAGCAAGTTACAGAAACAGAATAAAATAGTTAGCGATTAAACTGGATTACAACCACTGCTTGTACTTATGGTGGACAATAACAATTATTAGGGTAGCAATTCCAGAAATCCAATAGTTTGTTTATGGGTTGCAGGAGTAATGGCCTATACCTGTCCCTTGGAGCAATTGAGAGGAGTTCCTGTCCTGCTGACAGGGTAGGAGAGGAATAAAGTTGGAGTTCCTATGTCAGAAACCCCCAGGGCAGTAACAGAAAGCTTCTGTTTCTGCTAATTTTAGATTTGTATGTAGCTTTATAGTACTTTCTGTAGACCAATTTCCTGTACTAAATTTCTTCTGTTTGCATATAAAAACATTGCTATTTTCTTACTGACTCCAATTGATATATATCCATATTCAATTTCTTTTCCAGGGCACAGGCTACTTCATGATACTTTTAAACATAGACCATTAGATAAAATTATGGTTATATTTTGCCAAATAAAAATAAAAATAAAGTATTTCAAATTCACATCTTATTCGTTCTATGGGGGAAGAAGTTGATTCAGTTGGACATCTGATAGGATGACTGTGTGCAGGGCTCAACTTAGAGAAATAAGACAAGAAAAAAAATCCTTTCCAAAAACAATGAGTCAAAAGATTATTGGCTTTGAAGTTAGGAAGGTTGATTCCTCCCATTTTCTTTTTCCCAAGAATTGCTTTAGCTATTCGTGGGGGCTTATTGTTCCATATGAATTTCAGGAGTGTTTGCTCCATTTCTTTGAAGAATGTCATGGGTATCCTTATGGGGATTGCATTGAATTTGTACAATGCTTTGGGAAGTATTGCCATTTTGACAATGTTAATTCTCCTGACCCATGAGCAGGGGATATCTTTCCATTTTCTCATGTCCTCTTTTATTTCCTGAAGTAGCCTTTTGTAGTTTTCTTTGTACAGGTCCTTCACTTCCTTAGTTAAGCTGATTCCTAGGTACTTGATTTTCTGGGGCACAATTGTGAACAGGATTGTTTTTTTCATGTCATTTTCTTCTCTCTCACTGTTTGCGTATAGGAAAGTCATGGACTTTTGGGTATTGATTTTATAGCCTCCAACTTTACTATACAAGTCTATTGTTTCTAAGAGTTTCATGGTGGAGGTTATAGGATTCTCTAAGTATAGTATCATATCATCTGCGAATAGTGAGAGCTTGATTTCTTCCTTTCCTACCTGAATGCCCTTAATATCTTTTTCTTGCCTAATGGCTATTGCAAGTACTTCCAGTACTATATTGAACAGCATTGGAGAGAGTGGGCATCCTTGTCTCGTCCTTGATCTTAGAAGGAAGGCTCTAAGTTTTTCCCATTGAGGATTATGCTTGCTGTAGGCTTGTGGTAGATGGCTTTAACTATATTGAGGAAAGTCCCCTCTATCCCCATTTTGGCTAGGGTTTTCATCATAAAGCGGTGCTGGATCTTGTCAAAAGCTTTCTCTGAATCTACTGATATGATCATATGCTTTGGTACATCTACACAATGGAGTACTATGTAGCTGTTAGAAAAGATGAAGTCATGAAATTTACATACAAGTGGTACTACATGGAAAGTATCATGCTAAAAGCGAAATGAGTCAGAAAGAGAGGGATAGACATAAAAAGATTGCATTCATCTGGGGGACATAAAGTAACAAAATAGGAGATTAATACCTAAGGATAGCCGAGATCAGTACCAGGAGGATTACTCCATGGTTTAGAAGCCAGCCGGTCATTCTAGGGAAAAGGGCAGCTCAGATTGAGAAGGAGCACTAAATAAAGGGTGTTTGGAAGATCCTCCCAGGATGGGAGATGCATGTTGAAAGTAGACTATGAACCTAACATAATTGCCACTCAATGCCTTTTTTGCAGACCACACACCCAAAAGGAGAGAGAAAACAAAAGTGAAGGCCCTGCCACAGAGGCAGGGTGGGATGGGGGTGGGAGGGATACTGGGATCCATGGTGGTGGAAAATGGACACTGGTGGAGGGATGGGTATTTGATCATTGTATAATCGAAACCCAAGCATAAATATTTGTAAATCTACAACTGTACCTCATGGTGTTTCACTAATAAAAATTAATTTTAAAAAAGTTTAAAAAGAGATGGAAGCGGTCATTGAAGCCCTAGCCAATCAGGGCATTCAAGCCCAATACATCAGGATCCTCCGTGAGCTGTATTGTGGATTCACTACCAGGATCTCACCATTCTACAAAGAAGTGATCGTTGATGTCAAGAGAGGGGTGCGGCAGGGTGATACCATTTCACCGAAACTCTTCAGTGCCACCCTCGAGAACATCATGCGACGACTGAAATGGGAAGGAATGGGAGTGAAAATAGATGGTCAGCAACTATACCACCCCCGCTTTGCTGATGACATTGTTTTAATAACACCAAACATCAGCCAAGCAGCACAAATGCTGGCTGACTTTGACCGTGAGTGTGGAAAGGTAGGACTACAGCTGAATCTCACGAAGACAATGTTTTTGAGAAACAGCCTTGTTCCTGACGCCCCATTCGCTCTCAATGGAACGACCATCTCCGAATGCAACAGCTCTGTGTACCTAGGTCAAGAGGTCAACATGACAAATGACCTGGCACCCGAGCTGGGCAGGAGGAAGAGAGCGGCTTGGAACGCCTTCAAGAACGTCAAAGAAATAGCTAAGAGGACGAAGAACCTCTGGCTCCGGGCACATCTCTTTGATTCCACTGTTCTTCCTGCATTAACATATGCCTCAGAGACCTGGGCCCTATGCAAACAGGATGAGAATGCTATTCAGGTCTCCCAAAGAAGAATAGAAAGAGCTATGCTTGGAATATCACGTTTCACTCAAATGAGAGAACGAATCCGGAGTTCTGCCATCCATCGATGATCAAGGATCAGGGACGCTGTCTCATTTGCCAAGGTGTCGAAAATCAGATGGGCTGGTCACGTAATGAGATTTAAAGAGGACCGTTGGACTAGAGCTGTTACTGATTGGATTCCATGGGATGTCTAAAGACCGTGTGGCCGCCTACCTACCAGATGGTCAGACTTCTTCATCAAGATCATGAACGATAGGTTCAAGGCTCTTCATATTCCTAGAGTGAACAGACGCCATCGGGCTACACTAGCACGCGACAGGGACAAATGGAGACGTTACTGGCGCCCGCTCGAGCAAATCGACGACTAACGGGAAGTTAAGTGATTAAGTGATTTAAAAGGTAAAGGTAAGGTAAAGGCCCTCCCGTTGATCGTCGATTTGCTCGAGCGGGCCCAGTAACGTCTCCATTGGAGACTTTGTTGTTACTGTGTCTGGCATATCAAATACTCTCGGTAGCTTGCCGGGCTCTCCGAGAGGGGTGGAGGAATCAAAAAGTTTTAAAAAAAGATTATTGGATGTGCTAGTAGTGCTGGTGATGGTATAAGATTGTCAAATTAGGATTTTCAAAAAAAAAGTCAAAATCAAAACTTTTGCATAGTCAGATGTAGGTGCTACTGATCAGAGATGTCTGGAACTGAGATGGTGCAATCAGATAATATGAGTTAGAAGTAAACATGTGAATTCGAAGTCCTGAATGACTGCAGTTAAACCAGACTATTCTTTGAATAATAAATAGTCCGAAGAAGAGGGACAGACAAAGAATGATTGCACTCATTTTGTGGGATATTTAAAAAAAGGTATGAGACTAATACCCAAGTACAGTAGAAACAAGGGCCAGGATGATTGGTCCATGATTGAAAGCCTGACTCAAGTGCTGTGAGAGAGGGCAGTTTGGATAGAGAAGGGACCACTGTGATAATGATTGTTGAAAATGATCACTCTGGGTGGGAGCTACATGCTGAAAGTGGGTTAAGGACCAAACATGATGGCCTCTCAGTATCTGTATTGCAAACCATAATGGCCAAAAGTAGAAAGAGAAGGTTAAGGGGGAGAGAGAGAGAGAGAGAGAGAGAGAGAGAGAGAGAGAGAGAGAGAGAGAGAGAAGAAAATGTTTGCCACATAGGCAGGCTAGGGGTGATGGGAGGTAATGTAGCAGAAGGGGTGCTGAGGACATTGGTGGTAGGAAATTTACACAGGTGGAAGGGTGGGTATTGGAACATCATATGACTGAAACCCAATCATCAACAGCTTTGTTACTGTGTGTCTCATTGTGATTGAATTTTTAAAAAAATTCTGGTTAAAAAATTTAAAAACTTTGACAGCACACATCAGTGAAGAAAACCGGCTGGAGAGCTCCACAACTCCCCGAGAATTCTCCGGGCCCCATACAGAGCCGATATCACTGGGAGGTCCCAGATGGAATAGATGCTGTCTCTCTGCCTTCTCCAGATGGAAGCCTGGTGACCATGAGCTTCTAAAAGCATGGCTCTTGCTTGCGGGTACCAGGACTATTTTTCAAACTGCGTGCCCACTTATGTGGCCACGCGACATTTCCTGATATGCAAAGTGATCAATGGAAGGTAAATGATCTAGCATTTGTCCCTGAAAAACAGGCTTGAATAGTGGTGGGAAAATCTGAGCAAAATATAATTCCCAACCAAAATGCATCTGGACTGTGCATTTAACTATGGTGCTATGCCACCCTGGTAGGGGAAGAGTGTCTGTCCCTCCGCCTGTCCCCCTCTGTGGCAGCAACATGGTGACCTGCATCTTTTAGAGCCTATGAACAGCCAGGTATGAGACTGCATTGATGAGGCACATGGGGCTTCATGGCATGGAGGGTGGAATCTGCCCTGCTCCCCGCCATTACAATACTCTGGGTTGCCACCCTCAAAAGCCTCCCCTGGCTTCTGAACCATGAACCCAGAGGCACACATACCAATCTCAGAACCCAGAGGCTTCTGGCAGTAATCCCTCTAGGTTTATTACTAAAAGATCAGAAATCCAAATTCGCGTGGCCACTATTGTGCATTCCGTGTATCATATGCTCTTCATAATCAGCAATAGAAAACAAATTATCTAATGATGCCTTTGTGGTAGGTCTGAATGTTGGGGAAAATTCCAAATAACAGTGCTGGGTCTTTTGTCATAAAATTGAATGTGATCAACGAAGAGAGAGAGAGAGTAACGTGGAAATCTGCCACACAAGTGGGGGGTGGGTGGGAGGGGAGTATACTGGGGTTCTTGGTGGTGGAAAATGCACTGGTGAAGGGACGGGTGTTTGGTCATTGTATGACTGACCGAGACTTGAACTGAAAGGCTTTGTGACTGTTCTCATGGCGATTCAATAAAAAAACTAAAACTTTTTAAAAAGAGCTACTATTTCAGTAACAAATAAGGATGATCCATGTGGTTTCTACATGCAGAGCAAGTCATATATTCTATGTGTTATCATCAATATGAGAATCTTCCTGAAGTTTTTATATTTTCATTCATTCATCCATTCATGCAGGTTAATAGAAATTTACTATGTATTCCAGTTCATAATCCAGCACCAAGCACATGATCATTGAAATTAGACACAATCTGTGCCCTCATACAATTCTCAGTTAAATTGCAAGACACACATTAAATAAACAAATATACCAGCAAATATTATTTTATTTGTATATTATATAATTATAGGCTGTGTTAATTGCTATAGATCAGAGTTACTGGATGTCAGGATAAAGAAGAATAAGGTAAATAAGTTTAATTGACTTTAGATCTAAGGAAAGTTTTGTTTGAGATGATGATTGGAAAGACAAGGGAGAAAGATAAAGAAAAGTGGGATGAGAGATAAAGATACAAAAGGATAAGAAATAAAGATAAATATAAGATAAGAAGTAAAGAGACACTTTATATAAAGGAAAGAGTATATGAAAAATTACTGAGAAAACAAAGCTTTTGAATACTACAGGAACAGACAGAAAGGCAATGATATGGCGAATGTACTAAGCAGGTAGTGAACTGAGGTGGAAAGACATGAATGGGAGTGCTTCACGCCCTCATATTGACAAGCCCACGGATAACAAGGGAGAAAAGATCGCTCAGAACATAGAGTGCTTGCCTTGCACACAGCCACCTGTCCAGAGCAATGTGTCTGGTCCTCAGACCACCTCCAGTATTGAGTCCTGATCACAGAGCTAGGAGTAAGCTCTGAGCACAGCTGGGTGTGGCCCCAAAACAAAAGTATAAAACAAAACAAAATAATCTATGTAAATGGATATAGCTAACTCACATTTACATTAATTATGATTATGATTCTTTGAATAGGTGATATATTTTCAAGGCTCAATATGTTTAATATGGTAGAGATAAATTTGTATTTCTCTTTCTAGTACTGCCCACTTTTCTGTTGATTGATTGTTCTTTTTAATTAATTTGTTAGAAATTCTCTTTATCTTAGGAATACTAGTCCTTGGTCTATTATGTGGATTGTTAATATTACTTCAGGCTTTTAAAATTATTTAATATGTTTTTCTTATGTATAAGTTATCAAAAATTATTTTTACATGCATTATTTTGCAATTTTCTTTTTTGCTTTTAATTTTTTTTTTTTTTTGGTTTGGAGTCTGTGGGGGGGGGCGGACCACAACCAGTGGAAATCAAAGGCTATATCCAGCTCTGTGCTTGATAACTCAGGGGACCATTCAGTGCAGGGGATCAAGTCTGACCTTCTGCATGGGAAACATGTGCAGTTTATTAAGCTCTTTAGGCATAAAATGCTCATAGATTTAAGTGTATTTTCTCACTCTCAACATTAATGCTTCTAGTACTTTAGATTTAGGAGTTGTGATAAGTAGGTCTCTGCGTTGGTTCATGGTTTCCAGGTTCTTTATCATTTTCTTGAATGAAAATATTGAATGACAAAGATGCTGAGACTCAGAGCTGAAAATTGAAAGGTTTATTGGAAAGAAAGGAAAGGAAAATAAACTCACCAGCACACTATGTTAAGTACGGTTCCTTTTGTAGGTTTTTTTTTTTTCCCCAGGAAAACTGGGTCTTTGTTACTTAACAAGCAACAAGAATGTTTATAGCAAATTCATGAATTATACAGGGTGGTCTGGCTAGTATCTGGTCTTTTGTATTATGTATTTGACCATGGACCTGAGTATAAACCACTCTTTTAGTTTGGATGAGCCTAAGTTGTGGAGCAGAATCTATGATCATGTGGGGATTGTTAACTTCCCATTTATCAGAAAAAGGTCCCTGAATTTGTAGGATTTGAAAAATGTAGAAGGGAGTAGTCAATTATGCAATCACTCATAGCAGCTAGCAAGGAGAAACTTTCATGCTTGCATTAGAAAATATTTTCACTTTTCTCCCTCCCAGAGGGCTACTCAGCTTGTTTGTGTCAAGCCACAGGTGGTAGATTCTGTTCCACAGAATAGGGTTTGTTAAAGTACCAAGAGTAAGGTGTGCTTCAAGAGATACCAAATGAAATTTAGAAGACTACGAGAGGGCAAAACTGATTACTATGCTCAGAAAGGTTTGGTAATCCAGGTTCAAAATAAATACAACACACCAAAATACAAGATGATAGTCCATGTAACCAAATAGAGACGTTATTTGTCATATTGTTTATGCCCATAGAGAAGGAGATATGATAGTGTTTGTAGTGTATGCTAGTAAACTTCCAAAATATCATACAAAGGTTGGCTTAAAAAATTATGATTTAGCTTACTGTACTAGCCTGCTGCTGTCCCACAGGCTTCTCAATACATTTGGCATAAACAAGATTTATGAAGAACAAGTGGAGGTCATGGGGCATGAATATAATGTGGACAGCATTGGTGCCTTCACCTGAAATTAAATGCAGGGCTTACCAGAAATACTACTGGAAACAAAGTTTTGGGGGCCCTGAAAGGAGGCATAGACCAAGGCTTGCCTATCGTTCACAGTACCAAATGATTCCCTGGTTATAACTCAAAGAGTAAGGACTTTAACACTGACGTACATCGGAAACACATTATGGGGCAGATATAGCAGACAATATGCATTATCTCATGGAATAAAATAAAGATGTTTGCAAGAAACAGCTTTCTCGGGACATAAAGAAAAATATAACTCCAAGCATGATGGAGGAGATATATAAGAAAGCTCATGTGGCTATACCAGACTATGTATTTAAAAATAAATTACAAAGGGCTGTGGGGCTCTTTCTCTCACCACCTGCATCTGGTGGTCTCATGCTCCTTCCCCACCTCAGGGTGGCCAATGGCCATGGGCAGATGAAGGAGGAAACTAGGGACAGGCTGGTTGGTCTCAATTGCAGTTTATTCCAAACCCATCTCCATTCTCTCCTGAATCTACTTCTGGGTTCTCCTGATTTTCCACCTGATCGTCCCCTTCCCCGATCCCCCTCATCCTCCTCTTGGATCCTGTTCTTTCATACTTCTCCTTTCTGATTATGCCTTCCCTACCCCACTCTTAGAGCCTATGTTAAATCCCAAATCATGATGGGTTGGGTTAACAATTGTACATAAATGTCATACAATCAACAGATGTAAGGTCCTTCCCTCAGTGGAAGCTTCTTCTAGGATGGATTCTTATCCAGCAAGATGACTGGCCTAAGGGCAAAATATGGGTGTGTTTCTATTCTTCTTAGTCCAACAAACATATAATATAAGTAATTTTGTATGGACACAGTAAGAGATACATTAAGCTTATAGGATGGCTCTCCTGGGGACAGTGCTCAGGTCAGATTAGTCTTTCCTAACTCTAGCAGGGTCTTAATTCAGTTGTTACTCCTTGGATCATGACAGAATTTATCCCTGACCATGCTCTTAACTTATAGTTAAGTACTGTGGTACTTTGGCCTGGCCCATTTTGATGACAGGGTAGCTCACAGCTTGCCCTAGATCCATCCAGTTCCTTGTTGGGATCCTGCTTTGGGGGAGCTAGAAACTAAGGGTGACTGAGGCTTAAGTCTAGAAATCAGATGCCCAGGAGTGAATATTATTTGGAGTCAATTAACTCCCAAGTAATATTAACTGTCTTCCTATGTCTAGACAAAAAGGACACTGCTTTAAATAAACTATGCAAAAGGACATAAGAGAAGGTAAAAAGCAACATTTCATTCACAAATATAAAATCATAGATTTTTGAGGAATCTGACCTTACAATTTAAGAGAGTCTGATAAGGGGAAAAATGTGATAGACTGGTTGGGGAAGAGAGCACAGAGAAGAGTTTACAGATAAAACAGAGGAATGGAAGTGCCTCAGGAGCACTGTGATAAACTTAAGCTCCCTGTGTCAAGGGAAACAGGACATACCAATGTTATCCTAAAATGTTTAAAGCTATATTCAAATAAACACAGAGGAATGGAGGTACTTCAGAAGCATTGGAATGGCTATTATTCAGTAAACTTAAACTCCTTGTAGCAGAGGAGAAAGCACAAACCAATGTTATACTACACCAGACAACCCAGCTTATGAGAAAAACAAAAAACTAGTAGTGAAGTTAAAAAGAAGAGGTAGAACTCTCCCAAATGTCGCTTGCCCAATAAAAAAGATCAGGTAGTACAGAAAAAAGCAAGTTTCCTCAGAGCTCAAGAACAGGCTGCAGAGTGTGAGTTCACAAAGTGTGTGTGGGCTTCGATGACATGCATGCATGTATTCGGTGGCCAAGAGCCACCTCCCATCCTCCCCAGGCTTCCCCAGCAGACAGAGAGTCAGAGAAACAGATGACCACAGCCTGATGGTGAAAACTGCCCATTTAATGCAGAGCTGATGGCATACTTATAGAACATATGAGGCGGCTTGAGGTAAGAACATAGGTGTGATTGATCATTTACAGAGATAAAACATTTGGCAGAGGCAATTCTCTTGAAATTAAAGCAAGACATTTGGCAATACTCTTGGGGAGATTAACTCAAGATTAACTCAAGGGGACACTGTCTCCAGGGACACCTACGTTACTTTTGTCTTTCCTTCTACTTGTATTATTTCACAGTCACTCCCGTTGTTCATCGATTTGCTTGAGTGGGCTCAGTAACGTCTCCTTCGTGAGACTTGTTGTTACCGTGTTTGGCATATCAAATACGTCGTGGGTACCTTACCAGGCTCTGCCGGCGGGCGAGATACTCTCGGTAGCTTGCCAGGCTCTCCGAGAGGGGCAGAGGAATCGAATTTAGGTCGGCCATATTGGCTGCGTGCAAGGCAAAAGCCCTACCACTGTGCTATTGCTCCAGTATATGTTAAACAATTAAGTTTACTTCTTATCAATAGTTGCAGTTCTGATAAACACAGTAAGAGACAATGATCACTGAGTTTTCTGGGCTCTGAGAGCAAGCAATGCCTTTACAGTAAATCCCAGACTAAGTCTCCATGGGCCAGTTCACTTTGTTCTTCCCTATGGGGGTCCTCTTAAGTCATAACAGCTTGCATCAAGACCGTGCATTTATGCTTTCTAGACTGCCCTATTTCAATACTGGGGTAGCTTTGCCACTTTCCTGGTGTCCATCCCAGTCCCACAGCAGGACCTCCCTTTTGGGGTGTTAGGATCTATAGCAACTGGAGCCTGGGTCAAGTAATTATGATGGATGCCCAGGAGTAGATATATTTCAGAGTCAACCCAAATATTAGCATTAACTAACAGTATTTCTGTGTTTAACCAAAAAACATTGCTCTGTAGTAAAATGTAAAAATGTCATAGGGGAAATAGAAAAGCAGGTACAAATACACAGCACTTCAAATACAAAGCATTACAAATACAAGGTCCAGAATAACCAGAAAGTTTGGCTTATAAGTAATCAAGACTGATTGAGGAACTGAGACAATGAAAGGTAAACCATAAAGGAAAGGTTAAAGATAAACTTTAACTACATTAGGGATGCTAGCAAGAGCACTGATAAGCTTCTCTGGGAAGAGGAAAAGGGACAATTCACTGATGAAGCTTAAAAGACTTTGGTTAATATCCAGAAGCTGAGACCTAAAATCAAACCATGAGTTTTTAAATTAAGATTTTAAAATAGCAGTAATCAACCTACTGACCAAGTAGTGAAAAAACGTTTCATAGGAATTACATGAATGCTGACAATCTTCCAATGGCCAGTGAGAGAGCCATGTGCCTGGGACTCTGAGAGCCTCCTATCACTGGTCTTAGTCCCTAGATAACACAAGGTGTGAAATTTCCACAAAATAACCTCCTTATGTGATGCAACAGTCATAATTCAGTAACCGTATACACTGATATATCTCACATAAATAAGTGAAATGACTAGTTGAAGACCCTCTTGTCACACTCAAATAGCAGTACATGGTAAAGGAAATAATCTTAACAACAGAGATATTATCAGTAACCCTCTGGTATAAACAACTGACAGATCAGTTTTTAAGATATCTAAACCTACACCATTAATCCACATAAACTCAAAGAAAAAAGTGAAACTAAGGAATTTAACTGCTTTATCAGAGAGAGAGAGAAACCCAGGTAAATCCTCAAGCCCATTAAAACTCTCCAGCCTGGTCAATGAGGAACTGAAATCAACAATCACTGAATTGTTACTGTCACTGTCCTCCCTTTGTTCATCGATTTTGCTCGAGTGGGTCCAGTAATGTCTCCATTGTGACACTAGTTACTGTGTTTGGCATATCGAATACGTTATGCGTAGCTTGCCAGGCTTTGCTGTGTGGGCGAGAAACTCTTGGTAGCTTGCCGGGCTCTCTGAGAGGAGCTGAGGAATTGAACCTGAGTTGGCTGGATCAGCCTCATGCAAGGCAAACGCCCTACCCACTGTGCAATAAAAATTAAGCAAGCACTGGCCAGTGAAATTAAGCAACCAGTAGATGAGAAATTTTTTTAAAAATCAAAGAACTGATACAGAGGATAACAAATTCCATACAAATTGAACTGAATATATATATATATATATGTATATATATATATAAAGCCAAAGTAGCAGAATTGCACATATAGACATATAGAGAACAATATAAAAGAATTTGAAGACAAAATGTAAGACAACATTGATAAGAAAGTGGCAAAAGAAAAAAAAAGCAAAAGAAAGGATGAGAATCTAAAGTATTTAATTGATAACAATAAGAGAAATGTACTGCAAATTATAGGAATACCAGAAGATGAGAACAAAAGGAAAGGAAAAATATAAATGATGTTAGAAATAATAGATGAGTACTTCCCCACTCTTTGCAGGAAGTTGCTGTAACCATTCAAGAGGTTCAAAGTAGATCCAAGACTTTGAAATAGAAATCAAAATGGTAAAATACAATTATTTTGAGACAGACTTCTTAAATCATCAAGAAAGAAGAGAAGTGTCAAATACAAGGGAAATAATATAAGAATCTAAACAGTTCTCTCATATGAAATAGCATGAGAGAAAAGTCGAAAGACAGATTTAAATTACTCACTGAAAAAAAAAAAAACCCAAAACTTCTAACCTAGTGTCCACTACCCTGCAAAGCTCTCATTTAGAAGGGAGGGAGAACAAAAACATTCTCAAACTGATGTCGGTGGGCCCCACGGGTGACTTATATGAAGCGGGGAGGAGAAAGACAGTCACTTTCTCCCCATCCGCCTCTGCCACTCGGGACCCAGGGTTGCTGGGTTCTTGTCTCGCCTCGCAGAAAGGAATTTCAGGAGTAGACAAGCAGTGAAGTAAATAGATTTTATTTGGAGGATTTTAGGTATGGAGGGAGGGGGAGAGAGTGAGAGAGTAAAGTTAGACACGAAAGTATGAAAGTACACATCTCAAGAGGGGAGATGCGGGCAACACATGTGCTCGGAAACCACATGTGCTCCGCCACGTGGACACAAGCAGCACATGGGCTCGGGCAGCAAATGCGCGCGCTTCCTTTGTTCAAGGTAGCCTTTATAGGGTTCCTCCAACCTGCCCCCACGTGGGGCTTCTTCCCAGGTAAATGTCCCGTTGCTAAGGAGGTTGCCAGGGAGGATGGGAGTGGTGATGGTCTTCTTTGAAATTCCTTTCCTGGCCTTTTGTTCCTAGAGGAGCTTCTTTGGGTCTGTTGCTGGAGCCAGGTGAGGGTCTTATCAAGCCTTAGTTCCTGTTTTGCTATTTTCTGCAGGGCTGGCTCTTATCATTGCCTCGGGAGGGGGCCCTCCCTGTCTACCTGCCTACATCAAAACAAGCAAAAACAGACAACATTTGCTATAACTAAATAGGCCCTTAATGAAATACTGAAAGACCACATATATAAACTTATTATAGAAGCAGCAATACCAAAAAGGAAAATGGTGATATAGTTCCTTATATCAATAATTTCTCTAAATGTCAATGGACTGAGTCTGACACTCGGGGAATCACTTCTAGTGGGGTTTGGAGGACCATATGGGGGTGTCAGAGTTTGAACTCAGGCTAGCCATGTGCAAAGCAGTGTCTTACCCACTAAGCAATCTCTCTGGCCCCGAATCTACCCATTTTGTCAAGGAAATGTGTATTTTACCTTTATTTATAATAAATCATGAAAACATTATTTTGAAACAAATTTTTAATAAGTTAGGGGCTGGGTAGACAGTACAGAGGTTAGAGCACATCTCTTGTATGCAGTCAATTCTGGTTTAAACCCCAGAAGGGTTCTACTTCTCTTAAGCTACGGGATGCTTAAAAATCACATTTTATTTTTCTCAAAGCAATCAAAAGTGCTAACATTTATCTTTAGCATAAATGTTGCTGTATTTTCTCCACCAGAAGAAAAAATATCTGATTTAAAAGCACCAAGCTCCATATCATAAAAATTAGGTGTGGTATTTGTAGTAAAAAAGGAAAATTTAAGATAATGAAAGATAAATAACAACACATCTTAAAGGTAATCCAAAGAAAGAATAGTTGGCCCAGAAAGCTTTAATTCAGAAAATATGCCCTCTTTCCCTAAAGAACACCGTCAAATAAATACATGCTGATGCCTTGGAAACTCAGAGAGATTTCAAATCAGAGTATGAGAAACGTCCAGGTCAGGAACAGTACTAGTCATCTCTGTGTTTAGAGTGGAAAGAAGCTCCTTGATCAAATGGCATTCTTTAGGCTCAAGTTAATGCTGACACTCGAAGAAAAAGAAGTTCCTAGGAGCTGAGAACAAAGTCTGAAAGAGAAGTACAGGATATATCATGGATATTTCAACCTGGAAAACCTGTTGATGTAGGTAGGCAGGTAGAAAAGGAAGGACCCCTCCCTCAAGGAAATGGCAATGGATTTCCTGGGAAATATTATCAGTAGCTCTGAAGTTGTAAAAGCCAACTTTGCAGAATATAGAAACTAAAGCCTGATAAGACTTTCACCTGCGCAGCAACAGACCCAGAGCAGGCTGGACCCCCCCTGACAAAAGCTTAGGCAGCCAAAAAAAAAAAAAAAAAAAGAGCCCGAAAAGGAATTTCAAAGAAGGCCATCCACCACTCCCAACCCTACGCCCCTTGGCAACCTCTCTAGCAATGGACTTTTACCTAGGTAGAAGCCCCACGTGGGGGGGGGGGGGGAGGGGCAGGTTGGAAAAGCTCTAGAAAAGCCACCTTTAACAAAGGAAGAGCTTATGCTGCCCTAGTCCTTGTGCTGCTTGTGCCCACTGGCCGAAGGCACGTGTTGCCCGCATCTCCCTTCTTGAGATGTGTACTTTCATGCTTTTGTTTCTAATGCTGGGATGTCTGTAGGGGCACTCTCTGCCCGTTGAGAAGCCCGCGCTCTCTCTTGAGCGTGTTACTCTACTCTCACCCACTTTCTTTATTCTTTCCCCCTTTCTTGTTCCTAAAACCTCTGAAAAGAATCTGTTTTACTTCCCTGCTTATCTACTCCTGAAATTTTTTTCTGTGAGGTGAGACAAGAACCCAGTAACCCTGGGTCCTGGCAGGGTGGAGGCGAATCTGGAGAAAGTGTTCTTTCTCTTCCCTGCTTCACAGAAGCCAATCTTGGGGACCAACTGATAACACAGTGAGAAAGACAAAGCTTGTAACTGCTTTGTCTCTACTCTTTCTCCCAGAGGAAATATCCCTTGAGACAAACTCCTTTGAGTCTTTTGCCCCATCTTTACAGAAGTGTAAAGAACCTTTGGTATGTAAATGTTTAGCTTGGTTAGATTAGCATAGTTAGGCAAATATATGTAGAATGCCTACCTTGTTTTTCTAATGATTGTTGCCTTAAAGCAATAAATAAGGAATGAGAAGGGGAGCCTGGGGTTCTTGGTTCACAGGGCTGTTAGCTTCCTGACCCTTAAGCTTTTTTCTTTCATTTTTGTCTTGTTTTCTTAGTCCTGCCTGAAGAACCTGCTTCAGCTCTGTTCACCTGGGGCAGTCAGAGGCACCTAGGGTGATATCTTGTTTTGTCTTTAAACCAAGGAAAAACTGGGACAAGGTGCCTGAGAGATAGTATACAGAACTGACATCTGTGAACCCCCCCGCCCCCCCCCCCCCCCGCCTCGTTGTTATTAGAAGTCTTATTGCTGGCATACATCTCCCACATATGGGCAAGTCCTGCAATTAACATGTGCATAAAAATCAAAATTAAAGTGTGAGAGCCCTGCAAGGAAAAGTGTGTGAGCTCTTCACCAGATGAATAAAGCCCCTAACATTAAAACAGTAACAGCAACAAAGAAAAAAGTCACAGGGGGGGGAAATGAGATCGTTCATTTGCTTAAGCTCTCACCCTTTGATTTCAATATCTGCTTTTTATAGTCACAGGCACAACGCACAGAGAAAAGATGGTCATTCATCCCTATAATGTGATGAAAAAGATCCTGCATGTTGCATTCTATCTCAAATTCTATTACTAAATTTAGGCAAAGATAATTACTTTGGAGGAGGGAGGGGCTAAATAAAGATGAAGTTAGGTAGGAGGGCCAGGGACTTGGTCAGTAAAAGTTCTGGATAGTTCTGATGTCAGAGGGGTCTTTTGGTGACTTATCAAAAGGAAGGAGGAGACAGGAGGCAGCTTTAAAAAGGGGTAGCCCTGGAATTTAAAGTCTGCCACTCAGCACAAGTGGGTATGATGTAGGCAGGTAGACAGGGAGGGCCCCCTCCCGAGGCAAAGACAAAAGTCAGCCCTGCAGAAAATAGCAAAACAGGAACTAAGGCTTGATAAGACCCTACCCTGGCTCAAGCAACAGACCCAAAGAAGCTCCTCCAGGAACAAAAGGCCAGGAAAGGAATTTCAAAGAAGACCATCACCACTCCCATCCTCCCTGGTAACCTCCTTAGCAATGGACATTTACCTGGGAAGAAGCCCCACGTGGGGGCAGGTTGGAGAAACCCTATAAAGGCCACCTTGAACAAAGGAAGGGCACGCATATGCTGCCGGAGCCCATGTGCTGCTCGCACCCACGTGGACGAGCACATGTGGTGCCCGAGCACATGTGTCACCCGCATCTCCCCTCTTGAGATGTGTACTTTCATGCTTTCATGTCTAACTTTACTCTCTCACTCTCTCTCCCTCCATACCTAAAAATCTTCCAAATAAAATCTATCTACTTCAATGCTGGAGCGATAGCACAGCGGTAGGGCATTTGCCTTGCACGCACCAACATGGCCGACCCGAGTTCGATTCCTCCGCCCCTCTCAGAGAGCCCAGCAAGCTGCCGAGAGTATCTTGCCCACACAGCAGAGCCTGGCAAGCTCCCCGTGACGTATTCGATATGCCAAACACAGTGACAATAAAGTCTCCAATGGAGACGTTACTGGGTCCGCTCGAGCAAATCGACGAACAACGGGAGGGCCTTTACCTTTTACCTTTACTTCACTGCTTGTCTACTCCTGAAATTTCTTTCTGCAAGGCGAGACAAAAACCCAGTAACTCTGGGTCCCGGGTGGCAGAGGCGGGTGGGGAGAAAGTGACCGTCTTTCTCCTCCCCACTTCACATAAGTCACACGTGGGGCCCACCGACATCAGGTAAACCTAGCATTGCTCCCTGCAGGAAGGAAAGTCAGTTCTAGACCTAACCCAGCTCTTTTGGGTCCCTACCTTTCTCTCACAGAAGAGAATTTCCGGAGACAAGCGGTGATGTATAAGAGATTTTATTTGGAAGTTCTGAGAGGTGGCTGGGGGTGAGGAGAATAATTTATTTAAGATTTAATGTACACTTCTCCACAGTCTCCTTCGTGCAAAATTCTACTTCACAGAGTGGGGAGAAAGGGCTGCAAAGTTTAAGAAGAGAACTCCCAGAATGACCACCAATTGGGAGCTTTTTGGCACTATTGCTGCAACATGGGAAGATGTCATTGCAGACAACATTGACGAGGAATACGATCGACTGGTTCAGCACCTCCATGATTGCCAAGAGAGAGATAGCCACAAAAAAACGCCTGTCTTCGAAAACTCTTGAGCTTATTCGCCAACGTGGTTTGGCTCATGCCTCAGGCAACTACAAGCAAATGTCCGAGCTCGCAAAGCAGTACAGAGATGTGATCAAGGAAGACCTCAAAGATAGAAGAGCAGAAGTGCAGGTAGATGCAGCAGAAGTTGGAAAAGCATTCGTAACGCCCGCCTGTCCTTCACCAACTACAAGACCAAGATGACTGCCCTTTGACGTTCTGATGGATTTATCACATCTTCCAGAAGGGCAATGGAGAAGATTATCCATGACTTCTAATCAGATCGCTTCCATAGCCATGTCCACCTGCCCACATACCAAATTCCATAGGATGGATATGTTGTTTCCAATGTTCTCCCTTCTGAAAATCGACACGCCATTTTGTCAGTAAAGAAACGAACAGCACCCAGCCCAGACAAGGTTAGACCTGAACACCTGAAGAACCTGCCGTCAGTACTCATCAATACACTGGCTTGGCTCTTTGCACACTACCTGTGTGAATGCAAGGTTCCGTCCCAATGGAAAACCAGCAGGACTGTACTACTGTTCATGAAGGGAGACATCCATGACATTGGCAACTATCACCCAATCTTCCTTTTGCCTATCATCTACAAGTTGTTCACTCGAGTCATCCTGACTAAGATTGGCAGAACACTAGATGAAGGACAACCATGCGAGCAAGCCAAGTTCCACAAAGGATTCAGCACCATCAACCATATTCACACAATAACCAAGCCCATTGAAGTTTCTCGGGAGTTCAAGATGCCACTCTGTCTAACGTTCATTGATTTAAAGAAGGCCTTTGATTCTGTTGAGATGGAAGCGGTCATTGAAGCCCTTTCCAATCAGGTCATTCAAACTCAATACATCAGGATCCTCCGTGAGCTGTATTACAAATTCACTACCAGGAATTCACTTCTTTGTACCATTCTACAAAGAAGTAATCATTGATGTCAAGAGAGGGGTTCGGCAGGGTGATACCATTTCACCGAAACACTTCAGTGCCACCCTCGAGAACATCATGCAATGACTGGAATGGGAAGGAATGGGAGTGAAGATAGATGGTCGGCAACTACACCATCTCCGCTTTGCTGATGACATTGTTTTAATAACACCAAACATTAGCCAAGCGGCACAAATGCTGGCCGACTTCAACCGTGAGTGTGGAAAGGTAGGACTACAGCTGAATCTTACGAAGACAATGTTTTGAGAAACAGCCTCGTTTCTGACGCTCCATTCGCTCTCAATGGAATGACCACCTCCGAATGCAACAGTTATGTGTACCTAGGTCGAGAAGTCAATATGACGAATGACCTGGCACCTGAGTTGCGCAGGAGGAAGCAAGCAGCTTGGAATGCCTTCAAGGGCATCCAAGAAATACTAAGAGGACGAAGAACCTCTGGTTATGGGCACATCTCTTTGCTTCCACTGTTCTTCCTGCATTAACATATGCCTCAGAGACCTGGGCCCTACGTAAACAGAATGAGAATGCTATTCGGGTCTCCCAAAGAGGAATTGAAAGAGCTATGCTTGGAATATCACGTTTCACTCAAATGAGAGAAAGAATCCGGAGTTCCGACATCCGTCGACGATCAAGAATCAGGGACGCTGTCTCGTTTGCCAAGGCGTCAAAAATCAGATGGGCTGGTCACGTAATGAGATTTAGAGATGACCGCTTGACTAGAGCCATTACAGACTAGATTCCATGGGACATCAAAAGATCGCGTGGCCACCCACCTACCAGATGGTCATACTTCTTCATCAAGATCATGAACGATCGGTTTGAGGCTCTTCATGTTCCTAGAACAAACAGATGCCATTGGGCTACACTAGCACGCGACAGGGACAAATGGAGACGTTACTGGTGCCCGCTTGAGCAAATCGACTATTAACAGGAAGTCAAGTGATCAAGTGATTCTCCACAGTGGAGAAGGAGAGAAGCCCCCGGGTATACATCTCATGAGATGTGAAAGTACACTTCTCACAAGGGGAGATGTGCTCAGGCACCACATAAACTTGGTAGCATCACATGGGCATAGGCAGTCCATTGGCTTGGGAACAACATGTAAATCCTCCCTTTGTTCAAGTTAGCTTTTATATGGTTTCTCCCAAGCTCCCATGTGGCACTACCGAGGTAAGAGTCCATTACTAGGGTGGTTGCCAAGGGGATAGAGTTGTGAATAGTTGATGGTCTTCAAAATTCCTTTTCTGGCCTATGTTCCTGATGGAGTTTCTGTGGGGGGGGGGGAGGTAGGAGGGGCCTAGCCTTCTCTGGGTGTGTACTGGTGCCAGGTAAAAGTCTTCTCAGGCCATAATTCCTATGTCCACAAGATGGGTCCTGACGGCCTTAGGGCTAGCTGGTTTCATTACTTCCCAAGAACTCATTGCCATGGGGGACCCTTCCCAATATACCTGCCTATCTGTTTCAGTGTGATGGTGGGGGCTGGGTAATGCTATCTATTAGATGGCATAGCAACATCCAGTGGGGTTCAGGGATTATTCATGCTTCTGTATTCAAGGATCACTCCTGGTGGTTTTTGGGAACCATATGGGTTGCTGGAGATAAAAAGATAAATCTGCTTTAGATGCAAGTTTCTTAACCCAATCATTATCTCTCCTTTCTGGAGTAAAAAGTCATTTGTTATACTTTTCAACCAAATTGCTAATTGTCTAAACTTTATTTTTAGTCACCGGTATTCTCCTTTTAGTCTCCCGTCTACCATATGATTGCTGTGTGACCTATGAGATATATTTCCCTCTCTATGAGCATCAGCTTTTCTCTAAAAATTGAACAATTGAATGGAATCAGGGTTAACAAACACTAATTCAAGTAATAGAAATAAATCTTGGCAGAAAAGAAACCATTTTGTATGCCTCTGGATTCTTCAGAAGAAAAACAATTAGAAGAGTATTAGACAGACTAATAAGGAAAAGTCAGGGGTAATTTATGAATGACATGAATAATACCTGTACACTTGGGGGAAATCCAGCAAAATTGAGTAACCTAACACAACTTTCTCAAATATAGCCTTAAAACCCTTAGATAAGACAAAGGTTGTAAAGTGAAAAGAGATTAAAGACTAGGTTTTTTTCAACCAATAGACAGATGCACTTTCAGAGCTTTCCCTTTGTTGATGTAAATGTCATGTTTCAAAGGCAGCCCTAAACAAAACTTCAAAACCCCTCCCATAAAATCAGCAGTTTGGTAAATAAATATTTTACAAGTTCTTATTTTTGCTTCCTTATAGTATAATTATAATAAAATGCATTAGAACTAAGCAAGGCAGAGACGGTTGTGTGAGAATCCTTTGAGAGCACATTTTATTTACATGATCTTCAATTCCTAAATGAAATACAATTACTCATCCTTCCTTTTAAAACACTCATCCTCTCAATATCTTATTTAGGTAGTCTGGTGGCAATAAGGATGCAGAGACCGGTCTTTTATTATTACCACAGGCTATAAGATGAACAAGCAACTGAAAAATACCAGTGGGTATTAGGGTTTGCAGACAATAAAATGTGTCAGACACTAGGAGTATTTGGAAAGGCAACGTCCTTCTCATTGGTTGACTTGTTAGGCATTTCTATTATCCAACTCAACCTCAAGAACTTCAAGATCTTAATCAATGGTGGGATCCAGATATTACTTTTAGCAACAGTGGAGATATTAGTTTGCTGCCCAGCTTTAATTTTCTTGGTACTTATAAAGTAATTGGCAATACCAAACAGAATTAATTCAATTCTGGCAATCTTCCAAAGATTACCATGAACCAGGGGTGCTGTAAGCAGTTTACTACGTGCATAGCTGTAAGATCTGATCATATTCTTGGTGAAGATGCAAATTTTATACCAGCTCCAAAGATAACTAAGCATACAGATAACCAAAAGGGATGTAGATGCTGCTATTGGTACTCAAGACTAGAGAAATTCAAGTGCTTTACATATTTCAGCTGAATATCTGCCTTGCTTAATCTAAGGTAATGGTATGTTGTCTACCAATCCTTACCACCAGTGCAATAAAGTTCTATCACTAATTATAACAACAAATTAGTTAAATAATCCAAAGCAATCTACTGGAATTTGTTGGCTATTGAAATGAATAATGAAAGACAAAGATTCGGTACTTAAAAGATAATTGTCAGGAAATTGTGGAAAGATTTTGTCCCGTCTACTCCAAATTTAACAAATAATTCTTGTTATCAGATAAAAGTCCACTAACCTTGCTCTTTATGCCTTCTAATATTTATTTATAATATTATTGTAATATCAACTTTAATTTTATTAAATGTAAATACTCTGTTTTGCCAACATTTGTTTATTGTTTAAAGAGAATGGGCATTTGGATTTTTCTGGTGGAGGAGAGTGAAACTGCATCAACACACAAAACTTCCTTGAACCAAGTCATTCAAGTTTGGTTCAATTAAGCAATTTTAGCAGACTTGAAGGTTCAGGAAGAAATAGAAGGAAGTGCTTTCTTTAGAGAGAATCACTTAGAATGGGAAGAGTATTTAAAGAAACTGTGATAGTGGACAGAGGCTGAATTAAGATCTAGGCTGGAAAGTAAGAATGAAATTTTATTAACAAATATAACTCACTGTGAAATTTTTCTTTTTCTTTTGAGTTCTGTGCTCAGGACTTACTCTTGGAGATGCTCAGGGAAACCTATGTGGTATCAGGGATTGAATCCTAGTTCTTCCAGCCCTATGCCACCTTTACTCATTTTGAATTTTTTTTTAAATGACAGGAATAGATTCACTTTATTTATTTATTTTGCCTTTTTGGGTCACACTCAGCGATGCACAGGAGTCACTCCTGGCTCTGCACTCAGGAATTACCCCTGGTAGTGCTCAGAGCACCATATGGGATGCTGGGAATCAAACTGGGGTGGTCCATATGCAAGGCATATCCCTCCAGCCCCACTCATTTTGAATTTTAATTAAAATTTCTCCGACTGAAGTTCCACCATGAGTTTATTAAGATGATTTTAGAGATAGAGCCAAATAGCACTGCATATGGTGACAATGTTAAACTTGGAATCATAAAAGAGATTCGTATTTCATTAATGCACTAAGAAAACACTTGACTAATCAGACCTTGGGTAAAGAGTGCAGTGAGTTGAACTGAGTCAAAGAGAAGGAAATGAATATTTTTAAATTACAGTGTGAACAGGGACACATAATTTGCTTGCATTATAGTTCAATGAGGTTATAATGAGATTGTAATGGTATTGGGATTACAATGCTGGATTGCGATTTTAACGCTGGATTGATCACTTTATAGGAATGCTATGAGGAGGAACTGAACTTCATCTTTGTTCCTGAAGCATTTGAAGAGATTCGGTACTTAAGAGATAATTGTCAGGAAATTGTGGAAATGTTTTGTCCACTCTGCTCCAAATTTAACAAATAATTCTTGTTATCAGATAAAAGTCCACTAATCTTGCTCTTTATGCCTTCTAATATTTATTTATAATATTATTGTAATATCAACTTTAATTTTATTAAATGTAAATACTTGTGCTCTTTTTGACCTACCTATTTTATCAATGTGAATATAAGTATGTTCTCTTCTGATGTTTAGTTTTTATTCAGAGGTTCATCTCTTTACATGAAAAATCTCCTTTCCTAGTCAGCTACTCTTCAAGGGGCGAAATTAAATATAATTAGCTTTTCAATTAAAACACTAAAGGAAAGAGGTGCTCTAATTATTCATTATTACTATACACAGTGTTTCTGAAAGCTAACAACTTAGTTTGGCAAATGAGAGATTGTAAAGGAGCACTGTGGGAATATTTAAATTAAGATATTTAGAAATATTACCAATGTTGCAAAAGATTAGATTAACAAAATAGGATAGTTTATCTATTTTTCTTACTCATATCACTTGTCATCCTGTTGCTCATCGATTTGCTTGAGCAGGCACTAGTGATGTCTCCGTTTGTCCCTGTTGCATGCTAGTGTAGACCAATCATATCTGCTCGTGCCAAGAACATGAAGAGCATCAAACCATTTGTTCAGGGTCTTGACGAAGAAGTCTGACGATCTCATAGGTGGGCAGCCAGGCATTCTTTTGACGTCCTGTGGAATCCAGTCAATAATGGCTCTAGTTCAGCAGTTGTCTCCAAATCACATTATGTGTCCGGCCCACCTGATTTTCGACACCTTGGCAAACAAGGCAGCATCCCTGATCCTCGATCATTGATGGAGACTGGAACTCTGGTTTCCTTTTCTCACTTGAGTGAAGTGTGGTACTCCAAACATAGCTCTTTCGATTCCTCTTTGGGAGACCCAACTTATTTATTGAGTAAGCCCTCATTTCTTGTCTGGGATGGACCTCTAGCATGAAAGATGAATCATGGTCTTTACCCATGAGGGTATTTTATAGTCTTCTTATAAACACAGAATAGTACAAAAATCAACAACTTGTATTTGCTTGTCCTGAGAAAATTAAAAGCACTGTAGCACTGTCCTCCCATTGTTCATCGATTTGTTCGAGCAGCACTCATTGTGAGAATTATTGTTACTGTTTTTTGGCATATTGAATACATCACAGGGAGCTTGCAGGGCTCTCTGAGAGTGACTGAAAAAAGCGTTGTGCAAGGCAAACACCCAACCTGCTGTGCTATACCAAACTTTAATATTTACAGATTCAACAGAGAAACAGAAAGTCAAAATATGCTAAATGCATTCTTTCTCAATGACATATATTGAGTTAGATGTTCCTGTCACTAAGTCTATCCTTCCCACTAGTCATGGATGGAAGGATGTCTGTTTTAGGATCGTTGCACACAGTCTTGTGAACTGTAGACTAAACAACTCCAGAGAATATTATCCTTGAATACTGAATTCTGATACTTATCTCAACTTTGGTCTATAATCTTTCAATTATGTGTTAGTTGAAGGATCATACCTAAATTTCATCCCATAGTAGAAGATCACTTTGCTTACCACAGATTGCCTCTCAAATACCTAGATTGCACCTAAACAGTCTTAGAAGAAGAACCTCTACACAGGTCCTCTGGCTTCATACAAAGTCTAAACAGCTATTAAAATTCCAGTTCAGGCATAAATAAACTTAGGCATGAGATTGGTGTATATATATATATATATATATGTATATATATATATATATATCAATATATATATATAGGATATATATTGGATATATATCGCTCCAGCCCAATATATATATATATATATACATATATATAAAAGCGTTGTGCAAGGCAAACACCCAACCTGCTGTGGAGTTGGGTGCAAGGGCTGGAGTGATAGCACAGCAGTAGGGCGTTTGCCTTGCATGCAACCAACATGGCCGACCCGAGTTCGATTCCTCCGCCCCTCTCGGAGAGCCCGGCAAGTTGCCGAGAGTATCTCGCCCGCACGGCAGAGCCTGGCAAGCTCCCCGTGATGTATTCAATATGCCAAACACAGTAACAACAAATCTCAAGATGGAGACATTACTGGGCCCGCTCGAGCAAATCTATGGTCAACGGGAGGACCTTTACCTTTACCTTATATGTATATACCTTCTATCCTAATTTTGCATTCTCTATTATGTTGTATAAATTTCTTTTGTCTCTATGAAAAAACTTCCAACTTTTCTTTTGTTGAATTCTTGTTTAGAGTGCATGATAATTGCCATGGAGATAGTACAGAATTAAGGTTCTTGCCTTGCATGTGGCTGTCCTCAGTTGATTCAATCCTTGGCAAAACATGGTCCCCAGTTACTGTTGAGAATGATCCTCTAGCACAGAACCTGAAGTAACTCCAAAGTGATTTGGTGTATTCTTGTCCCACCAATAAATTTAAAAAAATACAAATGTATCTTTTCATTTCTATGACATGGCCTATAGTATACAGCTTATGAGACTGGCTTTGAAGTAGAACAACTTTGATTGATTCAAGTCCCATATTTAATACCAAACAACTCTGTGACTTTTAGCTACTTTATTATTTATGCAGTTTATTTCCTTAATTATTTCACTTAAAAATGATCACATCGAGGGTGTGGTGCCGCCAGCAGGTCAGTCTGTACCTGTGAGGTGGTGCATCAGCAGCCTGAGCACACCATCAGACTTTCAGATACCCCAAAATTGCTACTATGCCTTTGGCCAGAGCCCAAAAATTTGGGGTAAAGTTTAGCAAGAAAGGAAATGGCCAAAAGTTAGGTATGTGGGAGACACACCCATAAACCACCTCCGGCTCAGCTATATAATTGGAGGCATGTCCTCTCTGGTTCCTGATTGAACTGCTTAATGGCCATGATCCCAGAGACTTAGAAGCAAATCTCGGAATCCAATGGCTTTTGGCAGAAATGCATCCTATTCCTGCCGTAGGTTACTGGCACTGGGCCACTCCAGGTGGGAATAGGTTTTGTGCCTTGGCCTGTGCCCACTGGCGGCCCGGTGACACCATCCTCCAGAGGCCACTGGACAGTCAGGTTTGGGCCCGCAGTGATGAGACACACGGTGCCTCACCAAATGGGGGTGGAGCCAGCCATTTCCTCCCCAACCCAACGAGACCCTGAGTCACTACCTACGTACGGACTCTCTGGCTCCTGATCAAGCCCTTAATGACCATGATCCCAGAGACTCAAAAACGAATCTTGGAATCCAACGGATTTTGGCAGAAATACATCCTGTTCCTGCAGTATGTTACTGGTGCTGGGCCACTCCAGGTGGGAATAGGTTTCATGCCTTGGCCTGTTCCTCCTGGCGGCCCAGTGACTGCCATCCTCCAGAGGCCACTGGACAGTCAGGTTTTGGGCCCACAGTTACGAGACATGTGGGGCCTCATGGGACGGGGGTGGAGCCAGCCCTATCCTCCCCACCACAATGAGACCCCGAGTCACCACCCATGAACGGTCTCTGTGGCTCCTGATACAGCTGCTTAACAGCCATGATCCCATAGACTCAGAAACAAATCTCGGAAACCAGTGGCTTTTGGCAGAAATGCGTCAGGACCCTGCAGTAGGTTACTGTCACCAGGCAATCCCAGGGGGAAGGGGTGTTGTCCCTCTGCCTGCTCCCCCTAGGCGGTTCAGAGGCTGCCATCCCCCAGAGACCATTGGGCAGTCAGGTTTGGACCCTCAGTGATGAGATACATGGAGCCTCATGGGATAGGGGTGGAGCTGGCCCTTTTCTCCCCACCGCAACGAGACCCCGAGTCGCCGGCCATGAATGTCTTTTCTGGCTCCTGATCAAGCTGCTTAATGGCCATGATCCAAGAGACTCAGGAACAAATCTTGGAACCCAGCTGGTTTTGGCAGAAATCCCTCCAGATTTAAGTGTTAAAATTTTGGAATTTCAAAATCGTACGGCCAATACTGTAGCCACATGACATCATATGTTATTCATAACCAACAATAGATAACAAATTGTGTACTGTTGCCTTTTCAGCATATCTGAGTGTTGGGGTAAAATCCCAAATAATAATGGTGGGTCTGGTGTCAAAATATTGAATAATCAAAGTGGAGAGAGAGTAATGTGGAAATCATCTGCCCCACAGGTAGGGGAAGGGTGTGGGATGGGGGTATACTGGGGCTTTTGGGGGTGGAGAATGGGCCCTGGTAAAGTTATGGGTGTTTCATTGTATAACTGAGGCTTAAACCCAAAAGCTTTGTAACTACTCTCACAGTGATCCAATAAATAAAATTATAAAAAATGGGAAAAAAAGTAAGGTGGAGTTCATGCCCAATTCAATCAGCTAATCAGTGGCTGAATAAATAGCAGTACTCCTACATTAAGAAAAAAGTCTATCTGAAAAAGCACTTCCTGAATAAATATAAATTCTCCTACATAAAAAATAAATAAAATGATCACATCAAGTTTCATCCATTTTTATCCTCAAAGATATAATATCATCTATTTCATCTTTCTATAATAGTGAAGTAACTTTACACTGAGCATGTATACCATACTTTTAGAAAATCAACCATTTAATGATAGGCATTTTAAATGGCTCTTTGCACCTCTGTTTATTAACAAAAATCTAAACATGGAATCAATTCGATGCGAAGCACCATTTTAGTGAGTGTCCATAATACTTTTTTTTGAAGTTATCTTTTTAAATTTTATTGAATCACATGAGATAGTTACAAGCTTTCATGTTTAGGTTACAATCACACAATGATCATACACCCATCCCTCCAGTAGTGCACACTCCCCACCACCAATATCCCTGGTATATTCCCCTTTCCCACCCTCCCCCTGCCTCCATGGCAGACATCATTCCCCATAATCTCTCTCTACTTTTGGGCATTGTGGTTTGCAGTACAGACCCTGAGACATCATCATGTTTGGTCCTTTATCTACTTTCTGCACACATCTCCCATAGTGACCGATTCCTCCAGTCATCTTTTTCTTAGTGATCCCTTCTCTATTCTAGCTGCCTTCTCCCCTTTGCTCATGAGGTGGGCTTCCAGCTATGGAGCAACCTATCTGTCCCATGTATCTACTATCCTTAGGTGTCAGCCTCATGTTATTTTGTTTCATACTCCACAAATGAGTGCAGTCCTTCTATGTCTGTCTCTCTCTTTCTGACTCAATTCACTTAGCATAATACTCTCCATGTTTATCCATCTCTCCTGACAGCTACATCGTATTCCACTGTGTAGATGTACCAAAGTTTCTTTAACCAGTCATCTGTTCTAGGGCACTTGGGTTGTTTCCAGCTTTTGGTTATTGTGAACAGTGCTATAATGAACATATAGGTACAGATGTCATTTCTACTGTGCTTTTTTGCATCCTCGGGATATATTCCCAGAAGTGGTATTGTGGGGTCAGATGGAAGCTCAATTTTTAGTTTTGGAAGGACTGTCCATATTGTTTTCCAGAAAGGCTGGATTAGTGGGCGTTCCCACCAACAGTGAAAGAGTGTCCCTTTTTCCACATCCACGCCAGCACTGGTTGTTTTTGTTCTTTTGAATGTATGCCAGTCTCTGTGGTGTGAGATGATATCTCATTGTTGTTTTGATTTGCATCTCCCTGATGGCTAGCAATGTGGAGCATTTTTTCATATGCCTTTTGGCCACTGTATTTCTTTTTTGAGGGAACTTCTGTTCATTTCTTCTTTCTATTTTTTGATGGGGTTGGAGGTTTTTTCTTGTACAATTCTACTAGTGTCTTGTATATCTGGATATTAATCCCTTATTATATGGGTATCGGGTAAATATTCTTTCCCATTCTGTAGGTTCTTTCTGTATGTTGGTCACTGTTTCTTTTGAAGTGCAGAAGCTTCTTAGTTTGATGCAGTCCCATTTGTTTATGTTTGCTTCCACTTGCATGGTCAGTGCTGTTTCATCCTAAAAGATGTTTTAGCTTCAATGTTGTGGAGAATTCTGCCTACATTTTCCTCTACGTACTTTATGGATTCATATCTGATATTGAAGTCTTTAATCCACTTTGATCTGACTTTTGTGCCTGGCATTAGACAGAGGTCAGAGTACTGGAAGTACTTGCCATTGCAGTTAGGCAAGAGAAAGGTATCAAGGGAATACAGATAGGAAAGGAAGAGGTCAAACTATCACTATTTGCTGACGATATGATACTATACTTAGAAAATCCTAAAGATTCTACAGAAAAGGTCCTAGAAACAATAGATTAGCTTAGTAAAGGGGCAGGCTACAAAGTCAACACCCAAAAGTCCTGGCTTTGTTATATAGAAATAATGAAAGAATAAAGAGACATTTAAAAAAAACAATCCCGTTCACAATAGTACCTCAGAAAATTAAGTACCTTGGATTCAGCTTAACCAAAGAGGTGAAGGACCTATACAGGGAAAATTACAAAACACTACTTCAAGAAATAAAAGTGGACACTAGGAGATGGAGAGACAACCCCTGCTCATGGATAGGGAGGATTAACATTATCAAAATGGCAATACTGCCCAAAGCACTATACAAATTCAATGCAGTCCCTATCAGGATACCCATGACATTTTTCAAAGAAATAGACAAAACACTCCTGAAATTCATATGGAACAATAATGCCCCACAAATAGGTAAAACAATCCTTGGGAAAAAGATGTGTGGCATCACCCTCCCCAACTTCAAACTGTACTACAAAGCGGTAGTAATTAAGACAGCATGGGTTAGAAACATACCTGCAGATCAATAGAACAGAGTTGAATATTCTGTCACAGAACCCCAAATGTATGACTACTTAATCTTTGACAAAGGAGCAAGAAATGTGAAGTGGAACAAGGAAAGCCTCTTCAACAAGTTCAACAAGTGGTGCTGGGAAAACTGGATAGCTACCTGCAAGAGTACCATAATACTTTGGATAAAAAGTATTATCTAGGAATATTAGGAATGTTAATCTCGGGGCAATCTTGAAGAGGGACAGGCAGCCACCACCCAAACAAATCCACAGCAACTAATCATATACCCCAAAGTCGGTGGGGTCATGCCTCTGACCACACACCACTTCCTCAGGACTGAACACCACAGAGAATCTAATCTGCTGAAAACTCCTGTTAGATATTCTGGATTTTCTGGAGCATAGGCCATGACATGCCCAAGTTTACAACATTGACTTCCTATTATTAACATATCAGATTGGATGGAATGTATCATAGAAGTCAACAAATGTCAACTAACAAAAACATTAACACAGAAGTCTTAACTTGCTACAGCAATTTAGTAAAACCCCAGACAAGGATTTAATGTACCCATGGTGAGACACAATATTTTTATAAATTTTCTTCTATAGAAATAATTATTTGATCATACTGTTATCTATTTAATGGTAGAAGGCAATATAAAATAAATTATTGTCGGCCTGCTGCAGGGGAAGGCTTGAGGGGTGGTTTGAAATATGGAGACAATGGTAGAAGGAAGATGACAATGGTGGTGGAATTAGTATGGTAATGTTGAATGCCTGCAAAAATCATGATGAGCAACTTTGTAAATCATGGTGTTTAAATAAAGTGGGAAAAATTAAAAAATACATTTCTCATGGTTACAAAAATATTCATGTTTATGCTTCTATTATAAAAAATTACTCCACTTCAACCACTATCAAAGTGCCAAAGACTCTCCAGTACTGTCTTTTGTAAATGCTGGTCCTTTACACCAATCCACCCCCACCTACCTTTCTCTTCAATCCCAGGACCCCACCAATTGGTACTTTCAATTATTCTGTCAGCGTCTAAGAGTTTAATTTCACTGGAAAATAAATTACTAAGTCTATTATCTTAGTTCATTTATTTAAATATGCATATGAGTGAGATTATGTGAAATTTGCCTTTCCTTCTAAATTGTTTTATATGACTTGATACACTCACTCCTATCAAAATTTCAGAATAGAATAATTTCATCTTTTTTTATAGTTAGCAGTATTTTATTGTTTATAACCACAATTCTTTATCACGTGTTCTGTTGTTGATAAATTGTGTTGTTATAGAATGTGGCTATTGTAAGTAGTGACACAATAAACATAGATATGCATGTATCTTTTCAAAATAATGCTTTTGTATTCTCAGAATAGATGCAAAGGAATGGAATCACTGGATCATATGGAAGTTATGTTTTTAACTTTTTGAGAATTTTTCATATAATTTTTTAATAAACACTAAGTAAGACAGTCTTCCAACAATTAAAAATGAGAGTTCCCTTTTCACTGCATCCCTGACAGCCCTAGTAATTTCTAGTCTTTATAAAAATCACTTTAATGGTCAAAGCTAGTATCTAAATGTTTTTTGATTTGCATTTCCCTGAAAATAAATGCTGATGAACCCTTTTCCTTATTCTGAATGGCCATCTGTATGATGTTTTTAGGGAGTCAATTTAGCTCCTCTCCCCATTTTTTATTAATAGACTCTTTGCTTTTTCTACTTTATCTTATAAATTTTAATTAAAACATTATTAAAACCCTGTGAATTAAAAAGCTATTCATAATTGAGCTTCCGACATCGAGTCTTCTGGCAACAATCCACCACCAGTGTCAACTTCCTTTCACTGGTGTTCCCATATTCCATCCCCCAAACCTCTACCCCCAGCCTGCGTCTTTTTTTTTTTTTTTTGGTTTTGTTTGGTTTTGTTTGGTTTTGTTTGAGCATCAAGCAATGCTCATAACTAACCTCTGGCTCTGCGCTCAGGGATCACTCCTGGCGGGGCTTGTGTTGAGGATCAAACTTGGATTGCTCTAACCTAACTGTTCTTACCCCAGACTCTAACCAAGCCTACATTTTGACAGGCACCTTTTAAGTTTGCTTGTTAAAGTTTGGGTTCTTGATGTTTGGTAGTTGACTCAGGTTTGGGTATTTGGTTAGACCACTCCCCTGCACCACTGATGTACACAAGTCCCCTTGACTCCTGCCCCTTTTTGCTGCTGATCTATCTCTTCTTTCCCCCTTCTCAATCTCTGTCTTTCTACTCTATATACTCTGGGGTCAAGGGTGGTCTGGGCATCTCCCCTGCATACCATTACATTCCTTCATCCAACTACTCTAAATACCACATATAAGTGAGATTATTCTATGGTTGTCCTTCTAGTTTATTTAAAGTGATACCTTCCAGTTCCGACAATATTACATGAATTGTATGATTTCATCAATCCTTAGAGCTGAATAGTATTCCAATGTATGTATATGACACTATACACTTATCTATCATCGGACATGTAGGTTGATTCCTATTCTAGGCTGTTGTACAAAGTGCTTGAATGAATAATAGTATTCATATGTCTTTTTGAATGAACGTTTTCTCTCAGAGAGGATGGATTTCCAAAAATAGTATTTTTCTTCATTGTAATCTTTTTTATGTCTATTATATCTGTTTCAAGTTTTTCCATCAAATAATTTCTGTTCTGATTTATTAGAGCTTTTCCCCCCTCTTTTCTCTTTTGAGTCTAGCTAAAGATTTTTCAATCTTGCTTAATCTTTTGAAAAAGCCTTGGTTTCATTAATTTTCTGTATTGTTCCTTGACTTCTACATCACTGATTTTTGCTTTATTATTATTTTCTTCCTAGTACATTCAGTTTCACTTATTATTCTTGTTCACATCTCTTCACATGTGAGTTCCCATTAATTTGAGATTTTTCTTATTTCCTGAATAAATCTGACCTGTTTTGAATGGTTCTCTTACTACTGTATTTGCTGTATCCCAAAGGTTTTGAAAGCTGTCATTATTCTTGTTTGCTTTGATAGATTCCTGTTTTTTCTTGGATTTCATATTTGATCCAGTGTTGTTCTCAACAGTATGTTATTTAGTTTCTAAATGCTTAGTCTTTCCCTACATTTCTCCTTGTGATTAATTTCTACCTGCATAGCACTGCTGTCTGAAAGGAACATTGCTATGTTTTTTATTTGCATGATACTATGTACTCTTGTTTTGTGTTTCATCGTAGAGTGTGTCCTGGAGAATGTTCCATGCACACTTGTGAATAATATTTATTTTGCTTTGTAGAGTGAAGGAACACATTTCTATTAATTCCAACTGTCCCAAGCCCTTATTCATTCTCGTTGCGTCATTGATTTTTCTATCTAGTTGATCTGTCCAATGACAAGAACGGAGTTTGAAGTCTTCTACTACTATTTTGTCATTGTTAATGTATCTCTAAAGGCATATTAGTGGCTGCTTCCAGATCCTTTCTGGATTTCTTTCATTTATGTGTCAGTTGGGTTAAACCCTCTTGCTGTTTTGACCCCTTAATCAGTATCCATCCCTATTTATTGTGAACATTTTTTAGTTTGAAAGCTATTAAATATGATACAATTGTTCCTTCCTGTAGGCATTGGACTAACTTTTGCCGCATGATGGTTTTGTAGTCTTTTACTCTGAATCTGTATTTATCTGTATTTATCATGAGAATCTGTATTTATCTGTATTTATCATGAGAATCCAAGTGTACCTTTTGTAAGAGAAGGTTGGATTTTATATCCTGATCCATTCATTCACTGTTTTATCTATTGGAAAGTTAATTCTATTGCCATCTAGAAAAATTATCAACATAAAAAATTATTGGCATTTTTTTCTATGAGTATTTTGAGTGCTTTTGCACTTTGACTATTTTTTTTCCTTTTCTTATTTTCTCTGCATACACTTTAATACCGGCAGTTTTACACAGTGATCTACTTCCATTCTTGTTAATTTCCTGTATTTTTGCTTTATGGTTACTGTATAATTTATCTCTTAAGTCCTAAGCTTTTTTCACCCTGATGATTTTTTTCCTATAGTAGGATGGATGTCTGATCTAGTGGTTTTACCTGCCAGAACTCAGTTTGCAGTCCATACTCAATTCATTGATCAAAGTAGGTATTGCTGTGGGAGACTATTTGATGATATCCAATTCATTCTGTTATTTTTGTAGCCCTCATGATTTTTTAATTTGTCTTTCCTCCAGCATATTTTATTCTCAATAGAAATAGAAGTAAAACAATACAGTTTATTGTGTACTTTACCATTTTACTATATTCATTAACTGTACCTACTAGTTTTTGTAAAAGTCTTAGGATGTTATATATGTATTATATTTTAATCTACAATAATAATTTTTATTTATTCTTTTCTTTTAGGGGTATCTCACAAGTGATATATAGGGACTGACTCTTCCTGGTGATTTTTTGTAAACTGGACTGGCAATTCAATGCAATGTCCCAAGATGTGATGCTGTGAAGGACGTTTAGTGTTGGGAATTATATGGAGTTTAATTATATGGAGTTGGTTTAATTATATGGAGTTGGTACAGTTTGTGATGCTTGGGGAACTATTTGATTGAAATGGAATTAGTATAGCATGGCATGTGTTGTAACCCTGTACTGTCTTTCCATACACTCAAAATTTAATTTATTACCTAACTTTTGTTGTTTACATTTTTTTGTTGAATTGCACTTCTAGGACTTCCATAATGGTTATTTAATTTTTTTTGTTTCTAATTGGTAGGATCTCTTCCAAGAAGTGCCATGAAAATACAATATGGGTACTTTGTAAATTATTAATTTTCTGCTATTTAGCAGCTTCATTGTATGGCCATTATCAATCACTTGAACATTTAACAGATATATGTATGCATTCATTTATTGGTTTATGTTATTTTGTACTCATAATGTGATTTCTCAACTTCCTGAACATCCTCAGTTAATAATGTGGGAAATTTTTGATTATTATTTCTCTAAATAAGGTCTAAATTCTTTTGTTATCTATTCATCTTCTGAAATTACTGTTACTCTCACATTAAATCTGTTAATGAAGTCAGACATGTCAAAATTTATTTATTTTCCTAAATATTGTTTCAAGCTTCTTCTTGAGTAATTGCAATGATATTATCTTCAATTTCTGATTTGTTTCCTCTGTAAGATTGAGTCTTCTTGTTTTGCTGTCTAGGTTAAAGTTCATTTTCAACATTATACTGTTAGAAAATTTTGATAAAAATATGAATGCATTTTAAGTAGAGAACGTGTTTGGAAGAATTCACACAGAGGTTAAGGTGATAGTGCAGTGGGTGGGACATGTTCCTTGCATGCAGACTTCCAGGGTTTAATCACTAATACTCTATATTGTCCTCAGAGATACCTGAAATGATTGCTGAGTGCTTTTTAATGAATTTACGGCAAAAAGAGATGGGGAGGGGATGTGTGAGCATCCTGGAGAGTGAAACAAGAAGACTTAAAATGATAGTCTCTAGAAGAGTCGGTCTCATTACCTAGAACACTATAGACAGAGATAAAATAAACATGGATTATAAAAAAAAAAATCAATGGTGGAAAAAAAGTAGCATTGCAGAACTCTTAGGCACATCAGTTAATTGATTCCTAGTGACATCTTCTCTATCTTATCAAGGTTTTTCATGTTGAGGGCTCAAAACTGACAGAATTAAAGATAGAATGTTGCTTCTGAATCACTGTTGAGTTTTGATTGTGTCCAAGATGGGTTATCCTTTCATTAGGCAAAGTATGAAGTTGCCTATAATACTTGAAACTAAGGAAAAATGAGCATGCAAGGTTGGTCAAACTTTTTCCAGCAATGTAAATCAAAGACAATACTTATCAATTGTTTTATATGCAAACAACCTGATTTTTAATATAAATATATATTTTTAAATAAATTTTTGATCAGATCATTGTGAAAAATATCTCAAACTTTAAAAAATGAGATTATTGGTTGTTTGGTGAAGAAAGCCAGACAACTTCTCTTTCTTCTCTTGGTGAAATAATAAAATGCAAATGAAATTGCTACAAAAATTTTTAAAAATAAAATTGATTTGGCTAGGGTAAATAGAAATGTTTGAGAGGAGACATCAAGGTTAGGAAGTAGAGAGATGCCCTAAAAGGAAAGTGCCTGGTCAGGGCTCAAGGATTGTGGTGTTAAGGAAGCAGATGTGAGGGGCTAATGAAGGGGCCAATTCATAGCAATTCAGACCCAGGCTAGTTAAAAATGTCTCAACATTTTTCTTTCATTATTAGTAAATGGCTGCTGACACCTGCTACAATTCTAGTTTCCATTTGATCAGGTTAGTCTGGCTGAGGGCCCTTGAATACTAGTCAAATGTTTCACAACCCACAAGCAAAGGATTATTTTCTCACCACGTGGATTCTATTGTGATCCCACCAGTCTATCAGACATGCTGTTTTAAATCTTTTCTAGTGCTGCGGTTGTCACTTGAACTGTAGAGCACATGACTTCTTTCTTTGAATATGCTAGGCCAATGCATGGTCTCTGAGCACTGCCCAGAGTGAATCTGGTAGACCCAAAGAACCACCAAGAGTGGACCCACAATTAATTATATAGATAAATAATTTAAAAATTGTAAAACGCTCTGGCCTACCAAGTCCCATTTCCCAAGTAACACGACTTCCAATTTTTATTCAGTAAAACTACACTAAACTTCAAAGTTAAAAATATGAAATAATCAGCATTGCCCTAATGGTTGCATAGTTAATAAACTTAGGGAAACTTCAAAATAGTTTAGACATCAGACTAGCTTTAGAAAAAGTCAGTGTGGAAGAAAACCCTTCCCGCTGCTCCTACCACCACTACCATGACGTGAAGCAAACTCCTCTCCACTGGAGTTTATTCTAGAAAAATTTACAATACCTTCTGACTCTGCAGTTGGACAAGAGACCAGACATTTTTTTCTGGGAGATAGTCACAGATTTGGCTTTATGCTGGATAGTTGTAATCTTTTAAAAAGCTTTGAAAACACTCCCTGTTTTCAAAGTTTGAGGATACTAATTTATTTGGTTCTGGCAAGACATGGGCTTGTTACTTCTTAAACAATCCCCAGGTGAACACCTGTTGAGAGGGAAAGAGAGAAGTACGGGGACAAGGACTCCCTGGCTACTCAGACTTGTGTCAGCTTCCAGGAAGCCTCTTTGTTATGAGATGCTACTTTACCAGTCAGCAACATTCTAGAATGGGATACAAGCATTGCAAAGTGAGGGTGAATGCTGGTGAAATGCTCTAAGTTTTATTATTTCATTCCTCCTGCCTAGTTTGGGTTCCTTTTGTAGGTCATTTTACAAGATCTAAGCTGTGAAGTCAAGTTATTTATAATTTATGTGGGTTCTTTCTTCGTTCCTGATGAATGCCTGCAGAGTTATAAATGTTCCTCTTAACACTGCTTTTCCCCCAGAAGTTCTGGTGGCTCATGTGTTTATTCTCATTTGTTTTCAGGAATTTTGATTTTCTTTTTGATTTCCTGTTTAAGCCACTGGTTGTTCAATAGTGAGCTGTTACATTTCCATGTTTGATTTGAGTCTCCGTTTCTGTGTCTAATTAACTTCTATTTTTACTTCATCATAATCTTGGAAAGATAGTTGATAAAATTTCTATCCTCTTAATTTTATGAAGGTATTTTCTGTGACCCAGCATGTGGTCTATCTTAGAGAATGTCCCATGGGCACTGGAGAAGACTGTGTATCTGGCTTTTCGGGGATGAAAAACACTATATATATATATCTATATATATATATATATATATATATCTACTAACCCCCTCTCTTCCATTTCTTCCTTCAAATAAAGTGTCTCCTTGCTGAACTTTAGTCTAGTTGATCTATCAAGAGTGACAAAGCAATGTTAAAATCTCAAACTATTATTGTGTTGCTATCAATTATATTAGTGGTTGTTTTAAGTAATTTTCTGGACGCTTATTAGATGTATATAATCTAATTATATTATTATAATGATAATAATTTTAGGAGTGTGAATTCTGCCTGATATGTATATGCCTTGATCATTAAGAGATGACCTTTGCTTTCTCTAATAATCAGTTTTAGCCTAAAACCTGTCATCTGATGCTAGTATGGCCATCTAGTCTTTTCTGAGGTTTTTTTTTTTACTTGAAAAGTTATTTTCCAGCCTTTGACTTTGAATCTATATTTGCTATGACAGTTCAAGTCTGTTTCTTGCTGGTGGCAGAGTGTTGAATTCTATTTTTCTAATCCATCCTACCATTCTGTTTCTATTACTTGGTGTATTTAGTGCATTTACACTGAGAGAGAGATCCATGTTTCTGCAGGAGTTCGGTGTGTTTGGGGAACTCGTCTCATCTTAAAGTAGTCGGTTCAATTCTTATTGTAGCACTGGTTTCTGGTCATTGAAGTTCCTGAGTTGTTTTTATCTGTGAAGTTGTGTATTGTACCTTCAAATCTGAATGAGAGTCAGGCTGGATAAAGTATTCTTGATGAGGCATTGATTTCATTGAGTTCTTTCACTATATCCCACCACTGTCTTCATACCTGGAAGGTTTATTCGGCTCAGCCTGCTGTAAATATTAAGGATGCTCTTTGTATGTAATTTTCTTCTTTGATCAGATTTGTCTTGGAGTATTTTTATTAGGATTCTTTTAGCAGGTTACTTTTGGGACTCCTGAATCTGGGTATACCCTCTTCAGGTCTTGGAACTTCTGAGCAGTGATGACTTTGACAGTCACTTTATTAGTTTATTCCTGCACTCTAGGACCCTTATTATTGTTATTTTCTTCCTCGTGTATTAATTACAAGATTATTTTGTCATTTCTGTTTATTTTGGGGCCCTTTTCCATCTTCTTCTGCTCTCTGGAGATTTTCTGTCCCTCATCTTAGAGCTCACTGATTCTGTCCTCAGCAGCTGTTACTCTGCTCTGAGGCCTTCCACTGAGTTTTTCTTTTAACCTACCAGCTTTTCAGAGCTGTCATTTCTGCTTGTATTTTCATTTGTATTTTCCTTATTTCTGCTCTCCTATCCTTTTGTATTTTATTGGCAGTGCTTTCCATTATTTCTTTGAGCTCCTTATGCATCCTTAAGAGCTCCATTTTAAATTCCTTATCAGAGAGCTTATATAGCTTATTATTACTGGTTGGGTCAACTGAGTTTGTTCCTTCACTCACTAAGCCTCATGGGTTTCTGCATTGCTTTGATTTGTTATCTTTGCAGTTTGAAGTTGTTTGTTTGTGTGTGTGTGTGTGTGTTGTGTGTTTAGAAAACTACACTGGGGTTAGATGTTTAGAAGGACATGATGAGGGCAGTGTCTGATGGAGGAACTGGTTCTGATGGCTGCAAAAGACTGTAGGATCTGGTCTCAAGGCTTTCCTTTGTCTAAGTATGAGGGCTTTAAGCTGGAAAGAGAGAAGGTTCAGCAATAGGTACACACCTGGGATGTATCCCATCAAAAAATGGGGTAAAAAATCAACAGAAACTTCCTCAAAGAAGAAATATATATGGCCAAAAGTCACATGAAAAAATGCTCTACCTCACTAATCATCAAAGAGGCGCAATCAGAACAACAATAACATATCATCTCACACCACAGAGATTGGCACACTTCAAAAAGAACAAGAACAAATAGTGCTGTCACAGACGTGGGGAGAAAGGCACTCTCATTTATCCAGCTGTTTTGAAAAACAATATGGAAATTCCTCAAAAAAGCTAGAAATTGAACTTTCTTATGATCCACCCATAGCACTTTTAGTAATATACCTGAGAGCGTAACAACACACAGCAGAAATGCTATCTGCACTTCTATGTTCATTGCAGCACTATCCACAATAGCCAGAATTTGGAAATAACCTGAGTATTTGAGAACAGTTGACTGGATAAAGCAACTATGGTACACAATGGAATGCTATGAATTCTATATTCACATTCATATGTTCATGAGAGTTTAATGAAAATAGAATGATTTCTGTTCATTCTATAATTTTAGTATAATTCTACCTGTTCCCATATCTATATTTGGATATAGATAATTGGATAAAGAATCTATGGTACACAGTGGAATACTATGATTCTGAATATTCAATACTTTATTCAAATAAATTCAATGAACATAGAATGAATTCGGTCTATGTTCATTCCATCACTATTCACAATAGCCAGAATATGGAAACAATCTGAGTGCAAGAGAATAGATAATTCGATGAAGAAGCTATGGTACACAATAGAATACTACTATGGCAGTCACCCAGAAAAATGAAGTTATGAAATTTGCTTATAAATGTATGAACATGGAAAGACATGGACATTTTGCATCATGCTAAGTGAAATGATACAGATAAAGAGGGATGAGAGGGACAAATGTAGAATGATGGCACTATTTTGTGAGATATAAAAATATACAGTATGATACTCATACCTATAGTATCACACTGATACCCAAGAACGTAGAAACAAGGGTCAGAAGGACTGGTTTACAGTTGGAAGCTTGTAACAAGTGGTGTGAAAGAAGGCAGTTAAGATAGAAAAGGAACCACTATGACAATGATAGTTGGAAATGATCACTCTAGACAAGAACTGAGTGCTGAAAGTAGGTAAAGGAACGAAAATGATAACCTTTCAGTATCTATATTTCAAATCATAATTCCCAAAATGAAATAGAGACATAGAGTGAGAGAGAGAAAGAAAAAAAGTGTCTTCCGTGGAGACAGGCTGGTGGGGGCATGGGTAGTGGGAGGGAAACTGGGGACATTGGTGTTAGGAAATGTGCACTGTGTGAAGGGATGAGTGTTGAAATGCTGTATGACTAAAACACAATCATGAGCAACTTTGTAACTGTGTATTTTACTGGTGATTCAATATAAAAATATTAAGAAAAAAGGAGTCTTGGAGGTAAGCCCCGGACTGTTGTCCACTAATCTATGACAAAAGAGCTAAATATATAAAACATATGAAATGAAGCAAAGAAAAGCTCTTCAACAATGGTGCTGGGAAAATTGGATAGCCACATGTAAAAAGGAAAAAATAAAATTAGAACTGTACCTCACAACTTTCACAAAATTAAACTCAAAGAGGATTAACTATCTCAAGATTCAACCAGGATCCATAAATACATTAAAGAAAACTCCAAGTTTTATCATTTTCTTCTCATGATGACTTTTTAAAAATTCTATATTCCTCTCTTGTTAGTTTCTTCAGGTATAAGGTCATACATATCATATGCCATTTTTCTTGTTTATTGTTGTGGGCCTTTTTATAGAAGAGAATATGTTCTTAACACAGTATTGATAATTTTTCTATTTTTAATGTTCTCTAGGTAATTTTAATATCTTATTAATTTATTTTCCCAAGTATTATTCAGAATTTAGCTTAGTCATGTTGTTTAGTCTCTACATCTTTTAGTGTAGTTTAATTTTGTTTTTTGTTGTTAATCTCTGTGCTTATGCCTTGGTGATCAAAATAGATGCTTCATGTGATTGTAATCTTCACAGACTTATAACAACTTGTTTTGTGTCCTAACTTATGATCTGTCCTTGATAATATTCCATGTGAACTGAGAATAGCATGCATTTGGTTATTTGTGAGAATTTTCTGCATATATGCATAAGCATGTATGCATATTCATGTATTATATATATGCATACTATATACACACATATATATTAGATGTTTTTTATATATATATATATATATATATATGTCTGGACATATACATATGTGCCCTCCCCTCCCCATTTCACATAAGCCACCCAGAAATCCTACTCTTCCACCGGTCAAGTTGAGTCTGCCACCAGCTATAATTTGGTAGATCTGCAGAGAATTTTATGGGTTTTCCTTTGTATATAAGCTCCTTTTTTGATTTTTCTGTTTTGGTATTCTGCCTTCATCTTTGACTTTTTCCATATAAGTACTATATGTCTTTGGAGTTTTTCTCTTGATATTGATGGCCTCTTGACCCTGGGTCTATATATTGCTCAGTTCTGGAAAACATTTATCTATATTTTCTTTAACTATTGGTTCTTCACCAAATTCATCTTTCTGTTCTCAAGGGACTCTGATTGTTTAATTATTCATCTTAAAGTCATCCCACAGTTCACTTGTTTGCTGTTCATTTCCTTTCAGACTATTTTTTTAGTATCTTATGTTGTTTTATAGACGTCTCCTCCATCTCATCATCATGGAACTCCTTGATCTTTTCCTCAGATGCTGTTATTCTGCTGCTCCATATAGAGTTTTAAAAATAAATAAATATAAATATTTTACATACTTAATATACTCTTCGGGCTGGAGCGATAGCACAGTGGGTAGGGTGTTTGCCTTGCATGTGGCCAACCAGGCCAACCCAAGTTCTATTCCTCTGCACCTCTTGGAGAGCCCAGCAAGCTACCGAGATTATCTAACCCACGCAGCAAAGCCTGGCAAGATACCCGTGACGTATTCGATATGCCAAACACAGTAACAAGTCTCACAATGGGGACGTTACTGGGCCCACTTGAGCATATCGATGAACAACGGGAGAACAGTGCTACAGACAGTGCTATATACTCTTCATTTTTGTCATTTCTAATTGTAGTTTCTCATTTCTGCCCTAAGACTTTCATTGCATTGCTGATTAACTATACCACTGATTCCTTTGATCTCTCTCATTAAACATCTTAAACGTGGTGTCACTAAAGTCATTCTTTGGGAATTTACAAAGCTGGGTGTTGCTTCTTTGTTATTGTTTTGCTCATTTAGCTTGGTGGCCTTCTATATAGACTTGTGCGCTTTGGTGAGCTGAAGATAAATCTGTGTACCTAGCACCTCTGGAAGTCTCTGAGGAATTATGCTGGGAGTTACTCTTACCCTTCCCTGTTAATCTTCACCCAGAGACAATTAGTATAATTCTGAACAATGAGATATTTGATAAGTAAAGCCAATGCACAGCTGGTTCACGAAATGTGTAGCTGGGCCTGTGATGTGGTGAACGTCTGGTATGGAGGCTATAAGACATAGTAAGAAGGGAGAAGAATTCACTTCCAATTCCAAAAAGGTGACAGCCAAGATATTCACCTCACCCGAAGTGGTGGGGAAGTAAGCAGATGTTTAAGAGATGGGGAGCTGTGCTTGTTCATATGACCTGGAATGTGAAAAATTCCCACGCACTCTCAGGCTGTGTAAGCCCCTCACACGCGCAGGGATTACACACGAAAGGATTTTCGTGGGCTCTCCAGGCGGCTTTCTCTCGCTGCTCGCATTCTGTGCTCTAAAGCCGCTTCTCCACCCTGAACAGTGTTGCCTTGAACCTTGGATGGACGAAGGAAGAATGAGGGCAAAGCTGGTTGCTGATTAGTTGCCATTTATTTAATCTGTCTCTCTCCAGCTCTCTCCAACTCTCTCTCTCTCTCTCTCTCTCTCTCTCTCTATATATATATATATATATATATATATATATATATATATATTTGCACAGTTCTTTCTTCCCATTATATCTGGTTCCTCTCTCTCTCTCTCTCTATATATATATATATATATATATATATATATATATATTTGCACAGTTCTTTCTTCCCATTATATCTGGTTCCTCTCTCTCTCTCTCTCTCTCTCTCTGCTGTCTCTCTGCTATCTCCATAACATCTCTCCTCTCCTTCTCCTTCAATCCCCCCCTCTCCTCAATCAATCTCTTTCTCCCCACAGCTACTCTGTTTTATTCTCTCATCACGCTCCCCCAACCACGTTTCCCCACATGATTAAAAATGTTTTTCCAGTCTTCCCAACCACCTGCAGCCCACAAGGGCAAAACAGCCCGTAAGGTGTGTTTCTCCTCTCCTTAGACCTACAACTTAACTAACATCTTTAATTCTCCTTCCTCATATTTACCATTCTGTGGGGACAGAGTAATAGACACTTAGAGGCTTGTAGGGTGACTCTCCTGGGGATATACCTCACTACAAACTCAGAATACAGTGCTCATGCCGGATTAATTATTCCTAACCCCAGAAGGGTCCAAATCTAGTTATTGTTTTTGTATCATGACAGAATTTGTCAATGACCAAGCTCTTGTAGTTAAGCATGACGGCACTTTGGCCAGGCCCATTTTGATGCCAGAGTAGCTAGCTCACCGATTTCCCTGGGTCCATCCAGTGTCTCGTCAGAACCCTGTTTTGGGGGATCTAGGAAGTAAGGGCATCTGAGGCTTAAGTCAAAAGAGCAGATGTCCAGGAGGTAATATTATCTAGAGTCAATAAACCCCCAAGCCACAGGCTTGTCTTTTTAACTGTCTTCCTGTATCCATGCAAAAAGCAATTGCTCTGAAATAACTAACCATGCAAAGGACATTAAGAAGAAGAGAAAGACAATATTTACAAGTCAGAGTCTGATCAGAAGACAAAGGTAATTGACAAGTTGGGGGGCAATCAACAAACACAGCTCCCAGGTGCCAGGGAGGAATGGCAAACCAACACCAACATTATCCTGCACTGGAATGCCCCTTCTTCTTATATATACATCTGATGCAATTCAACATAGATATTTTTTAACTTTTCTAATTATGTATTCCCTCTTTTCCATTTTTATTATTATGGTTAATTCATGTTCACTATCTGATATCTATTTCATCTATAATATTCAGTGTGTTTGTTAGCTGATACCAGCATTTCATTCAATATGCTGTCATATCAAACATCTCTGCTTGGAATTAAAATAGCTTTGGTTTCTTCGGTAAAGAAACATTTACGCTTTTGTACTATATCTTTGACTATATCTTGTACCTGTTTTTCAATTTTTAATTGAGATCCTTTAAATGTTAGTTTCATGATTATATCCTTCTAAAATGCACTCCTGTTTTAGTACCCAATCCTACGTATTTGTGTTTTCTCTTTGGAGACTTTTTATTCATTTTAAGTAATTCCATCTGACTTTCACAAAGATTGTTTGATTATATATTTGGTTATGCATTCATTAGCTTCTTTTGTCTTCCTATAGATAGCTCTGTGGCCTTAGTGTTGAAACTTATTTTTTTGTTTAATATGGGCATGGTGGGGAGAGAATTTGAGGAGACTAAAACTATGATCCAACAGTGTTGGTAGTAAGAAGTAGAACAACTCAGAGACAGAGTTCTGTGCTGCCCCTATGCCTCCTTAGTCACACCTTGTCCCTATATGCAAACTGTTTATTTTTTTTGGGGGGGGGGTCATACCCGGTGATGCTTAGGGGTTACTCCTGGCTCTACACTCAGAAATCACTCCTGGCAGTGTTCGGGTGATCATATGGGATGCTGGGAATCAAACCCAGTTGGTTGCATGCGAGGAAAGAGCCCTATCCACTGTGCTATCACTCCAGCCCCACAAATGGCCTATATTCTTGTTCTTTAATACTTAATTGTAGGTTGACCTCTATACTATTTCCTGAATTAGAATAGGGGACTCAAATGGTCTTGCTACTTCTAGCCTAAATTACCAGAACTTAGATTTTGTTCCCAGTACTCAGATTTGTTTGTTTCTTGTTTTCTGATGCGTATGTACAAAAAGACTATTGGCTGATGATGTTCTTTTGGAATTTATAGTTGATTTCTGGTTGTTTTTTAGAGATAGAGCATTGCTTGCTGGGAAATATATCTGGCCATGTCTCTAGACATTAACTTATCCAATACATATTTTCAGTTTTTAATCTTTCATCTTCCTTTTTTCCATACTTAAATTTTCAAGGGAACAGCTTTGCTCAGAATAGTCTAAATTAATTTCCATATTTCCACAGTGAGTAAGTAATTTATAATACTTTAATGCAGCTATCTTCATAGAGTTAGAAAGAATAATTTGTCAAAACACAAAATGTGGATGAACGCTAAATATATAGTGTTTTGTAAGATAAACTATAATTTGAAGTTTGATAATGTACATTTTATTTACATGAAATTCAGGAATAGGCATGATACTGATGGAAGTCAGAGTAGTGCTCTCTGTAGGATTACTAACTGAGAGAAAGGTGTTGAAATAAATAGTTGGTTATAATAGGTTATTTTTTTATACTCCCGTCTGGGAGGGGCAGTGGTGAGTTCTGGAGAGTGGCCAATGAGGAGATTATCTGGTGCCAGCAGGGTGTGGTTTATGGTTGTGACCCCTGGGTCACTGGAGACTTGGGGAAGCAGGCAGAGGATCTCTGCTCGCCCTCCATTGAGTCCAGAGTTCAAGGTCACAAAGTTCCTCATGACCTGGATTCCGTGGGAATTTGCTCCTGCATGAGCCACCGGACTCCACACCAAACTGTTTTCTCTCAGGTGGCCCCGGAGGGGGGCAGGCCCTCCCTGTCCCAAGGGACCCAGCTCCAGCAGCTGACCTCCACTAACCAACCACTGCCACACTCCAGGCAGCTTTCTGGATTGTGCAGCTGCGAAGAACACACCATAAGACAGTTCTTACCCATTTTTCATAATTACCACTATATATATATAGTGGTAATTATGAATATATATAGTGGTAATATATATATTATTATGTTATATATATGTTATATATATATAACAACGGCCAGGATCCAGAGATCATCACACTCAGCTCCTGGGAGAGAACAAGACAGAGTCTCCTACCCTATGCCTGACTGTCTCCACCAGGGCCCAACAGCTGAAGACCACCGAGGCCCAGCCAAGGCCTTGCTGGGAGCACTCTCCACACACTTGGATGAGCCTCACGCATAAAAGAACTGACAGAGGAACCCAGGTGTGTGGGACCCGGGGCTGAGATCTCCAAGCCTGTACAGTTTGGGACTGGACCTGCCAGTAACTAGACAGTTACACCCACCAACTGCCGTGTAACTCCAACAACGGCCAGGATCCAGAGATTATCACACTCAGCTCCCGGAAGTGCGCGGTCGCATTTGCGGCCGCGCGACATCTTATCATCTCATTCCTAATTCGGTCAAACTGGCAGGCTACCAAATGTAACATGCCCACACGGCAGAGTCTGGCAAACTCCCCGTGGTATACCCAATATGCCAAATACCAGTAACAATGATGGGTCTCATTCTCCTAACCCTGAAAAAGCCTTGAATATGGCACTTTAAAAAAAAAAAATCTCAGGGCTAGGACGAAGAAGACGTTACTGGCACCTGCTCGAGGCAATCGACGAACAACAGGGTGGTCGTGATCGTGATCGTGATATATATATATATATATATATATATATATATATATATATATATGCCTCTCATAGAATCCAGCAAGCTACCGAGAGTATCCCACCTACATGGGAAGAGCCTGGCAAGTTTCCCGTGGCATATTTGATATGCCAAAACAGTAACTATAACAGATCTCATTCATTCCTCTGACCCTGAAAGAGCCTCTAATCATTGGGAAAGACGAGTAAAGAGAGGTTGCTAAAATCTCAGGGCTGGGATGAATAGAGACGTTACTTGTGCCCGCTCAAGTAAACTGACAAACAACAGGATGACAGTGATATAGTGATACAGTGAATAGGTTATTTAGTTGGTGGTTATAGGTGTGGGCAGCTTTATTAAAATATATGGTGGATGTAAAATAATAATAGTATATATATATTTCTGGGTTATCAATTCTTAAAAGAGAATTCTAAAATTTATATTATTTTCCTAAATGATAAGAGCACTAGCAGTTAACACTTGATCTGATATTTGGTCTCTGACCCTTGTGTTTGATACAGACTCCTAAATCCCTTGAAATTTCCTGGGCAACAGGGGTTGGAGAGATAGTAAAGCAGATAAGGTGCTTGCTTGTAGTTGATCCAAATTCAATCCCTGGCACTACCAGAAGTGATATCAAGCACAAAGCCAGAACCTTGAGTGCTGCCAGATGTGCCCCGTGCCACATCCACTTTACCTCCCCCCCCAAAAATGTCTTTTTTTTAAATCACTATACCACTGTATCACTGTCATCCCATTGTTCATTGATTTACTCGAGCGGGTGCCAGTAACATTCGCCCCAGCCCTGAGATTATAGCAGCCTTTTATTCCCAAAGATTTTTTAAAAATATATATTATTATATATTTAATATATATTAATATATATATAATTAAATGACTGTTTGTGAATTCACCATGTGACTTCAGAATAGGAATTTTTCCACCAGAAAAACAAAGCCATGTTTCTAAGAAATGGGAGAGGGACTGGATATTGAGTTCATGATTTGTAATTGCACACAATGAAATATTGATATAATTACACTAAATATATTTTGAAGAATTTTAGGGTTGGAAAATATACAGATGTAATAGTGGTGACTTGAAGATGAAATAAAAATTCTCTTGGGAGATAACTCCTCATCACATGGCTACCACCATGTTCCTGGGAAAACTCTGGGTGAATGAAGTCAGAACTGAACAGGCATTCTAGTAGAGATGGAGATATTATCTTTGAGTAGCAATCCTGTGTATATGATGCCACCTGTACCTTGGCACATTGTAGGGCACAACGTGGGATAAAAAGCCAGCATGAAGGAAAATATGGCTACCTCTATTTCCAATCAGGTTGCCTGGAAAGAACATGATGACATTTAGGTGACTCTTCCAGAAGTCTCAGTGTGAGAAAATTCTGTCTGCAAGAACCATTGAAAAGGACACAAGTAAGAAGAACTAAGTACATGGTGATCCTACCAGAGAGCTGTGTACGTAAGGGATCTAATGAGTACAGGAAAAATTTTTTGAACACGGGTCAACTCAGATGAAGTGGTTCCTTTTAAATTCCACATCGAGAGTAGAGATCTTACTTCACCTGTCTCCTTTACTTACTTTACCCAGTTAACTTTACCCTTCCTCAGTGCCTTTTATTTAAAGAGTCACTTGTTTTGATCTTTACTCATTTTCTTGGAGAATCTTTTTGAGCAGATAAGAGTCATCTTTGGGGTTGGGAAGAATCTCCTGCTAATAACAGTTCCTCACCCTACCCCCCAGGGCTGGAGCGATAGTACAGTGGGTAGGGCATTTGCCTTGCATGCAGCTGGCCCAGGTTCGATTCCTCTATCCCTCTCAGAGAGCCTGGCAAGCTACTGAGAGTATCCAACCTGCACGGCAGAGCCTGGCAAGCTCCCCGTGGTGTATTCAATATGCCAAAAACAGTAACAACAAGTCTCATAATGGAGACGTTATTGGTAACCACTCGAGCAAACTGATGAACAACGGGAAGACAGTGCTACAGTGCTACACCTTACGCCCATTCCTTTCTTTATGTATCTCCTGATATAGCTTTTTATTTTATTCTTTCCTCTCCCAGCTACGGATCCTGGCAGTGCAGTTCTGCTTTCTCACCTTGAGATAATTTCTATGAGCCGATGTGCCTCGAACTTCACCCAGGAAAGGAATATCAAAGAACATCAACTTTTCCCAATTGTCCTTCTTGGCAACCACCCTAGCGACAGTCTTTCTACTCTTACCTAGGTGGCAAGCCACAGGAAGGGGGCAGCGTGGGAAAATACCGATATAAACCAATTTGAACAAAGGAAGCACACTCATATATTGCTTCCTGAGCACATGTGTTGCTCAGGTACATGTTGCCTGCATCTCAACTCAAAGCACAAAGATGTGTACTTTGGACTTTCTCTACCTTTGAAGAAGCCTGTATTTTCTCTTGAGTATGTGACTCTCTCTTTCCCTCTCTTCCTCCCCTTCTTCAGAACATCAAAACAAAACCTCTTTTTATTTCACTGCTTATATCTTCCTGAAATTATTTTTCTGTGAGGGAAAAGCAACATACTCAAAAGCCCCAGTAAGGTCTAAGACTGATTTTTCCTTTCCTTGCAGAGAGCAACTCCTAGTTCCTGCCTGAGTCCATGACTCTTTGAGAAAGCTGGTAGCAGTAATCAATTCCTACATTACTCATACGTAGACTGCAGGTGTAGCTTGACAGCTGCTTCATGGGGATAAGCACCATGCAGAAGCTCGTTGCAGTCTTATTACATCCCCATCTCCCAGGTATTCCCTGGGGTGGCAGAGGTAGATAGAAACTAGTAGACTTTTTTCTTGAGGCTGCTGTATCTCCCTATTTAACATAAGTCACCTGGGCCCCTCCCCCCGACCAACAACACTAATATTGATTGGAAATCTCAAACACAACCTTATTTTTTTAGTTATTTCTCAGTATTTAAAAAATGTTCCTGAAAAGTTTGTCTACTACTTTTGTAATAAGTAGTATTAAGTAAGTAGTAATAAGTAATCTGTGGGGAAAAGTCTGGGGAAAAGAAGCCTTAGACAGATGCTCCAGACTCAACATAAAACTAAGGACAAAAATTTATGGTATCTGTTAAATTTACAACTTCAGATTCTACTCAACATCTTAAATAAGAAAAATTACTAATTCAATTTCCTGGAAAAGTAATAAATATCCCAATAGCAAACCTAAAATTGTTATTGTGTTAATGTCTCTACAATATACCTTGCAGGTTTCCAAGTAGCTCTTTGATATTACTCATTAAAAGACATTCTAAATTGCCCAGAGAGATAACCAAGGACACTGCTAGAGCAGATTAAGCCCATTATCCTCCATTTCAACCTCAACAACCTGTGACATTGAATTTAGAATGCTTTTTATAAACATCTAATATTATTCAGTCAGATGCAAAATAAATTGTCAGGGCTGGCTCAGATTGCCAAATTAATCCTCTATTTTATACAATCAGGGAACTAACCTTAGAGGTCTGACACTAAATGTTATTATAGCATATATTCATTATAGCAAATGGATATGACTCATTATGTAGCGTTCCACCCAATACATTCATATATCTACAGATACCTATTCTAATGTCATCCAAGTTATAGACCATTGTAGAGAAAACATCCCATCTGTTATAACACATTGTTTATCAGCATTTGCTGCATGGGGAAAAGGTTTGATGTCTAAAACGAAGAATGATCAGGCTTAGACTGCACTCATTTGTGGAATATAAAGTAACAGAATGGGAGACTAACACCCAAGGATAATAGAGATAAGGGCCAGGAGGATCGCTCCACAGCTTGGAAGCCTGCCTAATATTCTGCAGAAGGGATAATCCTTGGAGGGGTTGCTGAGGATGAGAGATGCTTGCTGAAAGTGGACTATGCCTACTTACTACCTGTATTGCAAACCATAACACCCAAAAGGAGAGAGAGAGTTAAAGGGGATGTGCCTGCTACAGAGGCTGTGTGTGGAGGGGGAGGGATTGGTGGAAAGGGTGGTTTGGCGGGAGGGATTCTGAGAACACTGGTGGTGGAGAATGGGCACTGGTGGAGGGAGGGGTACTCAATCATTGTATGACTGAAACATAATCATGAAAGTTTGTAAGTCTGTAAATGTATCTCACAGTGATTCATTAAAAAATGTTTTAAAAATTATTAAAAGAACTATGATTTACAAAGTTACTGATAGTTGCATTTTAGGCATACAATAATTCAACACCAATCTCTCCATCAGTGTCAATTTCCCTCCACAGGTGTTCCCAGATATTCTCCACACCTCAACCCCACTCCACCCCAGCCTGTCAACATTACAAAATTTCAGTGATTACCACATAGATCTCATGTTTTCACTTCTGTTGAACCTGTGTTTTGGGTATATGGCTATATTCCTTGCTCATATCACTAGTATAACTGAAGTCTTGAGCCTGTTCACACCCAATATATTTTTTTCTCTTCACTTCCCCTTGATTTCTTTTCTTCCTGTCTGTCTTCCCCCTAAACACTGGGGTCAAGGATTACCTAAGCACAGAGAACAGGAGCAGTAGCACAGCGGGTAGGGCGTTTGCCTTGTAAACGGCGGACCCAGGTTCGATTCCTCTGTCCCTCTCAGAGAGCCTAGCAAGCTACCGAGAGTATCCTGCCTGCACGGCAGAGCCTGGCAAGCTCCCCGGGGTGTATTCAATATACCAAAAGCAGTAACAAGTCTCACAATGGAGACGTTACTGGTGTCCGCTCAAGCAAATTGATGAACAATGGGAGGACAGTGGACAGTGCTACAGTACCCCTTTATACATTCCCCATGCAGTAGTCTATCTGCCACAGATAAGTGAGACCATCCTGTGTTTTCCTTTCTCCCACTTACTTCACTCAACATGATATCTTCTAGTTCCAACCAAGTTGTAGCAAATTGCATGATTTCATTTTTCCTTGCAGCTGCATAATATTCCATTGTGTGTGTATTGAGTGGTGTATATATATATATATATATATACACCACTCATTACTGTTTTTGGTATATAGAATATGCCATGGGTAACTTGCCAGGCTCTGCCATGTGGAGTAAGGAGAGACTGCTAAAATATCAGGGCTGGGATGAATGGAGATGTGACTGGCGCCCACTCAAGTAAATCGATGAACGATGGGATGACAGTGATACAGTGATATATATACCACATCTTCATAATCCATTCATCTGTCATAGGGCACCTAGGTTGATTCCATATGTTAGCTATTGTACTCTGCAGCAATGAATAAATGTGTGCACTTTCCTTTTGGAAGAGTGGTTTTATGTCCTGGAGATAGATGCCCCAAAGTGGAATTGCTGGGTCATATGGCAGTTGAATTCTAAGTTTATTGAGAACTCGCCATAGTGTTTTCCACAAGTGTCGTATCAGACAACATTTCCACCAGAGATAGCTAAGAGTTCCTTTTTCAACACATCCCCACCAACACAGATTGTTCCTCCTGTTTTTGATATGTGTCGTTCTCACTGGTGTGAGATGGTATCTCGTTGTCATCTTGATTTGGAATTCTCTGATGATGCTGCTGAGCATTTTTCCATGTGTCTACTGGCCATTTGCCTGTGTTCCTCTTAGAAGTGTCTATACAGTTTCTCTCCCCATTTGTTGATAGGGTTTTTAATTTCTTTTTGTTGATCTTTGTGAGTATTTTGCATATCCTGTATATCAAATTTTTATTTGATGTGTTGAATGCAAATATATTTTTCCCATTCAGTTAGCTGTCTTTTAGTTTTAGCTCATGGTTTGTTTGTTTTTGTTTGCTTTTGTTTGTTTCTTTGATTTTGCCATGCAGAAGCTTCTTACTTTATGTAGTCCAATTTACTGATTTTTTATTTTGTTGCCTTTGTCAGAAGTATCATATCACTGAAAGCATCTTGAAATGTTCTGCGTATATTTACTGCATACTTTATTGTTTCTGGTCAGATTGCAAGGTCTTTGTTTCACTTTGAATTGACTTTTGTGTGAGGTGTAATTTATGGATCCGCTTTAGTTTCTTATATGTAGTTTCCCCGCACCATTTGTTGAAGAGGATATTTTTACTCCCTTTTATATTCTCAGCTCCAATATCAAAATTAACTTCTCATATATATGGGGTTTGACATAGGGTATTTGATTCTAACCCATTGAATTGAGGGTCTATCATTATTCCAGTAACCTATTGTTTTGATCACTATAGCTTTATAATGCAGTTTCAAATTAGGTAATGAAACACCTCCTGATTTCATCTTTTTTCCCCCATATGGTTCTGGTTATTCTAAGTCTTTTATGATTCTATACAAATTTGTTACAGATTTTTCTAAATCCTGGAAGAATCTTATCTGAATTTGGATGGGGATTACATTGAAACTACATAATAGCTTAAGTAGGAAACTCATTTTAATAAAATTGATTTTTCCAATTGATGAGCATGGGATATGTTTTCCACTTCCTAAGGTCTTCCTTTGTTTTTTAAGTGATTTGAAGTTAATGTGGTATAGCTCTCCCACATCTTTTGTTAAGCTGACTCCTAGATATTAGATGTCTTTGGATACTATTTTAAATGGTATAGACTTTTTGATTGCTTTCTCCTCTGCTCCATTCTTTGTATATAAAAATGTGACTGATTTTTCTGTATTGACTTTGTGCCCTGCCACTTTGCCGTATTGTGGACTCATTGGGGTCTTCTAGATACATTATAATGTCATCTGCAAACAGTGATAGTTTGACTTCTTTTTTTCCAATTTAGATCCTTTGACTTGCTTGCTTGCCTAATTGCTGTGGTCAGGACTTCCAATACTATGTTGAATAGAAATGGAGAGAGTGAACATTCTTACTCTGTACCTGATCAGAGTGTAAAAAACTAAACAAGCTGAAGGTTGTGTGTTCGCAGGCACTCTGGACGGCTCTGTCTCACCACCCACGTTCGGTGCTCTTGAGCCGCTGTTTGTGGCCTGGATCAGGATGGCTGTTGGCCAAGGGCAGACGAAGGAAGAGACGACAGCCAGGCTGGTTGGTCTTAGTAGCAGTTTAGCAGGAAGTTTATCCCATTGAAGAAATTTATGTTATGGAGGGCCCAAGTTCTCTCAAGCACGCGTTTTTCCTTGCTAGCCTCTCCACTGTGCGGGTGCCATGCGGTCCATCTTCCCTCTCTGCTCTCTTGTCCTCCAACTTCCCAGCTGTCTGGGCTGACTCTGCACCCAGTCAGGTAGCAAAATCAACATAAGAAAGACCTTCCTGAGGACCCACCTAAAAGGTATTCTAAAACCTTTCCTGACTGCCCCAGGCAAAATACCTCCTAAGGAGCGATAGCACAGCGGGTAGGGTGTTTGCCTTACAAGCGGCCAACATGGCCGACCCGAGTTCGATTCCTCCGCCCCTCTCGGAGAGCCCGGCAAGCTACCGAGAGTATTCGATATGCCAGACACAGTAACAACAAAGTCTCCAATGGAGACGTTACTGGGCCCGCTCGAGCAAATCGACGATCAACGGGAGGGGCCTCAGTCCAATGTCTTAATACTAGTTATTTTTGTATGGACAAAGTAAGAGATAACATTGAGACTTATAGGGCAGCTCTTCTGAGAACATCTTGCCACAGACTCAGACTACAGTGCTCAGGCCAGATTAATCATTCCTAACTTTAGCAGGGTCCAAATCTAGTTATTACGTTTGGATCATGACAGCATTTGTCCATGACCAAGCTCTTAACTTATAGTTAACCATTATGGCACTTTGGCCAGGTCCATCTCCATGCAAGGGTAGCACATAGCTTATGGCTTGCCCTGGTTCCATCCAGTCCCTCTTTGGGACCCTGCTTTTGGGGGCGGTAGGAAGAAGGGCAGCTGAGGCTTAGGTGAGAGAACAGATGCCCAGGAGGGAAATATCACTGAAAGTCACATTACAAAAGCATGTCTTCTCTTGTCCATACAAAAAGGACATTGCTCTGAATAAACTATGCAAAGGACTTAGGGAGAAGAGAAAAACAATATTTACAAGTCAACAAAGCACAAAGAAAGAAGTTACAAATAAACATAGAGGAATGGGAGCACTGTGATGGGAGCAACCCAATAAACTTAAACTATCTGAGGCTATGCAGGAAAGACAGAACAGTGTTATCCTACACAGAGGGAATTCCTTAAGTCTTTCACCATTAAATATAGTACTGGTTGTAAGCTTGTTAATAGATGGCCATTATAATCTTTAGAAAGGTTCTCTCCATCCCTATTTTGTTGAGAATTCTTTTTATTTTATAATAAATGAATATTGAATCTTGTCAAAGGCTTTTTCTGCATCAGTTACATGATCATATGATTTTATCTTTCCTTTAGATAACGTAGTATATTATGTCAATGGATTTGAACATGTTTAACCATCCTTGCATCCTTGGGATTAATCCCATTTGATCAGAATGTATGACTTTTTAAATGTGTTGTTGGATTGGGTTAGCTAAGATTTTGTTATGGATTTTTTCATTGATATTCATAAGGGAGATTGGTTTGAAATTTTCTTTTCTGCAAGTGTTTCTGACACTTTGGGTATTATTGTAATGTCACTTTATAGAAGACATTAGAATGAGTTCCTGAATCTTCGATATTTTGAAAGAATTTAGGATTTAAGGCATTAAATCATCTTTGAAAGTTGATAGAACTTACCAGTGAATCCATCTAGACTGGGGCTTTTATTTTGGGGTAGATTTATATTTACTTTTTCAAATTCCTTACCTGTGACCAGCCTGTTTAGACTTTTTACTTCCTCCTTGTTCAGAATTGGGAGATTATATGACTTTAAGAATCTGTCTATTCCAGGTTCTCTAGGTTAAGAGCTTAAAATTGTTAATAGTAATCTCCCATTATATTTTTAATTTCTAAAGGATCTTTTGTAATTTCTCCCCTTTCATCTTGGATCTAATTAATTTGAACATTTTCTCTCTTTATCTTGTGAATCTAGTTAAAGTTTAGTCTATCTTGCTTTATTTTTCAAGAACCAGAACCTGGTTTCATTGATTCTTTGAATTGCATTATTGATTCCTATGTTGTTAATTTCTCCTCTAGTTGTTGTTTTAGGGGTAGGGGTCACATCTGGTGATGCATAGGGGTTACTCATGGCTCTGCACTCAGGAATTACCCCTGGAGGTGCTCAAGGGACCTTATGGATGCTGGGAAGCGAACCCAGGTCAGCTGTGTGCAAGGCAAATGTCCTACCTGCTGTGCTATTGCTCCAGATCCCATTCTCTAGTTTTTATTATTTCCATCCTTCTGCTATTTTTGATCTGTTTTTGTTGTCCTTCTCCATTTTTGAGGTATATGTTAAGGTTTTTGATTTGGGCTTCTTCTTATTTCTTAATTGTAGGCTTGCATTGCTATGAATTTCCTCCTTAGTACAGCTTTTGCCATATTCCATAGCTACTGGTAGATTTTGTCTTCATTCTCATTAGTTTCAAGGAAACTATTTAATTCTTCCTTGATTTCTTCTTTGATCCAATTATTGTTTAGCATTGTTTTGTTCAGGTGTTAGAAGTTTTCCCATCTTCTTTCTGTAATTAATTTCTACTTACATGGCATTATGGTCTGAAGAAGTAATTTGTACAATTTCTAGGTTTGTAGAAATTATGTATGTTTGAATTGTGTCTTAATATGTGATCTATTCTGGAGAATGTTCTATGTGCATTAAAGAAAAATGTGCATTCTTATTTGGGGGGGGGGGTTGTAAAGCCCTGTGTATGTACAACAATCCCAGTTCTTTCAGCTTCTCATTTAGGGCTCTTGTTTTCTTACTGATGTTCTGTCTAGTTGATCTGTCTAGTGAGGAAAGTGATGTTATAAAGTCTTCCACTACTATTGTGTTTCTTTAGGTTTGTGAGCATAAGCTTTATGAACTTGACAGAGCCTTTATTTGGTGCATAGATGTTGATAATAGTATTTCTTGAATTACATTCCCTTATCCAATAGGTGGTGTCCATAATTGTCTCTAATTACTTCATATTGAATGAAATTTGGTCTAATATAAGTATAGCTGTCCCAGCTCCTTTTTTGTCCTTGACAGATTGTACAATTATTTTTATCATTTCACTCTAAGTCTGAGAGTGCAAGTATGTTTCCTGCAGGCAGCTGTGGATAAATTTTCTTTCCTGATTGATCCAGCTACTCTATGCCTTTGTATAGGGGAATTTATCCCATTGACATTCAGAGAGACTGTTGACATGAAAGGATGTGTCACTCTGTGTGTGTGTGTGTGTGTGTGTGTGTGCGCACGCACGTGCATGCGTGTTTTGAAAGTTGTTTTTTCTTTTATAAGTGGCCTTTCAATAATTCTTGCAGGATGGCTTAAGTGTTGCAAATTCTGCCAGCTCTTGTTTGTCTAAAAGGTCTTATTCCTCCTCAAGTGTAAATGATAGCTTTGCAGGCTAGTGGACTCTAGGCTGGAAATTTTTTTAGCCAATGCTTTGAATGTGTCATTTCACTTCTTCCTGGTTTGCAAGATGTCATATGGAGTGTCTGTTGTAATTATTCTGTTGTTTCCCTTATATTAAAGGATTTTCTTCTCTCTTGCTGCTCTAAGTAGTCTGTCTTTTGACTCTATGATTTTTCAATTACTATGTATTTTGGGGTTCTTTTATTTGAGACTAATTTGTTTGGAATGTGTTGAACCTCTCGAATCTGTGCAAAAGTCAAGATTGCAGAAACCCAAAAAATATGGCAGCTACCAAAAGTTTTCTGCCCACACGGCAGAGTCTGGCAAACTCCCTGTGGTATATTCAATATGCCAAAAACCAGTAACAATGATGGGTCTCATTCTCCTGACCCTGAAAGAGCCTAGAATGTGGCATTTTTTAAAATCTCAGGGTTAGAATGAAGGAGATGTTACTGGGGCCTGCTAGAGGCAATTGATAAACAACAGGATGGCAATTATACAGCGATACAGTGACCAGCTGTTCCCCTTTACCTTTTTTTCCCTATCCTTCTGGTAATCCTATGATTCTACAGTAATTTCTCTCATTATTATCTATCAAGAATCTTACACTGTCTTTCATTAGTTTATGTTTCTTTTTTTCACTTAGTTATTAATAATGGCTAACATTTTTTCCTCAATGCCACTGATATGGTCCTATGCATGTTGAATTCTGTTGCTGTGGTTTGCGATTGTATTTTTTTAACTCCTTCAATTTCATTTGTATATAATCTTTGATATCCTAGATTGATTCCTCTTTAAGTTGTTTAAATTTTTCTTCCAGTTATTGCTTTTAGTTCAATGATCATTGTATGGAACATTGATTTGAATTTCTCTTCAGTGAGGTTGGAGGGTTTATTTGAACTCTGTGTTTTGCCAGGACTTCTGTCCCTCTCTGACAGAGCACGTTAAATCTTTTGTTTCATCATTGCTCCTAAAAATTTGTGGATGCTAAAATTTGAATTTAGGATGCTAGATACCTGATATCTCACCTAATTTGCTATTTTTCAGCAAGCAGTACTCTTTATAATCCTTTATAAACTATCAGTCTAACAATATATGTGCACTTAGGATGTTGCTTCACTGGTCATGCAGTTTAGTCTCTAATATATAGCAGATTGTACAGAAGTGTTAAAATAGACATGTTTGAGGAGATATACAACACTTAACCCTTGAAGTTTGGGGGATAAGGAGGTGCTGTTGTTGCATGGATGCTAACCAGAACCCTCTGGCTTTGGGTTCCAGATGGCTCTGAGAGGGTCTTCCTGGGGTTCAGCATGGGGAGGCAGACAGTGCAGAGACAGCAAAACAATATGAGCGCTGGTGCTCTGGACACACCTGGGTGAAAAAAGGCCCTTTACAGTTTGGGGGGTCCTTGATAAGGGAACGGTGGGTACACCTGGTTCCAGAGGTCTGTGGGATGGTCGTTTTGTGGGTCCGGAGGACTCAGCATAGGGTGGCAGATGGAACAGAAACCACGGGGCAGCATCTTTAAGAGGATTTTTATAAGTCTGTACTTGCTGGGGCATTAAATTGTTCCAGGAAATACCTTACAACCCCACAAGGTCAAGCCATAGTAGAAAGAGACAATCTAGCTAAACTATTCCTTTTTAAAAATACAGAAAGGGGTGCTGGAGCAATTGTGTAATGTTCAGGTTGTTTGCCTTGCATGTCTTAACCCGGTTTCAATCCCCAGCATCCCCTGTGGTCCTCCAAGCATCGTCAGAAGTAATTCTGAGTGTAGAGCCAGGAGTAAACCCTGAGCAAAAACTCCTGGTTTGGAGGCAGGAACAATCCTGGTCCCAAACCTACCAAAACAAATAAAAAATAAAAAGGAGGGAATTTAGAATGAACCACCCCCATCCTCATGTACCAAACCATAATTATGCTTTGAATACTGTGTATTTTTTCTGTATTTTTAATTTGACCCTTAAGAATTTTTGACTGCACCAAAACATGCACAGTCAATGACCATTCACAAAGTTCTTTTTAAAGTCTTCCTAGAATATACCTGGCAAGGACCAGGGAAATTATTAGTATAAGGGAAATTATATGCTTGTATCTCAACAAGTAAACAACTCATATAGCTCCCAGCAAAAAAGGTGAACTCTACCATGAGTCAACATTAGAGTCAGTCTTCCTTTCCTTTGGATTATGAGATGCCTCATAATGAAGTAGAGCCCCCTGAGTTGGATCAACTACAAACAAACACATCCTCATTGAGGCATGAAAGCAACTGAACATATGGCATTTCACATCACCACGGGAGGCCTTGAGAACAGGAAAACAAGCAGAATTGATGCTGAAAAATCAGGGAGCACCTAATATCTCAAAACACCTATTGCTTGGCATGATAATATTATTATGCTTAATTAATATATAATGCAGAATATTATAATATATACTATATTTGCTTTAAATGCTAATCCAGCCTAATGACAGTAAATGACCAGCATTCTTACTGGCTAAATCTTATTAACACCACTCTGTTCATTCTAGTAATCCAGAATTTACAGAACACTATCTAAAATCTTCCATTGATTAGCAAATCATGACCTAATATATAAGTGTGTAAAAAGAGGCTTTGATATATAAATTTAAACTTCTTTGGGACCGTATTTTTTGTACACGTGTATATACTTTTTTATAATCAATCAATAAATAGGAGTGAAGTAGAAGTCCAGTTATACACAGTATCCCACCTAAAGTTGTCCAAAATGGTATAACAGTTTTGATGTTTTATTATATCAGAAAATTATTAGCTATCAATTAAAACTGAAGGAGTGAAATACTCCTTGGGATTGGTAGAACAACTTCAATCCCATAAACTCTGGAATATCATTAAAAGCTGGATTTCTGCAGAAACTTGAATGCCAATCTTGCTGTTAATTTGTTGCAGCATCGAACAATAAATTGTTGTTCCAGGCCTGGAGATGGGACTATCCCTGACCTCCAACTATATGAATCTCTCCTGGAAACCAACATAATATCATCTTCAGGCCTTATAAAACTCCCCAGAATAGGCAGTTTACCCATAATACTAATAGCCATCATTTAAAAAATAAAGAGGGGAGATACGGGAATTTGTCACCTGTGGAGCATGGCTACAGGAACTGGAGCAGATAAAACGCGACCTTGCAAAGTGGCCCAGAAGGTAGGCTCTGTAGGAGGGAGTATCAAGGCAAAATTAGCAAGAAAAGGATGTCAGCATCATGTGTCTGGCCTTGAGCCTCACTTGACTTCCTAGTCACATGAACCCAAGAAACAGAAACTTTCACGTATGCTCAGCAAGTCATCCTAACTGCAGCATCTAATTGGAATCGGACCCTGGCAAAGTAGAGTTGGAAACCTAATAGGCCAATAATGCTAAACTTTATATGATTGGACCTTTCTGTAAAGCCAAGACCCTCTATAAAATATGTGTATATTTGAGATAAAGTGAACAGACATCAGCTGTTCCCAGATAGTTTTCTCCGTGCACCCGTCATCCGTTGCCCTACATCTACCTGGACTGGTGCACAGCTGTCCAGGCACTGTTGGGGAAAACTGTTCCCCAGCAGTCCCCTAACAAAAAATCCCAAGGATGGGATATGCCCTAGATAAGATAGTTTAAGCATTGAATGCAAAGGGTTTGGGAAAATGCACCTAGGAAAGAATAATATAGCCGCAAAGAATAGAATTAGATAGCAATTATCTGCCAGTTATAAAAATACACCAGAGAAGTATAGAATAAGACTGTTTAAAGTCCTTTAGATGTAAGGACTACATAGGAAAAAAATAGAATAGGAAGCTGTCAAAGACTTTAAGGATTCATCCTTATAGTTATATACAATGCCATAGCCTCTGATATCCCTGTACCTATTGAATGTTGGTGTGTTTACTAACTATTCTTATTGTCTCTATAAATAATGGCTTACTGTTGGGAGCCTAAGGGAGTATGGCCTGCCTGTGATACCAATGATGGCTGCCCAGGTTACCTAAATCTTGGACAGTCCTTGTGTTTGTCTGTTTCTCTCTGTGTGTGTTGCATTCTCTGTAGCTGTCCCCTGTTGGATGGGTGTCTAAGGTTTCAATCCCATTTGCTTTATGGGATACTCCATAAACCTAGAAATATTGTTGAAGAAGAGTCAGGGAAACTTTTTTTTTTTAAATTTTAGTGAATCACCATGAGATACAGTTACAGACTTAGAAATTTTCAATATTATGTTTTAATCAAACAATGTTCGAGTACCTATTCTCCCACCCTTTCTCCACCACCAATGTTCCCACTGTCCCTTCCCGCCACCCCAGAGTCAGAGAAAATTGTGAACTTCACATCCTCAATGACCAGACTCAAACTACCCACCTAGCAGTGGTGCTTAATCAGAACATCAGAGAAAACTTTGCCTACAGTCCACACCTACAAGCTATCCAATCATAGGGATCACTGCTGGGAGAGCTCAAATGGATCAGTGTAAAAGAAAGACAAGTTTTCCAGCAAATGACCCACATTGAAATCAGCCCAAAAGAAATTGAGAACTGAATTTTAAAAAGCAGAAAACTATTCTGGGCAAGACCTATTGAAATTTTTATTATTTTGCCTTCTTACCAAATGTCTATAACAAGGAAGTTGATATGTAGATTAAATGATTAATCACACATCTTTATTTAGAATTACAGATACAATGGAGAATGCCACAATTTTGACCATATTAAAATCAAACAATGGAGACGTTAAAGCAAAAATATTGTTCTGATAAAAGAGTTAGCTCTTCCAAAAAGAGTAACAATGATAAATGTGCATTGTTGAATAATTAAGATTCAAAACATATGGAGGGACCTGAAATAACTTACTACATAAATAGTAGTTACAAAATTTGAATTACTATTTCCTCTGTAGTGATACCCTGAAAAGCAGTCAGATGTAGAATACAGTATCAACCCAAAATAACCTAAATGACAATTACCTGAGTATTTTTACAACCAGTAGTATATTACCAATATAAGGTATTCACCAAGGCAGACATAAAATAAATTTTAGTATGTGTAAAATAATAGAATTTTTACAAAATATATTCTTAAAGAATAAAGGAATTAAACTAGAGACTAGCCGCATCTGAAATATCCCATAAAATTTCATTTAAAAACACTTACCTAGGGGATCAAGAGATAATTCAGCAGTTAGGGCAGACACTGGATGTTGGTTAGAGCAAACACTGGATATAGGTTTGATTCCTGGCACTCTATATGGTCTCCTGAGCTTTGATGAGGGCAGCCATGAAGATGCCTGAGCATGGCCAGAGTAGCCAGGTATCGGTGGCACTGAAGAATTTATGTAACATCTTACTTTCTTGTTTTTGCATTGAATCCACATCTCAGTTGGCCTAGAATCATCAGTGGGGCTCCCAGACATACTGGGCATCACCTGGGAGGCCAGACACCAATAATTACAAATTCAACGGGATATTGTATCAATCATAATTGATACTGGTCATAAAAATGGATCAGAATACTGATATATGCTATAAGTTAACTTTCAAAACAAAGCATTAAATGAAAAGCATCACTTACTATGTTCAGAATTTTATAAAGTTTCTCAAAAGGCATACTTGAAAGATATATGATTGATTAGTAGTTGCCAAGGGCTAGCAGGAAGAGACATGGTAAGTAACAATTAATGAATATAATTTTATTTTAAGGGAAATAAAAACGCTCTGGAATGAGATAATGATGAATGGTTACATATAACTTTATGTATATACTAAAACCATTACATTGTATGCACAAAAATTAAACTAAAAGATCTGATCTAATTTTCTGCAGTTAGGTTCCTGTGGGTTGGAGCAATAGCACAGTGGTAGGGTGTTTGCCTTGCATGCAGCCAACATGGCCGACCCGAGTTTGATGCCTCCGCCCCTCTCGGAGAGCCCGGCAAGCTACTGAGAGTATCTCGCCTGCACGGCAGAGCCTGGTAAGCTACCCGTGATGTATTCGATATGCCAAACACAGTAACAACAAAAGTCTCCAATTGAGACGTTACTGGGCCCGCTTGAGCAAATCGATGAACAACTGGAGGACAGTGATACAGTGATACAGATTCCTGTGTGTGTGACTGAGTAGGCCATAAATTCCCTAAAGACGGATTTATAATTTTACACCAAGATTGGTGTATTTTACTGTATACATGTTCAGTAAAATATCCGTTGTTACTGGTTGAGAGGTAGTTTAACTCTGAGTTAAACATGAAGCAGTTCAAAATTACAGGTAATGTGCTACTTGTGATATCTGTGAAAGTCCAGTACATGAGCTCGTTTTCGTAGACAACTTATGAGAATACAAGAACAAAGGAAAGAAGTAAAAATAAATTTATCATCTGGAGTACTGCTAAAGGCTAAGTTGGAGAATGTAGTCAATGACAGGAGCAATAGGCCTGAAAACTAGATTCCAGGACTTGAAAAATATATCTACTGAAGGCAAGGACGTGGCTCAGTGGAAGAGTGTGTTTCCGTATGAAAGCCTGGCACAACAGTAAATTAATTATATAAATACTTCAGTACTTGACATATTGAAAAACAACTGATTCCTACAGTTTGGACTTATACTTATATTGCTAAGCTTATTCTTTCTATCAATAAGATTAATTTTAAATATTTAATTTAATTGCAAACTACCTTTCTTTTCTCGACTTGTTGCATGTCTAAATTAGAACCTTCAATATTATATGGACAGAACTTAAACTATATTCTATTAATTGCCTATGAATTTATTAAAAGTATGTAGGAATTGTATTATTCTTATGGACATAATTCCAACATTAAGCCAAGGTACCTGTGTCCCTTCCCCAAGGAACCCAGAATAAATTATGACCATGAAAATAACCATCCATAGTAGTATTGTAAACATATATGTATATATTTAAATAAAGATCATGTTGATGTAAGATCATAAAGCTATTCTGACATGGAAAAACATAAAGCATTTATTCATTTCTTCTGATTTATTTTTAAAGAAAATTTGTTCAATATTACCATTAATTATTATGTCTAGTTTATAGATACATTTCACATATTCAAACAATATTCTCATGATTTGTTGAATTTCTTATGTCATTAGTAGTATTAAATTTTGTAAAATTGTTTCCTGCATTTACAGAAAAATGTTACCAGTTTTTCACTCTTCAGTTAATGTTGCAAATTACACTGGTAGTTTTCAAATGTCAGGTCAACCTTGTGCCCTGAGGTTATTGTTGCTTGGTGCTGATGGATTATCCATTTTACATACATCTGAGTTTGACTTGATAATAGTTTCTAAAGAGATAATGGTCTTTAAATCATTTTTTATTTCTATTTTAATTGCAGAATAATGCTAAACTCGTAAATTATTTTTATATCCCCTCAGTATATTTTTTAAAGAAAATTTTTGTAGACTTGCTTATATTGTTAAATTCATCAAAGGTGTATAGGCATAGAGACATTTTTGTAGTAAGGTATAAAGTCACTGTCACTGTCACTGTCCTCCCATTGTTCACCGATTTGCGCCAGCGGGCCCAGTAACGTCTCCATTTTGAGACTTGTTATTACTGTGTTTGACATACTGAATAAATCATCAATTTGCTCGAGCGGGCCCAGTAACGTCTCCATTGGAGATTTGATGTTACTGTGTTTGGCATATCAAATAAGTCACGGGGAACTTGCCAGGCTCTGCCGTGCGGGTGAAATACTCTCAGTAGCTTGCCGGGCTTTCCGAGAGGGGCGGAGGAATCGAACTCGGGTCGGCCATATTGGCTGCGTGCAAGGCAAATGTCCTACCACTGTGCTATCGCTCCAGCCCATACAGAATAAAAATATATAAAAATAAAAATATGAAAGATCTTTAACATCTGTGGAGTACTAAGAAAGGTTTCACCTGAAAGTCTTTAATCCAATGTTTCCTATTGGAGGAATTCCATAACCCACAGAAAAGAGTTCTTTGACAGGCTCAGTCATTGAATTGGAACAGCTTCAGAAATGTGATCTCAAGACAAGAAGAGAAGTAGATTCAGGGACTAGTCACTTGGAGCCTAGATAATGGGGCAACTACAGGGCATTTTCTGTCTTTCTTTTCATGTGAATTTCAATATCTGTCATATATGAAACTATTTCTATTGCCTTATTTTTCTTGTGTTTATATTATACTTGTGTTTATATTGTGTTTATATTATTCCTTCCCGGAGTCCCTTGGAGGGGAGCGGGTTGAGCTTTCCTCCCCGCCCCGACCAGGGCTACGGCAGCCGAAGACCTCCAGGACCAGCCACCACCATGCTGAGACCACTCTCCGCACACATGAAGGTACTGGCAGAGGGACAAAGCCACGCGGGTTCCGGGGCCGAGACCTCCAAGCCTACTCGAATTGGAGTCGAGCATCTTCCACCCAGATCCTCCAAATTCCAGTAGGCGGGGGTCACACCCACCACCTGGCCCCCTGGCGCCGTGTAATCCCATCAGCGGCCAAGACTCAGAGACTATAAAATCCAGATCCCGGAACCCGCATTCGCGGCCGCGCGACATCTTATTATCTCATTCCTACTTTGGACAAACTTGCAGGCTATCGAATGTAGCCTGCCCACAGGGCAGAGTCTGGCAAACTCCCCGTGGCCTACCAAATATGCCAAATACCAGTAACAATGATGGGTCTCATTCTCCTAAAGAGCCGTGAATATAATCTCAGGGCTAGGATGAAAGAGACGTTACTGGGGCCTGCTCGAGGCAATCGACGATTAACAGGATGATGAAATGAAAATGAAAAAAATATTATACTTATATTTTTCTTAGTCACTTAAGTCACTTAAATTCCCATTAATCGTCGATTTGCTTGAGCGGGTGCCAGTAACGTCTCCATTTGTCCCTGTCGCGTGCTAGTGTAGCCCAATGGCATCTGTTCACTCCGGGAACATGAAGGGCCTCAAACCGATCGTTCATGATCTTGACGAAGAAGTCTGACCATCTGGGAGGTGGGCAGCCACGCGGTCTTTTGACATCCCCTGGAATCCAATCAGTAACAGCTCTAGTCCAACGGTCGTCTTTAAATCTCATTATGTGACCAGCCCATCTGATTTTCGACACCTTGGCAAATGAGACAGCGTCCCTGATCCTTGATCGTCGACGGATGTCAGAACTCCGGATTCGTTCTCTCATTTGAGTGAAACATGATATTCCAAGCATAACTCTTTCTATTCTTCTTTGGGAGACCTGAATAGCGTTCTCATCTTGTTTGCGTAGGGCCCAGGTCTCTGAGGCATATGTTAATGCAGGAAGAACAGTGGAATCAAAGAGATGTGCCCGGAGCCGGAGGTTCTTCGTCCTCTTAGCTATTTCTTCGACGTTCTTAAAGGCATTCCAAGCCGCTCTCTTCCTCCTGCACAGCTCGGGTGCCAGGTCATTTGTCATGTTGACCTCTTGACCTAGGTACACATAGCTGTTGCATTCGGAGATGGTCGTTCCATTGAGAGCGAATGGGGTGTCAGGAACAAGGCTGTTTCTCATAAACAATGTCTTCGTAAGATTCAGCTGTAGTCCTACCTTTCCACACTCACGGTCAAAGTCGGACAGCATTTGTGCCGCTTGGCTGATGTTTGGTGTTATTAAAACAATGTCATCAGCAAAGCGGACACTACTTCCACTACCCAGCTGTCGCCACACTCCAGGATGCTTTCCGGACCCGCGCGGCCGCTTAGACACTAAATACCCATCTTCTGGAATTGTCGTACCATATTTGATAGGGTTCAAATATGGTAACACCTACAAGGGTGATTAGAGGTCACCCCAAAAGCCTCTATCCCTCTCAGAAAGACTGGCAAGCTACCGAGAGTATTTCGCCTGCACTGAAGAGCCTGGCAAGCTATCAGCTGTGTATTCGATATGCCAAAACCAGTAACTACAACTGGTCTCATTCACCTGACCCTGAAGGCTTCACTGACATGGCAGCACTGAGAAGGATGAGAAAGGAGAGGCCAACAAAATCTCATGGCCGACCTAGGCTGCCACAACGAAGGAAGACAAACATGATCGTCTGTACTTTCAATGCACGTACGCTAGCATCAGATGCATCCATCGAGGACCTGATGGTACAAGCGCGAATGATCAAGTACGACATCATTGGTCTGACCGAGACAAGAAGGCACGAATCTCATCATGCCATTTTCGACATTGGAGAAGAATTGTTCCTCGGAACATGCAATAAAAGAGGTGTTGGAGGCGTCGGTGTCCTTGTCAACACAAACTTGGCCAAGAGCATTGATTCATTCGAATGCCTAACAACCCAAATCGGACGTTTACATTTGAATAGATGTGGCTCACTGCCTGCAGTTTCCATCTTCGTTGTCTACGCACCAACATCTCATTATGATGTAAGAGAAATCAAGAAGTTCTACATGGAGCTAGAGAAGTTCTATAAAGAAGACCACACCTTTTACAAGATCATTGTGGGTGATTTTAATGCCAAGATAGGACCGAGAAGATCAGCTGAAGAACTTCACATCGGGACCCATGGCCTAGAATGGAACGAACAGGGTGAGAAACTGTCTGAGTTCATCATGTCGACCAAGACCATTCATGGTAACTCACAGTTCCAGAAGGCAGAATCTAAACGATGGACATGGGAGTCTCCCGGTGGACGATTCCACAACGAAAGAGACCACATCATATTCAATCGACGGTTTTTCCTGACTGATGTCGCTGTTGTCCCAAAATTCCAACGGGATCGGACCACCGTCTCCTTCTTGCAAAATTCTACTTCACAGAGCGGGGAGAAAGGGCTGCAAAGTTCAAAAAGAGAACTCCCAGAATGACCAGCAACTGGGAACTCTTTGGTACTATTGCGGCAACATGGGACGATGCCATTGTTGACAACATTGACGAGGAATACGATCGACTGGTTCAGCACCTCCATGAATGTGTGAGGAACGCCAAGAGAGAGATAGCCACAAAAAATCGCCTATCTTTGAAAACTCTTGAGCTAATTCGCCAGCGTGGTTTGGCGCATGCCTCAGGCAACCGCAAGCTAACGTCCAAGCTCGCAAAGCAGTGCAGAGATGCAATCAAGGAAGACCTCAAAGAGAGAAGAGCAGAAGTACTGGTAGATGTGGCAGAAGCCAGGAAAAGTATTCGTAACGCCCGCCTGTCCTTTGCCAACTATAAGACCAAGATGACTGCCCTCCGACGTCCTGATGGATCCATCACATCCTCCAGAACGGCAATGGAGAAGATTATCCATGACTTCTACTCAAATCTCTTCGATAGCCATGTCCACTTGCCGACATACCAAATTCCACAGGATGGATATGTCGTTCCCAACGTTCTCTCTTCCGAAATCCGACACGCCATTTCGTCGGTAAAGAAACAAACAGCACCCGGCCCAGACAAGGTCAGACCTGAACACCTGAAGAACCTGCCGTCAGTACTCATCAATACACTGGCTCGGCTCTTCACTCGCTACCTGTCTGAATGCAAGTTTCCGTCCCAATGGAAAACCAGCAGGACCGTACTACTGTTCAAGAAGGGAGACATCCATGACATTGGCAACTATCGCCCGATCTGCCTATTGTCTGTCATCTACAAGTTGTTCACTCGAGTCATCCTAAATAGGATTGGCAGAACACTAGACGAAGGACAACCATGCGAGCAAGCAGGTTTCCGCAAAGGATTCAGCACCATCGACCATATCCACACGATAACCAAGCTCATTGAGGTTTCTTGGGAGTTCAAGATGCCGCTCTGTTTAACGTTCATTGATTTAAAGAAGGCCTTTGATTCTGTTGAGACGGAAGTGGTCATTGAAGCCCTAGCCAATCAGGGCATTCAAGCCCAATACATCAGGATCCTCCGTGAGCTGTATTGCGGATTCACTACCAGGATCTCACCATTCTACAAAGAAGTGATCGTTGATGTTAAGAGAGGGATGCGGCAGGGTGATACCATTTCACCGAAACTCTTCAGTGTCACCCTCGAGAACATCATGCGACGACTGGAATGGGAAGGAATGGGAGTGAAGATAGATGGTCGGCAACTACACCACCTCCACTTTATATTTTTCATCCATAATAAATTCTTACTGCAGACTGGCATTATGAATATCACATTGAATATCTGAACTTTGGTATCTTCTGCTAAAAAGTTGGTAATTTTTTTGATTTCCACAGATTAGTTTTTTTTAATGGCTTATTGTAAGGAGCGATAGCACAGCGGGTAGGGCGTTCGCCTTACACGTGGCCAACATGGCCGACCCGAGTTCGATTCCTCCGCCCCTCTCGGAGAGCCCGGCAAGCTACCGAGAGTATTCGATATGCCAGACACAGTAACAACAAAGTCTCCAATGGAGATGTTACTGGGCCCGCTCGAGCAAATCGACGATCAACGGGAGGGCCTTTACCTTTACCTTACCTTACCTATTGTAAGGTTTTGTTAGGGAAGATCTAGAATGTCTTTTACTTGATTAAGATGTGATGTTTTGCTACTCAATTAAGGATTCATCACTCTAATACATGAGAATTATACTATAATTGGGAGAACAATATCTCACAGCCCTGTTTGATCTCTAGAAATTTTTTAGCTTAAAATTTTGTGATGGTTCGTCTTTGTACAATCTCTTAATATGCTTTGTTCTGCTCATCAAAGACTCAGGAGCATCCCAGGTAGATTTTTTGAGTTTTATTACTTTTCAAGTTTTCCTACCCTGCTATTACAGTTGTCTAACCCCTTTCTATATTCTGAACTCAGAATGACTTTGTGGATTTCTTCTCCTTGCACTAATCTGGAAGTGCAAGGAGATTCCTGCAACTGAGTCATATAACTCATCTCATTTGTTTCCCTTTTGTCTAGAATCATAAGGTCACACTGCCTATATGTTAATGCCTGAAAACTTTTCCTAGTAACCACAGTCTTAATTGTGGGTGAGTTCAGTGAGTTCAGTGTCCCAAACACTGTTATAATCATGGAAAAATCAACTCATTGAAAGATTTTACTAAGAGACTTATATGTTATCAAATTGTATAATTCCCTAAAGAGTTTACATATTGGTGATAAGAACAGGTTTTTCGCACTTTAACACTAGTAAACCCAGATTTGGATACTGACAATACATTTTTAAGATATTAAACCATTTATGTACTATCTTATTTTTTGCATTAACTTTTATATATTTTTGATAGGCTTACCAATCCTTTCAGATTCTAGACTTCTCAGTCTTTCTCCCCTTTTTGTTTAAAAGTCAGTGTAGGACTGGAGTGACAGTACAGTAGGTAGGGCAGCTGCTACGCATGTTCAATTCCTGGCATCCTATATAATCCCTGGATTCTACCAGGAGTAATTCCTGCGCACAAAGCCAGGAGTAAGCCCTGAACACTGCCAGCAGTATTTTAAAAACCAAAATAAATTAATCAGTGCTATGTACCTCATCAATAAGATTAAAAATGATTATAAGTATATAACCCAAATATTAGTAAGTAACTATTTAAGATTAATTAGCTAATGAGGTGGGTTGGGGAGAAGGAAGAATACTTAAGTCACTGGAAGAAAGATGCAGGCACTGGTGATGGATTTGTAAGCACATTGGATGTCCGGAACTCTGATATTAAAAGAGTTAAATAAAAAGTAAATTTAAAAAGAAATAATTATTGTTACATAGGTCTCAAGAAACTCAATAAGATACATTAGAAAATGAATGTACTTAACTCAAGGAATCGGCTATGCAGTTCAGGTGTAGATAATGGAATATGGCTTCTCCTTGCAACTTGGTGGAATCACATTTACTTGAGAACAGTGGCAACACCCGATAAGGGAATGCAAGCAAAATCTTCAAGGTCCCCGTGAAAGTTTTGATGGTAGAAGTATCATCTTCTAAGAGTAAACAATTGAATTCTCATTTGGAATAATCCAAATTAGAATTTGACAGTAATTATTTATTACCTACCAATTATGCAAATTATCACAGACATCTTCTCTCTTTGAGGTCTTCCTTTATCGCATCTCTGCACTGCTTTGTGAGCTCAGACGTTCGCTTGCGGTTGCCTGAGGCATGCACCAAACCACGTTGGCAAATAAGCTTAAGAGTTTTTGAAGACAGGTGTTTTTTTGTGGCTATCTCTCTCTTGGCATTCCTCGCACAATCATGGAGGTGCTGAACCAGTCGATCGTATTCCTCATCAATGTTGTCCACAATGGCATCTTCCCATATTGCTGCAATAGTGCCAAAGAGCTCCCAGTTGGTGGTTGTTCTGGGAGTTCTCTTCTTAAACTTTTCAGTCCTTTCTACCTGCTCTGTGAAGTAGAATTTTGTATGAAGAAGATGGTGGTCCGATCCCGTTTGGAATTTTGGGACAACAGCGACATCAGTCAGGCAAAACTGTTGATTGAATATGATGTGGTCAATTTCATTGTGGAACAGTCCACCGGAGACTCCCATGTCCAACGTTTAGATTCAGCCTTCTTCAACTGTGAGTTACCATGGATGGTCTTGGTCTATGTGATGAACTCAGACAGTCTGTCACCCTGTTCATTCCATTCTAGGCCAGAGGTCCTGATGCGGAATTCTTCAGCTGATCTTCTCGGTCCTATCTTGGCATTAAAATCACCAACAATGATTTTGTTGAAGGTGTGGTCTTCTTTATAGAACTTCATCAGCTCCATGTAGAACTTCTCAATTTCTCCTTTAGCATAATTGGATGTTAGTGTATAGACAACAAAGATAGAAACTGCTGGCAGTGAGCCACTTCTATTCAAGTATAATCGTCCAATTAGGGTTGTTAGGCATTCAAATGAATCAATGCTCATGGCCAAATTCATGTTGACAAGGACACCAACATTTCCAACGCCTCTTTTGGCGCACGTTCTGAGGAACAGTTTTTCTCCAGTGTCAAAAACGGCATGATGTGATTGATTCCTTCTTGTCTTGGTCAGACCAATGATGTCGTACTTGATCTTTTGTGCTTGCACCATCAGGTCTTCGATGGATGCATCTAATGCATATGTCATTTCCAACGTTCTCAGAAGTCTAAATGGAAATAGAATTTTAAGGGTCAGACATAGAGAGAAAAGAAGAGAGGGAGTAGTTTTTCTATTCCCATTCCAATCCCACAGTATTTAAGGATTCCCAAAGATGAGGGAGAAAGTCAGAATCCCAGTTAGATCCTTAAATTGACAGACTCTGGAACTATGTTTGGAAAAGGTAAGTCCTGAGAATTGACTCATACCCCAGGTATAGAAATTTCACCCATTCAACGTGTAGTCATTTCATGTACTAGAGGCTTATAGTTAGATCTTAGCTTTCAGAACTTCTAACCAAGATAGAAGTCCTAGTTTCCCCTATGTGTCTGTGGAGCCCCTTACTCATTCCTTAATCTGAATCTCAATTAATGTTTGTAGAATATTCTAATAGATAATTAAAGTTTATCTCAGCTATTTTTTTTTGTTCCAGCGTATGTTTTGCAATTTTCTCTCTCAGTGGCAGAGCTATTGATGTAATAGTTATTTATTCAGTCACTCCAGGAAAGAGACAGAATCTATTGTTCTTTGCACCTAAGATGACCTTTCAACTTGCTTTAGCCTAAATAATTCAGGAGAGGGAGACCTGAATGACATTTTTCAGTTTTGTCTGACGAGGTCTTAAATGTTTCCTTTTAGTTATTATCAAATCCCTACTTTGACAATAAAAGCTTTTCCAAGCTAGCCTATTTGAAGAATATCATAGACATATCAAAAAGTTCTGAGACCATAGTTATTATTGAAACTAAGGTCACACTAAAACAGTCACTTAAATAATGTTTAGCTGAACTCAGACTTATAACCAACTTCATCCCAAATTAGTAGAACTATTTTTATGGTTCACAAACTGATGGACATTACAAGGTTTGTTTTTTAGAGTTGATGTTATTCATATCCATGATAATAACAACAGAGCTTATATATTGTCATTAGTGTATGTGTCTAAAGGTTCACTTATGACTATTAATGTATATGTACTATATAGTCATGTTCTTGGATAATATTGCTTCTAAGTTTGAGGTCACATTTACAAATAAAGTTAAACCATTCATAAAAGTTACAAAAAGAAATCTGATTATAATACACTCTGAAGAAAAATTGGAATGTATGATTTAAGATTTATTTTAATTTTCTCTTTGACTTTTCTGATTATTATCAGATGAATATTTTTTCGGAAGATTTTATGAATCACCCATTACATGCTCATCTCTGAGGGAGACTCCACACAAAAACTTCCCCCCAAATTTTTGCTTTTATGTATTTTTGGGGGGATCAGGAGGACAATCTGCCCTCAAGTATTACTACTGGCAGTGCATGGAAAACCAAATGAGATGCCAGGGATAGAATCTGGGTTGACTGTGTGCAAAGCAAACACCCAACTTGCTGTACGATTCTTTCATGTCCCCCCCACACTCTGCAATCGTTTTGAGTAGAATTCAAACACAGAATTTGTGTGGTTATCAGAAGCAGCTTTGAGTTCGTGATGCCTGACTCAGGTGTGTAAGGCTCAGCAGAATGAGATTGGGGAAATTAGTGCTGTAGTAAAGGGTGGAGACCCTTCTCTGTCACTGGTATTTATCAGTTGTGCAATTCATTATCTTAACTATCTTAGCAAATAAATTTATCTCAACAAATATAAACTATTATGGTAAAAAGTATAAACTATAATAAAATTGAAAACTACTAGTATCAAATAGCAGTGAGTTCACAGTTTTTAAATAATTTTGACACCTTATTCTACAAGACAGTTAATGTCACATAGTGTTAAAATAAATCTTAAAATATAGGTTTGCTCTGTTATGTTTACTGGCTGAAATGTATAGTACTGGCTGCAGTTTTGAAGTAGATTGGAGCACTTTGTTCTGGCAGCTTGAGAGGGAGTATATTTTCCTGCAAGTTCATTAGCAATAGTGAGAGTTATTTGTTGCCAAATTATGGAACAATTCACCCCTAAAACCGGGGTCAATAAAACAATTATGAGGTAAGAAAAACATTAGTTTCTTTTTTAGTTATAACGGGTTTTAGGTATCATAGAAACCACATAGGTTTAAACTATAAAACTGTTTAATGCTTGTCTGATTAGATGCACAAGTTTTTTCTCATTGGAAAACAACTAACGAAGTATTTAATGCAAATGACTCAGAGACTATAAAATCCAGCTTCCAGAACCGCGCAGCCGCATTTGTGGCCGTGTGACATCTTATCAGGACATCTTTTTATGACATCTTATTATCTCATTCCTACTTTGGACAAACTTGCAGGCTATCGAATGTAGCCTGCCCTCAGGGCAGAGTCTGGCAAACTCCCCGTGGCGTACCAAATATGCCAAATACCGGTAACAATGATGGGTCTCATTCTCCTAAAGAGCCTTGAATATAATCTCAGGGCTAGGATGAAAGAGACATTACTGGGGCCTGCTCGAGGCAATCGATGAATAACAGGATGATGAAATGAAATGAAATGAAAATGAATCTAATAATATCTCTAGAGTCAAGAACTTTTTAGTTTTTATTTCTACCACCCCTTTTTAATTTTTGGGCCACACTGGGTGTTGCTCAGGGTTTACTTCTGACACTGCTCTCAGGGATTGTTTGGCAGCCTCAATGAAGGGACCAATGAAGAATGCTGAGGATCAAACCTGGATTGACTGGATGCAAGGCCCACTGTATCCAAAGATGTACCCCACTTGGGCCCCAATGGTGTTTTTTTTTCCTACAGAGATAAATCTGCTCCATTACATTTTACTATTTATGATGAATAGTACTGTTGCCAAAACCATAGTAAAGAGATCATATTACATTTGAGCTATTAAAAACAGGAATGTATCAAACCTATCTTTAATCAGTCATATCAAAGAGAAGAAAGAATCCAGTTATTACAAGATTAGTCATTACCCAAATGACTTTTCCTCCAAAAAACACATTCTAAGATTCAGTTAGTGCAAAGTTGGGATCATTTGGACTTTTGTAAAGAGATTTAAGATACAACATGCTATCTTGAGAAATTAGACAACCACCCTCACCAAAGTCAGTTCACTTTTGTGGGTCAAAAATTGGATTTATATGTACCTTAGAAATTACCTCGGAGCTCCTTAATGGCCATGATCCCAGAGGCACACAAACGAATCTCGGAACCCAGCAGCTTTTGGCAGAAATGCGTCTGGACTTTGCATTAAGCTACGGGTGCTAGGCCACCCCACGTGGGAAAAGGTGTCATCTCCTCCGCCTATTCCCCTGGTGGCATGGTAGCCACTCTCTTTCAGAACCTATTGGACAGTCTGGTATGAGCCATCAGTGACGAGACACACGGGGCCTCATAGGATGGGGATGGAACCGGCCACTCCCCCCGCTCATGAGACCCCGAGTTGCCACCCACGAATGACAACTCCTGCTCCTTAATGGCCATGATGCCAGAGGCACACAAATGAATCTTGGAACCCAGCGGCTTTTGGCTGAAATCCCTCCAGACTTAATCATTAAAATTTCAGAATTCCAAAATCATGCAGCCAATTTGTGGCCGTGTGACATCATATGCTTTTCATAATCAGCAATAGAAAAAAATTATCTAATGATGCCTTTTCAGCAGAGATAATTGTTGGGGAGAAATTCCAAATAATAATGGTGGGTCTTTTGTTGAAATATTGAATGTAATCAAAGTAGAGAGAGAGAGTAGAGTGGAAATCATCTGCTATATAGGCAGGGGGATAGGTGGGATGGGGGTATACTGGGTTCTTGGTGGTGGAAAATGTGCACTGGTGAAGGGATGGGTGTTTGGTCATTGTATGATCTAGACTTAAACCTGAAAGCTTTGTAACTGTTCTCATGGTGATTCAATAAATGAAAAATTAAAAAAAATAAAGAATCATCTCATTAAATTTTTCCAGAACACTTATGAGATAGGTCTAAATTTATACTTGTTTTAAAATATCAGAAAATAAAAACTTAAATATAAATTAAGGATGTTGTTAAAGACAGAATAGAAAATCAGACAAACTTGTATTTATATTTCACATTCACTAAGGAGCCTTCAGTTCTGACTACATGGCTGAATTACTTTTTCATGTTGCCTATGAATCCAGCCCTCTTCCAAATGAATAAATTGTCCTTTTATATGTTTATGGATTATGTTGCTTTTGTCTGAACAGACACCACTTTCTTGCCTCTGACTTTTTTCTTTACTGGTCTTTCCAATTTTTGCTAGACATCATATTCACTTTCCATTGTTCTTCCTTTACATCCCAACTGTACCACGGAGTCATTTATAATCTCTCCAATATTGACTCCCAGGGATTCATTAGTCTATTCAATATTATAATTGCACTGATCACATTAGAGTAGCATTGTGATATCCTTTTTATCCTAATGCTAAATTAACAATCAGTTCCTGAGAAATAAATCAGTTCTTGAGATCAGGAGCTACACTTGATTTTACTATGATCTCTTCAGTTCAGTGTCATATATAAGAGCTTAAGAAACAGCTGTTCAATGGAAATTATACAATGAAATTAAGCCCTTTATCTTGTGAACATCATCTGATTCTTTTACTAAGGTATCCTCAAAATCTAGTACAGTTGTAAGTACATAAAAGATGTCTGTCAATTTTTTTTTGTAGAACGTGTGGATGAATTAATATAATTACCCTGTAAAAAAATGAACAAATTTCTTTAGTCTTGCGATGAAGCACATAAAATCACATCTCTTTGGTTCCAGGCTTCACCCTGCCTCTTATTACTCAAACATTGTGCCACAAATTCTCATTCTTCATCTGTAAAGTGATGATAACAGTATCATACACATGCAAAACATCGTACTCATTAGGGAATTAATATGATTTTCTTCATTTACCAGTCTTTTTCAATTATCTGGGCCACATTACTGTTAGTACTCAATCAAAAATTTCAAAAGTATTTAAATTTTGCGTGTGTATGCTGTGGGATCCAAGTCAGGACTTCACAGGTGTCGAACTATGCTCCATCACTGAGATACATAACGAACTTTTGCTAGTAGCTTTTGAGAGGAACTAAATAATACTGATTTAAATCTGGTAGGGAAAATAAAATACACGAATTCTTTTGTCTTTATTTATAGTTTGTTACTACACAATTAGAGGACCCAAGTAAGAACTCAGAAATGGAGAGTGGCCAGTTGGGATCAGCAATCAGTCTAGATCATCAAATTACCAGTGCAATACACTTAACAAGGAAAAAATGAGTATAATATGAGTTAGAAACAAATATTCTAAATTCATTGAGATTTAAGATTCTTTATTGCTATTGTAAGAACCGTTCAGCTCTGACTAAAATATCTTTTGAAATTTTAAGGATTAAAGTAGATAATAAATATCAACTCAGTGTTTGGCATATGGCAAGTAAGTACATTATAGGTATCACTGTCACTGTCACTGTCCTCCCGTTGTTCATCGATTTGCTTGAGCGGGCCCAGTAATGTCTCCATTGGAGACTTTGTTGTTACTGTGTTTGGCATATCGAATACATCACGGGTAGCTTGCCAGGCTCTGCCGTGCGGACGAGATACTCTCGGTAGCTTGCCGGGCTCTCCGAGAGGGGCGGAGGAATCAAACTTGGGTCTGTCATGTTGGCTGCGTGCAAGGCAAACGCCCTGCCGCTGTGCTATCGCTCCACTGTTATTACTCATAGGATTAATATTGTAATTATTAATAGTGTTTCTAATACCGGTTGTGGTGATAATCATGATTTTACTTTTATCTGGTTTTATCAGTCTTTCTGTCGGTTTATTTTCATCTCTCTGTCTCTGTCTTTCTAGTATATATATATGTATATATATATGTACATATTTATATACATAAAGATAAATTAAGGCCACAGGGTGTGGCTATCTGTTCTAATGCTTAAAGTTGCCTAATTTCTTAGGAGAAACTCAAAGAATAATATTTAGCCTCATAACTATTAAACCTGGCACAGCTTTAAAAGGTGTCGTGGTAATACTGGCACAGTTTACAAAGGTGTTGCAAAATAGTTAAACCACACTTCGAGGCAATGAATACAGAAGGGAGTAAAAAAAAAAAAAACTGTGCCCACTCTGGGTAAAATGTGGTAGTCAGGAACTAGGGAAAAAAAAAACTCAGCTGGGATTTACACACTAAATCTCTAGAGAATATATATCTAGAACCAATTGAGACTCTGAGCTCACAAGTCTCTTCCTATTCACAAAAGCGCAGGAGCTGATGTCTTAAGTAGATATAACGGATTTTAAAGAATACTGTCTTCTGATTTTGCTAGAAACATCTGAAAAGTAAGGGGAAAAAATTTTAAACCAAAACACAATAAACAAGAAGAACAGTTTGTCAAAAGGAGGAAGATATCTTAAGTTTTTTTATGTTACAGGGCACTCAAAGTTAGCAGCCTTTACAAATGATTCTTTGGAAGAAATTTCTTTTTGTCTTTGAAGTGTTTCCTCTAAAAGGAGGATGCATTTACCTTTGGATCTCAGGAGAGGATAACAAAAAGGCCAGGTCACTAATAGGAGTATTTTGAGATTATATTTATGAGGTTGAGGCCTGGAAAGTCAACATTCAGATCTAGGTCAGTGATAAATCTTATACACCCATGGTTCCATCCCAAAACACAGCATTCTCCCCTCATTATATCAGAGAGTTAATAAATACCAGCACACATTCATAAAGGGCAATGCTTTCAACTGTGAGGATTTTATTGTGGGAAGACACCTTTTTATGCAAAAAAAGCTTTCTTTTTGAATATTTCTGAGGCACTGGGTCATCTGTGTAGCACAAATACTAACCCACTTTATCCAGAGCCTAAAAAACTATTAGATAGCAATACTTGAACAAATTAGTTTTCTTTTGTTCAGTTGTATCTCTTCAGTTCTAGCTCTGTGGAATTCTGATTAAAATATCTTTGGACAGAATAAAAGACTAGGTGAATGAGGGAAGGGATGGTGTAAAAAATATGATAGAGATAATAAATAAATCTGGTGAGTTACAGTATAAGCGGTTTTTATTGTTGTTTGTATGTTTTGTTGAAAGATGAGCCTAGTTCTCCTGGGTGACAAAACCCTTTCTAAAGATATGTTTGTATCCTCTGTGTTTAGTACATAATGAAACATTGTATTCAATAATCTCTAGTTGAATGAATAAATGAAACAATAAAATATTCATGTAAAATTGTCTATAAAATAATATTATTTTTCTATTATTATAAAATGAAGCTAATTTCATTTCTCCACAGGAACAATACCTTTATTTGAATTTTTTCCCAATCACGGAATCAACAAACATCCATTAAATCACAGCTATGAAAAAAATGTCCTAATATAAATATGCAACAGCTGCAAATAGTTCTGGTCACCTGAAATAATATTTCATTCCCAAATTTCATAAGATAAAATGGACATTAAATATATTGCTTATCTAATTATAATACACAGGCAGCTCTTCTGCATTATGAATTTAACTGACATTTATCAGAACCATCACATTCATCTCCCAAGAGGGCAGAAATGTTTTAATGATGGACTTAAATGACTTAATATTGCAGCGATGCTTTGTAAGAAAGAGTGTTTAAAATTAATCATTGTCATATATCAGAAAGATCCTAACCATCATCATACTACAATAGTAAACAATTGTATTATTTCCTTCACTGCTCTTATACCTTAGGTCTGCTTCCCTCCGATCTATTTCCACACACCCACTACAGCAAAACTGAAATAATAAAATTTAAATCTTAAATGTGCTCTGTTTAAAATATCACTTGTTTATATTAACAAACTCTCTTAACTTTTTACTGTTGCCTGAGGACCAGGACAGTGTAAATTCTAAGTTCTCCTTCCTTATCTGGCAACACTTTATTCCTCTGCCTTATCCTCCTCTTCCTCTTTATCCAGACTCTAAATATTTTTGTGTGTGTGCATTCACCTAATACATATTGTCACTTTTTCACTTTCTTACTTCCACATATCTCCCTTTTTGCTTGGCAATTTTTATTCACTTTTATATTCCTAGTGAAACCATAACCTTTTAAAATCCTTGGTATAAGTCAGATTTCTTTTTTTTTTTTAACTTAAACACTTGGCACCCTGACTTTCAAAGCATTGCTAGAATTAATAATACATTGAAATTTACATGTTTGTCTTTCTGCAGTTACAGTATGTATGATTATGATTGTGCATTTCCTTTTTGTGGGTATGGGGAGTGTTTTGGGGGCAACACCAGGTGGTGCTCAGGAACCACTCCTGGTGGTGATCAGGGATATGTGGTGCCAGAATCAAACAGAGATTGGCTACATGCAAACCAAGCAATTTACTTGCTGTATGATTTCTCTGGCCTCAATTGTGTCTTTATGAATAAACACCAGATCTCAAAATACGTGCTAATAAATCCACTGAGATTCATCAAAAAAAGAAAAGAAAAGAAAGAGGGAGAGAGGGAGGGAAGGAGAGAGAAAGAGAGAGGCAGGGAGGAAAGGAGGGAAGGAAGAAAGGTAGGAAGGAAGGGAGGGAGGGAGGGAGGGAGGGAGGGAGGGAGATAGGTCTCAAATCTCATCATATAGAAATTTAAAAGGTAAAAGTATCTCCATGCAACAATGATATTTAAATTCATAATTAATATAGTATGATGATCTTGGTGGGCTGGAGCAATAGAACAGTGGTAGGGTGTTTGCCTTGCATGCAGCCAACATGGCTGACCTGAGTTCGATTCCTCCACCACTCTTGGAAAGCCCAGCAAGCTACCGAGAGTATCTCACCCACATGGCAGAGCCTGGCAAGCTACCCGTGATGTATTCCATATGCCAAACACAGTAACAACAAAGTCTCAAATGGAGACGTTACTGGGCCCGCTCGAGCAAATTGATGAACAACGGGAGGACAGTGACAGTGACAGATGATCTTGGTATTCTTTCTGTAAATCTGAAAATTATTATGAAACAGGTACAGAGAAATATATAGTAAGTACAACACATTTACTTCTCTCCAGGAAAGCTTCCAGTTGAAGGATGAGTTCCCCAAAGGGTGAAATCTGGTACTTGTTGGAATGAGAGAGAATTTTACTAAGCTTAAAGATGTAGAATAAAGTATCATCATGATATAGTGAAAAGGTCTTACATAACCATAAAATTTTTCATGGAAATAAAATTTCATAAAATTATATATCACTGTCCTCCCGTTGTTCATTGATTTGCTCGAGCGGGCCCAGTAACGTCTCCATTGGAGACTTTGTTGTTACTATGTTTGGCATATCAAATACATCACAGGTAGCTTGCCAGGCTCTGCCATGTGGGCGAGATACTCTCGGTAGCTTACCGGGCTCTCTGAGAGGGGTGGAGGAATTGAACTCAGGTCAGCCATGTTGGCTGCATGCAAGGCAAACGCCCTACTGCTTTGCTATCACTCCAGCCCAAAACTATATATATATAATATAATTTTAATATATAAGTTAAAAGCTCAGACAAGGTAGTCCAGATGTTTCAGCCCATTCTTCTGCCAAGTAACATTACCCACTAGGTAGGTCTCAGCATTCTTGTTTTTAAAAGTGGAAATTATAGTACTTTTCTAGTGAGGAAATTCATACAAAAGATGTAGCACAGTGCCTAGCACTGGGTCATCACTCCAATTCTGGACTTTTCTATTATTTATTTTTTTGACATAGTCAATCCTAGAAATTTTGGCTGGACTTTTTTTCTCCAGGAGGTCTGTGGAGAAAGAAGCAGGAAAAGAAAAAGCTCTCAGGGCCTTGGATCAGGAAAGATTTTGTAAAGTCTTATCTCAAAAACGTTAATCAGTTTAACGATAGCACAGTGGTAGGGTGTTTGCCTTGCATGCAACCAGCACAGCCGAGCAGCCTTCAATTCCTCCGCCCCTCTCGGAGAGCCTGGCAAGCTACCGAGAGTATCTCACCCACATGACAAAGTCTGGCAAGCTACCTGTGACATATTCAATATGCCAAACACAGTAAAAACAAGTCTCACAATGGAGACATTACTGGGCCCACTTGAGCAAATCGATGAACAACAGAGAGGACAGTACTACAAACAGTGCTATCTCAAAAATAAGACATTTAAATATAAGAAAGATTTTCATCTTCAACACTTAAACCACTTTCATCTTAAACAATCCTGAAATCTGAGACTTGAGTATGAGGCAAAACTATCTTTTCTTTCTGCTACTTTTACAAAACATTCTCACCTTCAATTACTCTACTCCATAGATACTAATTTATTATTAGTTTTTTTTTTCATGTGTGTTGTTGCTCTGGAAAGCCTCTGCTGTTTACTATTGCACAATTTTTTTTCTTTTTGGGTGACACCTGGCAATGCACAGGGGTTACTCCTTTACTCCTGGCTCTGCACTCAGGAATTACCCCTGACGGTCCTCAGGGAACCATATGGGATGCTGGGAACCGAACCAGGGTTGGCCACATGCAAGGCATGTGTTATTGCTTGTGCTATTGCTCCAGTCCCTACTATTGCATAAGTCATGTTTACTGCACTTTCATGAACACCTACTGTGTGCTAATCTTCTATAAAAAATATTCTCTTGGACAGCACGCCAATGCTATACTTTCCTTAATAAGGGAATAAATTGTCACGCCTTTTGAACTTGTCAGCATTTTCTAAATTGCTAAAAATCAAACAGAGGTAAAAGTTAGCTTTTTTCATACTTTTATTTCCAATTTTAGTTACACTAGAAAAAAGGTATATATTCAAATTAATGACTGGTTTACTGACAGTAACTGGCAATGCAAGTCAACGCAATTTTGAGCCTATATACCTTGAGTTAGATAGAGATCCTATAAATTAATTAGCTCAGTCCCACAAGACTTACCTCCAGAAATGTAATTGCTGGGTTAAATAGGAGCTCAATTTCTACTTTTTTTGTGGAATGTCCTTATTGTTTTCTAAAAAATCTCGACCAGTTGATCCCAAGATTATTTTTCTTGCTATTATCTATCACCAATCTTACATTCTTTTCTATTCATTTACTTTTCTATTTTAACTTAGTTTTTGGAGATGCCGAGTATTTTGTCTTCAATATCCCTTATATGGTCCTCTCTGTGTTGAATTCTGTTGTTGTGACTTACTATTTCCTTCAATTACATTTGTATGGACTGTGTGATTCCCAGGTTAGGTTTATCTTTAATTTGGCTGAATTTTATTTCCAGGGATTGACTTATTTCCATGGCCATTATATGGAGCATTGATTTGAATTCCTTGTCAATGAGGCTTTATTTTTTGTTTGTTTGTTTTTTTGAGCTTAGTAATTTGTTAGGACTCTGTTCGTGTCTTTGAGAGCAGATGAAGTCCTCTGTTTCACCAATGTTCCTAAAGATTTGTGGGTGCTATGATTTGAACCTCAGATTCTCAGGTATCTGAAGTCTAATCTAATTTATAACTTTTTAACAAGCAGTACTCTCAAGTCAGTCTATCATTCTAACAAGTTTGTGGCTTTACCTCACTGGTCATTCAGCATCTAATATTTCTGTTTATAAAAGGGGTTTAAAATAGAAACTATGTAATAACCAAGAACACTTGGAATTTATGGGGATGAATATAAGGTGCCAAGAATGAACTTGGGTCGGTTGCATGCATGGCCTTTACCCAATGTACTTTCTTTCTAATTCCTTATACTCTTCTAAAGTTCACTTGTTAGGAGCATCTCATCTAGCAAGAAGGCAACTGCTACAAGAGTTAGACAAAATATAATGCAAAAAGAGGGAAGATGAGGAACAAATGAAGTCAGGCAGTAACCATCTTTTACACAATAGGATGGGTTTATCAGTCCAATTTGTGACTAAAATTACATCCTAGTTAAGTGTGTACTCCTGAAACTTCAATTAATTTATTTATTATGTCCATGCTTTGTAAGTGCAGTCCATTTATTTATTATGTCCATGCTTTGTATGTGCAGTCTCCTGCCCCTGCGCCTGACTGTCCTCGCTCGCGGGGACCCTTTGGAGGGGAGCGGGTTGAGCTTTCCTCCCCGCCCCGACCAGGGCTCCGGCAGCCAAAGACCTCCAGGACCAGCCACCACCATGCTGAGACCACTCTCCGCACACATGAAGTTACTGGCAGAGGGACAAAGTCACGCGGGTTCCGGGGCCGAGATCTCCAAGCCTGCTCGGATTTGGGCTGAGAATCCTCCACCCAGATCCTCCAAATTCCAGTAGGCGGGGGTCACACCCACCAACTGGCCCCCTGGAGCCGTGTAATCCCATCAACGGCCAAGACTCAGAGACTATAAAAACCAGCTCCTGGAACCGCGCGACATCTTAATTATGATATCTTATTATCTCATTCCTACTTTGGACAAACTGGCAGGTTACCGAATGTAGCCTGCCCACACGGCAGAGTCTGGCAAACTCCCCGTGGCATACCCAATATGCCAAATACCAGTAACAATGATGGGTCTCATTCTCCTAAAGAGCCTTGAATATAATCTCAGGGCCTGGATGAAGGAGACGTTACTGGGGCCTGCTCGAGGCAATCGACGAATAACAGGATGATTTGTGATTTGTGTGATTTGTGATTATGTCCATGCTTTAGGATTTGGAGCCTAACATAGGTAATCTTGTGTGTTTTGTAGCACTATAAATCTGGAGCAAATAGATATATACCATGCCAACCATTGCCTCACATTTATCTAAGTGTGTAGAGAATCTCTGTTTTATGGTCACAAAAGTCTATAATTTCTCTGGCAGCCAGCCCAAACCTCCATGCACACAGACCCTGGTATATAAGGCATATCAGTATAATATCTTAGTATGTGGTTAAGATAGAAAGTTCTGTAATCAGAATGGAAGAAAATGCAAGACAGTTAATGGATAAAAAGATAGAGAAGTAATCTCTGAATTGCAGAAGTGCCATAGAGAGAGGATAAAGAGAAAGGGGAAGAATAACTTGTCAAAGATAATAATACCTCAGTATTATTGATATACTGAATAATACCTCAGTATATTCCAAACTTTCTGAAAGAAGATTTTGGCACACACTAAGAGGCTCAAAAAGTATCAAAGGAAAAAAAATACTCAAACAGATCAACAACAAGACACATAATGATAAAAATTATAAAAAACAAAATCATGAAAAGAGAAACATCAAATAAAAAATATAAAAATCTTAACAGAACTCTCATACAAATCCTTACAAGCATGAAAAGAATGAAGTGAAATTTAAAGTAATGAATAAATAACAAAACTTCAATCTAAATTCCACTACCCTGAAAAGTTGTCATATAAATTTGAGGGAGGGATAAAAACATTCTACCTATCTTTAAAAAGCACTGCACTATCCTCCCATTGTTCATCAATTTGCTCGAGTGGGCACCAGTAGTAACATCTCACAACAAATTGTGAGATTGTTGTTGCTGTTTTTAGCATATTGAATACATCGCGAGTTATTTAAATTGACAAAAACATTCTCAGAGAAACAAACATTGATAAAACTTTCCCAAACAACAAACATCAATAAAAACATTCTAAGACTTAGAAGAATTAGCTACATTTGCTATAATTAAACCAGTACTATAAGAATATCTGAAAAATCACCTTTAAAAATTAAACATCCAATTTCAAAAAATAACCAAATCCCACACTAAAATAGCAACATAGTCCTTTATATCAATACTTTTTCTGAATATTAATGGAATGAATTATCCCATAAAAAGGCATAGAGTAGTTGGATATGTTGATGGTTGTGGAAATGGGAGTGGGAAGAAAATCAAACCTGCTATTTATAAGAAATACACAAACAGATTTAGAGAGAAAGAATGAAAAACAACTATACAAGATAAATGGCATGAGTAGAAGGTTGTTGGTGAAGAAGCAGGGCTAGCTATACTTATTTCAGACCAAAAATCATTCAAATAAAACAAATAAAAGATAGAGTTGCCATTATGTACTGGTTAAGAGATCAGTAGAACAGGAGTCCCAGATGTTCATCAACATATATGTACCAAATAAAGGGATAGTAAATTTTATAAAGATAACTTACCACATAATCATAAGAATACATTGATGGAAGCACAACAATAGTGGGAAACTTCAACATCTCACTTTCACCACTGCAGAGATCAACAGTCAGACTATCAGCAATGAGCCCTAACTGAGGAACTGAAAGAACTGGGATTAATTGAAATATATAGGGTTCCCCACTCTCAAAAAGCCAAATGTACATTTTTCTCTAGTGCAAACTAATTAGATGATAGACCAAACCTTAGCCAGACTCAAGAGGAAAAAGTAGGGGGAAAATCACTCACAAATATATAGAATCAGAGATGAAGGAGAGAAATTATAATAGATTGCTTAGAAATACAGAAGATGATAAGGAATTATTACAAACAACTCTGTGTTGTCAATATGGGGTACATGAAAGAAAGAGATGAATTCCTAGAAGCATTTAACCTCTTAAAACTGAACAAAGTGGAAATAGAGAGCATGAACAGCCATTACAAAAAAGAAAATTGAAACAGCAATTTAAAATCTCTCAAAAAATGGTCCAGATGGATTCACTAGTGAGTTCTATCAAATCTTCAAAGAAGACTTACTACCTAGACTCTCCAAGGTCTTACAAAATATTGAAGAAACAGGAATCCTAAACAACTTCTTTGAACCCAGCATGACACTAATCTCCAAAGCAGTAGAGATATTATTATGAAAGAAAAATTTTACTGATAAACATTAATGCAAAAAATCCTGAACAAAATCTTAGTAAACAAAATCCAACAATGCAGCAAAGTATTATGCATCAGTGTCAAGTAGGATTCCTACCAGGGATACAAGAATGATTCAACATATGCAAAACAATGTAATGTAATGTAATATCTACCAAAATAGAAGGGCTGGAGCAATAGCACAGCTGTAGGGCGTTTGCCTTGTGTGCAGCCCGCCCGGCCAAGCTGGGTTCAATTCCTCCGCCCATCTCAAAGATCCTGGCAATCTACCTAGAGCATCTCGCCCGCACGGCAAAGTCTGGCAAGCTACCTGTGATGTATTCGATATGCCAAACACAGTAACAACAAGTCTCACGATGGAGACGTTACTGGGTCCGCTCAAGCAAATCGATGAACAACGGGAGAACAGTGCTACAATGCAGTGCTAACAAAATAGAAGATAAAACTCATATGATCATACATCTAATGGAAAGTTTTTGAGAAAATCCAACATCCACTCATGATAAAAACTCTCAACAAAGTAAATAAAAAAAATTCTCAAGATAGGTGTGTGGTATCCCTCAATGTAGGTATGGACTTTAAATTAAATTAGGCTGTAAGAAGGGATGGTTGTTTCCATATTATCAATGGATCAATACATCAAGAAGTCACACTATTGCACAAACATATATATATATATATATATTTATATAATGATGAAACATCAGCATGTTTAAAACAACTACAAATAGACTTGAAGGAAGATACTGAGTGTAATAAGAGTCTTCAACACTCCCCTCTCACTGCCTCATAGGTAAATTAGGCAAAAAAACCAATAAAGAAACACTGATCTTGGAGGAAGAAATGAAAGAGATGATCCAGGCAGTTTCATATGTGGATTTTCTTCTCAAAATTTATGTATACATTCTTCTCCAGTGCATGGAAGAGATTCTCAAAGATACTTTACATGGTAGGTAATGAAATATATCTTCATTAAAACAAGAAGATAGAAATCATATCAACTATCCTCTCAGACCATGATGCTTTGACAATAGAATTAACCACAAAAAAATGGGGAAAAATTCAAACCCTTGGAAATCAAACAACTTACAATTGAACTAATGAATTAAAGAGAAAATTATATATTAAATCAAATAATTTCTGGTAACAATGAAGAATGAAGACACAAGTTACAAGAACATAACATACAGAACAAATGTTGTGTTATGAGGGAATTTCAAAAACTCATTAGGAAGCAAAAAAGGGCCCATACAACCTACTGGTTCAATGATCATTTTGGGTACATAGTTCCTAGCACAAATCCCAGTATATATAAATGTTCTTAATAATTAAATAGAATATAAAGTAATCAAAAATTATAACTTCATTTCTGGACTTCAGGATATCTCTTTATCAGGGCTCCTTTTCACCTTCTTGGATGTGACTTACTAAGCTTAGGTCTAACAGCCACGCAAAAAGTTTTGTTTGGGGGTTGGATTTGGGATCTGTCCATGTAGTGCCCAGGGCTTACTCAGGAATCACTCGTGTGTCCAAGGTTGAGTCCCGGTGGTGGTCAAGGGATTATATCTGAACTCAGGAATTGAATTCAAGTGGGCTGAATGCAAGACAAAAACCTGCACTATCTCTCAGTCCCTAATTTTAACCTCAATAAGGTGTGATTGACATGGGGAAAGGACGCATAAAATATCTTAGCAGTACACGTGCTTAAGACTCTTTTCCTCATAACCCCCTTTTTAAAACCTATCTATGGTAAAAGAAATTAAAGAAATGTTAAGCGGTAGGGGTATTAAAGTTTAAGTGTCCCATGTGTCTCAGGGATTACATAGTAGAGGGTTTGTGGTAGACAGGACTTTGGTTTTTTCAGAGTGGAATATTTCCACTTTTCTGGGTAGTTAGGCCTCCCCAGTAGCAATTAGGAGATCTAGGTAGACTCAGCATTTACACTATCAGTTTGGGTTGTATATCTAATTCAAGTCACATTCATCAAGGTCATTTCCAAGGACTGTCCTAAACGGACTATTGTAAAAGTCTCTCCAAGACTTGCAATATGAGGTTATCAATCATGTCCATTCGTAAGAGTAAAGATGGTTGTTTAAGAGAATAAAGTCAAGGTGAAAAGACAAGCAGAGACAAGACAGCATGCTAATGTTGTGTTCAAACTCCTGGACGTTTAGCACCATTGCTGAGATTTCTGTGGAATTTGATTGGATCAGCTCTAGATAGTTTGAATATAATTTTACTAGTGTTTATAACCAGTTTATAGTTTCAAATACACATTATTTAGGGAAATCTATAGGGAATAGAACACTGAATAGGGAAAAGTACACTATTTGGATCCTATTTCTTAACTGGAAAATCTGTTGCCATTGAACATGATCCCAAATGTTATGGTGTATTATCTTAGTTAAAACAAGGACAAAGACAACCCCTTTTTTTTCCTGTGCTACTTTGAGTCTCACTTATCATTGCTTTCAAGTGAAATATTTGCATTGAAAGGTATGTCATACATTTCTATGGAGAAAATCTGGCTCCTCAGAATCTTTCAGTTCAATATAGTAAGACTTTTATAACAAGAGCAGCATAACATTAGAGACTGTAGGAAATGATCAAGGAAAATTTGGTACTCTAGCATAAATACTATGTGTAAAGGTAAAAGGTAAAGGCCCTCCCGTTGATCATCGATTTGCTCGAGCGGGCCCAGTAACGTCTCCATTGGAGACTTTGTTGTTACTGTGTCTGGCATATCGAATACTCTCGGTAGCTTGCCGGGCTCTCCGAGAGGGGCGGAGGAATCGAACTCGGGTCGGCCATGTTGGCCGCTTGTAAGGCGAACGCCCTACCCGCTGTGCTATCGCTCCAGCTATGTGTAGGATCAAAAAAATATCATTTGTATTTTTCACTTTGGGACTCTAGGACTGTAATTTTAATCATAAGGATTACATATGGTAGTGTGACAAATCCAGAACAAGTACCAACATCACAGTCCAGGTTGAGCTGGGTGTCATGACAGCTAAATCCTTAATAGTCCTCTCTCCTCAGATGGTAGATTTGAAGGGTCATTTTCTTCCCCTGGATGTGAAAGTAGTCTCCTCAGGTTCTATCAGAATCTATATCCCTCCATGTGTGTGTGTGTGTGTGTGTGTGTGTGTGTGTATGTGTGTGTGTGTATATACCACCAGAAGTAATTCCTGATTGCAAAGCCAGGATTAACCCCTGTGCATCTCCAGGTGTGACCCAAAAAGCCAAAAACAAACAAAGAAGTTAAAACTAACTTCTATTCTCATAGTGATGCTTGTGAATCAGTGTGGACTATGCTTCACTGTGTTAAAGGTTGGATTTTCTCCTGACGATGGAGACAGTACTAAGTATGAGTACTAAGTATGGTTTGGATGCTGTGATTTTTTTCTTTGTTTACACTTTAATGTTTGAGACAGCTGCCCTGTAGTGGTTTGGCATTTACAGTATTTATTACTGTCAGTATATACTATGTCAATATATGATAGCTCAGAATAACTGAAGTAAAACAGCTGATATTTTATTTTTGTTTTGTTTTGTTTTGTTTTGGTGCCACTCCCAGTAGTGATCAGGACTTACTCCTGGCTCTATGCTCAGGGATCACTCTCGGCAGGGCTTGGGTGAATGACTATATGTGGTGCTGGGAATTGAACCCTGGTGGGTCATGCGCAAGGCAAGTGCCCTACCTACTGCACTATCTTTATGTCCCTAATATTTTCTCTTAATATAGTTTCTGCGAAACTACCAAGAGTATCCTGCCTGCACAGCAGAGCCTGGCAAGCTCCCCGTGGTGTATTCGATATGCCAAAAACAGTAAAACAGTAATAACAAGTCTCACAGTGGAGATGTTACTGGTGCCCACTCGAGCAAAATTGATGAACAATGGGAGAACAGTGCTACAGTGATATATATATATACATATATATATTCCAATATTCCAATCAACCTAGTAGTTCAGAAACTCCTATATATCATTTAATATTTCAAATATTTCAGAGATGTTTTTCCTGGAATAAGCTCAAGTGTTTATGGGATATGTGCTTCATATCTCATAGGTCTCATGTCTCAATACCTGTATGCTTCACCTTGAGAACTAAAGTCTCTAGCCAGTCACTGGGTGTTAAAAGCAAGACTATAATTCCAGTCATGTTAACTTTATTGGCAGTCTAAGATAATAGCATCTCAGCTCCTCTCACCTTAGGATATTGATACTAGAATTGTAGCTGGAAAAGGAAGAAATCACCCAGCAAAAGATCATGGCGCGAATTTCTGATACCCTTGCTATAAAAGAACATGAAACTCTAATGATAAGTATGAATAAATATGAATAAGTATGAATTTGAGCACTAATAACTCATGTTACAGTTTATTCCAATAAGTATTTCCTTATTGATACTAGGAGTTATATTTGCAGCACAGCTGAGTCTCTGATATAAGTGGTTTTATAAATAGTGGTGTTTAAGGGGCTTACACTCAGCAACAATGCTAACCTGATACTGTAGTCTCACTCCATACCTTCCCCATATCTCTAGCATTTGGGTCTTGGTGCTATGAATTTTTAAGTCTGAAGCAAGGACATTTTTATACTTGAAGAAGGATAAATTGGTCCTCCCTCTGTTCTGTTGGTTTTAAGTTCTAATATCAATTCCTGTCCAGAAATGATCAAATCATTCTCAGAAAAATCCAAGTAGAAATTATACACAGATCAAGGATTAATAGGTAAGCAGAAGAAAAAACATGCTATTACTCACTACTCTTAATTTTTCAGAATCAGTGTATCTATTACTATTGCTCACATTTCTTAAATTTTCTTAGGCCAATCTTTATAGGTATGTCCCTTATAGGGACATCAAAAGAATGCATGGCTGCTCACCTACGAGATGGTCAGATTTCTTCATCAAGACCCTGAAGGAACCGTTTGAGGCTCTTTGTGTTCCTGAAGAGAGCAAATGCCATTGGACAACACTAGCACGTTACAGGGACGAATGAAGATGTTATTGGCACCCGCTTGAGCAAATTGTTGAGCAATGGGATGACAAGTGATACAAGGGATACCCTTATAGAACTTCAAAGTGAGATGGAACTTCATTAGACTATATGAACCTCATCTACTTCCATAGTAAAGATGTCTATCTCTTGCATTTTCAACTCAACTGAGTGATTCCTTTTTTTCCAGGAGTTTGATATGATCATATTTCCATTTATTTTTATTAATTTATTTTAAACCTTTTAATTGAATCACTGTGAGATAGACCCTTTCAAAGATGTTCATGATTGGATTTCAGTCCTACAATATCCCAACACCCATCCCTCCACCAGTGTATATTTCCCAGTACCAGTGTCCCCAGGTTCCCCCATCATCCCCCACTCCCACCCCCTCCCTGCCTCCATGGAAGGTAATCTTCCTTTTATTCTTCTCTTCTTCCTCTTCCTCCTCTCCTCTCCTTCCTTCCTTCCTTCCTTCCTTCCTTCCTTCCTTCCTTCCTTCTTTCCTTCCTTCCTTCCTTCCTTCCTTTCTTTCTTCTTTTTTCTTCTTCTTCTCTTTCTTCTCTTTTTCCTTCTCCTTCTCCTCCTCCTCATCCTTCTCCTTCGCCTCCTTCTCTTCCTTCTTCTTCTTCTCCTCCTTCTCCTCCTTCTTCTCCTTCTCCTTTTCCTTCTTCTCCTTCTCCTTCTTCATCTTTCTTTCTCTTCTTCTCTCTCTATCTCTCCCTCTCTCTTAGTGATTCTTTCTGTTGCTAAACCTTCTATGTTCTCCAGAAAAGACAAACAGTTCCAAGATTAGACTAAGGAATACAAAATTCCCATTTTCATTTAGCACCACTACTAATATTCAGGTCGATGGTGTGAACAGAATTCTACTTGGACAGTCTCACTTATGACTGAAGGTGAGACCTGAGGGACTCAGAAGAACTGTAGATCATAGTCAAACTATGCAAATGAGATAAAATATTGATACATTTAATTTTACTTGCTTAGATAACTATGGTATATAGCTAGTGCAAGAAAAATACATGTATACTTTAGGATTCATTTACTTCTAGAAGATATAATCCAAATTCTAGACTTTTTACATTTCTACCTATATCATCATAATAACAATTAAAAAACAGGATTATCTTGTTGTTGTTACTTGCTTTATTCCTGCACCTACATAGTTAGAGATTATACTTGAAATTCTCCATTGCTCAGCATCCAGTATAAAGAAACCAGGTTAAATGGCATCATGATACCTACTTGATTTGAATAAAAATACTGTATCTGCTGCCAGCATGCTTCATGCTTCATTGATCCAGAAGTTTAAAGTCTCACTAATTTGTTACTTTTTCACAATCAACTGATTACCCTCATATAGGTTTATTTCTTTCCACTCATCCCAGATGCTTCTGCCTTTATGCATAAAACTATAGAAGGGATATTTTGGAACCAAACAAACTTAAGAACACACTACCCTGAAATAATAATAATAATAACAATATATTTAGAAATTAATATATCACATAGTCAATCTAAGAAAATGAAATAAAATGTACTGTACTGTGTCTAACCATATGTTATGAAGTTTTTTAATTACAATTTGAGAAGAGAAACTAAGATATAGATGAGTAAAGCAAAGTGCAGAACGTATAAAGATTAGATTTTGACTTTTGTAAGTCTGATATCAGAACCCACATTTTTAACTATTTAATTAAGTTGTAGCATGAGAATGTGGCATCCTCTTCCAAAAGACATTTCAAATAACAAAAGTTAACAATGAATATTTCCAGAGTAGAAAAAGTGACAAAGCTTGGAATATCCTCCCATTAAGAACAAGTCAAATAATTAAGTTTATAAGGTTTATACTGAAGACTTTAGCAGAAAGAGGAGTATCATAAGGGCAACTCCTCATCTGATCATAGAGTACTAGGAAAGGAACAATATTCTTTTTGGTTCTAAAAGCTGAGTAGTTAGAACTAATGGGCACATGAAGGAACTTTTAGTAAGGATTGTTCTTTCTGAATTACCACTAGATTCTAACTTACCACTAGAACTTAATGAGTGGTTTGAAAAGAGTATAAATAGAATTACCTTGATGAGATACTTTTATAACAAAGGTAATTGACAGTGTCAAAGATTAAGGACAGTGCTGTCCCTGAGCTTTACACTTATGTGCAAACGGCATCCTAGAGAAAGCACTTATTTTTGCAGCAGACAACACTGAGGGACCCAAACATGGCCAAACATGTTGTAGCATTCAGAACACTCTCAGTCGATGATAAATAGGAAATTGGATATAAATAGATCAATGCCTTAGTCCCTTAGAGAGATTACCTCTGGGGAATTTTCTACATTTCTAAGAGGCCCTCAGAAGCACTGACTCTCAATGATCTACAGCACCAACCTACTCACTAATGTAACCAGTTTTGGTTACTTTTCTCTGTCTCTAATCCTTTAATGCTGATTCCTGAGATCACCTCCCATTTATGTGCAATTCTCAGGGAAAAATCCCTGCTTATGGAAGAGTATAAATAGAGTTCCATCTGGATGGCTTTTATTATCCCATCCTGTACAGAATATTCTGATTTCATTTCATTTTGTTATATTCATTTATATACAAGGGCACATCAGTTAAATTTAACCATTAATAGAGTCTAAATCCTATAGGGAAAGAGAGTTAGTAACTGGAAAAATCTGCTACAATTGGAACCAACAAAGATAAAGGTAAAAGGTAAAGAGGAGGAAAACAAAGGCACTGTGAGATAGAAACTCCAAAACAGTGAGTGTTTACCAAAGAGATATGGCGATGATGTGAAGAACAAGCTTTGCTTTCTTTTCTAGCTTCTTAAGGCTATTTTATTTTTTCCCTCCATTTCACTATGTGTAACATATTACATAAAATTTAGACATGAAATAAAATATATAATTAATAAAATCATTTTATTCCCTAGTTGCTTTATGAAAATTTTTAGAGTAACAACTAAATACAATTTTTCTATTGTATTTTACAAACTAACTCCAAAGTCAGGATGGGTAAATAGCCAATTAACCGTTGGAAATATATCCCCCAAACACAAGTCTTTTTGTCATTTTGGCAGCATACCAAGTGCAGTTAGAAAATGCTAAATTTAACCAGCTGAGTATTGAAACAATCACTGCTTAACTGCAAATAAATTTCTTTATAAATAGCACTTCCCACACCACATTTCTCCCTTATATGAACTATATTATTTCAGTTCAGCCTCAATTACACCATCAAAATTCTACCATTCATAAATGCATTATCATTCTGAAAATGTTCTTGATTATATCATGGTATGAAATAATGCATAGCTATTTTAAAAAAGAATTTATCAAAAACTCCATTGTAGCTAATAGCCACACAAAGCTTAAACACAAATCAAGTTTGGTACAAGCTGCTGATTACAGTTTATAAATATATTAAAGAATCACACTGTCTTTAATTCAAGCTTTTCTAGGTTACACAAGGGTGATAGTAATAAGTTTACTGACATCTACAAATCAAAAAGGGACAGAACCAGAGAAACTATAATAGTAAGAAGGCAGTTAAGAAGGAATGTGTACATATGGTAGCAGAGAGATAGAAATCACAAAAATAGCTTCCTACTACAGGCTGGGCACAGAGGAAGGAGGCAGGGGTGACTAGAGTTTAGACGAAGGTTACATGGAGCTAATGACTAGCCCTCTTCAGAGAATACAATATGGCACCTCTGGGGCAATGAGTTGGTTCTCAAACTGCAGTAAGATGCAAGAAATCCAAACCTACTGCCACAGTAACCAACTTCAGCCACTGGAGTAAAAAAGCATTAATAGAATGGTTCAGACAGAAAGTGGGAGAAAACAGAATGAAGAAAATCATTTCAAAAGAAATTTTAAAAAGAAAATATTCTTTCCCTTATCTGGCCCAAATCTTTTTTCAGTTTTTTATTAGCAAAACCACCAGGGAAGCCACTGGCAAAATGTAGTTTTCTGGGGTTTTGTTTGGTTGGTTTTTGTTTTGGTCACAACATCACAAAGCAGACATGAAAGGGTAGTTTATAACTGAGGGACAATAACTCAATAACCAGCATAGAATCCAAATCAAGTTCAATTAACATTAATATGCTAACATGGCATATGCTCTCAAGAGAACTGTCTTCTTCCTTAGTCCCCATCCTGTCAAGAGTCATGAAATGGCATTTTCAAAGTGAATATTTTTAAATTATCTGCACCTTCTTATTAATCCTTGCACATCACACTTAATCATGTTTCAGGATACTTTTGAACCAGTCTACCTCAAGATCACATGTGAGAGGATAATATTTATTTCTGTCTAATTTCTTTCCCTGTACTTAGGTGGTAAATACCCAACGTTCAAGTCCAAACATGTTCTTCATTCACCTTCACCATAAATAAAATTTAGTATCTATCTATACACACATATTATGTATATATATATACATATATATATATATATTGCTCCATATATGTATGTAACCACAATGTTAGAAGAGGTATAATGTTATTATATCATTTCTCTCAAACCCTAAATTAACTTGTTTAATGGAGCGGTATAGCTTTGTCTCCACCTCTCCATCATCCCTCTCTAGCCTTTCCTGACACAAATCTGTTCATTATTTAGGAAGAAGCTGGCTTCCCTCCAGCCACATTTCCTATCTAGTCTCCCTTAGAAGAGTTCCACCTGAGGAGCAATCTGAGGAGCACAACTCAGTCTTTATGAGAACAAGCTTCCCTGACTACACTGCTGCTTAGCAAAGTTCCAAAACCATTTCTGGTTCCTTATACACATCCTGTACCAGAGAGACAAACTGTTTCATGAAAGCATGGAAAATAGTGATCCCTTCCACTACTTATAAGAGTGCTATGATTTAGTGAAACCATGACCTGGAGGGGAGATGGTTACCTGACACTGACAACTTGTGTTAGATAAAGATAGCTTTCACACTGTTTTGCAGGAGCTGCTTTTTTATTCTCTTTTTTTTTTCAAGAAGAAACTACAAGCAGAAGCTCCTGCAGATATTATCCCTCTGTTTCTGCTTACCTTCCTTTGTAAAATATCCATACAAGTATAAAATTTATTACACATTGTGTTAATGGAGGAAAACCTCAGGAACGATTTGTCAAACTGTCTTAACCATGAATGAATGCAGAGTAGTGCTGTGGGAAATCATTCTACTAAAACAGGGCCAAAGACTTGTGTGATCTCTTGGCATGAACAAGGTCAGTAAGGGACAATACGAATGAACATCAGGGCTTCAAATGTGCAGCAAAGCAGGAAATGTACTGTTAGGAAAACATAAGCATAAGCAGGTTTATGAGAACTGTAAAGAATGTTGTGTGGCAAGGAAGATCCTGCTCAGAAAAACAAGATAATCCCTTACCTTTAAGATTATGCATTAAGAGTTGCTTAATAAGTTGTTGCTTATCTACAGTATATCCAAATGTCCCTAGCTATGTAAGTCCTATCTTTTAAAAAGATATATGATGAACATGAGAGAATGAGAGGAAATGTGGAGGATTATTAAATAAAATGGCAAAATTGCCCCTCTCTGTGGATTCTCTGAGTCCAGAGACTCTGTGTTCATTTCATTCTTTATGAGTATTGTAGAACAGAGTCAAAAGTACCAGTTTGACCAGCTTTTGGTTGGTTATTTGTCACAAAATGGTAACCCTGATATGACTGACAAGAAACCATGAGAAAGAAGCAAACTGTGAGGCTGTTGAGAAAGCAAGTTCAAGATTAATATAAAACATACTTCTGAAATAGAAAAAAATAGAAAGAAAACTATTAGGATTTGCAGCCACAGATGAACAATTAGGCCAAAAATAAGAATTTATTAAATCACAAACAAAAATACTGTATTTATATTCTTCAGACCAAGACTTCATCAAAATCTCTGGGCTCTGTCCAGAAGTATTGCCCTTGGTTTCCAGGTCACAACAATCTCAACCTGAAAATTTGTGAGAGAATTTGGCACATTCTGGAGGCATTATGTACTGAGACAGGGGTAGCTCCCTTGGAAATTACTCTAACTTGTTCTACAGCAAGAACAGTATTATAGTCAATAGACATGGCAGTTTGAGATGAAATTGGGGGAGCCCCAGAGGACAATGAGAGCTTCCTTGAAACAGTATCAGATTACTGTAAATGGGCCCACCAGTCTCACTACCCCAAGTCTGATAAATGAGAGGTACTAGAGAAATAAAGAGTGAGAAGAACTGGCATCAAATAATCTTCAGTTGGAAACAACCACACTTTGTCAAGTTGATGGCTCTGTAGACTAGGCCCATGCATTTCACCCTTCTCTGACAGTTTTGAACGGATTGCAGGAAGCTATGGAGAGGCAAGTATTGAGCCAGAAAGCAGCTGCCGAGGCATTAGTCTTATTATTGGCACTAGAAAAGGTAGAAAAGGACCACCAAAGATCATACGAGGAATCTGTCTCTTTACTGGGAACTCTATTGTTGTTTAAACTGCCTGTCTATTCAGGACTACCCACTCCCCCAAAACTTAACATTCATCTCCACAGTACATGGAACATTCTTAAGGATAGTTCAAATGCTGAGACACAATTTGAACATTCATAAAATCAAAAAATACAAATCATACCAAGTATCTTCTCAGAACAAATCTACAAAAGTAGAAACCAACCTTGAAAAGAAAGTGACAAAAGACTGAATACTTGGAAACTAAACAACAGTCTGCTAAAAACAATGAGTCAATGAAAACAGGACCTCGTTCTTTGAAAGAGTAAAGAAGGTAGACAGACCTTTAGATAGATTCACAGAGGATAAAAAGGGAGGAAAAAACAAATAAATAGGATCAGAGATGACATGAGGAAATCACAATCGACATTTCAGAAACACAAAAAATCATGAGATTATTATGAATAACTTTATGCCACCAAGCCTGAAACCCTAAAAAAGAGGGACAGATTCTTAGATACATACAAATTCCCAATATTTAACAAAAATGCATTAACTCTGAGTAGAATGATTTTTAATAAAGAAATTGAAACAGTAATTAAAAATATCCTCAAGCACAAAAGCCCAGGTCCAGATGTATTTACTAGTGTGTCCTACTAATAATTCAAAGAAAGTTTAGTGTCTATATTCCTTAAGTTCTTCCAAAATATTGCGGAAACAGGGTTTTTCATTAATAGCTTCTATGAAGTAAATATATATTAATACCTAAAACAGACACCATAAAAAATTATAGACCAATTATCTCTCATTAACATCAATGCAAAGATCCTCAACAAAATCCAAGAGAGCTGAATCCTACACTATATCAAAATGATTACACTCATGATCAAATGAAGTTGACTCCAGGAATGGTTCAATATATGCAAATTAATTAATGCAAATACCATATCAACAAAAAGAAAGAAAAATATAAGTTCATATAAATTGATATAGAAAGAGTTGATAAGATGCAACATTCATTCATGATAAAAACAAAACAAAAAAATCTCCCAAAATTGAGAATAGAAGAAACATACACCAAGAGAGTAATGGCTATAACAAACCAACAGCCAATATCATACTCAGGTGGAAATTGAAACCCTACTCTGTGAGATCAGGCATAAAGCAAGGATGTCAACTGTCACCAGTCTCATTCAGCATAGTTTTAGAAGTCTTTGTAACAACAATCAGACAAGAGAAAATGTAAAAAGGATTTAAATTGGAATGGAAGTCAACCTATCAAAGTGTAGTATCATATATTATGATACTATATAGTATCATATGTCATGATAATATACATTGAAAACCCTAAAGGCTCCACAAAAAAATCACCCCAACCTTTTGAAACAACAAACCAAATACAGTACAATAGTAGGTAGACTATGGACTGAACATGTTTGCCACTCAATGCCTCTTTTGCAGACCACAACACCCAAAAGGAGAGAGAGAACAAAGGGGAATGCCCTGCCACAGAGGCAGGGTGGGAAGGGGGGTGGGGGGAAATGGGCACTGGTGGAGGGATGGGTATTTGATCATTGTATGACCGAAACCCAAGCACAAAGATTTGTAAATCTACAACTGTACCTCATGGTGCTTCACTAATAAAAAAAATAAATAAATAAAAATAGTAGGTTACAAAACTAGTACACAAAAATTTATGGCATTCTGTATGCAAACAATGAACAGCAAGAAAAAGAAACCTTCCAAAGAGTACCCCAAAAACGTTGAATACCTATGAATAAACTTAACCAAAGGTAAAGATTTATTCAATGAAAATTATTAATCACTGCTAAAAGAGACTAATCCACCAGAAATGAAAAAACGAGTCCCTCTTAATGGATAGGAAAAAACGACACTATCAAAATGACATTTCTACACAAAGCATTGCAGTCATTGAAATTCCCATTAAAATCCCAATGACATTATTCAAAGACTTGGAGCAAACTCTACTAAAATTGTATGGAACCCAAAACTCCCCAAATACCAATAATAATGCTAAGAAAGTTAAAAGAATATGGGAGGCAATATATTTCCAGACTATGAATTGTGCTACAAAGCTATAATAAACAAAACTATCTTGTCCTGGAATAAAGACAGCCCTGCAAATCTATGGAACAGAACAGAGACTCCTGAGTTAAACCTTCAAATTTATGGGGAGTTAGTCTATGACAAAAGAGCTAAATATGCAAAGAGGAACAAAATATCTTCAACAAATGATATTAGTAAATTGAATAGCCACATGCAAAAATATTAAATTATAACTGTACTAATACCATTCACAAAAGTGAACTCAAAGTAGATTCAAGATTTTATGGATCTCAGGATCCATAAAATACATTGAAGAAAATATAGCAAAATTCTAATAAAAACGACATTCTACTAAATGGGGGAAATAACTTGCACACAATACATCTATAAAGGTCTGATATTCAAGATCTTTAATCACTCACAAAACTGAATCACCAAAAATCCAAACACTCCATCCACAAATAGGTTAAGTAGATGAAGTTCTTCCCAAAGAAAACATATAGATGACCAACAGTCATATAAAAAAGTGATCATTTTCATTCATAATTAAAGATATGTGAATAAAAAATTGATGTATCATCTCATATGAGTGATAATAGCACATATTCAAAAGTCTAGAAATAGGGAGTGTTGGTGGGGTTATGACTGAGAAAAGAACCCTCATTCAGTGTTGGTGAAGATTTGGTTTGGTTCAGTCATTATGGAAAGCAATGTGGAGATCTTTTTTAAAAAATAGGAATAGAACTCCCATATGATACATTGATACCATTTCTTGGCATCTATCCCCAAAATACAAAACATTAATTCAAAAAGAAATATGCATACCCATGTCCATGGCATGAGTTATAAGCAATCAAAATGCCCAACAATCAACTACATGTGAATAGATCAAGAAGCTGTGATATATATATATATATACATAATTAAATATCTTAAAGTTCTAAAAAAGTACAAAATCATAGAATTTTTGCAGCAACAAGGATGGAACTAGAGGATATCAGGTTGAGTGAAGTCAGAAAATAAAGGATAGATACAAAATTATCTCTCTCATAGACAGGACTTAAAACAAGGTGGAAACAAAGATTAAAAAAAAATGACACAATGGGAGAACTGATCCACACAATTGAGTTAGTTGCAGGAGGGTGGCCTGGGGGACAGTTAAAAGGGTGGGGCTTTGGAGTCCATGTGGGAGAGAAAGGGAGGTGGGTACGTGGTAATGGATGTGTGCATTGTAAACCATCATTAACAGTATTATAAACCATAGTTTCATCCAACGAAAAGATAAAAACTTAATCTTCACATATTATCTCCATAGATTTTAAGAACATTTATTCTTAACCTATGTCCCACAGTAAATAATACATTGCATCCTATTGTAAATAAAATGAAATATTTATATTTCTTTCTTCTTGAAGCTCCATGTCTGCTAATAAAAAATGTTAATTGCCTCTTTAATTGCTAGGAGAGTTGAAGATGGCAATTTTTCACTGTCTTAGGTTCACAGCTCTGTGGTTATAATTTAACTTCCCAGGTTGGTACCACTAGAGCGCTCTCTCTCTCTCTCTCTCTCTCTCTCTGTGTGTGTGTGTCTCTCTCTCTCTATTTTCTGGGGCCACACCTGGCAGTGCTCAAAGGTTACTCTTGGCTCTGTACTCAGGAATTACTCTTAGTGGGCTCCAGGAACCATCGGGGATGCCAGAGATACAACCTCGTGCAAGGCAATAGCCCTACCCGTTGTACTATCTCTGATCTGTAGAGCTCTCTTTTGACCTTGCTTCCATAAGAAGTATACTGGCAGCAAGTGTGAGGATCGAAAATTAATTAATAGTCTCAATCCACAGACAGGACTCAATTTTTCCTAGAGACAAGCAGTTGTTTCTCACCAGCCTTTACTGCCACCATGCCATTCTTAAAGAAACAGCAATTTGATAGATGTGTGTGTATGTGCATGTTTGTACATGTGTATGTGTATGTTTGTACGTGTTTATGTGTGTCTTTGTGTTTGTGTCCACCTTCATGTTTGTAGTCAATTCATCTGTACAGTCAAGTTATTCATGCATCTATGTATGTATGTATGCATGTATGTATATGTATGTGTAATCTGGAAACATTAAAGCCAGATTAGAATCAGAAGTAAAAATCTTCCTGGTCTAGCTAATCAACAAACTAAGCAAGCTTTACCGTAGGTGAAGAACAGAGCAATGTGCAATATGCAATTTCAGTAATCCAGGTGCCCCTTAAGAAGAAAAGTTGGGTTTTACTCACCTCAAGACCCTCCTCTCTGGCTTTGGGAGGGTACAGTTAGAGTCTTATTTAAGGGTTGCGCATTATGTACTGTGATTTTGAGTTTGAAATATTCTTTTAATGTTTCCCTAGTTTACATGTTGTGGCATCTGAACTCTGATAAGATAATTTCATAGGTCTAGCAAAAATTCTCAGCTAGAGAAATATAAGAACTCACTAAAACTGATAAAAATGCTCTTTTATCAGTTTTATCTTATGGTGCATGAACTGAGTCTTCTGAATAACAAAAGTGTTTAATTTATTCTGTTAATATAGTTAGAAGATTCCAAAATTGGTTGAGCCTGTAAAAATCAGACCTTTTGTTATGAAAAGTGTTAAATGTAATGAGATAATGATCTAACAACTACAGAGAAAAAGATAAGAGGTCTTTTCAAAATAGCAGCAATTTCTTATAGGAACTAATTTTGCTTGGGAATTAGTCTATTTTGAAAATAACAGATATGCAAATTATCAAAATTAAAGAGTTTTTTGTGTTTTCATAACTTTGGCAGTTTCAATGTTCTTTTATACTGTACCTAGTAAAAATCAAAAGCTTTTTATTCTATGTCTCAATGTATATGTTTATTTTGCTTCTGCACAAAACTATTAAGTATCTGGTCCCCAAATACTTATGACATGATAATTATAGTAAATAAAAACTAGTTTAAAAGGTAACAGTTTAGTTTAAGGCATATAGGTCTCTAGGGTCATAAAATTGTATGCAAAACTTTTCTCCTAATAAAAGCAGAATTAGCTCGTATCTTCTAACATGAAAGCAATTTATTTAATCTTACAAGTATTTGTCCAGAACAGGAGTGATAGCACAGAGGTAGAGCGTTTGCCTTGCATGCAGCCAACATGGCAGACCCAAGTTCGATTCCTCCACCCCTCTCAGAGAGCCCGGCAAGCTACCAGGAGTATCTCGCCCGCATGGCAGAGCCTGGCAAGCTCCCTGTGACGTATTCGATATGCCAAACACAGTAACAACAAAGTCTTCAAGGGAGACGTTACTGGGCCTGCTCGAGCAAATCGATGATCAACGGGAGGGCCTTTACTTTACTTACTTACTTATACTGATAATTTCCAAGTTGAGTTAACTTGGTTGTGAAGCAAAGGAAAGAATCAAAAATGCTCAAATACCTAGAAATACTTGGTTTCTGATATTTTCATGAATTAAATTTATAGAGCTAATTAGTAAAAGTAAATAAAGGTTACATAATAACACCATCCTGATAACCTCGAGACATAGCACTGTGTCTTGGTAAAAGTTTAGAGTATATCAGGCCTTGTCGATAGAATCCCAAATATAAACAGCAGTGGAGGCTTTCTTACTCATCCCATTATGGAGAAAGAACTCCAGGTTTAGGGATCATTATCATGCACTTGGTAATAAATAGGCTACACACACACACACACACACAAAAATATAGGTCACATTATTCAAATAGAATGAAAAAGCTTCACTTCTATTTGTATTTTTTTAAAAAACAGAGATTTGGGTAAAGTAATGAGGAAAACATATTATAATATGTTTCTTCAGGCTACAAGGTTTAATTAATCTACTTTGTAAATAGACGTATAAGTTATTATTGGAAAAATTTATTTCATGTCTTCTTTTATGTTGGCATCATTTTTTCCTTTGCTGTTTTTTTTTTAAAAAAATCAAATCACCATGAGGTACATAGCTAGAATGCTGTTCATGATTGAGTTTCAGTCAATGTTTAAACAATCTTTCAACACCCATCCTTCAACCAGTATACATTTCCCACCACCAATGTCCCTAGTTTCCTTCCAACCACCTGCTACTACCCAGTCTGTCTCTACGGCAGGTACTTCCCTTATTTCTTTCTCCCTCTGTTTCCTTTTGGGCATTATGGTTCACAATACAAACACTTAGAGACCTTCATGTTTGGTCCTTTACTTTCAGTATGCAGTTCTTATCCAGAGTGATCATTTCCAACTCTCTTTGCCATAGTTGGTCCCATCTCAAAAGGCAGTGGACCCAAATGACTTTCCCCCCAGCACCTGAGGAAGGCTTCCAATCATGAACCAATCCTCCTGATCATTGTTTCTACTGTCCTTGGGTACTAGTCTCATATTATCTTTTTTTTTAAATCCTACAAACAAATGCCATCATTTTATGTCTGTCCCTCTCCTTCTGACTTATTTCACTCAGTATGATACCCTCCATGTCCATCCATTTATAAGCAAATTTCTTGTAAAATAAAATACTCAGTAGATAGTTTTATTTATTTTAACTCCCTGATCCTAAAACTGACTGGAGATACTGAAGACTTTTTACTTATATGTTTCATTTACTCCTGTATATATAAGAAACTGCAGATTATTCAACAGTCTTACTGTATCTGCATAATGCAGAACTGTTCTAATGTTTTTATTCAGAGAACTTTTGTTTGTTTTTTGGGAGAAGAGCTCACATTGGTGGTACTCAGAGTTTACTCCTGATTACTTGCTCAGTGATCACTAATAGGCTTGGAGGACCCTATAGAGCCCTTGGGATCAAAACAGGTTGGCCACATGTCAGGCAAGAACCCTTCCCACTGTACTATCACTCCATCCTTACAGAGAATTTGGGGGGGTGGGGAAAGTTGGAGGGTCTTAGATGCTCCAGACTCACCATAAAATTTTAAAATTCATAGCTTGTAGTTACTTAACATCTAGAACTAAGAGCTATTCTTATAATCCTATACAACTTTCTTCAAGGTCCTCTATTCTGAGCCCAGCATCATATAACTTATGGCATCAACGTTGGAAAGCCTTCTTAAAAGTGTTTGATATTACCCAGTTAGAAACAAAAGACATTATGCAGATTTACTTAGATTGCCAAATTATTTCTCCTGTCCCATACTTTTAGGGAATTACTCAAAAGGTCTGGTGCCAAACAATCTCTGGCAAATGGATGTCACCCATTATGAGGGTTCCACCAATATTAATACATTTATATTTTTCATTGACAACTATTACAGTACTATCCATGCTATGGTCACTCACAAAGAAAACATCATGGCTTTTATAGCAAACTGTCAGCATTAACTTGGGGAAATTCTTTGAAGTTATACACTGGCAATACCTCAGTTTTACCTCAAGAAGGTTTTTAAAATTCTCTGCTGCTAAGACATTAAATATCCCACAGAATACATTATAACCCACAAGGTCAAAACATGGTAAAAAAAAACTCATCAAATTATAGACTCTTTCTAAAAACAAAAAGGGGGATATTGGAGTGGACTCCCCCCTATGGATTAAAATGTCATTTTGCCTTAAATACCAAATTATTTACTTTAATTAATTTAAATCAGGACTCTCAAGGTCTTTCAGCAGAAAAACAGGCCCAATGTACTAATAACTTACAGAGGCCAAAGGTCCTTTTCAAGCCATTACTAAGAAGACATTTGGCAAGGACCCGAAGAATTAATAAAGTGCAGAAGAGGGAACTCTTGTGTCTCTACAGGGAAATTACTTGTGTGGCTTCTAGCAAGCATCAGCAACAGAAGTAAATTCCACTCCCCTCCCCCTAGGAGAGCTGATGAAAAGCATCACACTGAAGAATGAACCCCCACACTGGGTCAACTTCAGGGAGTTATACCCCTATCAAAGCACAAAGATGATTAGAACAACTGCTCCTAGTGTCATCTGCTCTAGAGAGCACAGGAAAATAATCAGAATTAATGCTCAAAATACAGGGAGTATTAGGGTTAGAGGTAGCAGAACAGGTATGATGCTTGTTTTGCACACGGCCAACCTGGGTTCCCTCCCTGGCACTGCACGTGGTCCCCTGAGCCCCACCAGGATATATCCCTGAGCATAAAGTTAAGAATAAACCCTGAGCATAGATGAATATGGGTTCAAAACAAACAAACAAACAAAAAAAACTAAAAAAGCAACAGGGAGTAACAAATCCCCAGAACACCTATTTATAGCCAAATTATTGATAATCACCTGTAATTCTCTGTCTGCCTTGATAGTGATACTGTGCCTAGACAGTTTTATACTTTGTGTTTAGGAAAGTATTTATATAGGGTTCATATTATTGACCCTCCTGTTTAATCTAATGCTGGAAAACTGCATAAATCCCAATTAGTCATAATGATTCCAACAACATAGTGTGTGGTGATCTTAACCTATCCATATGGAAAAGAATGTCCACTATATGAAAATAGCAAACATTCTGTTGACTGATATCAAATCATTTCCCCTGACACCTTCTCAAGTATCCATTGCCAACAGGTTCTCAAAGCAATTGGTAATGCAAAACAGATCAATCAGAAAAATACAACATTTCTAGAAGTTGCAAGCTTCTCTTTGCTCCTTAAAACTTCAGAAATAGGGCAACTTGATAAAAGAAGGAACTGCTCACAGGAGAGTGGAATAACTCAATTGGCAAATTTGAATTGGAGTGTGGCAGTACCGAGTAATCCTGGTTGGTGCAAACATTGCAGATCAGACTCCTGAAGCCACTTGAAAAACTCAAACCCATCTTCTTTTTTTTTAATTTTTATTAGTGAGGCACCATGAGGTACAGTTGTAGACATACAAATTTTGTGCTCAAGCCCATCTTTATCATCTCTACTATAGCATTTCTGTGTTGTAGAGAGATGGAGGATTGAGAGGTCAGGTACTCTGATTGTGGGAGAACTCCTTATCCCCAGGGCACATACACATATGGAGATTAGCCTTGTAAAAAGGAAGATTATACTCATCTTGGAATTTGCATGATTGGGTTTCTATTTTCACAGGGACCCTTCAGGGCTCTTGGTGCCTGTAACTCTCAATTCTGGAAAATTCTTATCAGTGATTGCTTAACTATTGTTTCTTCACATTTGCCTTCCTGTTCTTCAAGGATTCCAATGATTCTTATATTGTTCCTCTTGTACTCATCCATTCCATAGTTGTCTAGTATTCTGATCATTTCTTTTCTGTTTATTTTCCAATTTCTTCTGTTTCTAAGCAGTTTCCTCCACATCTTGAAGTTTCTTCATTTTTTTTCTTTGATTCTGTTATTCTACTGTTCAGAGCTTTTATTGACATTTTTATATGCCTATTATTTCTGACTGTAATAGCTTTTTCATTTCAACCTCTTACTTTCTTATGCTTTGCTGATTAGTCATTGAACATTAAGTATCATTAAAGATACTGAGGATGTATTAGTGTTGTTTATGTCTTTGGTGATATTGTTTTCACTCATTGAGTTTCGTGATTTTCTACATGTCTTCCCCACTGGTTTTCCAGTATTCTTGTTATGCTGGGGGTGACTTGTTTTTGGTTAATCCCTTGGGAGTGTGGTGAGGGATTAACCAGAGGTTGCTCCCTGTCTTTTTGCCTGTCCTCACAAAATGACAGGAAGAATAACTGTGAGCAGCATGTAGTTTGTTGAGTAGATCTATCATAAGGCTACACACTTCAGAAAGTGTAATGTGGGCCCTTAATATAACAGGTCAGGTGTGGAGGCTTCTGCAGCTCACCCAGGAGGAAGGGTCTCTCCCTCTCATTAGAACTCTACCTTTCATTTGGAACAGGCCCCGTGTTATCAGCCAGAAAAAAATCTCATCTAGGATGCTGGAGCAGCAAGCAAAAGGTCAGGAAAGCAGCTGAAATGTGGGCCCTCAATATGAATAAACTTATTATATAACTTCCAAGAGGGCAAAAAAAAATAGAATTGTCATTTATAGCAGAAAAGATATGATGATTACCACAATAAGGTTCAAGTACAAAATAAAATTTAATGCTATATGTCTTAGATACCAGAATTGAAAATTTCATTATGAAAATGAGAATAGGCAGTATAATATAGTGTACTAAGTTAATTTGAATTTTCTTATCTACATAGATTAAAATAATATAGCAATTAATCACTATTATTTGACTTTTGTTGATTTATCTTCAACAAATGGAATTTATAACTTATAATTCCATTTGCCTTTTCTTTAAGTGTTGTTATAGCAAGCATTATGAAACATATTTGTTAAGTGCCTGCCAAGGGGGATGGAACACTGTTGGTGGGATTGATGTTGCAACATTATATATATTACCAACAGAAAGCAGAAAGGAAGGTAAATTTGTAGGGCAATCATAACAACAGACTTTCCACCTCAAACTATTTATACTTTTTCTTTTAATTTTTTTCCTACTTATATTTACTTTTTACATATTTCCTTGGGCTGGAGCAATAGCACAGTGGGTAGGGAGTTTGCCTTGCAGGCGGCCGACCCAGGTTCAATTCCTCTGTCCCTCTAGGAGAGCCCAGCAAGCTACTGAGAGTATCGTGCCCACATGGCAGTGTCATATTTGAATGCCAAAAACAGTAACAACAAGTCTCACAATGGAGATCTTACTGGTGCCCACTCAAGCAAATCAACGAACAATGAGAGAACAGTGATACAGCGCAGTGCTACATATTTTCTTATAAAATGTAAATTTATTTGCATTTCCCAAATCACTTGACAGAAATTTTCTATCTAGTAGATAATATTGAATGCCAATTGATTATCTGTTAGAATATATTGGCATATATCTACTAAGAAATAAAATCCTATTTGGAATTCCAGAAATACACTGGGGATGAACATATCTCTGAATGGTAAATGGGGCAGTCAACTCACTCAATTTTGAGAAAGCCTGTATGCCTAAGGGAATATAAAATTAAGTATTTAGTCAGAATCAGTTTCACCAAAAGCACAGCCTCAGACAAAACTCAGGAGTACATGGTTTATTTGAGATATAGTCACAGGCAGCAGAAATAAGTGCGCACAGAGAGCTAGGAAGAGATCAAACCAATTATGGTTTCCTGAGCTACCACTTCAAAAAAGGAGATGGGGTACTTCTCTTCTGGTTTTCACCCCTTATTGTTGAAGAGCAATAAATCTCCAATTCCACTTCTATAATTTATCTTCAGAGAACCCTTGAGTCAGCAATAGAAAGGAATACAATAGGATTTTGAATCTAGAAGCTGCCAACCTATGGAGAATTTAAATTTGCATGGAAATGTCTGCCATAGTCAGAGCTCTAATTAGAAGGAAACTAACTAGACAGTGACAGAGTTACCAAGTGTATTACAAAGTACATATGGGGGAAATTTTGCCGTGTTATTTCTGAGTCTGCAAAGGGGACGGACCCATTTCATAAGTAGTTGGATCAAGCCTCTACTCTGAGTGAAATTGGTTATTTTAAAAATCACCAAATATTTGATCTTCCAGAATCATTTCTCTGCTATTACCAACACACAAGTTTATCAAACATCTAGGGACAAATACCGTTTCATACCAGTGAGGGCATTCTATCAACAATTCAGTGTAAGTATATATCCTTTAGCCTCGGGCAAGGCATGGTAAAGACTCTATCATGGTATCATTCCCAAGGTGATTTTGATAGTGTTATTTTCTAGTGAAGTTGTAAAACAAGTGAAAAAAGATATTCTGGACTGTCTACTCATCTTTGTGTGAGACAATAACATGTTGGATTGAAAAAGAGCTGGTAGCTGCAAATCTGGAAAACTGAGTTCAGTCAAACTGGAAACACATTTTTTTACAATGAAAGCCAAAAGTTTCCCCTCTCAGCTGACAACAGCTGTGACAAATCTGTGTTTCAATTATTTTTGATCAATATCTGGACTCTTTCAGCTCCATCACATAGTTTTCATCAGCCTCACTGTGCTGAGGCGACCACTGCATTTAGCCGGAATGATGAGCTGGGCCAAAGGATCTTGAACTCATCCCCACCGCCCTGCTCAGAGCCCGCAAAGTCCTTAGACTGTCAGCATGACCAGTCATCCTACTAATTTCTAAGGGATCAGTGACGATGCAAACTATAGTGAAATCTTAGTTGTATCTGTGAAATACTTATAAGAACAAAAAAATGGGAGCAGAGTGATAAGAAAGCAGGTAGATAGCTTACTTGCACGTGACCAACCTGGGTTCAATTTCTGGCATCCCATATAGCTAACTGAGCCTCACCAGGAGTGATTGCCAAGCACAAAGTCAGAAGTACATCCAGAGTACAGCATATTGTGTCCTAAAAAAGCAAACACAAATAAATAAATAAATAAACAAAACCTGTTGCCCACCATCATTGGTCAATAGCTCCATGTATTACCGTCTGTCTATTAAATCCTAAGTTAAAATCACAAATTAGGGCCTGGAGCAATAGCACAGCGGTTAGAGCATTTGCTTTGCAAGTGGTCGACCCGGGTTAGATTCCCAGCATCCCTTATGGTCCCCTAAATACTACCAGGAGTAATTCCTGAGTGCCGAGCCAGGAGTAAGCTCTGTGCATCACCAGATGTGACCCCCCAAAAAAATCATAAATAAGGGCTGGAGCAATAGCACAATGGTAGGGTGTTTGCCTTACGTGGCATGGCCGGCCTGGCCAAGCCAGGTTTGATTCCTCCACCTCTCTCGGAGAGCCCTGCAAGCTACCGAGAGTATCTCGCCCACAAGGTAAAACCTGGCAAGCTACCTATGATGTATTCAATATGCCAAACACAGTAACAAGTCTCACAATGGAGATGTTACTGGGTCCGCTGGAGCAAAGCCATGAACAACGGGAGTACAGTGCTACAAATAAGGTAAGCCACATTTCTCCAGTCTAAAATTCCATAGTTTTTCTTTTCTTTTCTGTGTGTGTATGTTTTTTTTTTTTTTAGGAAACAGTCATTTTCTATAGTAAAATTGCTGAGACATAATCCTCAAGGAATCTTTTTCTCTGTAAATTTGATTTATAACTTTTACCTGACCCCTGTTCCTTAAATGTTTCTCACTAGTCAAACAATGAAAAGAAGTTCCTGGCAATAGCTCCTGGTACTATCTCTTGGAAATTTCACTCTCTGAAGTGTGAAAGGCAGATAAAATTATGGATACCTTCTCTTAAAATGACATTATTTAAATAACTTCTAAGAATTAGGGGGCCAGAGAGATAATACAGAGGGTGAGGTGCTTGCAAGAGAGATAGTACAAGAGGTAAGACCTGTGATGCATTCAACCCTGGTGACTATGACCCCATTTCAAATCTCTAGCACTATATATGATCCACGAACATTGCCAGGTCTCACTCCGGAGCACAGAGCAGCATTAATAGGCCCTTAGAACTGCTGGGTGTGGTTGCCCCCCAAAAATAAACAAAAAATGCTTGTTCAAATTTCCTCCTCATCCAGAGGTTTGTTTCTCTGAGTAAAATTTTGAACACTCAATTCATTTTTAGTGGTGGTGGTGGTGATGTGTGTGTGTGTGGGGGGGGGGGGGAGTGGACACCTTCCAGTGCTCAGAAGTTAATATTTATACAGTGCTGAAAGTCAAACATGGTGGTATACTTGAGGAACCGTGCAGCATCAGGGCTTGAGCCTGGGCTTCCCACATTGCAAAGAGTATCCTCGAACTATCTCCATAACCCCCAACATGTATTTTTTTTTTGGTGACACCTGGCAACAGTGCTCAAAGCTTATTCCTGGCTCTGCACTCAAGGATCAATCCTGGTTGGTCTTGGGGTATCTTATGGGGTGTCTGGAATCTAACTCATGTTTGTGAAAAGCAAGTGCCTCATCCTCTTTAATATCTCTCTGCCCTCCTAATTCTTAAAAGTTAAACAATGTCTTTTTAAGAGAAGGTATCTGTTATTTTATCTACCTTCCACACTACAGTGAGTTAAATTTACAACCCTTACAAATACATTCGTGATAACAATCCCAAACTTCACACTGTCCTACTCTAAAGATGTATTCAGAAACAACCTGAGATAGGGAGTTGAGCACATATGGAAGCCCTATCAGTTAATTGGGAACGTGTGAAAGGACAAGAAGGCAGTTGATATAAGATGTATTCATAAGTGAGCACTGCTAAATGCAGCAGGAGCTTTGATCCCAGAGACTATCAGCAGATGGTGTGAAGCAGATTTGTGAACTGTCCTATCTGAGGGATCTGAATATTCATCCAAAAATTACTACTTGTTATTGTTGAAAGTGCTCTTAAGCATTAATGTTCTAAATTTCTAACATTCCCTTTATGCAATATTTAGGAGAAAATTTCTGAGCAGTCAGAAGCACCAAGGAGTTGCAGGTAGGGTAGTTACAGCCCCTATATGTAAATGTAAACCTTCCCAGTTCATCAGACTGGTTTCAGTCTCGTTATGGCTGTATCTCTTGTGAGCCCACATTTACCTTTGGTGTTATAAATCGCCTATAAAAAAAAATCTGAGTCTGTGTATATATGCTTCATGATCATAACAGTTGCTCATCGAATGCTTAATAAGAGAAACAGAACAGTACTATGTGGTCATTGCTGACCAAGAGAAACCAGGAAATATTTCCTTGAGCAAGAAGTGAAAACTGAACAAGGTTTCTGCTGTCTGATGCATCAGAAATCCAAACATTGTCACACCAGCTTTTGCAAGAGGAGACTGGTTTTTGTTATACTCTGAAGCACAGTGGAGATAGGAGTACTCAAATACAACTCCTTGTCCCTTTCTTTCAGGGAACATTTTATATTGAGTAGGAGCAGTGTTTTGAAACTTCTTCTAATATGTTTCAGTATTTGGGAAAAAGACAATGGGGTCCTTGAGGAAAAATAGAGGATGAGTTTCAAAACAAACAGAATTGAGAAGTTAAAGAAAAACAGACGGTCCAAGAAAAAACAGGATGATAGCATGTTTTATCTTCATTTTCCCCCTAAAACATAATTTGCAACAAGTCTCAGAATCTTTGGACTATTTTTTATTTTAAGGTAAAAGAGAAAAAGAAACAGAAAAGAAAATATCTAAGTGAATTTCTAATTACAGTTTCTTCCTGAAAAACTGTGAAAGACTTAAATTTTGTCTAGACCTAACTTGAAACTGGCAGAAAAAGTAATTAATCTGGACTCAAAAAACAGCACTTGAAAAGTTTTTTGGGCTTGTAATGTTAAGAATATGAAAATGTTTTCCTTAACTTTTATTTTTTCCCAAAAGCATATGCAAGGAAAATAAAATGTATGTGGAACTCTTATGCCTCAGTGAACAAGCTGGCAAGGAAATGCATTGACCATCCTTGCACCAACTAGTCTGAAACCTACCCTTACTTTTTTGGGTTTTTTTTTGGGGGGGGGGTTGTTCTCTTCCTCTAATTTATTTATTTATCTTTTTATTAATACACCATGGTTTACAAATCTTTTCATAATGAATTGTTTCAAGCATTCAATATTGCAACACCAGTCTACCACCAGTGTCCCCAGGGTCCCTGCCATCCCCCAGTTTATGCACAACTAATTTATTTCCTTTTCTTGCTCCAACAAAACTTAAATGACAAATGAAATTATCAGAAGATGTATCAATAAAGTTCAATTTGTAATGTTAACTTCTGTATGATTTTAACCTATGTAAATAAGGAATTTCAAATAATTTAATACAATATAGTATACTAAATATTCTCATTTATATGGCTCTGGCATCTAAAACTTATTGTACTAAATTTTATTTTGTACTTAAACATTATTGTGGTAATCATATAGTTTCTGTAAAAAAATGTGGCTTCCTACTCCCTTTGCAGGCATATAACAAATTTATTTTATATTAGTCCAAAAATCTTTAAAGTATGACAAATAGAATTATTAGAAAATAAATCAATAAAAGTTCATTTGTGATGATTAATTGCTATATGTTTTTAACCTTTTTTAATCTAATAGAGTAATGCTACCCTGACCCGTTGTATTAACAGATCATCCATCAGTTCCTGGCTCCTGCTTCCAGGTTTAAGTGGTACCCCAACTGACACGTTTCTGACACAAAAATGGCTTGGATCCTCTCTTTTCGTCCAAAGTGGGAATGCCTTCCTCCCCATCCTGGTAAGAGTAAGTCTGACATATTCACTAACAATAGACCTGGCTAAGGGGGCACTAGAATACAGACTAGATTAGGGATAAAACTTTTCTAAGAAGTTCCAACTCACTCTAGAAACAACTTTGGCTTCTCATTACACCAGATTTTACAAGAGAAAACTGGTTTTTGTTCTGGAGTAGAGTAGAGATAGGAGGAGTACTCAAATACAGCTCCTTGTACCTTTCTTTCCGGGAACATTTTATATTGAGTAGGAACAGTGTTTTGAAACTTATTCTAATCTGTTTCTTGAAAAACAACATTTGGTTATAAAGACAAATGGGGTCCTTGAGTAAAAATAGAGGGTGAGTTTCAAAACAAACAAAAATGATCACTTTGGGCAAGAACTGAGTGTTCAAAGTTGATAAAGGGATGTACATGACAGCATCTGTATTGCAAACCATAATGCCCAAAATGACAGCAAAACAGAGAGAGAGAGAAAATAGGTGCCTGCCATAAAGGCAGTCTGGGGTGGGGAAATTTGGTGGTTGGGGGAACTGAGAACATTGGAGTTGGGAAATTATGATGGTGGAAGGATAGGTGTTAGAACATTTTATGACTGAAACCCAATTATGAACAACATTCATGGTGGTTCAATTGAAAAATAACCATTTCTAAAGATCAATGAAACCAAGAGTTGTTTCTTTGAAAAATTAAACAAAATCACTAAACTGAAAAATTAAACAAAACTCACAAAGAAGGAGAGACAACCCTAAAAAACTGATAATATACCATATCAATAAAAGAAGGTACTTCACAACAGACACCATAGAAATTCAAAGAATCAAAGAATCAAAAAATTAAAGAGATTACTTTGAGAAACTTATGCCATAAAACAAGAAAGCCTAGAAGTAATGGATAAATTCTTGGACTTCTAAAACGTCTAAGCTTGAACCAATATGATTTGGAATGCTTTAAGAGACATATCATTATAGAGGAAATGGTAATCAAACGCTTTCCTTAAAAGTCCAGATCCAGATGGATTCACTATTGAATCATTTCAAAACCTAAAGATAACATACTATCAATCCATTTTAAGTTCGCACAAGAAATTGAAGAAACATAGACACTCCTGAATAGTTTCTGTGAAGCAAGCATCACCCTGTACCAAAATCAGAAAGAGATACCACAAAAAGGAGAACCAAAAGTTGATATCTTTGAAGAACACAGATGCAAAGATCCTCAACAAAATACTAGCAAATGCAATTCAAAAATTCATCAAAATCAAAATGATCATACACCATGACCAAATCTGATTCATCCTGGGAATGAAAGGATGGACCATGGTCACAGTCATGGTCCTCCTGTTGTTCATCAATTTGCTCGAGCGGGCCCGGTAACGTCTCCATCGTGAGACTTGTTGTTACTGTGTTTGGCATATCGAATACATCACGGGCAGCTTGCCAGGCTCTGCCGTGCGGGCAAGATACTCTCGGTAGCTTGCCGGGCTCTGCGAGAGGGGCGGAGGAATCGAACTCGGGTCGGCCATGTTGACTGCATGTAAGCCAAATGCCCTACCGCTGTGCTATCGCTCCAGCCCATATAAAAGTCAAAATATATAATATACCATATCAATAAAAACTCATATGATTATATCAATAGACACTGAGAAATCATTTGACAAGATCCAGCAATTCATGATTTTAAAAAAATCACTCAATAAAATGGGAATTGAAGGAGCTTTTCTCAATGTAGTCAGTACCATTTACCACAGCCTACAGCAAATATTGTACTCAATTGATAAAAAACTAAAAGCCTTCCCTCTAATATCAGGCAGAAGACAGAGCTGTCTATTCTAGCTACTCCTATTCAGTATGGCATTGAAGTATATGCTACAGGAATTTGGCAAGAGAAGGATATCAAGAGCATCCAGAGAGGAAAGAAAGAAGTCAAGCTCTCACTATTTGTGATTTCTATATTTGGAAAATCCTAACGACTCTACAAAAAACAACAACAATAGATCTGGATAGTAAAATAGCAGACTACAAATTTAACGGGTGAAAGTCCTTGGCTTTCCTATATTCAAATAGTAAAATAAATATTAAAAATTTCCATTCACAGTTGTGCCTCCAAAACTCAAATATTTCTGAATCAGCTTAGCTAAAAAGATGGAAGACCTATCCAGAACACTATTTCAAGAAAAAAATGACATGAGAAAATGGAAACACTTCCCTGCTCATGGAGTTGGAGGATTAATATTATTAAAATGACAATACTTCCCAAAGCATACAGATTCAGTGCAGTTTCTATAGGGATACTTTTGTCACTTTTCAAAGAAGATATATAACACTCTTGAAATTAATGTGGAAATAAAACCCTCGAATAGCTAAAGAAATAGTTGGGAAGAAAGAAGTTGAGGGCATCATTTTGCCCAACTTCAAATTGTGTTCCGAAGCAATAGTAATCAAAACAACATGGAACTGGAATAAAGACACATTCTTAGGTCAATATAGTTGAATATTCTGAGACCTCAGGTAAATAGTAACTTAATCTTCAATTAGGGAACAAAAATATGAAGTGGAGCAAGAAGAGCCTCTTTAGCAAGTGGTTCTGGAAACGCTAGTCAGGTAGATGAGGAGAAAAGAGAATTCAGAGCGCTTTCTAACATCATGCACCAAAGTTACATCAAAATGGATTAAAGAACTGAATACATAAGGTACACATAGGATAATGTAAGCAGAACTCTTAATGACATTGAAGCTAAAGGTATCTTCAGGGAGGAAACAACATTTACTAAGCAAGTGGAAGCAAAGATGAACAATGGGACTGCATTAAATTAAGAAGGTTTTACACCTCAAAGAAAACGAGGACCAGGATACAAAGATAGCCTACAAAGGTAAAGGTAAAGGCCCTCCTGTTGATCGTCGATTTGCTCAAGCAGGCCCAGTAACGTCTCCATTGGAGACTTTGTTGTTACTGTGTCTGGCATATCCAATACTCTCGGTAGCTTGCCGGGCTCTCCGAGAGAGGCAGAGGAATCGAACTCGGGTCGGCCATGTTGGCCGCTTGTAAGGCGAACGCCCTACCCGCTGTGCTATCGCTCCAGCCCTATTTTCTCAACATCCATCTGGAAAGGGGTTAATATCAGATATATAGATGATATTGGTATAACTTTAGAAGAAAAATAAAATCAAACTCCATCAAAAAATGGGAAGAAGAAATGAACAGAAACCTTCTCAATAAAATGATATAGGGAGAAAGAGACTCTCATTCATTGCTGGTGGGATTGCTGACTGGAATAGCCTTTTGGAAAAACCATGTAGAAACTTCTCAGAAAATTAGAAATTGAGCTTCCAATAATACTGCTCTTGGGAATATACCCCAGGGGCCCAAAGGTACATTCCAGAAAAGTCATCCGCACTTCTATGTTTATTGCAGCACTATTCAAAATAGCCAGAATCTGCAAACAAAGTACCTGAGAACAGATGACTACATTAAGAAACTGGTACATCTACACAATTGAATACTATGAGCCATTAGGGGAAAAAAATTAATGAAATTTATTTATACATGGATGGACTTTAGAGTATCATGGTGAGTGAAATAAGTCATAAGGATAGGGACAGAAACAGAATGATTTCACTTATTTTCAGGATATAAAATACATTGTATATATTATTTATAATATATAATAGTATAATATAATAGTATAATATATAATAAATAATATACATTATTTATACTAATATCCCAAAACAGTAGAAATTAGGATGAGGAATACTGGTTCACTGTAGGAACCCTGCCATAAGTGGAGAGGAGTGAAGTTAGGGTAGAGAAGGGATCACTATGACAATGATAGCTGAAAATGATCACTCTGATCAAGAACAGATTATTGAAAGGAGGTAAAGTGATATACATGGTTACCTTTCAGTAACAGTATTGGAAACCACGATGCCTAGAACCAAAGAGGGAGAGAGTGAGAGGCAGCCTTACAGGAGGAAGAAAACTGGGGAAATTACACTGGTTGAGGATGGTGGAATATTATGTGACTGAAACCCAATCACAAACACCCTTATTACTGTAGCTCAAGGTAATTCAATTAAAAAATTTAATGTATTGAGAGAGGGAAAAACATTAAATAATGATTAATGAATCAACCCATCAAGAGAAATTAAAACTGATTAAGATATACATGTAAAATGAAGGAATATCCAAATATAATGTAAAATTCCTATAATTGAAGAAAGCCATCGATAACAACAGAGTAATAGTAGTAGACTTAAATGCCTCACTGACATCAATGGACACAAAAATCATAAGAGAAGCAATAGATTCAGAGTAATTGGGATAACTACTTAACACACATCCCCAATAATTAAGACATTTTAAGGAAAAAAGAAGATAGGAGGTTTTTCTTTGTCCAACTTTAAATTATACTCTAAAGCTATAGTACATAACTCATAGTATATAACTATATACATATAAACTTGATATAGTATATAAACTTGATTTGTATAGTATATAAATCAAGACTGTCTTGTACTTGAATAAAGGCAGACTCTCAGACCAGTGGAACAGAATGAAGAGTTCAAATACAGAACTTTAGGGATGCTGTTAGCTAATTTTTGACAAAGGATCTAGGTATATGAAGTGGAGCAAGAAAAGAATTTAATAATTAGTGCTGGGAAAATCCAGAGTTTAATGCATAAATTAACTCAAATCTCTAGCTCATATTAAAAGTTAATACAAAATAGATGAAAAACCTTGATGTTAGACCCAAATCCATAAATTATATTTAGGAAAACATCAGCAGAATTCTTCATGACATTGACTCTACGGCATTTTCAATGTGTCAGTGCCATAGGCCTAGCAAGCAGAAGCAAACATAAACACATGGGATTCCATCAAATTAAGAAGTTGCTGCACAGCAAAATAAATCATGGCCAGAATAAAAATAAGCCTTACAGAAGGGGAGAAAATGTTCTCATCACTAATCTACAATTGTTTAGTACCCAAAGCTAGAGAAAGTTCTTACAAATCTTAACAAGAAAGAGAGAGAGGGGAGAGAGAAGAGAGAAACGTTTTAAAAACTAGTAGAACTATAGATACATCCTCAAAGAAAACAGAGGGTCAATGTATAAGAAAAATTCCTCATTAGGGTAATACAAATCAAAAGAGCAATGAGATATTACTTTGGTGCAGTTGGCCCCAAACTCAAAGGATAAAAATATGGTACAGATGTGTGGAAAAATGAACATTCATTCAGTATTGGTGGGAATGTCCACTAATTAAGCCTCTATGAAAAATAGTAAGGAAGCTTCTAAAATATTAGGACTTGAGGGGCCAGAGTGATAGTTCAGGAAGTAAGGCACTTACCTTGTATGCAGCTGAGTTCAGTCCTTAGCATTACATATGATCTGTGAGATCCATCAAGGACCTTTTTAAGCAGAGTCACGAGTAGTCTCTGAACACCAAAGGGTGTGGCCCCTTTTAGGGTAGAAAATGTCTATATTTTAATTTACGATAGTATTCATTAGATTCTTTTCTCTTTTGTCTTCATGATAACAGCTAAGAGTTGTCAATGTTGTTCACAAATATAATGAACCAGTTCTTTATATTTTGCATTGATTTGAATTCTATTGCATTTATTTTTGCTCTAGTTCTTATTAATTTCTTCATTCTTCTTATTTTGTGTATTCTATCTTCTTCTTCTAGTTTATTTTTTGAGGGGAAGAGGGAGGAAGGGGCAAGGAGCAAACCTGACTGTGCTCAGGGTTTTTTCCTGGCTCTCCCCTCAGGGATCACTCCTGGCCTGGTTCAGGTACCATATGAGGAAATACACATCAGCTTTTGAAATAAAGAAAAGGCTTTAACTTCAGTCTAGAGTGTGACAGAAGGAAGCACAATGTTCAAATCAACCTTCTTACCTGTTTGTTTCATAGCATATGAAAGAAGGAGGGGATTTAAATTCTATAATGTCTCTTGCAAGTGGCCGACCAGGTTTGATTCCTTCATCCTCTTAGAGAGCCCGGCAAGTTACTGAGAGTATCTTGCCTGCACAGCAAAGCCTGGCAAGCTACCTGTGATGTATTTGATAGGCAAAAATACAGTAACAACAAGTCTCACAATAGAGACATTACTGGACTCACTTGAGCAAATCGAACAACGAGAGAAGAGTGCAGTGCAATGTCTTTTGAAAAAATAGAGTGTGGGTTTAAAGACCAACAGAATTGGAGTCTTGAAGGGTAAAAAGGAGATTTCATGATATGAAAGATGGTCTTGTGCTTACTCTGTATTTCTTCCTCAAATATGACTTATAGTAGGTTTTAGAAAGTACATGGCAATTCAGAACAAGGGATGATAGGGTATCTTAGTGAGTCTCTGCTCATTGTTCTTTTTCCCAAAAAAGACAGTAAAAGAGCTATGATTTTTCTCCAACCCACTTTTTCAGTGTCTGTTCCTTTAGGATCATGGTTCAAGTTTTGCACCCGTGAGAATCACTTACATCAAAAAAGGCAAACAAGTTCTAGTGAGGGTGTGGGTGGGGTAAGACATATCTGGAAGTACTTGAGGGATAATCCCATATCTGTGCTTGAGGAACCATGTGGTGGTGAGTATTGGACTCAACTGGGGTCTGCAACATGTAAGTGCCTTAACCCCTGTACGATCTCTCTGACCCACACTCATACACTGTTGGTGAGAATTTAAATGGATTCATTAGATGGAAAGTTGTTGATTTCCCTAAGTACTAAAAATGTAACTACCATATTATATAATTTTACTTCCAGATATTTATTAAAAGAATAACAAAAGCCAATGATAATCCAAATAAAATAAATGACCTCCAGTCTCCTTCACTTACTAGTAGGAAATCTTGATTAAATTTTAAGGAATTGGTACTTGTATATTTTTCACAGGAGTTATTGGTAGTCTTTAATGGTTTAAATTTTTAATGTTATAATGTCTGGCATGTTTACAGTAGTGTTACTGTTTATGATTTTGATGCACATAATTGCCATACCTTACCACTATTAAAATACTTAAGACTCCCTTACAGTGGCTTTACATCACTTTTTGTCCATATCTTCATTTCTTTCCTCTATCCACTGCTTGATAATCTCAGTTTTTCAATCAAACCCCAAGGTTTGTCATTGTTTGATACTGTTAATTCCTCAAGGGGTTATTTTTGGAAATGAAATATTAGGTGTAATAAAAAACCTGCATATATTCACAAGGCATAATTTTTATGCAGTATATATTTGAGCATGACCATTCTGTTCTTTAAATATTCTAAGATTTTAAAGAAAAGAAGATATTTCATATCAATGACCTCTCGTCTTGAAGGAAATGTTGCTGAAGCTTCGTGAAATGAAGCTTGAGATGTGGATTGGCATTCTGGACAAGTTCCTTCCCTATATACAGAATGGAGTAAGGTGAGAGATAGCACAGGGAATAGTTGTATCTGCACTGAAATATTAATTACCATGCACTGTCATTTATTTTTTGCTTTATAAAAGGAATGAAGTGGGAAAGAAGTTTGACAGGGGCCTAAGAGGCAGTCAATTCCAAGGACAGCAGAAGGAAATGCAATTTAAAAGCAAGAAGTTCATCAGAGAAAGAAATTTTGAAAGCAAATATCAATTAAATGCAACTTTAGAAGTTTATAGCCAGGGCTGGAATGATCATACAGTGGGTAGGGCATTTGCCTTGGGGTTCAATCCCTGGCATTCCATATGGTCCCCCAAGCATCTCCAGGAGTAATTCCTGAGTGCAGAGCCAGGAGTAACCCCTGAGCATCAGTGGGTCACACCTACCAACTGGCCCCCTGGCACCATGTAATCCCATCAACAGCCAAGACTCAGAGACTATAAAACCCAGCTCCTGGAAGAGAACAGCGCAGTCTCCTGCCCCCGTGCCTGGCTGTCCTCACTGGGGCCCCTTGGTGGGGAGCGGGTTGAGTTTCCCTCCCTGCCCCAACCAGGGTACCGGCAGTCGAAGACCTGCAGAACCAGCCACCACCATGCTGAGACCACTCTCCACACACATGAAGGTACCGGCAGAGGAACAAAGGCATGTGGGTCCCAGGACTGAGATCTCCAAGCCTACTAGGATCGGGGCTGAGCATCCTCCACCCAGATCCTCCAAATTCCAGTAGGCGGGGGTCATACCCATCAACTGGCCCCCTGGTGCCGTGTAATCCCATCAATGGCCAAGACTCAGAGACTATAAAACCCAGCTCCCGGAACTGCGTGGCCGCATTCGTGGCTGTGAGAAATCTTATTATCTCATTCATACTTTAGACAAACTTTTAGGCTACCTAATGTAACCTGCCCACACAGTGGAGTCTGGCAAACACCCTGTGGCATACCCAATATGCCAAATACCAGTAACAATGATGGGTCTCATTCTTCTAACTCTGAAAGATACTTGAATATGGATGGCCCTTTTCTAAAAATCTCAGGGCTAGGACGAAGGAGACATTACTGGAGCCTGCTCGAGGCAATCGACGAATAATAGGATGGTTGTGATCGTGATCAGTGGGTATGTCCCAAAAAGCAAATATATATATATATATATATATATATATATATATATATATATAGCTTGTATGTCAAACTGTGATATTCCTTTCATGATCTTCAGATGCTTCACCTGTGATGAATATGGTAGGTATTACTAAAAGATAAACTATTCTCTCTCAAAAACATGAGAAAGATGTTGTCCATTTTTACAATAGTATAGAATTAGGCCAGTATTATAGTACAGTGTATAAGGAACTTGCCTCCAATGCAGCAGCTTGTACTCAGTGCTACATATGGTCCTCTGTGTCTTCTAAGGGTCATTACTCAGCAAAGAACCAGGTCTAGCTGTGTTCATCAGGGATATGGGTCTGTAATTTTCTTACTTTGAGGTGTCTAATCCAATCCCATCAAAATAATGGGGAGAAATAAACAGAAAGTTCCTCAAAGAAGAAATGGCCAGAAGGTACATGAAAAAATGATTTACATTGCCAATCATCAGGGAGATGCAAATCAAAAGGTAAAGGTAAAGGTAAAGGCCCTCCCGTTGATCATCGATTTGCTCGAGCAGGCCCAGTAATGTCTCCATTGGAGACTTTGTTGTTACTGTGTTTGGCATATCAAATATGTCACGGGGAGCTTGCCAGGCTTTGCCGTGCGGGCAAGATACTCTCGGTAGCTTGCCGAGCTCTCCGAGAGGGGCAGAGGAATTGAACTCGGGTCGGCCATGTTGGCTGCGTGCAAGGCAAACGCCCTACTGCTGTGCTATCGCTCTAGCCCTGTGCTATTTCACACCACAGAGACCGGCACACACCAAAAAAAATGAGAGAAACCAGTGCTGGCATAGATGCTGAGAGAAAGGGATTCACCTTCATTGTTGATGGAAATGCCAACTGATCCAGCCTTTTCGGAAAACAATAGGGCCATTCCTTTGAGGGCTAGAAATTAGGCTTTCATATGACTCAACACTACCACTTCTGGAAATATAGCCCGGGAGCCCAAAAACTCACACCAGAAGTGCCATCTTTACCTTCTATATTTATTGAAGCACTAATCAGAATAGCCAGAATCTGGAAAGAACCTGAGTGCCTGAGAGCAGACAATTGATTAAAGAAACTATGGTATATCTACACAATGGAATATAATGCAGCTGTTAGGAAAAATAAAGTCATGATATTCACTTATAAGTAGATGAACATGGAGAGTATCATGCTGAGTAAAATGAATCAGAAAAGGGACAGACATAGAATAAATTGTACCTATTTGTGGAATGTCACTTTCCTCCCATTGTTCATCGATTTGCTCGAGAAGGCCCATTAACGTCTCCACTGTGAGACTTTGTTGTTACTGTGTTTGGCATATCGAATACAACATGGGTAGCTTCCCAGGCTTTGCTGTGCGGGCAAGATACTCTTGGTAGGTTGCTGGGCTCTCGGAGAGGGGCGGAGGAATCAAACTCTGGTCGGCCATGTTGGCTGCATGCAAGACAAACATCCTATCTGCTGTGCTATCACTACAGCCCATTTATGGAATGTAAGAAATAAAAACAAAATATGACACTAATATCCAAGGACACTAGAATCATGGGCCAGGAGATTGCTTCACAGTTGAAACCTTATTCAAGTTTTCGACTAGAAGGCAGTTTGGGATAAAGAAGGGATTACTATGATAAAGATAGTTTGGAATGATCACATAGTTAAAAACTGTGTCCTAAAAGTAGGTAAAGGAACAAACATGATAACCTCTCAGTATGTATTGCAAACCATAATGCACAAAATAGGAGAGAGAGAGAGAGAGGAGAGAGGTGAGAAGAGAGAGAGAGAGAGAGAGAGAGAGAGAGAGAGAAAGTACCTGCCATAGAGGTAGGCTGGGGGGATAATATCAGGAGGGAAACTGGGGTGATCGGTGGTGCGAATTATATACTGGTGGAGGGATATATAGCATTATCCACATTGCTATCTCTCCTAGAATCCCTTAACAAAATCTATACGGTTTGGTAGCTTATATTCAGGTATGTCTCTTATTTGTAGTTCAGAAAAATCTACAGTTCTCATGTTTGAAGGGAACTTGGTGACTCCTAACCTACACCTTTGCATAACATACCACACAATAGTACAGATGAAAGAGCTCTTAGGCCTGAGCTCCAACAGCTTTGTGATGAGCATTCCAGTGCTTGAATGGCATGATTTGTTAACACTTCTTAAAGTTGAGATTCAACTATTTCAGTAGTTTTATGTCATTTGCACCCAGTTTTTCCTCTGAAACAACATGGTAGCCTTCTGAACATGAATGCTGTTCAGAAAGTAGGTCTTAATTCTGCATCGTTTTTTTCAGGCCCTGCATCTTCAATCCACCATTTTTCCCTGATCCTTCCCTGTCCAGATTAACTATCACACTTAATCTATACTCCCCAAGACTCTACCACTTTATCTGGCATCTGATCAACACCAGGAAATGTAGGATTTTTCCTATTTTATTCAAGGCTTTATTTATAAATAATCAGAGATTCCATTAAGTGCCTGAAATTCCTGTAATATCTGAATGAATTTGGGCAGGATTCAAGTCTGCTACTATAGCCTTGTCAATGAGAACAAAAACTAGTGAAACAGCATCCTTCTTTCACAGAAACCTTGATAAAGCTTGTAAGTTATTAAGTGTCTGTGATGTGACAGACACAAGTCCTAGAATATAATAATGACACATTTTGAATCTATTGTCAGGACTACTGTAGTATCTATTTAACCATCGTATATCAAGACGCCCATCTCCTCAATGCATTGTGTTATAATAGAAAACCTATCCAGTTTCTAAGCTTTAGAATCCTATAGTATTGATAAAAATAGAATCACTGTTGCTTGTATATGTTAAACTTATTTTGAATGAAGATGACTTCAATTGACACTGCCAAAATTTTAGAAATATTTTACAAATATAGTATGAGTTACATGGATATAGTCCTTTCTAGCTTAAAGTCTAAGACAATTTTTCCCAAAGTGGGTAATATTGCTCTCAGATAGGGCATAGAAATGATATAGAAGGAGAATTGGAGTAGCATCAGGTTCAATGTAGAGTGGGGGTAGTGCTTTCTGTTTTTTCACTTAGGGGTGTAGATTTCCAGGAAAGTGATGAGTAATATTTTTTTCTGTAAAGGAAGAATACGTTTGGGAACCTTTGAGATTAAATTTGGGAACCTCAGAGATTCTAGGTTATCTTAGGTCATTTTTCTAGAAGAAGAACTAAAGTAGGGATTCCTTATGTACAATTTATTTATTAAGGAATGTTTTCAGAAAAAAAATGTTAGGAAATGAGAGTAAAAGAAGAAAGAAGAAAATTGTTTTCAGGGAAAAATTTCTTTAACCTGATTTTTGGGGGCATCTTAGAGTATGATTGCATTGCTAATATTGGCTAAGTCTACCCTGTGCTGGAGTAATGTCTAACTTCTCCAGACATGACCAGGAAAGCAGTTATTGTTAGCAAAGTTTCCAGTAAAAGTTACAAGTGTGAACCATTAATGAGATAAGGAATAGGTAGCAGATAAGGAATATTTATAAGATGGTCAAATAATTACTCAACTTGATATGAGGATATGTGGTCCTTCATCACAGGGAGTGACTGCAATACTACCATTTACTGGGAAACTACTTTGCCTTGATACTTTGTTTGCATCATTTCTAATAGTTTAAGCAAAACCAAGATTTAAATACAAGATTTAAATAAGAGATGTTACTCCGTACTCTGACCCAGAGTTCCAAGATCCTTCCATTATATGAAAGCTCTTAAAACAACTTACTGATTTGCAACACTGTATATGTTTCAGGCAAAGAGTTCCTCTATTAAACAATTCTATTGGCTATCACAGCCACTCCAAGAACAGTCTAATCACCATCCATTAGCAATAAATCTATGTCACTGACCTTCCTTTCCTTCTGTACAGGATTAGCTGCCCCCTCTCCCTGCTCCCCCACCCCATCCCAGGTAGTGGATAAAGAAGGGAAGGGCTGCTTAGCCATCCTGGCTTGGCTCTGCCTAGCCCCAGTCACAGGTAACTAAGGAAGCCAAGAAGCATTGGGGGCCCTCTATTTTACTCAGGATCACCATTTTGCCCCGTCGGGATGGTCTACCGCCTGCAAGGAGTGGTGCAGTGGAGCAAAGCAAAACAGCTGCATGCATTTCTTCACCTCTCCATAACTCACCATAAATATATAAAGACATCATAAATGTAAGCACTTAACCACACATTACACATGAAACAACTTCAAACTGCAAAGGTCACAACGATACAGCAACACAGAAACCCACCAGGATTAGTCAGTGAAGATGCCACCCCAGAGGACTCAACCAATAATAATGAGCTATATGACATCTCTGATAAGGAACTTAGAGAGGAATTGTTGATGAAATATAAGGAGTTCAAAGAAAAAGATGGAACAATAAAACACAAGCAGATGTGAGGAAACACAAACAGAAATTACATCTAAAAAACTTGGTAGGTGAAATGCAAAACTCACAGGAAGTCCCCAGCAGCTGAGTAATAGCTGCTGAGGGCAGAATCAGATTGTTCCACGATGCAATTCAGAAAATCTCCAGAAACAGCAGAAGATGTAAAAAAGAGCTTCAAAATAAACCAAGATGACAAGAAAACTTTGAGATGAATTCAAAAGGAACAACATAAGATTGACTGGGTTTCCAGAGAGAAAGGAAGGCAATCCTGATGAAGAAACAACGGCCAAAGCCATCATTTCTGAGAAGTTTCCAGAACTGAAGAGTGTAGGCACCCAAACCCAGGAGGACCAAGGAATACCAGATAAAAGAAATCCTAAAAGAAATCCTCCAAGACACACGCTAATCAGAATGATGAAAATCATAAATGGAGATAGAATACTTAAAGCAGCAAAATCAAACAAGTAAATGATATACAAAGGAGTGTTTTTAAGATTTACAGCAGACTTATAAGACAAAACCATCTAGGCTTGAAGACAGTGGAGGTTAAGTGAAAAAAAAAAACAGTGAAATGAATGCCTCATCATGAATACATTATCCAGGCAGACTTTCATTCAGATTTAAAGGAAAAACACCCAACTTCACAGATAAACAACTCAGGAACTTCCTAAATTCAAAACTGTCTTTATAAGAACTAAACGGGCTACTTTAATACAAGACAAGTCCCACAAATATGCCAAGCTCCTGCAGAAAGATGGTACAAACCCTCTAACAATAATATCTCTCAATGTCAGTTGGCTAAATGCACTAAATAAGAGACAGGAAGTGGCAGGATGGGTTGGAAAACTAAACCCCACACTTCCTCTGCCTGCAAGAAGCACACTTGAACAGTCAGAGAAAACACAAAGAAACAAAAGTTGGGAAACAATTCTTCAAGTGAACTGTCACAAAAAAAGGACAGGGCAGCCATGATGGTATCAGATAACTTAGAGTTCAGGCTAACAAAGGTTGGATGAGACAGTGCAGGTCTCCTTTTTTTTTTCCTTTTTGGGTCACAGTGATGCTCGGGGGTTACTCCTGGCTCTGCACCACTCAGGAACTGCTCCTGAAGGTGCTTGGAGGACTATATGAGATGCCAGACATTGAACCTGGGTTGGCCACGCACAAGCAAATGCCTTACCTGCTGTACTATCGCTCTGGCCCTAGCAAATCTTTTTTTAATGATCAAGGGATATGTATATCAGGAAGAAATCACACTGCTAAATATATATGCAACTAATGAAGGACAAGCAAAATACTTAAAACAACTGTTAATAGACTTGAAAAAGACATCAACAGCAACCCAGTAGTAATTGTTATTTCAGCACTGCTTTGTCACTCTTGATAGATCTACTAGACTAAAGTTCAGCAAGGAAATATTTTAAGGGGAAAAAATGAGAGAGTGAATTAATAGACATAATAGGGTTTTTCATCCTCCAAAGGTCAAATACACATTCTTCTCTAATACACATAGACCAATATACAAAACAGACAACATGCTAGGACACAAAACATACCTCCACATAGACAAGAGCATCGAAATCATATCAATTATCTTCTCAGATCATGATGGATTGAAAGTAGAATTTAATCACAATCAGAAATGATGCAACAACTCAAACAACTGGAAATTGAATAGCTTGTTACTAAACAATCAGTAGTTCAGAGAGGAGGTCAAAGGAGAGCTTAAAAGATTCATATACACAAACGAGAATAAGGACACTACCTACCAGAACTTGTGCGATAGAGCAAAAGTGATGTAAATAGGAAAGTTCATTGCTATGCAAACGTTCATCAAGAAGGGAGAACAGGTCCACAAAAGTAACTTGACTACACAATTTCAACTGAAAAATGATCAACAAAGGTAGCCCAAAGCAGGAAGGTGGAAAGAAATAATAAAACTTAGAGCAGAAATTGATGACATGGAATGCAATAAAAACAATACAAAAGATCAATGAAATCAAGAGCTCATTATTTGAAAAAATTAGCAAGATTGATAAACGGCTAGCAAGACTCACAAAGAAAGAAAAAGTCAGAAGCCTAATAAAACAAATAAATAAATGAAAGGAGAAACATGACAACAGACACCACAGAAATTTGAAGGATCATTAGAGATTACTTTGAGACTCTTTCTACGACAAAATGAGAGGGTCTAAAAAAATAGATAAATTCCTAGGCTCCTGCGACCTCCCAAAGCTGAACCAAGAAAATTTGAAATACCTGAACAGACATATCACTACTGAGGAAATTGAAATGATAACCAAAGGTCTTTCCAAAAACAAAAGCCCAGTCCCAGATGGATTAACTATTGAATTCTTTCAGAACTTTAAAGAGGATCTACTGCCAATCCTTTTCAGGCTATTCCAGGAAATTGAAGAAATGAAAACATTCCCAAAAAGTTTATATGAAGCAAATATCAGCCTGATAACAGAAGCAGACAGAGGCATCACAAAAGAAAAGAATTGCAGACCATTTTCCCTGATCAATATAGATGCAAAGATTCCTATTTTCTTTATTTTTTTATTAGTGAATCACCATGGGGTACAGTTACAAACTTATGAACTTTCGTGTTTGCATTACAGTCATACAATGACCGTTTACCCATCCCTCCACCAGTGCCCATTCTCCCCCACCAATGTTCCCAGCATCCTTCCCACCAGCCCCCCTCCCATCACCCCACCCTACCTCATCAGCAGGGCATTCCCTTTTAATCCCTTTTTGGTGTTGTGGTTCGCAATGGAGGTATTGAGTGGCCATTGTGTTTCATCTATAATCTACTTCTGGCACGCATATTTCAATCCAAATGGATCCTCCCAACATTCTTTACTTGGTGTTCCCTTCTCTATCTGAGTGGCCTTTTCCTCCAGCAAGTGAGGTGGGTGGGTTTCTAAGCCAGGGAGCAGACCTCCTGGTCCTTATCTCAACTACTCTTGGGTGTTAGTCTCCCATTCTGTTACTTTATATTCCACAGATGAGTGCGATCTTTCTATGCCTGTCCTTCTCTTTCTGACTCATTTCACTTAACATGATACTTTCCGTGTTGATCCACTTATATGCAAATTTCATGACTTCATCTTTTCTAACAGCTGCATACTATTCCACTGTGTAGATGTACCAAAGTTTCTTTAACTGGTCATCTTTTCTTGGGCACTCGAGTTTTTTCCAGATTTTGGCTATTGTAAACAGTGAAGCAATTAACATACAGGTGCAGATATCTTCAAAGATGATACCCCACTGGTCAAGCAAGTGAAGACAGAGATAAACAAATGGGACTCTCTTAAACTAAGAAGCTTCTGCAACTCACAAGAAACAGTGACCAAAATACAAAGACAGTCTACAGAATGGGAAAGGATATTCACCCAATACCCATCCAATAAGAGGTTGATATGAAGGATATACAAGACACTTGTTGAACTCCACAAGAAGAAAACATCCAACCGCATCAAAAAATGGGGTAATGAAATAAACAGAAACATTCTCAAAGAAGAACTCTGAATGGCTTTAAAGGCACATGAGAAAATGCTCCATATCAGTAATCATCAGGGATATGCAGATCAAAACAACAATGAGATGTCATCTCACATCATAGAGACTTGCCCATATCCAAAAGAAGAAAAGCAACCGATGTTGGCATGGATGTGGGGAGGAAGGGACTCTCCTTTACTGCTGGTGGGAATGCCGACTGGTTCAACCCTTTAGGAAAACAATATAGACGATTCTCAAATAATTAGATGCAAAGATTCTTAACAAAATACTAGAAAAGAAAAACCAATAATTCATCAAAAAGATCATATACCATGACTAAGTAGAATTCATCCCAGGAATGTAAGAATGGTTTCACATAATATACCATAGCTGTATAAGAAAAAAAGCAAACGGTATGATTATATCAAAAGATTCAGAGAAAGCATTTGACAAGATTTAACACCTGTTCATGACAAAATCTCTGAAGAAAATGAGATTTGAAAGAACTCTCCTCAATATAGTCAAATTCATTAACTACAAGCCCACAGCAAACATTATTCTCAATAGGGAAAAAACTAAAAACTAAAAACCTAAGTTTAGACACAGACAATGTTGCCCACTCTCGCCACTCCTATTCAGTTTAGTACTGGAAATACATGCCATAGAGATTAGACAAGGATAAAATATAGGGGGCATACAGATAGCAAAAGAAAAAGTCAAGTTCTCACTATTTTCAAATGACATGTTATTAAGAAAAATTTAAAGACTCTATGGTAAAGTTCCTAGAAACAGTAGGTTTGCATAGTAGAGTGGCAGATTACAAAATTTATGTACAAAAGTCCATGGCTTTCATATATACAAATAATGAAATAAAAGGAAGAGAAATTCGAAATACAATCCAATTTACAAGTGTGTCTCAGAAAATCAAGTATCTTGGAATCAGTTTGACCAAAGAGTTTGTGAAAGACCTATACAAAGAAATTACAAAACATAATTCAATAAATTATGTAAAAAAAAGAACACAAGGAACACGTTTTCCTCATAGACTGGGAGGATTAAGATTACCAAAGTGGCAATATCCTCCAAGGCATTGTATAGATTTAATGCAATTCCTATAAGGATACCCATGGCATTTTTTAAAGAAATAGATCAAACACTCCTTAAATTCATATAGAACAACTCCCGCCACCCCCGCCCCGACCACCACACACAATGAATACCTAAAGGACTCCTTGGTAAATCAAAGATGAGAGGCATCACTTTCCCCAACTTCAAATTTACTACAAAGCAGTAGTAAATAAAACAGCATGGTATTGGAATAAAGGCAGGCTATCAGATCAATGGAATAGACTTAAAATATCCTGAGTTAGATACTCAGGTGTATGAGCAGTTAATTTTCAATAAAGTAGCAAAAAATAAGAAGTGGAGCAAGGAAAGACTCTTCAACAAGTGGTGCTTGGAAAACTGGTCAGCCACATTCAAATAACTGAAATCAATCATCTTTCTAATATCATCCACAAAGTTCAAGTCAAGATGGATTAGACCTTGATATCAGATCTGAAGGTACAGAGAGACCTTGATATCAGATCTGAAGGTACAGAGAGGAAAACTTAGGCAGAATTCTCCATGACATTGAAACTAATTCTCTTTAAGGATAAGGCACCACTGACCAAGAAACTTAAAGCACAGATTGAAAAAATATGACTACATTAAACTAAGAAGCTTCTGCACTTCAAAGGAAATGATGACCAGAATACAAAGACAGTCTATGGAATGGGAGAAATTATTTACCCAACACTCACCTGATAAAGGTTAATATCCAAGATATACAAGGCACTGGTAAAACTTTACAAGAAAAATAAATATACAACCCCATCAAAAATGGGGAGAAGAGGTGAAACAAAACTTTCTCAAAGAAAAAATTCAAATGGACAAAGTGCACATGAAAAAGTATCAGGGAGATGCATGTCAAAACAACAATGAAATATAATCTTACAGCACAGAGTTTGGCACACATCGAAAAGAACAACCACTGTTGGCATGGATGTAGAGAGAAAGGGACTCTCATTTACTCATTCAATGCCACATGGTCGATTTCTGGACATTCCTCAAGAAACTAGATAGTGAGCTTCCATATAACCCAGAAATATCACTCCTTGGAATATGCCCTAGTGGCCCCAAAACACAATGCAGAAAAGCCATATGTACTCCTGTTCATTGCAGCACTATCAAACTAGTCAGAATCTGGAAACAACCCACGTTCTTGAGAACAGATGAGTAGATAAAGAAAATATGGTCCATCTATTCAATGGATCACTGTACAGCTGTATGGATAAATGAAGTCATGAAATTTGCTTTTATATGGATGGACATGAAGAGTATCATGCTGAGTGAAATCATCAGGGCGGAAGAGAGAAACATAGAATGATTGCACTCATTTGCAGGATATGAAAAAACATAGTAAGTAAATAATTCAAAAAAGACAGTAAAAACAAAGGCCTCAAGGACCAGTCCATGGTAGAAAGCATGCCAAGAAGGGCAAGAGGGAGAGCAGTTAGGACAGAGGAGGCAATATTATCATAGTTAGAAATGATCACTCTGGACACAAACTGAATACTGAAAGGAGGTGAATCAATATGCTTGATATCCTTATAGTAATAATATTGTAAACCACAGTGCCTAAAAGGAAAATATGACAGAGAGGGAAGAAAAGTGGCTGCCATAGAGGCAGACTGCAGGCACAGGTGGAGGAAGTTGGGTAAAAGGGAAACTGGGAACATTAGTGATGGGAAATGTACACTGGTGAAGTGTATGACTGAGACTTGGTCATGAACAACTTTGTATATCTCATGGTGATTCAACAGAAAGAGAAGGAAGGAAGGAAGGAAGGAAGGAAGGAAGGAAGGAAGGAAGGAAGGAAGGAAGAAACTTCCCTTATATATTCATTCCAGTTTCTAATAAAATAAAGTTGGAATGGCTTTCAAGAATAGCCAGTATTTTTGGTATAAACATGAAGCCAGAGAAGTATACTGTATGTTCTCAGTTAGGTCAGAAACAGGAAGAAGAAGTTTCCCCAACCCACCCACATCTTTTAAAAGTATTTCCAGTTTCCTCACCTTTACTTCTTTATACATACATATACACCAGCTATACCATTGCCCTCTCCCCAAAGTTCAGAAATTTTATGGCTCCAGGTTTGGCTGCCCAAAGAATGCGAGTCACCTGCCTGAGGACTTACAAAATCTCATTAACTAGCTGTTCAAACATTTTAATGGTGTTCAATATCAAAGCAAAAGTACTCATATTTCCTGTGAAATATATAGGACAAAAGTTAATTCATCAAATGTCATGTAAGAAAGAAAAAGAAACTTGGCACAGGTAGAAGAACCTAGATAATTTGTATTTTTAGAATTATTTTCCCCAGTAGACCACCCATTGCTCTTCCCATAAAGTTTATTGTGGCTGGCAGCTCAGAGTTCTTTGCCCCCCACCCCTATGAGTCAAAAGTTAGAATGAAGTTTCTATAACCTCTAAATTGACCTACCTCCCTGAAAAGGTCCCACAAAAGTGCAGCCCTTTTTTAAATGCCTCAAGAACCGTACGCCTCTAAAATTTTCTATTGATAAACAGAATCAGGAAGAAAATGGAAGAGAAATAGGAAATGCCAAGGTCCAAGGATGTGTTGCTTTAGCCCTCTTATAATTTCAACAAAAGGTGCACCCCTTTTCATGAAATATCTGTTCCTGCAGTCTGATCATTCACATGTTGATTGAATTCCAAACCCAATTTGTCACTAATTTTAAACTGCTATCAAATGTGACAGCCAGGATGGAGAGCCACTGGTAGATGGAATCATATGTTTTACCACTGAGGAAAAAAAAGAAACTCAGGATTAAGGGGAATCATAGAAATGGAAATACTTCCCAGATTCCTAATGATCAAGCTAAATTTCTCTCTGTTTAAATGGCTACTCCTCAATTAAACTTATAAAAGCAGAAAAGCCAGTATATAACTTTATAGGCTGTCTAGTTCATACTGGTGTCACAGCCAGTTGCAAAAAGTTCAAATTCCTAATAAATGCTCTCTCAGGAAGGTCTGGATAGTATTTCCATTTGAAATTATCTTAAGAAAAGATTCTAAATTTTATACTACTTTCTTAAAATATTAGGAAACACCTTTCTTGGATACTTTTCAACAGATTTTTTTCCAACTATACACTTTATTTTTTTCACAGAAAAATATTATTCTGAATTCCCATCACAGATTTATTACGACTGACACTGAGCACATTATCTGTGATAGTATAGCTTTGCCTAAGATCCTGGTTTGTTTCAAACAAAGAAAGTCTCTGCATTTTTAAGAAACCTAAAACCAAAAAAAGAATGATAGCTTTAGGGCCATTGATACCTACCCAGATGCATGTAAGAAACTAATAGCATATTCATAACTATGTTTCAAACTCTCTTCTTTTGACACAGGTAAGTGATCCTCAGTATATCTCCCTCCTAGGCAAGTATTATGGTAAAAGGATTGCCACTATTAAATGCCACTATCAAATTAAGCTACTCACTGTTACTTAGTCTTATCTTTGATCCTACAACTTTTTGTCCATATCACACAGTTACATTCTTTGTAATGTGACAAGCCCTTAAGGCTTTATAGACACTTTCTTACTCTGTAACAAATTGTTATTCTTGATAGAGGTCTAGTTACAAGCCCCATGGAAAATAATACAAAAAAGAGTAAAGAGAGTGGAATATTCTGTCACAGACTCTCAAATATATGATGATTTAATATTTGACAAAGGAACAAGAAATGTGAAGTTGGACAAGTGGTACTTCAACAAGTGGTGCTGGGAAAACTGGATAGCTACCTGCAAAATAAATGGATTCTGACCTCTAACATCAGGCACAATAGTCAGATCAAAGTGTATTAAAGATCTCAATATCAGACCTGAATCCAGAAGGTACATGGAGGAAAATGTAGACAGAACACTCCATGACATTGAAGCTAAAAACATCTTTAAGTCATGGTGTTTCACTAATAAAAAAAAATTTAAAAAAAAAGAAAAAAAAATCTTTAAGGATGAAACAGCACTGTCCAAGCAAGTGGAAATGAATGTAAACAAATGGGACAACATCAAACTAAGAAGCTTCTGCACCTCAAAAGAAACAGTGACCAAAATACAGAGAGAACCAACAGAACGGGAAAGAATATTTATCTAATACCCATCTCATAAGGGGTTAATATCCAGGTATACAAGACACTGTACAGGGAAAAAAAAACCTCCAACCCCAACAAAAAATGGGGAAAAGAAATGAATAGAAGCTTCCTCAAAAAGAAATACAAATGGCCAAAAGGCACATGAAAAAATGCTCCACACCACTAATCATCAGGGAGATGCAAATCAAAACAACAATGAGATATCTCACACCACAGACACTGGCACACATCAAAAAGAACAAGAACAACCAGTGCTGGTGCGAACGTGGAGAGAAAAGGATTCTCTTTCATTGTTGGTGGGAATGCCAACTTTTACAAAAACACAAAATTTGAAACAAAGGAATAATTCCAAATACAAAACAGTCTCATTAGTTGTATTAAGATTTCAGTCCAACCCTGGACCCAGAGCAGTGCTTGTAGTAAAGAGTCCAATTGTCCTGCACTCTCCAGGAATTATAAGAGTCACCAATGATGAGAATCATTTAGCCCTGTTCTAAAGAAATGAAGTCTCTGGATCAAAACTGAAAAGGTGTTCCTGTAATAGCATCAGTAGTGGTTGCAGCAATGAATCCCAAGGGAGTAGCTATTAAGGGAGTTCAATAAATTTCAGGAAGCACAGGATCAGTTGGGGAGCACTGGAACAGGAGCATCACAACTTCTAGCAGGAGTACTTCCGCAGATAAATGCACCCATTCTCTGGTCAGGTTCATCGGCAATCACAGATGTGCAACCTCGCTCATGTTTGAGAAAAACACATTTTAAAAGTTATCAGAGGCTTTGACCATCGGGGTTTGGTCACCATGCCCTGTGAGTAGAAAGAAAGACAGAGGGAAGCTCCAACACAAATGGATATCCTAGAGAGAAATGAAAAGTTGTTCCTGTCAAGTCATTCCTTTCTCCTTCAGGAACCTGTGAATTCCAAGGAAAGGGTAAGAGTAAGGAATTGTTAATTCAAAATATGGAGGCCTGGCGTTGTCCAATCCATAAGAGGGATATAAGGAATGCTGTAATCTGAATTCATGAGGTGTTTAAGGAGCTAGAGGTCTTGCTCTAGGTCCTCTGATGCTGGCTCCTCTTCTTTCCCTTGTGACTTCCAGCTGAAATCAGTTTGGTGATGACTTGGGGTTGGAATTTGAAGGGCTGTGAGTCTCTGGTGGTCTGATATCCAACTCAGGTAGATGAATTCTACTCCTGATGGAATGTAACAGGACCCAAAGTTTCTCAATGTGGTTATCAGCTGTTGAAACAAAAGCATAGCCTTTTCCTCAAATGAGGAGTTCCCTTGCTACATTCAAGTGGGAAAATACCTCCTTTTTTGTTTTTGAATTGCCATGTCATATATCCACTGAATATGGAGAGGTGGTAGGCTTAAAGCTGCAGTGTTCTCTTAAAAGTCAAACTGCTTCTCCCTAAGAGTAGCGACTATAGTGCCTTGTGGGATTGGCCCCTTTATACCAAAATTTAATTTGTAGCAACACTGGGCAAGGGTTATAGTAACCATATCGAGGCAGGTGTGCTGTGCCTCCTGTGCTTCCTGTCGTCACTGACTGTGCTTTCTGTATGTTCACTGTAGCACTGTTCACAATAGCCAGAATCTGGAAACAACCCAAGTGCCCGAGAACAGATGACTGGTTAAAGAAATTTGGTACATCTACACAATGGAGTATTATACAGCTATTAGGAAAGATGAAGTCATGAAATTTGCTTATAAGTGGATGGTCATGGAGAATATCATGCTAAGTGAAATGAGTCAGAAAGTGTGGGACAGATATAGAATGACTGCACTCATTTGTGAAATATAAAATAACATAATATGAGACTGACACCCAAGGACAGTAGACACAAGGGCCAGGAATATTGCTCCATAGCTGGAAACCTGCCTCATGATCTGGGGGAGAAGGCAGCTTGAATAGAGAAGGGATCACTAAGTCAATGATGGTTGGGGGGATCATTCAGAATGGGAGATGTGTACTGAAAGTAGATAAAGGACCAAATGTGATAGTCTCTCAGTATCTATATTGCAAGCCTCTAATGCCCCAAAGTAAAGAGAGAGTATGGGGGAAATTGTCTGTCATAGATGCAGGGGGAGGGTTAGCATGTGGGGCGGGGGTTAGTATGCTGGGGATATTGGTGGTGGAAAATGTTCACTGGTGGAGGAATGGGTGTTCCATCATTGTATTACTGAAATCAAACACGAAAGCTTTGTAACTGTATCTTACAGTGATTCAATAGGAAAAAAAAGCTAAGTTGTACCCACAACTCGGACTGTAAGATACAAGAAAATATTAATTACCTCTATGTTGCCTGCTCTTAAAAAATTAAACCCTGGTGGAAAATGGGTACAAAGAAAAATGTGAAATTGTTTACATGAATACCCTATTCTCTCCGTGTTCAATATAGGAACTGATTTGTGTACACATTCTGTGTCTCTTTTGGGTTCATTACATTCACCTAAATCTTTATAATTGAGATCCACATCTTAATTATTATCAAGATGCATCATTAAGATACATGTCAGGTGTAATATTGATGTTCATGCACTCACACACATGCACGCATGAATGCACATACTTGCCCATGCATGCGCACACACACCCACACCCACACACACACATCTGTGTGTTTCCCACACAAACTTAGTATCTGAGATAGCTAATTGAAATTAGGTGACCCTAGACACTTTGAACTTCAGTATTTACAAGGTAAATAACCATCAATGAATCTACAGAGGTAAGAACGGAATTTATAAAAATAAACTCATCTTGCATCTTCCACACCTACACTATTTCACATACTTATTCCTTTAACAAAGCCACCAGTTCACAGTCTACCCCTTCCTCCAGGCAATCCCAGGTTGCCCCAGACAGGATTAGTCTTTCTTCTACCTGATTGCTGAAACTAAGTTACTGCCCTCTGACTGCTACTCATAAAACAGGATTGTTTCTGAAAATATCTAGAGGGCAGATAACTGATGGGATTCAGTCTTATTTCTTCCCACATTGTCCTAGAACAATATGTCAATTTAGCCCTTAATTGTCCACTTCAGTCTTTGTTTAATATTTGTTATGCTCTAGTCTGAGCGTTTGTGCTCCCTCCAGATTTATATGACAGAAACTTAATTTTTAATGCAATGGTATTAGGTGAAGCCTTGGGAGGTGATTAGGTCCTAAGAGTGGAGCTCTCAGAAATGGGATTTGTATACTCATGGAAAAGGCCCCAGAGAGATTGCTCACTCTTTCTATGATGTGGGTGTCAGTAAAATTACACAGAGCTTTACAACACAAAGTTGGTTTACACTGTTACAGTGAAAATGAGGGAGGCATTTTCTCTCTATATATACAATCTAAGTAACTGTTGTAAGAGCTAATTTCATTGTTTATTATATTGGTGATATTGTAACCAACTTAATGATTATATTTTTGAATATTCATTTACATAATATATCAATCAGAAAAACAGTTAAGGGGCAAGGATATGTAAGGATATATATAAACACAAGTAATGAGTTGAGGAGTTGTTAGAATTGCTGTCCTGGAAGTTGCTGATGGACTTTTTTTTTTTGCTTTTTGGGTCACACCTAGTGATGCTCAGGGGTTACTCCTGGCTCTGTACACAGGAATTATTCCTGGTGGTACTCAGGGGACCATATGAGATGCCAGGGACAGAAGCAAGGCAAATACCCTACCCGCTGTACTATCTGCTGGACTTTTGTGAGCTGTAAATTAAGAGCTGTAATGCTGAAGATATTTAGTGTACAAAGTGCTATTCTTACTCCTATCCATAAGAATCCCAAAACTGGAAGTTAATCATTTTAGCTAATTCTGCTAGGATATCAATAAATACCAAATTTGTCAGCACCTTCAACTTTCAGGGCAATAGAATTATAAGAAATAAATGTGTTATTTACAAATGACCTAATCTATGGTATTTTAGCATAGAAGCCCAAATTGACTAAAACTAATTGGAGTTCTATGAAATTATTAGTGTTATTATAATTTTGGAGCTGGAGTGAGAGCATAGCAGGTAGGGCATTTGTCTTACATGTGGCCCACCTGGGTTTGATTCCTCCGTCCATCTCGGAGAACCCTGCAAGCTACGAAGAGTATCCCTCCCACACAGTAGAGCCTGGCAAGCTCCCCATGACGTATTCAATATGCCAAAAACAGTAACACAAGTCTCACAATGGAGACGTTACTGGTGCCCGCTCGAGCAAATTAATGAACAATAGGAGCACGATGCTACAGGGCTATTATAATCTTATTATATTACTGCTGTTATAATTGCTGATATAGTTTTATATCCCTCATCATTGATTAAGGCTCTATGCCTTAAATAAAAGCTCTTTTCAGTAAGGAGTGCTGCTTTCACTATCTTTGTGCCATTGTCTGTATGCAAAGTGAATACACAAGGCCATTTAAATACCTACCAGCTTTACATCTCCCTTCTGTTAAGGAGGGAAAAGTGGCTCGAGAATTTCCAAACCCTAATAGTTTTTGCTGTCTCCTGGCTCATTCTCCATAACCAAAGAACAGACTGCATCACCACTGGACCTACTCCAAGTCAGGAAGTGATGTCAGGCTGGTACAATTCTGTCATCTTTAAGAACACTGCGGCACCTCAAGAGCCAGCAAGGCTTGGCTTCTTCTACCTCTGTGATTATGTTTACTTTGCTTAAAGATAAGTTGAGGCATATAATTCTTCTCATAACCAGAGCAAGAAATTACTAGGTGGAATTTATTCCACTAACAAAATGATCAATATTCAATTTTTGACTCATAAAATTTGACCATTTATTTTCTTTGGGTAGGGGAGAGTGTACACCTGGCAAGACACAGGGGTTATTCCTGGCTCTGCACTAAAGAATCACTCCCAGTGGGACTCGGAGAACCATATGGGATGCTGGATAATGAACCTGTTCTATTTCCCTGAACTGCTCTGACAAAGGATTGATGAAGCCAGAAGTGAAAGGCTAGTATGGAGCAATATGGTGGCCATTTGAATGATATATATTTACATATCTAAATATAGATAATATACTAGATACATACAATGAAAAAATGTAAACAAAAAGAAGACTGTAGTCTTGAAAAAAATGAGGAAAACCCCAATTGCAACACAGTGGCTGCTGTTCTGGTTTTATTGCTATGGTCAATCATGTGTACTTGAGGGGAAAAAAGAACCCTACTTCAAGCCCGCATCTCTAAATCACATATGTTTATCTTTAGATGCTTTTGCTTTTCGGAAATCACAGTGAGAAAAAAATAGTGTGTGCTTTAGCTCAGAATTACAGCTACATTTTCTTTTTCTCACTTTTGTCTCTCTACAGCTCATCTAATCTAGGATCTCAGACCCTGTGAAACCCAGCATGTCACCTGAACCCACCAGAATGTCAAGGATGATTTTAAAGCACTTCACCAATCCATTATTCAAAATGAGAGACGTCTGTGATTTTAGACTCATTAATCTACCATGACATAACATGATATAATGAGACACACCAGACATTGAGACAAACTCCATGGGCTGTCACTATAGTGACCACTAAAGTCACTTATTGTTAGTATTTTTCAAAAGTTATGAGAGACCAGTATTGATACAAGTTCTACAAAAGAGAAAGTTCATTTGAACGCAAATAAGATTCCAAATCTCTATTTCCATCCTGGAGATTTCCTTGAAACTCAGAATAAAAAAAAATACTTGAAAGCAGTGTAAGGCAATTAAGACATTTACTTTTTATTCATTCATTTATTGTTGTGCTAAAACCAAGCTTGAGAATCTACCATATTTTTTTCCACAGTGGTGGAAATAGTCAACATTACCTCTAACAGTGAATTAGTTACTTTCTCCCCTAGTCCATGTGAGCCTTGGTTGTATCATTTTTTTCAGTGTGTGCCAATATCACTGATATTAATGATATCTAATTGTTGTTTTGATTTTTATCTGTTATGATAACTGATCAGTAGCACTTTTTCATGTGTCCTTTGGCCATTGTATGTCTTCTTTTAAAAGTATCTGTTAAGTTCTGCCTCTAATTTTTTGATGGTATTGTTTTTGTTGTTAAGTTTTATAAGTCTTTCATATTAAGATATTAGTCATTTGTTAAAAGAGTGGTCTGATAATTTCTCACAATCTGTAGAATTTCTTTTTATTCTAGTCATCATTTATTTTGCTGTGTGGAAGCTTCTTGATGCAATTTTGTTTATAACTGCTTCCATTGGCTTGGCCAATAGCCTTGAGTCATTTAAAATGCCTCTAGAGTTAATGGCAAAAAGAGTTCTATATATTTCACTATATAATTTATGTTTTTAATCCATTTTGAATTGACTTTTTGTATGGTGTAAGATAGGGGTCTGAGTTAATTTTTTGTAAATGACTGACTATTTTCCCAATACTACTATTGAAGAATCTTTCCCTATGCCACTTCATACTTAAATACTGTGTCAAAGATCAGTTGCCCATATACCTAAGGATCTGTCTCTGGACTCTCAATTGGCACACACTAAAAGGTTCCATTGACCTCAGAGTCTATCTTTATTCCATGCCACAAGTCTGGATTGCTTTTGCTTTGTAGTCTTTGTAGCATAATTTAGGTTTAGGAAGGGAAAACTTCCTATTCCCCCTTTTTAGGATTTTTTGACTATTTGCAGAACTTTATTTTTCCATAATTGAGAACTGAGATTCCATATGATGCAATAATTTCATTTTCTGGCATCAACCCATGAACCCAAAAATACTTTTGTGGAAAGATATCTGTGCTCCTCTATTCATTTCAGCACTATTTACAATACCTGATATCTGGAAATAAATCAGTATCCAGAGAGATGGCTCAACTAAGAAATTGTTGTATGATTTAGAGACAGAAGAAGAGAATTACAACACATACCTCAACAATTCAAGATATTATGAGAGGTTACTATCAATAGTTTTATACTGTAAAGTTGGAGAGCATTGACAGATTTTCAGAATCATGCTATCTCCCAAAATTGAGTAAGGAGGGAGTAGTAAACCTGAATGGGCCAACCACAAGCAAAGAAATTGAAGCAATACTTAATAATCTCCATATGAACAAAACCCTTGGTCCAGATGGCAAGTTCTAGCAAATCTTCAAAGAAGACTTACTACCTATACTCCTCAAGATCATCCAAAATATTGATGAAATGGGAATTATTCCTTACAGCTAAATTCCCTGACAAGCTTCTTTTCAGACCAAGTTCTCTGACAAGGAAATCTCAGCAAACTGAATCCAACAGCATATCAAAAGAATCATATATCATGACCAAGTGGAATTTTTCTAGAAATGCAATATATGAAAGCAAATTAACATAATAAAAACATAAATAAGACAAAATTCATATTTTCAACAACTCAATAAAGTAAAACCTTTCAACATGCTCAAACATCCATTCATTATAAAAAAAAATAAAAGCCCTCAAAAAATAGGTATGGAAGGAACCCTCCTCAAGATAGTAATATCCATTTATAATTCATACAAACCCACAGCCCATGTAATTTTCAATGGTGAAAAACTGAAAGTATTCCCTCTGAGATCAGACACAAGACAAGATGTCTACTGTCTACACTCTTATTCAACACAGCATTAGAAGTTGTAGCAATAGCAATCAGGCAAGACAAAGAAATAAAAGGGATCAAAATTGGAAAATAAGTCAAATTATCACTACTTGCAGACATATGTGTGACTGTATATAGTAGACACCAAGGAGTACACAAAAAAGAATCGAAATAATAATGTCCAAAATCATCAAGTGCCTTGAAATCAACTTAATAAAAAGAGGTGATTAATCTTTACCATAAAAACTATGTTTATTGAAAATATATTGAAAAAGACCTTAGAAGATGAAAGATTGCATGTTACTGGATTGCAAGAATAAATAAAATTTTCAAAATGACCACTTTGCCTCGATATTATATAGATTTGATTCTGGTAGAGGTCCCTGGGGGACTTATGTGAAGTGAGAAAGAGCAAAGCAGTGGCCTCAAGAAAGGGATCTGAAGCTTCTTCAAATCTACCTCTGCCACCCCAAGAAAAGCTGTAGATCTAGAACTGATAAAGTTTGTGATGAACCCTTACATGGCATGACCTTATAAGTGCCAGCCCTACTAGGTAACCACCAAAACATACTTGATGTCCACTTGTTTAGTGTGGCATGGGAGTTGATCCCCACATTGATCAATTTGGGAATTTCTGAGGGAGCTGTGAACTTAGGGTGAAGTGAATAATTGCTCTTTGCAGAAAATCCTAGACCTTACCCAGTCCTTCTAGGTCTTCCCTTTCTCTCAGAAAACAATTTCAGGAAGAGACAAGCAGTCAGGTGAAAACAGGTTTTAATTTAGAAATTTTGAGAAAGGGAGGGAGAAAGAGAAAAAAATCCATTTAATTCATACAATCCTATTCAATGTAGATAAATTACCTTGAGAAAAATAGAGAGAGAGAGAGAGAGAGAGAGAGAGAGAGAGATGTGTTCAAAACAGAACATGGACTTATCCAAAGATAGAATGTTGAGTCCTAAAGACTATTTTCTCTCATCCTCAGAAAACTTCAGTTGTGTTGGCCTGAAGTTGAGGATGAAAGAGTTCATCAGGTATTGTCATAAAGGAAGAGCTTTGAACTTTTTGATGATCTTCTTTCATGTCCTTATCAGAGTCTTCTGTATATGCTAAAAAGTTTGTTCTCTCTGTAGTGAGTCCACCCTTCCACAGTGGCACCAGATAATTGTCCCATCAGGCCTTAGTTCCTGTGCTCACAGGTGGGCTTTCTTTGCAGTCTTAGGGCTAATGGCCTTATAACTTCCCAAAATCCCATTGCTATGGGGAATTTGAAGGGAGGTTGACACTTCTATGTCTACCTGCCTATCTGCTTCAAATTCAGCTACAATCCTTATCCAAATTCAGGTATCCGTCTTCAAGGACTTAGAATGGTCAGTAATAAAGTTTGTGTGTATCCAAAGCTATTTGGGATAAAATAAGAAATTGGGAGGTATCTCATTACTTTAACTGAAATTATACTGTGAAGCAATAGTGATCAAAACATCATGGTGATGGAATAAGGATAGATTCACTGACCAATGGGGTACAATCAAATACCCAAGAAAAATCTCCAAATCTATGCTTAGCTAGTTTTGAGATACATAAAGTAAAGATAGCATCTTTAACAAATAGTATACTGGCAAACTAAATGTAAAACAATGTTGTTGGATTCATATCTCACAGTTTACACAACATTCAGTTCAAAGTAGATAAAATACCTAAAGAAAAAATTATAGGTAGAACACTCCAAGATTTGGACCTCACGGTGTTTCCAATGATATGATCTCATTAGCAAAAGAGACAGTAACAAAAATAAATGGGACTACATCAAATTAAAGAGTTTCCACATGGCAAACAAAACATGGCCTAAAAACAAAAGACATCCAAATTAATGGAAGAATATATTTTCACTCAATACATCAGATTAAACGGTTATATCTAGATATAAACAAAATACTCTCAAAATTCAACAATAGCCAAAAAAACCCCCAAAATCCTATAAAAATGGGGAAAGGAAATGAGTGAACAGACATTTCTCTGGAGAATGCAGATATATAGCCAGTGATCATTTAAAAAAAGTGCTCATCCTCACTTATTATCAGAGAAATTCAAATTCAGATGACTCTGGAAAATCATCTCACATCAGTGGGAATGGCACATATCAAAAAAATAATGGCTATGGTCTGTTTAAACAGGGATTTCATAAAAAGAAACTCTTCTCCACTGCTGGTGGGAATACTGTCTGGCTCAATCCCTATGGAAAACAGTATGGATATTTCTCAGAAAATCAAGGTAGTGCTACCATATGACTCATCAATTCTACTTCTTGGTACCTACACCCAGAATACAAAAACATTCTTTTCAAAGGACATAAGCACACCATTATTCATTCAACACTTAGGAAGTAGAATTAACTTAAGTGTCCAATGACCAAAAAATGAATTAATGAAGATGTGGCATATTTAGAAAATGGAATGCTATACAAAACTATGTAATATTTACTGGTTTGGGATATTGGAAACTAATAGAAAGTATTTTTTTTAGAAAAAAGAGAATTTAAACTCTGCAGATACATATGGATAAACTCTCCCACGTATGGCAAAGTTTTCACTTATTAATTTTAAGATTTATCTAATTATTCATATTCACTGTATGCCCAGAATTTTCTGTGTTGTGAATGGAGTATAAAGATACCTGAGATTTAGACCTGTTTATAGGGAACTGGTGGATAATCTGATGACTGACAAAAATAGTTGCAAGATGATCAGTAATATAGCAAATATGTCCATATACAATAAAGATTATTAAGCAAAGTAGCACGATATTTTAAAGAAATAAAAGCACTAAGCTAAATTAAAGGTAGTCATTCAATAGAAATTATCATTATATGCTGTTCACTAAATTTGGTTGTCATGCATAAAACACTTATCATTAAATTAAAAACCAACTCTTCCACAAGTAGTGTTGATAAAACAGGATAACCATGTGTGAAAAACGAAATTAGAATCTCATATCTCACATTATTCAAAAAAGTAAATTCAAAGTAGATTAAAAACTCTGAAAAAAAAAACAGAATCCATAACAGACATTGAATAAAACATAGCTAGAACCTCAGAGGCATCTTCAATAAACTGACAACAGAAAAAACTGTCACTGTCACTGTCACTGTCACTGTCCTCCCATTGTTCATTGATTTGCTTGAGCGGGCCCAGTAACATCTCCATTTTGAGACCTGTTGTTACTGTGTTTGGCATATCAAATATGTCATGGGTAGCTTGCCAGGCTTTGCCGTGCAGGCGAGATACTCTTGGTAGTTTGCCGGGCTCTCCGAGAGGGGCGGAGGAATAGAACTTGGGTCAGCCATGTTGGCCGCTTGCAAGGCAAACACCCTACCCACTGTGCTATCACTCCAGCCCGACCACAGAAAAAAATGATGGCAAAAATAAAAATAAACAAATATGATTACATGAAATTAAATAGTTTCTGCACAGCAAAAGAAGCTCAAGCTAAAATTCATTCATTCATTCATTCATCATCCTGTTAATCGTCGATTGCCTCGAGCAGGCCCCAGTAACGTCTCTTTCATCCTAGCCCTGAGATTATATTCAAGGCTTTTTAGGAGAATGAGACCCATCATTGTTACTGGTATTTGTCATATTTGGTGCGCCACGGGGAGTTTGCCAGACTCTGCCCTGTGGGCAAGCTAAAATAAAGACATCTAACTGTCTAGGAGAAAATACTTGTACATAAATGTAATAGATAAAGGACTGATATCTAGGGCCCATAAAGCACTCATAAAATTCAACAGTAAAAAACTCAATTACCCCATCCAAAAATGGGGGGGGTGGGAAAATGAGCAGAAACTTCCTTAAAGAAGACATATGGGTAATAATAGACATACAAAAAAAGTGGTATCATCATCACTTACAATTAGGAAAATTCAAATAGAAACAGCAACGAGATATTGTCTCATACCAATAAAAATACTTATATCAAAAAATCTGGAAAGACCGAGTGCACCGTCCTGGCTCGGCAGCAGGTGCCTGGCGGTGCTGGCGTCCAGGTGGTTCTGCTGGGCTCCGTCACCTCCTCCTAAGGATGCATCCCGACTTGTCTCCACACTTGCACACTGAAGAGTGCAACATCTTGATAAACTTGCTTAAGGAATGTCACAAAAATTACATGGAAAAGAGGATCAAGAGCAGGGAGCATGGTAATGCAATGCGAAAGAGACTGTTTAATTCTTCCGAGGAGTCTGAAAAATAAATTGTGTTTTCACTGGATGCCTTGGCTGAGAGAAGACCTAAAGCCTCTTGGTTGGCAGCTGAAAGAATCCCCCCATTTGGTCTCCAGCACCCTTTGCCGATCTGTAGACACATGCCATGGAAAGATCCGGAAAAGCCTGGATTCTGACAGTGTGGGCAGAGCCTTTAGTTCTCTCCAGCAAACTTGACTTCCCGCTTCGCCCGTTTCCCTCCACCAGGGAACACTGGAGTCACTTCTCTCCCTCTATAAAATAACTGGTTTTAATCATAAAAAAAATCTGGAAATAACAAGTGTTGGTAGAATTGTAGTGATAAAGGAACTCTTATTCACTGTTGGTTCAACCTCAATAGAAATAAATATGGAGATCTTCAAAAAATAGGAATAGACCTCCTACATCACATTGTAACAGCACTACTGGACATCTACCCCAGACACAAAGACTTTAATTCAAAAGGATATATATTCCTTTATTCTTTGCAGCACTTAGCACAATAACCAAGGAATGAAAACAACTCAAATGTCCAAATACAAATTAGTTCATAGAAAAGTTGTCATATATGTATAAATAATTAACAAAGAGCAAAGTCATGTGTTTTTCCACTACATCGATGGACGTGGAGAAAATCATGCTGAGTGAAATGAGTCAGAAGAAAAGGAGTGGATATAGAATGCTCTCTCTCATATGATTTAAAGATGCATAACAAATGATCAGAACAGAGCTTTTGAAATTTTGTGAACAGAACTGAGTTTATGGCGAGGAGGTGGTGAAATAGAAGGGCCATTAGGACCTTGGTGGAAGGAAGTTAATACACCAGTGGCAGGTGTAGCTTTGACATGACATATGCATAAAACAATCTCTAACAGTATTAGAAATAACAATACCTCAACATCAAGCAGAGGGAAAAAAAGCTCACATTATAGAAGACAGAATGCTTACAGGATGCCATAAAATTTATGATGAAGATAAAGCTAGACTTTAACATTCTGATGTATCACAAGTTGCTTTTGGAATGTACTTTCATGTCAGAAATTCAGTCACAGTATAGACTACCTTTTGTAACTTCAACTAATCTTTCTACAGAATACAGGTCTCCAAGTTTCTCCAATTTTCAGATCCAGTACAGAGCTATAAGAGGGGTTTACACATACCTTTGGGGATATATATCTCAGTCTTTGGATTTGCATAAGGAAAAAACATTGGAAATTTTTAAATAATTTTAATAATATTTAATGTGTATTTTTCCATGAACCATCTTCTCATGTCATTTGTCAGATGAATACATAAAGTATGAGGGGAATGAGGAGATTCACAGATCATAAGTGTGTGTTACTTCTGCAGGTTACAGGCACCTGGTTAGAAGATCTATGAATATATAAAATTTGTTTTAGTCAAATAAATACTCACCAATGGGCAGGAAACTTAAGAAGATTCTGACTAATAAACCACAAAATACATATAATATTGATGATAAAGTGACAAGGAATCCACCAGAAAATGGGGGCACAAGCTATCTCCTTGTTTGAGCCTTTTATCAGCCACAGTATGACATTGAAGTCATGATGATCTAATTTAGACAATCAATTTTGTTCAAAAATGGAAAAAAGCAGTCAATGTATTTTATATGTACAAAGAAACATTACATTAATATGTTTTTGTCTCTGGATAACTGGACTTCTGATTATTATATTGTACAGGAGTGATAGCACAGTGGTAGGGTGTATGCTTTGTGCGCATCTGGCCTGGCCGAGCCCGGTTCAATTCCTCCGCCCTTCTCAGAGAGCCCAGCAAGCTACTGAGAGTATCTCGCCCACATGGCCAAAGCCTGGCAAGCTACCTGTGACATATTCAATATTCCAAAAACAGTAACAAGTCTCATGATGGAGATGTTACTGGGTCCGCTCGAGCAAATCGATGAAAAACGGGAGGACAGTGCAGGCAGTATAGTATAGATTATTGTATGTTAATTAAAGATAGTATATAATTTACAAATATTGAGAAATGGGGGTGTACATATTTAAAAGACTTTATTAATAAAGTAAGAAAAAACTCAACATCACTGAGATAGTTTATTAAAGTTATTTGGAACAAATTAACAAATGCACTAAAAAATCTATTATAAAATTATTTCATCATGATACTAAAAAGACAAAATTGATTACATGTATTTTACCTATTAACCAAAATTAATAGAAAAACGTAGGCTTTGGTGCCACACCTGGTAGTGCTCAGGGGTGACCCCTGAATTAACACTCAGGAATTATTCCTGATGGTGCTTGCTGTTGTCCCAAAATCCCAAATGGGATCGGACCACCGTCTCCTTCGTGCAAAATTCTACTTCACAGAGCGGGGAGAAAAGGCTGCAAAGTTTAAGAAGAGAACTCCCAAAACAACCACCAACTGGGAGCTCTTTGGCACTATGGCTGCAACATGGGAAGATGCCGTTGTTGACAACACTGACGAGGAATGCGATCGACTGGTTCAGCACCTCCGTGATTGTGCGAGGAATGCCAAGAGGGAGATAGTCACAAAAAAATGCCTGTCTTCGAAAACTTTTGAGCTTATTCACCAACATGGTTTGGCATATGCCTCAGGCAACCGCAAGCTAACGTCCAAGCTCGCAAAGCAGTGCAGAGATGCGATCAAGGAAGACCTCAAAGAGAGAAGAACAGAAGTGCTGGTAGATGCAGCAGAAGCCGGGAAAAGCATTCGTAATGCCCACCTGTCCTTCGCCAACTACAAGACCAAGATGACTTCTCTCCGACATCCTGATGGATCCATCACATCTTCCAGAAAGGCAGTGGAGAAGATTATCCATGACTTCTACACAGATCTCTTGGATAGCCATGTCCACCTGCCCACATACCAAATTCCACAGGATTGATATGTCGTTCCCAATGTTCTCCCTTCCAAAATCCGACATGCCATTCCGTGGGTTAAGAAACGAACAGCACCCAGCCCAGACAAGGTCAGACCTGAACACCTGAAGAACCTGCCATCAGCACTCATCAATATGCTGGCTCAGCTCTTCACATGCTACGTGTCTCAATGCAACGTTCCATCCCAGGGAAAATCAGCAGGACTGTACTACTGTACAAGAAGGGAGACAGCCACAACATTGGCAACTATCACCCAAACTGCCTATTCTCTGTCATGTACAAGCTGTTCACTCGAGTCATCCTGAATAGGATTGGCAAAACACTAGATGAAGGACAACCATGTGAGCAAGCCAAGTTCCACAAAGGATTCAGCACCATAGACCATATTCACATGATAACCAAGCTCATTGAGGTTTCTTGGGAGTTCAAGATGCTGCTCTGTCTAACGTTCATTGATTTAAAGAAGGCCTTTGATTCTGTTGAGATGGAAGCAGTCACTGAAGCCCTAGCCAATCAGGGCATTCAAACTCAATACATCAGGATCCTTCGTGAGCTGTATTACGGATTCACTACCAAGATCTCACCATTCTACAAAGAAGTAATCTTTGATGTCAAGAGAGGGGTTCGGCAGGATGATACCATTTCACCGAAACTCTTCAGTGCCACCCTTGAGAACATCATGTGATGACTGGAATGGGAAGGAATGGGAGTGAAGATAGATGATCGGCAACTACATCACCTCCGCTTTGCTAATGACACTGTTCTAATAACACCAAACATTAGTCAAGTGGCACAAATGCTGGCCAACTTTGACCGTGAGTGTGGAAAGGTTGGACTACAGCTGAATCTTACAAAGACAATGTTTATGAGAAACAGCCTCAATCCTGAAGCTCCATTAACTCTCAATGGAATGACCATCTCTGAATGCAAAAGTTATGTGTACCTAGGATCGAGAAGTCAACATGATGAATGACCTGGCACCTGAGTTCCGCAGGAGGAAGAGAGAGGCTTGGAACACCTTTAAGAGCTTCGAAGAAATAGCTAAGAGGATGAAGACCCTTCGGCTCCAGGCACATCTCTTTGATTCCACTGTTCTTCCTGCATTAACATATGCCTCAGGGACCTGGGCCCTATGCAAACAGGATGAGAATGCTAATTCAGGTCTCCCAAAGAGGAATCAAAAGAGCTATGCTTGGAGTATCACATTTCACTCAAATGAGAAAAAGAATCCGGAGTTCTGACCTCTGTTGATGATCAAGAATCAGGGATACTGTTTTGTTTGCCAAGGCGTCAAAAATCAGATGGGCTGGACACGTAATGAGATTTAGAGATGACCGCTGGACTAGAGTCATTACCGACTGGATTCCACGGGACGTCAAAAGACCGCGTGGCTGCCCACCTACCAGATGGTCAGACTTCTTCATCAAGAACCTGAATGATCGGTTTGAGGCTCTTCGTGTTCCTAGAATGAACAGACGCCATTGGGCTACACTAGCACGCGACAGGGACAAATGGAGATGTTACTGGCACCCTCTCAAGTCAAGGTGCTCAGAGTGAGATGTCAGGGATAGAACATGGGTCAGCCATCTGGAAGGCAAGCTCCTTACCTGCTGTACTCTCTGGCCCCAGAAAACTTAGGCTTTAAGCTACTTATCACCAACTTATTTGGGAGAAACAGACAAGCAAGTAAAAGCAAAATTTAGATAAGTTTTCAGACAGTTGCTAGAAGATGTCCTAATAAAATTACCTTTAACTGCTTGATGGTCTTGACTCTAACCAGGACGGTTGTTGAGTTGTTGCAAAAATAGAAATCATATACACTGGGGATTATTTTTCATATGGCTTTCACAGGTAAGTGCCAGACTTTAAAATTAGTGATTCTAGGCAAAGAAGAGCTGGTGACTGTAGAAGCCAGACTGTGATGGAAGGAAGCCCTCCCTTCCCCAGATGCGCACTGCCTCTCGAAACCTGTTGATTGGCCTTTAAAACAGTTGTGTAAGGCTGGTTAACTTTTCATTTTGAATCATGAATACAAGTTCATCTAAAGTGTTTGATAGTTCAATTTCTCCTCCCAGCCTTTACTGTAGCTCAGAGCATTGTGCGACATTCTCTATTGAGCTGAGAGAAATTTGAAATTATTTCTCAGATTCTTAAATTTCACTGATCTATTTGTTCCCCTTCATCATTCTAATAGGAAAATGAAGTCCCATTTTCCTTCTGACATTTTTCCCATTTGTTGACATCTTACCTGAAAATCAGCAAGAGCCAATAATAATTCTGAAGAGAAGTTACCAATTTCAAAAATATCACAAGTATTGTATGCACATGTGCTATAGTGCCTTTAAGATATATCTCTTCTTAAGGCTGAAGCAGCAGTACCACAAGCAAGGCTGCCTGCACATGGTCAACACAGATTCTATCTCTGAGCCCTACAGAAGTGATGTCTGAGAGCAGAGCCAGGAGTAAACCCTGAGTACTGCCAGTACTGCCCAAATAAATAAACAAATAAAAAAGTCTTTCTTCATTCTCAAACCAAATATATATAAATATTGTGAGATATAGATAGATAGATAGATAGATAGATAACAATGGAGATGTTACTAGTGCCCATTCGAGCAAATCAATGAACAACAGAACAACAGTGCATATACATATATATGTATACACACACACATATATATATATATACACACACACATATATGTAATACATTCTCAAAGGAATTTTTTCAAGTATACCAAATATAAACAGAGGCTCAGTATGTCTAATCAACTACCCTTTCCTCTTATTTTTCAGTAAATCCATTCAATCAAATCCCAGAAAAAAAACATCCTGCCAAATTTAGGAGGGATCACTTCATTATTTGATCACTTGACACATTACTCATCGATTTGCTCAAGCGGGCACCAGTAACATCTCAATTTGTTCCTGTTGCGTGCTAGTGTAGCCCAATGGAGTTTGCTTGTTCTAGGAACATGAAGTGCCTCGAACTGATCGTTCAGGGTCTTGACGAAGAAGTCTGACCATCTCGTAGGTGAGTGGCCACGCGATCTTTTGACATCCCATGGAATCCAGTTGGTAATGACTTTAGTCCAGCGGTCATCTCCAAATCTCATTACATGTCCAGCCCATCTGAATTTTGACACTATGGCAGAGGATCTCTGTTCCTGGGTCTGTTGAGCCTGGAGTCCAAGATCTCAGAGTTCCACTTGCCTGGTTCTGTGGGGCTTCACTTGTGCATGAGTCTCTGCCCAAGCTTCTGGAAAGCATCCTGGAGCATGGCGGCTGCTGGATAGTGAAGGTAGTGGACCAAGACCATCCATGGTAAATCACAGTTCCAGAAGGCTGACTCTAAACGTTGGACTTGGGAGTCTCCTGGTGGATGGTTTCACAACGATATTGACCTCATCATATTCAATCAACAGTTTTGCCTAACTGATTTCACTGTTGTCCCCAAATTTCAAATGGGATCAGACCACCATCTCCTTCGTGCAAAATTCTACTTCACAGAGCAGAGGGAAAGGGCTGCAAAGTTTAAGAAGAGAACTCCCAGAAAAACCACCAACTGGGAACTCTGTGGCACTATTGCAGCAACATGGGAAAATACTGTCATTAACAACAGTGATGAGGAATACGATCGACTGGTTCAGCACCTCCATGATTGTGTGAAGAATGCTAGAGAGAGATAGCCACGAAAAAATTGCCTGTCTTCGAAAACTTTAGAGCTCATTGGCCAACGTGGCTTGGGGCAAGCCTCAGGCAACTGTAAGCGAACGTCAGAGCTTGCAAAGCAGTGCAGAGATGCGATCAAGGGAAGACCTCAAAGAGAGAAGAGTAGCATTTCTGCAGATGTGGCAGAAGCTGGGAAAAGCATTCACAATGCCTACCTGTCCTTTGCCAACTACTGGACCATGATGACTGCCCTCCGACGTCCTGATGAATCTATCACATCAGATCTATCACATCTTCCAGAAGGGCAATGGAGAAGATTATCCATGACTTCTACTCAGATTACCTCGATAGCCACGTCCACCTTCCCACACACCAAATTCCGCAGGATAGATATGTCGTTTCCAACGTTCTCCCTTCCAAAATCCTACACGCCATTTTGTAGATAAAGTAGTAAACAGAACCTGTCCTAGACAAGGTCAGACCCTAACACCTGAAGAATCTGCCATCAGTTCTCATCAATACACTCGCTCAACTCTTCACACACTACCTGTCTGAATGCAAGATTTCGTCCCAGTGGAAAACCAACAGGACTATACAAGAAGGGAGACATCCACGACATTGGCAACTATTTCCCAATCTGCCTTTTGTCTATCATCTACAAGCTGTTCACTCAAGTCATTCTGAATAGGATTGGCAGAATACTAGATGAACAACAACCATGCGAGCAAGTTGAGTTCCACAAAGGATTCAGCACAATAGACCATATCCACACAATAACGAAGCTCATTGAGGTTTCTCATGAGTGATAATCTGTCTAACGTTCATTGATTTAAAGAAGGCCTTTGATTCTGTTGTGACAGAAGTGGTCATCGAAGCCCTAGCCAAAAAGGGCGTTCAAACTCAATACATCAGGATCCTCCATGAGCTGTATTGCGAATTCACTACCAGGATCTCACCACTCTACAGGGAGGTGATCATTGACATGAAGATCAGCAGCGTGATACCATTTCACCGAAACTCTTCAGTGCCACCCTCGAGAAGATCATGCATTGACTGGAATGGAAAGAAATGGGAGTGAAGATAGATGGTCGGCAACTACACCACCTCTGCTTTGCTGATGACATTGTTCTAATAACACCACACATTAGCCAAGTGGAACAAATGCTGGCTGACTCCGACTGGGAGTGTGGAAAGTTCGGACTACAGCTAAATCTCACAAAGACAATGTTTATGAGAAACAGTCTTGTTCCTGACATTCTATTCACTCTCAATGGAACAAACATCTCTGAATGCAACAGTTATGTGTACTTAGCTCTAGAACTGAACATGACGAATGACCTGGCACCTGAGTTGTGCAGGAGAAAGAGTGGCTAGGAATGCCTTCAAGAGTGTCAAAGAAATAGTTAAGAGGATGAAGAACCTCCAGCTCCAGGCACATCTCTTCAATTCCACTGTTCTTCCTGCATTAACATACACCTCAGAAACCTGGGCCCTATGAAAACAGGATAAGAACGTTATTTGGGTCTCCCAAAGAGGAATTGAAAGTGCTATGTTTGGGAACACCTGCAAGGGTGATTAGAGGCCACCCTAAAAGCCTCTCTCCTTCTCGGAGAGACTGGCAAGCTACCGAGACTATCCCACCCACATGGCAGAGCCTGGCAAGCTATCCGTGGTGTATTCGATATGCCAAAACCAGTAAATACAATGGGTCTCATTCCCCTGACCCTGAAAGAGCCACCAATATGGCAGCATTAAGAAGGATGAGGAAGGAGAGGCTGATAAAATCTCAAAGCTGAACTAGGCTGCCATAACGATGAAAGACAAAATTGTGTCTCTGTACTTTCAATGCATGTACGCTGCCATCTGATGCATCCATTGAGGACCTGATGGTACAAGCGGAAAAGATCAAGTACGACATCATTGGTCTGACCAAGACAAGAAGGCATCAATCACATCACACTGTTTTCGACACTGGAGAAGGACTCTTCCTCGGAACATGCGACAAAAGAAGTGTTGGTGGTGTTGGTGCCCTTGTCAACATGAACTTGGCCATGAGCATTGATTCATTCGAATGCCTAACAACCCGAATTGGACTATTACACTTGAATAAATGTGGTTCGCTATTGGCATTTTCTATCTCCATTGTCTACACACCAACATCCAATTATGATGAAGGAGAAATCAAGAAGTTCTACATGGAGCTGGAGAAGTTCTAAAGAAGACCACACCTTCTACAAGATCTTTGTTGGTTATTTTAATGCCAAGATAGGACCGAGAAGATCAGCCGAAATCCACATTGGGACCCATAGCCTAGAATGGAACAGACAGGGTGAGAGACTATCTGAGTTCATCATGTCTACCAAGACCATCCATGTTAACTTAGGTGGGAAAAGACCCAAAATTCTCAAAAACTTATTTTAAGAAACTGTCAGGGATTATGGATTTTAATATAATTATACATTTGCTAAAATGTTGACAAATTCCATTCTTTCAAATAATCTAAATTTAGATTAGTGGGTGGCAACCACAGTTTGAAATAAAATTAATTGACAAGTATAACAAACTTTTCTGACCTATAATGAAGTAAGTAGCATATTCCTAAGCTTTACTCTACTGGGAGAATGAAGCTGCTGTAGGGGGTCTGTATTACAGATCTGCCCCAGAGAGGCCCCAGAAAGAAACTGACATTTAGTACAATTAAGGGAAAACAGTATCTGTATTTTTCACCCTAATTTAATTCCTCAATCAATTTTTCTTCCTAAAATGATAGCTGTATGTTACATACTTTTTTTCCTGTTACACCACCTCCTGATCTTGAGGACTTCACTGAGTAATCCCAATTGACTGAAGTGACAGTAGTATCTGTCACTGTATACTATGTGTACATCATCTCCTTTAATTGCTTCTGCAATGTAATAAAGTGTACTATTTTATTGCTCTTCTATAGATGCAGAAATGACAGTTAGGAGAGATGAGAATCTTGTTCAATATAAGGTGGGAGAAGCTAAGATGCTCTATTTTGTTCCCACAACTTTCCAATGCCTCTTACACATTTTTTCCCATGTGCTATCATCAGTGATGTTTGATTTATTCCCAATGGGTGTGGTACCTAGAAAACAAAAAATCTAAAAATATTCAGTACTCCCCAAAGGGATAGAAAAGAAGATTATTGCTTTAGAAGAGAACAGTAGAACATTGAGTGGGCAGTGGCCAATCCATAATGGCATATTGAGAAACTATTTCCCATCTCTCTCAACAGATAGACCTCCAAGATCCTATACTTATGGGTCCTGTGTTGAGCCTAGAGAGATAGTACAGCCAGTAAGATACTTACCTCACATCCGGACACCCGGCTTTGATTCCAGGTGGCCATCTGATCCTCTGAGCACCAGCAATAGTAATAGTGATCCCTGAGTGCAGAGCCAGAAAGAATCCTTGAGCAGAGCTAGATGTGGTCCCCACTTCAAAAAACAATAACAACAACAACAACAACAACTGTGAGTTCAGTACTCTAAAGATAAAACAAAGCTGTGGACTAGGTTATGTGGATAGTGAGGGGATAATTTGTGTCAGTGATTAGAAAAAGTCATTGAGTCACTGATTGGGAGATATTTTCAAGTATCTAAGATAAAATGCCATTAAAATTTCAACTTATGTTAAGGGAGGGAAGGAAAATATTGAATCTTTTATAAATATTGGGGATGAAGCAATAATACAATAGGTATGACATTTGCTTTGCATATGGCCAATTCAGGTTGATCTCTGACACCACATATAATCCCTTGAACCTACTAGGAGTAATATCTAAGTGCAGAGCCAGGAGGTAACCCTGAGTACTGCTGAGTATGGCTCAAAAAACAAAGAATAGGTATGGCATTAGTGCAGATAGAAATATTTTTTCTCCCTCACAACCTCAAATGAAAAACCACTACATTATAGTGATGTATTCTATTTCATGGGTGAAGCAATAAGATTCTAGGACCTATTTTGGAGAGAATGGCTCTGGTTCTATGTGCTTATTAATGAACAATATGACTAATCAATTAAGAACCGGAAAAGAATCATGGCAGCAAGTGAATGGTGGGCTGGTCATTGTATCTATTATTTTGGGGGGATTTGTCAACAGAGGAAGGAAGCAAATGTCCCTCAAATGGATGGGAAGGATATTATAAATTTGATAAAAAAATGAATCAACTTTTGAGCTTTTAATCATTTTTGATTGAGGTTTTGGTTAATGTAGGTGACAGCCCTTTCTGCCTACTACTTGGCATGTGTTACTGGGAGCCATTTGTAACACTCCCATTTTGCCTGTGAAAAGACATTTTAATTGAAAAATCATTTGCCCATAAAATTATTATCATCAATTCACATTCTACGAAAGGGCTGCATTATGACCATAAAACAATTTGTAAGTGGATTCATTTTACCCACTAAATCACTTTACATTATGTTGTGAACAGGATGATTAAAGGAAGTTAGCATTTTGTTGGCAAAGTAATTGCATTATTATGCATTTCATCCACACAGATACTTGTACTAGTGAGTCCATTTGTCTTGTTGACATAACATCTATATGTATTGGACTGAATGCATTTTGTTTAGTTGATGCAATTAATTTTATTCACCAAGAACTTTTAAACTTAGGCTAAATTTTTTTGTCATAGGAATAGATTTGATACGGAACAAATTAATCTTGCCTACATAATCTATGTTAATAAGTTTCTTCAAACATCCTCCTCAAGTTTAAAAGCAAAAACAGAGGAAATAAATACAAAAATCTTTAAATTTTTTCCTCTTGATTTGGTTTCTTTTGGGGTGGAGAGTCCTCCCAACCAATATTCAGAGAGGCTGGGAGTCATTCCTATGGTAATCAGATGGTTGTACAGGCCTAATGGTTCAATTCTTGGGCCAAACAGGGACCATCAGGTCCATACAGAAATAATACAGAGCTTAACAGTTAACAACTAACGTGCTTACTAAAAAGAATGAGACACAAATTTGTGAAGGGTTCCATATCTAGAGGCTGGAGAGACAGTAAAGCAGGCAGGGTATTTGCTCTGCATACAGCCAACCTGGGTGCTATCCCTGATACTTATTCTCCTTGAGCCTACCAGGAGTGATTCCTAATTTCAGAGCCAGGACTAATCCCTGAACACCTCCAGGTGTGGCCCCCAAATTAGGGCCATCCAACAAGCATTTGGAGTTATACTTGATGGCACCCACAGATCACCAGAATTATACTCAGTGGTACTTCAGGATACTTAGGGATGGGGGAATCATTTGGTTCCAAGAATCAAATCTGGGATCCTGCAGGTGTAAGGCATGTGATCCAGCCCTTTGGGCTATTGCCTCAGTCCTAGCTCAGTTTCTTTTGTTCTTTCCATGTAGAAATTTGGGAAATAAAAATGGTGGTAGGAAGGGAGGGGCTCCTCTACTCTAAATAATTGTACTGGGAAAATATTACCACAGTTGCTTTAAAAGGACTACATACATACAACTGTTTGAAGCATTTCTTGGCCACTCTCTTTCACTCGCTACTTCTTTCAGTACTTACAAAAGTGGATTTTGATATTCTGGAACAGGTCAGGTTCTGAATAAATTTGAGCTCCGAGAGAGCTTCAACAAATGTTGTTTCCTGCTTTCCTGCCTAAGAATTCCCTCTCCCCCTCCCCCATCCAGCAGACACTAAAAACCAGAAAACCACATTTTGCTGTCCCTGATGCTCTTACAGGACAGGACTGGGCAAACAGAGGTCATTACAGAAAGTCACAGGATTCATTCAATATATATATATATATATATATATATATATATATATATCTTGGGCACCTACTCATTTCATAAAAGATTAAGGAAGAGCAAAGTCATGCAATGAGGGAACTGAACATCTTCTGTAGGAGACAGATAATCAGAACTCAGTATAATGTGGGGAGTAGTTCTGATAGTGAGGGATGATCCAATTATGCTAAAAATGACCCAATTGGGCTTTTGAGGCAATGTACAAAGATGAGGACTAGTTAAAAAAACTCAGAGGAGCTTCACTGGAATTCAATCAAGAAGAGAGTTTTGAAAATGTATATATTGCAGCAATAAACGTTAGTTACATAGGTTTCCGCATCTAGATACATGCTTTTTTCCACTAAAGTTCTAGTTTCTTTTACATACAATTAGCCCATATCATTATAGAACTTCTTTTCAAAATCATCTTTTCAAGACCATTACAAGATACCCTCTTGCTCTCACTGGATGCTGGACACTTAACAAGTGGAATGTGTGGTTGATGGGATGCTTCACAGAATGGCCCGATTCATTCATCAACTAGTAGGCTTGTAGCATCCATGACTGCAAACTTCTCTCCTAGTCACTGTCACTGTCACTGTCCTCCCATTATTCATTGATTTGCTCGAGAGGAATAACATTGTGAGACTTGTTACTGCGTTTGGCATATTGGATGATACATCACGGGTAGCTTGCCAGGATTTGACGTGCAGGTGAGATACTCTTGGTAGCTTGCTGGGCTCTCTGAGAGAGGTGGAGAAATCAAACTCAGGTCAGCTGTGTTGGCCCTGTGCAAGACAAATGCCCTACCCACTGTGCTATCGCTCCAGCTAGTAAATATAGATATCCATCTTATCTTCCCAGGTATGTGCAATGTAGTCCCAAGTTTCTCAGAAACTGACACCTGCTGCTGCACATGCCGTCAACTACCAGCACATCTTAATGGAAGAATATAAAAATATGAAGCAAGTTGGAAACATGGTAATGACTCCAGAGACTGTTCATTAAGTCACACTAATCCCTTCCAAATCTAGGCCATATCCCAAACAACTGACCCAGAATGAAATGCCCACCCTAACTTCCCTACCGCAATTTCTTTTTTTTGTTTGGGACCACACTTGACAGCTCTCAAGGGTTATTCTTGGTTCTGCACTCAGAACTTACTCCTGGGGGGCTCAAGGGACCATACGGGATGCCAGGGATTGGACCTAGGTCAGTCATGTACAAAGCCAGTGCCATACTCTCTATTATATCTCTCCAGACCCCCTACTGACTCATTTTTTAAACACAAAATAATCTGGCTGTTCCGTTGTATAGAAACCATCCATACATGGCTATACAAAAAATTTTAAAAATTGGCAATGAATCTGAACATTACAAAAGCATCATAGTTAGATACTCATGGAATCCACCAGCAGGTGATAGGAGAGTTTGCAAACTCACACACAACAAGAACATGTAAGCAAGCACTTAATAATCTCACCCTTTATGTGGCTCCTATTTTATGTCACTGAAAAAGATACACACAAGACTAGATAGTTTTCCAAGACACACAATCAGGATTTATTGGGTATTAGAATCCAAAGCCAGGCTTCCTGGTTCCAAAGAACCAGTTCTCAGCTCTCACCAGAAGTATCCCTATTTATTCTTTGCAAACATTAGCCAAGACCCTATTACTTCTCAGTCTGAACTTTAGGAACCTAGAATAGACTGTGAGTAAATCCTTGGAAGTTGAATGCACTTCCTGAAATCCCTTGAACAAAAGACCAAATTCTTCAGTAGTCTTTGCTCTCTTTGCAGATCTATGGATTTTTTTAATAGTGACATTAATAAAATCTTTAGGTGCTATTTCTTTCACTTAGAAAAACAAATGGAAAATAGCTTTTGCTTACAGTGTATTAAGTTACTTTGAATTACTGAAAGCAATTTGCCAATGAATTTTCCTGGAAATTTTGAATATGAATAAGGGCATGTTACTTATCTGTCTGACACTTGCATAATGCATCCTCCAAATGGAATGCCAGCAATCAGCACCATATGTTTTCTCCTCCAACATGGGATTTTTTTATTAAATATAAGCATCACATTATTACTGGTCCCTGGGGAAAATGGTCTCAAAGAAATTATAGGAACAAAAATTTGGTTTTGAAGGAAACAATAATACTTTTCCCCATTGACAATTGAATGAAAAATTTAAAAATCAAACTCACAAGCAGAAGACATTTATATGCATCTAATTAGGTACATAATTGTTGATTTACATCTAAATACAAGCAGTCAACAATGAAGGGATTGAAAATGTATGTATAAGTAGATTTTTTTAAATTGGCGACTATACTTGCATGACACAAAACCATGTGATTAGTACATTTTGTGGCTCAGTTAATCAACTAAATATTATCTGATGACATATCAGCCCTACATAGAGTATATTAAAAATAAAATAAAATAAGGTGCCACTCTCCCTGTCACAGAAGCCAGACTACACATGAAAAGTCTCAGTCCTAGGACTCTGAGGGCTCCCTTCTCACCAACCCCAAACCCTAGATCAGAGAATAACACTGTCTGACATCAACTCTAATACTCCAAATCCAAACTTAACACACCTTATACTGGAGCTAGTGGATATAACAAACATACTTCACTGACCTTAAACCTGTCAGATATCTGAGTCAAATAAAAGAAGTTACTAGTTCAAAAACTAGTCATCGTCTAGGAGCAAGACAGAGTAAAGGAAATAACCTGAACGAAGAGGTATTGTCAGTATCACTCTGGCATAAACAACATTAATACACATAAAGCTCAAAGAACAATGGGGAAACTAAGCACCTCATCTGATATATCAGATACAGTTCTAGGCAAATCCTCAAGCCCATTAAAACACTCTAGCATGGTCAATGAGGACCTGGAATGAACACTTACTACATTGGCAACTGAAAGTAAGTAAGCACTGGACAGTGAAATTAAGCAAGCACTAGATGATAAATTCGATCAACTTAAAGAACTGATGACAGATTCCATACAAAATAAGCTGAAGGAAATAACAAACACAATAGCAAGCCATAGTAACAGAATTACATAGGTAGAGAACCATAAAGATGAACTGGAAGACAAGCCAGCATTGATAGGAAACTGGCAAAAGCAAAGAGAAGCGCTAGAATGAAAGGTCCTTAATGGATAACAGCAAGAAGAACAATCTCTGAATTATAGGAATACAAGAAGGAGAGGAAATTTGGAAAGGAGAAGAACAAGTGGTGGGAGAGATCACAATTGAGAATTTCCACACCCTCTGGAGAAGTCTAATATACAGATTCAAGAGGCCTAAAGGGTACCAAATAAATAAATAAATAAATCCAAACAGAACAGCTCCAAGTCATAGTAATCAAGATCACAAATCCAGAGAGACAGAATTCCTAAAATGTAGAGAAAGAAGAAAAACCTTAAATATAAGGGAAACAACATAATAATCGCAACAAAAGAAAAGGTCACCAGGATAGAGAGATAGGCCAGGAATGGGAAAAAATTATTTACCCAATATTTATCAGATAAGGGGTTAATATTCAAGATTTATAAAGCACTGGTAGAACTCTACAAGAGAAAAACATCCAACTCCATTAAAAAATGGGGAGACAAAATGAACAGAAACTTCCTCAAAGAAGAAGTACAAATGGCCAAAAGGCACATGAAAAAATGCTCTATGTTGCTAATCATCTGAGAGATACAAATCAAAACAATGAGATGTCATCTCACACCAAAGAGACTGGCACAAATAAAAAAGAACCAGTATTGGCTTAGATGTGGGGAGAAAGGAATTCTCCTTCATTGTTGGTGGGAAATCCAACTGGTTTAGCCTTTTTGGAAAACAATATAGGCATTCCTAAAAAAACTAGAACTTGAGCTTCCATATGACCCAGCAATATCAGTTCTGATAATATACACTGGGGGCCAAAAAACACACAGTAGAAATGCCATCTGCACTTCTATGTTCATTGCAGCACTGTTCACAACAGCCAGAATCTGGAAACAACTCAAGTGTCCAAAAATAGATGAATTAATAAAGAAACTATGGCACATCTACACAATGGAATATTATGCAGTTGTTAGGAAAAATGAAATCATGTAATTTGCTTATAAATGGATGGACATGGAGAGTGTCATGCTGAAACAAGTGAGAAGGAGGACAGACATAGAATGAATCATTGCACTCATTTGTGGGACATAAAAAAAGAACATAATATGAGACTAATACCCAACGACAGTAGAAACATGGGCCAGGGAACTGGTCCTCAGTTGGAAGCCTGCCTCAGGTGCTGGGGAAGATGGCAGCTGAGATAGAGAAGGAACCACTATGGCAATGTTAGTTGGAAATGATCACTCTGGATAAAAACTGCAACCTGAAAGTAGATAAAGTAACAAACATGATAACCTCTCATTATTTGTATTGCCAACCATTAGCCCAAAAGGAGAGAGAGAGATAGAGAGAGACAGAGACAGAGAGACTGAGAGTCAGAGACAGACAGAGACAGACAGAGACAGACAGAGAGGAAAATTGTCTGCCATAGAGGCATGCTTGGAGTGAGGGATGGTGACAGACAAAAACAATAACACAGATGGCTCAACTAGCAACAAACACCTTAATAAATTCTTATACTTATTGATTTTAATATTAGAGCGTCATATTTTCATTGAAGCAGAAGTGGTCCAAAGCATATGAGACACAATGCAAAATGAAAAACTTTTGTCTTATCTCTCAACTTCTTATTCACTCTCCCCTCAGCAGTCTTTTGAAAGCATCAAATAATTATTTTGTGTCCATTAATCAGATCACACACTGCCTGATTTATCTCACAAAATAGTTACTCCCTCCCCCAAACACCTAAACCAAATTTATCTCTTTTCAGTGCACATCAATTACTCATTCTCTTACCACCTCTATCTAACACACAGAATGAATTGCTCTCAGCTCAGATTTAGAGGAAGCTTCCATCTAGAAACTGATAGCAGAATAGCATCTGTTTAGTCTCCTGACAACAAAAATCAGCTATATAATCTCTTTGACTTGTAAAATAGCCAATGTGGCTTGAAAATTTTACCACTAAATAGATTTCCAGTTGAAGTTTAGGAAAGCAGTAGAAATCTCCATGCATTTCCGTTGACTTCGTTCAAGTCAAGCCTCGTGTCAGAGAATGTTTAACGTTTTAAATGTTTTAATTTTCATTTATTTATTCATCATGATCACAGAGCTACTGATAACAGCATTTCAGGCATTCTATGTTCCAATTCCAAGTCCACATAATTGTCAGTTTCCCTCCAATGTGAGAGACGTTTTGAGATGAGATCCTCAAAACCTGTCTGCTAGGACAGAGAACAGTTTTACCTGCCCAACTGCCTCTCTGAAAAAGGGTTATGACCTCTGGTGTTAATTCAATACTCAGTCTTACAGAGCATGTATTTTAACTAAAGAAATATAAAATAGATATAACACTTTTATAAAATTATGAATTATATGAGTAAATAAAGTGAAAAGGGAAACAAAATGCCCAAGAATATAGAAACATTTTACATAGTAATGTCAGAAAAAGTTTCTTTGAGAAAGCAATAGATCAGAAACTTGAATAATAAGAATAGTCAGTGAAGCAGCTCTAGGAAAATCATCTCAAAATAAGCAAAATATCAGTTTTATGTACGTTATCCAAAAAAGATGGATAAATCAAAGAGTAGGGGACAGAACAGTTGTACAGTAGGTAGGACACAAAACCTTGCATGAAGCTGACCGAGGTTTGATCCCTGACCCCATGTGGTCCCCCAAACCTGCCAGGAGTAATTCATGAGTGCAGAGCTAGATGTTAGTCTTGAGCACCATTGGGTGTGGTCCCAAAACAAAAAACACAACAAACCCCCGAAAACCCATACACCACACACACACACACACACACACACGAAAAAGTAATTTATGGCTTATCCAGAATCTTTTTGGCTGATAATCAGCAGTGGCCCTTGATAGGACCATAACATTATCTACTCAAGAAAAATAAGTATCAACTAAAATAGATACATCTGCCATGATTCCTTTTGCAATATCCTTTGGGAAAATTATTTCTCCTCTTGTACCAAGTCAATCATAGCTGAGATCCAATAGCCCTCGGAAAGACCAATAGCAGTACTTCAATTTATTTGTATTGTTTTTGCAGCTGCCCAGTATAAAGAAAGTCATTCATTATAAGGATATCCTGACTAAAAAAATGTTTAAGGCTTAGTAAAATAATATCCTTTTTTCAATCAGATGATTTACTTTTCAGGAGGTAATGAAATGCAATGGTTTGACATATGGCATTTTGCATAATTATCATTCACAGTTAAAACAACTATTTGATATTTAATATCTGAAATTGAAACTGTTGGTCTGTGAAACAGATTCATCTAGAGTTTTGCACGTGGACACTTAGGAAGAATTTGATGACACTACTAACTCAATTTCTAATCCTTCTTCTTGGTTCTTAGGTCTAAAAGAAATTGACTAAATCTAATGTGGGTATTTACAACCATTAGACTCCCTGAACAAACTAAAATGACTAAATCTTCACAGGTGTTCAACCAGAATTCTGTGTTTCTTGAACCGTGAATGATAATGGGATGAAAGTATTGTGAAAGAAAGACCAGGTCCTGTACTTTAAGAATAAGTTTTAGAAGAAACAAAAGTAGTGTAAAAAAAATGAAAGCAAATGATTTAGAGCATGTTTCTCAACCAAGTTAATATGGTCTTCTGTGGGCTCCTATGTTAATGTAAGGCAGTCACATGTGAAAATCACATAAACGTAATTTTCATTTATGAAACTAAATATTGACCACAAGACTTGTAGGCTAACAAGTAGGACAGGTTACAACAAAAAAAGAAAATAAAGAGAACAAGATTGTAATTGGGGCCACGGTTAGAAACGGGTTGACAAACACTCATACAGAGAGTAGCACTGGCACTGTAGCACTATCCTCCTGTTGTTCATCAATTTGCTTGAGCAGACACCAGAAACGTCTCCATTGTGAGAATTGTTACTGTTTTTGGCATATTGAATATTTCAAGGAGAACTTGCCAGGCTCTGTTGTGCAGGCAGGATACTCTCGGTAGCTTGCCAGGCTCTTTGAGAGGAACGGAGGAATCGAATGCAGATCAGCATGCAAGGAAAATGCTCTATCCACTGTGCTATCATTCCAGCCCAAAACAGAGAGTACTAGAGAGCAAAGATTTTGAGGTCTAAATTCTAATTTCATCCCTTACAGACAGTGCAATCTTATTCATATCATGATGTAATAAAAACTTTGTTAAACAAAAGCAAAAAGAAAGAACAGTTTCCAGAGAGCTTTCCTGTTAATGAATCAGAACACATTCTCATCCTGCCATAGCAGGCCTCAAATTCCATAGTGTCAAAAATTCCTCTGTACACAAAGAAACATTGTGCTATGTATGTCTTCATGTGGCTACTGAGCCATATCCTTTAATATTCTCCTGAGAAATAATTAGCAATACAGAATTAAAATATTGAAATATTTCTCTGAGTTTTTTGTGCTATCAAAGTAATTAGCACCCAAGGAGGGGGTATCAATAGAAACTCCGATATATATATAGTCTCTCAGTCATAAGGAAGAGGTGATTGGATGTGAGTTTGGGGTAATATTAAAGTATTTAGACTTTAACCCTTGTAAGAGAGAGTATACATGTTGTACTGAATTATAAGATACCGACATGGTACTGGAGAATAGTTTAGTGATGTGGGGTGGGGCCAAAATATACACACTGGAATTGGGAGCATAATTGTATTAACTAAGAAAAGAGAAAGAAAAATTTAAAAACATACAGGAGACAGCAAAACTAATAAAACAAAAACTAATAAAATAAAAATGACCCTAAGTCATTTCTATGAATAATTATATACCAACAAATTAAATGATCTATTAAAAAATGAATTCTTATAAATGCAAAAACTTACCAAAATTTAATCATTTAGAAATAGAAAATCTGACTAGATTTAATTTGTAAGTAGAGTGAATAAGTAATAACAATTTTTAAAAGTCTCTTATAAAGGAAAACATATATAAATTTGCATTTATGTGAGGGACCACATCCAGTGATGTTCAGTGTTGACTCTTAGCTCTACACACAGGTATCACTCTTAGTGGGGCTCATCAGACTATCTGTGGTGGCAAGTATCAAATTTGAGTCACCTGTATACAAGCGAAATCCTTTATCATATGTCAAAATCTTTGCTCTCTAGTACTCAATCCTTCATCATAAGCTCTTCAGCCCTGATGACTATACTGTTCTACTGATAAATTTTACCAAAATTTTAATGAATTAATTTTGGTCCTTCTCAAACTCTTCCAAAGCTGAAGTGACTATACTTCCTAACTTATTTCATAAGACTAGACTTACTCTGATACCCAAACCACACAAAAATATTTCATAAAAATAAACTATAACCAAATATTCTTGATGAATATTCAAGGAAAAATATACAAAGAATAATATCAAACAATATTAAAAGTATCCTACATATTAAAACATCTTATATATGACAAAGTGGTATCTGGCTCTGGAATGCAAAGATGGTTGTATGGGTGCAAAACTTACCTTGCGTGCCACCTGCCTGAATTTTATCCCAGGCACCACAAATGGTCCCCTGACAGGAATGATCCCTGAGCACTGCTGAGTGATCCCTGAGCACAGGAGTGATCCCAAAAACCCAGAACAAAGAAGTGCTGAAGAGACTATAGCAAGAAGGGCTCTTGAATTTCATTCTTTAACTAGAATCAATACCCAACACCACACACAGTCCCTGATCCCTACCAGCAGTGATTCCTGAACACAGGTCCAGGAGTAAGCCCTGAGCACTGCCTAGTGTGCCCTCAACTAAAATAAATAAATAAATAAATAAATAAATAAATAATTCAAATCAATAAATGTGACAACCATATTAATAGAATAAAGAGTGAACACCATATATTCATAGCAATACATACAAAAATGTTTTAAAAAACTTACCATTATTTATGACAAAAAAAAACCCTAATAAATGTAAGGTAAGGTAAAAGGTAAAGGCCCTCCTGTTGATCATCGATTTGCTCGAGCGGGCCCAGTAACGTCTCCATTGGAGACTTTGTTGTTACTGTGTCTGGCATATCGAATACTCTCGGTAGCTTGCCGGGCTCTCCGAGAGGGGCGGAGGAATCGAACTCGGGTTCGGCCATGTTGGCTGCATGCAAGGCAAACGCCCTATCCGCTGTGCTATCACTCCAGCCCAATGTACCTCAATATAATAAATGTACCTCAATATAATAAAGAACCATTCTCAGTTCTGAAAGTTGAAGAGCAGAAACAAAAGAAAGTTATCCACTTTTTTAACTTCTGTTTAACACAGTACTATCAATAAGTTATGCAAGAAATAAAAATAAATATTTAAAAATAAATTGAAGTCGAATTGAGGAGGAATATTTAAAATTCTCTCTAAAAACTGCACCAGAAAATTGTTATTCATAAATAAATTCTATAAATTTATAAAACATAACTCAATATATAAATATCAGTGGCAATTTTATTAATTAATATGGTTTGTCTGAGACCAACTTAATTTTTTTTTCCAAATGTCTCAACCCCACCGCCCACTCTCACCCCCAATTCTCATAAACTCAAGTTAATGCAAACTTATTACAACGTTCTCAAGGGCTTTGACTGTTCAGTGCAGGCTGAATGCTGATATTCCTGGATGACTACCTACCCAGCTCTGAAGGGAGACTTTCCTGAGGGTATAATATAAAGGAGAGGGGAGAGCCAGTGAAGTCTCATAGATGGAAACAGGGCACAAGTGACTACCTAAACTAGCAGCTCTGTGCCCTTTGCATCTTTTGAATTTGTAAGTTCTTTATCCATTGAAGTTGACTGGCCTCAGGATATGAGTATTGAGATGGTGATTAATGAAATTTAATTTAAGATTCTCCCCCTTGGCATCAGAATTTTCCCCCCTAAATATTGCTTTTTTCTCACCACCATAAAAAAAATATTATCAAAAAGCGATCTTAGTTTTTATACTTGAGTTTAATTATTTTTTGCAGAAAGCAATAGCCTTTTTGATTTTATTCTTTCTGGGATTTCTAAAATACTTTATTGATATCAGGGTATGTTTCAGGTGAACAGACTTTGGAGGATTTTGACACCACAATAAAAAAATAAAAATAAATTAATTAAAGTTTTCTAAAAGCCGCATGTGATAATATGAGTGAAACAATGTTTCATGCACTTTACATGTAGTATCCTAATAAATATAATTATTTAATTTAATTCTTTTCTGTGAGGTTTGTACTATTATGAAGAAACTGAGACACAGAGTTGGAGTGTGTTGTGTAAGGTCACAATGAGTATTAAAACTGAAATGTGGACACAGTAGCATTGGTCTAGGCCATTTCAGTGTTGTCAGTGTATAATCTATATTTTTGAATTTCAACTCCACTTGAACATTTCCGACTGAAATTTCTTTGATGAATTTTCATCTACTTTCTTAGGTCACATGCACACTACTCAGAATTGATGATGGATTTATATTTCTTGAAATATCCATTAATTGCTTGGTAGCACTGTAGCACTGTCCTCCCATTGTTCATCGATTTGCTCGAACAGGCACAGTAATGTCTCCATTGTGAGTCTTGTTACTGTTTTTGGCATATCAAATATGCCACAGGAAGCTTACCAGGCTCTGTCTTTTGGGCAGGATACTCTCTGTAGCTTGCCAGGCTCTCTGAGATGAATGGAGGCTTTGAACCCGGGTCGGCTGCGTGCAAGGCAAACGCCCTACCCACTGTGCTATCGCTCCAGCCCTATCCATTAATTAAGGTTGCAAAATTAACGATCAACATCCCTATGCTCTTGCCTATTGGACTGGGAAAATTGAAAGTATTTTATGTAGATCATCTTCCAGTTTTATCCAATGTGACTCAACTGATTACTCACCCTCATGATATCCTGCTCACTTTCCCCTTTCCTTTTCTTCACTTTCCCACTTCTCTGTCCTTATTTTCTGGTATTTCCTCCCAAATAAGGTAAAGGTAAAGGCCCTCCCGTTGATTGTCGATTTACTCGAGCGGGCTCAGTAACGTCTCCATTGGAGATTTTGTTGTTAACTGTGTTTGGCATATCGAATACTCTCGGTAGCTTGCCGGGCTCTCCGAGAGGGGCGGAGGAATTGAACTCGGGTCGGCCATGTTGGCCGCTTGTAAGGCGAACGCCCTACCGCTGTGCTATCACTCCAGCCCAAATAAACTATTTGCAAATAAACCTTTGCTTCAGTCTGTTTTGGAGGAGGCCATCTTTTCTATTTCTACTTTAAATATTTTAACATTTCATATTTCATTTATTTTACTCCTTTGATTTTTAAGCTAGAAAAACTGAGAATTCCATATAATAAATTGCAAATCTGGGTACAAATTACGTACTTTCTTGTTGGTGATATGATTTGTTTACATCAATGAGACAGCAAAAATTCACATGAACAGATTTTAGAACTACATTGGATTCCTATTGCTTTTAGGATCCTCAAAATGTCATGTAAATGAGTCTGATTTAGCTTACTGGAGGTTGAGAGACCAAATGGAAGAGAACTGGTCCTTGATATGCAGGCTGACAATAACCTCAGAGAAGCCATCTTAGATGACACTGTCTATTGGCCTACCACAGACGGGTCTAGTAGATGATCAGCTGACCTAATATGTGGAGTTTTTTGTGGGGGGGAGGGCAGGGCAGGATAAAGCCTTTGTGCCACACTTGATATTCTCAGGGCTTACTCTTGGCTCTGCTCTCCAGGATAACTTTTGGTGGTGGTTCTTTGTAGATAATATCAAGTGCCCAGAATAACCACGATCAGCTGTGACTGTGAGCAAGGCAAATGCTTTACCAACTACACTGTCTCTGTAGTCTAGCTATCCTAATCAGGACCAGAAAAATCACCAAGCCAAACACAGAATCATGAGATAAGATGAAAATTTTTCTTTTTAATTTTTTTTTTGCTTTTTGGGTCACACCTGGTGATGCTCAGGGGTTACTCCTGGCTCATGCACTCAGGAATTGCTCCTGGCGGTGCTCGGGGGACCATATGGGATGCTGGGAATTGAACCTGTGTCAGCCATGTTGGCTACGTACAAGGCAAATGACCTACCCACCGTGCTATTGCTCCAGCCCTGAAAATTTATCATTTTAAACCAACACGTTTTCATCTAATTTATTGTGCAGGAAAGCTAGCTTATACATTTCCATTGGTATCTTTAGTGAGTGCTGAGCCAATTGTTCCCTAGTGCTATGGCCTGCCAAGGCTCCATGATCTTATCATGGATGCATAACTAGATAGTAGCTAGATCAGAAGGTATAGTTTAGAGAAGGAAATTAATTAGTCATGCTCTGATAAATATTCCTTTAATATTTGAGTCATAAAACACCAGTTTGGGTTTATATTACTTCTTTGCCAATTCTTTGTAACACAACACTCTTAATTTAGTTTCCAGGGAGTGTTAGTCTGTTATTTTCCTAAACAGTCATCTGTGGATCAGGATTTTTCTTTCCTATAAATTTCTATATCATTCTGTTACAGCCTAATCTTTCTGGATCAAATATGGGTCACCAGTCCTTCCAATCTCCATTTCCACACCATCTAGAAAAATCCACTGTTTGTAATTATTTTTGTAATTTAACTTCAATTTTGTAAGTTCAAATAGTGCTTTGAAAGGAAAGCACCATTTCTGATAGCGCCAGAAATGTGAATTTATTTTCACTGGTAGCAATGAAAATTATAAGGAATTTGAGATTGATGGTCTGTGTCTCTCTGGAAATATATTTGCCTTTCAGATTTTGACAAAAGTGTTTATAAAAGGTGTTCATAATGAAAAGTGGCTAGCATTCAGAGAAGAGGAGAGAGCAGTATCAAAAGGATTTTTGGTAGGCTCCACTTGGAAAGGTTTATTACATTAAGAAATCAAGGTCCAGTATTTTTCTCTTGGAATTATATCTGTATTACTGTTAGATACTTTGAGACAAAAATATGTGAAAGACACTGATTTTCCAGTACTTGATCTCCATAGCATTTATTTGTCCCTCTGCTGCTTTCTCCTCACTTTACACCTGGGAAAGTCCCATATTCAATCTCTAGAAGATGGAGTGCAACAAACCAGCAACAAAGAAAATTTTAGTTGTTATGAACCAAATTATTCCCTTAGATACAAATTATCAGAAATACAAGTTAATAGTGAAAAACAGACTGAGGATAATGATAAACGTCCCACCTTGTGTAAAGACTAGAGCAGACTTACATTTTCCCTCTTCCAACCTTGCATGGTATTTTCCTGTCTCTGATTTTGTATGGTGTGTGTTGACGAATGTGACTTTTTTAAAAAACCACATCACATTTGTGATGCGTGTTCTAATAGTAACATGTTTTTCCCAAAAGGGTCAGGTAAGAAAGGAAGAATAACATTAGATGTTTTACTCTTAAACAATTTTATTGACACATCCAAATTTCTCACTTTTTTACCACTTGCCAGTTACTATTTTCAATATTACTATTATTTCTTCAAAATTCTTCACATGTTGAAGTGGAGCAAGGAAAGCCTCTTTAACAAATTGTACTGGCAAAACTGAACAGCTACATGCAGAAAAATGGGCTCAGATCTCTGCCTAACACTATGTACAAAAGTAAGATCAAAATGGATTAAAAACCTCAATGTCAGACCAGAATCCATAAGGTACATTGAAGACAAAGTTGGCAAAACCTCCACGACATTGAAGCTAATGATATCTTCAAAGATGTCATGCCACTGGCCAAGCAAATGAAAACAGAGAAAGACAAATGGTACTATCTTAAACTAAGAAGCTTCTGCACTTCCAAAGAAACAGTGACCAAAATACAAAGACAGTCTACAGAATGGGAAAGGATATTTGCCCAATACCCATCTGACAAGGGGTTGATATCAAGGATATATAAAGTATTGATTGAACTCCACAAGAAGAAAACATCCAACCCCATCAAAAAATGGGGCGACGAAATGAACAGAAACTTTATCAAAAAAGAAATCCGAATGGTTAAAAGGCATATGAGAAAATGCTCTACATCAATAATCTTCAGGGAGATGTAGATCAAAACAACAATGAGATATCATCTCATACCACAGAGACTGGGTCACATCCAAAAGAACAAAAGCAACCTGTGTTGGCATGAATGTGGCGAAAAAGAGACCCCCCTTCATTGCTGGTGGGAATGCTGACTGGTTCAGCCATTTTGGAAAACAGTATGGATGATTCTCCAAAAATTAGAAATTGAGCTCCCATTTGACCCAGCAACACCACTCCTGGGAATATATCCAAGAGAGGCAAAAAAGTATAGTCGAAGTGACATCTGCAACTGTTTATTCATTGCAGCACTGTCTACAATAGCCAGAATCTGGAAAAAACCTGAGTGCCCGAGAACAGATGACTGGTTAAAGAAACTTTGGTACATATACACAATGGAGTACTATGTAGCTATTTAGAAAAGATGAAATCATGAAATTTACATACAAGTGGTAATACATGAAAAGTATCATTTAAGTGAAATGAGTCAGAAAGAGAGGGACAGACATAGAAAGATTGCATTCATCTGGGGAACATAAAGTAACAAAATAGGAGACTAACTGCCAAGAATAGCCGAGAGCTTTACTCAAACCACAGCATCCAAAAGGAGAGAGAGAACAAAAGGGAATTCCCTGCCACAGAGGTAGGGGGTTTGGGGGGTGAGGGTGGGAGAAATACTAGGATCAATGGGGGTAGAGAATGGGCACTGGGGGGTGGAGAATGGGCACTGGTGGAGGGATGGGTACTTGATCATTGTATAACTGAAACCCAAACACAAATTTTTTCTTTTTATTTATTTATTTATTTATTCATTTTTTTAAAAAAATTTTTATTTAGTGAGATACCAAGAGGTGTCTCTAAGTTGTAGACTTAGAAATTTTGTGCTTGGGTTTCATTTATACAATGATCAAATAACCATCCCTCCACCAGTGCCCATTTCCCTCCACCAATGCCCATTTCCCACCACCACGGATCCCAGTATCCCTCCCACCCACCCCCCATACCCCCTATCCCACCCAGCATCTGTGGCAGGGCATTCCCTTTTGTTCTCTCTCTCCTTTTGGGTGTTGTGGTTTGCAAAAGAGGCATTGAGTGGCAATCATGTTTGGTCTATAGTCTACTTTCAGCATGCTTCTCCCATCCTGGGAGGATCCTGCCAAAACCCTTTATTTGGTGCTCCATTCTCTATCTGAGCTGCCTTTTCCCCTAGCATGTGTGGCTGGCCTCCAAGCCATGGCGCAAAGTTCCTAGTACTAATCTCGGCCACTCTTCGGTGTTAGTCTCCTATTTTATTACTTTATGTTCCCCAGAGGAATGCAATCTTTCTATGTCTATCCCTCTCTTTCTGAGTCATTTCGCTTAACATGATACTTTCCATGTAGTACCACTTATATGTAAATTTCATGACTTCATCTTTTCTAACAAGCACAAAAATTTGTAAGTCTACAACTATACCTCATGGTGTTTCACTAATAAAAATTTAAAAATATAAATTCTCCACATGTCTTCACTAATAAAAATTTATAAAAATGAACTCCTTGAAAACAGAAAAGATAAGTAAATAAATAAATAAATAAAATCTTCACATGTCTATATGTGTATAATTATCACCATTCCCACTACCAAACTTCCAGTGCCATCCTACATCCAAAAATTTCTCTCTCTCTTCCTTTTTTTTTGCAAAATGTTATTGTACTTTATTTTTTTACATTTTATTTTTTTATTTTATAAAGTATTTCACAATATATGATTACATTTAATATTTAGACACCAATTCCACACCATTACACCTTCCCACCACCATATTTTGAATGTTTCCATACCGAAACCCAATCCCTGCCCCAAAGCAGAACTGAAACAATATATTTTTGTATTGTTTGTTATGAAAAATGAGTAAAAATGCTACTAAAAAGTATTCTTAGGGGAGATAGTGTGAAGATTGTTGCATTTCACACAAATACCATTAAGCCCTTCTATAAGAGATCACTAACATGTTGCTAAAGGATGAGCTTTGTGTGTGTGTATATGTATATATGTACACATATACATATATATGTAAAAAATATTTCCTTTTAATATTTGTTGCCTCCTACTTTGAACCCCATCAAATGTGGTGCATTATAGTCTTGGAGTATGGGTAGAACACCTATGAAGTTTCCTATGAAGTGTCCTATGAGCATTCAAGGCGATGTTGTCCAGGAATAGGTTCACTTGTGGGTGAGGCTTAGCCGGAGTGTGTGGAGAGCAGCCATGAGCACTGAGTCGGTTGAGTTCTGGAAGTTTACTGCTGATGGGGCTGGGTCCCTTGGGGCGGGGAGGGGTCTTACTCACCTCCCTCCGGGACTCCCCTAGTGAAACAGCCTGCTACAGGTCCGGTAGCATGGTTATGGCGAGTGTCATGTTATGCTCCCTTCCAGGAGAGAAGGACATGTGATCTCTCTTTCATCTTATCTACTTTCCCTTTCCCTTCAGTAGCCACCATAATTTTCATCATTCTAGGAGTTAATTTTCGTGTTTCTTGTCTGTTCATTTGCTTTGATAGCTCATGATACCTACCCAACAGGTTTAGTTTTTATGTATTGAAAATACATATTGTTTTCCCTTGGGCTGGAGCAATAGGAGAGTGGGTAAGGTGTTTGCCTTGCACGTGGCTGATCCGGGTTCGATTCCTTCGCCCCTCTCAGAGACCCTGGCAAGCTACCAAGAGTATCTCGCCCGCATGGCAAAGCCTGGCAAGCTCCCCATGACGTATTCAATATGCCAAAAACAGTAACAACAAGTCTCACAATTTGTTGTGAGACATTACTGGTGCCCACTCGCGCAAATCGATGAACAATGGGAGGGCAGTGCTACAGTGCTACATATAATTTTCCCTTAGCATGTATATCATTTCTTTCAAATACTAGGCACAAAGTTTAACAGTCCATCTATTGACCACCAGGAGGGTGTGATCTATACAGGGAAGTATAATTTATAAAATCTTGCTTTCCCCCAAAGTATTAAAACATCCAAATGGTATTCTGAAGTTTCCTTTTATTTTATTTCATCTGAAAATAAAACAGGAAAAGTATAGAAATTGGCTTGGTCTCCAGTTAAATAAAAGGTGTGTGGGCCTATAAGTTTGATGACAGGTCTCTATGCAGAGAGAGAAATGGTTTTCTTTCATCTTTTTTTCTTAGGGTGATCTGCTGCTGGCATGACTTGTTCCCAAATGCTCCATAACATAAACATGTCTGTTTGGTTAACACAGTCATGAAAGGGATGGATTGGGTTGACTTTATAGAGGATTTTCTATTGATGGCTGAGCTGCTATAAAAAGGGTAAGTGCTCTCATGCTTGTCACTGAAGTGAAAGCATTTTCAGAAATTCTCTGAGTATAAATTCCTCTGAGTATAAATCAGAGGAGAATAGCACAACAACGTAATTTGGGTGGGAAATGGGGATATTCCTCACTGGTGTTTACATCTGTATATTAATTTATGACTATCAATATGTATGAATTAAATTCATATTTATATTAATATGTAACTTCTCATTTCAGCAGCTCCACATATTAATAGTTTCAGCTGCTTCTCAAAGGAAACAATCTAAATCCACTTGTAAATTATAACCAAGATAAAAAAAATAAATAAAACTATCACTGGGAACTTGCCAACGAGAATGGGGTTTTAGAAAGCTCTTGTGTTGATATTTTTTGCTGCTAGTATTTTAAAATATTTTTCTTTACTTTTGTTTTTGGGATATACCCAGAGATGATCAGGGCGGGCTCCCAGCTCTGAGATGTGGGAAGGAAGTAGTTTGCTCCATGGGGACCTTTGGTTCTGGGAATTAAATCCATGACTCTGCCACAGATCTGTCTGTGGTCCAATGTTTTTCTTTCTTTATAACCAACTCATTACTAGCAAGCACCTAGTTTTAGATCTAATTTTTTATTACATATTTCACAACTAAATTTATTAATTTTAACCTTGTCTGGTGTAACAGCGAATTCATTTTTAAAATAGTAGTTCTTAGTTTATGTTATACAATAAGATTTGATTCATTCTTTTCAAGATTTTTAAAATTTTATTAATATTGGGGATGTTTACGATGAGTAATTCAATTTATGTGCAAACATCTCAAACCTGTTGTCACAATTTTGGTGAGGCATCCAAGCTCATGGTTTATCTATCATTATTGTGAACATACTACAATGTAAACTGCACTAAAGTTATATTCTCTTTAACCAGTATTGTATGCATGAATAATTACTATAGGTTTGTCTTAACATGCATTCTGGAGGAGCCACACATTTTTTATTCTGTGCAGCCTTTCTATATATGTCTTGGTTGATTGGTTTTAGATTAGCCATTTAATGAAAATAAAACGTATTTGGAGAGCTTCAATGCCACTGACAGTTTATCAGGAACTGTGCAGACATAAAAATGAAGCTGTTTGGTGGGTTTCTCTCCCCTAATGGGAAAGTCAGGCTACAGGCAACTTCTTGGGATAATGAAAGGAGCTGGAATAAAATGTAAACATGCAATTAGGGAGGACTAGCTCTTTGGTGTATTTATCTACAGAGTAATTCTCCAAACTAATTAATTTTAGGCTAAAATGTGTGAGATAGAGATAATTTTGACCTTTTTGATTACCTCTCTCTTACAGTGAAAAAAGGAATCACATCAAATATTCATTCATTGACAAACAGGTTGATCTCAGTGATGGGACATTTTCATTTTTGGTCTCAGGTGAGAAAAATTTGTCATGCTAGCAAAATCTTTGTGAAAATCTCTTTGTATATAATTCCACTCCAATCTAAAATTAATACACTGCTGAATTCTGGGTAGTCATAAAAGTCTTATAAATCTCAAGTATATAAGAAATATAAGCTTTCTTCTCTAAATTTTCTTCACAGTTGTTTTGAAATATTAATTGTTACAGGTAAGATTAGTTTAGTACCTCTGTATGACAGCCCAACCCTAAAGAAGTATTCTCAAAATATGAGGTTAAGTTTATTTGAAAGTTGATCCCAGATCGTTCTGATTAATGGGCATTAAATGGCATTCTAGATATAAATTCCTAATAAATAAATGCTAAAGAATTTTCAAGCATTTTGTCTTGGAAGTCTTGCAATTCATTTCTTTTGAACTTTCTGCCTCATACTTGAAATATTTTCAATAGGATCCTGAAAGGTATAATACTTAAACTAATTGCATTCCATAACTTAACACCCCCATTCTGACTTTCTCCAATAGAGAAGACTCCAGCATTGCTTTGATTGAATTTTTTTAATCATAATTTTTTTGAATCACCATGAAACACAGTTACAAAGCTTCTGTGATTAAAAAAAAAGATAATTAAAAAATTCAGTTATACAGTGTTAATATCCATCCCTCCATCAGTGTACATTTCCCACCACCAGTATCCCACATATTCCTCCTACCCTAGCCTGCCTTTATGGCAGGCAATTTTCTTCTCTCTCTCTCTCTCTCTCTCTCTCTCTCTCTCTCTCTCTCTCTCTCTCTCTCTCTCTCTCTCTGTGTCTCTTTCTCTCATTTTGCAATACAGACACTGAGAGGTGAGGCATACTTCCAACCTTGAAACAATCCTCCTGATCCTTGTTTCTACTGTCCTTGATTAAATTGTTAAAGTTATTTATGTGACTTCCAGGCTGTCTTGAGCTAGGATCTTGACAATAGAGGCAGGGGTGGGCGGGATGGCGGCTGTCATTAAAAAATTACCAAAAAGACAACTTAGATCCCTCAGGGGAAATCCAAGTTAGAGAGATCTGTTTAATGCAAGTTTGTATATCACGTTTTTAATAATTGTTTTAATGACACTTAAACAAAAAGCAGATGGCCCTTCTTACAGGAATCCTCTGGAAACCAGATGGTGTGAACATCTGAGATAGGCAGGGGCCTGCTGATGATGGGAACACTAATGGAAGAAGTGATCACAGGTTCTTCTCTGTATAAATCTCTGAGGATTAATAATAAAGGCCCTCCCATTGATCGTCGATTTGCTCGAGCGGGCCCAGTAACGTCTCCATTGGAGACTTTGTTGTTACTGTGTCTGGCATATCGAATACTCTCGGTAGCTTGCCGGGCTACCGGCAGAGTCTGGCAAACTCCCCTTGTGAATTCAATATGCCAAAAACCAGTAACAATGATGGGTCTCATTCTCCTGACCCTGAAAGAGCCTCGAATGTGGCACTTTCTAAAATCTCAGGGCTAGGATGAAGGAGAAGTTACTGGTTTCTACTCGAAGAAATCAATGAACAACAGGATAACAGTGATACAGTGATACTTTTAAATGTTAAATTTTCCTGGGTTAACTTCTTGATCTGTTTTGGGGTTTGGGGGGTAATTATGTTTTATTTTAATTGGTAGTTAAAACCTTCTCTTCAACTTTTACAAGCTTATATTAACACTTTTGTGTACATTTTAAACTATATAATTTAGTTATTCTAATACCCATATTGCTAAACTGGCTGCCTTTTCTGAACAACAAAAAGTACACCTCATTCGGCCTGTTATTTCTGCCTGAGAAACATTTGAAATCAAACACTTACAAAATGAAATTTTTTACTTTCTCCCAAAATTATTTCCTACCTCACTAAATGTCACCACCATAACAATATTCTATTAAGACAATAAATCATCTTTGTTTTTTTCCCTCCTCATCTCTCTTCATACCTATTATTTCTTTATCAAGTCTAAATATATCTTATTATTGACTTTTCATGGCTGGAGCGATAGCACAGCGGGTAGGGTGTTCGCCTTACAAGCGGCCAACATGGCCGACCCGAGTTCGATTCCTCCGCCCCTCTCGGAGAGCCCGGCAAGCTACCGAGAGTATTCGATATGCCAGACACAGTAACAACAAAGTCTCCAATGGAGACGTTACTGGGCCCGCTCGAGCAAATTGATGATCAACGGGAGGGCCTTTCTTTACCTTTTACCTTTTATTGTCTTTTCATTCCAAGTCATTGTTGGTCAAATGATCACCTTTGCTCTTTAGATATATGCTTATAACTTACAAAATTTCTCTGGCCCACCAATTTATCTTAATTTTCCATATAGAATCACCATAATTTCTTTTATGAATCAATTAAATTAAATTTCTCCCCTACTCAAAACTTTCTGCTGACTTCCTATTATGCTATTATGCTAGGGACCCCTGATATTTCTAAGAATAACAGATTAGCTGGCTTTGATTTGCTGGCAGCCAATGGCTTGAGATGTGGAAAACAGACTGATCTTTACTCATCTTTGAGTATCAGCAATAATTCAACCTTGCCTCGGTCTTAGAGCATCAAGGACAGTGCTCCAGCAGCTTTTTCCTACTCATGTCCATACCCTGCTTCCCTCTTTCACCTGCTGGCATTCTCCCTCAGCCTCTATTTAACCATTGCCTTTCCAATAAACTTTGTTGTATAACTACGAGTCTCTGGCCCGTGTGGGTGGCTACATCTTGGCCATACTGCATGGGAGTCTTTAAGCATCCTCTGGCCTAGACTGATACACTGTCTCCTCATTCCTGGGTTCCCCATAGTTATGAAATAACTATAAAGTGGTGGCCAAATCAAAAACCCTGAATGGCAAAGGATTAATGAGGAGATCCTACAAAAACCTGGTAAATGGGGTAAAGATGGACCCAAATCAGTGCAGAGTCAGGCCCTTTATTAATGATTAGTAATTTCCTGATGAAAGAATTCTAGAAACTGAGATATGGAATAGGGCAAGATATGATATATATCAGGCATTAAAGCAGGACAAGAAAATACGAAACACTGGAAGGTTATCTGTAGTTTCCAGTTAGCTACAGAATAGGCCCTGGAAGGAACAGTCAGGAAAAAGGATCCACAGAATAAAACAGTAGTGTCTCTACGTAGTATGACCTGGTCGGGAGACTCTGGATGGATGTATCCATAGTGTGAGAGTAGATACAAAGAACGGCAGTGGAGGAGGAAACTAAGAGCAAAACAGAAGCCTCCCTGCCAGAAAATGACCTAGACTAAGAAATTCTGGAGAAGGTTGAAGTGTAACTGAGAGTTTACAAACTGCTGTACCTTCTCCTACTTTTTATCAAACTACAGAGTCTTTATCCAATTGTAACTAGGTCTCGTGTAAAAAAATGAAAAAGCAAAGCTCATTACCAGCTTAATAAAGCCTGAGAAACTTTCTTTTGCTCCTTATGAGCCTTTCTTGGCACAGCCCTGTTCCCAGAGAAGTCTGGAGCTAGGGAACTCCCTACAGGCCCAGCGACCTTTAGTGATCAAGGAGTCATGCCTGGGAGAACTCCAACATCCTGTGTTATCACCTCATATCACACCACTCTCCACTTACGTATCCTTAAAGTCTAATCTCTAGCAAGAGACTTCAGGCTGTTTTAGGACCAATCCTGGATAATTCCTTACACGTAAGGCTAGATTTATTTAAAATTGGTGGTTCTAGAATGTTGTGACTAATAAACATAAAATGGTATCTAGAGCTAAATTCCTGAAAACCTAATGCTTAAGACTCTACTCTCCAATGTCATCTCAGAGTCTATACACTTTCTAAGAACTCTAAGTGAATTTCTCCAAGTAGTGTACCATAAACTAAAGTATCTCCTATTTATCCTCTAGTCTTCCCATTCACTCTGCTTATTCACCAATTGAGTCTACTGGTGATTGTAACTGTAGCTCACCAAATAGCCCACTTATTTTATGCCTGCACAGCAAGCTACCAAGAGTATCTTGCCCACACAGGAGAGCCTGGCAAGTTCCCCGTGGCGAAATTCAATATGCCAAAAACAGTAACAACAAGTCTCACAATTGAGACGTTACTGGTGCCCACTCGAGCAAATGCATGAACAATGGGACGACAATGCTACAGTGCAGTGCTACCATAATTTTCAATTATTTTATTTATTGTATATTTGTTTCTCCTGTAAGAGAAGGATCCAAGACTTTTAAATTTAATCTCTGACTCAAAGAAGTATCTATATTATTTGGCAACACAAACTTATAACTTTTGTTTGGGACACTTAAAGCTCTGCTCAATATCAGCTATTTCAGGAAAAAAAATCAATATTCAGGTACTTCTCCACTAGGTTCCTCTTGGGAACCTATTTTTTGCCAACCCAGCTCCAAACTCATAGAAATCCTGAGGCAGAGAAACGCCAACGTCAGAAAATGATTAGTAGTTATTTCGGGATAATTATTGTCATCTATGGAATTTCAGCTATTGCCAATTACTGTGTAATTCCTACAATAGATTGATGAAAATCCTGAAAGAAATAAATGTCGATAAAGGAAATATAAGTGACTATTAATAAAGATTTGAATGAGTTAAAGAGAATAAAATGTTAAATATGGATCTCCAAGGGATTCGTTGGAAAGAGATACTCTTAAATTTATAGTGATTATTGTGATGCTCTACCAGACTCCCTAAAGTCTAACGGTGAGATACCAAGTGATAACCACTTATCACTAGTTCTTTTGTTAGGGCACCTGCAGGGGATTTCTTTGCTGAAAAATGTTTTCTGCAATCTAATGTTGATTTACAAGAGATGGTCAGAAATATGAACTTATTGGGACAACTCTGAATATCTCTTTTAGATTCAGAAATGTTCACAGTCAAAATATTTGAGATTATAAACACCTCTTTCTCAGTCTTCATTTCTTCTTTCTCCAAAGAGTTGAACTTAAAATTTTTCTAATAAGTCACCTACACATGAATCTTCATTTCAGAATGTACTTCCTAGAAATCCTAACACATACCATCTTGCTGACATGAACATGTAAGAAGAAGTAATAGTGGCAACAGAATTCTGCAATGATATAAAAATTTAGCTGAACTGGAGAAGGAGTCGCATGATAGAAACTGTGTGGCCATACAATGTCATTCACAAATCAATTAACTATAAAATAGAAAGAATGGGAAAAGCTAACTCCTATAAGGTGAACAAAATTCTTTATAATAACAACTGGATCAATGAAGATAGCAAGAAAGGAATCAAGAGTTCTTGAAATTAAATAAAAATAATAGTGAGAATAAAAAAGCAAACTTTCAGAATCTTTGGAACACAGCTAGAGCTATACTAAGGGGGAAAATCATAGCAATGTGGGAAAGAAAAAAGTTCAAATCAACTATTGAAATAAATGTTTTAAACAAACAGAGGAAAAAGAGTGAATGAATTCCCAAACTAACAAGAGAAAATAAATAACAAAAACAAAAACTGAAATAGATAGCTATACAAAGAGCCCGTAAAACCAGGAGTTGGTTATTTAAAAAAAAACAACAAAGTAGACAAACATTGGTCTAGACTCATGAAGAAAAGAGAAAATGCCCAAATAAACAAATAGGATCAAAGATGAAAAAGGAGGAATTACAACAGGTCACTCATAAATTCAAGATTCCATGAGAAGTTGCTATGAACAACATTTTACTGTGAACCTGGAAAGTTAAAAGAAATGGACAGATTCTTACAACATGTAATTTCTCTACACTAAGCAAGGAGAAAACAGAAAACTCAAATAAGCTATTCAAAAGCAAGGAAATTGAAACAAGTTTAAGAATATCCCAAGAACAAAATTTCTGATTCAGGTGGGTTTATTGCTGAGTTCTATCAAACCACCTCTTGTGATCCCTTCCTGATTCCCCCAGACCAAGGAGGCCCTTCACAAATCACTCTCAAACCCAAAATTGTGCAAATGCTAACGCTTCCATGTGACAACATGACCTCTTTATCCCCGCCCACTGCAAGGGATAGTGGATCTTATACATTTCCTCAAATATATCTATTCCCTTCCAAATTAAAAGATATATTAGAAAATAAACTTCATGACCAGTGGAATAATTGGCAGCAGTTGCAACAAAAAAGAAAGAAGCCAATCCTGCAAGAATTAATGAAAATCCACTTATAACACACACACACACACACACACACACAAATACACATGTAAACAAATGGTAACACAGCTCATTATGTAAATGATTTCTCTGAATATAAATGGACTAGGCCGCCCTATATAAAGGCATAGAGTAACTGAATGGATTCAGAAAGAAAATCCATCCAATTGCTGCTTACAGGAAACACACTAAACTCTCAGGATAAATATAGACTTAGAGTGAAAGGATGGAAAACAATCATACAAGCCAATGGAAGAAAAAATTAAAAAGCTAGGACAGTCATACTTATATCAGACCAAATTCCACTCAATATAAAGATCGTAATTAGAGAAAATAATGGGCACTACTGATTGGTCAAGGGAACAGTAGATCAAGAAATACTGCCATCAACCTCAACACACCAAAGGAAGGCTCAGCTATGTTCATAAAGCTTCTGCTCACAAATCTAAAGAAAAAGATTGACAGAAACAACAAGTAGTGGGAAACTTCACTTTCCCAACTAGTCAGATCAACTAGACCGAATGTCAGTAAAGAGACAAGTGCCCTAAATGAGGAGCTGATAAAACTGAGATTGTTGAACATATACGCTGCTCTAAATTTCCAAACAAGAATGCACATTCTTCTCTAATGCACACAGAACATTCTCCAGGAGAGATCCCATATTAGGGCACAATTCAAACATACATAAATTGACAAATATAGAAATTGTATAAACTACCTACTCAACTGCAATGCCATGAAAGTAGAAATTAATCACAGAAAGAAGATGGGGGAAATTCCAATACTTGGGAGCTGAACATAACACTCAAACAATAATTGGGTCAAATAGGAAATCAAGGAAGAAATAAAGAGATTCCTTGAAACTAATGAGAATGAAGACATAAGCCATCAGAATCTATGGGATACATTAAGAGTTATTCTAAGGGGGAAATTCATAGCAATATAGGCCTACATTAAGAAAGAAGAAAAAGCCCAAATCAATAGTCTAAATACACATTTCAAAAACCTGAAGAAGGAACATCAAAAAATGTAGCAGAAGAAACAAATAATAAACACTAGAGCAGAAATCAGCAACATAGAAAACAAGAAAGCTATTCAAAGAATCAATGAATCCAGGATACTGTTCTTTGAAAAATAGATCATCCTTTAACTAGACTCATAAGGGAAAAAGAGAGAAAATATTCAAATAAATCATATCAGAGATAAAAGGGACAAAAATACAACGGATCTTTCAGAACTTCAAAATATATTGAGGTTACTATGAACAACTCTATACTCAAGCTGGAGAATCTAGAAGAAATAAATAGATTCTTAGATTCATGTAATCTCCCAAGCTGAATGAGGAGGAATTAGAATGCCTAAAAAGGCCAATTACAAGTAAGGAAATTGAAAGAGTAATTAATACTCTCCCCAAGGACAGAAGTCCCAGACAAGGTGGATTCACTGATGAGTTCTAATAAACCTTCAAAGATTTACTGACTATACTCCTAAGCTCTTCAAAAATATTTAAATAACAGGAATTCTTCATAAAACCTTCTATGAAGCTAATATTATACTACTACCCAAAGAAAGCAGTTAGAAACACTACCAGAAAAGAAAACTTTAGACCAAACAACTTGAGGAACGTTGATGCAAAAATCCTTAACGAAATCTTAGCTAACCAAATTCAGCAACATATCACAAAAAATAATACATACTGATAAAGTGGGGTTTATCCCAGGAATACAAGGATGGTTCAACATATGCAAATCATTTAACATAATACACCACATTAATAACAGGAAACATAAAAACCATACGATCATATCAATTGGTGCATAGAAAGCTTTTGACAAGGCTCCGAGATCCAATCATGATAAAAAAAAAACCTCAACAAAATAGGGGTAGAAGGCAACTTCCTCAATTTAATAAAGTAAAGTAAAGTAAAGGCCCTCCCGTTGATCATCGATTTGCTCAAGCGGGCCCAGTAACGTCTCCATTGGAGACTTTGTTGTTACTGTGTCTGGCATATCGAATACTCTCGGTAGCTTGCCGGGCTCTCCGAGAGGGGCGGAGGAATCGAACTCAGGTCGGCCATGTTGGCCGCTTGTAAGGCGAACGCCCTACCCGCTGTGCTATCGCTCCCTCAATTTAATAACTGCTATCTATAACAAACCCACAGTCAGTATCAATCTCATTCTTTTTTTTGTTGTTGTTGTTACACCTGGCCATACACAGGGGTCACTCCTGGCTCATGCACTCAGGAATTACTCCTGGCAGTGCTCAGGGGACCATATGGGATGCTGGGAATTGAACCCGGGTCAGCCGCATGCGAGGCAAATGCCCTATCTGCCCCAGTCAGTATCATTCTTAATGGTGTAAAAGTGAAAGAGTTCCTCCTGAGATCAGATATAAGGCAAAGATGTCCACTCTGTTCACTTCTGTTCAACATAGATATCCTAGCTACAGATTAGATATCCTGGCTACAGATCTCAGGCAAGAAAAAACAATCTAAGGAAACCAAATTGGAAAGGAAGTCAGATTGTTACTATTCACATATATCAGGATGTTATACATAGAAGACCCTAAAGAGTACACAAAAAATCTAGAAATAATAAACCAAAATAGAAAAGCTCCTAGTCACAAAAATAAGTCACATTATTATATACAAAGAATAAGTTATAAAAGAGAAAGAAATAATGAAGTCTATTCCATCTAAAATAGTGTTCAAAACCATCAAGGATCTAGGAATCAGTTTAGCAAAAGATGTGGAATATCTACACTATGATAACAATAAATCACTTAAGAGAAAGTTAGAAAAACACCTTAGGAAATGTAAAAAGATCTCATGTTAATAGATTAGGGAAATCTATATTATTAAAATTATTATCCTGCCTAAGCTATTATATATTCAATGTAACCCACATCCAAATTCAGACATTTTTATCATCATCTAGAAAAGTCAATAATAACATTTGTATGGAATCAGAAAGGACTATAAATAACCAAGGTCTTACTGAAAAAAAGAAACTGGAAGGCATTTGATTATCTCATTTGGAACTGTAATTATAAAGCTATATAAGTAAAAACTACATGGTACTGGAATAAAGATAGGCCCTCTGATCTATAGGTCAGAATCAAATTCCCTAAGACAACTCCATATTTATATACAGTTAGTTTTTCATATAAGAGCTCAGAACATGAAATGGGGTAAAGATTACGTCTTCAACAAATGTTGCTGAAGAATTAGGTAACTATGTGGAATAAATTAAAACTGGATACATATATTACACCTCACACAAAAATCAATTCAAAGTGGATCAAATACCATATTTATCTTACCGGAAACTGTAAAGCACAGAGAGGGAAATATAGGCAGAACACATCAAGAACTGGACCTCAAAGGTGTCTTCAGTGATCTGATATCATTGGCAAAGGCAGTGTGTATATAATATATATACAAATGGGACTACATGACATTAAAATTTTTCTGCATTGCAAATAAATGAGCTAAAACTTAAAGACAGCTAACTAAATATGAAAAAAAAAATTTGTATTCAACACATCAGATAAAGATTTGATATTCAGGGTATATAAAGTACTCACAAAGATCAACCAAAAAGATAAATAATTCAAAAACCCATCAACAAATGGGGGGCAGAAATGCATAGACACTTGTCAGAAGACAGGAGGACTGCCAGTAAGCACATGAAAAATGAAAAAAAATTCAGCATCACTTTTCACAGAGAAATTAAAATTAAGATGGTAATATGATGCCATCTTACACCTTGTAAGAATGGATCATATCAAAAAACATAGGAACAATCTGTGTTGGCGGAAATGTGGTGAAAAAGAAATTCTCATCCCTGGTGGAAATGTTATCTGGTTCAATCCCTGTAGAAAATAGTGGAGAGAGTTCTCAGAAAACTTAGAATTGAACTGCCATATAGCTCAGTAATTCCAATTTTAGTCATCTATCCGTAGGATATAAAAGCACTCTCTCAAAAGAACGTATGTGCACCATTATTCATTACTGCACACAGAAAAATAACTAAGATATGGTATTAACCTAGGTGTCCAATGACAGATGAATAAATAATGAATAAGAGGTATATAAACACAATGGAATACTATACAACTGCAAGAAAATAATGAAATCATAAAATTTTCTATAACCTGGGTGGAACTAGAAGTTATCATGTTGAGTGAAGTGAGACAGAAAGACAAACACAGGATGATCTCGCTTTTCTGTGGTATATAGAATACTGGATGAGGAAATGTATTGTATGTAGTAAAAAAGGGAATGCTTAGATTACTCTTTACCTGAATGTTTAGAGAGGAAAAGAGCAGAGAAATCAAGAGGGAGAAATGGAGGAGAGAACAGGAAGTAATGGTGAATCTAGGCTACAGTTACACTGCTGATATGAGTAAGTGGTATAGACAAATATCCAAAATACAGACACAACAAAACTAAAACTATGAAATCTAAGCTGAAACCAATGAAACTTTGTAAATTGTCTCTCAAGTGACAGGAGGGGAAGGGGTGGGGGTTGGAGTGGGAGAAGAATTGCAGGAACACTGGTGGAGGAAAGTAGGTACTTGGTAGTGAAATTGGTGTTGAAATGCCAAAATCTCAACTATCAATAACTTTGTAAATCACAGTGCTTTAATTTTTAAAAAGACAAAATACTGAAGAATCCTTTTTAAGTAACTTCTATGAAGCTAGCATTATCCAAAACAATAGAAACACTAAGAGAGAAAAGTATTTCAGAACAGTTTCCACTCAAAAATCCTTCAGTAAAGGTGAGCAAAGTAAATCTACCAATATATTTAAAAAATTATATACCATGATCACTGATATTCATGCCAGTGATGCAAGGGTGGTTCAGCATAAGCAAAACAGATCACAACAGATTAATTCACAACATTAATAAAAGGAAACATGGAAATCGTATGATCATATTAATTGAAAAAGAGAAAGCTTTCAACAAGATCATACATCTATTCATAATAAAATAATTCAACAAAATAGGGATGGAAGAAACATTCATTAAGATATTAGAGGTCAAATATTAACAAACCAACAATCACTATCATTCTCAGTGGGAGATATTTATCATGAAAAGTATAATTCACTTAAAAAAGAGATCAGACCTTAGGATATGAAAAAAATATCCTATATTCATGGACTGGATGAATCAATATTGCCAAAATGCCCATTCTACCAATTTTGTTTGTATGGAATCATAAAACACCCAAATAGCTATTGCTATACTTAGAAATAAGAAATTACAGAAGCTGAGTGATAGTACAGCAGGTAGGATGTTAGCCTTACACGTGGCCAATCTGTGTTTAATCCCTAGCATCTCATATTGGCCCCCCAAGTTCCGTCCTGCGCACAAAGACACGAGTAAGCCTTGATAACTACCAGGTGTTCAAAAACAAAAAACAAATTAAAAGACAAAACAACCAAAAAAATCCTGGGATGTTTCTCATTACCTAATTTGAAATTATATTATAAAGCTATAGTGAACAAAATTGCATGGTACATGAACTAGGATAGACTCTGACCAGTGGTTTATAACCTAAGACAAATGTAAAATCTTTATTCAACTAATATTTTACCAAGGAGCTGAGTATGTAAAGTGGAAAAAAGATAGACTATTCTTGACTCCAACAAATGGTGTTGGTAAACTGATAAACTGAATAACAATGCTGGATCCATAACATAATCTGAAAATAAGTCAATGCAAGGTGAATCAAAGACCTTGAGATTACAGAGAATTCATAAAAACCCACCTTGGAAAATTATCAGAGAAAGCTATGCCAGCCATCATTCAGAGAAAAATATAAGTAACCAATGAAGGGGCTGGAAAGATGGAAAAGGAGGTAGAGTATATATGGGTGATCCAGATTTGATTTCCTGGCATTCCATATCCCTGGAGCCTCTGCAGGAGTGATCCTTGAGCACAGAGTAAAAAGAAAACCCTGAGAACTTCCAGCATTGTCCAAAACTAAACAAACAAAAGAAATAACCCATGCCATCAGATCCAGATATGTTAGCTATAATGAGTCGTCTGAAATTGTACTAAAATAAACTAAAAAGATCAAAGGAATTGAATGAAGAACACAAAGATAGTACAGTGATTGTAGCACTTGCCTTTTATGCACTCAACTCCAGTTTAATACTCAGCATTACCAGGACTGACTCCTAATTACAGAACCAGGTGTATCCCCTGAGTACCACCAGGTATAATAAAACCTCACCCACCTCTCCCTACCCCCGCAAATAAAAATTGTGATTAGAATTAGAGTCCAGTAACAAATCCCTATAGGAATTTAACATGTGATCAAATGAAATTTTAAACAAGTGGAAAAAGATTCAGTATATGGGACAATTTGTGATTTACTTAGCAAGATTTAGTTTAGATATTATGTCCAGCATAAATAAAATTGAAGCCTTGAAGGTTTGGTTAGATAAATGTAGAGAAATTATATAGTAAAGGTAACTTTTTAATGTATTAAGTCACAGCAGAGCCTGGCCAGCTCCCCGTGGCGTAATCAATATGCCAAAAACAGTAAAAACAATTCTCACAATGGAGACGTTACTGGTGCTGCTGAGCAAATCGATGAACAACAGGCAGACAGTGCTAGAAGCTAAGTCTTGGGGTAGGGAAGTATATGATATAAAATACACTCAAAGGTTAAAAAAAACTTTAAAAATGCAGTCTGACAGTCTGTGTTTTGCCCAGGTCATTAACTTGTGCTGTGGGGTTCTGGTTAGACTCCTAAGCCCTTTATTCTGGTTAAAACTTTTCTTCATTTCATCCTATGGTCTCTGTGGGAATCTTGCCAATATTTTAGTGTCTTGAATAGTGAACAGCCAAACACCTACTGTTTTAAGAGGTTTAAATGTAATCACATAAATCTGACAGGAGAATAGGAATCAAATCTTCCCTCAAAAATATTCAAGTAGCAGGCTCCACTTTCTAGTTTATCACTAAATTCCATGGGTAATGTTGCTGCAAATCCAGTCTTTAATTAACTGTCAAAAGTAAAATGTTTCTGCAGTATTATCAGAAGTGGGTAGAAGAGCAGAAGGATGAGGCATGTGGGTGGGAGCAGGAAGAGACTGTAGTTGTTCTCATTGTTGATTTAATTGTATCTTAACATTTTTAATTCCTCTGCTTTCACTGTTTCTGAGACGCTTGAATAGATTCCAACTACTGATATAATAAGGTCAAAAATATATATAAATTTATATATATAGCATGTACATATATATAAGAATACAGGCAGTTTCACTTAATTTGCAATCATTTTTATCCCACTGGAAGGCTTGGTGTCATAAGGCACTATTATCTTAAGTGCTGTATGGTATTAATTCACTGTATTGTAGATAACAAAAGGAGACAATATCTCATGGATCACTACCAAAAGCCCTTTTCATTCAGTGATGGCCAGGCAAAGTCATAAGATGGCATCATAAAATCAGCCATGTTCTTGACATAATTACACTTTATGGCTTTTCAAGTATCTCCTTCCCTGGAGCCTACCATTAGCAATTTTCCCAAGGTGTTTGACTTTGTACAATGATTTGCATCTGGTTGATATATAACACAGACGATGGATCATTCAGAGTCACTGTCCACAGATATGGAAAAAATAATAAATAAACTCTAATGCCAGGTTATATACCTACACCGCTTAATATTGACCAAGTTTCATATTCCACTGAGATTATTTAAGGGTAAATAAGAGTGCCTATGCTTTCATGTGTGAGATCTAATAATTTCCATCTAAAAATCTCAGCATAGTTAAAACAAAGAACACTTATTTTTCTTCAGAGGTAAAACCATGATAAAAAAAATTCATTTTGCAAGATTTTATGAAAAAGGGGATGCAGTTCCACACATCTGGACAATATATTTTCATATTTTGTAAGACAAACCAAACATTGTATTCACAAATGAGCTAATTTATCTTTAAACCAGTTCCACACAAATTTTCACGATTTGCTATCACTCTTTCACCTTGTCTTTGTGTAAAACACATCACATTCATTGCCCACCCCTCCCCCTTGAGTCTTGTGTATTTATACGTGGGCTGAAAATTTTTGCATTGGCTCCTCCAGATCCATTCACCTCCTTTCCAGCAGTCTTAGGATCCCTTATCCTCTGCTTCCCAGTTAAGCAGAAATAGAGAGGAGAACAAGGCCACTTTAAAAATCCTTGTGCTCCCCTTCTACAGAGGTTCTGCTTATCTCAAGACCATCTTCCCTATGGGCACTCTCCTTCCAGGGTTCTCTTAATTTTCCCCTCCCATTCTTTTTTGGTTCTAGAGGTGATAAGAGATCCACTTGTAAGTAACTTCAAATTATCAATTACTTTATTGATGATTCTGCAAATAAACTCTGCTGCTCTGTAATCATCAGTTTACTGATAGGGTTTTACTTTGTTGGGTACCAACAAATTTATAGTGCTATATTTATGAGTTTCTATTATTCCCTTTACTTTTGATATAAGACATCTATTATATTAGTCAATGTTCTGATTGTTCAAAATAATAATAAAATTTAAATTTCTCTAAAGATTAAAAAATGTTCAATTTTCAGGCATAAATACAAGGGCTCAAAGTCTCAAAGGGATTCTTTTTTTCTCTCCCTTTCTTATTCCTACTTGCTTCAATATCAGATTCTCCCTAAGCAGGTCACATGTAGAATATACAATAGTAGCTACCCAACCAGTAACTATGACATTATATAATAGTAAATAAGACTAATTTTAGGAAAAAAGGCAGTTCTTCTATATCAAAAGTTTCTGAAAGCATAGTTCCTACCTAGAAAGGCATTTTTCAGGACTTCTTTTTTTGTGAGTCACATATTCAGGGTTACTCTGACAAACTCTAAGTCAACTATCTTCTTTCCAGGAGATAGAATAAACCTTACCTATACCACAAGGATTGAGTATAGGGAAGAGATAGTTCTCTAAGCTAACTAAACTAACCGAACTAAAACAATAACACAGAAGGCTCAACTAGAAATAAACAGCTTAATTTACCTCAGACAAAGACTTTACCCTGTGGTCAGATAAAACAATTTTCAAAAATTTACTAGCTACCTGTGACGTGTTTGATATGCCAAACACAGTAACAACAAGTCTCACAATGAAGACGTTACTAGTGCCCGCTCTAGCAAATCAATGAACAACAGGAAGACAGTAGTACTACAGTACTACAGTGCTACACTGTACAGTGCTACAGTACTACTTTTTGATCATTCCTTTAGCGACTTGGTTTATTTATTTGGTTTATTTATTGAGAGTTTATTTACTAAACAAATTATTGTGTGCCTGAAAGAGGGCAGACTTGGGAGTTGGTTAGGGAAATAGGAACAATGGTGGAAGGAAGGTCACTCAGGTGGTGAAATTGGTGTTTGAACATCAAAATACTGTAACAACTGCACCATGAATATCTTTGTAAATCTTGGTATTTAAGGTATAAAAAAATGATATGCTAGTATAAAAAAATAGCAATGTAGCACTGTCCTCGCATTATTCATTGATTTGCTTGAGCAGGCCCAGTAACATCCCCATTGTGAGACTTCTTGTTACTGTGTTTGGCATATCAAATACATCACAGGTAGCTTGCCAGGCTTTGCCGAGCGGGTGAGATACTCTTGTTAGCTTGCCAGGCTACCCAAGAGGGACAGAGGAATCGAACCTGGGTCAGCCGCGTGTAAGGCAAACACCCCTACCCACTGTGCTATCACTCCAGCCCCCATGAAAACAACAAGTAAATTTAATATTAGAGGGGTTATTTTGTTGCTATTATAGAAATACCATTATGGACAGTTTGTTACAAAAGGCCCTCTGAAAGTGAAAACAGAGATAGACAAATGGGACTATCTTAAACTAAGAACCTTCTGCACCTCCAAAGAAACGGTGACCAAAATACAAAGACAGTCTACAGAATGGGAAAGGATATTCACCCAATACACATCCGACAAGGGGCTGACATCAAAGATATACAAAGTACTGGTTGAACTCCACAAAAAGAAAACATAAAACCCCATCCAAAAATGGGGCAAAAAAACCCAGAAACTTTCTCAAAGAAGAAATCCGAATGGCAAGAAAGCACATGAGAAAATGCTCTACATCATTAATCATCAGGGAGATGCAGATAAAAACAACAATGAGATATAATCTCACACCATAGAGACTGGCCCACATCCAAAAGAACAAAAGCAACCAGTGCTGGCACGGATGTGGCGAGAAAGGGACCTTCCTTCACTGCTGGTGGGAATGCCGACTGGTTCAGCCCTTCTGGAAAACAGTATGGAAGATTCTCAAAAAATTAGAAATTGAACTCCCATTTGACCCAGCAATACCACTCCTGGGAATGTATCCAAGAGAGGCAAAAAAGTATAGTCGAAGTGACATCTGCACTTGTTTGTTCATTGCCGCACTGTTTACAATAGCCAGAATCTGGAAAAAAAAACTGAGTGCCAGAGAACAGATTGCTGGTTAAAGAAACTTTGGTACATCTACACAATGGAGTACTTTGTAGCTGTTTGGAAAAGATGAAGTCATGAAATTTACATACAAGTGGTACTACATTAGGAAAATATCATGCTAAGCGAAATGAGTCAGAAAGAGAGGGACAGATGTAGGAAGATTGCATTCATCTGGGGCACATAAAGTAACAAAATAGGAGACTCTCACCCAAGAATAGCAGAGATAAGTACCAGGAGATTCACTCCATGGCTTGGAGGCCAGCCACACATGCTAGGGGGAAAAGGCAGATCAGATACAGAAGGGAGCACCAAATAAAGGGTATTGGGAGGATCCTCCCAGGATAGGAGAAGCATGCTGAAAGTAGACTATAGACCGAACATGATTGCCACTCAATGCCTCTTTTGCAAACCCCAGCACCCAAAAGAAGAGAGAGAACAAAGGGGAATGATGCCCTGCCACAGAGGCAAGGTGGGACGAGAAGAATGGGGGGGGTGGGAGGAATACTGGGATCTGTGGTGATGGAAAATGGGCACTGGTGGAGGGATGGGTACTTGATCATTGTATAATTGAAACTCAAGCACAAAAATTTGTAAGTCTACAACTGTACCTCATGGAGTTTCAATATTTTTAAAAAATAAGGCCCTCTGAGTAAAGGCATCCTGAGCAGCAGGACCGTCTGCATGCTATGAACAAACATAAATCAGATCTTATTCAACAGAGATGAATGAAGCAGATTTGTTTCCCCACCTGCAGGGCACCAGTAGAGGCACTTCTATTCTTGGAGTCTGCAGGGTGATAGAGTCAGGGCAGCAGGCTCCATCCCTTAGCTAGGAGCCAGCCAGCCTCTAGCTGTTCTCCATTCCAGTCAGAAACAGCGAGTTGCAAAGTCCTAGATCACAGAGAATATGTAAAGTGGCAGAAACTTTGTTGTTTTTCTGTTAATGAATCAAAGCTATACTTAGAAAAATGATTTTATTTTCCTCCTTTGTTTATTCATTTAATCAATTGAGAAAAGTGAATGGTATTAAAGCTGTGCAAGACACCAATAGTCCAGGAGGCCTGAGAAGGTAAATACAATTAGATATTGTAATGAAACTTAGCAGAGTGACTTCTAGCCCCTGGTTCAAAGCACTAGGCTATGTTTTTGGAGAGGCATAAACAATGCAAAAACCTATAATTGCTGTGTCAGTCACAGCACCGATGCAGAATACCAAGTAACACTCCAAGCTGCCTCCTGGCACTCGGAGAAGGGGGTGGGGGGGAAGAGTGACATGGTAACTCTTTCCTCTGCTGAAAGAACTGTAGGAACTGGGCAGCTCTTTGTCTCCAGCTTTCTCAGAGCAACTTCCCCTAGACCTCTAACACATCCATCCCCTCCACCAGAGGTACCAGCAAATCCCAGACTACCCTGTTTCATTTCTTAGCACACAGAGAATTTGCTAGTTACAGGGGCTGTGTAAGAAAGAAAGAAAGAAAGAAAGAAAGAAAGAAAGAAAGAAAGAAAGAAAGAAAGAAAGAAAGAAAGACCTCTGGTACCTGGTGGAAATCCATAACAAGTAACAAGGCCTCGGGAAAATGCTTTTTTTTTTTTTAATTAGTGAGACACCATGAGGTACAGTTTCAGACTTACACATTTTTGTGCTTGGATTTCAATTATACAATGATCAAATACCCATCCCTCCATCAGTGCCCATTTCCCACCACCACGGATCCCAGTATCCCTCCCACCCCCACAACCCCCCATCCCACCCTGCCTCTGTGGCAGGGCATTCCTTTTTGTTCTGTCTCTCCTTTGGGGTGTTATGGTTGGTGTGGAAAAAATGTGATCTCTCTCCTAATCCAAAAAAAAAAAAAAAAGATATCCCTTCCTAAGAAAAGAAGCTGGAGCAATAAAACAATAGGTAAGGCATTTTTGCCTTATAAGTGACCAGCCAGGGTTGATACCTGGCATCCCATCTGGTCCCCTGAGCACTGCCAGAGTAATTGCTGAGTGAACAACCTGGAGTAAACCCTAGGCATCAAATGTCCCCCCCCCCCCCCGTGGGGAGAACTGAAATCCCGTGGATTCCTGTTTCTCCTAGTAAACCTGCTTAAAAAGAACAGGTTCCTTATTGAAGGCATCAATATCACTGTGTTTCTGAGAACTTTGAGGTCACCAATTCATATATCTTCCAGCTCAAATATTTTTCTCTATTGAACTCTTCCTTTACAGTTCCTGGGAATACACACACACACACACACACACACACACACACACACACACACACCCTGAACTTAGTGTGGAACTTTTACTTTGGTTCTCTTTTCCACACAAGAAATTGACATACCAGCTATAAGAGCACTCTCCTTTGTTCCCCGTTCTCTATACACATTTTCCTTTTTCTTTCAATTGGTCTCTTCTTTATATATATATATATTTTTCCTGACCCATAAGGAACCCCATGCCCCTTGAGATCCCAATAATAACAAACTTAATTATTGATTTTTCTAGATCCTGGAAGAATTTCCTCTAATTTTGAATGAGGATTTCATTGGATCACTGGTGGAGGGAAGTTGACTCTGGCGGAGGGATTGGTGTTAAGCTATTGTATGCCTAAAATGCAACAATAAGTAACTCTGTCAATAATGCCTCTTTAATAAAATTTTTAAAAATAAAAATAAATTCTTGGAAAAAAGGAGTCTCAGCTAGTAGAGAAGTTAGAAGTTGTTAACTTGGAAAGTCATAATGAGATACCAGGATATTTGGGGTCTCTCTCATTTTGTAGTTAATGATGTAAAACTTTCAAAAAATATCCAAAGGATTAAAATCTGATCTTTTCGAAGAGCTGTGCTCTTGAAATACATTCTCTTTTTACCTTTATGCCTACTCTACCAAATAATTACAATAAAAATTTACGCTTAGATCTTAGTTTTCCATAAACATATTAAGAACATAAATAATTATAGTGATACTTTTAATTTATTTGCTGTATTTTTTTAAGGTTTTAAAGTCTGAGTTTTTAATGACGTTTTAGGGTTTAAGAGTCATATCATTCCTTTTTCTCAGGAGTTAATTTTTTGCTCTACCTGTTAAATCTGTATTTGGAGGTTAGTTCATCTTTCAGTGAGATTCTCAAAATGTCTTTGGGATTCTTGTTCTGCCTTCAGGCTATCTTCATTGACCCCTCTAAGTAGATAGGAACCATGTAAGTAAGGTATCAGACAGTTTTCTTTCTCAATTTTCTGAACTCAGTCTTAATCCTAAAACCCAATTCCAGTCAAAACCTCAGTAATACAACCAGTTTTCAAATTATAATTTATATATATTTTCCTCCTATTTATGCAAATAAACATATTTCTAGGAAGAGTAAAGATGCACGCTAAAAGTTTGCATGTTTGAATGGCATCATAGAGAGAAAAGCAAGTTATTTATATTTTATTCACAAAATGATTCAACCTATCAGATTTTTGAAGGCTGTGGCTTGAAAAGAAAAGTACTAAAACCCAGAAAAAGAAAATCACATTGTTTTAAAGCAGATATGATTAAAAATTTTATCGAACCTCGGGAAGCCCATCCCATCTCTTGGCAACAAAGCTGAACGTCTTCGGGTCTCTCTCCTCATTCAACCAGGTACAGCCCGGCGCCCAGGTCTTGGGAGTCTCCCTGGGCATGCGCAGCTAGCTCGATGCCCTAGAACAGCTGGTTTTCTCTCCCTTGATCTGCGCGGGACGGGAATGGAAGCCCATCCCATTTCTCGAAAACAAAGCTGAACGTCTCCGGGTTTCTCTCCTCATTCAACCAGGTTCAGCCCGGCGCCCAGTGCCAGGGACCCTTTCCAGAGCCGCGGCCGCTAATGCGGCCATGAAATGCTCTCCCACTACATGTGCATAGGAACCATAAGCTACCCTCTTAGATGAACCTTCTCTAGGTTAGCTAATCAACTAGAAACACAGTAGCCAATAACTCAGAAGCTTATCTCAAATCACACTGCACATCAAGCAAAATAGTAACAGTGAACATGAAGGACTAAATCACACTGGTCACAATGGTAAAGCAACGCAAAAGGCCACCAAACTTTCTTATTGAAGAGTCTAGCCCAGAAGACACCAACAGTACTGTAGTGTTAGACAACCTTACTGACAAGGAATTCAGAAGGGAGCTATTTAGGATGCTTAGGGAACTAAAAGAAACAATGGAAAGCAATGCCAATAAAAGACAAGAGGATTGGAAGGCAAAAATGAGGAAAATGCAATCAGAAATGTCAGACCTGAAAAACCTGGTAGGCAAGTTGAAAAACTCAGTGGAAAGCCTCAGCAGCAGAGTAACAGCTGCTGAGAACAGAATCAGTGAGCTCGAAGATGAAGTCCAGAGACTCTCCAGAAAAGAGCAGAAAATGGAAAAGAGACTCACAATTCGGGAACAGATGGCAAGAGAAGACCGTGATGAAGCCAACAGGGGTAACATAAGAATTATTGGAGTCCCAGAGGGACAGGAAGAAAACCTTGATTAAGAAGAAACTGTCAAAGACAACATTGCTACAACGTTTCCAGAGCTGAAGAAAACCTACATTCAGGAGGCCCGAAGGGTAACAACTAGAAGAAATCCGAATAAAAATACCCCAAGACACATTTTGATCAAAATGACAAAAACCTTAGACAGAGACAAAATTCTGAAAGCAGCGAGATCGAAGAAAGAAATGTCTTACAAAGGAGCATCCTTAAAATTCACAGCTGATTTTTCTGATGAAACACTCATGGCCTGAAAACAGTGGTGGGACATAGTGAAAAAACTCAATAAAATAAATACCTCTCCAAAAATAATTTACCCAGCGAGACTCTCATTCATAATAGAAGAAACAACACACAGTTTCACAGACAAACAACAGCTCAGGGACTTCATAGACTCAAAACCATGGTTACAAGAACAACTAAATGGGTTACTTTAAGGCAAGACAGGCCCCTCAAATACACCAAGTTTCAACAGAACAATGGGACAAAATCCCATAACAATAACCTTTCTCAATGTCAATGGGCTAAACGCACTAATTAAATGACATAGAGTGTCAGGATGGATTAGAAAATTGAACCCGACATTCTGCTGCCTGCAAGAAACACATCTCAATAATCAAAGCAAACACAGGCTCAGAGTCAAAGGCTTGAAAACAATCCTACAGGCAAACAGCTCCCATAAAAAAGCTGGGGTAGCCATCCTAATATCAGATCACATCGATTTCAGAGTGAAGACGGTCATAAGAGACAGTGAAGGCCATTTCTTAGTGATCAAAGGATCTGTACAACAGGAAGAACTTACAATAATAAATGTATATGCACCTAATGAGAGACCAGCAAAGTACTTAAAACAACTACTCATAGATTTGGAAAAAGACATCAATAGCAACACAATACTAGTGGGATACTTCAAAACCGCTTTGTCACCTCTTGATAGATCAACTAGACTCAAGCTTAGCAATGACATACTTCATCTGAGGGAAACAATGGAAGAAAGGGACCTAGTAGATATATACAGGACACTTCATCCTCAAAAAGCTGAATACACATTCTTCTCAAGTGTACATGGAACATTCTCCAAGATAGACCACATGCTGAGCCACAAAACATACCTCCATAAAATTAAGAAGAAAGAGATTGTATCAACAATCTTCTCAGACCACAATGCGCTTAAATTAGAAGTAAATCACACACAAAAACAGAAAAGTAAATCAAACACCTGGAAATTAAACAGTGCTCTACTGAACAATGAGTGGCTTAGAAAGGAAATCAAAGAGGAAATCAAAAGATTCCTAGAAACAAATGAAAATAAGGACATGAGTTACCAAAACTTATGGGACACAGCAATAGCTGTGTTAAGAGGAAAGTTTATAGCTCTACAAGCATTCTCAGGAAGGAGGAGCGAGCACACATAAATAACCTAACCTCACAGCTTAATAGCTTGGATAAGGACCAAGAAAAGGAGCAAAACCCGAACAGGAGAAAAGAAATAATAAAACTCAGAGCAGAGATTAATGAGATGGAAACCCAAAAAAACAATCCGAAAGATCAATGAAACCAAGAGCTGGTTCTTTGAGAAAATTAACAAGATCGGTAAGCCTCTAGCAAAACTCACAAAGAAAGTGAGAGAGAAAACCGTAATAAACTGAATCAGAAATGAAAAGGGGGTCATTACAACAGAAACTACAGAAATTCAAAGGATCCTCAGGGAGTACTTTGAGAAGCTTTATGCCACGGAACATCAAAACCTCGAGGAAATGGATAAATTCCTAGACTCCTACAGACTCCCAAGGCTGAACCAAGAAGACCTGGAATACCTGAACAGACCTATCGCCATCAAGGAAATTGAAATGGTAATAAAAAGTCTCCCTAAGCACAAAAGTCCTGGCCCAGATGGATTCACTATTGAATTATTCCAAATCTTTAAAGAGGACTTACTCCCAATCGTCTTTAAGCTTTTCCACGAAATTGAAATATCAAAAACACTTCCTAACAGTTTCTATGAAGCAAATATTACACTGATACCAAAAGCAGACAGAGATACCACAAAGAAAGAGAATTACAGGCCGATATCCCTGATGAACACAGCTGCAAAGATTCTCAACAAATTACCAGCAAATAGAATCCAACTACTCATCAAAAAGATCATACACCATGACCAAGTAGGATTCATCCCAGGGAAGCAAGGATGGTTTAACGTTCGGAAATCAATCAACATAATCCATCATATCAACAAAAGAAAAGATAAAAACCACAAGATCATATCAATAGATGCAGAGAAAGCATTTGACAAGATCCAGCACCCCTTTATGATGAAAACCCTAGCCAAAATGGGTATAGAGGGGACTTTCCTCAACATAGTTAAAGCCATCTACCACAAGCCTACAGCAAGCATCATCCTCAATGGGGAAAAACTGAGAGCCTTCCCTCTAAGAACAGGGACGAGAGAAGGATGCCCACTCTCTCCACTGCTGTTCAATATAGTACTGGAAGTACTTGCAATAGCGATTGGGCAAGAAAAAGATATTAGGGGCATCCAGGTTGGAAAGGAAGAAATCAAGCTGTCACTATTCCCAGATGATATGATGCTATACTTAGAGAACCCAATAACCTCCACCAAAAAACTCCTAGAAACAACAGACTTGTATAGTAAAGTTGCAGGCTATAAAATCAATACCCAAAAGTCCATGGCTGTCCTATACGCAAACAGTGGGAGAGAAGAAATCTACATGAAAAAAACAATACCGTTCACAATTGTGCCCCAGAAAACCAGGTACCTAGGAATCAGCTTAACTAAAGAGTGGAGCGATAGCACAGCGGGTAGGGAGTTCGCCTTACAAGCGGCCAACATGGCCGACCCGAGTTCGATTCCTCCACCCCTCTCGGAGAGCCCGGCAAGCTACCGAGAGTATTCGATATGCCAGACACAGTAACAACAAAGTCTCCAATGGAGACGTTACTGGGCCCGCTCGAGCAAATCGACGATCAACAGGAGGGCCTTTACTTTACTTTTTTACTAAGGAAGTAAAGGACCTGTACAAAGAAAACTACAAAACGCTAATTCAGGAAATAAAAGAGGACATGAGGAAATGGAAAGATATCCCCTGCTCATGGGTCGGGAGACTTAACATTGTCAAAATGGCAATACTACCGAAAGCATTGTATAAATTCAATGCAATCCCTATAAGGCTATCCATGACATTCTTTAAAGAAATGGAGCAAACACTCCTGAAATTTATATGGAACAATAAGCCCCCACGAATAGCTAAAGCAATTCTTGGGAAAAAGAAAATGGGAGGAATCAACCTCTCTAACTTCAAACTCTACTACAAAGCAGTAATAATTCAAACAGCATGGTACTGGAACAAAGGCAGAACTGCAGACCAATGGAACAGGGTTGAATACACTGAAATCTCCCCTCAAACATATGATCATCTAATCTTTGATAAACGTGCTAGAAATGTGAAGTGGAGTAAGGAAAGCCTCTTTAACAAATTATGCTGGCATCACTGGAAGGCTACATGCAAAAAATGGGCTCAGAACTCTGCCTAACACCATGTACAAAAGTAAGATCAAAATGGATTAAAGACCTCAACATCAGACCAGAAACCATAAGGTACATTGAGGACTGGAGCGATAGCACAGCGGGTAGGGCGTTCGCCTTACACGCGGCCAACATGGCCGACCCGAGTTCGATTCCTCCGCCCCTCTCGGAGAGCCCGGCAAGCTACCGAGAGTATTCGATATGCCAGACACAGTAACAACAAAGTCTCCAATAGAGACGTTACTGGGCCCGCTCGAGCAAATCGACGATCAACGGGAGGGCCTTTACCTTTACCTTTACCTTTACATTGAGGACAAAGTTGGCAAAACCCTCCATGACACTGAAGCTAATCGTATTTTCAAAGATGCCACGCCACTGGCTGAGCAAGTGAAAACAGAGATAGTTAAATGGGACTATCTTAAATTAAGAAGCTTCTGCACCTCCAAAGAAACAGTGACCAAATACAAAGACAGTCTACAGAGTGGGAAAGGATATTCGCCCAATACACATCTGACAAGGGGTTGATATCAAGGATATACAAAGTACTGGTTGAACTGCTCAAGAAGAAAACATCCAACCCCATCAAAAAATGGGGTGACAAAATGAACAGAAACTTTCTCAAAGAAGAAATCCAAATGGCAAAAAAGCACATGAGAAAATGCTCTACGTCATTAATCATCAGGGAGATGCAGATCAAAACCACAATGAGATACCATCTCACACCTCAGAGACTGGCCCAAATTCAAAAGAACAAAAGCAACCGATGCTGGCGTGGATGTGGCGAGAAAGGGACACTCCTTCACTGTTGGTGGGAATGTCCACTGGTTCAGCCCTTCTGGAAAACAGTATGGACGATTCTCAAAAAATTAGAAATTGAGCTCCCGTTTGACCCAGCAATACCACTCCTGGGAATATATCCCAGAGAGGCAAAAATGTATAGTCGAAGTGACATCTGCACTTGTTTGTTCATTGCAGCCCTCTTTACAATAGCCAGAAACTGGAAGAAACCTGAATGCCCAAGAACAGATGACTGGTTAAAGAAACTTTGGTACATCTACACAATGGAGTACTATGTAGCTCTTAGAAAAGATGAAGTCATGAAATTTACATACAAGTGGTACAATATGGAAAGTATCATGCTAAGCGAAATGAGTCAGAAAGAGAGGGATAGACATAGAAAGATTGCATTCATCTGGGGGATATAAAGTAACAAAGTATGAGATTAATACCCAAGAATAGCTGAGATCAGCACCAGGAGGATTACTTCATAACTTAGAGGCCAGCCGGGTATCCTAGAGGAAAGGGCTATTCAGATAGAGAAGGGAGCACCAAATAAAGGATGTTTGGAGGATCCTCCCAGGAGGGGAGATGCATGTCGAAAGTAGACTATGGACTGAACATGTTTGCCACTCAATGCCTCTTTTGCAGACCACAACACCCAAAAGGAGAGAGAGGACACAGGGGATTGCCCTGCCACAGAGACGGGGGGATGGGGGGATGGGGGTGGGAGGGATATTATCCATGGTGGTGGAAAATGGGCACTGGTGGAGGGATGGGTATCTGATCATTGTATAATTGAAACCAAAGCACAAAAAATTGTAAATCTACAACTTTAAAAAAAATAAAATAAAATAAAGGGGGAAAAAAAAAGAAAAAAAAAAGAAAGATTGCATTTATCTGGGGATATAAAGTAACAAAATATGAGATTAATACCCAAAATAGCTGAGATCAGCACCAGGAGGATTACTCCATAGCTTAGAGGCCAGCCGGGCATTCTAGGGGAAAGGGCAGCTCAGATAGAGAAGGGAGCACCAAATAAAGTGTGTTTGGAGGATCCTCCCAGGAGAGTAGATGCATGTTGAAAGTAGACTATGGACTGAACATGTTTGCCACTCAATGCCTCTTTTGCAGACTACAGCACCCAGGGGGAGAGAGAGAACAGAATGGAATGCCCTGCCACAGAGGCAGGGTGGGATGGGGGGTGGGTAGCAGGGATATTAGCCATGGTTGTGGAAAATGGGCACTGATGGAGGGATGGGTATTTGATCATTGTATAATCGAAACCCAAGCACAAAAAATTGTAAATCTAAAAAAAAATTTATCCAACCTCAATGATTCATTAAGTGCCATGAATACAATCTCTATTTTCTATAACTGCTAAAAATAGTTTTTTCATACTCTCTGCATTCTTAAAATTCTCAATTTCATGATAAACCTGTCCATTAAATTTTATCCATGAACTTCTTTCAAATTAGAGCCTAAAATAATCATATCAATAAATAAAAATGGCTTCAGAGTGTCCACAATTATTTTATCATTAATAATTTGTAAGGATGTTTGCTCAGTTTTGTGCCATAATATTTTTTAGTAAACAAAATTGATCAAACTATGTCACACTTTTATGAGATCTTCCATAGGATCTTAGAACCATTACCATCATTCACACATGTTAGAAAAGTTAAGCATATTTCTGTATATGACAATGCTTTACATGAAGTTTTAACATATCAAATAGACCTGAGTTTTATTAATTCTAATTATTTTTCTTTCGACAAAAGAAGAGAACAGTTAATTTGGGGCTGCTTTATGGGTTTTTTTCTAAGATTCACCATATTTATTCTTTTTTTATAAATTAATTCTTTATTCTCAGGATTTTGATTCCTGAGAAGTTTTAACAGATACAAAATTTTAAAACACAGATTAATATGAAGCAGTACTTAATTGCTCATTCAACCAAAGTAACAAAGATTTCAAATGCAAAATAAAAATTTTTAAGGTTGCAAATAAAAAATCATCTAAAATTTATTTTGTTTTGTTTTGTTTTAGGATCACCTCCAGCGGTGCTCAAATCATCTGAATCATGGACCACTCCTGGTGATATTCAGGTACTAGGGATCAAATCGAGGTCAGCCATAAGCAAGATTGTTGCCAAAGATAAAATACAGTAGGTAGGGCATCCACATTCAATACTGAGCACTGCTAGGAATGATTCCAAAGTGCAGAGCCAAGAATAAATCCCCACCATAAATAATAAATAAGTAAATAAAATAAAATAAATAAGTAAATAAAATGTAAGTCTCCTTTACATTTATCAGGGAACTGGTGGCTAAATTATCATGAATTCATGATTTTATTATTGATAACATGGAAAATCTGCTTTCTAGTTAAACTGCAATCTAAATTGAGTACCTATTGATAAAATTTTATTAAGACCCAATGTTGTAGCTTCAGCTTTTACCAGGAGTAGACTCTTAATACAATTGTTGATTCTGGAACCAAACAGAGATTATTGTGCCTGAAATAATCTCCATTCCCTTTATTTTGAAGTTCCATAATTGATAGGGCTTCATGCATTCAATATTGAAACATCACATTTTGCACAAAAGGTGTCTGCTTCATTCCACACTGTCTTAGAGTCCCTTAAACCATTTCTCTGCCCTCCCCAATACCTTGGTAAGCTCAGTTAAGAAAACTAGTTTTTAAGTTCTCTTGCCTTTGACCATTTGTTATTTCCATATTATGTTTCTATTTATACAACATATGAGAGAGATCGATTTATATCTGTCCCTCTCTTTCTGAATGACTAAATTTAGAATAATACTTTGCAGTTCCATCTTTGTAGTAATTTTCTTTTCTCTTGGCCGAGTACATATACACTTCCTTGTTTACATAAACCACAGTTCTTTATCCAGTCATCTATTGGACACTTGGTTTCAATATCTTGGCTATTGTGAAATCAGGTATAAATGTTTATTTCAAATGATGTTTTGGGTAGATGCTCAGAGTTGAAATTTTAGGTTATATAGAAGCTTAAGATTTTTTCATTTAATTTCTTTATTTTTGTCCATATTGTTTCCCAAAGAGGTTTAACTAATTGACATTCCCACCAGCAGTGGACGAGTGTTCCTTTTTTCCAACATCTGTGTCAAGACAGATTATTTTTGTTCCTTTTTAATGTGTGCCAGTTTTAGTGTTTTTAAGTAATGTCATACTGTATATTTGATTTGCATTTCCATAATGATAAGTTATATAAAGCATTTTTATATACCTATTAGCCATCTGTATGACTTCTTTAAGAAAATATCTGTTCATTTCTTCTCCCCATTTTTTGGACAGCATCATTTTTTTCCCTGTTAAGTTTTACAAATGGTTTATGTATCTTGAATATTAACCATTATTCAGAAGATAGGAGGAAAATATTTTCTCCCAATCTGTGGGTTGCATTTTATTTCCAATCTTATTCTTGTATAATGCAGAAAGTTCTTAATTTGATGTAGTCCCATTTGTTTATCTTTGTTTCCATTTTCTTTATCAATGGCATTGAGCTATGTACTCAATTCAGTGTTATAAAGGGTTATGCCTATGTTTTTCCTCAATATAACTTATGGACTCTGATCTTATTATTGAGATTTTAAATCTATTTTGAAGTGACTTTTATGCATGATGTGAAATCACGATCACGATCACGACCATCCTGTTGTTCGTCGATTGCCTCGAGCAGGCCCCAGTAACGTCTCCTTCGTCCTAGCCCTGAGATTTTTTTTTAAAGTGCCATATTCAAGGCTCTTTCAGGGTTAGGAGAATGAGACCCATCATTGTTACTGGTATTTGGCATATTGGGTATACCACGGGGAGTTTGTCAGACTCTGCCGTGTGGGCAGGTTACATTCAGTAACCTGCCAGTTTGTTCAAAGTAGGAATGAGATGATAAGATATCATCATATCAGCTTCCGGGAGCTGAGTGTGATAATCTCTGGATCCTGGCCGTTGTTGGGGTTACACAGCAGTTGGTGGGTGTAACTGTCTAGCTACTGGCAGGTCCAGTCCCAAACTGTGCAGGCTTGGAGATCTCATCTACAGGTCCCACACACCTGGGTTCCCCTGCCAGTTCTTTTATGCGTGAGGCCCATCCAAGTGTGTGGAGAGTGGTCCCAGCATGGCCTTGGCTGGGGCCCAGAGGTCTTCAGCTGTTGGGCCCTGGTGCAGACACAGGGTAGGAGACTCTGATGTGAAATAGGATTCTGAATATATATTTTTACTTATGACTGACCAGTTTATACATCATTTGTTCAAGAGTTTCCCTTGCTCTACTTCATATTATTTGCTCCTTTCTCAAAGACTAGGTGTCCATATAACTGAGGATCAATCTCTGGATTGTCAATTCTATTCCACTAGTTTAAGAGTGCGCCTTTATTTTAGCACCATACAACCCTGTTTCTACAGCTCCAATTTAAACTTGGAAAAGAAAAATCCTCCCATATTTATTCTTATGATTGTGTTGGCTATTTGGGTGGATGTGAGGGAGTATAAGGTTATACCTATATATCAATTTGAAAAACATTTGGTCTATTCCTCTAAAAAATGTCATGGCTAATTTTATAAAGCCTTTATTGAAACTGTATAATGTATTGAGTAAGATTTCCATTTTACTATATTAATCCTTCTGGTCCATGAATAATGAATTTATTTTCATTTGTTTATATATTTTTATGAAAATAATAATTTTTACATTTTATTTCATTATTGGCATTATTAGAATGATGTCATCAGCAAAGCGGAGGTGGTGTAGTTGCCGATCGTCTATCTTCACTCCCATTCCTTCCTATTCCAGTCATGGCATGACGCTCTCGAGGGTGGCACTGAAGAGTTTCGGTGAAATGTTATCACCTTGCCGAACCCCTCTCTTGACATCGATGATCACTTCCTATAGAATGGTGAGATCCTTGTAGTGAATCCGTAATACCGCTCATGGAGGATCCTGATGTATTGAGTTTGAACACCCTGTTTGGCTAGGGCTTGGATGACTGCTTCAGTCTCAATAGAATAATAGCTAAGCGGCACAAATACTGGCACAAATGCTAGCTGACTTCAACCATGAGTGTGGAAAGGTCGAACTGCAGCTGAATCTCACCAAGACAATGTTTATGAGAAACGGACTCATTTCTGATGTTCCATTCAATCTCAGCGGAATGAACATCTCTGAATGCAGCCGTTATGTATACCTAGGCTGAGAACTCAACATGACCAATGACCTAGCACCTGAGTTGCACAGGAGGAGAAGAGAGCAGCCTGGAGCACCTTCAAGAGTATCGAAGAAATAGCTAGAGAACAAAGAACCTTCGGCTCTGAGCACATCTCTATGACTCCACCGTTCTTTCTGCATTAACATACACCTCAGAGACCTGGGCCCTATGAAAACAGGATGAAAATACCATTCAGGTAACCCAAAGAAGAATCAAAAGAGTTATGCTTGGAATATCACATTTCATTCAAGTGAGAGAAGGAATCGGAGTTCTGACCTGCATAAACAATCAAGAATCAAGGATGCTGTCTCATTTGCCAAGGGGTCGAAAATCAGATGGTGTGGACACTAATGTGATTTGGAGACGACCACTGGACTAGAGCTGTTACCAACTGGACTCCACAGGACATCAAAAGATCGCGTGGCCGCCCACCTACGAGATGGTCAGACTTCTTCATCAAGACCCTGAACAAACAGTTTGAATCTTTTCGTGTTCCTGGAGTGAGCAGATGCCATTGGGATACAGTAGCACTTGACAGGGACGAATGGAGACGTTACTGGTGCCCACTTGAGCAAATCTATGAGTAATGGGATGTCAAGTGATCAAATGATCAAGTGATTTCATTATTAATTTAACCTAATTCTTTTTTTTTATTTGTCACTCAAGATACTTTTTTAAAAAAATTTATTCATTTATTGAATCACTGTGGGAAAAGTTACAGAGCTTTCAGGTTTAGGTCTCAGTTATGTAAATATCAAACACATTTCCCTTTACCAATACTTATTTTTAACCGCGAACCCCAATAGAACCCCACCTCCCACCCTTCCCAATTCCTGTGAGGCAGATGAGTTCTAGTTAACACTCTATCTACTTTGACTAGATTCATTGTTTCGATAAAAGATGCACCATTATTATTTAGAGTTTACGACCCCCTCTCCCCCCAAATCAGACATGCTGAAAAAGCGTTGCGAAATGATTTGCTTTCTACAGCTGAGTTTAAGAATTAAATGATGTCGCGCGGCCACAATAGCTGAATAGTGGCAATAGCGGCCGCGTGGTTTTGGATTTCTGCTATTTTACTTATTAACCCTGGAAGTATTTCTATTAAAAGTTAGATAGTTAAGAGATTGGTTTCTGTGCTCTGGAGTCGTGGTCGTGCCGGAGAGCCGCTCGTGGGGGGCAACTGGTGACCTCGGTAGGGCGTGATGGACAGACCGGAACGCCCCCCTTCCCATGAGGTCCCTGCTGCCCCCCACCCCCAGCTCAAATCTGCTGTCCACAAGGCTCCCGTGCGGCCGCCATCTTTCTTTCCAGAGAGGAGAGGGCGAGCGGGACAACACCCTTTCCCCTCCGGGTAGGCATGGTGGCGCGGTTTAACACATAGTCCATTTGCTTTTCTGCTCCATGCAGCTGGTTTTCTGCGTTAAGTCCTTGTGCTTCTGGGGCCGTGGCTGTCAATTTAACCTAATTCTTGAGGTTAAAAATTTCTGAGAGACCAATTACCACCTGAGATTTCTAACATTTATTTAAATTTTTTAGCTTTTACATAAGGTTACTTAGCATATCGACATTTTTGGTGTTAGTTATTTCATCATAATACATACTTATTAGTCATAAAACGTGTGACCAATTGAGCTATTTCCTTGTTTCGATAAAATGAATTTTGATCAATAAACACGGGGAGAATTAAAGTATACTAAAAATGTATGCCTTTTGTGGTATACATATTTCACACTAAACCATTAAATGTTAAAGCATTTTCTTAACTTGCTTTTAATCCTTTTAAGCACTTTGGTTTACGATACTGGTAGTAATAAGGTTTCATACATAACACAATCCCTTTTCCACATAGCACAGCGGACAGGGCGTTTGCCTTGCATGCGACTGACCTGGATTTGATTCCTCCGTCCCTCTCGGAGAGCCCAGCAATCTACCAAGAGTAACTCGCCCGCATGGCAAAGCCTGGCAATCCCCCCGTGAGGAATTTGATATGCCCAAAACAGTAACAACAAGCCTCAAAATGGAGACAATACTGGTGCCTACTCGAGCAAATCAATGAATAACAGGAGGACAGTGCTACAGTGCTCCCAGAGTATCCACTTCCCCTAACTCTTGTCCCAGTTCTGCCCTCATCCCAATCCCCTACCCCTCCCCTGTGGTAGGCTTCCTACTGAAGACAGTTTTCTGGTTTCTGTTATCTTTGGACGTTTATTATAAACCTACTATGTTTCTTTAAAACACACATTTGAAAGAGATCATTCTGACCCTTCCTCCACTTCTGACTAACTTCACTCAGCATGATGCTCTCGAGACCCATCCATAAAGCAGAAAATAGACAGATTTTTATCTTTCATTAGAACTGAGTATTTCACTGTGTATATTTACCAGTTTCCTTTTTTAAAAAAAGGTTTATTAATATTCTTTGATTTACAATACTATTAATAATGGCTTCTCATGCACATAATTTCAACACCACACTCATCACCAGTGTATCCCCTTTCTTTCCCAAGGACGCCAAGACATCTCCTTCCGAAGTCCCCTTAAATCAACTGTGTGAGGGGGGCGTTCTGGTCCGTCCTTCACGCCCTACCGAGGCCACCAGTTGCCCCCCACGAGCGGCTCTACAGCACGGCCACAGCCCCAGAAGCACAAGAACTTAATGCAGAACCCAACAGCTTGGAGCAGAAAAGTGAACGGACTATGCGTTAATCCAGGCCATCAAATCTGCTGGAGGGGAAAGGGTGTTGCCCCATTCGCCCTCTCCTCTCTGGAAAGAAAGATGGCGGCCACATGGGAGCCTTGTGGACAGCAGGCATGAGCCGGGGGAGCGGGGGCGACTAAAACCTCATGGGAAGGGGGGCGTTCCGGTCCGTCCTTCATGCCCTACCGAGGCCACCAGTTGCCCCCCACGAGCGGCTCTCCAGCACGGCCACAGCCCCAGAAGCACAAGGACTTAATGCAGAACCCAGCAGCTTGGAGCAGAAAAGTGAAAGGACTATGCGTTAATCCAGGCCATCATGTCTGCCCGGAGGGGAAAGGGTGTTGGTCCCTTCCGCCCTCCTCCCTCTGGAAAGAAAGGTGGCGGCCACATGGGAGCCTTGTGGACAGCAGGTATGAGCCAGGGGTGTGGGGGCGACTAAAACCTCATGGGAAGGGGGGCGTTCCGGTCCGTCCTTCACGCCCTACCGAGGCCACCAGTTGCCCCCCACAAGCGGCTCTCCAGCACGGCCACAGCCCCAGAAACACAAGGATTTAATGCAGAACCCAACAGCTTGGAGCAGAAAAGTGAACGGACTATGCGTTAATCCAGGCCATCAAATCTGCTGGAGGGGAAAGGGTGTTGCCCCATTCGCCCTCTCCTCTCTGGAAAGAAAGATGGCGGGCACATGGGAGCCTTGTGGACAGCAGGCATGAGCCGGGGGAGCGGGGGCGACTAAAACCTCATGGGAAGGGGGGCGTTCCGGTCCGTCCTTCACACCCCACCGAGGCCACCAGTTGCCCCCCATGAGCGGCTCTCCAGCACGGTCACAGCCCCAGAAGCACAAGGACTTAATGCAGAACCCAGCAGCTTGGAGCAGAAAAGTGAACGGACTATGCGTTAATCCAGGCCATCAAGTCTGCCAGAGGGGAAAGGGTGTTGCCCCATTCACCCTCTCTTCTCTGGAAAGAAGGATGGCGGCCGCATGGGAGCCTTGTGGACAGCAGGTATGAGCCGGGGGTGTGGGGGCGACCAAAACCTCATGGGAAGGGGGGCGTTCTGGTCCGTCCTTCACGCCCTACCGAGGTCACCAGTTGCCCCCCACGAACGGCTCTCCAGCACGGCCACAGCCCCAGAAGCACAGGGACTTAATGCAGAACCCAGCAGCTTGGAGCAGAAAAGTGAAAGGACTATGCGTTAATCCAGGCCATCATGTCTGTCCGGAGGGGAAAGGGTGTTGCCCCAGTCGCCTTCTCCTCTCTGGAAAGAAAGATGGCGGCCGCATGGGAGCCTTGTGTACAGCAGGTATGAGCCGGGGGAGTGGGGGCGACTAAAACCTCATGGGAAGGGGGCGTTTCGGTCCGCCCTTCACGCCCTACCGAGGCCACCAGTTGCCCCCCACTAGCGGCTCTCCAGCACGGCCACGACTCCAGAGCACAGAAACCAATTTCTTAACTATCTGACTTTCAGTATAAATAGTGGTGAATCTTTTATTGAAACAATGAACCTAATCAAAGCAGATAGAGTGTTAACTAGAATTCATCTGCCCCACAGGGACTGGGAGGGGTGGGGGGTGGGGTTTTATTGGGGTTCTTCATGGTAAAAAAAAAAAGTATTGGTAAAGGGAAATGTGTTTGATATTTGCATGACTGAGACCTAAACCTGAAAGCTTTGTAACCTTTCCCAAGGTGATTCAATAAATAAAAAAAAATAATAAAAAAAATAAAAAAAAAATCAACTGTGTGTATCAGTCTTCCATTGTATTGCTGTTGGAACTTTGTCACTACCTGCATGTGTATCTTTAAGTCCTATATTTGAGATAAATCATTCTGTTTCTTCTCTTTCCTTCTCACTGACTTCACTCAGCATGAAATTCTTTAAAAAATTTTTATTAGTGAGACATCATGAGGTACAATTGTATACTTACAAATTTTTGTGCTTGGGTTTCAGTTATACAATGATCAAATACCCATCCCTCTACCAGTGCCCATTTCCCACCACCACGGATCCCAGTATCCCTCCCACCTCCCATCCCCCCCATCCCACTTACCCCTGTGGCAAGGCATTCCCTTTTGTTCTCTCTCTCTTGTTGGGTATTGTGGTCTGCAAAAGAGGCAATGGGTGACAATCATGTTTGGTCTATAGTCTACTTTCAGCATGCTTCTCCCATCCTGGGAGGATCCTCCCAACACCCTTTATTTGGTGTTTCCTTCTCTATCGGATCTCCCCTTTCCCCTAGCATGTGTGGCTGGCCTCCAGGTCATCAGCATGAAACTTTTTAGCATCAAATACATGTTGCTGAAAATTTCATGATTTTCTTCTTCCTTAGAACATACTATACCATTGTATATACTCAATTTCTTGATCCAATCATCTGTAGTTGGGCATTTGGGTTGTTTCCAACCCATTCACCTGTAGTTGGGCGTTTGGATTCTTGGTTATTGTACCAAGGGCACTGATTAACATAGGTGTGCTGTATGCATTTTAGTTGTTTACATAAAGTCTGAACATTCCTACCAGCAATTAATGAAGGTCGTCCCCCTTTTCCCACATCCATTCTAGCACTGTTCGTTTTGTTCTTCATGATATGTGCCAATATCAGTGATGTGAAATGATAGCTAATTGTTTTTACTTTCATTTTCCAGATGATAAGTAATGCAGAGAATTTTTTTCCATATATCTTTTGGACATCATTTTGTCTTCTTTGAGGAAATTTCTGTTCATCTCTCCATCCCATTTTTGAATGGGCTTGTATGTTTTTCTTATAAAGTTTACCACTGCTTTATATATCATTAACCATTTATAATGAGTGGTGAAAAAATATCCTCTAGCCATCTGTGACGTATCTTTATTTTTTTTGTGCCATATAATGTTTTACCTTTGATTAACCCCATTTGATTAAACATCATTGCTTCTGTTTGGCCAATAGTGTTGAATAATTGAAGACACCTCTTGCTTCAATGTTATGGAGTGTCCTTTACCTTTGTTTTCCTTGATATTCCTGAGGATTTGTCTCCATATTCTAAATTCTATTCTGTTGATCTAAGGATCTGTCCTTATTCCAGTACCATAGTACCATGTTGTTTTGGTAAATACAGCTATATAGAACAGTTTGAAACTGGAGAAAGAGAAGGCTCCCATCATCTTTTTTTTACAATTTCTTGGCTATTTTGGTTGGGGGGATGACAGAGGACATAGGGCATTGGATTTATTATTCCATATGAATTCAAGAATGTTTGATCATTGTCTTTTTTTTTAACTGTCATGGGTGTTTTATAGGGACTGCACTGGATCTGCACTGCACAATGCTTTGGGAAAGACTGTCACTTTGACAATATTGATCCTTCCCATCCATGAACAGGAGATATGTTTCCATTTCTTCATGTCCACTTTTATTTTTTAGTAGTTATTTATAGTTTTTTTTGTATAAGTCTTTCATTTATTTTGCTAAGCTGATTCCTGGGCACTTGATTTGCTGAGGCAAAATTTTGAACAACATACAGTTTTCAAAAATTTTTCTCATTTTCATTTTATTATTTGCATATAGAAAAACAATGTTCCTGAACGTTAATTTTTCTTTGGCCTACCACTTTACTATGCCATTATATTATTTTTAGAAGCATTCTTTGTAGAGTTTTTAGGGTATTTATGTATACTAACATGTCATCTGCAAACAATGGGAGTTTAATTTCTTCTTTTCCAATCTGAATTCCCTTAATATCAACTTCTTGTTCAGTTGCATGACAAAAGTGTCCTGTACTTGATTGAATAGTGGTGGTGAGGAGTAGCCTTATCTTGTGCCTGATTTTAGAGGAAAGTCTTTCAGCTTTTCGCCATTGATTACTATGTTTGATGTGGGGTTTATAGTAGATAGACCTTAACTATGTTGAGTAAAGTTCCTTCAACTTTCATTTTATTGAGAGTTTTTATCCTGAATGGGTATTGGACCTTGTCAAAGTTTTTCTCTGTAATGGTCTATCAATGTGATGTGTCTATCAATATGACTTTTATTTTCTTTGTAATGATACTCTGTATTATGTTTATTGACTTGCATAAATTAAACTATTCTTACATTCCTGAGATTAATCATGGGAGCCAGCCCTTTCCTCCCCATCCCAACAAGACCCTAAGTAGCCACCCATGAACATCCTTTCTGGCTCCTGATCAATCTGTTTAACAGCCATGATCCCAGAAACTCAGGAATAAATCTTGGAACCCAGCAGGTTTTGGCAGAAATCCCTCCAGATTTAAGTGTTAAAATTTCAGAACTTCAAAATCGCATGACCACTACTGCAGCCTCGTGACATCGTATGTTATTCATTACTAGCAATAGAAAACAAATTGTCTACTATTGCCTTTTCAGCAGATCTGAGTGTTGGGGTAAAATCCCAAATAATAATGGTGGGTCTGGTGTCAAAATATTGAACATAATCAAAGTAGAGAGAGAGTAATGTGGAAATCATCTGCCCCACAGGTAGGGGGAGGGTGTAGGATGGGGGTATACTTGGGTTGTTGGGGGTGAAGAATGGGCACTGGTGAAGATACGGGTGTTTCATTGTATGACTGAGACTTAGACCCGAAAGCTTTGTAACTGCTCTCACGGTTATTCAATAAATAAAATTATAAAAAATAAAAAAATTCCTTACCTGAGGCTTTAAAGAGCTGGTGAGTATAGGTTGAGTCTTCTTAACTACTATCTTCACTCATGAAGCATGGTAGTGTTCTTAATTGCTTCCCCATTGTGGTCTGTTGCAGTATAGTCTTTCTAACTTACCACTTTCATTACACATACACAAACACACACATATGCACACACACACACATGCACCCACACTCATGACCACAGAGGTTTCTAGGCGAACCAGCTAGACTTGGCTCTCTTCTTTCCCTGGTGGAGTTATCCCAGCCAATTTTGTTAGCACTGACTAGTTGTTTAGAGCTTTGTGTGACTGTTCGAGGAAGAATGTTCTAGTATCATTGGCCCTACAACTACTCTGACTGTAGTTTAGGGTTTGATTATTTCTTTATCCCATGGCTATTTTTAACATTGCATTTTTTCAGGTTAGGCTATTGGGGCTCGTCCGGGAGCTGCATTTTGTAGTCTCTGAGTCTTGGCCGCGCGACATCTTATCAGAACATCTGGACAAACTTGCAGGCTATCGAATATAGCCTGCCCACAGGGCAGAGTCTGGCAAACTCCCCGTGGCGCACCAAATATGCCAAATACCAGTAACAATGATGGGTCTCATTCTCCTAAAAAGCCTTGAATATAATCTCAGGGCTAGGATGAAAGAGACGTTACTGGGGCCTGCTCGAAGCAATCGACGATTAACAGGATGATGAATGAATGAATGAATTGGGGCTAGGATTAAGTTAAGTGTTAGCATTATGTATTTGAGGGAATCCAAAGCCACCTCAGAATGAGTTCAGTTCAAGAGTACAACCTGTTCCCTGGGGAATATCAGAATGGAAATAACATGTTAGACCAGTTTTCATTTATCAAAATTATTCATCTCATAAGCATTTGAGTCAAAAATTCTAATAATTCCTCCAAGAATGAATCCCTAGAAAACCCAGTTATGTGGGACTTTGTGACTGAGAAGTCTGGGTCCAGAGGAACCAGGAACAAAGATCCTCTACTTGTATCCCCTCACCCCCATCTCTATCAACTCAGCTGTCACATCCATAAGCCACCTCTGGCTGGCACCATCTTGTCATGGGCCACCATCCAGATCGCACATCCTTCTCTCCCAGAAGGGAGAATAACATGGAACTCACCATAACCATGCCACTGGACCCCACACCAGGCTATTTCACTGAGGGACTTCCTGGAGAGGGGCCACCCCGGCAGCCCAAAACTTCCAGAACTCAACTGCTGCCATGCTCACGGTTGCTCTCCACACAGTCAGGCCACAGTTGCTCTCCACACACTCAGGCCAAGGCTCAACAACGAGTGATCCTATACCTGGACTGCACAGCCATGACACTTCATTAAACACACCCTACCCATACTACAAGAGTACTGCACCGCATTTTATGGGTTCAAAGTAGTAGGCAACCAAACTTAGAGGGAAATTCCTTTTTACAGATGTATATATATCACTTAATCACTTAATCACTTAATCCCCGTTATTCATCGATTTATTCGAGCGGGTGCCAGTAACGTCTCCATTCATCCCGGTTGCGTGCTAGCGTAGCCCAATGGTATCTGTTCGTTTTAGGAACATGTAGAGCCTCAAACCGATCATTTAAGGTCTTGACGAAGAAGTCTGACCATCTTATAGGTGGGCGTCCACGTGATCTTTTGACGTCTCGTGGAATCCAATCAGTAATGGCTCTAGTCCAGCGGTTGTCTGTAAACCTCATTACGTGTCTAGCCCATCTGATTTTTGATGTCTTGGCAAATGAGACAGCGTCCCTGATTCTTGAGCGTTGACGAAGATCAGAACTCCGGATTCTATCTCTCATTTGAGTGAATCGTGATATTCCAAGCATAGTTCTTTCGATTCCTCTTTGAGAGACCCAAATAGTGTTCTCATCCTGTTTTCGTAGGGTACAGGTCTCTGAGGCATATGTTAATGCAGGAAGAATAGTGGAATCAAAGAGATGTGCTCGTAGCTGGAGGTTCTTTGTCCTTTTAGTTATTTCTTCAATGCTCTTGAAGGCATTCCAAGCCGCTCTCTTCCTCCTGCGCAACTCAGGTGCCAGGTCATTCATCATGTTGATTTCTCGACCTAGGTATATATAACTGTTGCATTCGGAGATGGTGGTTCCGTTGAGAGCGAATGGAGCATCAGGAACAAGGCTGTTTCTCATAAACATTGTCTTCGTAAGATTCAGCTGTAGTCCGACCTTTCCACATTCACGGTCAAAGTCGTTCAGCATTTGTGCCGCTTGGTTGATGTTTGGTGTTATTAGAACGATGTCATCAGCAAAGCGGAGGTGGTGTAGTTGCCGACCATCTATCTTCACTCCTATGTTTTCCCATTCCAGTCGTCGCATGATGTTCTCGAGGGTGGCACTGAAGAGTTTTGGTGAAATGGTATCACCCTGCCGAACCCCTCTCTTGATATGGATGATTACTTCTTTGTAGAATGGTGAGATCTTGGTAGTGAATCCGCAATAGAGTTCACGAAGGATCCTAATGTATTGAGTTTGTACGCCCCGATTGGCTAGGGCTTCCATGACCGCTTCCGTCTCAACAGAATCAAAGGCCTTCTTTAAATCAATGAATGTTAGACAGAGTGGCATCTTGAACTCCCGAGATACCTCAATGAGCTTGGTTATTGTGTGGATATGGTCGATGGTACTGAATCCTTTTCGGAATCCAGCTTGTTCACATGGTTGTCCTTCATCTAGTGTTCTGCTAATCCTATTCAGGATGACTCGAGTGAATAGTTTGTAGATGACAGACAATAGGCAGATTGGGCGATAGTTGCCAATGTCGTGGATGTCTCCTTTCTTGTATAGTAGTACAGTCTTGCTGGTTTTCCATTGGGATGGAACCTTGCATTCAGACAGGTAGCATGTGAAGAGTCGAGCCAATGTATTGATGAGTACTGATGGTAAGTTCTTCAGGTGTTCAGGTCTGATCTTGTCTGGGCCAGGTGCTCTTTGTTTCTTTACCAACGAGATGGCATGTTGGATTTCGGAAGGGAGAACATTGGGAACGACATATCCATCATGTGGTATGTGGTATGTGGGCAAGTGGATGTGGCTATTAAAGAGATCTGAGTAGAAGTCATGAATAATCTTCTCCATTGCCCTTCTGGAAGATGTGATAGATCCATCATGATGTCGGAGGGCAGTCATCTTGGTTTTGTAGTTGGTGAAGGACAGGCGGGCATTACGAATGTTTTTCCCATCTTCTGCTGCATCTACCAGTACTGCTGCTCTCCTGTTTTTGAGGTCATCGTTGATGGCTTCTCTGCACTGTTTTGCCAGTTCGGACGTTTGCTTGTGGTTGCCTGAGGCACGTGCCAAGCCACGTTGGTGAATAAGTTCAAGAGTGTTCGAAGAAAGACGGTTTTTTGTGGTTATCTCTCTCTTGGCATTCCTTGCACAATCATGGAGGTGCTGAATCATTCGATAGTATTCCTCATCAATGTTGTCAATGACGGTATCTTCCCATGTTGCCGCAACAGAGCCAAAGACTTCCCAGTTGGTGGTTGTTCTGGGAGTCCTCTTCTTAAACCTTGCATTCTTTTCTCCTCGTTCTGTGAGGTAGAATTTTGCACGAAGAAGACGGTGGTCTGATCCCGTTTGGAATTTTGGGACAACAGCAACATCGGTTAGGCAAAACCGCCGATTGAATATGATGTGGTCTATTTCATTGTGGAACCGTCCATCGGGAGACTCCCATGTCCAACGTTTAGATTCAGCCTTTTGGAATTGTGAGTTACCATGGAAGGTTTCGGTTGACATGATGAACTCAGACAGTCTGTCACCCTGTTCGTTCCATTCCAGGCCATGGGTTCCGATGTGGAGTTCATCGACTGATTTTCTTGGTCCTATCTTGGCATTAAAATCACCAACAATGATCTTGTAGAAGGTGTGATCTTCTTTATAGAATTTCTCCAGCTCCATGTATATATATATACACACACATACACACACAAGGCTCAACCTTTAGCAACATGCTAGTATCTCTTATAGAGGGCTAGAGGGATTAATGACCCCTGGGTGAAATGAAATAATCTTCACACCCTTTCCCCTAAGGATACTTTTTTTGTATCATTTTCAGCAGTTTTTCATAACAAACAATACAAAATACATTATTTTGATTCTGCTTTGAGATAGAGATTGGGGTTTGGGATGGAAAGTTCCGAAATATGTTGGTGGGAAGGTGTAATGGTAGTGGGATTGGTGTTTGAATATTAAATGTAATCAAATATTGTGAACTACTTTATAAAATAAAAATACTTAAAAAAAAGTCCTAATAATTCCTCCCAGAAGCAAACCAGGCTTTCGAGAGACATACAAGAACAGACATAGGAACACAAAAGAACATTTTTTTTTGCCTTCATTAAGGTTCCAGAAATGTGTATTACTAATATTTATTTTTTTAAAAACAAAACTTTCATTGATTTATTTTCAAAATTATTCAATATACTTATTCCTACTTCAAGAATATTTCCCCCTAAATTCATATTTCAAAGACTATCTCTTTAGTCATAGAGGTGGGGGACAAAGATTTTTTTTTTATTCACAGGTATAGATTATTTTTTCTAAAGGAACTGACCAGTTAGGCTGAATGAATTTATTTTTCAGTCTTTAAGAAATAGAGGATATGTAGAATCATTAGACATGCTACTGAAGCCATAACCTTTGGTTGTGTTATGGTTAATCATGGTAGTTAGAGAAGCTCTAGTTACTTCTGAATACTTGTAAACAAAAAATAAGAACATTATCTGTGTTTAAGGCATTCCTTTAGATCTTAAAAAGTTCCCTAGTGATAGCCATTATGTTTATATATTATGTATTTCCTTTTTGATTAATTTAATCTTTCTGTCACTGTCACTGTCACTGTCCTCCCGTTGCTCATTGATTTGCTCAAGCGGGTCCAGGAACATTGTGAGACTAGTTGTTACTGTGTTTGGCATATAGAATTACCAATAAAAAAATTTAGATTGGGTGCTCTCTAAATTTAATCAGCTTCGAAGTTCTCCAATTTAATTGCAATTCAACTAAGCAATAATGTTTTTAAGATATCCACACTATCCAAAGAAGTTCACTCTCAAAATAAGAATGTATGAATAGAAAGATTTGATATGTTTTAATAACTTTTGCTCATGCCTCAGTTAAAAATTTGAAGTCAAACATCCTAGCCATAGCCACCAACATTAATAATTTGGAAATTTAGGAGATTTGTTTCTTAAACAGTAGCACAACAGCAGAACCTAGAGGTCATATTTCCTTTTACAACAGATAAAAACTCCGAGGTAATCATGAGAATCCCTCCTAAGAACCCTCAGAATCACAAACCCAAAATATCACAGTACATCACTCATAATATGAACAAAACATAGCTTACAACAAATTGAAAATGAAATATCAAAAGGGAACTGAAATAATAGCAGGGCCAGTGAAATATGTCAAGGAACATTCCCCTTTTCATGAGAAACTTGCAGATTGATTCCTTTAATCAATCTTTCCTAGAACCCAAAAGAGGTCTTTCCTTATGAAATATTTTTCCTGAATCCAATAAAGCAGTTAAACTTCCATTACCAAAGGTGCAGATTAATTGGTTAGGAGAACTCATTCATTTTGTCCCTTTAAAATATATTGTCATATCGATATTTTTCAATATCCACCCATATGAGTGGTGAAGTTTTGCTAGGTCATGCCCTTCTAACAAGGCAGAACATATTTCAAGGTAGAGACTCCTAGATCCCTCAGATAACTGTTTTCCATTTCCTCCTTTGGGTTTCAGGATTAACTTAACGTTTACACTTAGCTAATGAAACCGGAACAACAGAATACAAAGGTGTTTTTTTTTATAGCAACCCTAATCAAGTTTCAACTTTGCAGAGTTCTACCACAATAAAAGACTAAGAAGTGGCTGCACACAGAAAAGCATATAAATGATTCACGTATTCCAGGTAAAAGTTCTATAACTTCTCCTATTCCTTGAGTGCAGTTGTTGAAGGATAGCCCAATATTCCACAGAGAAAGGAAGTCTGAATGACTGTCATCCAGATTGCACCCCCTATTTACAGATACACAGTGATAATTGGTTATCTAACCCAGAGCTGCTTCTCTGAGTTTTGGGGAAAAGTGTGATAAGAAGATGATGTCAGGTCAGTACAGAGTGCAGTGTTGAAGACAAAGGGAGAATGGGCTCCAGCTTGGATTTACCTAGTAATTTCTTTATCTGAACTCAGCCTGACCCAGCAGAATTCCACTCTTGGTTAGTTCATCATTCCATAACCACCATAAACACATGTTCCCATGGTCACTTGAAGGAATTGAGAAACAAGCAGACGGGTAGAGAGAAAAGAAACACAGCATGTGGCATCCATTTTAAAACATTATAAGAAGCCATTTATATGTATGAAAGTAACAGGAAAGTAGTGGTTAGGGCATTTGCCTTGCACCCAGCTGACCTGGATTCGATTTCTCCGCCCCTCTCGGAGAGCCCAGCAAGCTACCGAGAGTATCTTGCCCCCTGGAAAGCTACCCTGACTATTCGATTTGCCAAACAGAGTAACAAGTCTCACAGTAGAGACATTACTGGTGCTTGCTTGAGCAAATTGATTAACAACGGGAGGATAGTGCTACAGTTCTACTTTTAAGAAAAGTTAGTTGCAAAATTGTAGTTGTTGACAATAAATTCCCTTGTACTAAAAGTCACACCCTGATGACATTTCTACACCATTTTTGCATATGCAAAATATGTTCATTTTCTGTTCCTTAAGTGCACATGCCATTCTCCCTCATGAATATGTATGTGTTTCCTGAAAAACTACTAGAATATGTATAAACTGTTACATCACTCTAACTCTGCTGGCATGAAAACCAGACCCCTAGTTCTATGATGTTTTTGCCAGCCCCTGCTGCTGAACAGCCTTCTCATGTCAATAAATCCACTCTTTCCATTCAGCTGTTTCTGTGCTTTTTAAAGAGTGACACGTTCTATACATTTTAACTGCTCAGAAGAGTTTTTAGGCTTTAATTTTGGATTCAGCTCTTCATTTCTTTTGGACTGGTTTCAACTATAGCTCTTAAGTCAGCTTTGACTTCTATATTTCAGAGAGCTCAGCATCTTTGGGTTTCAGTGTTTCCTTCTCAATCAACTTTTCAGTACTCGTCCACAAATTTCTGCCATTTTTGTGCAATTAGGTGCTTCGGGTAGAAACTGGTGATATATACTATTGATATATATTATCAACTGGAAAGCATACCTAATCTCACCTTTTCCCTTTTACATCTATGGATACAGAAACTGGGAAAGGACTTCAGTTTGCTTTAGTGATACCCAGCTGTTCTCAGAGGCAACTCTAAGATCAATGCTCAGAGGTCACTCCCAAAAGTGTTCAGGAACTATGTAGTTCTGGAGATTAAACTCAGGCATTCTACACGTAAAACATGTGCTCGAGTCCATTGAACTATCTCTCCCACAAGGACTTCATTCTTAACTGACTTCCAGGAAGTTTACTTTTGTTCATTTCTGTTGGTGAAATTACTAAGTCTAAATTTTGTTTGATCTTTTGTAACCAGTTGAGCTACTAAAGGTGTATGTGAACCAACCTAAAAATGCCACCAGTCACATGTTCTTTAATCACATTTTAGGAACTAAAACAATTTTCTCCATTGACTTACTTCAAAGACAAATATTTCTAATCTGTTTTAAAGAACGATCTCTCAATTCAGTCACAGGTGGAGAGCATGCAATGTTATAGAGTGACAACGTTAAAACTGTGTAATGGGGCAGATGGTGAGGTGAGATGGCAACCTAAGTCAAAAATTGTACCTTCATGGGCATACAGGAACCCCACAATTTATACACCTCTCTTCAATGAGTTTGTCTGATAATATCTTCAGGCTTATACAATCTATAAGTTTTCATTTTGGAGGAGACCCTGAAGCCATCAAGGTCAGTATCTGGGGAATTTAATGGGGAATGTTCAGTTCAGAGAGACTTGGTGATTTGCTTAGAATAACACAGTCCATAATGTGGCTAGGCTGAACTTCCCATTGCTGAATCCTCAGTCTTTCTTCATCACATTGATTTTTGTTCTTGTTTTTTTTTTTTTTTTGGTGAATCACCTTGGGTTACAGTTACAAACTTACAAACTTTTGTGTTTGCATTACAGTCATACAATGATCATTCATGCATTACCAGTGGCCATTCTTCCCCACCAATGTTCCCAGCATCCCTCCCACCACCCCCACCCTATCCCCCACCACTCCACCCCAACTCAGCAGCATGGCATTCTCTTTTAATTTATCTCTTTTTGGGTGTTGTGGTTTGCAATAGAGGTATTGAGCTGCCATCATGTTCGGTCTATCGTCTGTTTTCGGCACGCATCTTTCAACCCAAATGGGTTCTCCCAACAACCTTTACTTGGTGTTCCCTTCTCTATCTGAGCTGCATTTTCCCCCAGCATGTGAGGCCGGTTGCCAACATCACATTGTTTTTTATTACCAAGATATATTTCCCAGTTGAGGATAGTGTTATTAAAATAATAATGAAATTTGGCAGGATGTGTAAAATACTGCAATCAGAAATAATCATCCACATGTGAGGAATTAGCACTCTAGCCAGGTATATATTGTTTCACTCTGCCACAGCACTTGCTAAACCTGCATTTATGAGAGGAGTGGAAGTATACAATTTAGCTCCCCAACTCTTCGTATTTCTAAGATCCAGAAGAGAAAAAGAAAGTAAACAGCAAAGGGGACAAGAAAATAGTAAAGGAGCGACTGGATGGCAAAATTAGGTGAAAGGTGGTGTCAGCCTGTGGCTTATGAACATTTATACCCCAACTGTACTTCATGGTTATTTATTAGCTTCACAATGTTGAGCTTAAATATTAACAGATAAATCCTCCCTTGCCAGTTACTAGAAAAAGCTATACATGTTCCCCTTGCTAATTGCCAGGAGGGGCTCCATATAACCCCCAGCCATCTTAATTTCTATTCCTGTCAGTATCTTATATATTATTTTTATTGGCAGTACACTAATGAATCCTGCAGGGTCAGGGCAGTGGGTATGGAGCTTGGTGAAGGTACACCTGGTTGTGCTCAGGGCCCACTCCTCTCTCTGCTTTTAGGGGTCTCTTCTGGAAGGCTGGGGCATCATATTGGGTCCCAGTGACTGAACCTGGGTAGGGTGCACACAAGGCAAGCTCCCTACAGTCTGTATTACCTCCCAGGCCCCAAGATTTTTGAGGTTTTATACTAGACACAAACAACCCCAACTTATTGCTCAGGGCCAGATTATAAACAAATAGGATGTTTAGAACATTCCCTGAGTTTTAGCTCAGAGCATCATAAACTGAAAATCCCTGAAAAACAGGCAAGAATTATCAAGTCACAAATAAACAGCCTTATAAAATTCACTATAGTATCTTTACTCCTGTATAATCCCTAGACACCAGTAATCAACATCCTTTTTTATATATACCCATTCCATGTGGGAGCTTTTCTCTCCTATTTCTCTCTCTCTCTCTCTCTCTCTCTCTCTCTCCAATAAATTTTTCTGTTTCAAAAGAACATGGGACTATTAAACATTACAGAAATCAACTGATTCTGTATTGGTATTGTTGCAGGGTACTCTGGCAAGATTCTGGCACCAGGCTTTTTCAGGAAGAAACTTTATTAAGGATGTCAATGCAGGTTTTGAGAATTCATATACAAAAAAGAAGACTGGGAGCAAATACAGACTATCCTAAATATACTTAGCCATCATCAAGTATGGTTAAAGAAGCTGAAAGTAGGATTATACCAGATTAGGCTTTTCTTTTCCGATTCTCTGGTTAATGCAATCCTTGCCAGAGGTACTATTAGATGTTCAGGTCGCTGAAGAACTGCTTTCCCTGCCTTCTCACCACACTGCCTCACAGTTCCACGTTACACATCCCTTTATATTTCTGCCACACTTTCCCCTTTTGATTCTTGGACTCCACTGTTGTCAAAAAACATTCTGGGGGCCCGGGTGATAGCACAGCTGGGAGGGCGTTTACCTTTCATGCAGCCAACCCAGCTTCAATCCCCAGCATCCCATAGGGTCCTCTGAGCACCTCCAGGAGTTATCCATGAGTGAAGAGCCAGGAGGAGTAAACCCTGAGCATCACTGGGTGTGACCCCAAAGCAAAACAACAACAACAAAAGTATTCTGGCCCATGGGCTTGTACCTCCATAATATCACCAGTTATACAGCTATCTCTCTTCCAACTTTGGTCTCTTTGAGCACAATCTGAAGTTAGGATTGAAAATGGGAGACACACCAGACATAACCAACACCAAGAAAATACTCAATAATAAGGGGAAATAATATAGTGAAGAGAATTTTGGGGACACAATGCCATTCTCGGGGAGTAGTGGTAACCAAATGCACGATAAGAAGCAAGACAAGTATCACAATGACAGAAATAGACAGGATTGAACAGATCACAATCTCTGATTTTTCCCTCTACATCCAGTGGGATTCTTCAAGCTTTGGTTGTGCAGAGAGCATCTTTGGTTGTGCCAAGAAGTCAGCTTCTGGGGTGCGGGAGGGGGATAAGAGCACAGCTGTCTACTCTGAATTCAGGGTCAGTTGATGGTTCAACAGGACAATGTTGAGAATGGTGTTTCTAGAAGGTGACCTTGCATGGTAGGATTGGAGCAGGGATATACTACCAATCAGGTTTTGTGACTGGACCCATTAACTATGGTGGATCCAAGAAGCTACTTATGCTCTTATGCCACTTTAACTGTGGTGGGAGTAGATAAAACGGTGACAAAAGGACCTCTCCAATAAAGCTTCTGGAGCTTGTTACTCCATTCTTGTATACAGATCACATCTTCAAGCTGGTACAAATGTAGCAGGGTGGTTAAATTAATGGGAAATCTCTCTTGGACCCATTTATTAACTTGGATCTATTTATTAACTTAGAGTCTCTCCCTGAAGCTGCTGTCTTAGGATGAGGTCATCAATTAATTTTAAGTCACCCTTGATGCCCTTAATTAGTGGGAAAGATTGCCCATACAGAATTTCAAAAGGGGATAGACCTATTCTTTTAGTTGTGTTAGGTCTAATTTTAAGCAGTGCTATGGGCAACAATTGATCCCACTGCACGTCTCCTGACATTACATCCCTAGCTGTGATTTGAGAGTCCTTTTCATTTGCTTTATTTTTCCTGAACTCTGTGGATGGTAGAATGTACGCTACTCCTAGGTGATCCCAGAACCTTTACCACCAGTTTCTTCACCTTTGCCACAAAGGCAGGTCCATTATCTAACCTTATAGAAACAAAGATCCTGAAACACAGGATGAGCTCTATTAGTAGGCACTTAGTCACTTTCTGGGGCTTTTTAGTGCACGGAGGGAAGATTTTTACCTATCCTGAGAAGATTTAGCATATATCCACAGGCTAAGGCACCTTAGTGAAATATACAACTAAATTTTTGAAAAGAATTTCTCTGATGTTTGGCACCTAAGGAGGTTCCCTGTGCCCTTGTCAAGTATTATAACAGACACAGAAAATAAGTTTCTCACAAACTGTTTTACTTAAACTAAGAGCTTACGAATGAAGAAGTGCATGGCCTTTTCCTAGAGATGTTTGGATAGAATCAGTACCCTCATGGAACTGCTTGGCAAATGCAGGAGCTAGTGATTTGGAAATAGCTATGTAGCTGTCCATAAACTTCTCCCACCCAACAGGGAGAAATTCTTCTTTAGTGATGAGTCAAGTTTCTTCTTATGGTATAAACGTAAGACCCCATTCAGATGAGGAAAGTTAGAAGGGCATTCAGAAAAGGTCCTCCTGGGATGTCTGCCTGGTGGTTCACTTTTTTCGGTTGTTGTTGTTTTAGAGCCACACCAGCAGTGCTCAGGTTTTACTCCTTGCTCTGCACTCTGGGATCACTCCTGAAAGAGCTTTGGGGACTCTATGTGGTACTGGGGATCAAAAGCAGGTCAGCTGCATGCACGGCAAGCATCTTACCTGCTGTATTCTCTCTCTAGCCTCCATCTGGTTTCCTTTTGCATTTACATCATCACCCCTTCTGATGGATCAGGAAGCATATGACTGTCACCTGTGTTCAGATTTTCCACTGGAAAGAAAATATGGGTTGACTCTTATACAAGAGAAGACCACAATTATGCTGACTAGTAGAAAAGTCCTCCAGTCTGGTGCTAGGGCTTTTTTATAGCTGATAGGGGAGTTTTGAAACTTTGTGAATCTCAAGTTCAGGTCAACTTGAACTGTTTGGATTGAAGTGTTTGGATTTTCCCATTGAAAAGTAAAGACAGGTTCATGATTTGGGGACAGCAAAATGCAGGAAAAAGACATCCTTGAGATCTGTACAGTCAAAAGTCTTTGATGTATAAAACTCAGAATGTAATGGTTTGAGATAATGGTGGCTGTGTTTACTGTCCTAAGGTTTCCCATATATGATTTATGTACTGACATTGGAGGTATGCTCCAGGGTTAAAGTGTTCCATTTAGTTTCATTTGGTTGCAGTATTTCTAAATTCCCCATCTATGCCTTTAAAAGAATAACGTATTGTTTCTGATAGACCAACCTGACTCCTGGTTTTAGATCCACTACTGCTGTGGGTATATAGCACACCAGGTCCAGGGGATTTACTTCAGCCTGTATTCCCAGAATGTTAAAGGGAAGCTCTGGTTTCTAAAGTTCATCATCTTAGATGTTAGTCTCCTATTTTGTTAATTTCGTTCCCCAGATGAATGCAATCTTTCTATGTCTGTCCCTCTCTTTCTGACGCATTTCGCTTAGCGTGATACTTTCCATTTAGTAACACTTGTATGTAAATTTTATGACTTCATTTTTTCTAACAGCTACATAGTACTCCATTGTGTAAGTACCAAAGTTTTTTTAAAATTTTTATTAGTGAAACATCATGAAGTAAGTTGTAGACTTACAAATTTTTGTGCTTGGGTTTCAATTATACAATGATCAAGGACCCATTCCTCCACCAATGCCCATTTTCCACCATCACGGATCCCAGTATCCCTTCCACTCCCCATCCCCCTCGTTCCACCCTGCCTCTGTGGCAGGGCATTCCCTTTTGTTCTCTCTCTCCTTTTGGGTGCTGTGGTTTGCAAAAGAGGCAATCATGTTCGGTCTATAGTCTACTTTCAGCATGCTTCTCCCATCCTGGGAGGATCTTCCCACCAACCTTTATTTGGTGCTCCCTTCTCTATCTGAGTTACCTTTTCCCCTAACATGTGTTTCTGGCCTCCAAGCCATGGAGTAACCCTCCTGGTACTTATCTCGGCTATTCTTGGGAGTTAGTCTCCTATTTTGTTTCTTTATGTTCCCCAGATGAATGCAATCTGTCCCTCTCTTTCTGACTCATTTCCCTTGGCACGATACTTTCCATGTAGTACCACTTGTATGTAAATTTCATGACTTCATTTTTTTCTAACAGCTATATAGTACTCCATTGTGTAGATGTACCAAAGTTTCTTTAACCAGTCATCTGTTCTTGGGCACTCAGTTTTTTTCCAGATTCTGGCTATTGTAAAGAGTGCTGCAATGAACAAACAAGTGCAGATGTTACTTTGGCTATACGTTTTTGCCTCTCTGGGACATATTCCCAGGAGTGGTATTACTAGGTCAAATGGAAGCTCAATTTCTAATTGTTGGAGAATTGTCTATACTGTTTTCTGAAAGGGCTGAACCAGTCGGCATTCCCACCAGCAATAAAGGAGGGTCCCTTTCTCACCACATCCATGCCAACACCGGTTGCCAAGATAAGTACCAGGATGTTTACCCCATGGCTTGGAGGCCAGCCACACACACCAGGAGAAAAGGCAACTCAGATAGAGAGGGAAGCACCAAAAAAAGGATGTTGGGAGGATCCTCCCAGGATGGGAGAAGCATGCTGAAAGTAGACTATAGACCGAACATGATTGCCACTCAATGCCTCTTTTGCAAACCACAGCACCCAAAAGGAGAGAGAGAACAAAAGGGAATGCCCTACCACAGAGGCAGGGTAGGATGGGGTGACTGGGGGGTGAGAGGGATACTGGGATCCATGGTGGTGGAAAATGGCACTGGTGGAGGAATAGGTACTTGATCATTTTATAACTGAAACCAAAGCACAAAAATTTGTAAGTCTACAACTTACCTCATGGTGTTTCACTAACAAATTTTTTTAAAAAAATCTTTTCACTAAACTTTTTATGAATATTAGTGAAGAACCCTCACAATTAGAGGTAGGAATAAAATCGCTGACCTTGTCCTCAATAAAGAAATCTCTTCCACTTTTAAAAATGTTCATCCTCAAGGATAGGAGTATAAAGTCACTTTTATTCTTTCTGTGCCATTGTGAGAGTAAAGATGGTACTATGCTCTTGGTACTATGATCTTTGGAATTGCAGAACCATCTGAATCAAAGGTTATCTGTGCCCTCCCACAAGTTATGGAGGCAAAGGAACTCATGTGTGACAATGTACCCACTAGGTTATATTGTCTAGGGGAGCACATTACCTGTGATAAAAGGTCAGTAGGTCCAATTTCCTGTTTCCCCTACCATCATAATTTGTCTTTGGAAGATTGTGCCCACTGTTGGATATCTATAGAGTATGTTGCTCTCATGTCAACTACACAGAGATCAACAGGCTGTTCCTTAATCTTCATTTGCATGACAGACTCCTGAAGGCATAGAGAGGTGGAGCCTGGTTTGTCCTAGTTTTCCACATAATCTTCCAGATTGGCCAATCCAATATCATCACCCTCTTAAGGGCTTTATTTCTCTTTGGCTTCTTATTATTTTCCCACTGTTACCCATCCTTGGTTCCTGTTGAATGGCCATCTCTAGACATCCACCCCCTCAGTGGGGTCACTTATTTTTCCAGTGACCATCCTGATGGCAGTAGACACACTGCTTTATCCCAGCTCTTTTCTGGGACTGGATCTCACTGGAACATAATGTTTCTCCCATGATAGCTGTTTCCTCTCTCATCTGGGATAATCCCATGAGGCCTGCCTAACCTTTGTGCCAAAGTCAGCAAGGAAAGTCACCTTACTTTTTATCTTCCTGTTAAACTCCAACATTGCTTCTTGATTCCAAGTGATGAAAATTCTAGTGTCTACTTTCAAAAGTTGGGTAGTATTCATTCCAGCCAATTCCTCTTTTTTCCACTTTCCCTGTGTATCTTCCTGAGTTTTTACCACAAAAGCAGTATTAATTATTCATTGGTTCTCACCAGACTCTGGGTCAAAAAAGGAGGCTCATAAAAATGGAAGGCCTTACCCAATTGTTCAGAGAACTGATTAGGACTTCTTTCAATTCTTGGATGACCTCCATGGTCTTCCTTATATTTCTGGCCTTTTATTCTCCTTCCTACATGACCCCTAAGTCTTCTGATATATCTTTGAGCACTGAAAAGATAGGTCATCATTTGGATCCCAATGAGGATCTTCATTTCAGGAAGTGGCTTTATTTACAGTCTCAGTGGGAATATGATCCTCCGACCACTTGAATACCCTCCAAACTATGTGAGATAGCTTTTTGATATTAGATTTAGAAGAATTTGATGGAAGTCAATCAAAATAGGATTATGAATATGCATAAGATCAATTATAGCCTGAGGTTTCTTACTAAAGTTAGTTTCTAATTCAAAACATCAGTGATAGTAAAGGTTGGTAAATGAAAGTTGTACCTTCTCCCTGTATTTGGTCCTGCAAGTCATAGTTCATCAATTGGAGGATTATCCTTAGAGACATCTGTAAGTCCACTGCAGTTGAGGCCTTCCTGACACCAAGATGGGTGAGGAGTCAGAATCAACAGGCTTCAAGTAGCTGATATCTCACTCTGGATTGCACAATGAAGAGGGGCAGATGGTTCAAAGCTTCTGTGATTTCAGACTTTGGAATTATTCAACCCACTTTTCTTACTCAAAAAGAGGGAAGACTAGAGGAGTTGTAGGTGGTAGAGGTGGGTAAAATGGTGCATGTGGTGAAGAAAAGAGGATCCTGCTTTGGTTCCAGGCCAACATGAGAACTTTGGGTATTTTCCACAGCTTGGAACCTGTAGCCACTGGAGCCGCCATGACCCTACACCTCATACTTCCTCCAAGTAGGGCTGCAATCAGTTTGACTTCCTAATGACTACATCTTGCCAATATCAATGTCAGAATAGTAGTCTAGCGAGCCTGATTTGCCTATGACTTTCTAAATATTTCTAGAAATTATAGCTTTTATAAATATTCCTTCAGATTGCTACCCCATGCCATAGTTGGGTCACTCCAATTTAGTTCTTCCATTTTACAGGGGCCTGTTTGACTCTTCATTCTCCAGGAATCTGAGTTTGAAATTCTTCAACATAAAATTTGAAGGGTTATTTATACTCAAACTTCCTCCCACATCTATCCATTCATGGGGAAACACAGGACTTCTCTTGCTTGGCTCATCTATAACGACTACTGTTGAAGGGATGTGAGCAGCTCTTGACTTTAGTGAGTTTGTATAAACCCCAGACTGGAGGCTCCTCAGAGCTCACCTTTGGCAGTATGATTCTGTCACAGAACTTCAGATGAGGCACTATACTTGTACCTCAACCTTATCATATCTCAGTAGCACACTTACTCCAAAGCCCAATCCTGAAAACCAATGCTTCACTGTTTCAGGAAACTTCTCAGGTATATTTTGGGAGATCATCAGGCCACCTCCCTCCATATGGGATAAGACTAGTATGAAAGCCAGATTTCTACCTGGTGCAGCTAGAGATGCTTCCCTTTTGCTGGTTGCTTAGATCGTTCTGGGTTCCTTTATGCATGGAAGGTCCATCTGCTGACACACTGGCAGGATCAGGGCCCTTTAAGGATCAATAAATTCATTGGTGCTAGACAGAACCAGCCTCTCCCAATGGGCTGGTAGGGTGAAAATGCCCCAGTGACAAAAAAGGTGAAAATACAACCTGCATATCCTGAGCTGAGACCCCAGAAGTGCTTCAGGACACTCCTGTAAGTGATAGAGGCACCAAAGCTTTTTCAAGAAGCAGCTTTACTAAGTGTGTCAACAGGAATCGGAGAATTTATATCCAGAATCCCCAAGAACAAAACCTTAAGTATCTATAGCCCTCAGCCAAGTGTAGTTACAGAACTAGGAAGCAGTTTTATACTAGATTTTTTCCACTGTCTGGCTTGTCTAAAGGACTGTTAGTTGTCCTCTCTTAAAACAGTGCCTAACATTCTCACATTTCACACTCCTTTGGATTTCTGTCACAGTATGTCAATTGAAAAGTGTCAGGTGGGGCTGGAGAGATAGTACAACTGGTAAGGTGCTTGCCTTAAATTCAGCCAATACAGGACTGATCTGTGGTATCCTAAATGGTCCCCAAAATTCTGCCAGGAGCATAGGAGCACCTCCTCCACACACACACACACACACACACACACACACACACACACACACACACAAAGTGTTAACTGAACAATTCTATGCAGACTACTCACTTAATAAACAAGCCAAAAATTGTGGAATTTGTCCAAATTTGCTTTTTATTCTATTGTCAGTGGAAAGCATGGGGAGAGAAGGAAGTTATAGTCTTGAAATAAAGAATTCTACTGATCTCCTGATTAACTCACATTGGTCTTTCCAGGGAAAAGCCTGGGGACTGGTAAAAGTCTGCCAGGAACATCTGCATGACATGATCCAAAGGTCTCACCATCCCCAGAAGACAGTCATAAAATCACAACTGAAGTCAACTGATCTATTCTGCACAGGAACTGAATCACACAATCCAAATTTTCAGGGAGTCATAGTCTCAGGCTAAAGTGAGAAATTGTTCTTTCCAGGGAAAGAGAAATTGATCCTAATCTCCACCCTGTATTCCCAGGTTAGTATATTCTTACAGAAAATAATTTTAAGAGGCGACAACTAGCGAAGTAAAGAAATTTTAAGAAAGGCAAAAGAGAAATGGTAACTTGTTCAAGAGGAAAATGTAGGCTTCTCCAGAGGTGAGAGCCTCATGAAATAAAAGAAAAGAATGGCATCTCCTGAGTTAGGATTCATGAGACCCCAGATTGGGAACTGCAAGCCATTTGATTTTGCAAGTTTTTATGCTTCAAAGCTGGGTTTTATAAGGTTTGCCTAAACTGTCCCCACCTGCAGCTTTTTATGTAAGAGTCTGTTGCTAGTGTTGAAGGTGTCTTGGTAAAGTGGGGGAAGAGAAACAGAGTGAATGGGAGAGAGAAAGAGAGAGAGAGAGAGAGAGAGAGAGAGAGACAGAGACAGAGACAGAGACAGACGAGAATGGAAAGGTTGGTGGGAAACATGCTCAAGACAGAACTCAGATTTCTCTGGAGGTGGTAACAGCTGAGGGTACACATGTCAAAAGGGAATAGGGGAGATGCAGGTAGCAGGTGTGCAGGCAAAATGTGCCTGACCACAAGAACATGGGTAGCATGGGCTGGCCACACTGTGTGCTCTTCTTTTATCTAAGTTATTTTATATAGTTTTTCCCCTAGCTTCCTCTGCCTCCATACGGAGCTTTCTACCTAGGTAAGAGTCTGTTGCCAAGGGGGAGAGCTGGAAGATGTTGATGGTCTTCTTTTGATATTCTTTGCCTGGCCTTTGTTCCTACTGGAACTTCTCTAGAGGGGTGTCCCTCCTCCTCAGGATCTATGCTAGTGCTTGTTAAAAGTATTATTAGACTTCAGTTCCTGAGTCCACAAAGTGGGTTCTGGCAATAATGCTGTAAACAGTTTAGGGCTAGTAGCAAAGTAACTTCTACAAATGCCATTTTGTTGTTGTTACTTTATTACCATTGTACCACTGTCCTCCCATTGTTCACTGATTTGCTCGAGTGGGCATCAGTAAAGTCTTCATTGTGAGACTTGTTGTTACTGTTTGTACACACCAATATGCCACAGGGAGCTTGCTAGGCTCTGCTGTGCGGATGGGATACTCTTGGTAGCTTGCTGGCTGTCCGAGAGGGACAAAGGAATCGAACCTGGATCAGCCTTTCTTATGTCCCAAGAATTCATTGCAGGGTTGGGGGAGGGAGGGGGCCACTAAAAGCTTACCTCCTGCTTCATTGATGATGGTTGTGGTGTTGGAATTATGTGACTGTGAAAAAACACTTATTTATAGTACTATAAACAATGGAATCAAAATCAATATATATATATACATATATATATTTAATTTAACCAGGATTTGTCACAATGAAAGCCTAGACTGTTGATGATCCTTCATACTCTTTTCATGACCTTCAGATTCTTCATATCTTCTCCTTTCCTAAAGTGTTCAGCCTTCTTAAGGTGGGGCCTAGGTTTCTCCCACTGGGTTGTTTATCCATCTCCAAAGAACTCAGGACATCTCCACCCCACCTCTCCCCCTCCCCCCAGCCTCTATCTGCCTGCAGCACTAGGGTGTGGTTAAGGGGAAAAGACTTTGAACTTCTGGGATACTTCATATCCTTATTATGGCCTTTTGCTTCAGCTGGTTTCTCATCTTCTCTGGGCTGGTGCTGGATTCATTCGCAGTTATAATAGGAAAGGGAGCCCAGCCTTCATTATCCTGGACTGTCTTTGCACTCGCAACGGAGTAACTTCTTTTCTCTACATCTCTGTTTTATGATTTACCACAACCCATTACCAGAAGTCCCCCACGTACCCACCTGATTTAATTTAAGTCATTTGAAATTTCATTCAAAATAGCAAAGCGGGTAGGGTGTCTGCCTTGCATGCAGCCAACATGGCCGACTCGAGTTCGATTCCTCCGCCCCGGCAAGCTACCGAGAGTATTCGATATGCCAGACACAGTAACAACAAAGTCTCCAATGGAGACGTTACTGGGCCCCGCTCGAGCAAATTGATGATCATCAACGGGAGGGCCTTTACTTTACTTTACTTCATTGTGACAACTGTGGTCTATTATTGGAGTCAGTGGACACCCTTGGGTCGTTTATGCTCCTGTTGGAACTTCTCTTGGAGGGTGCATCCAGGCTTCTCTGTCTGGGGTAGCTCCAGGTAAAGGTCTTATCAATCCTTAGTTCCTAAATTCACAAAGTGGATCCTGACAGCCTTAGGGTTAAGTGGTTACTTCCTAGAAGTTCCATTGCCTTGGTGGCCCTTTGTGTCTAGTTGTCTACATCATTATCTTTACAGAAAGGGATACACACTGCAGTCTTTACCTCCCACCTTTCACCATCATCTGCCCTGGCAGGTAGGTGGGCATGGGAGAAGTCTGTATATTTCTTTTCCACCCAGATAAATTCCAATGGGTTTTGTTATTTCATGATCATAACCGTTAACTAAAATAAAATATACTGTTGCATGGATGGAAAAATTTTACCACCCAGAGGTTAAAGTGTAGGCCTGTCTGGAGTAAGAAAGGAACAGAGCTCTGCTTAGTTACTTCCATATTCTGCCCTCAATGCAAATTTAGGTTAGGTGCTATTTTGAAAGACAGATCATTTTCAACAGATTAAAAATTTACATTTGAAGTGATAATTGAAAGAAGACAAAGCATCGTGTCTGAAAAAGAAAAATGCATTTGAACTTTGAAATCTTTACCTGAGGCAGAGACAATCTAGGTGCAAGGAAATGAAAACCAAATGACAACTCATAATGCTGTAGATGACTTATATGAAGTGGGGAGAAGAGAGGTAGCATATTCTAAAAGGGCGTCTTCTACCACTTCCCTCTACACACTAGGGAAAGTTCCTGGGAAATTTTAGGACTGATGAAAGTCGACTTTGAGCATCTGCACCTTACATGTTATCAGATCCACCAGGCAGCTGTTAAACTGCATCTGAGTCATATTTGTTCCATCTATCATGGGAAAGTATCTCTGCCACCTGAATTTTAGAGGAACTGTGGAACTCAGGTTGAAACAAGGATTTTCTCTTTGCAGGAAAAGAAAGCAGCTGTAATTTCTAACTAGATTTTTCCAGAAACATTGTTTTCCCCCCACAAAAATTTATTTCAGAAAGGAAAAAAAATAATGAAGTAAGCTAATTTGGGTAATCAGTTTCATATTAAAGAAAGAACATAGGCTTCTTCCATGGGGGAGAGTCAAATTCATATCCCAAGTGCATTTACAGCAAAGTCACAAGTTGGAGAATGGGTGCCAGAAAGAATGTACATGTCTTAGGCCTAAATGCAGACCATGTCCCCAGAAAGGGGAAAATTGGAATCTCGTCATCGGCCATCACCCAAATCACATGGCTTTCTCTCCCAGAAGTGAGCAACACGACACCTGCAGTAGCCATGCCACCAGACACTCATCAGGCTGTTTAACCCAGGGTGCCCCAGAGGGGGGTGGGTGAGAGCCCTCCCTGCTCCAAGGGAACAAGTCCTGGCAGCTGAAAACCTCCACATCCCAACCACAGCCATGCTCAAAGTTGCCCCCCCCCACACACACTTGGGTCAAGCCACACGCATGACTGAACCTATTCCTGGACCGCGTGGCCTCGAATGCATCATAAGACACATCATAAGACACTCCCTACCCATTCTCCAAGACTACCACACACTTTTTATGGGGTTCAAATAGTAAGCAACCAATCATAGAGGTTTATATATACATATACATATTCACTTATATATGAAAATTTACATCACTCAATCTTTAACAACATGTTAGTGATATCCTAAAAAAGGTCTTAATTGCCTCTGCCAAAATAGAACAATCTTCACACTGTTTTCTCTATGGGTACTTTTTTGTAGCATTTTCCACAGTTTTTCATAACAATACAAAATATATTATTTCAGTTGTGCTTTGGGGCAGAGATTGGGGCTTGGGTTGGAAACATCTCAAATATGGTAGTGGGAAGGTATAATGGTGGGATTGGTGTTTGAATATTAAATGTAATCAAATCTTGTGAACTACCTTGTTGTTACTGTGTCTGGCATATCGAATACTCTCGGTAGCTTGCCGGGCTCTCCGAGAGGGGCGGAGGAATCGAACTCGGGTCGGCCATGTTGGCCGCTTGTAAGGCAAACGCCCTACCCGCTGTGCTATCGCTCCAGCCCTTATAAAATAAAAAATTAAAAAGGGGGAAATTGTATGCCCTTCCTTTTAGTAATTTAGCTTATTGAATTTTTCTCAAATTGCAATCCCCAAGTCTATTGATAGGATGGTTGTCAAGGGAAAAACTGTGATCTATTGATGTTCTTTGATATTCTTAGCATGACTTTTGTTCAGGTGTGGACCTCTACCTCCAGGGAGTCCAACTAGACCCTTAATTCTGCATCTCAAAGGTTTTTAGCAGGGTCCTCAGATATGTATTATGTCAGAACTTTGAGACTTGTATGTTCTGGGTCTGGTTTAGGTTCAATAGTGTTTTTCTTCCGATACACATAATCAGACACATCCCCTTATCTCTCCTTGTTACAATACAGTTTTGTTTAGATGGATGTTTGGCCTGGTCCTAGTTATAGTCAACCTACTTTTTAGTGGTTTCATCAAGGAACTTGAATAGAGATGGACTGTCCTGCCATAGAGCAGCACCATCAGGAAGGAAAGATGACTTTTAAAAGCCTCTGCACAATTGACCTCTGTGCCCAAATTTCATTCCATATAATATAATTGAGTCTAGTTCAGCTTTTTAGGCCACCATTACATTAAAATTGCCAAAACATTTGAGTGTCAGGTGAGAGATTATAGTTCTTGGCACCATATTTGGAGACTAAATGCACAGTGATCCTAGACAATTTGAGTCTCAAAACAAAGCAAGAGCCCAAACATTCTTCCTGATCTTTCCACTAACCTCAGCTCTCCTTTCTCTTCAAAGTGCTGCTCATGACCCCTTCTCACACCACCAGGAAGCTCTCCCTAACTATACAGCACACAGTGATGGTCTCCTTTTACAATTCCTATGCACTTAGCGTTTGGAAGTCACAATGAAATACATCAAATAGTTATTTTCTGAAGATTATCAAAGTCACGTTTGTTTAGATATTGGATTCTGTCAAGGCTATAATTAACCTTGTGTGTTCTTCTCTGTATGTTTTCATAAGGTTTCAGAAAAGGCTTTGTTCAGCCTCAGTCCTGAATTCATATCTCAGCTCTACCTGTCACTGTCACTGTCCTCCCGTTGTTCATCGATTTGCTCGAGTGGGCCCAGTAACATCTGCATTGTGACAATTGCTACTGTCTTTGGCATACTGAATACGTCACAGGTAGCTTGCCAGGCTTTGCCATGTGGGCGAGTTACTCTCGGTAGCTTGCCGGGCTCTCCGAGAGGGGCAGAGGAATCGAACTCGGGTTGGCCATGTTGGCTGTGTGCAAGGCAAACTCCCTACCCGTATCTGTTGCTCCAGCCCCAGCTCTACCTAGTTTCTACATATGTAGAAATCCTGCATCTTAATATGGCAGTATAAGTCACTATGTCTAACTTTTGCCTCCCAGACCCAATTTTCCTCCTCTGAAAACGAACAAACAGAAAAAAACTATTTCCTCATTTGGAAAAACAATTTCATTCTATTCTCAGTTGTCTGAAAATAGAGAAGGGAATGACTAGTAATAACAGAGATAAGTGAAAATCTAGGGTGGACAAAACAGGTTTTCTCTTGTTATGTTTATGTGGTTGGCAAAGGAATAGATGGATGACCCAGATAAAAACATCAGCCCCAAGATTTGGGGGCTTTATTCTCTTCTTAGAAACTGACTGAAAGGTTAGGTTCATAGTCGTTACTCTTTCAAAGGATATTGGTTCAGATCATTCTTAAACCTTGATTTCTGAGAATCTCACCACTGTAAACTATTAGCTGAATGTTTAAATCCCTAACATAATCAAGTAGAGTCTTGACTTCGTAGGGAGTAGCCTGAAAATGCATAAAATACTAAGCTATCTAGATATTGTCTTGGTGCTTTATCTACTTTCCCTCGGTATCCCAGTGAAAATTTTCAGCTCCCAGTCCCAGACACTGTCTATCTTAGGACTCTCTAAGGAATCTTTGAACCCACACATAGAATAGGCAGGATATTGTTCTGTGAGGGTAGATGTCTCCCTTACAACCATTAGAAACCATCAGCCCATGATTAAATTGAAGAATAAAATACCTGTGTTACTCAGAAAGAAATGGAATAAATGGCCCTTTGTCCCTGAGAAAGTATCACTCAGAGACATGGAAAACATAAACTGTTTTCCAAAGTTGATATCAGCCCTTTTTGTTCATGATGATTTATTACATTTAATACTCCAACATCAATCCCATCACCATTTTACCTTCCTACCACTATTATTTCCAATTTTCCCAACCACCACCCAAGCCTGCCCCAATAGCAAACCTTGAGCCCAATTTTCTTTTCCTTTTACAGCAATACATTGTTTCTTATCTTCCTTGTCTCTCATCTCCATTTTCTACTATGCTTTCTGCATTTATTTCCCAGTTAGATTAATTGAAATCATAGAATTTTACGTTATCTATGAACAGTATCTAATCCACTGGTTTTTTTAAACAATCTTTTATACACACACATACATGCGTGTGTGTATGCATTTGTACACATACATACACACACAATTAGCAGATGAAGTGTATGAATTCAGGAATTCTTTTGTTGAAGTAATTAGTGAACAAAGGAAAAGTCCATACTGATTTGATCAGACACATGCCAGTGTGGAGCTACACGGTCATAGAGCTATTTGTCCTTGGCAATGAAGCAACTGTAGCATACAGCTTATCTTTGAAAATTTTAGAAAATATCCTTTGATGAATCATTTGTGATTCCTTTCTTTCCTTCAGTCTCTCTACTTCATCATCAGTCCCCAAGCTTATTTAAAATATCTGCAGAGGTATCCACATATTGCCACCTGAATCCTTGGTCCTGTTAATCTATATGCCTGGTATGTTGTGTTTAACTTGTATTTGTAGTTTGGAGAAAGCCCTCATTCTCAAGGGATATCTTTGCAAGCAATATTTCTCCAATAGTTAAAGGAATTGCTTTTGCCCTAATATCCCTCTACTCATTGGTAATCTGAAACTCTGTCCCATACCAACTCATTCCAAGAATGTGGCAATGAATACAATCAATCTCAGCTATTATTACCACTTAAATCACACCTGAATCCATGTTTTACTGTATAATCATCATATTTTAGTTTTTTTAAGTTTAAAAATTGGTTCATAACCTTTCTTTGCATAATTATCACATGGTATTATCTGTTCCTCATGTTTCTTAAAAGGCAAACAGAGCAGCAATGTATTTACCAATGGCATATGGCTTCACATTTGTCTTCTTATACAATGCAAGCCATGAACCTAGAATTCTCTGCTCACATTCAGAAAGTCAACTTGCAAGATTTGTTTGGAGCACTATAGTACCAATGGTATTGTCACTCAACCCAATGAAAAGCCACTGGGGAGCCAGATAGCAGGTGATGTTTCCATGAGGAACACATATGATAAAACTTATTTCTTCCTACTAAGTAAACTTTTGATTCTTCCCAACCCCTCTTGGAGAGCCCGGCAAGTTACCAAGAGTATCCTGCCTGCGCAGCAGAGCCTGGCAAGCTCCCTGTGTATTCGATATGCCAAAAACAGTAACAAGTCTCACAATGGAGACATTACTGATGCCCACTGAAGCAAATTGATGAAGAATGGGAAGGCAGTGCTACGGTGCTACTAACTAAACTCTATATAGAGGTCACCTGCCAGTGTTATACTGAAACAGTTGACTCTTCTCATTATAGATTGTTTCTTTCACATAGTGAAAGAAGTGAAGCAACTTTTCCATAAAAATAAGACAAAATAGGTACCCATCAATTTTATAACAGCTGTATGTATGTGTAAATAAACACCACTTGCCTGAACATGCTTGATTTCTACAACAAATATATGATGAATAGAGATCACCATTGATACCCTCTATAAATATTAAACACCCATCCTGGCAACTTTTATGTCTATTAGTCTTGGGACTTTACAGTTATTAAAAGCTCTAAAACTATGTGTATTTCTAGTGCATTTGGTGGACCTGAAGTTTCAAAGTGACAGTGTAAATGCATCTAATATGAATGGTACTGAAACAGATAACAAAGCTAATGATAGTGATGCGCTCTTCAATCACAGATTATATTTTGTAAGTTTATGCTTTATAACTGTGTAGTAAACTTTTCTCAAGTGCTTTTACCATAAAATACAAATCAAGAATTAATATGTTAATTTTATGACAGAAAATTTTTGACTAAACTGTCACAAGAAAATGATATTTATCAATTTGCACTATTAAATTTGAACATGTATTTATATTTATGGATGTTCCCTAGATAGTCAGGCAGTAAATAATTTTAAGCAATACTAGAACCATTATATTTTCTTTCAAAATGGTTCCAAACAATGGCCACATGCTACATTTTACAAAATATTACCACAAAATCTGTGACAATTATGACATGAAATATGGTAATTGGTTCTCTGCTATCATTTGAAGTAATGATCAGTGCTAACATTAACCATTATGTGACAAGAAGCTCTTTTGAAGAATATCTCTATTTCTTCAGAAACTATTAATTTTGTCTAAGTAAAATAAGAGCCTTAGGTCAAGATCTTGATATTAATGTAAACTGTTGTCATTAATCACTTGTCACTTGTCATCCCGTTGATCTTCGATCTTCTTGAGCGGGCGCCAGTAACATCTCCATTTGTCCCTGTCACATGCTATTGTAGCCCAATGGCATCTGTTCACTCCAGGAACACAAACAGTCTCAAACCAGTCATTCAGGGTCATGATGAAGGGGTCTGACCATCTCGTAGATGGGCAGCCACACGTCCTTTTTGACAACCCATGGAATCAGCTCTAGTCCAGCGGTTGTCTCCAAACCACATTACGTGTCCAGCCCATCTGATTTTCAACTTCTTGGGAAACGAGTCAGTGTCCCTGATCTTCCATCATCGATAGAGGTCGGAACTTCGCATTCTTTCTCTCACTTGAGTGAAGCGTGATACTCCAAGCATAGCTCTTTCAATTTCTCTTTGTGTGATCCTAATAGCGTTCTCATCCTGTTTTCATAGGGCCCAGGTCTCTGAAGATTATGTTAGTGCAGGAAGAATGGTGGAGTCAATGCAAACCACAACACCCAATAAGAAAGAGAGAACAAAAGGGAATGCCCTGCCACAGAGGCAGGGTGGGATGGGGGGGAAATGGGTGGTGGGAGGGATACTTGGATCCGTGGTGGTGGGAAATGGGCACTGGTGGAGGGATGGGTATTTGATCATTGTATAATTGAAACCCAAGCACAAAATTTGTAAGTCTGCAACTGTACCTCGTGATGTCTCACTAATAAAATTTTTTTAAAAAATTAAAAAAAAAATTAAACATTAAAAAAAATGATGTGCCAGGAGCCAGAGGTTCTTCTTCCTCTTAACAACCTCTTCAACGTTCTTGAAGGCTTTCCATGCCACTCTCTTCCTCCTGCACAGTTCTGGCACCAAGTTGTTCCTTATGTTGAATTCTTGACCCAGGTACATATAACTGCTGCATTCTAAGATGTTCGTTCTATTGAGAGCAAATGGAACATCAGGGACTAGTTTGTTTTTCATGAAAATTGTCTTGGGATTCAGTTGCAGTCCGACCTTTCCACACTCACAGTCGAAGTCAGCCAGCATATGTGCCACTTGGCTAATATTTGGTGTTATTAGAATGATGTCATCAGTAAAGCAGAGGTGGGGTAGTTGCTGACTGTCTATCTTCACCCCCATTTATTCCCATTCCAGTCGTCGCATGACGTTCTCGTCGTCATCAATACCCCAAGTTATACCTAAGGACTGCAGAGGGGACCAGTGAAGCCTGAAAAACAATTGTGAAAAAATTAATCTAAGATGTGGGTCATCTGTTAAGTGTCACCATAATGACTCAATATATAGCATAAGTTAAAAGAGCTTTTTACTTTAAAGCAATGCTTCTTTTCCTGGAGTAGTGGATGGGAATGTTACTTTTCCTTTTTTTTTTACTCTTATAGGCAAAACATAAATTAATATATATTTTACTCTGTCAAGCACTGTTATATGTGCTCTGAAGTTTTGCATTCATTGCTAGATATCCAGTTCTCATGAAGTTTAAGTGTTAGCTGACAACATAATGTGCAAGAAAAAAAATTAGTTCACAGAAATAAGATTAGTAAAAATTAAGTATAATAATGAGAAACAGGACAGAAAACAGGATTCAGACTTTGAAAAGTGGATATGAATTGAGATAGGCCAATGAGGAAAGGTTTCTGAAGAGACAATAGAGTTCTTTCTGAAGGTGAGACCTAAAAGTTAAAGATTCAGCTATCAAGGCCATCATCTATATTCCAAAAGTATTCATCAGCTTCTACCCTGCAAGCTCATTAACACCTTTACACACACACACACACACACACACACACACACACACACACACACACGTTCATCATTTTGAGGACAAGGATTGTATCAGACCCTTTCTCCATGACACCTAGAACAAAAATAAGAGCAGAGGGTTATCTAGTGCTTCTCTTGAAAGAATAATGAGTTGGATATATGTCTTTCAATGAATGAACAAATGAATAAACACATGAATGAATGAATGAATGAATACATGCATTAAAAAGTCATTCAAGCTTGAATATATAAATAAACTTCAAAAAGCTATTTTCTAGTGGCTCTGCAGATTGAGAGCAAAGAATAATTCAAAACCTTTCTATAACTGAAAATTAGGTTTAAGTCCCAATGGATATTTGTACTTTAAGAAGACAGAAAAAGAATAGATAAGACAGATGTAGTCACTTTAAAACAGATAACATAACAATACCAAAACAATATCTAATAGAAGCACTACTCTCCTCTGCTTCTTCATGTCAGGTTTATAATATAAACAGATAAATTGCATATGCCTCTTAAAGGATACCTGAAAATTCTGAAACTGAGTCCACCTCACATATAGCATTAAAATATGTATATGTGAGCACATTCAATCCTCATCCTACTGAGAATTCCAGTGATATTTAAGTACAAGAGCAAAGATCCTTCTCTCCCACTGCCATCTGTGAACAACTGATCACACCTCTCCTCTACACAGTATTAGGGACTTATAAATGCAATACAGAATCAAAGTTCAGTCAGAAGAAGAGGAACAGACATATAATGATTGCACTCATTTGTGGGATATAAAAAATTAAATGAGACTATTACCCAGTAGAAATGAAGGCCAGGAAGATTAGTCCACAGTTGGAAACTTGCTACAAGTGGGGGTTGAGGGAGGGAAGTTACAATAGAGAAGGGACCACTATGACAGTGATAGTTGGAAAGGATCAGTCTGGACAACACCTGATTGCTAAAAGGAAGTAAAGGAGTATACCTGATAACCTTTCAATACCTGTATTGCAAACTATAATTCCCAAAAAGAAAGAGAGAGAGAATGAAAGAGAGAGTGAATGAGAAAAAGATAAAGAAGAAAAGTACCTGCCATAGAGGCAGGCTGAGGTGAAGGTGGTGGGAGGAAACTGGGAACATGGGTGGCGGGAAATGTGCACTGCTGAAGAGATGGTTATTGGAACATTATATGACTGAAACCCAATCATGAACAACTTTGTAACTGTGTGTCTCAAGATGATTCAATTTAAAAAAACAAAAACGGTCCAGAGAAATGGAATCCATTTCTGGCAGCATTGAAAAGATGTTCTACATTCGCTTTTCTGAGACTCTCCCCCAACCCATGTTTTTGAGTTTTTCGGAATATCAGTGTCAAATGTCCTTGTCCATCCTCTTCCAAGTAATAAAAAGACATTGATTATCCCCAACTCCATCAAGAAAGTGTGAACCACAACTCCTGACCATACTTCACCTGTGTATATTCATGTTGGTCTGAGATACTGTACACATGTGTTTATGAAATGTGGGATGAGGCTTGAAAAGGGTGGGGATTTGTGCGTAAGACCAAAGTTATAGAAGAGAGTTTTCCTGTCTTTTGAGTATCTTTTTTTCCAAAGCCGAGTTACTGAGAAATTGTTCATGAAGCATTCTTATTTGATACAATTTCATATTGTATACCAAGATGGAGGATCTGGGTGGAGGGTGCTCAGCCCTGATCCAAGCAGGCTTTGAGATCTCAACCCTGGGACCCGCATGCCTTTGTTCCTCTGCCGGTACCTTCATGTGTGTGAAGAGTGGTCTCAGCATGGTTGTGGCTGGTTTTAGAGGCCTTCAGCTACCGGAGCTCTGCTCGGGGTGGGGAGGGAAACTCAACCCGCCCCCCTCCAAGGGGCCCTGGTGAGGACAGCAGGCACGGGGGCAGGAGACTCTGCGCTGTTCTCTTCTGGGAGCTGGGTCTTATAGTCTCTGGGTCTTGGCTGTTGATGGGATTACACGGCGCTGGGGGGCAGTTGTTGGGTGTAACCCCTGCCTACTGGAAGATGGAGGATCTGGGTGGAGGATGCTCAGCCCTGATCTGAGTAGGCTTGGAGATCTCAGCCCTGGGACCCACATGCCTTTGTTCCTCTGCCAGTACCTTCATGTGTGTGAAGAGTGGTCTCAGCATGGTGGTGGCTGGTTCTGAAGGTCTTCGGCTGTTGGAGCTCTGCTTGGGGCGGGGAGGGAAACTCAACCCGCCCCCCTCCAGGGGGCCCTGGCGAGGACAGCCAGGCGCGGGGGCAGGAGACTCTGCACTGTTCTCTTCCAGGAGGGGTGAAGGGCCAGTCTGGGATGCTAGGGAGTCAACCTGAGTCAGCTATGTGTAAGGCAAGCACTTTGCCAACTGTACTGTCTCTCTAGCTCTAACCCAGCATTTTAGGCTCTGAACTAAAGAATTACTTCTAAGTAATTACTTCTAATTCCAAGCCTAATTCAGTAGTCACCATGTATTAAAAAAATCTGTGCATGAGGACCCAACATTTCTAGGCTTATACATATTTGTGCCCTATGGCTCTCCTTGAAATAAGTTGAATACAGGATATTAATGGAAATTTCATTTATTATCTAAAATATTGTAATATAACTCAGTTTTTATAGAATTTAAATAAGAATATGTACATATATTCTGTTATATATGTTATGTTTTGTGTTTGTGTCACAAAAAGTGTGTGTACAAAACTTCCCCCTAGGGGTGGGAGTTAATTCAAACCCCTTCTACAACAAATTGTGTAGTCAAATTTCCCACATGTAGGAAATTCACAGGTGTCCAAATTCAGAGTCCAGTGAGTAAATATCAGCCTTGGAAAACCACATTAATGACACATACCCTGCTAGGTAAGTTCGAAGTTCATTAATGTGTTTAATTTTTGACAAATATGGTTAATAGTCCTTATTATTTAAAAAAAGCATTGTCCTTCAGAATGTCATTTTAAGAATCTGTATACTTTTGTAGACAGTGAATATATTTTGGGACCACTTTTCCTGACTAGATTTTTATCCTTATAAAGAAACCAGTTCATTATATCATACTTAATTCTTATATCTAAACAAATACATTGTTATCCAGTTTAGTTGACCTTGACAGATTTTGACTACACTAAAATATTAAATTCTCTCTCAAAATATGTACACTTATTTTCAGGGTAATAATCCTCCAAATGGCTAGAAGAAAATTCAAGTTTTGATAAAAACCTTATTTTGAGAAGCACAGTATGCTATTTGAAATGCTTTGGACTTGCAGAAAAACTAATATACATGGCTTAAACTATAGACTGACATTTCCAGTAGCAAGTAGAATGAGTTAGAACCACACCTTAACGTGGAAATTAAAATACACAACAGAATTATCAAGGACCTTAGTAATTTCCTTAATATTAAAATCACCCAAATTATATTATGGTTACAGCACATGAAAAGTCCCAGTAATCACTTAAATTAAAGACCACGAGTCACTCATTCAGGATTATTGTTGTAAACAATAAAAATAACTATGACTAACATAGCAGAATAAAAAGATAATGTAGCACTGTAGCACTGTCTTCCCATTGCTCATCGATTTGCTCGAGTGGGCACCAGTAACATCTCCATTGTAAGACCTGTTGTTACTGTTTTTGGCATATCGAATACACCACAGGGAACTTGCCAGGCTCTGCCTACCAGGCGGGATACTCTCAGTAGCTTGCCAGTCTCTCCGAGAGGAATGGAGGAATTGAACCTGGTCGGCCATGTGCAAGGCAAACGCCCTACCCGCTGTGCTATCGCTCCAGTCCAAAAATATAATAATAAACAATAATAAATAATGACATCTTTAGAAAAAGAACCATAGGTCCTTAAGAGAGAGTCTGAGTATATACTCTGACAGTACAGCTCGATTAACTGCCTTCAGGGATTGACAAGTGATTCCTCTAATGAAAAGTGTACTGTTGCTACAAAAGAAGGAAATTTGGAAGGCAGAACAAATATTCAGTACAAATTTTCAGTTGCAGTGTATGGGATTAAAATTTGGGATGGGGCTGGGAAAGGGTGGCACAATCTGAAGTTACCGTTAGCAGTAATTTAGGAGTATAAAAAGATAGAGTTTCACGACTGACCAAGTCTCATTTTAGACCCAGAGACCAACCATAAATTTCTGAAAATTCTGTTTGGACCTTTTATCAAGCCAATGCATGTACACTACTGATTCTAGCTAGGTCTGTCTTTAAGGAACTGTTTTTGTTTACCGTAATTCACCTCACCAGAAATGCTAAAGCATTTACACCCGGTTCCTGGAAAGTGAGAAGTAAAAACACCTTTTAAATATTTGTTCCCAATGAAGAGGAAAACAACATCTATTGCTTCCAATGAGGTAAACAAAATATTTACAATCTTGTAGAAATGTTTCCACATTTCAGTAACATGAACAAAGCTAAAAGCTCATATTTTGACCCATTTGCCCAACACTGAATGGAGTAATCAAGTAACCATGGCTTCAAAAAGCAGCCCAGGAGACCGTAACTAATCTGTTCGCCATAGCAACCTGTGTCTCAACCCAACATTGGATAAAGTTATTTAAATGAGATTTTTAAAATTATGTAATTTACTTAAACACTAAGAAACCAACCATTCTATCCTAGTATAGAAAAGGAGTTTTCAGAAACTTAAGAAGGATCACCAATAATTGTTTTTTTATGAGAAGAGCTTCAAGGATGATATATTGAGGGAAGTAAAAGGGAAATGAAGGCATTACCTGTTTTCTGATCCATAACACTGAAAAAATATGAAACAATTTAATACATGCTGTGATATTCTATTTGTTGAACTATCCCAGAAAACCAATAGTGTCAAACAAACTTCACTTCCCCTTTCCTTGGAGTAAAAGACTCATTTATTATTAAAAAAGAACACCTGGATTAACTATAATGACAAATAAAAAATCGCAAATAAGAAACTATGTAATGAGAATTATGAAACTGTAACGTGAACTGAGACACTGAAACCAACCTCAAGGTCAGCCAGAGAAGGGAGGAACAGGATTTTTTTTTTTTTTTTTTGCTTTATATGACCCTAATCAGGTAGGATAAAGGCCGACCAGATGAACGGGAATGCATGGAAGGCGACATATGAAGGTCACACCAAATGGGCAAGAGATACTGACACAGACGTTTCTTGTTTGTTTTGGGGGGCACCCAAAGGCTGGGAAATATGTTTTATTTATTTCTTTTTGTAGATTATAGCTCACTCTTAGAGAATACAAAAGAAACCCTCTCAGCAGACAGGGCTCCAAGTCTCTTTCTCTTCTGACTTGGGATCCTCAGCGCTGAGCCTCTAATAACTCACTATCCTATCCTAAGCTGTCTCTCTCTCTCTGTTCATTCGCGGCACACACCAGCACAACAAACAACTTGGTCTATTCAGGCATTAATTTTAAAAAATTATTTCCAGTAATCTTGTTACAATGACAAAGGAGTTAGTTTTTTACCTCTGGAATGGATTCCATAAAGGTTCGATATTCCTTCCTTGGCTAGTGGATTGAGAGAGCAGTTCTGCCTGTAAAGTGACTGCCCACCATCATTTAGTTACAGTCAGAGCTGAGCCATGGAGATCCCCTAAGGCTGCTTTCCAGGGCAAGGGAATAAATGATTTCCCCTCTTTAGCTGCTATGCCAAGGAAAGATAATGCAGCATATTCCACTAACATTTGTCACCAAAGCATAGTCCCCTCCAGGGATAATATGTGGGAGTAGCAAGGACCTGGTGTTTCCAATTAATCAAGGTCAGGATTACTCATGCAAGAAATGAAAGGGAAATTTTAATATTTGGAAATGTAGTGAAAGCAATAGCCAACTCTAATTAAAATACACTTTCTGCTTTGAATTCATATGGTAGACTCCATTTATTAGTTGCCTAATTTTTATTGCATTTCTCTGCCTCTAGGAACTACGCTAGGCTAAAACACCCAGCATTTCCTTCCAATACTCTCATAGGAGGTCTGAAACCAGGCCTGGTCAAAAGAGACGAATTCCATGTTGAATCTGCTCTGTTGGTGGCCAAGTTCTCTTGCATACTGGATTTAAACATAAAATTAAATTCTTTATACATTCAGTTTTATCTGATATCCTATATATAAAACATTGATATTTATTCCCAAGTGCAGCATGAAATTTAAGGTACAAATCTAACAAACACTAGGGCACAGCTGTTTGTAATTAATTGGTGAGCTGGAGCTGGTTGTTATCTTAAATGTATCGTTTCCTCTCACTTTTCTTCTTGACAGAGCTGGAGCAACCCTGCCTTGGGCCCTGGGGATGGCAGCAATACATACTGCAGCCAAGAGGATCCTGCCAAGAGGCAAACTAATATGCAGTATGTCATCCCAGCAAACCAAATATAGAAAGAATTTGTTGTGGCTAATTAATTTATAAATTTTTAAGTTGATTGAAGTTCTGTGCTTCACATTATTGTTACTGATCATTTCCTATGTATCCAATTCCAATACCATACCCATCACCAATCTACCCACCCCTCTCCCCCAAATACCCCAAAGCTGTATGGATCAATTTCCCCATTGTGTTGTCTTTGGCACTTTGTTGCTACCTTGTTGTATACCTTTAAGTATACAACACCTATGAAAGAGATCATTCTGTACCTATTCCTTTCCTCTGACTTCACTCAGCATGATATCCTTAAGCTCCCACCATGTTGTGACAAAATGTATGATTTTTATTGCTTCATAAAATAAAAGCCTAGTTCCCTGGTTTTCAATTGTGAATTACATCAGGTCACTGATGGAGGTCTTCTAAGCAAAAATAACTATAGTCCCCTTGACATCACAATTCAAGTCTACAGAAGCTCAGATCTTAGCACCAGCAGCTCTTGCTGTCTCACCAAGATGCTAAATACACGTACCGGATGGCACACATGTACACACATATATTAGCTTTTGTCTCTACATGAACTCAGAAAAAAAAAATCGTAAAGGAGAAAATCTTTTCAACAAAACTACACCAGACAAACTGGGGGAGGCTAATTGATATGCCTGTCTCAGACCACAATGAGCATGCAGAAATGGGTGCAAATTGAACATTTGAGTATTCATAAGGGAACCAAAATTCCAGTCAGTTATATATCAAGGACAGGAACAGGACCACCTTCAGAAAAACAAATGAAATCTCTGAATTTTCTTTATAAGATATAAGAAAACAAACAAGAAAGAAGAAAAGGCTACCCCTTTTTGGCAAAGAAATAAAGACATTTAAAAAGTATTCTGCAAATACCTATAGTATGTAGAGTGAAATCGAACAACTGGCACAAAATGCATTATTTTTCAACTAATATACTTAGCAATTTTTAGACTCAACTATAACCATGGAGAGAGAAGGAAAAAAGAGGCTATCAATGTCCAATGTCTATTTATGTCCAGATATATAAAATATACTTAATAGCCATACAAATGGGGGGGGGGGGGAGGCTGAGGTTCCCTCTCCAACCCAAGCAGAACCCCGGCAGCTGAAAACCTCCAGAACCCAGACACAGCCATGCTCAAGGCCACTCTCCACACGCTCTGACGAGTCTCACGCATGAAGGAACCAGTAGAGGAACTCAGGTTTGCAGGATTCATGGCTGAGATCTCCAAGCCTCTTGGATCAGGACTGGGCCTCCTCCACCCAGATCCCCCATTTCCCAGTAGCTTGGTAGTCACACCCACAAACTGCCCCCCAGTGTCATGTAATCTCATCAGTGGCCAAGATCCAGAGACTATAAAGTGAAGCTCCTGGAAGAGAGCAATGCAGTATTTCCTGGACCTCTTGTAGTCTAGCCCACTGATGTACCTAAAGCAGCACACATGTAATTGGTTTTAACATACTTGCTTGTATTCTCCATCCCTCTCAGAGAGCCTGGCAAGCTACCGAGAGTGTCCCTCCCGCACAGCAGAGCCTGGCAAGCTACCCATAGCATATTCAATATGCCAAAAATAGTAATAGTAATGGGCCTCATTTCCCTGACTGTGAAAGAGCCTCCAATACAGTACCGTTGGGAAAGAAGAGTAAAGAGAGGCTGCCAAAATCTCAGGACTGGGGCAAATGAAACATTACTGGTGCCCACTCGAGTAAATCTATGAACAATGGGATGACAGTAATACAGCGATTAAATGGCTATTAAATTTATAAATTTATACCTATGTGACTAAATGTCATATAGGTATTGAAAATTTCCATCTCACTATATCTGTATGAAGCCTACCTACTCTTTTTTTTCTGCTTTTTGGGTTACATTCGGTGATGCACAGGGGTTACTCCTGGCTCTGCACTCAGGAATTACTCCTGGCGGTGCTCAGAGGACCATATGGGATGCTGGGAATCGAACCTGGGTCGGTCACATGCAAGGCAAACACCCTACCTGCTGTGCTATTGCTCCAGCCCCAAAGCCTACCTACTCTTAATTAAAGTTAGAATTGCTCTTTCAGGTACATATCCCTTAATGATGCTTGCATTTGAAAATATATAGGCAATTGAACATGCTTCACAAGTAAGTATATCACTACTTTGGGTTATAATTTAATATGAGTCATTATCATCTGTTTCTTTCAGAATCTTTTTTGCTTTATATTCTGCTCCAGTACAACTAAATGTTTTCACCTCCAAGTTTAAGCAGTAACATCAAATTGTTTACTTTTACAAAGTCCCACTAACTACTGTAATTTTTATTTTAATTTCATTTAGTTACTGTTGGATATTAACCTGAAGTGGTTTAGGCTTCATCAATGAATTGCCCCTTTTCCTCCTCCCAGAGAAGCTTACTGTGCTCTTGATAGCACCCTAATTTAGTTAAAGTTTATCTATAACCTTTCCTCTGTGTTTTACCTCTCACTGTCTCAGTTTATTAAGTCAGTTTTGATTTCTTATAAGCCAGAATTTCTGGTAATTCTGGACTTTGTAGTGCTTTGTATTTGAAGTGCTATGTATTTGTACCTGTTTTTCTATTTCCCCTATAGCGTTTTTATATTTTACTATAGAGCAGTGTTCTTTGGTTAAACACAGAAAGACCATTAATGCTATGCTCCTAATATTTGGGAGTTTATTGATTCTGAAATATATATACTCCTGGGCATCCATCACAATTATTTGACTCCGGATTCAGTTGCTATAATTCCTACACCCCAAAAGGGAGCTCCTGCCATGGGACTGGGATGGACCCTGGGCTAGTGATAAAGCTACCCTGGCATAGAAATGGGACAGTCTAGAAAGCATAAATGCAGTGTTTTGATGCAAGCTGTTATGACTTAAGAGATAGGATCCCTATGGGGAAGAACAAGCTAAACTGACCTGAGGAGACCTTGTCTGGGATTTACTGTAAAAGCCTTGCTTGCTCTCAATGCCTGGAGAACTAAATTTTGGGATCTTTATTTCTTACTGCGTTTATCCAAATAACTGCAAGTATTGATAAGAAGTAAACTTAACATACACAACTAGAAAGAAAGACAAAAGCAATATAGATGTTCCTGGGAGACAGTGTCTCCTTGAGTTAATCTTCCCAAGAGAATTGCCTCTGCCAAAAGTTTTCTCTGTAAATGATCAATCACACCTATATCCTATATACCCCAACTCCCCTCAGATGTGCTATCAGTATGCTAGCAGCTCTGGATTAAATGAGCCATTTTCAACATCAGGCTATGGTTCCACCCTCTCTCTGTCTCTCTGCTGGGGAGGCCTGGGGAGGATGGAAGGTGGCTCTTGGCCACTGAACACACGCAGTTAACATTTTGTGAATTCACAAGTTACCATGAAACTACAAAATTATTCATGATTTGGTTTCAGGAATATAATATTTCAGCACAAGTCCCTTCACCAGCACCCATTTTCCTCCACCAATATGCCTCTGTTTGCCTCCCATCACAATCTGTCTCTATTGGAGATACTTTTAAAATAAGTTTTTACACTGTGGTTTATAGTACTGCTACTGATTGGGTTTTATGCATAATGCTTACCCACCTTTCAGCACCACAGACCTGCAGGCATCAGCATCGGGACCGCATTCTGACCAGACTGGTCAGAACTAGTGAAGTAGAAAACAACAATGAGTCTGACCGCAAAAAGAACTGTACTGCTTATACCCTCCCTTCATTGGAGAAAAGTCCCAACTATTCATTTGAATGGATAAAAACAGAAAATTGTGACCTGTGTCACATCAAGGGAGAAAAGGCCCTTGGTGTGTCCCTGTCTTCTCCAGGTAAAAGCAACTGTCTTATTTCCCATTTTGTAATCACAGCATCTTTCCCAGTACAAGACTCTTAAGCTACCTGTGCTCATTACCTCTCACCTGACTCTCTCTCAAGGCAAGATTCATGTCCATTCCCATGTTCCTTCAGGCTGGTCTCCTGGTCCCAAGTTCCAAGCTGCTGTAAATTTCTGACATTATAGGAACCTTTGTTGCCTTGATTTGTTGGTTTCAGTGTGACCACAGGGTGTGCCTTCAGGATACAGAGCCCTTAGGGCTGAACTCTCTCCGTCACAGCATAACAAGTCATGCCTACTAATTTATTTTTTTAAATTTATTTTATAAAGTATTTTATAATATTTGATTACATTTAATATTCAAACACCAATCTCACCACCATTACACCTTCCCACCACCATATTTTGGATGTTTCCTTTCTGAACCCCAAACCCTGCCCCAAAACTGAACCAAAATAATATATTTTGTATTGTTTGTTATGAAAAAACAATGAAAATGCTACCAAAAAATTTTTCCTTGGAGGAAAGAGTGTGAAGATTGTTGTATTTCACCCAGGGGCCATTAAGACCTTCTATAAGAGATCACTAACATGTTGTTAAAGGTTGAGCCTTGTGTGCACATATATATATATATATATATACATATATATAGTGCATATATATAATAATGTGCATATATATATATATATCTGTAAAAAAATTCCCTCTAAGATTGGTTCCCTTCTACTTTGAACTCCACCAAATGTGGTGTGGTACTCTTGGAGTATGGGTAGGGTGTGTCCTATGAAGTGTCTCACAACTGGATTGGAATAGGTTCACTTGCGGGTGAGGCTCAGCCTGAGCTTGTGGAGAGCAGCCGTGAGCATGGCGGTGGTTGAATTTTCAGCTGCCGGAGCTGGGTCCCTTGGGGCAGAAGGGATCTCACCTGCCCCGCCTCCAGGGTGCCCTAGTGAAACAGTCTGGTGCGGGGTTCATTGGCATGGCTATGGTGAGTGTCATGTTATGTTTCCTTCAGGAGAGAAGGGCATATGATCTGTATGGTGGCCAATGATGAGATTATCTGGTGCCAGCCAGAGGTGGTTTTGGGTGTGACTTCTGAGATGCTGGAGACAAAGGGATACTGGCAGAGGATCTCCATTCCCAGCCCTGTTGAACCCAGAGTTCTCAGTCACAAAGTCCTGCATGCCTGGGTTCTCTGGGGATTCACTTGAGGGTGAGGCTTGGCCAGAGCATGTAGAGAGCAACTGTGAGCATGGTGGCATCTGGGTTCTGGAGGTTTTCGGCTGCCAGGGTTGAGTCCCTTATGGTGGGATGGGGTCTCACCTCCCCCACCCCCTCCAGGGCAACCAGAGTGAAACAGCCTAGCAAGGTGTCCAGTGCAAGTCATGTCTACTTAAAGAAGGAAGCATTTCCACTTGACACTGACTTCAGATACTTCCCATTAAGGAACACTTTTTAGATGGGATAATGAGACCTATAGACCTAGAGATTTAATTTAAAACTGACTGGAGGGCCAGAAAAGACAGAACAGCTAATAAGATGATTGCTTTGAATACAACTGACCCAGGAACGATCCTTGACACCACATATGTCCCCCTGACCTGCCAGGAGTGATTCCTGATCTTAGAGTCAAGAGTAAGGCCTGAGCACTGCTGGATGAGAATATCCCCTTGCCCTTAAAAAAATGGCTAGTGAAGAACATTAGGAAAACATAATGTCTGCATATTCACAGCACTTTGTCCAATTATAGCCAGATAAATCCAGTTCTCCTTAGTTCAGATGTCAAAATTACCAGGCCTGCTGCTTGTTGGGGCAGCAACATGGAAACCCATGTATCCATAAATCTCAGTTCTTTTTCTCTTAACCCTGTTGTGTTGCTCAGTAGCAATTTCTTCCTACTGTGGAATGACTTGCCCAGCAAGACCCCATATGCTGCTCTCAAGTGGAAAGACAAACTGGTCCTCTGGTGGTAGATGTTATATCAAAATCGTTTCTTTCTTCACACTCTGGATAAGACCATTTGAATTCATTTCAAAAACTTCTGCTGTGGGGGCTCTATCAAGCTTCTATAAATCAGAATGCTATGAGGAGAGGAGAACAAACTTTTTTGAAATCAAGATAAATTTCATCTATGCCTTCACCTTTGTTTACACATTCTGTACTGTACTTCCCACACCTGATTGCACAAGACACAGACACATCCATCAGCCACAACCCTGACACCAGGCACTCTGCTGTTTTTTTTAAACTAATTTCACATCTGTGTTTACAAAGTGCCCCCTCTTCTTCATGTACATCATCACGTGCTGAACTTCAGAGGCATGTCCTCCCACGGGCTGAAAATTTCCAGAGAAGACCCATTACTCTTGCTTTGCCATTTTGCTAAAAGCATATTTCCTCACTCATGGCTATCATACAATATCCTAAGTCCCTTTCTAAATTACTTCTCATACTCTAACTACAACTGCAAGGGCCTTTGGTGCTTCTGTTGGTTTGCCTCATCCACCTCTATGGATCTGATCCATGTTCCACAATATGTAGGCAAATCTTGAGGAATGACAATGGAGATGTGGAAATATAGAAGAATATGGAACCAGAACTTATGAGATATAGTGCCATTAATTATAGACAAATATACATACACTGAACTACCTAAAGTCACATACATTATTACATATGAAAACATATACACATTTATTTCTTAAGAAAATTTGCTATTATGATTGAGCCATTCACATTTAGTCTTTCTATTAAAAGATTTATTTCTACCACACTCAGGAATCTACTCAGCAATTTTTTTAGCCAGTTTAATAGAATAACAGTATGCCTTTTAAAATCATATTAAGATTATGTTTATATATGTATGTATATATGTAGATATATGTATATATATATATTTAAAGACCTCAGTTAATGGATCAGCAATTAAAAATCATTATTCTAAGTTATCTCTTCTGCAGTAACTCCCCATTTGGCAGTGTATCTATGTTTTATTTAAACTGTAAAAAAAGGAAAGAAAGAAAGAAAGAAAGAAAGAAAGAAAGAAAGAAAGAAAGAAAGAGATAGAAAGCAAAAAAAAAATGGGTAGGTAACTCTTCTCCCTGGGGTGTTTGCTTTAAGTATTTGCCCACACCCAGATGCTCTTGAGAAGAGTAACTTAGAATATTTTACTCAGAACTCTCAGGAAACTTTCCTCACTGATGTTGATGACCATGTAGGTTATAGAAAGAAGTGCCTCTGAGGGTAAACCAGTCACAGAAAGTAAAATGTCCCTATGAGCACTCAACAGTGTTCTACTCTACAAGATTGCTCCTAAAATTGCTAATTTCTTTATTCCCTCAGTCTATCATGCCAGATCCACTGTAAGGTAGAAAGTAAAGAATCTGAAGAATTGATATAACGGAGAAAGAGAAACCGGGTTTAATAAGGAAATAAGGACTAAATCCCTAATTTATTTGTCTTCCAGTTTATTTATTTACTTAACATACATTTATTGAGCACTAGCTACATGCAAGACTGGTCTGAACTCTAAGGAAAAATGAGTAGACAGACAGACTACCTAGCGTCAAGACATGAGGATAAGTGCAGGGCAAGAATTAAGTAACATTCAAGAAATAGGCCATCTTACAGCACACAGCAGTGAAAAAAACTGGCTGGCAGGCTCCACAACTCCTGGAGAATTCTCCAGGCCCCGTACTGAGCCAATATCACTGGGAGATCCCATATGGGGTAAATGCTGTCTCCCCGCCTTCTCCAGATGGAATCCTGGTGACCATGAGCTTCTACAAGAATGGCTCTGGTATGCAGGTACCAGGACTATTCTTCCAAATCATGCAGCCATGTAAGCAGCCACGGGACATTTCCTGATATGCAAAGTGATCAATGGAAAGTAAGTGATCTAGCGTTTGTCCCTGAAAGATAGGCTTGAATGGTGGTGGGAAAATGTGAGCAAAATATAATGCCCAACCAAAATGCATCTGGACTGTGCATTTAACTACGGTGCTATGCCGCCCAGGGAGGGGAAGGGTGTCTGTCCCTCCACCTGTCTCGCCTTGTGGCAGTGGCATGGTGGCCTCTATCTATTAGAGCCTAATGAACAGCCAGGTATGAGACTGTATTGATGAGGCACGCAGGGCCTCATGGGATGGGGGGTGAACAAGGCCCCGGGTTGCCACCCACAAATGCCTCCTCTGGCTCCAGAATGACCATGATCCCAGAGGCACACAAACCAATCTCAGAACCCAGGGGCCTTTGGCAGTAATCCCTCTATGCTTATTACTAAAATACCAGAAATCCAAAATTGCATGGCCCCTATTGCAGCCACACAACATCATATGCTCTTCATAATCAGCAATAGGAAACAAATTATCTAATGATGTCTTTGGGCAGGTCTGAATGTTGGAGAAAATTCTAAATAATAATGTTGGATATGATCAACGGGGAGAGAGAGAGAGAGAGAGAGAGAGAGAGAGAGTAAAGTGTAAATCTGCCACACAGTAGGGAGTGGTGGGAGGGGGGTATACTGGGGTTCTTGGTGGTGGAAAATGTGCACTGGTGAAGGGACAGGTGCTTGATCATTGTATGACTGACGGAGACTTAAACTGCAAGGCTTTGTGACTGTTCTCACGGTGATTCAATAAATAAATAAATAAATAAATAAATAAGAAAAAAGAAATAAATAGGAAAATGTATATGACCGTGAGCTCTAGGAAGATAATTAAAGAGCAGTGGGGAAGTGCAGGAAATAGAAGAAACTATTTAAATTGAGTACTCAAGAAAGGATTTTGGCACAGAGATATGAAATGAAGAGAAAGAACTTAGATATTTTCTATAAGAAGGAAAATCAAGGATCAAATTTTCTATAAGAAGGAAAAACAACAATCAAATTTCTAAGACTGTAGCAGGAATAAAAAATTGATAAATAAGAAATTTATTTACCAAAATAAATTTTTTTCCAAGCCCATTCAGTCCCAATGCCCTTTGTTCAGAGATATTCTCAGTGAACTATGCATTCCTTCTTTAGTGGCCATGTGTCTCTGACAATACAGTTCACCTATGACCTTTCTCAATTTCTAGAGCATAGTAATTCTCATAATCAATTGCACATTGTAATCACCTGAACAGACTTAAAAACATTGAATTCTGGGGGCTGGAAGATAGTACTATGGTTAGGGAATATGTGTAGCACATACCAGAACCTGGGTTTGATTCCTAGTAGCTCCCGGACCCTAAGCATTGGGAGTTATATGTTAAATGTTCTAACCTACTACTCCCTGGAGTCCTGAATTCTACTGGGTATAGTCCTAGTGATGCCATGCACCATCAAAATTGCCTAAGTTTCCCACACCATAGAGGGATTTACACTAAATCATGGGCTGGTTGGCCAAGATTTGTTCTCAGGTGTAGCCCCTATACTTCCTTGGGGTCCCTCCCAAAATTACACTGAAGTTTGTGTCTTCCTATTAGACATTATTCTGATAGAATTGTCATAGTTATGATCTGGTTCACAGCCATCTTACTAGGAATATTAAAAGACATTAGGAATTTTTAAAGCTCTCCAAGGGCCAAAGAGAGAACTCAAAAGGCTAAATGTATGTTTTGCTGCAGGAAGCCTGGGTTTGCTCCCCAGGACCACTGGTTCTCCAAGCACTGTTGGGAGTGGACCCTGGTCAGAGAGCTGAGTGGGGCATAGCCTCCCCACAAAACCCAAACAAGTAGCATTTTCAGCAGCTGCCACTAAGGTGCTTTGTCCTTCTGAGGAAGCTATGGCCGAGTTGAGATGAGGCCCTCATTTCATCTGGTGACTAACATCACGCCGGGAAGTGTCCACCCAACCCTCCCTATAACCTCTGTCTCGTAGCTCACTTGTATTCACTCTCACAGTGATAAACCGGCACTCACAGAGGACAAGATCAGTACCCTCTCAGCCCAGAGCCCTTTTTGCCTTTTTACCAAGGCTCTGGCCATTGTCAACATTGGAAGCCTAATAGTCAAATGGGGGCTGGAGAACTTGACCCAGAAACAGGTGTTGCCCCTGTAGGTAGACCCACCTCCTCCATAGCTGCTGTACCAGCTAAAAAAGTGGAAGCAAAGAAAAAAAAATCTGAGGAATCTGAGGATGACATGGGTTTCAGTAATTTTGACTAAACCTTTTGTCACATGTTCAATAAAAAGCTGCACACACACACACACACACACACACACACACACACACACACACAAAAAGGCTTTCCTGGTGATTAAATAAGAACGTAAGCTTGAAAAACCTCTGTCAGTGTTTCTCAAAGTTGACTGCACATTGGAATTACCTGAACAGATTTAGTTCATATTTCTTTTGCCATGAAGAATCTCTTTAATTTTATGTAGTTCCATTTGTTTATTTTTTATTTTGTTGTCTTTGCCAATAGTATCAAATCATCACTACCCCTGAGTCCTTTCTTAGATAATTTCTCAATTGCCATGGTCTTTAAAAAACCAATAATTCACCTCACTGGCATAAGTTGATCAAAAACATATCTCTATTTCCTTGCTTCTGACTTTAAAGATCCTGCCCTGGAAGCTAGTAGGCTTGGATTCAAGATCATGCTATCTCCCTTGCCTCTATTTTCTGTAACAAATAAGTCTTTTCGAGGAAGTCATGATTATTACTTTGCTTATAAGTGTATGATCATGGAGAGTACCATGCTAAGTGAAATGAGTCAGAAAGGAAGGACAAACATAGAATTACTGCACTCATTTGTGGAACATAAAATAACATAAGACTGACACCCAAGAACAGTAGCAACAGGGCAAGGAATATTGCTCCGTAACTGGAAGCCTGCCTCACGAACTGGGGGAGAAGGCAGCTGTAATTAGAGAAGGGATCATTAAGTCAATGATGGTTGGAGGGATCATTCAGGATGGGAGATGTATGCTGAAAGTAGATAAAGGATGAAATGTGATAGCCACTCAGTATCTATATTGCAAGCCATAAGACCCAAAAGCAGAGAAAGAGTATGGGGTAAATTGTCTGTCATAAAGGTGGAGGAGGAATGTGGGGTGAGTTGGGGGGAATACTGGGGACATTGGTGGTGGAAAATGTGCACTGGTGGAAGGATGGGTGTTCGATAATTGTATGACTGAAACTCAAACATGAAAGCTTTGTAACTGTATCTCAGTGATTCAATTAAAAAATTTTTTAAAGAAATAAATAAACAGACCTTTTCCCTTTTTTTCCAAATCTGTGTATTACTTGATTGACTTCAGAACACAAGGTGCTGAAGATTTGGTATCATTATGACAATTTAACCTTGTAATACTTTCCACTTGGGACTTAACTTAGGGTCAAGTCACATTTCACTAATAATCACAAATTTTATGCCAAATATTTTTGCAAACAAGTGAGGTGTTCATACCAAGGAGACTATCACTCTCACAAAGAACAACAATAACCATTGGTGAAGTGAACACAGAGAAAAAGGAACTCTCATTCACTGCTGGTGAGGATATAATGTGGCCCAGCCTTCTTGGAAAATAATATGAACATTCTTGAAAAAAACTAAGAATTGAACTTCCATATGACCTAGCCATTCTACTTCTGGGAATATACCCTAAGGGCCCAAATGTGCAATTAAGAGAAGATATCTGCACCTGTATGTTCATTGTAGCACTATTCATAGTAGCCCATATCTGAAAACAACCCAAGTGCCTCAAAACAGGGGGATAGAATTAGAAATTGTGGTACATATACACAATGTAATACAATATAGCCTTTAAGTAAAGTGAAGTCATGAAATTTGCTGATACATGGATGAATCTATAGGTGCCATTCTGAGTAAAATGAGTCAGAAGTAGAGGGACAAGCACAAAATGATCTCACTCACTGGTGAGGTTTAAAGAAACATTATAGAAGAAGAATGCCCAAAGACAATAGAAACAAGGGCAGGAGAACTGTTCCTTTGTAGAAAGATTACCACAGAGGGGATAAGGGAGTATGACAGGAAAGTGACCACTAAGAGAATGGTAAGGGAAAGTGGCCAATTTGGATGAGAACTGAGTGTTGAAAGAAGGTAAAGTGTTATGCATGCTATCTTCTCAGTAACAGTACTGAAAACTGCAGTGCCTTAAAGGAAAACACAAAAAGGGAAAAGTGCCTGCCATAGAGGCAGGTCAGAGGTGGGAGCGAAACTGGAGACATTGGTGGAGGAAAGAGGACACTGGTTAAGAAATTGGTGCTGGAACATTGCACATCTAAAGCATGGTCATGAATAAATTTGTAACTTGATAAGTTTAACCTTTAATACATTTTTAAATGAGGTTCAACTATGTGAAATATTTTTAGAAAAACTTTTGCTGAATTTCTTAAACATAGGGTGTGATGATTATGGAGTGGTGATGATTGAATAGTAAAATATAAAATGTCTCCCTAAATAGGTCATGGAAATAAGTAATTTTTGTTTTGTATTTTCCCTACATGTGTATTAGGAAATAAAAGACATAGGCAGTTAGCTGTATCCTATAGACAATGGTGTCAAATGAGTGTTACTGGTTCTAAAAAGAAAGAGAGTAGATAAACATTAACGAAAATAAAAACTTTAGAACTTTGAAACATTTTTGGAGTTTTTAAACTTTGGAAATTAATTCCTCCAAATTCTTTTTAACAATAATTTCTTTCAAAAAAAACACAGAAATGGTCAGAAGTTACTTTCTTAAGACTCTAAAAATTACTAAAGATTTATATCAACCCAAAAAGTACTTATAAAGAAAACAGTATAATATCAGTATAAAGGAAAAAAAGGGAGAACACTACAGTGTTTTAACTTATTCTAGTTACTCCCCTCTACAGCTGAGAGGCAGAAATGAAAATCTTACTGTGCTTAAAGAATAGATTTCTTTACAAAGAATAATCTTGGTTTGTTTCATGGTTTCCTGGAAAGCACGGCTATCACATCTTTTTTCATTAGGCCAATACCTTGGAGGAGGAGAAATCCCTTGACTAAATCTTTTACTGGCTAGCATTTTCTTTTCTCTTTAAGAGAACCACACTGTCACAGTCAAGGAGTTGTTCTAATCCATATGTGTATCCCTGAAAAATAATTTTTGAGAAACCTTCGAGAAATAATACAGTGGGTGGGATGCTCAACTTGCACATGGCAGAACCAAATTGGCCCCTCTGCACCCCACTAGGTATCCCAAGCCTGCCAGGATCCCGCAGTAAAGAGCCACCAGCATGCCCTAAGCACAGTCTGGTCTGTCAACAAAATGAACGATAACAGCAACAACCAAAGGAATCTGTGAGGACCACAAAGGCAAACAAGCTCAGTGTTTAATTAAGAATATGAAAGGACAAAGCACTGTGTTGACAGAAAAGTAGGATTCATACAGTAATTTATGAAGGTCTCTGTTTCTCCTTTTCTGTATTTGACTTAATTCCTGATGTGGGTAATTCTTCCCCATCACTGCTCACGTAGAGACTTGAATAAAGGTAGAGTTTTCTTAGAGTCAAGCAAGTTGTATACCAGCTTCCAAAAGGCTGAAACGAGGGGCATTTTGAAACAGAAAGAGACAGCTCTTGCTTTTGGTTAGCATGTGGTTCTGCATCCATCCTCTCCTGGAATATCTTTGAAAAATCTTTTCTTGTCAGACCCAAGTATGAAAACTGATTGCTCTCTTCCCTGTCACTTTGGTTGTTTAGGAGAAGTTCCTCTTCTCACTCTTGCCAACCCAGGGTATCTACATAAATAGTCATGTTTTTCCTTATTTTAAAATCCCAGTGCATGTCTACCTATCTTACCTAACTATATCCATAGGTGGCATGGAGTCCAGGAGGCTAATCCTGGGAGGTGACCCTGGCCAATCATTTCTGAGGCAGGGTGCCATGCAAAGCCTGAAATCAAACTCAAGGCCTCACATGTATGTTCTACCACTTTGAGCCATAGCCCCATTTTTCCTGACTAGTGTTTTAAGAATACAGCTTAAGGGCACAGAGTGAAACATTGGTAACAGTTGAGGCAGTGGTTAATTTCCCTAATCAAAAAGCTTAAAGGGAGAAATGAAGACTCCCCCCCACCCCCGGAGTTTGTAAGGGTTTTGAAAAGCTTCATTTGATTCCTGGGAATCTAAGAGATGCCATGAAATCTGCCTAGAGGGCTATGGATTCATCCACAAAGCTTTAGGAAGTTGTTCTATAATTACAATTTTGGGAAATAGAGACCAGGGTATAGTAGAGCAGTTAGGGCACATACTTGACTATAATTCAATTCCTGGCACCACATGGTACCTGAGTATCTCCAGGTGCATCTCTGGAGGTTCCTGAGCACTTACAAATATGACTCCATCCCCAAGTGTCAGCCTGTAGGTGCTCAACATCCCAGGGCAGCCCCACTGACCTTGGTACCACAGGGTTCAAGCAGTGCAGAATTCCAGGGCACTTGCATTGAACCAAAGGACTAGTTGATAGAGAGTCTCTAATGTGTCTCCTGAGCAATTGAACAATACTTGAGAGGTACCCTGACTTCCCCCCAACTGGGGGAGAGTGAGTAGTAACAGCTCTAGGAATGTTTATGCTCTCACACTGGGCATTAACCTGCTGAGCTAATTCCCAGGGCAGATTCTGATTTCCCATGCAAAAGGCAAAAGGTAGGTGGCTCCATGATGTTTACTTCTTCCATAATCTTCATAAGAAACATTTTTAATTTTGTAAGGAAATACAGTCGTTTGATGTTATATCACCTTAAATGTTAAAGCACAACATGTTAAATGCACCCTTCTTTTCCGCAAATTATCTGGCTGGGAAACCTGTACAATCATTTCCTGGTTAGTGGTGGTTTATTTCTAGTCTACCTTTCAGTATATAAAGATAAGAATATTCCAAAGGAAATAAATGAGAAATAATGGCAATTACACTCTGTATTTACATAGCACTTAGCAATTACATGATATCATCAACTTTACTGATTACTTTAATCCACCCTGCAAGGAAGACGAATCATCCTTTGCCAAAAAACAAAGGCAGAAGTTCAGAGAAGGTGGCTGGCTGACTATATTGCTGATCACACAGCTCTTAAACTGTACAGCAGGGACCTGATGGAAGCCTACTGACAACACAGCCTCAACAACTTCTTTCATCATATTAGAGTGGGGGACAGGATTTTACTCCTCACCATCTCATTTCTAACTCCCATTTGATAAAGCAGGGTAAACAAGTTTCCCCCTCCCCTCGCTCCCCACCCCCACCCCAAATACTGATTCTGTAGCTTAAAGCAGTTTGGTCTCTAGGAAATTGGAATCAAACTTGAAAGTAACGCTCACCTTGGTTTACAGGTATGCTCTAGCAATAGAGGGCTGGAGCGATAGCACAGCGGGTAGGGCGTTTGTCTTGCACGCAGCCAACATGGCCGACCCGAGTTCGATTCCTCCGCCCCTCTCGGAGAGCCTGGCAAGCTACCGAGAGTATTCGATACGCCAGACACAGTAACAACAAAGTCTCCAATGGAGAAGTTACTGGGCCCGCTCGAGCAAATCGATGATCAACGGGAGGGCCTTTACTTACTTTACTTACTTTACTCTAGCAATAATGTGCATCCTCTCAATCACCAATGCTCTCTGCAAATCCAAGACCTGAAACTCATTTAATGTAGGAGTAGAAAGAATTTCACCTTTATTTCATAGCAGTCTATTCCAAAGGTTTATTGAGAAAGGAGTTTTTGTCTCCATAATTATGTGACTAGCATCAATCATTCCTGCTTTGCCAGGAGAGAGCTTGCCAGCCTTTCCTACTCCCCAGAAACGAAAATGAATTTTCTATTCTGCCTAAAGGATAAGAAGACACTTATCAGTTTCATTGAGAGGAAACCTGAGTGTTCTAGGGTTCAAGAATCTACACAGTCTGACCATCTCCTGGACACTTGACAACACTTTTTTTGTTTGTTTGGGGTAAACATAATCCTGAATGAAAAAAATAATTACTCTGCAATAGTAAAGCCTGAGTGGTCTGAGAAAAATAAAAAAAAAAAAAACCCTAGAAAAAAAGTGTGGAGGTTAGATATATGTAACTGGACAAAGAGGAGAGTAAGAATGGTATGAATGATTTACATAGTAAATCTCTTACTAACATGGGTAAGAGATAGTTTCTCCATCTCAGAAAAACACAATTTTATTCCTCCGAGTCATAAACCTTGGGACTAGAAAAATTACACTGTGCAATATTGCCATCAAGTGGTTAGTGAAGAAAATAGTCAACATCTGAAGATACTCTTCAAATTTAGGGGAATGTAAGTGATTAGGTTGATAATCATTCATACCATTCTTACTCTACTCTTTGTCCAGATACACATATCTAAACTCCACACTTTTTTTCAAGTTTTTTTTCTCAGACCAGTCAGACAGTTTCTTTCAAAAAACACATGAGAGGAAGAAAGTAAGGCACTTTGCCTTGCATGTGTCCAACCCTGGTTTGATCCCTGGCACTACATATGGTCTCCGAAGTCACACCAGGAGTGATCCCTGAGCACAGTGCCAGGAGTAACACATGCCATCACCGGATGTGATCCTCCCAAAATATAAATAAAAGAAAGAATGAATATGTAATATTTTCAGGGTCCTTGCACCTTTTGTTACTCTATTGGAATGTGGTCACATAAGGTGATAATATCTTAACAAAAAAGTTTTATTATTTTTTTAGATATAGACTAATGAGTTAACTTTTCTGAAAAGTCCATACTCATTTCATCACTCCCACAGAGGACTTTCCTAACAGTTTAAATTTTAGTCATAGCCCTTTTCACACCTGAAATTGTCTGTCTTTGTTATTAACTTTATTTCTTTCCATACCCACATATCTCAGAATAAAATTTCATGAGAGTACTATCTAGTCTATCTTCATAACTGCACCATCATCTAGAAGCATGTTCAAACAAGAACCTTCAGTGCCGTACATCCTGAATACATGGAAGCATGGATGGATGGATGGATGGATGGATGGATGGATGGATGGATGGATGGATGGATGGAATGGTGAAGAGGTGTGTGAATGGTTGTGTGAACGAGTTGTTGGATGGAATACAGGGAAAATCACTGAAGCAAAAGACCAATGACTTGGACCAGAGAGACAGCACAAAAGGTAAGATTCTTGCCTCGCATGCAGCAAACCTTGATTCAATTCCTGGCATGCCATATGGTTGCACTGCCAGTGGTTATTCCTGAGAGTCAGGAATAGTCCCTGTGCTCAAGGGGTATAGTTCCTACCCCATGCTACAAAAATTTTACAAAGGTGAATAGAATAGAAAGGGAAGGGAAGAGAAGGGAAGGGAAGGGAAGGGAAGGGAAGGGAAGGGATACAAAAAAGCAGCAAAAGAAAGGAAAGGAAAAAGAAAAGCAAAGGAAAGGAACGGAGAAAGGAAAACAAAGGAAAACAAAGGGAAAGGAAAGGAAAGGAAAGGAAAGGAAAGGAAAGGAAAGGAAAGGAAAGGAAAGGAAAGGGAAGGGAAGGGAAGGGAAGGGATACAAAAAAGCAGCAAAAGAAAGGAAAGGAAAAAGAAAAGCAAAGGAAAGGAACGGAGAAAGAAAAGCAAAGGAAAGGAACGGAGAAAGGAAAACAAAAGAAAGGAAAGGAAAGGAAAGGGAAGGGAAGGGAAGGGAAGGGAAAGGAAGCAAGAAACAATACGGTAAGGCAAGGCAAATAAAGAAAAAGGCCAATGTTTTACACAAGAGGACCAAATAATATCATCTTCATTGAGAATTTTAAGCAAACATTTGGGTTCTGTCCTTCAAGGACAGTCGTATTATTTACAGAACACCTGCAATAAGTTTATTTAGCTTGTAAGAAACATTTGAGTATTCTATCAAGGTGCAGAATTACACCAAGTATTGTATGCTGGCTCTGCTTTCCTTTAAATTCTCTCTATGCTCATAAAGCTGCTATTGACATAAGAAATCTTTAAATGATTCTTTGCTGTGTAAATTAGGACACTTATGCTAAAATATAGAGAATATCTGGCAAAGGAAAAATAATGTGCATTTGCCTACTGAATATGGCAATTTTTTATAATCAGAGGCCTCCTTTGGAATAGTTTACTCATGATTTTTTGCCTATAGTTGAACTTGCAGATGTGGGCTTATCAATGCCCTGGAAACAATGGGCATTTGCTTAGCTAAAATAAAAATATGCAGTCAAAATTTCCAGAACTATAATTTTGGAGGCTTTTCTTTCTAAGATAACTAAAATTAAACTACTGTTGAAGTTAAATTATGTTCTCATTCACATGTAAATAGCACTGACAGGTCACAGTGGAGGTGACATTGCTAAGGTACTCTGAAATGTCTCTTCAAATTGTCACACCAGTATCTTAAAGGCAGACAGGTAGTCGAAGCTTTCCAGAAATCCCCAAATATCGACTGAGACCCTCGGTCATGGCTTGGGATAATTAGATGGCAAATTTCTCCCTCTGACAAAGACAAAGATGAAAGAGTATTCTAGCAGTGACAAACGCAATATGGGTGTAAGCTCCCTTCCAGAGTGTCTAGTATATTAAAACTAATTTACACTTCCTAAGATACTGGATTTGAAGTAAAGGTTTTAGAAAAGCCATGAAAATCTCTCAAAAATGACACTAATAGCCCAGGGCTAGAGAAATATTTTCTTATCAAGCAATGGCCATCTGGCTTCATTGTATACTCATGAAATATAACACTGTGAACACATGGAATGTAACTGGTATTTAAGCTTACATACATAAATATAATACTACCAGCATCCCCCATTAAATAATTATCACACCCAGCAGTGCTTCGGGATTACCCCTAGAGATTCTTGGGGGCCCATATGGGATACCAGGGATTGAACTTGGGTTTACCATGTACAAGGCAAGTATCTTAGCCATTGTTCTATCTCTCTAGCTCTGAGATGTTTCTTTTTTAAAATTTTTAAAAAAGAAATACTTCATAAACATGAGGCATTTTGAATGAGTCATCTCTTGACTCTGAGATCCTATGCTCCAAAGTTTTTTTGGATGAGGATGTTGGATTAGACTTGATACAACCAGATGCTTCTTTCTGTTTGAACAAGTTCATAAAATAAGATTTCAACTTGAAGAGATAGAACAGGGATAAAATTCTCAGAAAAGACTAGGGGAGAATATTTTAATCAGAAAAAAATGCTTCCTGTTAGTATTCATAGAAAATTATTCAACAATTGTAACCTGGGTACTTATGTACCCAGAAGAAGCTTTCAAAATATTAGCAGCCACAAACAGGCGTCCACTGACCTGTAAAAATGGATGTTGTCCAAAGAGCTTGGGAAGGGTACAGAGTGCCCTACTGGGTCAGAATTATGTAATGGTGGATTTGAGAGAAGTTGGGGATGAATAGGTATGGTTGGAACAAAAATGAGGAAGTACTTTTTTTTTTTTAGCTCAGATCAACAATCTATTACAAATCAGTAAGGAAGATGTTAATATCTACCTGCCTATGTGCCAGTTGTGAATAAACTAAAATCCCTGTCCTAAACTGTCTCTGTACCAAGTATAGTCATTTGTCATTTAATTACAAAATGTGTCCTGAGAAATGTGTTGCTAGGCAATTGATGTTTGTGAACATCATAGAATGTGTATTCACAATCCTGGCTAGCACACAGCCTACTACACACCTGTTCCTATTCAGTACAGTAACTTGTGTAGCATGAATATTGTAGGCACACACAGCAGTGGCCTGATATATGTAAAAATATCAGAAAAGGAAACAAAATATGTTTAGGGTCTGGAGAAATAGTGTAGTGGGTAGGCTTCTTCCCTTTCACCTGACCAACTTGGGTTCACCCCATATGGTCATCTGGTCCCTGTCAGGAATGAACACTTAGTACAGAGCCAGGAGTAAGTCCTGAGCAATCTTAAGTGTGGCCCAAACTGAAACATTAAATTATTTTAAATGGCACTCCTAGCTAGGATATTTAACCATGAATGAACCTTTCAAGACTAGACACGGTCCTGAGTGACACAGTGAGGGCGAAGACCTAGGAAATGAAGGTACATTACTGTCTCCTAGAGGCAAGAAACAGATTATGCAGATGCTAAGGTCTCTCACCTCAGCCATTTTGCTATTTTTGCTATTCTTTAATAGAAAGTCTGTTTAGGTATTGAGAAACAATTCTATTTAGTCTCCTTTCTAGGGAATGCTCAGAACCATTAAGTCTCTCTGAAATAAATAAATGATGGAGGAGCATATGAATTAGCTTTTATCAATAAGATGTGACAGTTCTGCTAGATTATTTCTTAAAATTTTTTTCTGCTACAAAGGTACATTTAAAATCATTTTCTCAGCTATAAAGTATTGTGACATTTTTGCAGCTATTAAGTATTTTGCAGCTATAAAGAACTGAGATGTCTAGAGGAGCTGTAGCCATCTTGTGTCCATGTTGGGGGAAAATCTATGGAATGAGCCAATATTTTCTGGATGGTATAACAGAAAGATGATAGAATCCATGTCCTTGAAGTTGTTATTGAGTCATTGTATCAGCTCTGTAACTTTCCTAGTATTTCAAAACCTTAAACATAATATAATTACAAGTTATGAAGAAAAGATTGTACCATAATATTGTAACAATTTAGCACATCTAGCTTCTGTTTGTCAGGCTAATGAAAGTTAATTTATTTGTTCCTCAAGACAATTTAATTCCAAAGTAATAAATTTTAAAATCTATAATATAACTTAAACATTCTATTTTCTTATAAAGTTTTCATATTGCACTGTTATAATATTTATTTTTAAACTTTAAAAGTTTAATTTACCAGGGCTGGAGTGACAGCACAACGGGTAGGGTGTTTGCCTCGCTCGCAGTTGACCAGGTTCAATTCTCAGCATCCCATATGATCCCCTGAGCACCGCCGGGGTGATTCCTGAGTGCAAAGCCAGGAGTAACCCCTGAGCATCACCAGGTGTAACCTGAAAAGCAAAAAAAAAAAAGTTTAATTTACCTTAGAGTGTAGAAGCATTACTAAAAATGGCTGATTTGAAACATATGTGAAACCCATGACTAAACCAATTGTTATATATGCTCTTCCTGAAACATTCTGAGCCAACAATCAAGAATGTTGTAGTCATCATCAAAAAATCTTGAATCAAAGTTGTGGCAGAAGTAGCTGAGAATAAAACAAGTAGATCTTTGGTTCTGACTTTTGCTCTACCATTAAAATCAAATTAGTTTTAAAGTCATTGATCCTAAACCCCCATTTGTAACACAGATGTATCATTAGTTCCCACCATTGCAACTGCAGGTGAGAGAACCTAATTTGTGGAAAGATACAAAGTGCTCACCAGTTCCTGACAATGAGCATGCAAGCAGAAAACTATGTTTGGAAAAAGCCCTCCTCAGCACACCCTCCATTGTACCTAGAAAACACTGCTTTCTCCCTTCCCTGAACTGGCAGCACACTTAGCAAACCACTTACCAAATTACATCCAATGTGTTCCTGATGACATCCTCTCAGTCCCTCAACCAAGGGTATATCTACAGAGCCTACTTGAGTCAGTTGGCCCTGACCCTACCAGGTGCCCGGGGCATACAGGAGAGATGTCATGGGTTGACATCCATTTCTTACAAATATCAATATAAGATCTATCTTTGATCAATAAAATAATCTTTGCTAAGATTATTTCTAATGCACACCTCACCAGATTAAAAAATAGATTTTAAATCCTTTTTATTTTTAAGAAAATCCATTCTTGTAATTCAACAATAGAGTACATTCTTTCTTGCTTACCTCAACATTGTTCCTAGCTCAGGCATTATAGTTTTAGATGATCCCAAAGGCTTTCCTCAAGACTCTGTAGCCCTGGTACAAATATGAGGTTAAGAACTAAACTGTAAAGAACTGTTATCTGTAGGTCTCCTTAGACTGCTGAGTCACGCTCTGTATTTTCAAGTATTAGAAAGTCAAGAATGAAGGAGAAAGTCACTCCCTCTGTTGTGCTGAGCATGTGCTGGTTTGGGCCATATAGCCAAATGAAACACCTCGATTCAGTAGCACCGTATGCCTTTTAATATATATTCATAATCCTCTCCTCCTCTCACAGGCCTAAGGATAGACAGGTCATCCCAGCCACACCTGTGAGACTTTCGATAGAGGTTTCATTACCAGGAAAAAATGCATTTCCATAGCCAGAGCGTGTGGGGTTGTTTGAGAGGCAAATTGTGAGTGAAACCTTGGAGACCAAGAAAACCAAAAAAAAGCACAACAGGAGCTCCTGGAATTTTCAGTTCCATTTGAAATCAAATTTTTGTCTACACCTTCTTTTAAATACCTTATGCAATTTTTAAGGGGTTTAAAAATCTTTGTGTCACTGATAACCTTAAGAGTCTGAATCTCAAACCTTACCCAAAGTTCAAATTAATGGAATAGAAATTTCAGCACGTAACAATTCATGCAGAGTCTCCTGCCCCCGCACCTGGCTGTCCTTGCCGAGGCCCCTTGGAGGGGAGTGGGTTGAGCTTCACTCCCCGCCACGACCAGGGCTCCGGCAACCGAAGACCTCCAGAACCAGCCACCACCATGCTGAGACCACTCTCCGCATGCATGAAGGTGCTGGCAGAGGAACAAAGGCATGCGGGTCCCGGGGCTGAGATCTCCAAGCCTGCTCGGATCAGGGCTGAGCATCTTCCACCCAGATCCTCCATATTCCAGTATGCAGGGGTCACACCCACCAACTGGCCCCCTGGCGACATCTTATTATCTCATTCTTACTTTGGACAAAGTGGCAGGCTACCAAATGTAACCTGCCCACAGGGCAGAATCTGGCAAACTCCCCGTGGTGTACCCAATATGCCAAATACCAGTAACAATGATGAGTCTCATTCGTCTAACCCTGAAAGAGCCTTCAATATGGCACTTTTAAAAAAATCTCAGGGCTAGGACCAAGGAGACGTTACTGGGGCCTGCTCGAGGTAATTGACGAACAACAGGATGGTCATGATTATGATTGTGAACAATTCATGACAAAATCTTTCTTACCATTTTTTTAATTTGAGTCCTACACTCAGCAATGCTTAGGGGCTACTTCTGGTTATGTACTTAGTAATCACTCCCATAGGGCTTGGGGGATCCTATGAAATATGGGGGATAGAACCCAGATCAAACAAGGCAAGTATCCTTCTCACTGCACTATTACTCTGGACCCTCATCCTTTCTTATTTAAACCAATTTCATATATAGAATTTCATTCATTCTAAAGAAGTTGGTGAGAGGTTTTACATCAGATGAGGACTCTGAGGCCCGAAAGGTGCTATAAATTACGCAGGATTCTTTCTTATTGAGGAAAGAGCCAGTCATATGGAAGGGCTGCCTATAGTAGGTCATGTGCACCTCTATAACTTGTATTAAGCATCACCTTCAAGCTTGAAAGGGTCAGATTGAATTTATTTCTTATCAAATACACTACTCAAAACACCATGTTTGTATTATGACAACTGTGTTAAGATAAAGCACAGGGAAATCTTTTTACAAGCCAGCTTCTTTCCCACTATATTGCTCTCATAACTGCATGTTTTGAAATGCATAACCCACTGGTTTCTGGTATTATTGGGAGAATAAGAGGATTAGTAAGAGAATAATTTATGCATCTTGAATATCAGTAGTCATTCTTTAATATCCTGAAGGAAGGAGAAAAAAGTTGAATATTGCCTTGTTTCATTGGATTTCTTGACTTTAAACTTTAAGAGAAAAGTTTTACAAATCTTAGGGTTTGTAAAACTAAGCATTTTGAACTACAGTCTTTTTTTTTCAGTTTTTAGATTACTAAACATTTTGAACTACAGTCTTTTTTTTCAGTTTTGTCTTTTTCTAGTTGTATAAAAAATAAAAGTTTAATTGACATCAAACAAAATTTTATTATGATCTTAATGTTAAAACTTATATTGATTGTGATTCTGTGGTCTATTATAATACTGTTTATAATGGTTTCTCATGCACATAATTTCAACACAACATCCATTTATAAACGTGTTTCCTAGATTGTTATCACTAGGTTTCAGAAACTCTAGAAATGAGAAAGTTTCCTCAGTAATATAAGTGTCATGCTAATTGTCATTTCACATACTGTGTTACTTAGGATGAAATAAACTTTACTATAAAACATAGAATGTTAATATCTCAGAACTTTAAAAAGAAGTCTTTATTTCTTATGTTTGTTTGTTTGTGGGACACTTGCAGCAGTGCTCATGGTCACACCTGGCTGGGTTCAGGGAGAGGCCCATATGGGGCGCCTAGGATCAAACCAAGGTCATCCAGGAGCAAAGTAAGTGCCCAACCTGCTGTACTATTGCTCTGCCTTCAAACCTCTATTTCTTAAAAATGCTCTTGAATGTGTGGCACTGTTAGGGTCTCAGTTCATGGTCATTTTTAAACTCATACTGTCCAGAAACTAATTTTAACATGTGATTCCACAACCCCTCCAGCAAAGGAAAGGAAAAAATGATAACTTGTTCACTGACTCCTATAGCTTTCAGTCAGAAAACACACACACAGACACACACACAAATCATATCATTTGGCTAGAAAAATCACAATATCAAATGAGTCAGGGAACTTGACTAATCATATGTCTGAAAAGAAACAAAGGGGAGCATCTACAGCTTAACGTTATGTGATACTCACAACTTGACAAGGTAGGAGAATCAGAGATGTTTCTTTTCATTGTATATGGAAAAACTAACAAAAAGGTTACATGTAATGGAGAGAAAAAAACTTAGGCATCCTGGTTATAAACTCATTTTTTTTCACTATTTAATGAATCTTCTATCATGAAAGACTGAGATTTTTCAGATAGTAATTACTGTGGACAAATAACAAGTTGATGTCAGAGTAAGTTCTGAATGCATTCTAGAAGGTCTGAATCATTACGGTTGAGAGAATATTACAGCCTAATAACATTGTGGAGATTCTGTTTTAAAACTCATGGACTAGAAGACCTTTGAGAGTCTCAAGGAAGCACTAAGATGTCCAAAGAAGATGAAGAGAGAAGGATGACCTTGAGTTTCCAATCCTTTTACCAGATAACTCAAAATAGCTTTGCTGTAGCAGTTTCATATATTGGGTTATTAAAAAAACAGATCATTTTAGGAAAATCATCTGTAACTTAATTATATTTAAAAAATGAAACCATTGATTCTAATTCAAATACTTCAGTTTGCATTTGGAGAAAATGAAACTCAGGGAAAAAAGAACTACCCTAGGGAGATACTGACAAAGCTGGGATTAAATTTCAAATAGAATAAATACCAGATATATAAGAGGAGCTCTTATATATACCACTCACAACCTGTGTTACCACAAAAAAGACACATAACTTCTCTGAACCTGTTTTTCCATTTGTAAAGTGAGCATAAAAATGTCTATCCTGTCAAATGTAACTAGAAAGTAAACATGGAGAGAAATAAATTTTATATTGATAAGACTTCAGATGATAATTCTAGTAAAAATATTCCTTCACAGTAAACTTATAATTTAAAATATATATTTGGGGTGGGGCTATGGATTATTTATTAGAGGACTGACTTTGTATATGTGAGGTCCTGGTTTGATCTCACACTTCAAAAATATATAAATAATTTTAAAATATTATTCAAAACATTTTTAAATTTATTTAAATTTAAGTAAATAATTTTAAAATATTATTTTCCTATGATAACAAGTATGTAGAGAATTGGTAAAAATAAACTAATATATAGAGTATTTTCAAAACCCTTTGAAAATATTTTGACAATGATAATGAGAAATTTTTATTCTTCCTAACCCTAGTAGTTTCAATTCCAGAAGATCAGTCTTAGTGGGCAAATATCGAGTAGAAATTATGTGCAATAAAACATTCTTCTCAATGGAGCGATAGCACAGCGGTAGGGCATTTGCCTTGCACGCAGCCAACATGGCTGACCCGAGTTCGATTCCTCCGCCCCTCTCAGAGAGCCCGGCAAGCTACCGAGAGTATCTCGCCCACACGGCAGAGCCTGGCAAGCTCCCCGTGATGTATTCGATATGCCAAACACAGTAACAACAAAGTCTCCAATGGAGACATTACTGGGCCCGCTCGAGCAAATCGATGATCAACAGGAGGGCCTTTACTTTACTTTTATTTTTTTTATGAAAAAAATGAAAAATAGGATAAACTATGCTAAATTTATTAAAAGGTCTAACAACGATGATACAGAAAAACGTAAGCAATTGCTTAAGCTCTAATCTTAAAGAACCCAAAATTCATTTACTATAAAACACTAAGAAAAAGAAGAACGTTGGTATGCTCAAAAGTCTGCAGCAAAGCTTTGCATGTAGAAGCCCCATGCTTAATCCCTGGTTCTGCATAATTCCTCAAACACCGTCAGGTTTGACCCATTCAAATATTAGTAAATTATATATTTTTAAAGATTAATTGAAAATGGTTAATCAGTTCTTCATTTTCTACTTATTTCTTTATTTAATAATTTTACTTAAATATTTTGTATGTTTGGGCCAGAGTGATGATAGTGGGTAGAGTGCTTGCCTTGAATATTGTCAACCCAGATTTATACCTTAGTATCATATATCCTGAGCCTCACCAGGAGTGATTCCTGAGCACAGAGCAAGTAAGAACCTATGTACATTGCCAGGTGTGCCCAAAATGAAACAAAAAATGCCTGTAAATATTACCTTTATGATAAAATAAATTAAATTATAATATTCCCAGTGTTTGCTTAAAGATTATTGGGAAGGAAGAATAATACAATTGCTGTGAAAGTACTTTGTTCTTTTTAGTATGTGGTCCATGGTTAAGACAAAGTTATTGTCAATACTAAGTTATATTTGATTCCAATATACTCACTTTTGGTCAAACATTTTCATCCTATCATTTTTCAGTTTCTGGAACTAGACTAAATATAGAAGGCATACTCTCTTCCTTTTACATATTAATTATGTTTTTGGATATATTTCTCATAGATTTGATTAATTGCAATTCACTGGAGACTCATCTTTCTATTGAACAAAATACAAAAGATTATTCTTTATAGTTATAGGATGTTTGATTAGAAGAATTTAGTAAATAGCCTATGCATTTCACAGCACCACAAGCTCCTCTAAATATTTCTCCAGTTAGGGACAGAATATAAATCAGTGTTTGGCAGCCACTTTCAGAAGGTCAGAACAAGTCAAAATACTTGGAGGAGCTTCCATAGCAAATGGAAGGAGGTTGGCAAAGCATGACTGTTAAACACACTAGATGCCAGGCAGCATGGAGTTTATGCTGTCCTTGTTCATCGGTCATCCTGAGATTTTCAATCCAGATACATGCTTTACTTTTCCTACCATTGCCTGCCATTCATTCCTCTTTTTATCAACCAGCATATGAACAACTCTATTTGTTTCTTGTAATTGTTTAATTTTCACATAAATAATATATGTCCAAAATTAATTGAAGTATTTAGGTTTTATCAAAAAGGCACATAAATCAGAAGAGAATAAAAGAATAAATTATTACCCTCTTGATATTTCCACTCAGATACAGTTCATGCTCTTTTGAATATATCATACTGAACACGGCATATACAATTTAAGTACTGTTTCTTTTAAACATTTATTTTTACTCCATCTTTCCTTTACTGTTCTGTCTTTGCTACTATAATAATAGCATTGCATATAAAATGTAAGACCATGATTTTTCCTTCTTATTTTGTAGTCTGCACAGTACCTGGCACAATGATGAGCATGCTGCTCGGTACATGTTAGTTGGTTAGATTTCTATCTTATTGTTGATTTCTGCTCCCCTTTACAAAAATATCTCAATGTGAAAAATGGTCTCTAAAATTAAAATGGAATAACAGTATAGTATAGTATTTCTAAAGCTAAAGTACATACTACTTTAGCAGTTGAAATAGTATAACCCCAGTAATATAACCCCACTATAGCACAGCCATAGTGGCCTGGGTAACTGCCAGCAGTGTAGGGTATGAGCAGGTCTTCATCCTTGGGCCCTTGCATTGAACTGCCATCCTAGTTATCCTAGAAGAGCAAGTGAGAACTTCATGTTTGAGAGATGCCACCTTCCCCACCAAATCACAAGATACTATTAATAGATGCAGAGCAAGGGGCAATATCCATCCATGACACAGTCTTAACACAGCGGTAGGGCGTTTGCCTTGCACGCAGCCAACATGGCCGACCTGAGTTCGATTCCTCCACCCCTCTTGGAGAGCCCAGCAAGCTACCGAGAGTATCTCGCCCGCATGGCAGAGCCTGGCAAGCTACCCGTGATATGTTTGATGTGCCAAACACAGTAACAACAAAGTCTCCAATGGAGACGTTACTGGGCCCGCTCGAGCAAATCGATGAACAACGGGAGGACAGTGACAGTGACAGTGACAGTGACAGATAGCATAGATTATATACCACACAGCAACAGCCAACATCATATTCAATAACAAAATATTAGGCAAGGATGTCAATGTTAATTTCGCCACTTTAAATAGTCAACTTTATTTCCACAGCAATCAGACAAGAAAAAGAAATAAAAGGCATATAAATAGGAAAAGAAGCTAAACTACCACTATTCTCAGATGATGTAATAATATACAAGACTCAAAAAATTCTGCTAAGAAATTTTAGAAGAGTAACCCAGAACAAAAATTGCAAGGTATGTGATTAACACAAAAATATCTGTTGTGAAATGCTATCTGCCTCTCTTGCTCTTTTTCACTCTCTCTTTTTCTCTTTTTAGGTCACACTCGGCAATGTTCAGGGGCTACTCCTGGCTCTGCACTCAGGAATTACTCCTGGCGGTGCTCAGGAGACCATATGGGATGCTGTAAATGGTCTCCCCGCCCTCTATCTGCACTTCTATGTTCATTGCAGCACTATTCATTATAACCAGAATCTGGAAACAATCTGAGTGCCTGAGAAGAGTTGACTGGGTAAAGAAACTATTGTACATCTACACAATGGAATATTGTGCAACTGTTAAGTCATGAAATTTGCTTATAAATGGATGGACATGGACAGTATTGTGTTAAATGAAATAAGTCAATAAAAGAAGGACAGACATAGAATGATTGAACTCATTTGTGGGACATGAAAAAAACAGTAGGAGACTAATACCCAAGGACAATAGAAACACAAACGAGGAGTATTGGTTCACATTGGAAGCCTGCCTCTGGTGCTGGGGGAGGAAAGGCATTATATATATATATATATATATATATATATATATATATATATATATATCACTGCTAAAATATATGGAATAATAAATCCCCCTGAATATCCATAGAGGAAAAGTAGATGGGAGGCTACTGTCTACCCAATTTAAAACTATACTATAAAGCTGAAGTAATCAGTCAACCCAGGTTCTATTCTCAGCATCCCATATTGTCCCCTGAGCAGCGTCAAGAGTAATTGCTGAGTGCAAAGCCAGAAGTAACCCTTGTGCATCGCTGGGTGTGACCCAAAAAACAAATGAAAAAAAATGTAGAATCAAAACAGTGTTGTACTAGAATGAGAATAGACTCTCAAACCAATAAAATAGAATTGAGAGTCCAGTGACTGATTTCCAGGTATATGGACAGTTACTCTTTAATAAAATAAAAAAATATGAAGTGGATCCAGAAAAACCTCTTTAACAAATGGTGCTGGGAGAACTGTTGGGTCACATGTCAAAAAAACAACAACAAAAAAGTCCACTTTCTGAAACCTGGCACAAAAATCAAAACATATCAGAGACTTTTATATCAGATCTGAATCCATGAATTACATTGAGGAAAACATGCAGAACACTTCAATGATAAGCAAGCTGAAACAAAAATAGACAAATAGGACTATATCAAACTAAAAAGCTTCCACAATATAAAGGAAATGAATACCAGAACAATAAGAAATACAAAGAGTGGGAAATACTACTTGTCCACCAGTCATCAAATAAAGGTTTGCTTTCCAAGATATATAATGCAGTAGTAGAATTCAACGAGGAAAAAAGACAACAAAACCCATTATAAAAGGTGGGTGGAGGGAGGGGGAGAGGGAAAGCCTGCTCAAAGAAGGCATATAGAGGGTCTAATTGTATATGGGAAAATATTCTGTGTCATTTTTTTAATTTATTTATTGAATCGCTGTGGGAAAAGTTACAAAGCTTTCAGGTTTAGGTCTCGGTCATGCAAATATCAATCACATTTCCCTTTACCAATACTTATTTTTCTCCACTTAGCTATTTCGTCCTCTTAGCTAAGAGGACGAAGAACCTCCGGCTCCGGGCACATCTCTTTGATTCCACTGTTCTTCCTGCATTAACATATGCCTCAGAGACCTGGGCCCTACGCAAACAAGATGAGAACGCCATTCAGGTCTCCCAAAGAAGAATAGAAAGAGCTATGCTTGGAATAACACGTTTCACTCAAATGAGAGAACGAATCCGGAGTTCTGACATCCGTCGACGATCAAGGATCAGGGATGCTGTCTCATATGCCAAGGTGTCGAAAATCAGATGGGCTGGTCACGTAATGAGATTTAAAGACGACCGTTGGACTAGAGCTGTTACTGATTGGATTCCACGGGATGTCAAGAGACCGCGTGGCCGCCCACCTACCAGATGGTCAGACTTCTTTGTCAAGATCATGAACGATCGGTTTGAGGCCCTCCATGTTCCCGGAGCGAAGAGATGCCATTGGGCTACACTAGCACGCGACAGGGACAAATGGAGACGTTACTGGCGCCCGCTCGAGCAAATCGACGACTAACGGGAAGTTAAGTGATTAAGTGATTAAGTGATTTTTCTCCACGAGGAACCCCAATAAACCCCACCCCCCACTCCTCTCCCCCATATTCTGTGTCATTTTTCATCAGGGAAATCAAATCAAACTAATAATTCGATATCAACTCAGAAGAGCAAAATTGATACACACCAAAAACAACTAATGAGGCAGTGGAATACTACACATCTGTAAGAAATGATGAAATCATGCAATGCACTGTAACATGGATGGAAATGGAAGACACCATGTTAAATGAAGTAAGCCAGAAGAAGGATAAACATAGGATGATATAACTTATATGTGGTGTTTAGAAAGACTAAACGAGGGACTGCGGTGTTTTAAAGGGGGGGATTCCTTGACAAACTTTGACCCCGTAGTACTGGGAGAAGGAAAGAAAGAGTTGAAGGAAGGGGAAGTAGAGACAGATGGGGAGTCAGGTCAGGGCATAAGGTACAAAGAAGGTGTTAAGGAATGATAGAGGCAAATATCCAAAACAGAGTCAACAACACTGAAATCAAGAAATCCAGATTTTAACAAGTGAAATTAAAAAGATGCTTGTTAAGAGGGTAGGCAGAGGCCCAGCTCTGGGCAACAAATCTGAACGGCTCCAATTCCAACAGGTACAGCCCGCCCCCAGGGGCCTGGGTCCCTCTCTGGGCACACGCAGCTAGAAACAGCCCCTAGACAGCCGGTTTTCAACCCCTGATCTGCGTGGGACGGGCACAGAGGCCCAGCTCTGGGCAACAAAGCTGAACGGCTCCAATTCCAACAGGTACAGCCCGCCCCCAGGGGCCCGGGTCCCTCTCTGGGCACACGCAGCTAAAAACAGCCCCTAGACAGCCGGTTTTCAACCCCTGATCTGCGTGGGACGGGCACAGAGGCCCAGCTCTGGGCAACAAAGCTGAACGGCTCCAATTCCAACAGGTACAGCCCGCCCCCAGGGGCCCGGGTCCCTCTCTGGGCACACGTAGCTAAAAACAGCCCCTAGACAGCCGGTTTTCAACCCCTGATCTGCGTGGGACGGGCACAGAGGCCCAGCTCTGGGCAACAAAGCTGAACGGCTCCAATTCCAACAGGTACAGCCCGCCCCCAGGGGCCCGGGTCCCTCTCTGGGCACACGCAGCTAAAAACAGCCCCTAGACAGCCGGTTTTCAACCCCTGATCTGCGTGGGACGGGCACAGAGGCCCAGCTCTGGGCAACAAAGCTGAACGGCTCCAATTCCAACAGGTACAGCCCGCCCCCAGGGGCCCGGGTCCCTCTCTGGGCACACGCAGCTAAAAACAGCCCCTAGACAGCCGGTTTTCAACCCCTGATCTGCGTGGGACGGGCACAGAGGCCCAGCTCTGGGCAACAAAGCTGAACGGCTCCAATTCCAACAGGTACAGCCCACCCCCAGGGGCCCGGGTCCCTCTCTGGGCACACGCAGCTAAAAACAGCCCCTAGACAGCCAGTTTTCAACCCCTGATCTGCGTGGGACGGGCACAGAGGCCCAGCTCTGGGCAACAAAGCTGAACGGCTCCAATTCCAAACAGGAGACGTTCCCAACTCCTCGCCCAGTGCCAGGGACTCTTTCCGGAGCCGCGGCCGCTAATGCGGCCGCGAAATATTTTCACACTGCATATGCCATAGGAACCATAAGCTAACTTCTTAGATGGAAACTTCTCTATTTTAGCTCAGCCACTAGAAACACAGTAGCCAATAACTCATAAGCCTATCTTAACTCACACTGCATATCAAGCAGAATAGTAACAGTGAACAGAAGGACTCAACCACACCTCTCACAATGGTAAAGCAACGCAAAAGCCCACCATACTTTCATATTGAGGAGTCTAGCCCAGATGACACCAACAGTACTGTAGTGTTAGACAACCTCTCTGACAAGGAATTCAGAAGGGAGCTACTTAGGATGCTTAGGGAATTAAAAGAAACAATGGAAACCAATGCCAATAGAAGATAAGAGGATCTGAAGGCAGAAATGAGGAAAATGCAATCAGAAATGTCAGACCTGAAAAATCTCGTAGGCGAATTGAAAAGCTCAGTGGAAGGCCTCAGCAGCAGAGTAAGAGCGGCTAAGAACAGAATCAGTGAGCTCGAAGATGAAGTTCAGAGACTCTCCAGAAAAGAGCAGAAAATGGAAAAGAGACTCACAATTCGGGAACAGATGGCAAGAGAAGATCGTGATGAAGCCAAGAGGGGTAACATAAGAATAATTGGAGTCCCAGAGGGACAGGAAGAAAGCCTAGATGAAGAAGAAACTGTCAAAGAAATCATTGCTACAACATTTCCAGAGCTGAAGAAAACTTGTGACCACATTCAGGAGGCCCGAAGGGTACCAGCTAGAAGAAATCCGAATAAAAATACCCCAAGACACATTCTGATCAAAATGACCAAAACCTTAGACAGAGACAAAATTCTGAAAGCAGCAAGATCGAAGAAAGAAATCTATTACAAAGGAACATCCTTAAAATAAACAGCTGATTTTTCTGATGAAACCCTCATGGCCCGAAAACAGTGGTGGGACATAGTAAAAAAACTCAATGAAATAAATGCCTCCCCCAAAATACTTTTCCCAGCAAGACTCTCATTCATAATAGAAGGAACAACACACAGTTTCACAGACAAACAACAGCTCACGAACTTCATAGACTCAAAACCATGGTTACAAGAACAACTAAATGGGCTACTTTAAGGCAGGAAAGGCCCCTCAAATACACCAAATTTTAACAGAACAATGGGACAAAATCCCACAACAATAATCTCTCTCAATGTCAATGGGCTAAACGCACCAATTAAAAGACATAGAGTGGCAGGATGGATTAGAAAATTGAACCCAACATTCTGCTGCCTGCAAGAAATGCATCTCAATAGTCAAAGCAAACACAGACTCAGAGTCAAAGGCTGGAAAACAATCCTACAGGCAAACAGCTCCCATAAAAAAGCTGGGGTAGCCATCCTTATATCAGACCACATCGATTTCAGAGTGAGGAAGGTCATAAGAGAGAGTGAAGGCCATTTCTTATTGATCAGAGGATCTGTACAACAGGAAGAACTTACAATAATAAATGTATATGCACCTAATGAGAGACCAGCAAAGTACTTAAAACAACTTCTCATAGATTTGGAAAAAGACATCAATAGCAACACAATACTAGTGGGCGACTTCAACACTGCTTTGTCACCTCTTGATAGATCAACCAGACTCAAGCTTAAGGTAAAAGGTAAAGACCCTCCCGTTGATCGTCGATTTGCTCGAGCGGGCCCAGTAACGTCTCCATTGGAGACTTTGTTGTTACTGTGTCTGGCATATCGAATACTCTTGGTAGCTTGCCGGGCTCTCCAAGAGGGGCGGAGGAATCGAACTCGGGTCGACCATGTTGGCCGCTTGTAAGGCGAACGCCCTACCCGCTGTGCAAGGACATACTTCCTTTGAGGGAAACAATGGAAGAAAGGGACTTAGTAGATATATACAGGACACTTCATCCACAAAAAGCTGAATACACATTCTTCTCAAGCGTACATGGAACATTCTCCAACATTCTCCAAAGGTGATTGTTAGGTAGGAGGGATATTATCCATGGTGGTGGAAGATGGGCACTGGTGGAGGGATGCGTATCTAATCATTGTATGATTGAAACCAAAGCACAAAAAATTGTAAATCTACAACTTTAAAAAAAATAAAATAAAATAAAGGGAAAAAAAAAGAGGGTAGGCTGGAGGGAGGTGAGGATATGGGAAGAAACTTGAGAATGTTGATAGAGGGAAGTAGACACCGGTGATGGAATCAGTGTTGCAACATAGTATGTCTAAAAAGCAACTATGAGTAACTTTGTAAATCATGGTGCTTTATTTTTTTTTATCATTTTTTTATTAGTGAAACACCACGAGGTACAGTTATAGACTTATAAATTGTTGTGCTTGTGTTTCAGTTATACAAGGATCAAGTACCCATCCCTCCACCAGTGCTCATCCTCCACCACCATGGGTCCCAGCATTCCTCCCACCCTCCATCCCCCCCGTCCCACCCTGCCTCTGTGGCAGGGAATTCCCCCTTGTTCTCTCTCTCTTCTTTTGGGTACTGTGTTTTGCAAGAGAGGCATTGAGTGGCAATCATGTTTGGTCTATAGACTACTTTTAGCATGTCTCTCCCACCCTGGGAGGGTCCTCACAACACCCTTTATTTGGTGCTCTCTTCTCTATCTGAGCTTCCTTTTCACCTAGCACATGTGGCTGGCCTTCAAGTCATGGACCAAAATTCCTGGTACTAATCTCAGCCATTCCTGGGTGTTATTCACCCGTTTTGTTGCTTTATGTTCCCCAGATGAATGCAATCTTTCTGTGTCTATCCCGCTCTTTCTGACTCATTTCGCTTAACATGATACTTTCCATGTAGTACCACTTGTATGTAAATTTCATAACTTCATCTTTTCTAACAGCTACATAGTGCTCCATTGTGTAAATGTACCAAAGTTTCTTTAACCAGTCATCTGTTCTCAGGCACTCAGGTTTTTTCCAAATTCTGGCTATTGTAAAGAGTGCTGCAATGAACAAACAATTGCAGATGTCACTTCGACCATACCTTTTTGCCTCTCTGGGATATATTCCCAGGAGTCCTATAGCTGGGTCAAATGGGAGATCAAATTCTAATTTTTTGAGAATCGTCCATACTGTTTTCCAAAAGGGTTGGACCAGCCGGCATTCCCACCAGCAGTGAAGGAGGGTCCCTTTCTCGCCACATCCGCGCCAGCATCGGTTGCTTTTGTTCTTGTGGATGTGGGCCAGTTTCTGTGGTGTGAAATGATATCTCATTGTTGTTTTGATCTGCATCTCTCTGATGATTAGTGGTGTAGAGCATTTTCTCTTGTGCCTTTTTGCCATTCGGATTTCTTCTTTGCGAAAGTTTCTGTTCATTTCCTCGCCCCATTTTTTGATGGGGTTGGGTGATTTCTTCTTGTGGAGTTTAACCAGTACCTTGTATATCCTTCATATCAACCCCTCGTCGGATGTGTATTTGGTGAATATTCTTTCCCATTCTGTAGGCTGTCTTTGTATTTTGGTCACTGTTTCTTTTGAGGTGCAGAAGCTTCTTAGTTTAAGATAGTCTCATTTGTCTATCTCTGTTTTCACTTGCTCGGCCAGTGGCGTGACATCTTTGAAGATACCATTAACTTCAATATCATGGAGAGTTTTGCCAACTTTGTCTTCAATGGGCCTTATGGATTCTGGTCTGATGTTGAGGTCACAAATCCATTTCTATCTTACTTTTGTGCATGGCGTTAGGCAGAGATCTGAGCCCATTTTTTTGCTAGTCGTCCAGTTTTGCCAGCACAATTTATTAAAGAGGCTTTCCCTGCTCCATTTCACTTTTCTTGCCCCCTTATGGAAGATTAGATGATTATATGTTTGGGAGGAGATGTCAGTATATTCAACTCTGTTCCGTTGGTCTGCAGCTCTGCCTTTGTTCCAGTACCATGCTGTTTTGATTATTACTGCTTTGTAGTAGAGCTTGAAGTTAGGTAGGTTGATTCCTCCCATTTTCTTTTTCACAAGAATTGCTTTAGCTATTCGTGGGGGCTTATTGTTCCATATAAATTTCAGGAGTAATCATGGTGCTTTAATAGAAAAATAAAATATTAAAAATACAAATAGCGGACTGTAGGATGACATTGCTTTGTTCTTTCTCCCTTGCCACAAGGAGCTTAGGTTTATGGGGTCACACCCATCAAAGTGCTCCCGAGTCACTCCCATTCTTTTGTTTATCTGTAACCACTTCTCTGTGCTCTCTTCCCCAACCAGTTAATCAGCTTATTCCCCTAATCAGTTTCTGTTAATTTGTAAGGTCAGATCTTTATAGGACACTGAACTTGTAAGTTAATATTGCCTTTTTCTTCTCCTTATGACTTTTGAATAGTTTACTTTAAGGCAATGTCCCTTTGTGTAGACACAAGAAGACAATTAATATTATGCTTTTGTAACTTGGGATTTAATTGGCTTTGAATATTATTCATTCCCGGGCATCTGCTTTCTCAATTTAAGCCTCAGTTCCTAGCACCCCAAAAGCAGGGTCCTGAAGAGGGATTGAAGGGACCCTTGGCAAAGTCTGAGCTACCCTGGCATCGAAATGGGCCAGGCCAAAGTACCATGATTCTTAACTATAAGTTAAGAGCTTGATCATGAACAACAGTAATGACAAGACTCGGACCCTGTTAGGAATAGGAAAGACTAATCTGGCCTGAGCACTGTAGTCTGAGATAGAGATGACCCCAGGAGAGCAATTCTATAAGCTTAATGCATCTCTTACTGTGTCCACACAAAATTATTAATATTATGAATGCTTATACGTTTGTTGGACAAGGAGAGGAGAAACACACCCATGGAATTCCGCCATTGGGTGGATGGTCCTGCTGAAAGAGAATCTGTCCTAAAAGCAGCATTCCCTGAGAGAAAGAATTTTACGCCTATTGATTGTGACCATACCTATGGGTAAGCCCCAACTCCTCAGGTTTTGGGATTTTACTAGGCGGTAAGAGTAGGCTGGAAGATCCCGAGTCAGAGCAAGAAGGAGAAAGGAGTTCCAGATCAGGGCCCGAGAAAGGAGAGAGAAGTGAACGAGGATGAGGTTGGAATAAACAGCATCTGATCAATCAACCGGCTTGGTCCTCATTTCCTCTGCCATCTGCCCCATGGCCCCGGCTTCTCCAGTTTGGCCAGAGACCCTGGATCCCCCCCCCAAATCTGGCAAGGGGGAGAGTCGAGGTTTTATACAGTGGATGAAAAGGCCCTCTAGCTATTCAACAAGCTGCTTAAGCCATGATTCCAGAGACTCAGAAACAAATCTTGGAACCCAATGGCTTTTGGCAGAAATGCATCTGGACTCCAGGCTGGCCCTTCCGTCGCCACACAGTGAGACCCCGAGTTGCCACCCATGAATGGGTCCTCTGGCTACTCAACAAGCGACTTAAGTCATGATCCCAGAGACTCAGAAACAAATCTCAGAACCCAGTGGCTTTTGGCAGAAATGCATCTAGACTCCACATTAGATTAGTGGCCCCGGGACTCCCCAGATGGGAAAAGGTGCAGATCCACATCCTGTTCCCCAGGGGGCACAGGGTCCGCCATCTTCCAGAGACCAATGGACAGCCAGGTTGGGGCCCACAGTGATGAGACACATGCGGCCTCATGGGATGGGGCCAGGCTGGCCCTTTCCTACCCCTCATGAGACCCCAAGTTTCCGCCCATGAATGGGCCCTCTGGATACTCAACAAGTGACTTAAGTCATAATCCCAAAGACTCAGAAACAAATCTCGGAACCCAGCGGCTTTTGGCAGAAATCCATCCAGATTTCTGGAGGTGGACACTACCTCCACTACCCAGCTGCCACCACACTCCAGGACGCTTTCCGGACACATCATAAGACACTAAATACCTATCTTCTGGAATTGTCGTACCATATTTGATAGGGTTCAAATATGGTAACACATACAAGGGTGATTAGAGGTCGCCCCAAAAGCCTCTATCCCTCTCGGAAAGACTGGCAAGCTACCGAGAGTATTCCGCCCGCACGGAAGAGCCTGGCAAGCTATCCGTTGTGTATTTGATATGCCAAAACCAGTAACTACAACTGGCCTCATTCGCCTGACCCTGAAGGCTTCACAGACATGGCAGCACTGAGAAGGATGAGAAAGGAGAGGCCGACAAAATCTCAAGGCCGAACTAGGCTGCCACAATGAAGAAAGACAAAAATGATCATCTGTACTTTCAATGCACGTATGCTAGCATCAGATGCATCCATCGAGGACCTGATGGTACAAGCGCGAATGATCAAGTACGACATCATTGGTCTGACCGAGACAAGAAGGCACGAATCTCACCATGCCGTTTTCAACACTGGAGAAGAATTGTTCCTCGGAACATGCAATAAACAAGGTGTCAGAGGCGTCGGTGTCCATGTCAACACAAACTTGGCCATGAGCATTGATTCATTCGAATGCCTAACAACCCGGATCGGACGTTCACATTTGAATAGATGTGGCTCACTGCCTGCAGTTTCTATCTTCGTTGTCTACACACCAACATCTCACTATGATGAAAGAGAAATCGAGAAGTTCTACATGGAGCTGGAGAAGTGCTATAAAGAAGACCACACCTTCTACAAGATCATTGTGGGTGATTTTAATGCCAAGATAGGACCAAGAAGATCAGCTGAAGAACTTCATATTGGGACCCATGGCCAAGAATGGAACGAACAGGGTGAGAGACTGTCTGAGTTCATTTTGTCGACCAGGACCATCCATGGTAACTCACAGTTCCAGAAGGCAGAATCTAAACGTTGGACATGGGAGTCTCCCGGTGGACGATTCCACAATGAAATAGACCACATCATATTCAATCGACGGTTTTACCTGACCGATGTCGCTGTTGTCCCAAAATTTCAAACGGGATTGGACCACCGTCTCCTTCGTGCAAAATTCTACTTCACAGAGCGGGGAGAAAGGGCTGCAAAGTTCAAAAAGAGAACTCCCAGAAAGACCACCAACTGGGAACTCTTTTGTACTATTGCGGCAACATGGGAAGATGCCATTGTTGACAACATTGAGGAGGAATACAATCGACTGGTTCAGCACCTTCATGAATGTGCGAGGAACGCCAAGAGAGAGATAGCCGCAAAAAATCGCCTGTCTTCGAAAACTCTTGAGCTAATTTGCCAGCGTGGTTTGGCGCATGCCTCAGGCAATGTCCGAGCTCGCAAAGCAGTGCAGAGATGCAATCAAGGAAGACCTCAAAGAGAGAAGAGCAGAAGTGCTGTTAGATGCGGCAGAAGCCAGGAAAAGTATTCGTAACGCCCGCCTGTCCTTCGCCAACTACAAGACCAAGATGACTGCCCTCCGACGTCCTGATGGATCCATCACATCCTCCAGAACGGCAATGGAGAAGATTATCCATGACTTCTACTCAAATCTCTTTGATAGCCATGTCCACTTGCCAACATAACAAATTCCACAGGATGGATATGTCATTCCCAACGTTCTCCCTTCCGAAATCCGACACGCCATTTCATCGGTAAAGAAACAAACAGCACCCGGCCCAGACAAGGTCAGACCTGAACACCTGAAGAACCTGCCATCAGTACTCATCAATACACTGGCTCGGCTCTTCACTCGCTACCTGTCTGAATGCAAGTTTCCGTCCCAATGGAAAACCAGCAGGACCATACTACTGTTCAAGAAGGGAGACATCCATGACATTGGCAACTATTGCCCGATCTGCCTATTGTCTGTCATCTACAAGTTGTTCACTCGAGTCATCCTAAATAGGATTGGCAGAACACTAGATGGACAACCAGGCGAACAAGCCGGGTTCTGCAAAGGATTCAGTACCATCGACCATATCCACACGATAACCAAGCTCATTGAGGTTTCTCGGGAGTTCAAGATGCCGCTCTGTTTAACGTTCATTGATTTAAAGAAGGCCTTTGATTCTGTTGAGACGGAAGCGATCATTGAAGCCCTAGCCAATCAGGGCATTCAAGCCCAATACATCAAGATCCTCCGAGAGCTGTATTGCGGATTCACTACCAGGATCTCACCATTCTACAAAGAAGTGATCATTGATGTCAAGAGAGGGGTTCGACAGGGTGATACCATTTCACCGAAACTCTTCACTGCCACCCTCGAGAACATCATGCGATGACTGGAATGGGAAGGAATGGGAGTGAAGATAGATGGTTGGCAACTATACCACCTCCGCTTTGCTGATGACATTGTTTTAATAACACCAAACATCAGCCAAGCAGCACAAATGCTGGCCGACTTTGACCGTGAGTGTGGAAAGGTAGGACTACAGCTGAATCTTACGAAGACAATGTTTATGAGAAACAGCCTCGTTCCTGATGCCCCGTTCGCTCTCAATGGAATGACCATCTCCGAATGCAACAGCTATGTGTACCTAGGTCGAAAAGTCAACATGACAAATGACCTGGCACCCGAGCTGCGCAGGAGGAAGAGAGTGGTTTGGAACGCCTCAAGAACGTTGAAGAAATAGCTAAGAGGACGAAAAACCTCCAACTCCGGGCACATCTCTTTGATTCCACTGTTCTTCCTGCATTAACATATGCCTCAGAGACCTGGGCCCTACGCAAACAAGATGAGAACGCTATTCAGGTCTCCCAAAGAAGAATAGAAAGAGCTATGCTTGGAATATCACGTTTCACTCAAATGAGAGAAAGAATCCGGAGTTCTGACATTCGTCGACGATCAAGAATCAGGGACGCTGTCTCATTTGCCTAGGTGTCAAAAATCAGATGGGCTGGTCACGTAATGAGATTTAAAGACGACCACTGGACTAGAGCTGTTACCAACTGGATTCCACGGTATGTCAAAAGACTGCGTGTCCGCCCACCTACCAGATGGTCAGACTTCTTCGTCAAGATCATGAACGATCGGTTTGAGGCTCTTCATGTTCCCAGAACGAACAGATGCCATTTGGCTACACTAGCAGGCAACAGGGACAAATGGAGATGTTACTGGCGCCCGCTCAAGCAAATCGACGATTAACGGGAAGTTAAGTGATTAAGTGAAATGAAAAGTTCAGAATTCCAAAATATGAAATTCAAGACATCATATGCTATTCATAATCAGCAAGAGAAAACAAATTCTCTAATGTTGCCTTTTCAACAGATGTGAGTGTTGGGGTAAAATCCCAAATAATAATGGTGGGTCTGATGTCAAAATATTGAATGTAATCAAAGTAGAGAGAGAGTAATGTGGAAATCATCTGCCATATAGGTAGTGGGGGCGTATGGGATGGGTGGTATACTGGAGTTTTTGGTGGTGGAAAATGTGCACTGGTGAAGAGACAGGAGTTTCATCATTGTATGACTGAGTCTTAAACCTGAAAGCTTTGTAACTGCTCTCATGGTGGTTCAATAAATAAATTTGTAAAGAAAAAAATAGTGGTTGCATGGACATGGGGTTAAAGTTACCTTCATTCATTGCTGGTGGGAACATCAACTGGTTTTGGAGAGCAATATGGACATTTCTGGGGCACAGGCCTCTAGATAGTACAGTAGGTGGGGCTTGCATGCTGCAGCTGACCCTGGTTCTATCCTGGAATCCCATATAGTTTCCTGAGAACTGCCAAAAGTCATCCTTGATCACAGATCCAGATGTAATCCCTGAGTATTGCTGAGAGTGGCCAAAAAGCCAAACCAAATAAAACAGAACAAAAAATAAAATAAAACAAAACAAAATACATTTTTAAAAGATCATTAACAAATGCAGTAAAGTGGCAGACTATAAAATTGTGAGAAATGTTGCATTTCTAGATGCAAATAACTAACAAAACATAATGAAAGTAGAGCAATTCCATTTACAATCACATTTAAAAATTAAGGAACAGAATTAATTTTACCAAAGAACCTTAAAAACCTATCATTGAAAACTGTAAAATATTATTAATAAATAGAAGACATTAAAACATGGAGGTTGCACTTCTTGAAGCAGGGACTTGGATTTCTCCCTGTAGGCCCCCCAGGTGTCCTCTGGGGTCTTGGGAGACAAAGCAGCTCTGAGCCTCTGCCTCTTCCTCTCCATCCCCCAAGCTGAGATGGTCTTCTCCCCACCACCCAGGTTAGTTTATCCACCTCTTCTCAAACCCGGGACTTGGATTTCTCCCTGCAAGCCCCTCAGGTGTCCTCTCGGACCTTGGGAAACAAAGCAGCTCTGAGCCTCTGCCTCTTCCTCTCCATCTCCCCACCCCACACACACCAGGTTCCTGTGAGGGTTTGGCTGCTTTAGAAGTGGGCATGGCTTCTGTAGAAGTGAGTGTGCCCTAATTTTGTGCAGGTCAACGCTCACGCGGCCACGGGTAGTTTAGTCATACCAAGTCCACAGACTTACTTTAGTCATACCATAGTCCCCACACTTACACTCCAACATGAACAACGTAAATCCCCACCACAAGGGGAGGTCGATGAAAAGAGTCCAGAAGCCTCTGTAGGTGCTGCTCACCTAAGGGACCTCTCTGACAAAGAATTCAGATGAAGTCATGAAGATGTTCAATCAACTCAATGAAACAGCCAGACAGATGTCCAGTAAATTGAAGGAGGATATGAAAGAAACAATGGATCACACAATCGAGAAAATAAAGGAAGAAATGAGAGCAGAAATTGGAAAGCTACGCATAGAAATGTCACAAATCAAAGATTCCGTAGATGAAATAAAAAAAACTCAGTCTGTGCCCTCAAAAGTAGAATGACCACAGCTGAGGAAAGAATCAGTGAGCTGGAAGATCAGATGCACCAAGCCAAACAATGGCAAGGGACCTCAAAATAACTCTAGAGAGAATCAGAGTCCTAGGAGACGATTCCAAGAGGAACAACATTAGAATCATTGGACTATCAGAAGCTCAGGGAAACAATCTCAATGAAAAAGTTACGGTTAAACAAATCATGGCTGAAAAATTCCCAGAGTTCAACAATGCAGCCTTTCAGATTCAAGGAGCCCAAAGGGTTCCAGCTAAAAGAGCCCGAACAAAAACACTCAAGACATATCATAGTTAGAATGATCAATGCTGCCGATAGAGACACAATACTGCAAGCAGCAAGGTCAAAGAAGGAAATCACATACAAAGGAGCACCCCTTAGATTCACAGCAGACCTATCAGAGGGAACCCTCCAAGCCCGAAAGCAGTGGCGGGATATAGTGAAAAAATGCACTGAAAGAAATGCTTCACCAAGAATACTCTATCTGGCTAAACTCTCACTCAAACTCGAAGGAACGGCACACTATTTTCTAGATAAACAGCAGCTCAGGAACTTCATAGACTCAAAACCAAACCGAAAACAAGGGCTAAAGGGGCTACTATAAGACAAGACAAAACCTATAACCACAACATACCCTTACAAAAAGATGACACAAAACCCCAAAACAGTAATCTCTCTCAATGTCAACAGTCTAAATTCACCAATTAAGAGACACAGAGTGGCAAAATGGATTCAGAGACAGAACCCAACATTCTGCTGCCTACAAGAAACTTACCTCAACAGTCAGAGAAAACAGACTCAAAGTGAAAGGATGGAAAACAATCTACAAGCAAACAGCTCCTTCAAAAAAGCTGGGGTGGCCATACTAGTATCTGACAACATTAATTTCACGTTGAAAAAGATTAGAAGGGACAGCGAAGGATATTTTCTCTTCATCAAGAAATACGTACAACAGGAAGAAATCACACTCTTGAATGTATACGCACCTGATAAGGGAACAGCTAAATATTTAAAACAACTACTAAGAGATTTTAAGGAGGGCATTGCTAGCAACATAAAAGTAGTTGGAGACTTCTACATTGCCTTATCACTTCTGGATAGACCAACAAAAACAAAACTCAGCAAGGAATCATTGGCTTTGAAAGAAGAAATGGAAGAGAAAGGGCTTATAGACCTATACAGGGCTTTACACCCCAAAAAGAAAGAATACACATTCTTCTCCAGTGCGCACTGAACATTTTCCAAAATAGACCATGTGCTAGGCCACAAAATATGCCTCAGTAGAATCAGGAAGATAGAAATAGTATCGACCATCTTTTCAGACCACGATGCACTGAGGGTAAAAGTGAATCACACACAGACACGGAGAACCAAATCAAACACTTGGAAATTAAACAACTCAATGCTAATGCCGACTGGTTCAGCCCTTTTGGAAAACAGTATGGACGATTCTCAAAAAATTAGAAATTGAACTCCCATTTGACCCAGCAATACCACTCCTGGGAATATATCCCAGGGGGGCAAAAAAGTACAGTCGAAGTGACATCTGCACTTGTTTGTTCATTGCAGCACTCTTTACAATAGCCAGTATCTGGAAAAAACCTGAGTGCCCGAGAATGGATAACTGGTTAAAGAAACTTTGGTACATTTACACAATGGAGTACTATGTAGCTGTTAGAAAAGATGAAGTCATGAAATTTACATAGAAGTGGTACTATGTGGAAAGTATCATGCTAAGCGAAATGAGTCAGAAAGAGAGGGATAGATGTAGAAAGATTGCATTCATCTGGGGAACATAAAGTAACAAAATAGGAGACTAACACCCAAGAGTGGCTGAGATTAGTACCAGGAATTTTGCTCCATGACTTGGAGGCCAGCCACACATGCTAGGGGAAAAGGGAGCTCAGATAGAGAAGGGAGCAACAAATAAAGGACGTTGGGAGGATCCTCCCAGGATGGGAGAAGCATGCTGAAAGTAGACTATGGACCAAAAATGATTGCCACTCAATGCCTCTTTTGCAAACCACAACACCCAAAAGGAGAGAGAGAACAGAGGGGAATGCCTTGCCACAGAGGCAGGGTGGGATGGGGGGGATGGGGGGTGGGAGGGATACTGGGATCCGTGGTGGTGGGAAATGGGCACTGATGGAGGGATGGGTATTTGATCATTGTATAATTGAAACCCAAGCATAAAATTTGTAAGTCTACAACTGTACCTCATGGTGTCTCACTAATTAAAAAATAAATGAATAAAAATATAATAAAATTTAAAAAATCAAAAAAAAACCCATGGAGGTTGGAGCACATATTTTGTGTGTGTGTAGTCTCAAGTGCTATCTCTGGCACCACACAGACCACAAAGCATCAACATGTATAGCCCCTGTTGGTCTTTGGCCCTAGTACCACTATGCTTAGCAGAATTTCATCACTGGACCCCAGCATTGGTTTGTACTGCAGGTTCAAGTACTACCAGAATTATCCCTCAGGTTCCAGTTCATCATTGGGTACTCCTACTACTGCCAAAACAAATATATGAAAAATTATTCTCTACACATGGTTTGGAAGAACTTAAAACCTTGAAATAATTGTGTTTTAACTAATGCAATACACAGATTCAAGCAATCATTATCAAAAGTCAATGACCAATTCTTCACAGAAATAGAACAAAATTCACGCAATTTATTTGGAACCACTCCTGAATCAAAAAGAGAACAGAAGAATCATGTTCATTGACTTCAAGTTATAGTATAAAAGAATAGCAATAAAACACCATGGGGTCTGGAGCAATAGCACAGCGGGGAGGGCATTTGCCTTGCACACAGCTCACCCAGCCTCGATTCCCAGCATCCCATATGGTCCCTGAGTACTGCCAGGTTTAATTCCTGAATGCAGAGCCAGAAGTAACCCCTGTGCATTGCCGGGCGTGACCTCCCCCCAAAAAATAACCATCATGGTATTATAATGAAAATCAATACACAGGTCGGTGGAGCATAATATAGAGTTGCATTTCTCAACCAGGGAGCATATGGCCTCCCTCAAGGTTTTCTAAATATTCCAAAGGGAATTTAGGTCTATGTTGTGTAAGTAGAGGGCCATATCAGGGGACTAAAAGGACAATCTACAGAACAGGACCATCACAGTCAGGAAACAAGATCAGAAAGAGATTGGAAAACTCTGATCTAGAGGCTTTCATGTTTACTGAAACAATTCAAACGGGGGAAAAAACAAAACACAGATTTATCTCTAATTTAACACCGTTAACAATGGATGAATTAAATATAAAATTATAGACTATAAAACACAGATGAAAGACTATAAAACATAGTTAGAAGAAAGAAAGAAAATATAGACTATAAATCAGTTAGGGATGGGTAGAAAAATTGGGTAAAAGGAAACAATTGTATGGTGGTCTCGTCTCTAGGATTATACTTTTAATGTTAAGAGTTTTTGGAGGGAGGGTGGTGCACACCCAGTAGATTTGTGGGAGGGTGGTGCACACTCAGAGATTACTCCTAGATCTGTGCTCAGGGAACTACTGGTAGGGATTAGAGGACCATATAGGATGGCAGGTTGTCCTACTTCAAGGCAAAGACGCTACCTGCTGCACAATTGCTCCAACAGCCGTTAATGGTGAACTTAATGAAGTATATAAAGACATGGTTTTTAAATGGTGATGCACATCTGAAACTAATAAGAAGTTTATTACTTGACTTTTAAATATAAATTGATTAATTTTATGTTTGTAAATGTGTGAATTTAATCTCAATAAAGCAAACAAAAATAAAAAATTTCCTGGATCAAGCGAAAAAAAAGTTCCTCAACATTGTTCTTGGCTATTATATTTTAATATGTCAACAAAAGCAAAAGTAAACAAGCAGAATTAAAGCAAACTAAAAGTTCTATAACAGAGTAAAAAGTGAGAAAATAAAAAATAATTTCAGAAAATGGAAGGCAAAATACAAATACATTTGATCCAATTAATTAATATCTAATATGTTCTAAATTCATACATAGCACAAAATTTGACTTAAAATGGGCAAAAGATAGACAAATGGGACTATCTTAAACTAAGAAGCTTCTGTACCTCAAACGAAACAGTGACCAAAATACAAAGACAGTCTACAGAATGGGAAAGGATATTCTCCAAATACACATCTGACAAGGGGTTGATATCAACGATATACAATGTACTGGTTGAACTCCACAAGAAGAAAACATCCAACCCCATCAAAAAGTGGGGCAACGAAATGAGCAGAGAATTTCTGAAAGAAGAAATCCGAATGGCTAAAAGGCACAGAGAAAATGCTCTACATCATTAATCATCAGAGAGATGCAGATAAAAACAACAATGAGATATCATTTCACACCACAGAGACTGGCCCACATTCAAAAGAACAAAAGCAACCTGTGTTGGCGCGAATGTGGCGAGAAAGGGATCCTCCTTCACTGCTGGTGGGAATGCCGACTGGTTCAACCCTTTTGGAAAACAGTATGGATGATTTTCAAAAAATTAGAAATTGAGCTCCCTTTTGACCCAGCAATACCACTCCTGGGAATATACCCCAGAGAGGCAAAAAAGTATAGTCGAAGTGACATCTGCACTTGTTTTTTCATTGCAGCACTGTTTACAATAGCTAGAATATGGAAAAAACCTGAGTGCCCAAGAACAGATGACTGGTTAAAGAAACTTTGGTACATCTACACAATGGAGTACTATGTAGCAGTTAGAAAAAATGAAGTCATTAAATTTACATACAAGTGGTACTATATGGAAAATACCATGCTAAGCGAAATGAGTCAGAAAGAGAAGAACAGACATAGAAAGATTGCATTCATCTGGGGAACATAAAGTAACAAAATAAGAAACTAACACCCAAGAACAGCTGCGATAAATACCAGGTTGTTCACTCCATGGCGTAAAGGCCAGCCGCACACTCTAGGGGCAAAGGCAGCTCAGATAGAGAAGGGAGCACCAAATAAAGGGTGCTGGAAAGATCCGCCCAGGATGAGAGATGCATGCTGAAAGTAGTCTATAGACAGAACATGATTGCCACACAATGTCTCCTCTGCAGACCACAGCTGTCAAAAGGAGAGATAGAGCAACAAGGAGTGCCCTGCCACAGGGGCAGGGTGGGATGGGGAATGAGAGGGGTGGGAGGGATACTGGGATTGGTGGGGGTGGAGAATGGGCACTGGTGGAGGGATGGGTACTCGGTCATTGAATAACTGAAACCCAAGCACAATTTGTAAATTTACAACTGTACCTTATGGTGTTTCACTAATAAAATTTTTTTTAAAAATGGGCAAAAGAAATGAATAGACATTTTCAGAAAAAGATATTGACCAACAGGTATAATGAAAGTTACTCAGCATCATTAATCATCAGGGATGCGCAAATCTAAACACAATGAACTATCACCTCATACCTTTTATATGGCTATTATGAAAAATATAAGAGAAAACAAGTGTTTGTGCCAATGTGGAGAAAAGGGAATCTTGTGTTTAATAGATATGACTATGAATTGTTATAGAAACTATTAAAAGTGAGCAAAGGTTTCTCAAAAAATTAAAAATAGGACAACTATATTATGTAACAGTTCCAGTTTTGGTATAAATTCATAGGCCATAAAATCACTATTTTGAAGCTATACCTCTGCTTCAGTGTTAATTATAGCAATTTTCATTCTGACATGGAAACAACTCATCTGCAGATAAATGGATAAAGAAAATTTAGAATACATATTCAAAGGAATGTTGTTTACCAACAAACAAAAATGGAAATCCTGTAATTTGAAATACTGTGGATATACTTAGAGGGGATTATGCTAAATAATACAAACTGGACACGTAAAAGGCAACCATGAATTATTTCAGATATTTGTGAAGTCTCAAAAGTAAACTGTCAAACTAATGCTAATAAAATTTAGAACGGAGGTTACCAACAACGGAGCAAATTTAAAAAAATACAAGCTTTTCATTATAAGGTGATTGTTATGTGAAGTTATAAATATAGTAATCATTTAACAATGTGCAAGAAATCATCACATTGTATGCATCGGGGGAAAACCAGTCAAGATGAGAAATAGCCAAAGGGTTCAGGAAAAAAATTTCTTTTTATAAATGGCTATGTTCATGTTCTACCATTGTACTAAGTGTTAAAATAAACATAGGTGTGCATATATCTTTTATAATTAATCTTTTAAATCGTGTTTTGATGGTAGATGTCAAGAAATGGAAAACTCTTTTTTTTTGTTGTTTCTCGTGATTGCTTTTGGTCCTTTTTGATATCTCCTTGCCAATTATCTCCCTCATCTGTTAGAAAGAAAGAAAAAATATGGAGTGTTTCAAGTGATGATCAACTTTTTACAAAACTGAGAATTCCAAGTAATGGGGGAGTGGGTAGCAAGTAATGAAGAAGTGGACTAAATATAACATGGAGATACTGGTAGAACTGGACACATAACTTGGGGTGGGTGGGGGCAGGTAACTCTGTTCATGAAAATTTTTTATCATAAACAGGTGAAACAAATTATAATAATTCATATTTTAAATTGAGTTTACCAAGAAGGAATGGGAGAATAGAAGGGCTCTGAGATATTGGTGAAATAACACTGAATAGGAATGGAGTTGTTGGTCAGAAACTCTATTACTAACAATACTGTAACTTACAGTGCCTAAATAAAAAATGTAGGGGGAGAGGAATAAACAAACACATATTTTTTAAAAAGATGATAGTCTTTTGAATGTTATTTCCAGGCTTTGTTTCTTTATACTCCACTTAAGAATAAAATAGCAGAACTGTGATCCGAAAGCGCTGGGGGTTGAAGAAGTGACTTTGAAATAATTGTGGTGAGATCCTAGCAGTTGTGGTTAGCATGAAGTTGCACTAATATAAAACAATGATATTACTGATATCATAAAAGAAACTGTATGCAAAAGAATAAAAACCCAGTAGTACTAAATTTTTCAAAAAATACTGAGACATCATATTTTAATTTTTAAATTGCATCTCAGATTTCTCTTTCTGACTTATTTCACTTGGCATTATTGTAAGTTGCAACCTTATTGTTACAAATATTAAAAAATTCATATCTTCTGTAGAAAATTGGTATTCCAGGGACCAAAGAGAGAGTATAGTGGGTGAAACACTTATCTTAGAAGTAACTGACCTGGGTTCAATCCTTGATAACCCATATCATTCCCTTAGTAGTGCCAGGAGTGATCCCTGAGTTCAGAATCAGAAGTAAGGCTTGAGCACAGGTGGGAGGAGGAGGAGAAGAAGAAGGAGGAGAAGGAAAAGAAGGAGAAGAAGAAGAAGAAGGAGAAGGAGAAGACGAAGGAGACGAAGAAGAAGAAGAAGAAGAGGAAGAGGAAGAGGAAGAGGAAGAGGAAGAGGAAGAGGAAGAGGAGGAGGAGGAGGAGAAGGAAGAGGAAGAGGAAGATGATGATCATTAAGAAGAAAGGAAAAAAGGAAGGAAGAAGGAATGAATGAAGGAAGGAGGAAAGGAGGGAAGGAAAGAAAGGAAGAAGGAGAAAAGGAAGAAAGAAGAGAAGGAAGGAAGGAAGGAAGGAGGGAAGGAAAGAAAGAAAGAAAGAAAGAAAGAAAGAAAGAAAGAAAGAAAGAAAGAAAGGCAGTATTTCGTTGTCCTACATAATCCACATTGGTACTATTGAATTAAAGTCTTATCATGATGAATTCACTTAATTTTACATCTAAAAAGTTTACATCTTTGTATATGATTCTATTTGGGGTTATGTTATCAATCCCTAATGTGGGGTAAACACAATTTGGGGTAAACAAAATTAAGTCCATCAAAAGGTGAAAAAATTATTTGACAAAATTTAAATCCCTTAATGTTAAAATCATTCATAAAAATGAGTAATTAATTTTTCAAGTTATTATATAGGGCTTAAGTGATAAACCCTCTAATAATATCATAACAAATGATTCAAAACAAAAGGCTTTCTCTTTAAGGTAAAATATAAGAAAAAGGTGTTTGAACATTATATGACTTCATTTATGTGGCAATACAAATGAAATAAATCATCTATATAAAACAAAAATAAACTTTTATACCATTAAAAACTGGTTAGTGGTTACCAGAAGGGGGAATGGAGAGGGGAAATCAGCAAAAGAGGTCAATATTATGCCAAAGGATATTGAACTTGGAGGAACTTAATGTAGCATATACATCTTTTGATTTATAATCAACACTTGAAATACAATATCATAAAACAAGCTTTTATCAATAAAATTTTAAATGCATTTTTAAATGCTTTCATAATATTCTTGGTTTTATTTTTTAACACTTAAAGAAACTTCTAGTCTTCCCTGACGTTTTCCAGTTTTCATTCAGCATACAGTTTCCAGCATATAGTTTTTAACCTCCACCCCCTTAGGACTGGAGTGATAGCACAGTGAGTAGGGCATTTGCCTTGCACGCAGCCAACCCAGGTTGGATTCCTCCATCCCTCTTGGAGAGCCCAGCAAGCTACCGAGAGTATACCGCCCACACGGCAGAGTCAGGCAAGCTCACCGTGGTGTATTGGATATGCCAAAAACAGTAACAAGAAGTCTCACAATGAAGATGTTACTGGTGCACGCTCTAGCAAATCGATGAACGATGAGAGGACAGTGCTACAGCACTACAGTGCTCCTGCCACTTCTATTCAAATATAGTATTTAGAATATAAATACTATATTCAAATATAGTATTCATCATGGAAGTTATAGTATAAAAGAAAATTAATGAAAGTTATCCACATTGGAAAGAAAAGATTAAACCAATTTTATACACAGATATCATGTACATATATATGCATCTGTATATACATATATATATAAATTACTAGAGCTAACAGACAAAAACAAACTATCAGAGCTAATAAACAAATTCATCAAATTGTCAGAGGGAATAATTCTCCAGCTGGTATGTTCTTGCTCTGATACCAAAAGAATTGCATGACTGAGTTACACTTAAAAAGTTTGTTTTCATTTCCCCAAGCCAAAAGGCACGTAATAGCTCTCACTTGGGAAACTCATAGCATTAGCTCAGACAACATTTGAAAGACACAGAAATAATAACAACGTTCATGAGAATATTGAGAAACTTGAAATTTGCCAACATTGAACATGAAACTTCAAAATAATGCAGCTAGTAGAAAATAATTTGTTTCTTCCTTACAAAGGCAAACATGGAAAACTATTGACTCAATTCCACTCTTATTTATAAGATACAGAGAACTGAAAATATGTTCACACAACTTTTACACATTTATAGCAATATATATCACTAAATTATAAACATGAAAGCAAGTTGTGTTCATTGACTGATGGATAAAATAATGGCATATTATTCAGTCATAACAAAAATTAAATTCTGGACCTGCGTGGGACGGGCACGGAGGCACAGCTCTGGGCAACAAAGCTGAACGGCTCCAATTCCAAACAGGTACAGCCTGCCCCCAAGGGCCTGGGACCCTCTCTGGGCATGCGCAGCTAGATCCAGCTCCTAGAAAGCCGGTTTTCTCCCCTGATCTGTGCGGGACGGGCACAGAGACACAGCTCTGGACAACAAAGCTGAACGGCTCCTCATTCCAAGAAGGAAACGTTCCCAACTCCTCGCCCAGTGCCAGGGACTCTTTCTGGAGCCGCAGCCGCTAACGCGGCCACTAAATATTTTCCCACTACATATGCCATAGTAACCATAAGCTACCTTCTTAGATGGAAAATTCTCTAGTTTAGCTCAGCCACTAGAAACACAGTAGCCAATAACTCATAAGCCTATCTTAACTCACACTGCATATCAAGCAGAATAGAAACAGTGAACGTGAAGGACTAAACCACACCTCCCACAATGGTAAAGCAACGCAAAAGCCCACCAAACTTTCATTTTGAAGAGTCTAGCCCAGATGACAACAACAGTACTGTAGTGTTAGACAACCTCTCTGACAAGGAATTCAGAAGGAGCTACTTAGGATGCTTAGGGAACTAAAAGAAACAATGGAAAGCAATGCCAATAGAAGACAAGAGGATTTGAAGACAGAAATCAAAAAAATGCAATCAGAAATGCAGACCTGAAAAATCACATAGGCGATTTGAAAAGCTCAGTGGAAGGCCTCAGCAGCAGAGTAAGAGCTGCTGAGAACAGAATCAGTGAGCACGAAGATGAAGTTCAGAGACTCGCCAGAAAAGAGCAGAAAATGGAAAAGAGACTCACAATTCGGGAACAGATGGCAAGAGAAGATCGTAATGAAGCCAAGAGGGGTAACATAAGAATTATTGGAGTCCCAGAGGTACAGGAAGAAAACCTTGATGAAGAAGAAACTGTCAAAGACATCATTGCTACAACATTTCCAGAGCTGAAGAAAACTTGTGACCACATTCAGGAGGCCCGAAGGGTACCAGCTAGAAGAAATCCGAATAAAAATACCCCAAGAACATTCTGATCAAAATGACCAAAACCTTAGACAGAGACAAAATTCTGAAAGCAGCAAGATCGAAGAAAGAAATCTCTTACAAAGGAGCATCCTTAAAATTCACAGCTGATTTTTCTAATGAAACACTCATGGCCCGAAAACAGTGGTGGGACATAGTGAAAAAACTCAATGAAATAAATGCCTCCCCAAAAATACTTTTCCCAGCAAGGCTCTCATTCATAATAGAAGGAACAACACACAGTTTCACAGACAAACAACAGCTCAGGAACTTCATAGACTCAAAACCAAGGTTACAGGAACAACTAAATGGGCTACTTTAAGGCAAGAAAGGCCCCTCAAATACACCAAATTTCAACAGAACAATGGGACAAAATCCCATAACAATAATCTCTCTCAATGTCAATGGGCTAAACGCACCAATTAAAAGACACAGAGTGGCAGGATGGATTAGAAAATTGAACCCAACATTCTGCTGCCTGCAAGAAACACATCTCAATAGTCAAAGCAAACACAGACTCAGAGTCAAAGGCTGGAAAACAATCCTACAGGCAAACAGCTCCCATAAAAAAGCTGGGGTAGCCATCCTTATATCAGACCATATCGATTTCAGAGTGAGGAATGTCATAAGAGAGAGTGAAGGCTATTTCTTATTGATCAAAGGATCTGTACAACAGGAAGAACTTACAATAATAAATGTATATGCACCTAATGAGAGACCAGCAAAGTACTTAAAACAACTACTCACAGATTTGGAAAAAGACATCAATAGCAACACAATACTAGTGGGAGACTTCAACACCGCTTTGTCACCTCTTGATAGATCAACCAGACTCAAGCTTAGCAAGGACATACTTCATTTGAGGGAAACAATGGAAGAAAGGGACTTAGTAGATATATACAGGACACTTCATCCACAAAAAGTTGAATACACATTATTCTCAAGCGTACATGGAACATTCTCCAAGATAGACCACATGCTGAGCCACAAAACATGCCTCCATAAAATTAAGAAGATAGAGATTGTATCAACAATCTTCTCAGACCATAATGCGCTGAAATTAGAAGTAAATCGCACACAAAAACAGAAAACTAAATCAAACACCTGGAAATTAAACAGTGCACTATTGAACAACGAGTGGATTAGACAAGAAACCAAAGAGGAAATCAAAAGATTCCTAGAAACGAATGAAAATGAGAACACGAGTTACCAAAACTTATGGGACACAGCAAAAGCTGTGTTAAGAGGAGAGTTTATAGCTCTACAAGCATTCCTCAGGAAGGAGGAGCGAGCACACATAAGTAACCTAACCTCACAGCTTAAGAGCTTGGAGAAGGACCAAAAAAAAGGAGCACAACCCGAATAGGAGAAAGGAAATAATAAAACTCAGAGCAGAGATTAACGAGATGGAAACCCAAAAAACAATCCGAAAGATCAATGAAACCAAGAGCTGGTTCTTTGAGAAAATTAACAAGATCGATAAGCCTCTACCAAAACTCACAAAGAAAGGGAGAGAGAAAACATCAATAAACCGAATCAGAAATGAAAAGGGGGTCATTACAACAGAAACTACAGAAATTCAAAGGATACTCAGGGAGTACTTTGAGAAGCTTTATGCCATGGAACATCAAAACCTCGAGGAAATGGATAAATTCCTAGACTCCTACAGACGCCCAAGGCTGAACCAAGAAGACCTGGAATACCTGAACAGACCTATCAGCACCAAGGAAATTGAAATGGTAATAAAAAGTCCCCCCAAGCACAAAAGTCCTGGCCCGGATGGATACACTAGTGAATTCTTCCAAATCTTTAAAGAGGACTTACTCCCAATGCTCTTTAAGCTTTTCCACGAAATTGAAATATCAAAATCACTTCCGAACAGTTTCTATGAAGCAAAAATCACATTGATACCAAAAGCAGACAGAGATACCACAAAGAAAGAGAATTAAAGACCGATATCCCTGATGAACACAGATGCAAAGATCCTCAACAAACTACTAGCAAATAGAATCCAACTACTCATCAAAAAGATCATACACCATGCCCAAGTAGGATTCATCCCAGGGATGCAAGGATGGTTTAACTTTCGAAAATCAATCAACATAATCCATCATATCAACAAAAGAAAAGATAAAAAGCACATGATCATATCAATAGATGCAGAGAAAGCATTTGATAAGATCCAGCACCCCTTTATGATGAAAACCCTAGCCAAAATGGGTATAGAGGGGACTTTCCTCAACATAGTTAAAGCCATCTACCACAAGCCTACAGCAAGCATCATCCTCAATGGGGAAAAACTGAGAGCCTTCTCTCTAAGATCAGGGACGAGACAGGGATGCCCACTCTCTCCAGTGCTGTTCAATATAGTACTGGAAGTACTTGCAATAGCGATTAGGCAAAAAAAAAGATATTAAGGGCATTCAGGTAGGAAAGGAAGAAATCAAGCTCTCACTATTCGCAGATGATATGATACTCTACTTAGAGAACCCAATAACCTCCACCAAAAAACTCCTAGAAACAATAGACTCATATAGTAAAGTTGCAGGCTATAAAATCAATACTCAAAAGTCCATGGCTTTCCTATACGCAAACAGTGAGAGAGAAGAAAGCAACATGAAAAAAACAATCCCGTTCACAATTGTGCCCCAGAAAATCAAGTACCTAGGAATCAGCTTAACTAAGGAAGTAAAGGACCTGTACAAAGAAAACTACAAAACGCTACTTCAGGAAATAAAAGAGGACATGAGGAAATGGAAAGATATCCCCTGCTCATGGGTCGGGAGACTTAACATTGTCAAAATGGCAATACTACCGAAAGCATTGTATAAATTCAATGTAATGTCTATAAGGATACCCATGACATTCTTCAAAGAAATGGAGCAAACACTCCTGAAATTTATATGGAACAATAAGCCCCTGCAAATAGCTAAAGCAATTCTTGGGAAAAAGAAAATGGGAGGAATCAACCTCCCAAACTTCAAACTGTACTACAAAGCAGTAATAATTAAAACAGCATGGTACTGGAACAAAGGCAGAACTGCAGACCAATGGAACAGGGTTGAATACACTGACATCTCCCCTCAATCATATGATCATCTAATCTTTGATAAAGGTGCAAGTAATGTGAAATGGAGTAAGGAAACCTCTTTAATAAATTCTGTTAGCATCACTGGACGGCTACATGCAAAAAAATGGGCTCAGAACTCTGCCTAACACCATGTAAAAAAGTAAGATCAAATGGATTAAAGACCTCAACATCAGACCAGAAACCATAAGGTACATTGAAGATAAAGTTGGCAAAACCCTCCATGACATTGAAGCTAATGGTATCTTCAAAGATGCCATGCCACTGGTCGAGCAAGTAAAAACAGAGATAGATAAATGGGACTATCTTAAACTAAGAAGCTTCTGCACCTCCAAAGAAACAGTGACCAAAATACAAAGACAGTCTACAGAATGGGAAAGGATATTCACCGAATACACATCTGACAAGGGGTTGATACCCAGGATATACAAAATACTGGTTAAACTCCACAAGAAGAAAACAGCCAACCCCATCCAAAAATGGGGCAATGAAATGAACAGAAACTTTCTCAAAGAAGAAATCCGAATGGCAAAAAAGCACATGAGAAAATGCTCTACATCATTAATCATCAGGGAGATGCAGATCAAAACCACAATGAGATACCATCTCACTCCTCAGAGACTGGCCCACATTCAAAAGAACAAAAGCAACCGATGCTGGCGTGGATGTGGCGAGAAAGGGATACTCCTTCACTGTTGGTGGGAATGTCGACTGGTTCAGCCCTTCTGGAAAACAGTATGGACGATTCTCAAAAAATTAGAAATTGAGCTCCCATTTGACCCAGCAATACCACTCCTGGGAATATACCCCAGAGAGGCAAAAATGTCTAGTCGAAGTGACATCTGCACTTGTTTGTTCATTGCAGCACTCTTTACAATAGCCAGAAACTGGAAGAAACCTGAATGCCCAAGAACAGATGACTGGTTAAAGAAACTTTGGTACATCTACACAATGGAGTACTATGTAGCTTTTAGAAAAGATGAAGTCATGAAATTTACATACAAGTGGTACAATATGGAAAGTATCATACTAAGCGAAATGAGTCAGAAAGAGAGGGATAGACATAGAAAGATTGCATTCATCTGGGGATATAAAGTAACAAAATATGAGATTAATACCCAAAATAGCTGAGATCAGCACCAGGAGGATTACTCCATAACTTAGAGGCCAGCCAGGTATCCTAGAGGAAAGGGCAGTTCAGATAGAGAAGGGAGCACCAAATAAAGGGTGTTTGGAGGATCCTCCCAGGAGGGGAGATGCATGTCGAAAGTAGACTATGGACTGAACATGTTTGCCACTCAATGCCTCTTTTTCAGACCACAACACCGAAAAGGAGAGAGAGAACACAAGGCATTGCCCTGCCACAGATGCAGGGGGGATGGGGGGATGGGGGTGGGAGGGATATTATCCATGGTGGTGGAAAATGGGCACTGGTGGAGGGATGGGTATCCGATCACTGTATAATCGAAACCCAAGCACAAAAAATTGCAAATCTACAACTGTACCTCATGGTGTTTCACTAATAAAAAAAAGGGAAAAAAATTAAATTCTGATACATATTACAACATAGATGAAACTCGAAAGCATTATACTAAATCTAAGAAACCAGGTATAAATTCTCACATTTATTACTGCATACATGTGAAATTCTGGATTAGGCAAATGCATAGAGACTGAATGCAGACAAGTAGTTGTGAGTCTGTGGAAGGGGTGAATGAGTAATGACTGCCTAAGTGTGTGTGTTTTGTATTATGGTGAAGAAAATATTCTGGAATTAGAGAGTGTTGATGTTTGTGTAGCATGGTGAATATCCTAACCACTAAATTTTCACTTAAATATAATAAAAATAGTGAATTCCTAAAATAGCTATGAATTTTGACCAAAATTTTTAAAGGAAATACTGGTTTCTTCAAATTCGTGTTTTCCCTTGAACATGTATCTTGCTTGCTCATTTGCTCTTTCAAGCTTGTGTTCTCTCTTGCACACATATTCCTTTATTTATCCTCCCTCACATTTTTCTATGTATCATTAAATGAAAACATTTTTGCTTCATTAAAATGAAATCTTTAGGGAAATACTTTGGGACCAGGTAGGTGCTCGGGGCTGTAAGGCCCTGAGTTTGATCCCAGGCAATGCATGGTTACCCAGCTCTTCCATGTGGCCATTGTTGAGCCAGGCACTAAGTATGTTCCTGGAGTCCTGCAAGTGCCCAAGCATTACTAATATGGTTTGCCTTGTGGGGCCAGGAACCATATATGCCCCTAAGGACACACATGTACCATTTGCTGAAGCATCAGCAATATGTGTTAAGTCCACCTTTGCTGGAAATGACCCTCAAGCACTGTTCAATGTAGTATGTATAGTCATAATTATAAACATAATAATGTAGCACTGTAGCCCTGTCCTTCCATTGTTCATAGATTTGCTTGAGCAGGCACCAATAACGTCTCTATTGTGAGACTCGTTTTAAATATGCCACGGGGAACTTGCCAGACTCTGCTTTGAGGGTGGGATACATTTGGTAGCTTGCCAGACTCTCAGAGAGGAATGGAGGAACCGAACCCGGGTCGGCACATGCAAGACAAATGCCCTATCCGCTGTGCTAAATAATTTAACTATTTCCATTTCTCACACATTTTCACCTACCTCAGGGTAAACTGTTTCCATGAATATACCATAAGAGAAAAAAACTCTTAAAAACTCTGATATTTTTCCTTTCCCAATAAGGATTAATGATTTTTTTATTATTTGCTAAGAAATTCAGAATATGACTATAAGGTTAAGAGCAAGTATTTCTCAGTCTTTAGAAAATATTTTAGCATTATCTTTGCTAAGACAACTTGAGGTCAAGAATCCACAGGATCAGTAGTACCCCAAACAAGTGTTTGTCTCTCACTGAACCCTTCTGTCTCATGTAAATATTTCTTGATTCTTTTTATTGTTTCTAGAGTGACAAACACTGTTGATTAAAGTATCGTTTTGGTAAAAAACATCATGAAATAATTCTTGTATTTATTTTTATTTGGCAAAATGAAGCACAGAAGGTATTAGACTCTCTCATGACACAGTCAGAAAACCATACAGTTAATAATACTTTCTAATTATCACAGCTAGCTGCATTGTAATCACATCTACAAGGTTTAGTTGTATTTATAAAAATTAAACTGCAAGCCAAGTTATGTAGCTCTGTCCTCTTATGAGTTGTCCAAAGACTATTAAACAAAGTAGAATTTAAACCAGCATGCAGTTATAAATATCCTGCTGTTTGGTATAACTTGTCAATCTGTTACCACTTATATATTTTCTGTAACAGCTCTCTAATTAGCACTCACTTTTGATACCACTGCTCCTAAAATGTTTATGTTGGAAGTTATAAATTATTGTCTAATTATACTGTCTAATTGTTCTTTGTTTTGCATAAAAAATGAATAAAATCTCATTCATGCTATGAAAAAATATGTGCTGTCATCACTTTTTCTATAATATGACTAATAAAGTTTACTAGTTTTGCACTAGATGCCAGCAATGAGCAATTTTAATTAAGTTTGTTAGTGTAAGAATTCAGTTTTATTTCTTTTTGGAGTGAATCACTGAAAATATGAAATTTTATTAAGTAAAACTTTAAAACTATAATCCCAATAGACAAGCAAACTTAGTACTGGATTTGGAAACTGTTTGAAAAATGTTTTTAGCAACATGAAATACTTAAATTGCTACAAAACCAGTCAAGTGAACCCTGAAAATCAATACTGGGAAGAATCAGAACAAGGAGAAAGCTAGTATAGCAAAAAATTCGGGCCAGTGTTATTGATAACATTTATTGCTTGAAATAACCATTTGAATTCTTTACATTCTACAAATCCTACCTATGCAAAAAACATTCAGCAAAAGTTATCATTCTGTTATTAAAAATTCATCCAAACTCTCCTGATGTTTATACTTATGTGAATTGTACATCATGTTTCCACTACCATAGGAAGCAAATTACATTAGGATTATACCTCTTACTCCACTGAGACCAGGTCACGGGTGGGGTGCACTTGACTTATTTTGACCAATAAAATGTGAGTGGTCACCTGCAAAGTTATTTAAATTATATCTCTATATTTAATGGCAGGTTGCAGTAATAGAAAATTATTTTACATTATATTGAGACTCTGGTTCTGGAGGTCTTCAGGCTGCCGGAGCCCTGGTCGGGGCGGGGAGGGAAACTCAACCCGCTCCCCTCGAAGGGGCCCCGGTGAGGACAGCCAGGTGCGGGGGCAGGAGACTCTTTTGGGTGTTGATGAAGATGACTGCTTGGCTGATGGTCAAGGTTTCATATAAGTCACACATTGTGTCCAGCCTCCGCTACTCTCATTCCACATTTATCTATAGTTGGATACCCTCTGAAGTCAACTCTTTTTTTTTTTTTACCACAATCCGAATAGGGTTCTGGCAAACTCCCCGTGGCGTACTCAATATGCCAAATACCAGTAACAATGATGGGTCTCATTCTCCTAACTCTGAAAGGGCCTTGAATATGACACTTTTTAAAATATCTCAGTGCTAGGACGAAGGAGACGTTACTGGGGCCTGCTTGAGGCAATCGACGAATAATAGGATGGTCGTGATCGTGATCATGATTGAGACTCGCTTTCCTGGGTACAAGTCAACACATGTACATTTTAATCAAAAGTTCAAATTGAAGTTTCTAAGGATCATGTCTGCAAGTCAGAACTCCTGATCCAGAGACAATGGCCCCAGTAGGATGAAGCCCAAAGGTGTCATTGAGAGCAACTGGAATGAAATTGTTGACAACTTTGACAACATGAACCTTTTGGAGTCCCTCCTCCTCTGTCGCATCTAAACTTACGGTTTTCAGAAACCCTCTGCCATCCAGCAGGAACCGTTCTTCCTTATATCAAGAGTTACAACGTAATTTCTCAAGCCCAATCTGGGACTGGGAAAATGGTCAATTTTGCCACATCAATGCTGCAGCAAATTGAACTGGATTGAAAAGCCACGCAGGCCATGGTGTTGGCATCTACCAAAGAGTTGGCTCAACAGATACAAAAGGTGGCCATAGCATTAGGAGATTGCATGGGTGTCTCCTGCCATGCCTATATTGTGGGTACTAGCGTGCATGCTGAGGTGCAGAAGCTGCAATATGGAAGCTCCACATACCATTGTGTGTACCCCAGGCTGTGTGTTTGACACTATTAGCCAGAAATACCTGTCTCCCAAGTACACCAAGATGTTTGTGCTGGATGAAGTTGATGAAATGTTGAGTCAAGGATTCAAGAACCAGATTTATGACATATTTTAAAAAGTCATTAGCAATGCCCAGGTGGTTTTGCTGTCTACAACAACACTTCTGATGTTTTTGAGGTGACCAAGAAGTTGATGGGGGACCCTATTCGGATTGTGGTAAAAAAAAGAGTTAACTTCAGAGGGTATCCAACTATAGATAATTGTGGAATGAGAGTAGCAGAAGCTGGACACAATGAGTGACTTATATGAAACCTTGACCATCAGCCAAGCAGTCATCTTCATTAACACCCAAAAGAAGGACAGTTGTTTGGCTCACCAAGAAAATGCATGCCCAAGTCTTCACTGTGTCTTCCATGCATGGAGATATGGATCAAAAGGAACAAGATATAATCATGAGGGAATTCCACTCTGGTTACAGTAAAGTATTGATTACCACTGACGTGCTGGGCAGAGGGATCAATGTAAAACAGGTTTCTTAGATATCAACTATGACCTTCCCACTAACTGGGAAAACTGCAGAGACTAGCCTGCTAGATTTCCTTACAACCTGGTCAGAAAGGTGAACCCTGACAATCATCCCATCAGACCTATGCAAATATCTTAAAAACACCTACATTATGCCATATCTTCAATTTTCACAAATCTTTTTATAGTAAAAACATATCAAAGTATAAGTTCCAATGCATTTTCATAGGGGGGATCATTTAGATTTATAAAATAATTAAGGCACAATAAAAGTATACATGTCTTTAAAAAGAAATCTCCCTAGTTTTCCTCAACAAAAAAAAATAGGGTTTTGCTTATAAGCTGATCTTCTAAGTAAATAAGATATTAATATTCCATATAAAATTTCAAATAAGACAGCCTAAAAATCTCCATTAATCCCTTCTCACTAAATTCTGGTCACCATCACCTACTGGTAGTTTAGTTGGGAGGTTAAATTTCAAGACTAGTACTATTTTATATCCCCAAGTCCTCCATGTAAGCCATATGTAAAACCAACTTCTTGTGATTCCATAAGCCATAAGTAAAAGCAACTTCTCATAAAAATATAATTACTGAGAAAATAAATTATTTATTAGGCTGCTTTTTGTTGTTGTTGTGGTTGTTGTAATAACCTAATTTGGTATTCTGTCACAATGGACCTCATTTATAGTAGAAATTAAGAGTTCCTTGCTGACAAAAAAGAGAGGCCATTCTATCACTCCCCTCAAATAACTTTTAATACTTCACAAAAATGGGTTGGGATTGTTCCCTTCTAAAGTACTTCATGTGCAGAACTATACTTAGAGAACCCTAAAACCTCTACCAAGACACTCCTAGAAACGATAGTCTTGTATAGTAAAATTACAGGCTGTAAATCAATACCCAAAAGTCCATAGGTTTCCTATATGCAAATAGTGAGAGAGAAGAAAATGACATGAAGAAAACTATCCCGTTTACAATTTTACACCAGAAAATCAACTACCTAGGAATTAGCTTAACTAAGGAAGTAAAGTACCTGTACAAAGAAAACTACAAAACACTGCTTCAGGAAATAAAAGAGGACAGGAGGAAATGGAAAAATATCCCCTGTTCATGGATCAAGACAAAATGACAGTACTTCCCAAAGCACTGTACAAATTCAATGCAATCCTATTACGATACCCCTGACATTCTTCAAAGAAATGGAGCAAACATTCCTGAAATTTATATGGAACAATAAGCCCCCACGAATAGATAAAGCAATTCTGAGGAAAAAGAAAATGGGAGGAATCAACCTGCCTAACTTCAAACTATACTACAAAGCACTAATAAATTAAACAACATGGTACTGGAACAAAGGCAGAGCCGCAGACCAATGGAACAGGGATGAATATACTGACATCTCCCCTCAATCATATGATCATCTAATCTTTGATAAAGGAACAAGAAATGTGAAGTGGAGTAAGGAAAGCATTTTAACAAATGGTGCTGGCAAAACTGGATGGCTACATGCAAAAAACTGGGCTCAGGTCTCTGCCTAACACCATGTACAAAAGTAAGATCAAAATGGATTAAATACCTCAACATCAGACCGGAATCCATAAAGTATATTGAAGACAAAGTTTGCAAAAAAAAAATCTCCATGACATTGAAGCTAATAGTATCTTCAAAGATGTCACGCCACTGGCCAAGCAAGTGAAAACAGAGATAGACAAATGGGACTATCTTAAACTAAGAAGCTTCTGAACCTCAAAAGTAACAATGATCAAAATACAAAGACAGTATACAGAATGAGAAGGGATATTCACCCAATACACACCTGGCAAGGGGTTGATATCAAGGATATACAAAGTACTGGTTGAACTCCACAAGAAGAAAACATCTAACTCCATCAAAAAATGGGGTGATGAAATGAACAGAAACTTTCTCAAAGAAGAAATCTGAATGGCTAAAAGGCACATGAGAAAATGCTCTACATCATTAATCATCAGGGAGACGCAGATCAAAACAACAATGAGATATCATTTCACACCACAGAGACTGGCCCACATCCAGTAGAACAAAAGCAACTGGTGTTGGCATGGATGTGGCAAGAAATGAACCCTCCTTCACTGCTGGCGGGAATGTCAACAGGTTCAGCTCTTTTGGAAAACAGTATGGATGATTCTCAAAAAATTAGAAATTGAGCTCCCATTTGACCCAGCAATACTACTGGAAATATATCCCAGAGAGGCAAAAAAGTATAGTTGAAGCGATATCTGCACTCGTTTGTTCATTGCAGCACTGTTTACAATAGCTAGAATATGGAATAATCCTGAGTGCCTGAGAACAGATGACTGATTAAAGAAACTTTGGTACATTTACACAATGGAGTACTATGTAGCTGTTAGAAACGATGAAGTCATGAAATTTACATACAAGTGGTACTACATGAAAAGAATAATGCTAAGAAGGTCAAACTCAGAAACGTAGAAGGGTGCCTACCATCGACAATACCTTATTCAAAATCCTTTCCCACTATAAGAGGGAATAGTATAATCTATGCCAGGCGGGAACCGAGGCCGATTGTTCGGCAACAAAACTGAATGGCTCCTGGCAGTCTCTCCTCATTCAACCAGGTACAGCCGGTCCCCACGGCTTGGGACTCCCCCAGGGAATGCGCAGCTAGCTGGATCCCCTAGAATTGCCGATTTCTCCCTTGGCTGGAGCAATAGCACAGTGGTAGGGCGTTCGCCTTACAAGCGGCCAACATGGCCGACCTGAGTTCGATTCCTCCACCCCTCTCGGAGAGCCCGGCAGGCTACCGAGAGTATTCGATATGCCAAACACAGTAACAACAAAGTCTCCAATGGAGATGTTACTGGGCCCGCTCAAGCAAATCAACGATCAATGGGAGGGCCTTTAACTTTACCTTTATTACCTCCCTTGACCTGCGCGGGACGGGAACTGAGGCAACATCACATCCCGCAGCAACAAAGCTGAACGGATCCGGGAACTCTCTCCTCACTCAACCAGAATAGTAACAATGAACGTGAAGGACTAAAGCACACTGGTCACAATGGTAAAGAAACGCAAAAGCCCACCAAACTTTCTTATTGAAGAGGCTACCCAGAAGACACCAACAGTCTTGTAGTGTTAGACAACCTCTCTGACAAGGAATTCAGAAGGGAGCTACTTAGGATGCTTAGGGAACTAAAAGAAACAATGGAAAGCAATGCCAATAAAAGACAAGAGAATTTGAAGGCAGAAATGAGAAAAATGCAATCGGAAATGTCGGACCTGAAAACCCTGGTAGGCGAATTGAAAACCTCAGTGGAAGGCCTCAGCAGCAGAGTAACAGCTGCTGAGAACAGAATCAGTGAGCTCGAAGATGAAGTTCAGAGACTCACCAGAAAAGAGCAGAAAATGGAAAAGAGACTCACAGTTCGGGAACAGATGGCAAGAGAAGATCGTGATGAAGCCAAGAGGGGTAACACAAGAATTATTGGAGTCCCAGAGGGACAGGAAGAAAACCCTGAAGAAGAAGAAACTGTCAAAGACATCATTTCTACAACATTTCCAGAGCTGAAGAAAACTTGTGACCACATTCAGGAGGCCCGAAGGGTACCAGCTAGAAGAAATCTGAACAAAAATACCCCAAGACACATCCTGATCAAAATGACCAAAACCTTAGACAGAGACAAAATTCTGAAAGCAGCAAGATCGAAGAAAGAAATCTATTACAAAGGAACATCCTTAAAATTCACAGCTGATTTTTCTGATGAAACACTCATGGCCCAAAAACAGTGGTGGGACATAGTGAAAAAACTCAATGAAATAAATGCCTCTCCAAAAATACTTTACCCAGCGAGACTCTCATTCATAATAGAAGGAACAACACACAGTTTCACAGACAAACAACAGCTCAGGAACTTCATAGACTCAAGACCATGGTTACAAGTACAAATAAATGGGCTACTTTAAGACAAGACAGGCCCCTCAAATACACCTAATTTCAACAGAACAATGGGACAAAATCCCATAACAATAATCTCTCTCAATGTCAATGGGCTAAACGCACCAATTAAAAGACACAGAGTGGCAGGATGGATTAGAAAATTGAACCCAACATTCTGCTGCATACAAGAAACACACCTTAATAGTCAAAGCAAACACAGACTCAGAGTCAAAGGCTGGAAAACAATCCTACAGGCAAACAGCTCCCATAAAAAAGCTGGAGTGGCCACCTTAATATCAGACCACATCGATTTCAGAGTGAAGAATGTCATAAGAGAGAGTGAAGGCCATTTCTTAGTGATCAAAGGATCTGTACAACAGGAAGAACTTACAATAATAAATGTATGTGCACCTAATGAGAGACCAGCAAAGTACTTAAAACAACTACTCATAGATTTGGAAAAAGACATCAATAGCAACACAATACTAGTGGGAGACTTCAACACCACTTTGACAACTCTGGATAGATCAACCAGACTCAAGCTTAGTAAGGACATACTTCAACTGAGGGAAACAATGGAGGAAAGGGACTTAGTAGATATATACAGGACACTTCATCCCCAAAAGGCTGAATACACATTCTTCTAAAGTGTACACGGAACATTCTCCAACATAGACCACATGCTGAGAAACAAAACATACCTCCATAAAATTAAGAAGATAGAGATTGTATCAACAATCTTCTCAGACCACAATGCACTTAAATTAGAAGTAAATCACACACAAAAACAGAAAACTAAATCAAACACCTGGAAATTAAACAGTGCGCTATTGAACAATGAGTGGCTTAGACAGGAAATCAAAGAGGAAATCAAAAGATTCCTAGAAACGAATGAAAATGAGGACACGAGTTACCAAAACTTATGGGACACAGCAAAAGCTGTCTTAAGAGGAAAGTTTATAGCTCTACAAGCATTCCTCAGAAAGGAGGAGTGAGCCCACATAAATAAACTAACCTCACAGCTTAAGAGCTTGGAGAAGGACCAACAAAAGGAGCACAACCCAAACAGGAGGAAGGAAATAATAAAACTCAGAGCAGAGATTAACGAGATGGAAACCCAAAAAACAATCCGAAAGATCAATGAAACCAAGAGCTGGTTCTTTGAGAAAATTAACAAGATCGATAAGCCTCTAGCAAAACTCACAAAGAAGGGGAGAGAGAAAACCGTAATAAACCGAATCAGAAATGAAAAGGGGGTCATCACAACAAAAACTACAGAAATTCAAAGGATCCTCAGGGAGTACTTTGAGAAGCTTTATGCCACGGAACATCAAAACCTCGAGGAAATGGATAAATTCCTAGACTCCTACAGGCTCCCAAGGCTGAACCAAGAAGACCTGGAATACCTGAACAGACCTATCACCATCAAGGAAATTGAAATGGTAATAAAAAGTCTCCCCAAGCACAAAAGTCCTGGCGCGGATGGATTCACTAGTGAATTCTTCCAAATCTTTAAAGAGGACTTACTCCCAATGCTCTTTAAGCTTTTCCACGAAATTGAAATATCAAAATCATTTCCGAACAGTTTCTACGAAGCAAATATCACACTGATACCAAAAACAGACAGAGATACCACAAAGAAAGAGAATTACAGGCCGATATCCCTGATGAACACAGATGAAAGATCCTCAACAAACTACTAGCAAATAGAATCCAACTACTCATCAAAAACATCATACACCATGCCCAAGTAGGATTCATCCCAGGGATGCAAGGATGGTTTAACTTTCGAAAATCAATCAACATAATCCATCATATCAACAAAAGAAAAGATAAAAAGCACATGATCATATCAATAGATGCAGAGAAAGCATTTGATAAGATCCAGCACCCCTTTATGATGAAAACCCTAGCCAAAATGGGTATAGAGGGGACTTTCCTCAACATAGTTAAAGCCATCTACCACAAGCCTAGAGCAAGCATCATCCTCAATGGGGAAAAACTGAGAGCCTTCACTCTAAGATCAGGGACGAGACAAGGATGCCCACTCTCTCCACCGCTGTTCAATATAGTACTGGAAGTACTTGCAATAGCGATTAGGCAAGAAAAAGATATTAAGGGCATTCAGGTAGGAAAGGAAGAAATCAAGCTCTCACTATTCGCAGATGATATGATATTATACTTAGAGAACCTAATAACCTCCACCAAAAAACTCCTAGAAACAATAGAGTCGTATAGTAAAGTTGCAGGCTATAAAATCAATACCCAAAAGTCCATGGCTTTCCTATATGCAAACAGTGAGAGAGAAGAAAAAGACATGAAGAAAACAATCCCATTCACAATTGTGCCCCAGAAAATCAAGTACCTAGGAATCAGCTTAACTAAGGAAGTAAAGGACCTGTACAAAGAAAACTACAAAATGCTACTTCAGGAAATAAAAGAGGACATGAGGGAATGGAAAGATATCCCTGTTCATGGGTCGGAAGATTTAACATTGTCAAAATGGTAATACTACTGAAAGCATTGTATAAATTCAATGCAATGTCTATAAGGATACCCATGACATTCTTCAAAGAAATGGAGCAAACACTCCTGAAATTTATATGGAACAATAAGCCCCTGAAAATAGCTAAAGCAATTCTTGGGAAAAAGAAAATGGGAGGAATCAACCTCCCTAACTTCAAACTGTACTACAAAGCAGTAATAATTAAAACAGCGTGGTACTGGAACAAAGGCAGAACTGCTGACCAATGGAACAGGGTTGAATACACTGACATCTCCCCTCAATCATATGATCATCTAATCTTTGATAAAGGTGCAAGAAATGTGAAGTGGAGTAAGGAAAGCCTCTTTAACAAATTGTGCTGGCATCACTGGACGGCTACATGCAAAAAAATGGGCTCAGAACTCTGCCTAACACCATGTACAAAAGTAAGATCAAAATGGATTAAAGACCTCAACATCAGACCAGAAACCATGAGGTACATTGAAGACAAAGTTGGCAAAACCCTCCATGACATTGAGACTAATGGTACTTTCAAAGATGCCACACCACTGGCCGAGCAAGTAAAAACAAAGATAGATAAATGGGACTATCTTAAACTAAGAAGCTTCTGCACCTCCAAAGAAACAGTGACCAAAATACAAAGACAGGCTACAGAATGGGAAAGGATATTCACCGAATACACATCTGACAAGGGGTTGATATCAAGGATATACAAAATACTGGTTGAACTCCACAGGAAGAAAACATCCAACCCCATCCAAAAATGGGGCAATGAAATGAACAGAAACTTTCTCAAAGAAGAAATCCGAATGGCAAAAAAGCACATGAGAAAATGCTCTACATCATTAATCATCAGGGAGATGCAGATCAAAACCACAATGAGATACCATCTCACTCCTCAGAGACTGGCCCACATTCAAAAGAGCAAAAGCAACCGATGCTGGCGTGGATGTGGCGAGAAAGGGATACTCCTTCACTGTTGGTGGGAATGTCGACTGGTTCAGCCCTTCTGGAAAACAGTATGGACGATTCTCAAAAAATTAGAAATTGAGCTCCCATTTGACCCAGCAATACCACTCCTGGGAATATACCCCAGAGAGGCAAAAATGTCTAGTCGAAGTGACATCTGCACTTGTTTGTTCATTGCAGCACTCTTTACAATAGCCAGAAACTGGAAGAAACCTGAATGCCCAAGAACAGATGACTGGTTAAAGAAACTTTGGTACATCTACACAATGGAGTACTATGTAGCTCTTAGAAAATATGAAGTCATGAAATTTACATACAAGTGGTACAATATGGAAAGTATCATGCTAAGCGAAATGAGTCAGAAAGAGAGGGATAGACATAGAAAGATTGATTCATCTGGGGGATATAAAGCAACAAAATATGAGTTTAATACCCAAGAATAGCTGATATCAATGACAGGAGGATTACTCCATAGCTTAGAGGCCAGCCGGGTATTCTAGGGGAAAGGGCAGTTGAGATAGAGAAGGGAGCACCAAATAAAGGGTGTTTGGAGGATCCTCCCAGAAGGGGAAATGCATGTTGAAAGTAGACTATGGACTGAACATGTTTGCCACTCAATTCCTCTTTTGCAGACCACAACACCCAAAAGGAGAGAGAGAACAAAAGGGAATGCCCTGCCACAGAGGCAGGGTGGGGGGGTGTGGGGGGGATATTATCCATGGTGGTGGAAAATGGGCACTGGTGGAGGGATGGGTATTTGATCATTGTATGACCAAACCCAATCACAAAGATTTGTAAATCTACAACTGTACCTCATGGTGCTTCAATAATAAAATAAAATAAAATAAAATCTTTGGTATAGCTACACAATGGAATACTATACAACTGTAGGAAAGATGAAACCATGAAATTTGCCTATAAGTGCGTGGGCACGGAGAGTATCTATAAAAGAAAAAGAAAGAAAGAAAGAAAGAAAGAAAGAAAGAAAGAAAGAAAGAGAGAAAGAAAGAAAGAAAAGTATAATGCTAAGCGAAATGAGCCAGAAAGAGAAGGACAGACAGAGAAAGATTTCATTAATCTGGGGAACATAAAGTAACAAAATAGGAGACTAACACCCAAGAATAGCTGTGATAAATACTAGGAGGTTTACTCCATGGCTTGGAGGCCAGTCGCACACTCTAGGGGTAAAGGCAGCTCAGATAGAGAAGGGAGCACCAAATAAAGGGTGCTGGGAAGATCCGCCCAGGATGGGAGATGCATGCTGAAAGTAGACTATAGACCAAACATGACTGCCACTCGATGCCTCCTTTGCAAACCACAGAACCCAAAAGGAGAGAGAAAACAATAGTGAGTGCCCTGCCACAGAGGCAGGGTGGGATGGGGGTATGGGGGGTGGGAGGGATACTGGGATTGGTGGGGGTGGAGAATGGGCACTGGTGGAGGGATGAGTTCTTGATCATTGTATAACTGAAACCCAAGCCAAAACTTGTAAGTCTACAACTGTACCTCATGGTGTTTCACTATGAGCTGGAGCGGTAGCACAGCGGGTAGGGCGTTCGCTGCCACGCCGTCAACGGTGTCGCCCGCGTAGCAACCTGCTAAGGTGGCCTGGGCCTGGCCCAGGTCCCGCGGGAAAGGGAGGTTCGCGACCTTCGGGTCTATGCCTCCGGCGCCCCCTTTTTCTTATCCTGCTTTGTGTGCTTCTGTGGCACTTTGGTATGTGGCTCTTCTGCATCCCGGATGGAGTTTATAATGGTTGCCTGCCAATTTTACTTATAAGTTAGGTATTTAGAATTAATAGGTAGAAGCTTTGTAGTTATAGTTTGCTTTTAATCATTGTGAAATCTGTAGGAAACTAAGGAGATGTTAGGTTCAACAAAGGTCAGGAGTCATAGTGAAACCAAACAATAACAGGAGCCAGAAAAACCGCCAAATATTGTGGCTGAAACAATTAGATCCTTAGCATACAGTACAGCCCTCAATTTCAAGCAAGGGTGCCTAACATAAAAGAAAACAATAAGCTACCATATGAGAGAATGAGGGACATTGTGAAACCTCTATCCCCCCATACAAAAACTGATTCAAGCACATACACCCTGGAGTTTATTAACAGAAAAACAAAGTGTTGCAAACCAATATATGGGAAGGTCCGAGACCCTTCCTGGATTGTGATGTGTGGTTAAGACCCTGTCAGATGAAAACAAAAGTTGCTGAAGAAAAACAATGATAAAGAACTCTGTAGAAAGGGGAACCATGGTTAGACATTAAATCCTGTGTAATCACTGTAAAGAATTCATAGGTAAATGTTTTGTCCTAATTTGAAGCAGGAAGTGTATTAAGAAAGTGTTTTTGTCCCTCGATATTTTTTGGAATATGTCACCAATAAGTGACCACGATATGATGTAATGTCCGATTGTATTCTGGCCCTTTGTTCTATGATTTTGCCTTGACTGTATAAAAAAGGAACTCTGTGCTCAGTAAAATCGCAGCAGCACTCAACCTCACTTGTGTTGGTGTCTGTCTGTCATCGCCGAATCTCCTGCTTTCCTGTAAACCTTCTCCCACGTCCCTCAGCCTGGTGGTTCCCGACCGAGCCAGTCTGCGGCAGTTCGCCTTACAAGCGGCCAACATGGCCGACCTGAGTTCGATTCCTCCGCCCCTCTCGGAGAGCCCGGCAAGCTACCGAGAGTATTCTATATTCTATATGCCAGACACAGTAACAACAAAGTCTCCAATGGAGACGTTACTGGGCCCGCTCGAGCAAATCGACGATCAACGGGAGGGCCTTTCACTAATAAAAATTAAAAAATTAATAAATAAATTTTAAGAAGAGGAAAAAAATAAAATACTTCATGTCACTTCTAATACTTGTTTTGCTTATAAAATAGAGCTACTTGTGAAGGGGAGAAAGTTAGGCCTGGACAACAGAAATTTATAGGCCAAAATATTTTTAAATAAGACAAGTTTGTTTTAGTTTAAAGTGTTCATTAAATACTTGAACAGCCAAATTACCTCTCAGGAGGAAATGAAAGTCCCTCTTTGCTTTCAATAGTTGTACAATGATCCTCTGCTATGTTCCAAGACTGTGTGAGATATCACAAGGAGCATGTAGACAAAATTCCTGGCAAGATAGCTCTCTGAGTTAAGCAGCAAAAAAGACATCTAAGGGAATATTTATTATAAGAAGTAACTGATATGATGAGAAATCATAGGGGATCATTAGAAAAGCCTATTCTATAGATCTGAATAAGGAAATAAAGTTGTTCTTGAGACTTGATGATTAGGTTAAACTATTAAGCTATAAGGTACCTAGGTAAAGAGCAAGGAGAAAGAAAACATCCAACAGGAGACAAATGTCTCTGTGCGGAGACAGAGAAATGAGGGAAAAACGAATAATTTGAAGAGAAACCAGAGAGAAAAGTGATGGATAAAGAGTTATAGTAAGATATCTTACCAAATGTTGGAAGCTTTACTGTAAAGAAGAGTCAGTGAATGAGATTAAGCAATAGTCACTGTCACTGTCCTCCCATTGTTCATAGATTTTCTTGAGTGGGTCCAGTAACATTTTCATTGTGACAATTATTACTGTGTTTGGCATATCAAATATAACACAGGGAGCTTGTCAGGCTTTACCATGTGTGCAAGATCTCGAGATACTTGCCAGGCTCTCCAAGAAGGGTGGAGTAATCGAACTCGGGTGGCCATGTTGGCCACTTGTAAGGCAAATGCCCTACCCACTGTGATATCGCTCCAGCCCAAGCAATATTCAGCATGTTGGTAAATATGCAAAATTTGCCAGCAGTATAAAGGACAATAAGAGTTGGTGGAGCATAGGAGAAACTGGTGAAGGGATTGATGCAGGAACATTGTATGCCTGAAACCCAAACAATAACTTATTTCACAGTAACCTAGAGGAAAAAATGGGAAGGCAGGGACCTCAAGTGCCCTCTCCATGCTAACGACCTGACTCTGTGTATGGGTACCAATATTCCGGGAGAAAGTATTTTCCTGCCAGAGAACAAGCCTGTAGTGGGATTTGAACAGACACTCTGAACAATGCTGAACTCCACTAATGCATGATTCTCCCATAGATTATGCCACCAGTGGGAGTGGTTTTCCAAGCAGGTGGTTGCCAGTTAATCTCCCCCTCCATATGACACAAGATCCATATCTTGGCCTCTTATATTGAACTCTCACCAGGACAGTCTGCTGACCCGACACACATTAGACCAATAGTTCACTAGGCCCTACTCCAATGAAAATTCCACCAAAAACCAAATAAGTAGTGGTGAGCACAAGAAATAATACAAACCTAACCAAAGAGTAGCAATAAGTTCAGGCCAAAAATGTATTACCTGAATCAGTGCAAGAGGCTCTGCACAATTATATGGGAACACCAAATCGAAAATAAATATCCTTAATAGAGAAAAAGGAAATCATCACTCACTGAGTTCACCCAGTTTCATCCCTGACAATGATGTGGGGATGTTGTTAGTGTACTGAAAAGAATCATCTCCAGATTACTATGGGCACCATAGAGAAATAGCAAAGAACCGTCCATGAGAAGTGGACAAAGATAGGAGCCTTGAAGCCTCAACAAGAAATACCCACCTAAGTAATCTCTTTGTTAAAAAATTCAGAGGAGAAAAGGTGATATGTCAAAGACATCATTACTGAAAAGTTCCCAAAACTGGAGAATGCAGGAATCCAGATCCAGGAAACACAAAGGGTGCTATCTAGAAGAAACCCAAATAAAAAGAGTCCAAGACATATACTAATAATAATGATGAAAACCATTGATAGAAATATATTACTGAAACCAGCATGAACAAAGAAGAAAAATACATATAAAGGAATGTCCCTTAGATTTACAATAGATCCATTGAATGAGACCTTCAAAGTCAATGGTGGGATGTAGTAAAACAACTTAATGAAATGAACACCTCACCAAGAATACTTTATCCAGCCAGACTCTCATTCAAATTTGAAGAAATGATGCACAATTTCATGGATAAAGAACAGTTCAGGAACTTCATAGACACAAAACTAATTTTGAAAAAAGAAATGAAGCCATTACTCTAAGGCAAGACAAACGCACAAAACATCTAACAAAAGATGGCAGTAACACCATGACAATAATTGCTCTCATGGTCAGTGGTTAAAATGCACTAATTAAGAGATACAGAGTGGTAAAATGGAATAAAAAGTTGAATCCAACATTCTTTTGCCTACAAGAAACACAATTGAAAAGTCAGAGCAAACAAAGACTCAAAGTCAAAGGCTGGAACAGAATTCTTCATGCAAACAACTTCATCAAAAAGCTGGGGTGGTCATAATAGTATCTGATGACATAGATTTCAGGCTTAAAAAGGTCATAAGAGACAGTGAAGGTTATTTATTAATAATTAATGGATATGCCCATCAGGAAGATATTATACTCCTAAACAGTTATGCCCCTGATGAATACCAGCAAAAATATTAAAAATAACTGATAATAGACTTTAAGGAGGACACTGATAGTAACAAAATACCACTTGGAGACTTTAACACTTCTTTGTCACCCCTTGATAGTTCAACAAGACTAAAACTCAGCAATGAAAATATTTTTCATCCCCCAAAGCCAAATACACATTTTCCTCCAGTGCACATGATATATTATCCAAAATATATCACATGCTAGGCCACATAACATACCTCTGTAAGGTAAAAAGGATAGAAATTGTCTTAGCTGTCTTGTCATATCGTAAAGCACTTAAAATATAAGTTAATTACACACAAAACTAGAGAGTCAAATCAAACTCCTGGAAATTAAACAGCTCACTAGTGTACAACCAGAAAGTCAGAGCAGAAATCAAAATATTATTGGAAACAAATAAGAATGAAAACAGAAGCTACCAGAACTTGGAGGACACAGCAAAAGCAGAGTTAAGAAAAAAGTTACTAGCACTGCAAGCATTCATCAGGAAGGAAGAAGGTGCTTACATAAATACCTTGACTTCATAGAATAAGATTTTGGAAAATGATGAATAAAAGGAACCAGAAGGAGGAAATAAATAATAAAACTTAGTGCAGAATTAAATAAGCTGTGCTCAAATAGAAAACGATCCAAAAGATCGATAAAAACAGGATCTCTTTTTTTGAAAATATAAATAAGATTGATAAACCACTAGGAAGACTCACAAAGCAAGAGAGAAAAAACCGTAAAACCCTGAATCAGAAATGAAAAGGGTGGCATCACAACAGATACCACAGAAATTCAAAGGATAATCAGAGATTACTTTGAGAATCCTTATGCCACGAAATGAAATAATCTAGAAGAGATGGAGAAATTCCTGGCTCCTTATAACCTCCCAAGGCTGAACCAAGAAGATTTAGAATACCTGAACAGATCTATCACTATTGAGGGAGTTGAAATAGTAATCCAAAATCATTGTAAAGAAAAGCCCAGACCCAAAAACAAAATGTTTGGATTCTTATAAAGCTTTAAAGAGAACACACTTACAATTTTTTTAAAGAACTTCAAGAAGTTGAAAAAACAGAAACACATCCAAAAAGTTTCTATGAAGCAAATATTCCTTTCAAATCAAAAGCAGACGAACACCACAAAAACAGAAAATTGAAGACCAATATCCTTTATTAATAAACATAAAAGCAAATATCCTTAAAAATACTAACAAATAGAATATAACAACCCATGAAGAATAATATATTATAACCAAGTAGGATTCATCCCAGGGTGCAAGGATCTTTTAGCATTCACAGCCAATCAACATTATACACCATATCAATAAAAGAAAGGATATAAATCATATTATATCAATAGATGCAGAGAAAGCATTTGACAAGATTCAACAACCATTTGTAAAATCTCTCAACAAAATGGGAGTTGTAGGAAGTTTTCTCAAAATAGTCAAGGCAAATAAAAACAAACCCAGAGCAATCATTCTCAACAGAGAAAAACTAAAAGCCTTCCCTCAAAGATGAGGTGCAAGGAAAGGTTGCCCTTTTCTCACTACTCCTATTTAACATAATACTGGAAATATTTGCCATAGAAGTTACACAAGAAAAAGATATCAAAAGCACTCAGATAGAAAAGGAAGAAGTCAAGCTTTCACTTTTTGCAGATAACATGATACTATACTTAGAAAATCCTAAAGAATCTACAAAGAAGCTCCTAGAAATAATAAATTTATGTAGTAAAGTGGCAGGTTACAAAATCAATACCCGAACGTCTGTGACTTTCCTATATACAATTAATGAAAGAGAAGAAAGAGATATTAGAAAACAGAAATAGTATAACAAGAGGATATTTAGGAATGTGTAGGAAAATCTTTGGTTCTCACAACGATTGTCATGCATTGTGTATTTTAGAGCCCCACTGATATTAAATACACTACAGTATCCAGGGCAATCCCACAGAAAAAAAATTAAAAAAAAAAACATACCCAAATCTCTGGTCATCCTGGTGATTTTCACAGGGGTTCTGGTAGCAATATGGAAGCAAGAGTGGGGAGTCAGGACATCATTAGGATGTCATTGGAGTTACCCTGAAGGGAGAAATTATACAAAATTAGAATTGGGACTTCAGAGTTATAATTAGTATAAAAATAAATGGATATATGAAGACACTGTAAATTAATTACAGTGTTTCTTGCTAAAGGAGACATATTCCCAAGGTCCTTCAACCATTCCTGGTAACTATAACAATACTTTACAGGTAGCAACTGAGGGAAACCTATTTGTGAAATACCTAAATAAGAGGGGCTGGAGCAATAGCACAGTGGGTAGGGCATTTGCCTTGCACGTGGCTGACCAGAGCTGACCCTGGTTTGGTTTCTCCACCCCTCTCGGAGAGCCTGGCAAACTACCAAGAGTATCATGCCCATGTGGCAGAGCCTGGCAAGCTACCCGTGATGTATTCAATATGCCAAAAACAGTAACAAAAAGTCTTACAATAGAGACGTTACTGGTGCCCACTCAAGTAAATCGAAGAACAATGGGAGGACAGTGCTTTCAACAGTGCTAAGTAGGAGATGGAGAAAAGAGATGCAAGGGAAGAAGTGGGAAATAATTCTGACAAAGGAACTCTTAGGCATGTCAGTACTAAATTACAATATTTGTTCAGATCTTATAAAAGACAGTAGTTCCTCATTCTTTCAGATGATTCCTTTTAGAAACCTACCAGACTGCTCCCTCTCTCTCAACCCACCCCTACCAAAGCTTCACAGATGCAATTTGAGTGTTCGTCACAACTTTAAACCCTTAAAGACTTGTCTACCACTCGGAAAATTAGCTGCCATTATTAATGAAGTCAATTTGGCAAAATAGTCATTTGAAATGTGAACATGTTATTAATGATGAAAACAACATTTGGAGATGTCTTTGCTTTACTGAAAGAAGGTAGTCAAGTCATGAACTCCGCAAAAATTCTTATGTACCTCTCCCAGAAAAATTTTTAAAAAACAACATAATTTCAAATTTTAATTGAGCTCCAGAACCTCAGTAGAGTTCTCACTCAGGATTACTAAATTGGGAACTTATAACTGTAGAACAAAGTTAGGGTTCATCTCAGTGGATGACCTTTCTTTGGACAAATAGAGAAAATAATCCCATTCAGAATCAGAGTAACTCATTGATATCTAGACTGCCTCTCAATCAACCCCAAACCATATCTTCTTATACATTACCAAGATTGTGGATGGGGTGTAGACTGATGATAATTAAAGTTTTCCATTTAAGGGATAACAAAAAATACTAGTTAAGAAAATTACTTGAGTCTGGCGCCTTAGGCCACTCGGCCATCAGTAGGGCGTTTGCCATGCACACAGCTGACCTGACTGACCCGGGTTCAATTCCTCTGCCCCTCTCAGGGAGCACGGCAAGCTACCAAGAGTATCTTCCCCGCATGTCAAAGTCTGGCAAGCTACCCGTGACATATTTGATATGCCAAACACAATAATAAGTCTCACAATGGAGACGTTACTGGGCCCAGTCGAGCAAATCGATGAACAGGACAGTGACAGTGACAGGAAAATTACAGAAGTACATTAGCATGAGCTTATTTAGTCTGTCATATTTATTAGTGCAGCTTCAAATTCAGTACCTATGTGCCCCACAATCTAGGAGGTTTTATACCCTCTTTCCTGGGCACTGTGACACTGTGTAATGCAAGATTATACGTACTCATATGAACACTCACATGAACATAAAGCAAAGTGTTTAAGCAAGCCTATCTAAAGTCAAGATATTGATTTTACATCACAATGACAGCTTTAAATGAAAAAGTAAACCAGGTTTTCTAGTTCCTATGAGTGATCTACTATAGCCATTTGAAATTACAATTAAAATAAATTTAATATTTTATATTTTATATCAATTCCATCTCTACATTAAATTACATGAGAGGATATTCTCACCATAGATAAGACTTACTTTTAATTTTTATTGCGGGTCTTATCAACAAAGCTTTCCCAATTCTGTTCAGTAAATCACAGTAGAAAATAAATGGTGAATTTATGCATTAAAGAGTCAGTATTTTAAATTTTTTTGACTAGTGGGGGAATAGACATGACAAGGACATATTTCTGAACCTGACCCAAAAGACAAGAGTCCCAGAACTTGAGTTGCACCCAAGATCTCACTCACCATGCATTGGAACCTAACCAAGTATATAGTAAAGAAAAAGAGAAATATTGCAGGTCAAAGTGTCCAGATCCTCATCTAGTTGTCAATGGTAATATCAAATTTCTGTCTAGAAATTAAATACAAAATTGAACTTTATCAAATTCAGATTATCCATGACACTAGGATCACTTTTGCAAAATTATGTAGATAAATTTTTTGCTCAAAATATATTTGGAGCTCTAATATTTTGAGAACCACTGGGGTTCCTGGCGGTAGAAAATGTGCACTGATGAAGGGATAGGTGTATGACCGACCAAGACTTAAACTGAAAGGTTTTGTTACTGTTCTCATGGTGATTCAATAAATAAAAAATTTTTTAAAAACCATTTAAAGGGTTTAAATTAACTTTTATCTTTGACTTTAGTAAATTTAAACTATATGTAATAATAATACATTATCATTATAATATATAATTATAACCCATAAAAATTAAATCTACAAAATTCAAGGAAATTCATCTTTTCAAAATAAATAAGGGAAAAGGTTTATAGAAAAAAGTTTTTTCGAGAACCATTCATTATTTTGTAGCAGACACATAAGTAATGCGATCACTTATCTGTATTCACTCGAGGTCACCTGAAACTGATAGATGAGTCCATGCAGTACTATAGTCTCCATCTCCATATATGTACACGTTTCTTCTTCATTTTATTAAAATTGATTATTTCGGGGCTGGAGAGATAGCACAGTGGGTAGGGCGTTTGCCTTGCACGCAGCCGACCTGGGTTTGATTCCCAGCATCCCATATGGCCCCCTGAGCACCGCCAGGACTAACCCCTGTGCATGGCCAGGTGTGACCCAAAAAGCAAAAAAAAAAAAAAAAAAAGAAAGAAAAGAAAAAGAAAAAGAATTGATTATTTCATCAGTTGTGGTTGTATAAACTAAGCAGGCATATAGAACTTCCTGGTGAGTCATAACACTTCTATGTGCCATTTTTCTGGTCTCAAACCTATGAGGATTGAAACTTGCTTGTTTTGGACCTGATCCTGTATACTTCTCATCTGTTGGTCAGGACCTCTGCAAAGTGTAATGAGTTCTTCTGCTCACTTTGACTCAGCTCCACCCCTGGTTCCAAAAAACTGAGCATTATGCTAGATCCCTGTTTATTAGGCAGCAGTGCTCAGAAGCTACTATTTTGCACCCCCAGGTCTGAACCCTTGTTAAGCACAGCTAATAATGCATCTGCAGGGTACTTCACTTCTTTATATTTCACAGAGAGTATACATTAACATCCTAAGTCTAGTCACCTATCCAAATAACAACACACACACACACACACACACACACACACACACACACACACACAATCCCCTCCAGACTGTAAAAGTCACAGTGACTGGGAAAGCAATGTAGAACCCCACCATGCTTAGTGAACAAAGACCCAACCAGTAAAAAAAAAAGATCCAACCAGTAACAACCAGCTGTATAACCCCTCTAACAAGAACTTTAGAGAGGAAATGTTGAAGATGTTTGAGGAGCTCAAAGGAACAATAGAATGGACAGCCAATAAAGCACAAGAGGATATAAGAGAAGCACTGAGTAAACTACAAGTAGAAATGATAGAAATAAAGTATTTGGTAGGCAAAATGAAAAACTGGAAGGCCTCGGCAGCAGATAACAGTCACTGAAGATGGAATTAGTGAGCTCCAAGATGAAATGTAGACAAACTCCAGACAACAGCAGAAGATGGAAAAAGCCACAACATAAATAAATAGCAGCCAAGTAAACTCTGGGATGAATTCAAGAGACACAATGTAAGATTCATCATGGTCCCAGAAGACCAGGAAGGAAATTTCAATGAAAAAACAATAGTCACGGAAATCATTACTGACAAGTTTCCAATCGAAGAACAGATGCTTCCATATTCAAGAGGCCTGAAGGGTATGAGCTAAAGAAGACACAAATAAAATAGACCTCAAGATACACGCTAATAAAAATTATGAAAGCCAAAGATAAAGACAGTATACTAAAAGATAATATCAATGAAGGAGATTAGAGATAAAGAAGCTTCCTTGAGAGTTACAGTAGAATTTTCAAATGGTACCCTGTAGGCCTGAAGATAATGGTGGGATAAAAATAATAATAATAATAACCCTCAATGAAATGAATGTCTCACCAAGAACATTTTACTCAGCCAGATTATTGTTAAAATTTTATTTTATTTATTTATTTTTTTAAATAATTTATTTCTTTATTGAATCACTGTGGGAAAAGTTACAGAGCTTTCGGGTTTAGGTCTCAGTCATGTAAGTATTAAACACATTTCCCTTTACCAATACTTATTTTTAACCGTGAACCCCAATAGAACCCCACCTCCCACCCCTCCCAATTCCTGTGTGGCAGATGAGTTCTAGTTAATACTCTATCTACTTTGACTAGATACATTGTTTCGATAGAAGATGCACAATTATTGTTTAGAGTTTATGACCCCCCCCCAATCAGATATGCTGAAACAGCGTTGTGAAATGATTTGCTTTCTACAGCTTGGTTTAAGAATAAAATGATGTCGCGCGGCCGCTATTGCGGCTATTGCGGCCGCGCGGTTTTGGATTTCTACTGTTTTACTTATTAACCCTGGAAATATTTCTATTAAAAGTTAGATAGTTAAGAGATTGGTTTCTGTGCTCTGGAGTCGTGGCCGTGCTGGAGAGCCGCTCTTGGGGGGCAGCTGGTGACCTCGGTCGGGCGTGAAGGACGGCCCAGAACGCCCCCCTTCCCATGAGGCCCCTGCCACCTCCCGCCCCCGGCTCAAACCTGCTGTCCACAAGGCTCCCGTGCGGCCGCCATCTTTCTTTCCAGAGAGGAGCGGGCGGGTGGGTCAACACCCTTTCCCCTCCGGGTAGGCATGGTGGCACGGTTTAACACATAGTCCATTTGCTTTTCTGCTCCAAGCGGGTGGCTCTCTGTGCTAAGTCCTATTGTTAAAATTTTAAAGACTGATTCATTGGATGAAAGTTTCATGGATAAACAACAGTGCAGGATTTTCAGTACTCAAACAAATTTGGGGCTCCTCTAAGACAACACAAATTTCATGAATACCCCAAACTTCTGCCTAAAGATGTTTTTAAAATAATAATAATAATCTAATTCAAAGCCAATAGTCTAAATGCACCAATTAATATGCACAGGGTAACAGATAAATTAGAGAACTGAGTGTAACATTCTGTCTATAAGAAACACATTTGAACAGTCAAAGCAAACACGAACTCAAATATCAACATATGGAAGACATTATTTCAGGAAAACAACTCCCTCAAAAATGCCTGGATGGCTACACTTGTATCAGAAAAGACAAGATATACTGTTGGTGCTAATTAATCCCAAGGAAATTTCATTAAAAATCTCTGAATAGCTAGCAATGGGAAATGACATAACTACTTTTTTCCAGAGATGACATGTCTCTCTTTTATGCTATATATGCTATCTACAGCTTTTCTCACTTTCAACTCTTATTATAAGAGTTTTGTTGAACTATTTTTAATTCTGAGTTCTTGAGATTGTGTACTGGTAGATGTTAGTACTTTTGAGGTTTTATTAAGTTTCTGTCACAAAGCTGAAAACTGTGAAGGTTTTGCACTAAAGAGAGAGCCATATCTGACTCTGAAGTTCAGTTTTAGGCAGAAATGCAGGGTTAGATATCACCTCAGATCTGGTGGCCTTTCTTCAAAGAATCCAAGTTTCCACATCTTTTTCTGATGTTCCCTAAATGAAAAATGGAGGATCAAGAACATGATTTTGTCCAAGAGTAATGTATCTTGCTGACTGCTCAATAGAAGTTGAGCTCTTATGTTTTGTACTAAGTAACAACAATGATATAAGCAGCTTCCGTCCTTTTCCCATTAATTATTGATTGAGTCCTACAATTATCAGACACATTGAAAGTCATCTCTGTCATTGTGGAGCATGCAGTCTTAAAAAAGAGATTGTGTTAATCTGGGATGCCTTTGAAGAAGGTCTTTTTTCCTTTTTTTTTTGCTTTTTTTTGCTTTTTGGGTCACACTTGGTGATGCACAGGGGTTACTTCTGGCTCTGCACTCAGGTATTACTCCTGGTGGTGCTCAGAGGACCATATGAGATGCTGGGAATCGAACCTGGGTAGGCCGCATGCAAGGCAAATGCCCTACCCGCTGTGCTATCACTCCAGTGCCCTGAAGAAGGTCTTAAAATAGAATTCCAGTGCTAGTAGTTTACTTGGGAGATGGAGGGAAAAGGCAGAGAAATGGGAAATTAACATGAACAAAGAAAGACAATCAACATAGGTAGTGCTGTCAAGCCGTATACAATAATGGACAATGGAATCTTAAATTGATAAAGGCTTTAAAAATTTAGAAGGCTGATAATATATGGAAAACGCATACTGCAGGATTATCCCTCTTATGAGGCAAATAAATTGGGGGTTGGAGGCTGTTGACAGAAACTTCTGGACCTAAAGGATTCCAAGAAAACTCTAGTCCTCAGATACAGAAATTGGCTGAGCCTCATAACATGATAGGGACAAGAAACATACATGAACCAAATATTAATTCAATAAAATGATGATTATAGTCAGATTTTGAAGGGGAGGTAGATTTGGCAGGGATATGTTTTGGTCAGGTTTATTTGAATACAACTTCATACATAAAGCTTATTGTATTCTTTAAAATTCCTTATTATCGAATCACTTCTCACTCAGAGTCAGATTCAAGACTTGAATACAGGGGTTCTAAGCAGAAAACCGGCACTTGGTCTTCCGTTCTGCTTTTTCCATATACAAACTCATGTTCTCTTGGAAATATAAATACATTCTTAAGAAGTATTTCTTCAACCATGTATTCTGGTTATTGTATTTTTTGTCTATTTGGGGGCCATACTTGTCAATGATCATGACTTACTTCTGGTTCTGTTTTTAGAAATCACTATTAGCAGTGCTCAGGGGGACCATATATGGTACAGGAGATTAAACTGGGGTCAGCAGCATGCAGCACAAATGCCTCAGCCCTTGTACTATCTCCCTAGCCCTACTCATATTGTTTTTTAAAACTAGCTGCTCAACTAGTTTATTTGAAGAAGTAGAAAGGGGAAAGAATACCTCCAAGGGAGATGTCATTCTTTTGCCTTTTGCTTTTTCATGAACTCTTAGAATTCTAATCTCCATATGTCTAGGAAGCTAATAATATCCAGCCACTCTGCCAAGGGGTTGATGATTTTTATTTTATGAACTGGACAGGATTTTTATGGCTGATTATGCACTGAGTTCCAATATTGTTATTATATAACCATCTGCAACAATAATAGTAACAACGACCCCAAATTTTATAGTGCCAGAGAGTTAAGACCAAATGGAATGTCCTGTTTTATAAGGAGAGTAAATCCCTCTCTTACCTGAACATCTCAGGAGAGTAAAATTATAGATTTAGATTTTCCCCTGAACTGAATGGCTTAATGGACATAAAGGAGATACATTTGTATATTTTCTCCCTGAAAAATAAGGATTAACTAAAAATGTAACCAAAAATGTTAATTAGTGATTTAATCTCTGGGAAGAGCAGCTTGAAGAGAACCAAGGATATCCAAGCCTGTTTGGATGAAAAGATACCAACTTTGTCCATTTAATACTATATTGCTTGTGGGGCTGGAATGATAGCACAGCAGGTAAGGTGTTTGCCTTGCATGCAGCCAACCCAGGTACAGTTCCCAGCATCCCATATGGTCCCCCAACCACCCTCAGGAGTAATTCCTGAGTGCAGAGCCAGGAGTACCCCCTGTGCATTGCTGGGTGTGACCTAAAAATAAAAAAGATATACGATATTGCTCCTTTTAAAAATAAAAATAAATCATCAAGCATTTATTGAATGTATAAGTTTCCTCTGATGCTTTCTACCCAGGATGGTACTGAAGTCTTTAAACACCAGGTAGTACCGTGGGAAGGGGAGTGGGGGAGAGATGTGATATGCAAGAATCAAACCCAAGGCCTCACACAGGCAATGCATATGCTCTGCCACTTGAGTCATGTGCGAGGCTAGATCAGATGTCCTTAATTTTCAATTGCTTTGTCTGAAAAGTAAGAAAAATTTTGAAGATTATCCTTTTTTTATATGCATGGTTTTTTTAAAAAATAGTGTTTGGATATGGAGGACTTAAATTTGATTCTGTACCTCAGTTTTAGCCAACATTCATTTCAAAAAAGAACTTTTCCCATTAATCCTTGATTATTCATCTGTAAAATATGATTGTAAGACTATGTGATCTCTGAACTCATCAAATATTTTAGCCTTATTTATTCTTCCTCTGATCGTCTCCATTTTCCTCCCTTTATTTTTAAATTCCCCCATCCACTGAGCACCTACCAAAAACGTACTTGAGGTACTTTGTCCTAGCAATCAAATATGACTAATCCCTTCTTTTTCTGTCTCATAATTTTCTTAACCTTTACTTTGAGTTTGTACTGGTAGCATTTATCACTGGAGCAGAGTAAGGTTCATATGGAAAGCAAAATTTTGTGTTTTATTTCCATAGTCATCTAGCTAATTCATACTTTTGTTTAGTTCAGGCCATTAGTGTTTGGTGGAATTACTGAACTGAAGGCACTGATTATTACTTTACTTTGTGTATTCTGGTAGAACTGGTTTGTCTCTCTTCCTTTTTTTCTTTAATATCTTCCCTTGTATTTTGATATATGCTTTTGTATAGTGATTAGACTCCATTTGCCTCTCGTCTATGTTTCTTAAGTTCTTTTGTTTTTTTTTGAGGTTACACTAATCTTATAATTTTATAGTGTATTATATTTTTATTTTTTAAATTTATTTTTATTAAAATACTGAGATTTACAAAGCTGTTCATAGTTTAGTTGTTTCAAGCATTTGGTGATCCAACACCACCAGAGTGACCTTCCCTCCACCAATTTTTCCAGTTTCACTGCAAACACCACCTACCCCCTTAGACTCTTAACAAATTTAGTTTATATTGTTTGCTCTAACAGAACTTAAATGGTAAATAGAATGATCAGAAAGTAAATCAGTGAAAGCCAACTTGTAATTGCTATTCTCATTTGCATAAGTTTCAACTCTGTAATCTAAAGCATATTACATTAAATTTTATTTTATACTTGGATTTTTTATGGTAATAATCATGCTTTACCTGTCATGAATAAAAGCTCTGTGCTAGTATATTTTAGAGCTTACATGAGATAAGTAAGACCTACATATGTAAATTATCCCCCCTACACCTTATTTGAACACTGTGTTTTTCAATGTTGTTAGGGCTGATTTGTTACATTCAATATTCCAACACCAGTCCCATCACCACTGTCACCTTCACTCCACCCACTGTTGTCTCCAATTTTCCCAACAATACCTCAAGACTGATCCCATAGTAGGTCTACAACATTTTATTTTATATTGCTTGTTACCATTAAATTGCTAACGGAATGATCAAAAAATATTTTCTTAAAAGAAAATTAGTGTAAATTGTTGAACCTCCCTAATGGAGACAGTAAGTCCTTGTATGAGGGATTTACTAAGATGTTGTTACAAGTGGGGCTGGAGCGATAGCACAGCAGGTAGGGTGTTTGCCTTGCACACAGCCAACCCGGTTTCGATTCCTCCGCCCCTCTCAGAGAGCCAAGCTACCAAGAGTACCTTGCCCCCACTGCAAAGCCTGGCAAGCTACCCGTGACATATTCGATATGCCCAACACAGTAACAACAAGTCTCACAATGGGCCCACTCGAGAAAAATCGATAAAGAACAGGAGGACAGTGACATGACAGTTGTTACAAGTTAAGCCTTCAATGTTAATGTTTTGTTAGTAGAAATTGGTTGTCTTCTGGTGTGCTACTACTTGATTATTAGTGTTGTAGAGTTTGGAGATGTCACTCCAGAAAGTCCAGAATTTTTGACTAAGCAGTATAGTTGGAGTTAAATTTTTAACTGGATGGTGGCTTTGGGGTATGGATACGACTGCTGGGCCTTCTGGAAGTAGTTGATCCCTTCGAGATTTATTTTATGAGTCTCTGGAGTGAGGCCAGTAGATGAGTTTATATAGAGCCAGAGATGGTTTGTGGATGTAACTGTTGGGGGTCTCCAGAAGCACAGGAAGATAAAGGGAGGTAGCCCATTCTTCTGAGGAAGCCTGGAAATTTCAATCACGGATACCCGCATACCTTAGTGCTGTGCAGGTGAATTTCTTGGTAAGGCTTGGTTCAGAGAAAATGGAGTCTAACTGGAAGCTTGACATATAGTCTATTTTAAATGGAAGGCAATTCTATCTCATTTATTTTGAAAGCTATTACTCAACTTTTTAAAAAATTTTTGGGGTGGAGTTTCTTTTTATTTTATAGAAGTTTCTTTGGTATTATTGTACCTTTTTAAATGGAAATGTTAAGTGGAAATGAAGTTCAGTTACTTGTTAGTTTAAATTTTTACTTTGCTTTCATTTCTAAGTGAAAACTTCCTGAGTAGAGTAATTTTTGTTGGGGGTCTTATCCATTCAGCATATTGTATATAGCATTCCATTTATATTTCCTATATTTTTATTGAATCACCATAAGCTACAGTTACAAAACTTTCTTGTTCGAGTTTCAGTCATACAATGATCAAATATCCAACCCTCCACCAGTGTACATTTTCTACCACTAATGTTCCCAGTACCCCTCCCTCACCCTCCCACCCCTCCCCCTGCCTCTATGGCAGACAATTGTCAACCATTTCCTTTTGACCTGTAGAATTTCTGTGAAAAAAATCTGAAAATAGTCTTTTGGATGTTCCCTTATATGATTTTCCTTTCCTTCTGATGTTTTTAAGATTTTCACTTTATCTTTGATTTTTGTCATTTTAATAAAAATTTATCATGCTGTTTGTCTTCTTGAGTTTATTTTATATGGAACCTTTGCCTTCGTAGATATTAATGTCTCTTTCCTTGCTCTTCTGTTATTTCTTTATATAATAATCCTATATCCTCTTATCTTTCTGAACTCTTTATGATCTTGTTTTTCCTCCTGATGTTACCACAAAAATATCTTCATTTTTAGAATTTTTTTCTAACTTTCTTTAAACACTATGGTTTATTTACAAAGTTCTCATAATACAGTTGTTTCAGGCATTCAATGTTCCAGCAGCAATGTGACCACCAGTGTGACCTTTCCTCCACCACTGTCAGCAATTTCCCTCCCTAACTCAAGCCTTAGCAGGCCCAAAATAATTTATTTTATGTTGCTTGTTATAATAAAATGGTAAGTGAAATTATAAAAAAAAAGGTCAGTAAAGGAAAATTTGTGAGAATTGCTATATCTCACAATGGTGTTATTAAAGTTTTGTCTAGGAATTCACTAAGCTGTTTGTTGCTAGTTGAACCTTCATTGTTATTGTTATTGTTTTCATTTATTGGACTTCTATGTTACCTTCCGATCTAAGTTGCTGTGCTCCTATTGAGTTGTCAGTATTGTAGAATTTGGAGGTGTTGCATAGTGTGTATATGTCACATGCTCCAGGATCTATAGAACTGGAATGATTCTTGGTCTGCCCCCCCTCTTGAAGAAGCCCCAGAGTTTTCAGGCTAAAGACTGGTGTACCTGTCAATTTCATCGACGAAGTGTCTCTGTGAGATTAGTTGTGAAACTTGTCCATTTACATGGCAGAGACTGTGGAATGTGGATGTACATGCCAGGGCTCTGGCAGTATGGGAGTGGCAGGGGAAGGCTGCCTTTCCTCCTCTGAGAAGGCCCTAACATTTTCATTTTCAGCCTAAAGACCAGTGTACTTTTAGTTTTATTGACTTAGCGTCTCTTCGAAGTTTGGATTTCTTTTTCTTCTTTTTTCTTATGGTTTCCTCTAACTCAAACTCACTGATTCAATTTTTGGCATCTGTCATTCTTCCATGGAGGCCTATTTTTAGTTCAAGCTATTTCATTCTTTCACTGTATGATTTCAATTTGGACCTTTTCCATATTTTCTTTGTCCTATTTGATATCTGTTTCCTTTCATCTCCCTTAGAAAACATAATTGGAAATCTTGATTTGAAGTGCTCTCAAGAAGTTTACGTAGCTCTGTTATATTTGAGTCTATATGAATAAATTATATTTATATATAGAAGTCTATATAAATAGACTTTCATATTCAATTATCAGTGTGACTGAGTTCTTCTGTCTCCTGATTATGCCTGGTGCTATGAGAGGGACATGAGTTGGTATGTGTATTCAAATGGGGCAAAGGTAACAAGTGGGCAATTACAATTGCGAGTAACAGTGCCAATGATGTGATCAAGTTAGTCTAACTAGTGACAAGGGATTTATGTTTATAATGTTTGGAACTGGATTTAGTACTAAGGTAGATGGGGCCTGGTAAAATCCAGAGATTCATGGCAAGGCTTAAGATACCAACTTTGAGTGTGCCTAGGTAGACATCATGAGTGAATGGTAGCAACTATATACTAAATCCAATCTGAACTGGAGAGTAACTAGGTCTTCAAAATTTTAAGTACCTGGGAGGTACTTGTGCATCTCTGGGTTGTGGCTGAGAATGTGCACTCACAAGAGTCTTGTGGTAGCTAGTTGCTAGGTTTGAGGTGATATAGGCAGTGACCAGGGAATTAATTGTTAAATAATTGCTGATAATTTGTGCCAAGTTTGAGTAAGCCTAGCAAGTGACCAGGTATTTAAGATAAACAAGACTTCTATGGTAATGTAGACATAGACAGTGGCTGGGGAATCTGTGTCAAGGAATTTTTGAGAATAGGGATGGAGCATAACCCTGAACCTGAAAGAGAACATATTCTCGCTGACCATGGGCTGTCAGGGCAGAACAGCAGTCTTAGAGAACTCTTGCTAGTGGATAAGTTTTGGGAGATCTATAATTGTATGGGGGTGGCTTGCTAATAGGTTAGGTGTGGACTATCAGAAGCAAAGTCTGTTTTTTTATAAAACTTTTTTTTAAGTCTTGATAATAGCTTTTATCCTCCTAGCTAGCTTAGCAATTTGTTTTTGGTGTGACCAGCTATTGCTGAGGAAATTGAGCTCCAATAAACACCAACAAAATATTTGGCAGATAAAAGTGTTTCCACCGGGCCAAAATGACATCTATCTTTAAGAAATAATGTATATCTTTAGAGTCTTGTGTTATTATCAAGGGATTGTCATTATCAATGTGTAATGTATTATTACATATTGGGAAGGATTGCCGTTCTGTCTGCATAGGGCACAAGGAGATACTGAGTTGAACTTCTGCAAATTGCCAGCTATTCTTATTTTATACTTTATTTATCCTTTTGCTGAAAATACTCCTTCCTGTGAGTTTGTCAGACAAAATAAGCTTGTTCTTATAAAAAAAAAGCATGATATTCAAATCACGGTATATTCATGTTTATACTAGTACTTGGCTGACAGCACTTGTTATGTTTGTATTGTTTTTTAGTAGTGAACAAAGCATAAAATATCCAAGATCTTATGAATTTTCTTGAGTCAAATCTTTAAAGTAATTCTAATAAAAGTACAAAATCTAAAAACAAGGTTAGTCTTCATTGGGCCATCTATCTGTTCTACTTACAACTCAAGCTATTTGTGCCAAATGGATCACTTCATTAGCAGTTAAAAAGTGAACCATGCATGCTGAATTAAAAATTTTCTTATACTAGGATTCAGACTGGCCTTACTCCCTGGAGATGCAAACATTGAAAATTTATTTAAATTTTCAGATTACCTAACCAGAATTTTTTTTGTTATAGAAAAGTAACTTGAATTAGTTTTATGGTTTTAGACTGCATTCTTTCTTTTTTTTCCTTTCTTTCATTTTTTTGATTTTGGATCACATTCAGCAGTGCTCAGGAATTACTCTTGTTTCTGTGAATATAGATCACTCCTGGAGAGGCTTAGGGAATCATAGAAGGTCCCATAGATTGGGTTGGCTGTATGCAAGAAAAGTGCCCTATCCAATATCTCTCCAGCCCCCTAGTCTGTATTGTTTCTTGATTTTATGGTAAGAAGCGCAGAGTGAATAGAAAGGTGTCATAGTTGGGTATACCATTAGCTCTAGATTACATTAATGAAAATACAATGGCAGTTGATAAGGAAGAGGAAGCAAGAGGAGGTGTCCTGAAAGTTACACAAGGGCAAGAGTCACAATAAGCTTTTCTGTGGTGTTGAGGCAATCTATCTATACATCTAAACCACCAGAGCTCTAAAAAGCAGGAGACCTAAAATAAAATAAACATTTAAACATGTCCATCAAGGAGTTAGGTTGAGGCACTGAAGAGAACCTGGGTCATTGGTAGAAGGTTGTGGACACTAGGGGTGGAATTGATGCTAGATTATTATATGCCTGAAATTCTGTTGTCAACCACTTGGTAAATCAGAGTGCCTACATTAAAACTTTAAACAAGCAAAATCAAATGACAAAAGAAACCAATCTTCTACTGGGTACATGGCAACAAATTTCTTTATTAAGAATTTCTATATCAATGTTCTGAATTCTCCCATAAGAAGACACACAATGGCTGTTAATCAGGAAATGAAATACAACCTTTTATTGCTTACAAGAGACATATTTGAACTCACAATAAAACCAATGACCCAGTTTCAGAATGATAGGTTGGAAAAAACAAAGGATAATAGTAGATAAGGTAAAATAGGTATGGCCATACTTATTAAGTCTAAGGAGCATTCAAGATAAAGAATAATTTAAAATACAAATAAGTTAAGGTAAAAGGAAAAAATTAAGAAAAAGAGTAAGTTAAGTTAGGAATTGACACACTAGATAGAGATCAATAATTCAAGAGGATTTAACTCTTGCCAAGATATATGAACTCAGTGAAAGGGCAGCAAAGCTTATAAAGCAACTGCTAAGAGACCTGAGGAGATTAATCAATGGTAATACAATCATAGTGAGAGATTTAAGTAAGACACTGTCATTATTGAATGAATCAACCACACAAAACATAAATAAATAAACAAGATCCCTAAAATAAGAATTGGAAGAACTGAAAGTAATATATATTACCTTTGCTCAGCTGATGTTACTCTGCTAGTCAAAACTTCTATTGAATATTTTTATAGTATCTACTATGCTTTTCATTTCTGTCATTTCTGACTACACTAGTTTTCTCATTTTGATTCTTATATTTTCTTGTGCTTTGATGACTACCTGTGCCATATTTTTTTAAATCCATTAAATGTCTTCATCATGGTATCATAAAGTCATTGCCAGAGGATTTACTGAGCTGGTTGCTACTTGTGTCTCTGGTGATACTGTTTTCACTCCTGAAAATAGCTGGACTTCAACATGTTTTCTCTTTTGGCTTTCTAGTGTTCTTTTTGTGTGGGGGTATCTTTGCAGTAAGATCCCTGGAAGATGCTGAGGAATTAGACTGGATGTTGTCTCTTTCTTATCTCCCTTACTTCACCAGCATATACTACCTATACATGGAGGAAGTAAGTATACAGGAAGTATAACTGTGAGCGACATGCAATTTGCTGAGTAGATCTGTCACATGGCAATGTGATATGGGCAGGGCAGGTTTGGGTACTGCTGGGATCAGGCTGGAAGCAAGGAGATCTGCCTCCCATTCTGGAGGCCAGTAATGTCAGTCAGAAGCTAGCCTTACCTGGAATGGCAGAGAGCCCCAAGCAGAAAGACCTGCCATACACACTTTATTGGCACCAGGAAGAGGTAATTGAGGAAGAGGATTTACTTGCTAATGGCGGGTAAATAGGCTTAAAGAGCTGCATAGGGAATATGATTACCAACAAGAGACTCTATGGGCATGCTCTTTGAAAGAGACAATATGTGACCATTTGTGAGGATGTACACCCAAAACCAGACAGAATCCACAAAGAAGATTATGGTACCACTTCTAAGTCCCTCCAACCCTCTATTCATCCCGTTTGTTTTTGTTTTGTTTTGCTGTAGTGAAAATAAATTTTATTTGGAGGTTTTTAGGAAAGGGAAGGAGGGAGAGAAAGTGAGAGAAGAGTAATGCCTTGAAGAGAGAACACAGGCTTCTCCAAAGACAGAAAGAGCCTCTACACACACCCCAGCACTATATATGAGAACATTAAAGTACACATCTCAAGAGGGGAGATGCTGGTGACACATGTGCTCAGGTGCCACATGTGTTAGGCTACGTGGGCACAAGCAGCACGTGAGTTCAAGCAGCATATGCACTTTTTTTACTGCTTTGTGCATTGTATTAACAGGCTTTTCCCCTTTTTGCCATTCAGCCACTTCAAATCCCATTTATCAAGAAAAAGCCCTTTACCTACATGGGGTCTTACCCTATGACAGCTGTCACTGGTAGAAGATGCCCCAGAAAAAAGGGGAGGAATGCCTGATAGTTCCAAGTTAAGAGCAAAAGGAAAATTCAAAAATTATGAACCAAACTATCGCTTCATTACTCACCTTATGAGCTTCCTTCGTTTTAAGTGAAGAAGATGAAGGAAGAGAAATGCTAATAGGCAACCATTATTGCTCTGAATGAGTAGGTGGAAATTCTGACTGAAATGTTGCAAGGGGTGACTGTCCTTGGCTGATTGATTACCCACTCTTTCCCATTAAACTCTTCTGTATTAGGCTTCCTTTTGGACACTGGTCATGCAATTCATTTCCAAGAACATCATCTTGGTAAAGAAGAGGAGACAGGCATGTGATTTATTGAATGGTTGGGAAGTGGCAAATCTGTGCTTTCAACTCCCTGCACATTTTTGCCTGCTGTTTTGCTGAGCGTTGCTCATAAAAACAGTAGTCAGGATTCAGAAAGCAGGAAAAGGCAGCAAAGGCAGATTCTGCAATTGTACAGAACTCTGAAACCTCCTATTTCTCATTCAATGATATATTGGCAAAATGTAGAGATCAGTAGGTAAATGACTGACAAAAAAAGCAAAAACAAATAAAAGTTTGCTTTTTAAATGAGTAGGAAATTCACTAATCCCATGTTCTGGAACACAAGAAGACTAGTTCCTGGGACAGACATATTTTGCTAATGTCTTTCTCAAAGGTAAATAATATGCCTCTTTACAAGACCTATAGTTTTATAAAGTTCAAAAGTCCTGTAGAACAAAATCCTCAAAGTATCCTCATACCACTCCACAGGTCCATCTTTCACTTCTGTCAGGTTTGAGGCTTTCCATAAATGCATTTTGGTCTGCCTCTTTGGCCCCTCTGCAATGAGTAAAAATAAATGGCTGGGGTTCCCTGAAAATACTCTGCGGTTTTTTTTTTGTCTCTAATTAAAATGTTTGATTTTTCAGATTTCTAGTTATGGAAGTGGTGTTCCTCTCCCATCAAGTGCTTCCTTCCCTTAAACTCACTCCAGACCTTGCTGATGTTACACTCTCATCTCCCATCCTTGTTCTGTAGCTGTCAGAAGTTTTCCACTTTGTTGTTTCTTATTGATGCATTACATAGGTCCCTACTATTGAAATTCTCATTTTTAAGACACAGGGAAGGATCACACTATTCAACTCAACTATCAAACAAGCATCTTTAATAGGTTTGGTGATATTTTCCAAGTTCTGATATATGTACTTAGGTATATCATTTCGTGGTAACCCTTGATTAAATTCTGTGAGAACAGTATTGTTTATCATCTTCAGATATGGAAATCTAAACATGGTTAACCAAACAAATTACAGACTTTAAAAAGTTGCTGAGGTGGATTCATGCACAATTCAATCAGCCTAATCAGTGGCTGAATAAATAGCAGTATTCCTAGATAAATAAATAAATAAATAAATAAATAAAAATAAAAATAAAAAGTTGCTGAGTGTCTTAAAAGTAGTGTCAGGGCTAAATGAGGCCCACCTTTATACAAAACTAAGCTTTTAATAATATGATATTCCTTGTCGTGTTAAAATTTTCTTCTAAGTTATCTACAGATTGTTTCTGAGTTATTTAGATATTTAACATGTTCTTATTCATGAGGCTTATTCTTGAGTTTCTGAGCAAAAACTTGCTGGAGTTAAAATCTTGATGTCATCTTGAATAACCAGAGAAAATTACCTTCCACAAAAGCCTGTACTTCTCTTGGCTTCCCCATATAGCCTTCTTAGAAGCAAGAAATATGCATGAAACAAGAGCTTTAATTATCCCTCACGATTAGTTCCTACATCCTGTAATAATTATCCTTAGCGATGTCATCTTGAATCCCCTGGGTATCATGGATATTATAGAATGTTAGAGACTGTTTCAAAAGCTGACCATCAGTCTGATTCATATTAGACCAATTACTTTAACTAAAATTGAAATTTGTCAAGGATAGTTTGATGATGAATCTTGGCAGCTAAGAGGAGTTCTTAACAAGCTATACAGTACTCTTTGGCAGACACATGAGACTTTTGTCTCAAGGTGAGGGTTTGGTTGTAGTGAAACATTCAGAGCTTAAAAGGAGAAACTGCTACAAGTTTGTAGCCATGGAAAAACTCCCTGCTTTAAAGTAACTATTATAACTGTCATTGGAGTCTACCCATGAATAGTGTTTAGTCCTTTTCTATGGCACTTGGGAGGGTTCTCAACTTAAAAAAAAAAAGAGAGAAATAAACATGGATCTAGTTCCCACGGATTTTAAATTTTAGTTACTAGAAAAATATATTAGTTGCCTACCCAAGTATTTCCCTAATTGTAGATCCCTGGCTTAATTGGAGAAGCAATATATTCTTGCTAAAAGTAATCTTTTCCACAATCTACTTTAAGTGAAAGTTAATGTGATACTGCTAATAAAACCTAAATGGAAGTCTGCTTCAGAGTTTCTGGAAAAATATTTTTTAAATAAAAAGAGATAGATACTGTGTTGTTTTATATTATCTCTTCTTTTTTTCCTGCTTGGGGTAGCTACATAATTCTGAGAGTATAAATGTTACATTCCAAATATGTGCTAATAAGCCTTAGGGTGAAATCTAGTCACTAAATATAACTGGGAAGAACAATATAAAGTGGCCCCATTATTAAAGACAAGAGCCATAGAGAGTTCAATAAACTGTGGGCACAAGAGACCTGGGTTCAGTTCCTGGAACACTACAAGTCCCAAAAACACGGAGTTGAGAGAAATCCATGAACACTGCTAGATATGCCCTGCCCAATCCTTCCACTGAAAAATGAGTTCTTACATATTCTCTGGATTGGCCTCCTCCAAATTAAATTGCTGTAAGTTAGTTTTTTATTTACTTGATGCTGAAAGAGAAAGTTGTGAAGACAATCAGAAGATACTTAATTCACTTAATTATGCCAGTTGAATTGGAAAATGGAGCAGTGTAATGTAATCCTACCTAAAGACCACTGAAGTCTGTACCTGCAAAAGAAAGATAAAATCAGCATAAATTAAAACACCTCTCTCTTCCTTTACCTTTTATAGCAATATTCACTCATTTTCATCCATACTATCCTTGTGTATGGAACAGGTGTTATGTTTATATGTCAAACATTGTCTGTGTTACAAATTTACTATATAGTATAAATGAAACATAAGTATTCTATAATTGTTTAAAAGCATAAGCACTTGTAGATTCAATATTTCCCAAGTATATAGTATATTTTCCACGCTACCACCTGAGCCATATGAATATTCAATACCCAAGTCCCTGAAAAGCTTTTCACTCCATGCAAATGATCTGAATGATTATGTTTCTTGTAAGAGCAGAACATTCCAGAGTGGGAGAGTATACTGTGACTGTCCAGTGAAATTCACTACGTGTCAAAGCAATACTTGTATCACATGTTCTTTTATGTTCTTTTATTTAATTGATTCTTTTATGTAATAAATGTTTCTGAAATTTTAGGTTAAACTGATTCATATTTTTACACATGCTAACTATAATTTATTCTTTTATTATTAAAATAAACCTAAGTTAGGGCAGGAGAGACATTACAGTGGGTAGGACACTTGCTTTGCATGCGGCTGAACCTGGCCTTGATTCCAGATACCATGCATGGGTCGCTAAATCTTTTCAAAAGTGATTCCTGAGTAAAGATCCAGAAATAAGCTCCGAACACTGCCAAGTATGACCAAAAATCCAATAATGACAACAACAACAAAACAAATTTTTGCCAGAGGAGCAGAGTATGAAGTGTAGCAAGTACTACCTCTTCAAATGGTGTTGAAAAAATTGGCCAGGCACATGTAAATAGGTGAACTTAGATCCCCATCTCACATCATGCACAAAAGTTAAAAGGTAAAGGTAAAGGCCCTCCCATTGTTCGTCGATTTGCTCGAGCGGGCCCAGTAACGTCTCCATTGGAGACTTTGTTGTTACTGTGTTTGGCATATCGAATACGTCATGGGGAGCTTGCCAGGCTCTGCCGTGCGGGCGAGATACTCTCGGCAGCTTGCCGGGCTCTCTGAGAGGGGCAAGAGGAATCGAACTCGGTTCGGCCATGTTGGCTGCGTGCAAGTTGAAGACCTTGATATAAGAATTAAATTCATAAATAATATTGAGGAAAACATAGGCAGAACCCTTCATGACACTGGATATAGGGACATCTTTAATGATTCAGTGTCATTGGTCAAACAAATGGAAGTAAAGATAAACAATTTCTTAATTTGATGTGTGGGACTACATCAAATTAAGAAGCTTTTGTAAAAGCACGTGTGCATGCACGCGCACACAAACACACACACACACACACACACACACACACACACACACACACCAAACAGGATAACAAAACATTCCACAGACTAGGAAAGAATATTTCCCACAACTCATATAACAAAAGGTTAGTATCCAAAATATATGAAGCACTTGTAAAATTTAACATGCTGCTGAGTGCTGACTGAGCACGTATGTCACTTACATCTCCCCTCTTGAGATCTTGAGATGTGTATCTTTATATCAAATGCTGGGATGTGTACTTGATCTCCCTCTTCACTCTGGAGAAACCCACATTCTCTCTTGAGCATGACATTCTCTCTCTCTCTCTCTCTCTCTCTTTCTCTCTCTCTCTTTCTCTCTCACTCTCTCTCTTTTTCTTTCTCTCTGTCTCTATCTTTTCTCTGTCTCCCTCTCTCCCAGTCCTCAAAACTTCCAAATTATAATAAAACCTATTTTAACTTCAAAAGAAATTTAATAACAAAAAAAATAACTGCATCAAAAAATAGGAAGAAGAGATTAACAGAAATGTCCTCAAAGAAAACATACAAATGACCAATAGATATATGAAAAAAATTCTTTTATTTTCATTGGGAAAATGACAATGAGATCTCTCCTGCCAATGAGACTGGCGTACATCACAAAGAACCCTAACAATTTAATTTCCATATAACCTAGCAAATCCACTTCTTGACATCTATCTCAAGGATTCAAAAACTCTATTCAGAAAAAAATCATTAGCACTACTATGTTGATTGCAATACTATTTACAATATCCAAAATTGCAGGGGGGGAACCCGTGTCCAAGAACAGATAACTAGATAAATAAACTATTGTATTTATTCATAATGGAATCCTATTTACTTATAAGAAAGTACACTGTCACTGTCCCTGTCCTTCCGTTGTTCATTGATTTGCTCAAGCAGGCCCAGGATTGTCTCCATTGTGACACTTGTTACTGTGTGTGGCATATCGAATACGTCACGGGTAGCTGTGACATATTGTGCAAGGCAAACACCCTACCCACTGTGCTAAGCAATTTGCTGCTGTGTGGATGGATCTGGAGAATAACATGCTGAATTAAGTCAGACGAGGGACATTCTCATACTTAGCACTGTAGCACTCTCCTCCCATCGTTCACCGATTTGCTAGCGGGCACCAGTAACGTCACCATTGTGAGACTTGTTGTTACTGTTTTTGACATATCAAATATGCCACTGTGAGCTTTCCAGGTTCTGCTGTGCGGGTGGGGTTACTCTCGGTAGCTTGTCCGGTTCTCTGAGAGGGACAAAGGAATCGGACCCAGGTTGGCCACGTGCAAGGCAAACACTCTGCCCACTGTGCTAGTAAAAGGCTAAAGACAATAGATCGAAAAACTGGTCTGCAGAATTGAGCTTACTATGGTAAAGGATAGGGGTGGGGTTAGGCGGACAAGTGGAGACACATGGGGTGGTATTGCAATACTCAGTTATGAAATCATTAAGAGTGTTGCAAGTCAAGTCTTTCTCTCCCAAAAGGGAGCATAACCTGACATTCACCCATTCACCATAATCATGCAGCTGAACCCCACGCCAGGCTGTTTCACTTAGGACGCCCCAATGGGGGGTGGATGAGAAACCACCCCATCCCAAGAAACCCCGCCCTGGCAGCCGAAAACCTCCAGAACTCAACCGCCACCAGGCCCATGGCCACTCTCCACATGCCCAGGTCGCACCTCACCCACGAGTGAACCTATTCCTGCACTGTGTGGCCACAACACTTCATACCACACACCCTACCCATACTCCAAGAGTACCGCAGCACCACATTTGTTGAGGTTCAATGTAGGAGGTAATCAATCTTAAAAGAGGGAAATATATATATATACATATATATATTTAGAGATATATATAAGCACACAAGGCTCAACCTTTAACAACATGTTAGTGATCTCTTATAGAAGGGCTTACCGGCTCCAAGGTGAAATACAACAATTTTCACATTCTTTCCTCTAAGAAAATTTTTTGTAGCATTTTCAGAGGTTTTTCATAACAAACAATACAAAATAAACTATTTTGGTTCTGCTTTTGGGCAGGATCTGGGGTTTGAGATGGAATCATCTGAAATATGGTGGTGGGAAGGTGTAATGGTGGTGGGATCAGTGTTTTAATATTAAATGTAATCAAATATTGTGAACTACTTTATACAATAAAAACATTTTTTAAAAAAGTATTACAAATAAGAATGCCTAAAATTAAATTAAACCATTAAAATAAATTAATTAAAAATTAACCTAATGGGACATTTACACAATGGAGTACTATGTAGCTGTTAGAAAAGACGAAGTCATGAAATTTACATACAAGTGGTACTACATGGAAAGTATCATGTTAAGCGAAATGAGTCAGAAAGAGCAGGATAGACACAGAAAGATTGCATTCATCTGGGGAACATAAAGCAACAAAAAGGGAGACTAACGCCCAGGAATGGCTGAGATTAGTACCAGGAATTTTGCTCCATGACTTGAAGGCCAGCCACATGTGCTAGGTGAAAAGGAAGCTCAGATAGAGAAGAGCGCACCAAATAAAGGGTGTTGTGAAGACCCTCCCAGGGTGGGAGAGGCATGCTGAAAGTGGTCTATAGACCAAACATGATTGCCACTCAATGCCCCTCTTGCAAAACACAGTACCCAAAAGAAGAGAGAGAGAACAAGGGGGAATGCCCTGCCACAGAGGCAGGGTGGGACGGGGGGGGGCAGGGGGGATGCTGGGACCCGTGGTGGTGGAGGATGGGCACTGGTGGAGGGATGGGTACTTGATCATTGTATAACTGAAACCCAAGCACAAAAATTTTTAAGTCTATAACTGTACCTCATGGTGTTTCACTAATAAAAAAAATTTTTTAAAAAAATTAACCTAATGGGGCTGGAGTAATAGTACAGCGGGTTGGTCGTTTGCCTTGCATGCAGCCAACCCGGGTTCAATTCCCAGCACCCTATATGGTCCCCTGAGCATCACTAGGGGTAATTCCTGAGTGCAGAGCCAGGAGTAACTCCCGTGCATCACCAGGTGTGACCCAAAGAGCAAAAAAAAAAAAAAAAAAAAAACAACCTAAGTGTAAAGTTTTTGAAAAGTGTATATTTTCCTTTAATCAATGTAATTTTAAAACTGGTAGCTGTGTATAAATTTTTATGTTTGAAAAACTCAAAATAATGCTAATAAAATATTATGCAAATTTTCCCGTTAATAAAATGTTATTAAAATAATAATAATAATAAACCTCCAGATAATAAGTAGTATTAATAATAATAATAAACCTAAATCCTGCCTGTGATAAAGTCGATTATCCTACCCTATAAAACTTATTCTACTTAGAGCCTTCTCCATTAAAATTAGAAGGACTTCATTCTCTATCAAGCTAAAAAAATAAGTAAAACAAAAATGGCATTTATTTTATATCTTTTATAGTTTTCATTCAATCCTCTAACAAATACTCTTGGTTTTAGCTCTGAAATACACAATATAACCCTTAATTAACTGTCAGTCATTATCTTGGTCATTTCTTGCTTACTGAAATAGCCTCCTCAGGGATCAGCTTCCTCTGTTTCATCCTAAACTCTCTATTATCTATTCTTCACCCAGTAACTGAGTGATCTCTTCACTGACTCCTGCCTCACTCAGAGCAAAAACCAAAGGTTTCCTAATGACCAGTCAGGTCTTCCATGATCCAGGTCACATCCTCACTGCTCTACCACAAGTCTCTCCTCTTCTCAATCTCTCCTCTCCCTCAGCCTTCCTCTGCTGTTCTTTAAACATGTCCAGCCACCTGTGTATGCACTGGAAAGATCTCCCAGAAATTTTCTCCTCTGATCACATCATCTTATAGGAAATGAAATAGATAGGGAACAGACTATGGAGGGAAAAGTTGGGGAGAGTAGAGCAAATATTCACTGTGACCCTATTACTCTAACATTTAAACACATTAAACATTTAACATTAAACATTGCAAACACACACCAGCTTGAAGGGGGGCTATGGTGATTGGGAAGTGTGTGAAATAGTTTAGATGAGAAACTATAAGGAAGATAGAAGCTGAAAGTTATGTAGATATAAATGAATAGATAACCTTGGGAAATATTACAAGGACAAATTCACTATACTTGCTCATTGCTTGAGTGTAGAGCATAAGAAAGATTCAAGAATATTATCAGGTCTCTGAACTGAATGTTAAGTCTGCATTGATCACTTCACAGAATAATTATAGTGTGTTGGATGGGAAAAGCAAATTTATTTAGTTTCAAGTGCTTGAGACAATCATGAGGAACATGGCTGCCAGTAAGGTTCTCTTCTGCAAATAAAAGGGTCATTATTATACATAATATCTGCCATCCATTAAGGACAGACTGTATGTTGGGCATTGTACTAAAAATTTCATCTACCAAGGTAATTTAAATGTCCTTATAAACATAGAGTACTGGTTCAAATTAAATTTTGTTCTTCCAATTTTCTTATGTTTGTGAAAAGTACAATGTTTGTGACATACCCTGAAGGAATCACGGGCAAAGAAGCCATATGAGCACTTAGAACTAGAACCAGCATTTAAGGCCCTTCAGTTTGTTTCCATTCCTCTTGGGTGACTCTCTAAAGATCTCTAAAGGGCTCTACTACATAGTTTCTGCTAGCCATTTAACGGGCGATGACCACCAACTCCTAACCTTGATAGGTATCAGAATTATTTGTCAATGCCAACGATGAATTCTATGGGAAATTATTCAATTAGCCCAGATTGAAATGGTACCCATTTCCCTAACCCCAAGGGGCTCAGTCCTAGGGCTAGTAAAAGAATTTACATTTCAGCAAAACATTTAGGCAAAAGCAAAGTTTACTAAAGAATACACTGGTGAGAAAGGGGCACAGTGGAGAGACTTCAAAGATAGAATCTCTAGAATAGTTTGGGATACATTTTATTATCTCATCTAAGGAAATTTCATTTTGGTAATGTCATGAATTTTGGATATCATGTTAGGGGCCTTGCCAGTAAGCACTAACTTGTGAGAGATCTTGTTAATTTTGTTAACTATATGGGAATTCTGTGCTTGGGATCTTTAGTGCCTGGAATTTTGCCACTGCCTGCTAATTGAAGAGGGAACTAGTGTCACATTAATTTTATTTGTTTTTTTTTTATTGAGTCGCCATGAGATACACAGTTACAAAGTTGTTCATAATTGGGTTTCATTCATACAGTGTTTCAGCACACATTCCTTCTTCAATGTGACTTTCTCACACCAACATCCCCAGTTTCCCTCCAACTTCCAACTACCTCCTCACCCCTAGCCTATCTCTATGGCAGGCTCTCTCTCTCTCTCTCTCTCTCTCTCTCTCTCTCTCTCTCTCTCACACACACACACACATACACACTTTGCCTCTGGCTCTCTCTCCTTTTGGGCATTATGGTTTGCAATACAGCTACTTGAAAGGATATCATGCATATTTCTTTACCTCCTTTTAGCACTCAGTTCTTGTCCAGAGTGATCATTTCCAACACTACAATTGTAGTAGTAGTCTCTTCTCTGTCCTAACTGCCCTCCCCCTCGCATTGATTTGTGGAAAGCTTCTAATCATGGACTAGTCCTCGCCACATTAATTTTAGTCCATCTCAGAACAGTTAAGCTGAAGGGGCACAGAATACATAATAGCTACATATTTCTGTAAATTGTGAGCCTTCTATGGGAGTTGTGCCAATCTATGTGTGTAATTTGCGTAGTTGACTGCTCCATAAACCAATCCTATAATGGTGGAGAGAGGGTGGGTGGAGCAGGGAAACAAGGAAATCATGTGACTGGAAAAACAGATAAAGCAACATTTACCAGAATAAGGAGTAGGAATGGGGTAGTTCCCAGAAAATATAGAGTTGGAAATATTAAATCAGAAGGTGTCTCCTGTAAGAAATGGTCACCACTCCATTTTACAGATGAGCAACCATAGCAGTAACAAAATTGAATAAATTTCTCACCAAAGTTGTATAAGAGGAGGAAGGCATCAGAGTGCTCAGGCTCTATATTTACCCAATAATTGGAAGAGAAGCTTAACAAGAAGCCTGTCACAAATCCTGATGGTGTCCCAGGAATATCCTTTTTTTATCTATTCTGGAGAATAATTACAGTGCTCCAGGTCATGCTGGTGGCTCTGAGGTCTCTTTGTCTTAAGTCTCTTTGTCTCTTTGTCTCTATGTCTTCTCTGGCATATGGAGTAAATGCTACTCTCTCACTCAAGGAGGTCAAAACTGCTAGAGGTTAATGAAGAATAAACTACTTTTGTTTCTTTACACCTTTGGGGAACAATCTTTGGATATTTTTGTTCTATGGACATTAGCCTCCAGTGAATCAACCCACAATAGAAACCTGACAACAATGGGAATGCGGGTCTCCATTCCTTCAGGTACTTCCCTGGAAATCACTTGCACTCAAACCATTGTCTTAGTGTCTGGCTATATGGGAACTTAAACTGAAAAGAAAATGTGAGGAAATCTCATAGACTGTGTATATAAATATCCAAAGGGGAACTCATAAGGGAGACCAGAGAGTAGAAACAAAATAAACCAAGACTTTCTGCTTCCTAGAAATGCCTGTTCCTCAGATTTGGCCCTGAGGTTGATCAGATTTTAAAGCCACTAACCATGGTCATCCATCTCCTGCCTGAGCAAGCTCCAATACAAAGTGAATGGAGCATTTTAATTATTTTCCAAACCAGTTGACAGATCAAATGTAAAAATAAGCAGCCCATGTTTTACTTCTTACTCCTGCTGCTGCCCCACTCCTGCCTGTAATCCAAGGGCTTTGTGGTTATTTTGAAAACTGCAAGAGAAAATGATTTCTCTGTTTCAAAAAAGGGGTGGGTTCTACTAGGCTATTTTCATATCCTGACTGACAGTCATTTCAAAATCTCCAGTGGATAAAAATTAATCAGGACCTTTAAAATACAATTTTCTATAGGTGATTATTATAAACCACTGGTTGCCCTGCAGAGTGGAGACCATTTCCCAATTCCAGGCTAGGCAAATTCAATTCATTTTGTGCATTGTCTCTAAGACATCATTTTCCAATTACCTTTGAAATGCTTCACTGGCAGCTCTTCAAAAACAAGCCCTCTCCTTGCAAACAAGGCACATGGGGGAGTTCTAGTCACATCATTTAGAGAGTTTTATATGCACAATCCCATAAGGCAAGCACTCCCTAAAGGAATGAAGAGCATCTACTTGGGCTAATCAAGATTCCTTTGTATCACAGGTGAATAATTTCCAGTTCCTCCCTAATGAAGGAGGGCTGGAAAGATGGTAAAGAGCAGAAGTACCTGGCAGAATAAAGAGCAGAAAAATAAATCTTGCCATTTCTCTCCCTTCTTCTTCCCCTCCCCCTCCCACCTCTCTTTCTCCCTCCCTCTCTCTCTTGATCTCCTCTTTCTGTCTGTGTCTGTCTGTCTGTCTCTCTCTCTTACACACACACTTCAATTTCACACCAATATAGCACATTAGTAAATTGATAGGGCTCAGATTTTATAATCTCACAGATTGTACCACACAGTAGAATATGTACTCAAGTACAAAATTACTAATATGAGCAGGAAGAAAGGCGAGGAGAGAGAAGAATATTATAAACACCTGAGATTCCTCTTGTTGCCCGTGGAAGTCCCAGGTGGGTGACCTATGTGAAGCAAGGAGGAGAAAGACTGCAGCCTGGAGAAGGAAATCTGCTGTTTTCTCTCTATCTACCTCTGTCACCCTGGGAAGCAACTGAGAAATTTACAGCTGATAGTTAGCAATAAGCCTCTACTTGGCATGGACTTCATATCCCGCCAGCCCCATGTGGCAATCTTCTAATGTACCTGAAGCCCAGTTGTTCTGAATGACTTGGGAGTTCATCTTTATCACCTGATTTCTCAAGGAGTCATGAACTAAGGCTGGAGCAAGGAATTGCTCTTTGAAGGAAAGGAAAGTCAATCTTAGAACTTGCCCCTACTTTTTGAATCTGTCACCTTTCCTTCATAGAGAAAGAATTTCAATAGGAGATAAACAGAGAAAAAAATTTTTGAGAAATAAAGGAAGGTAAGGAGAGAGGGATGACAAAACACATGCTCAAGAGAGAACATAGGGTTTTCCAAAGTACACATCTCACAAGGGGAAATACAGGAGATACAGCATGAGTGTTGGCAACACACATACTTGGCAGTAACACGTGTGCATGTTGCCTTCCTTTGTCCCAGGTCTAGTTTATATACATCTCCCAAACTGTCCATTGCTAAGGCGGTTGCCAAGGGAAGTGGGGGGAAGATTGTCTTCTTTTGAGATTCTCCATCTGGCCTTTGTTTGCAGTGCTGGAGTCTCTCTTCCCCCGGGGTTCATATTCCTGCATTCGGCCTGGGATTCTGCATCTCAAATGGCTCCTGAGATGGGTCCTTTCTGTCAAAGGCCTCCATGACTTCAGGCTGGTTAAGGTTTCAGAGTCTGCTTTCACCAAAACACACATTACCAGGTTCCTCCCTGTAAACCTGCCTGCAATTCCCCACTTAGGGATTTCACCTAAATTTCACCTTAAATCTTTAAGGTGTGCTTGGGTGGAGGTCCATCTTTTATAGCTTCTTCGTGCTGACCAAATGAGGTAGACCCCTCCTCTGTAAGGGGCGTGGAATCTTACGCTAATTTAGTACTACATGCTATCTGGCACAGGAAGTGATTTATTGGGTTTCAGTGTTGTCCAAAGTCTGAAACGGAGAAGAATATGATTAGAACTGGAGGGAAAAAAAAAAAAACAACTTTCTGTGTCCTTGGGAAGGCAGACTATTTTCTGTTCTATTTTTTTTATTTTTTTCAATTTTTTTAATCGAATCACAGTCGTATACACATTTACAAAGTTGTTTATGGTTCGATTTCAGTCATATAATGTTCCAACACCTGTCCCTTCACCAGTGTACTTTTCGAATTGTCCCAGTTTCCATCCCACCCACTTCCCCACCCCATCCCCCCACTTGCCACTATGACAGGCTCTTTTCTTCTCTCTGTCTCTGCCTCTCTCTCTCTCTCTCTCTCTCTCTCTCTCTCTCTGTCTCTCCTTCTCTCTCTCTCTTTCCTTTTGGGTCTTATGATTTGCAATACAAATAATGAAAGGTTATAAGGTATATCCCTTTACCTGTGTCTTTCACCCCACACACACTCTTATGGCAAGCTTCCAATCATTGATCTGTCCTGGCCCTTGTCTTTCTCTCTGTTCTCTCTCCTTCTCTCTCTTCTCTCTCTCTCTCTCTCTCTCTCTCTCTCTCTATATATATATATATATATATATATATATATATATTACTTTTTTTGGCTTGTTTTTGATGAATGCTAGTCTCTCTGGTCACGGTCACGGTCCTCCCATTGTTCATCGATTTGCTCAAGCAGTCCCAGTAATGTCTCCATTGTGACACTTGTAACTGTGTTTGGCATATTGAATACCTCACAGGTAGCTTGCCAGGCTTTGCCGTATGGGCAGAATACTCTCCGTAGCTTGCCCGGCTCTCCGAGAGGGGTGGAGGAATCGAACCTGGGTTGGCCAGGTCGGCCACATGCAAGGCAAACACTTTACCCGCTGTGCTATCACTCCAGCCCCTCTCCGGTATGAGGTGGAATCTCATTATTGTTTTAGTTTGCATTTCCCATATGGCTAGTGATATAGGAAATTTTTTCACATGCCTTTTGGTCATTTGTATTTCTTTAAGGAAGTATCTGTTCATTTCTTCTCCCCATTTTTTTTTGTAAATTTCTACCAGTGCTTTATACATCTTGGATATTTACTCTTTATCAGATGAGTGGTGGGCAAATAATTTCTCCAACTCTGTGGTTTGTCTTTGTATATTGGTCATCATTTCCTCTGATGCACAGAAACTTCTTGATTTAATATAAAGTCCAATTTTTTTATCTTTGCTTCCACTTGCTTGGCTGTTGGTGTTTCATCCTTAAAGATACCTCTAACTTCAGTATCATGAGTGCTATGTCTATATTTTCCTCAGTGTATTTTAAATTCTGGTTAAAAAGTCTTGAGGTCATTAATTTACTTTGAGTTCGCTTTTGTGTAGATATGAGATATGGATCCAGTTTAACATTTTTGCATGGAACTATGCAGTTCTCTCATTCCATTTGTGAAAAAGCTTTCCTTTTTCTAGTTCAAGCAACCAGCTCCTTTATCATAGATTAATCTTTGGGGTCTTTAATCCTTCCGATAGGTCTGAGAGTCTAGCTTTAATCTAGTAACACAGAATTTTGACAATAACTTTTTATAAAGTTTAAAGAAGGAAAAGTGATATCTCCAAACTTCTTGTTTTTTCTTCTCTCTTTCAAAATGGCTTTGGCTATTCTGGGACTTTAATTCTACACAAATTTTAGTAAAGTTTGTTCTAAGTCCCTGAAGAACTTCTTTAGAATTTTGTTTTTTTCTATTTGGTTTTGGGGACATACCAGCAATACTCAAGGATTCCTCCTGTCTCTATGCTTAGGGAATCACTCCTGGTAGGCTCAGGATACCATATGAGATGTTGGGGATAGAACTTAGGTTTGCCTTTCCTGCTGTACTATCACCCTGGCCCCAAACGTCATTAGAATTTTAATAGAAATGCAATTCCTGTGTAATATTCTGAAAGTTAAATTATCTGATATATAACACTCTGATACATATATAGTGTCTGCATAATACTCTATGTAGGATGATAATTTTGATAATATTAATTATTCTAACACATGAACATCTTTTAAGATGTGCTTTTGCACACCCCATTTTTCAGGTTGTTTCTTAGGTATTTGATATTTTAGATACTATTTTAAATGAAGTAGTCTTTTGGAATTTTCTTTCTTCTAGTTCTATATTTTCATATGATAATGTGACCAATTTGGGAGCTGGAGAGATAATACAGAAGGTAGTTCTCTTTTCTTGCATACAACCAATCTGGGTTCATCTCCCAAGGACTGTCAGAAGTTATCCCTGAGCACAGAATGAGGAATAAATCCAAGCACCATGGGGCATGGTGTAAAAACAAACAAATGAAAAAAATCACTGAAAATATCACTAAGGTTCATATCCCAAAGAGTTATGGCTATATTTTTTCCTCAATACATTTTAAGTATTCAGGTGAAATTCTTGAGGTTATTAATTTGTGAAAATATATTTGCATTATTTACTAAAGCTGAATATATAGTACTTCAAGACTTAATTATTATACTCCAAGTTATAAATGCAACAGAAATGTGTTTATCTAAGCACCTAAGATGAATAGAAGCTTCACCTATGACATCTAAAGAATATGGATATTAACTTAATATATGGTAACCAAACTTGGAAATCAAACTGTAATATACTTAATACAATAGAATGTTACAGACAAATGTAAAATTTAAAAATTACTGCTAATCAACTTAAACAGATACAACATTTAAAAAATTAAATAAGATCTAAGGGAATATATACTGCCTGATTTTATCTATATATAGTTCAAATACTTGCAGATCCGATCTATGAGTAGCTGTAGAAGTCAGAAAAGTGCCTATATTTTGGAATAATATTAACTAGGAGTTGACTGTTACAATAGCCAGGATATATAAACAATCCAAATGCCAAATAACAGATGAATGTATAAAGAATGTATAAAGAAGCTCTGATATATATGGTGATATACATATATACATATGTACCATATATATATATATATATATATAATACTATGCAGTTTGTAGCAACATGTTTGGAATTCGAGGGCATCATGTTTAGCAAAGCAAATTAGAGGAAGAAGGAAAAATATTGGATGATCTCTCTCATCTGTGTTATACAAAAGAAGAAAATAAAGGAATCGAAGGTAACAAATGATAAGTCCATGGACTTGGATTACAGAACCAAGAACACTTTGTAAATTGTGGGTGGGTTGAGAGTGATGATAAGAGAACTGGAAGTGGTATGAAGATATTGGTTGAGTCTTAGACATTTTGGTGGTAGAGAGATGAGTTATTTGTCCATTAAAACAATAAATATCAATACTGTTATAAACATGAAATCCAAACTATAAGATTTTTTTTTCCAATTTGCTATGGTGGCCGGCAGAAGAACCCGGCAGGTTACCGAGAGTATCCTGCCCCAAAGGCAGAGCCTGGCAAGTTCCTAGTGGCATATTCGATGTGCCAAAACCCAGTAATAATAATGGGTCTCATTCCCCTGACCCTGAAAGAGCATACAATGTGGCACTATCTAAAATCTCAGGGCTAGGACGAATGGAGACTTTATTGGTGCCTTCTCGAGGTAAAATGGGATGACAGGGACAGTGACAGTGATGGTGGCTGGGATTGAGGTGGGAGATTACATTGATGGAGAGATGCTGACACTAGCAGTGAATAAAGAGCTGCAACATTGCCTGAAGCTCTATTATTAATACTATAAAGTGCCTAGATAATACAATTTAAAAACAACAAAATTACATTTTATTCAAGTTATTCTCCTACATTTGATGTTGAATTTTAGTGTTGATTTGCCTCTAAAAGTTTCACTTTTAGGAACTTCTTCCAGTGCCTGTTGGATGTGGGCAGAATTCCTGTGTGCAACTTTGGATGCAGAGGCCCTGATGCCCAGAAGCACATTGTCTAGAGATGGGTTGAGATTACCAGATACATACCGAATAGATTGATAAATTTCCATCTATTGTTTCTTGGTTACCATCCCCAGGAGAGCAATTTTCATTTTGTTTCCAGAAACAGGGAAGACATTCTTAAAGAATACTTCCTTTTTCACCTAGTCCCCTTGTAACCATTATTGTTTTCATTTGTTGGTTGTGCTTTCAGCTTTGGAAAAGGGCTTCCATATAGTTATGTGTGAGATTTTATGCTTACAAAATAAAAACATTAATCGTATGTTTATGACTTCAGAACAACCTTGAAAGTGTGAGCTAATTGGGCTACCAAAAAATAGAGTTCAAGAGAGACTGCACAGAGGGCCCTGACTGCCACACTGGGAGCTCCTACATTCAGATCAAGCTCTGGGGCCTGAGCTGTAGGTTAGTTCTGCTGTAGGTTAGTTCTGCGCATAGTTCTGCTCTCACTCTCACCCAGGTAAGCTTAAGTAGCCTGTACTCTCACATCTGTAGCCCAGTCTCAGTACAATATTCAACAGCACCTGAAAGAGGAATAGAGATAACCAACACAAACTTACAAATAAGAAAATATTAAGATTTACCAATGATGTCAAGTCAGAAATTTAGTATTAAAACTGCAGCTTTACTCCATACTAGTTTTTGTGATTTTAGAGAGATACTTAACATATGCACACCTCAGTTGTTTTTAAGCTGAAAATAAATGTTTATGGGACCAGAGAGATAGTACAGGGGTTAAGGCAGTTCTCTACATGTGGTCAATCTTAGTTCAATCCCTAGCACTACATGATCACCTGAGCACTGCTACGAGTGAGTATCATGCTCTGAGCCAGGAGTAGCCTCTGAGCACTGACAGATGTGACCAAACACCAACAGCCAAAAAAAAAAAAAAAGGAATTTTTGAAATGCTTTTCTTACTTACTTGGTTTCAGAGGGCCTAGAATTCAAGTCTATACTCTGATTTAAATCACAGGACTTGGGATGGGAGATGTGTGCTGCAAGTAGATAAAGGACCAAAAATGATGGCCTCTTAGTATCTGTATGGCGAACCATCTGTCACTGTCACTGTCCTCCTGTTATTCATCGATTTGCTCGAGCGGGCCCAGTAATGTCTCCATTGGAGACATTGTTGTTACTGTGTTTGGCATATCGAATACATCACAAGTAGCTTGCCAGGCTCTGCTGTGCGGGCGAGATACTCTCGGTAGCTTGCCGGGCTCTCTGAGAGGGGCGGAGGAATCGAACTCAGGTCGGCCATGTTGGCTGAGTGCAAGGCAAACGCCCTACCCGCTGTGCTATCACTCCAGCCCATGGCGAACCATAATGCCCAAAAATAGAGAGAGAGCAGGAAGGAAATTGTCTGCATAAAGGCAGGGGGTGGGATGGGGCGGGGGTGGCAGGAGGGATATTGGGGACATTGGTGGTGGAAAATGCTCACTGGTGGAGAGATGGGTATTCGAGCATTGTATGACTGAAACTCAATCATGAAAGCTGTGTAACTATCTCACAGAGATTCAATTAAAAAACAAACAAACGAAAAACAAGCAATGCCATCTCTTGGTGCAGCAATTCAGGCTGAGAAATCTCAACACCAGAGTAAGAAGCACCTTCAGACACAATGGACTGAATTTAATCAGAAAATGTCTTTCTCCCTGTCTCTGACCATAATGTATTGCAGACAGCTGAACCACTTATAGAAATGCTTCTGGTAATTCAACATCAAACCAGACTTTTATATGGTAATAAAGGGCTTTGACCATGAAAGCATTTCAAAAAAAAAAAAAACAAAACAAAACAAAAAAATAAATCATACAGGAAGGTTTAAAGGGCAAATAAGTCAAATAAGTGCATGTAAATATTTCAAACTTTAACACTACAAATGTTGGAAACATGGATAACTTTCAAAACCTTTTAAGTGAAAATAACCAACTTTTCTTTATATATTAATATTTAATATGCACTAGTTATACTTAATACTCAATATGCATTTTTAATACCCGTGTTAAATAGTAATAACAAAAATAAAATGAAAAGAGCATCATCATAATTCCACCATACAACTAATTCTTTTTCTGTTTAGTATGTTTTACTTTAGTTCTTGTTCAAAAGCTTATTTGTCTTAATATAAGTGTAATCACAATATCTATCATATTGTGATGTCTACATGTATCCATGTTGTTATATAATCTACTACCTAAAACAAAGAAAAAAGATCAAATAAATCATGTCTCCTTTTTCATCTCCAATGCCCAACATAGACAAATAAAGCACAAAATGGTCTTAGAGTTGATATCATATGAAGTACAATACAATAGAAGTCCTATATAACCCATAAAACTCTAATACTGACAATGCTTTCTGTAAATCTAAAATTGCAGAAAAGTAATATATCAACACTGACCAAGACAGTAGTCACTAGCAATAATTGGCTCTTGAGCACTTAAATGTGGCTACTGCAACTGGGGAAAAAATATTTAATTTAATTCATTCTCAATTTAATTTTATTTATGTAACCTTTTGTGGCTAGTTCATACAGCACAGGGATGTTTAAGCTGAACATAAAACTGGTTAGATTTCATTAATATACACCAACTTCTCTAGACATCCTTCAGTGCCAAATGACTTAAAACCGAGGAATTTGTCCCTTATCAATCATACTAGCTCTTTGTTCACTTTTAGATGCAAGTGTCCATTTCCTCTTCTAAAAGCAACTTATTTCTATAGGCAATGGACTCTTGTGTAGTTTTCCATGAGGCAATAAACTGAAGCTATTGTCTCCCATCAGAGAAAATTAAAAGGCACAACTAGGTCATGGTCAGGTGGTCAGAACTAACCCGATCAATTGGCTCCTCATCAGATTTAGAATAACATCTGAGGGCTGGAGCAAGAGTACAGTTGATAGGGTGTTTGCCTTGCTAGTGGCCAACCTGATTTGATCCCAAGCATCCCATATGGTCTCCCCACCAACCCCACCCCACCCTCAGTACCGCCAGGAGTGATTCCTGAGTGGAGGGCCAGGAGTAACCCCTGTGCGTCCCTGGCTATGACCTAAGAAGTAAAAGAGAGAGAGAGAGAGAGAGAGAGAGAAAGAGAGAGAGAGAGAGAGAGAGAGAGAGAGAGAGAGAGAGAGAGAGAACAACAAAAACCTTCTCTCTCTCTTTCCTTTATGGCATTATCATTTGCAATACAGGTACTGAAAGGTAATCATGTTTCCAGATTCTGGCTATTGTGAACAGTGGTTCATTGAACATCGAACTGCAAAGTGCTTTACAGTCATACAATGTTTCAACACCCATCTCTCCGCCAGTGTACATTTACCACTACCAATGTCCCCAATGTCCCCAGTATTATATGGAATAGAAGTGATGAGTGTGGGCAATCTTGTCTTGTCCCTGATCTGAATAATGACTGCTGTGGGCTTGTGGTAGATGGCTTTGAATATACCAAAGAAAAGTCCTTCAACTCCCATTTTGTTGAGATTTTTTCTTTTTGGGTCACACTCAGTGATGCTCAGGGGTTACTCCTGTCTCTGCACTCAGGAATTACTCCTGGCAGTGTTTGGGGGACCATATGAGACACCAGGGATTGAACCCAGTTGGCTGCATGCAAGGCAAATGCACTACCCGCTGTACTATCGCTCCAGCCCTTGTTGAGTTTTGTGAGTTTTATTTTTTTAATCATAAATAGGTGCTAGATGGGTGCTTGTCAATGTTTTATCTACATCTCTTGATATGATCATGTGGTTTTTATTTTTTATTTTATTTATCTTATTATAATGTTAATTTACCTTTATAATGTTAATTGACTTGCAAATACTAAACCATCCTTGCATCCCTGGGATAAATCTCATGTGATTTTTTTGAATTTCTGTGATTTCTTTTGTGATGCTCCTCCTTTTTTCAGATTTAGTTTATTAAATATCTCTCCCTCTCTCTTTATGAGTGTTACTAGTGGTTTATAAATCTTGGTTATTTTTTTCCCACATATCCAGCTACTGGTTTCATTGATCTTTGTTTTTTAGAATTCCAGCTCCTTTATTTTTGCTCTTAGTTTTATTATTTCCTTTCCCCTGCCTGGCTTGGGTTCCTTTTATTGGTTGGTCATTTTCCAAGATCATAAGCTGATGAAGTCAAGTTATTTTTGTGGGCTCTGTTTTCCTTTCTGATCTGTGCTTGCTGAACATAAACTTTCCTCTTTACACTGCTTTTGCTGTGTCCCAAAAGTTCTAGTAGCTTATGTAATCATTCTCATTTGTTTCCAGAAATCTTTTGATTTCCTCTTTGTTTCCCTCTCTAACCTACTGGTTATTCAGTAGAGGGCTGTTTAATTTTCAGGGGATTGTTTGATTTGATTCTCTGTTCTGTGTCTGATTAACTTCTATTTTTAGTTCATCATGTTCTGACAAGATAGTTGATCCAATTTCTACCCTCTTAATTTTGTGGAGGTATGTTTTGTGGCCCAGCATGTGAAGCAGTATCTCATTGATGCTCTGATTACTAAATGAAATTGTGAAAGTTCCTTAAACACATGTCAAGGACTATAAGTTCCAGGAACTTTAGACTCACCTAGTTTTGCTTAACCTAGTTCTTCTACTTAGTTCTTCTACTAGACTCACCTAGTTCTGCTTAACCTAGTTCTTCCCATCATACTTCTCATGAATTCATTTTTGAATAAATTAGTTCAGATATTGTTGTTTTCAAAGTATGAATCCTAAAAGATAGTAAAAAATCCAAGCAATAGGTATATGAATCCTTACATGTCCTGAACTCTATTTCCATTCTTCCCTTGATATGGTCAGGTCACCCAGAAGCTAATCTCATGGCTATCTATTTTATAGCCTGAACCATATTAAAGGCAAACAGTGTGAAAGATTCTTCTCTCTTTCTGTGAAGTTGTTTTCAGCACTTTATTCTAGCATGCTCAATTTTTGTCAAGGAATCTGCTTTTCATTAGTAGACGAAGAGTAGATTCCAGATCCCAGACTAGAGATTCCTTTCTTGAATTAGTTCAAAATTTTTCTCATTTGAATCCTCCATATATATATATATATATAGTGTGTATATATATATATATATATATACACACACAATACTACTCCAGCAGCATCTTATTTAGGCAGACACAACTGTGGAGGCAGGAGGGAGTTCTTAAAAAGCTTTTATGTTTACTCTAATGTTCAAAAAGATCAGTCAAAAGCAAAGTACTAGCCTCAAAGTATCCCTTCAAAACACTTGAGCTATAATAGAAACATAAAATTCCCAGTACTGCACTTAACTCAATTCATTAGTATGTCATAACCTAGCAAAGCAAGCAGCTTTGCTTTTGATATTCTGACACTTTGAAGACAAGTGCTGATTACCAACAGTGCAACCATGAAATGGCACTATGGGGAACACTTTTAACATATTTACCTAATTAGCCCATTATAAAAGTATAATGTTTTCTTGCCTTATTCTGTCATTTATTTTATGGGAATATTTAAGAACTGACAAAGTAGAAGGGAAAAAGAAGAAGCACTTTGTGCCCAGTTCTATCCACATGCTTCCCAAGCAGTCCATGCCATCCTTAAATATAACAAGATTTATGAAAGCTCCCAAAGCTCCACACAAGGGCTTGCTGGAACTACGGGAAGATGTTCCCCCAAGAAAATTACATGCTCATGAATATTATGTGTGCACAGACACTAATCACTGAATGTTATATCCAGAAATGGGTTTGGAGAAATGAACATTGATGTAGCAGTAACGGAAATTAGGTTTCAATCTCAAATGTTTCTTTAATTAGCAAAATGGCCCACTTTACTTAAATGCTTAGGCCACAGATGAATCTTCAATTATACAATGGGAGTTGTATACTCACCAAGTATACTCATGGACCTACAGCATCATGACAAGCCTATGATCTATTGATATGAAAAGTATTTATTACACTAATCACTGATATGCCTTGAATATTTACTACATGCATGACATCCTTGGAATGATTTCTCAGTTGTACCATTAGGAAGATCAATTTTTTTCATTCATTCTGGTTTGAGTTTTCTAATGGCAAAACCTCAGAGAGGTTTCCTTTGACAGTCCCCAAAATGAGTATCTTCTGCTATCTTCTCATAGCATCCATTATTTTTCCTCTTAGTCTTTGAAACACATAGTCTTATGTATGTTGAGGATTTAACTTGCTTATTTCGTATCTCCTATATTAGGTAAAAATTCCATGAGGTGGCAACCACATTTACATTGTTCATTCATGCCTGCCACACAAATAATGTTCAATAATGGTGGAAAGACTACTGCTTTTGGGGGCGGGGGGAGAGGAGGGAGAATATTCAGGTTTATGAAGCTATAGATAAAATATAAAAATATTTTTTACTTTATATTTTATTTTATATTTTATATTTCCAGAACTGCTCGAAACTCCTTAAGTAATGCATCTCATGCCACGTATTTCATACAGTATAGACTGAACCATAAAGAGTAAGCACTCAGATGGTGACTACACTGATGGTAGAATCAAATTCATTTTATAGATTATGTTAATTATGCTATTTTCTATTACTATATCTCAATATTTTACTTTTCAATAAGTATATTTGTCAGCTTAGAATTAACTTTAGGTATGAGCACACAAGAATTGACCTTTCACTCATTAATCATAGATTAATCAGATGTCTAGTTTATAATAAACACTATGTATATAAAAAATCAAGAGTAAAGCTAATAATTTTGGATGATAATCTGACCATCAATATTATATATCTCATACTATCCATTGCTACCCCATTCTCACCCCTATCTACCTGACAATAGCACTAAGATTAACATTGCTTTGTAATCGGCTTCTGTCATAGTCAAAATAACTACTCTGACACAGGAACTGGCAGGCTTATTACATGCATGTCTATTCCCGTCTCATCCTCAAACCGCTTACCCAAAAATAACTTTATCAAATACTCTTTCAGATTTAAAAAAAATGTTCTCCAATTGTGTCTTATGCTTAGAACTATCAGTTTTTGGCAAGACACCATACATATAGACATCTGGATTTTCCATAATGAGAAAGATTAGATAGAGTATAACCCCTATGCTGGTTACCAAGGAAATATAAAGATTAAAATTATTATTATTATTATATTTATAATAGAGAAATAAAATATTATATATGCTAAACTAAAACACATACAATGCAATGTTAAATAAAAATGTAGACTAAAAACTCATATCAATTGCTAAATTACAAAAGAAGTAAAACATCAAAACATGAAAAGGTGTATCAGCTTCATATACTATGTCTTAGTTGCACATCACAGAATCTAGTCAGGCTAATTTAAACAAAAAACAAAACATGACAATTTAAAAGAAAATATTGAAAAATTTACTAAAATGTCCAACTTGAAGAACTAAGATTGGAGGCAGCATAGATGTTTCCCAAATCCTATAGAAGATGGTTTTTCCTGTCCACTGACACTGACCACAAACCATTGCACATCATCACCATCACTGGCCAAAGCAACCCCTGGGAATGTTTCTTGTACAACTTCTAAACCTTCCATAGAGGAGATACATCCAGATGCACCATGTGGTAAGAGAATAAGGGTAGTCAGAGCTAGTACAAGACACATGGATATAACCTGGTAGTAAGAGAAGCAAGAAAGACAGAAGCTGATGCATTATTTTTCACAACAGTACACAGGTTCCTTTCATAATGTGGGGAAGACCCCAAACATCAAAAATATATTCATTTTTTTTGATGATCAATAAGTAACCAATAAATATTTCCCAAGTATATAGAGAAAGATAAGGAAATCACAGTAACAATTGTAGCTTCTCTCTGATTAATTTAATTGACTAGGATAAATTATTCCTTCAAATTCCTGATGTTATTCTAACACTGTTTTTTACTAAGCCACTTTTTTAAAATAATGACTTTAAAATTAGATAAAAATAAGAAAAACAAACATAAAAATGCTGTAAGTATCTACTTTTATTTTCCACCACCCCTAAACTTAACAGCAAGGACAGATAGATATCCTCAGAAACACAGACTGATTGCTTAGTGCAGTCTATATTTCGATGACCAGAGGATCTCTGAAAATTTGCTTACTCAGAAGCTTTTGATAGAGCTTGGCAAAAGAATTGTGGAAACTGATACAAAACACGAGAAAGGACAGGGGATTGGGAAAACCTGGCAAATATTCTTTCACTCAAACTCCAAAAATTTCACCAGAATGAATCACTTTATCTATTTCATCATAAAAACTGCGATGAATTCATCCAAGAGACCAAATGTCACTACTCTATGTGTTCTGATTGTCCTTTCTTGGAGCTGTATCTCCTGAAACCCCAAGGCCAACATTCTTGGAAGCTGGGAACAAATGCCATTAACTCTCTCCCAATTCTGCATTGCCAGACAGAACTTTGGTCAATTCCTTGTCCCAACAAATTTACTTCCTCAGCGGCCTCCAAAGAAGCACTGTCTCTTCCACTATTGTTTTCCCATTTAGAAATCATCATTTAAATCATCAGAGAAAAAACACCTAAGCTTATACACAGTGAGACTACATGAGGCTTGATTCTAAACTCTGAATTATATACTTGAAGAAAGATTTATTTTTTGGAACACAGGAATGACGCAGGCATATACCTCAGGTGGGGCAATTTTATGGACACATAGGAATTAATTGTGGACAAGAGAGATAAAATTCTGTGAGGCAGTGGTCTAATTTATTTTGAGAACAGTTCAAAGATGATGAATATATAGAGTTAAAGAAGTAAAATGGATATGATGGACAGCTTCATTCACATGTTTTCCTACCAGTAACAGAGGAGAAAGAGACTGGGGAAAATTGTGAAGGCTGTAATTTTACTCAGATTTTCTGATCACCTAAACTGTATCCTCTTTCTGTGTTTGAGGCCCTTATTATCTTCCTACCACTGTTCTATTCCACCCCGCATCTGCCTAGACAAAGATGGCACTCTGACTCCAGATAAGATAGCTGCTAAGAGTCATTCACTTGGGTTTCTGAGAACAGCTTTTAAGAGCAGAGGTGAGAATGTGCAGGACCTTGCAGGTTTGCAGACCAGTCATCCGTCTCTTCACCACCTCCAGAGCTTTCCAGGGCTGAGCAAAATCCATGGTTCATTAACACAAAGATTATTCATAGCTCCCTAATGCATTCTATAAGCCAGAAGTGCCTCTGATTAAATCATAGAAAATGTAAGGACAGAGCCTACGGCTGTAGCAGTCTTGAACAAGTCATTTAAGGTACTTGATGCCAGCCAAGGTTTCTTCCCTCTTAATGATGCCTGAAATTCTACAGATACAGCTTCTTTCCGTTCGGTATAGTTAAGCCTTCCCTAGTGAGTTACATGAATCCCTATAGGGGTTGCAACATGAAAACATTGTGAGCATATAGTTTGAGGTAAAAGAAAGGGGTTTAGACCAGACATCAAGATTCGGGTGTCTTTCCTGATGTTTTCCCCAGATAACTATGTAACCTAGCATTTTTTCAGTTCTTCGTTTCTTCATGGGTGTATTTAAGGAAGGGGTGAGCATCTAAAGGCCTACAAAATTCAGTGCTTTCATAACCAAGCAAATAATGTAAATGAAAAAGCTTGCCTCTCTTCCTGGCTACATGGAAATTATGGCCCCATTAAAGTGAATTCTTCTTTCTGCTTGCAGACAAAATATTACATGAGTGAAATTGTCTACAATAAACAATTTATTATCTCTGGTTTAGATGCTCTCCATCTCTGACAGTATACTTTTATTGGGAACTTTCCTCTGAAAAGCAACCTCTTGAAACTAAACTTTGCTGCCACAGATGGGTATCCCACCATGTGTTATTGGGCATCCCATATGGGAGGAGGGGACATATACATAGTAGAATAAGTGCTCCAGAGTTTATGGGAACTAGTGTGGGGGCGGGCTGAAGTGATAGCACAGTGGGAAAGGCATTTGCCTTGCATGCAGCCAACATGGCCAACCCTCCCCTCTCGGAGAGCCAGGCAAGCTACGGAGAGTATCTCGCCCGCATGGCAAAGCCTGGCAAGCTCCCCATGACGTATTCAATATGCCAAACACATTAACAACAAAGTCTCACGATGGAGATGTTACTGGGCCCGCTCGAGAAAATCGATGAACAACGGGAGGACAGTGACAGTGGCAGTGACAATATGGGGGCAAATAAACTCTAAACATATCACAGACTTGCCAAAGCAACATTTCCACCCCCAGAATTTGGTGACCCAAAGAGAGAATTTAACTAGCCAGGTTTATTATTTTACAAACATACAATGTCTTATCAACTATACTCAAATGTATAGCACAAGTTGCTGCATCAATGCAAGAAACAAGTTAGAGGTGATAGGACTCCGTTTCTTAGCAACTGAGTAAGGACAAAGAAAATTCTAACATTTTCCACAGAGAATATTGGATGAATGAAAGAATGAATGAATGCTCCTCAGAATCTATTTGCCTTTCTTTCTAAAATAAATTTTCCTAGGAAAATTTTCCACCACAGTCCTCCCTTATAATTAAGGGGACTCTACCGAAAATTATGAAAAGGATTCGGGATATGTGTATATCACATCTTTTCAGCCCTAGGGACTTGTTTAAGGAAGGAATTATTCCAAATACAGTGTGTTCCAATGACTTGTGCAATACAAATAGAGACAGGAGACATTCTTTCTTCTAGAGCCAATAGCAAAGTGATGCTGTTTAGAATCCATGTCTTCTAGCTGTCTTTCACTTTACTCTGGAAATCTGTTAACAGCTAAATTCCAGAATGTAGCACTCAAAAGTGAAAGATTAATCGTGATGGTTCAGGTCCTAAAGTGACTGCTTAATTATTTCTCAGTCTTAATCACACATATATATACATAAACACATGCATGCACACCTGTACATACACACATATACTTTGATCCACTGGTTTTACTAGTTTACTAAACCATGGTCTAAAAGTATTATATACAATTTTATATTTTGAGAGATATAAAAATTTCAATTATTTTATTAAAGCATGCTGCACAACTTATATTTTATTAGCTTCACATAGCTGTTGAAGTGGGCTGGAGCGATAGCACAGAGGTAGGACATTCGCCTGGCGCACAGCCAGCCTAGCCTAGCCGGGTTTGATTCCTCTGCCCCTCTCGAGAGCCCGGCAAGCTACCAAGAGTATCTCACCCTCATGGCAAAGCCTGGCAAGCTACCCGTGACATATTCAATATGCCAAACACAGCAACAAGTTTCAAAATGGAGATGTTATTGGGGCCCCTCTCGAGCTGCTGAAGTGTGTATCTTTAAGGGATCATCCAGGCAGAGACCCTGGGCCAGCAGGTGCCACTAGGGAGCAATTCAAAACACTCATTGATGAGAGGTATCTTGGAATAAGATAGGCCAGTATCTCACCCCTCAGACAACTGAGCATCAGGAGGATAAAATAAATTCAACCGCGTTAAGAGAGTGTGATGAAATTTCAGAAAGTAACCAATTACATCAGACCTTTCTAATATGCATGAAGACATAAAACAACAATGCTGTTGATGCTCAGTGATATGAAAATAACGTGACATTTGTACAGACGTTAAATAAACTTGAAAGTTTAATGAAAAAAATGAAAGAATTCATTCAAATAGAAATAAGTAAGGCATTAAGAATACAGTCCAAGTCTCAGAGGCAAAATAGATAAAGTTAAAAATTTGCTTGATGAACTTGAATATACAGAAAACAGCTTCACCAGGAAAGAAAGGGCAATAAAAAAAGATAATGATAAAGAATAACGAATATCAGAAAAATTATTGAAAATAGTAGGACAATCTGCATGGCAGATCCTGGCAAGCTCCTCATGGCGTATTCTATATGCCAAACACAGTAACAACAAGTCTCACAATGTTACTGGGCCTGCTCACAAATCGATGAACAACGGGAGGACAGTGACAGTGACATTGGCAGTAGGACAATACTACAGAATCATGAATTTCAAAGGAGAAAAAAGAGGGACAAAGAAAGTCTAATTGAAGAAATAATAACTGATGACTTGTCCAATCAAAAGAGAAGGGACCACTGATCCAAGAGGCCCAAAGGATGCCAAAGTAAATCATTACAGAACATAAAGACACGTTGCAATTAAAAATGTAAGAACCAAGGACAAATAGAGACTCCATATAGCAGGAAGATAAAGCAAAACCTAACACGCAAAAGAAAATAAAAACCCATAAAATTCACAACAAATTTTATCTAATGAAATGTTAAGCATAAGAATGATACTCCATATATCAAGTTTGAATGAAATATTTTATTTCAAATAAAATATCCTCCACGCAGTAGTGTTAACATTCAGAGTTGAAGGATTCTTGGGGAAAAGCATACTGGGGAAAAAAGCATCTGAAAACACTTATAGCACTAAACCACTTCTAGCATGGATATTAAATGATGTCATATAAAAAGCATAAAGATCAAATGGAATAAGCAGCCAAAGTCTGATAAATACATGGTATAAAATTTCTTTATCAAATCATTTATTTAAATGTAGGTAGTGGAATAATCTCTCAAATAAAATAGCATAGAGTAGTTTGATGAATCAGGAAACAAAAACAAAACAGGTTGCTTACAAGAGGCCTACTTATGCTCCCATGTTAAGCAAAGTCACAGAGTAAAAGGGTGTAAAGCAAAAATATGGGCAAATGACAGAATGAAAATGACAGAGACTTAAAAAGCCATACTTAGATGAGAACACCTATAATTTAAGCTAAAGAATATATAAGAGGTAAAGATGGGACATTACATACTGTACTCATGGCCCCACAGTACAGGGAGGAGAAGAAAAGAAAGAGTGAAGGGGTAGAGGAGAAGGGGTCATTGAGCTAAATATTCGAACCAGAGTCAACAACACTGAAATCACGAGACCCAAACTTTAATAAATAAATTTAAAAGGTGCCTCTCAATATGGCAGGCTGGGGCTTGGGCGGGGTGGGGTGGGGGGTGTAGGAGAGAGAATCTGGGAACACTGGTGGATGGAAGTTTGATACTGGTGATGAGATCAGTGATGGAACATTGCATGTCAAAAACCCAACTATGAATAACTTTATTGCTCTATGTGTTTTAATATAGTAAAATTGTGTGGGTGCGGGGAGAACTTGGCTATTTTAAACATCACTGTCACTGTCCTCCCATTGTTCATTGATTTGCTCGAGCGGGCCCAGTAACATTGTGAGACTTGCTACTGTGTTTGGCATATTGAATACATCATGGGTAGCTTGCCAGGCTTTGCCGTGCAGGCAAGATACTCTTGGTAGCTTGCTGGACTGCCTTAAATTAAGGGGCATCTATACTTACATATATTTTAATCTACTAATTGAACTTAAGAGATACAATAATGGTATCACAAACATAGTGGGGCATTTCAATACCCCATTGTCATCACTGAACAGATCAAACAGGCAGAGCATTCAGAACTTCATAGACTCAAAATTGTGTTTACAAGAACAAGACAGAGTGTCAACAAAGAAAAAAAAGCCCAAATGAGGAATTTGAAGAACTTATACATAGGGACATATATACCATATTCAAAATGCCAAATACATATTGTTCTCCAATGTGCATGGAACATTATCCAGAATAGGGCACATGTTTAGATAAAATTTGAGAATTCATAAGCTCTCAGAAATAGAAACTATATCAAGCACATTTTCAGACCATATGCCATAAAAATACAAATTACTAATAAAATTAAAGCTGGGGGAAAGTTCCAACACTTGGAAATTGAGCAGTATATTGCTAAATTGCAGTCTGAATTAAAAATGAAATCAGAGACCAAATTTTAAAAATTACTCAAATGAATAATAATGAACACATAAAAGCTATCATAACCTGTGGACACAGTAAACATTACTAAGGGGGAGTAGTCCATAGCAATACAGGCTCACATTTAATAATTAAAAACTCAAATCAACTACCTCACAGCTTTAGGAACTATAAAAAGAGCAACAAAAGAATCCCAAATTATATAGAAAAAAATAAATAGAAAATAAAAAATAAGTGACAAAAAAATCAAGAAAGCAGCACAAGTGGTCAGTGAAACCAGAAGCTTATTTAAAAATAAAAAGTAGATTATCCCTTATCTAGATTTAAAAGAAAAAAAGAAAGTCCAGATAAATATCAGATTCAGAGAGTAAAGGGGAGAAATTACAAAAGGCTTCCCAGAATCACAAAAGATCATGAGGCTACTATGAATAATTCTATGCCACTAAACTGGGGAACCTAACAGAAATAGATGAATTCTAAGAAGCACATAGTTTTCAAAGACTACATCAAAAAGAAATTTTTTAAAAATCTGAACAGACAAATCACAATCTAGGAAATTGAAACTGTAACTTAAAATCTCCCTCATGAAGCTAAATATGTGATTATTGGTGTTAGAGGATGACCTCCCTGGAGTCAGTGGGTTAAACAGGCAGCTGACAGGGGTGCTAAGGTGGAGCATGGCAGATAAGGAAAGAGGATGAGACTGGAAAAAAAAAAATCTCCTTCATGAACAAAAGCCCTGGTCCAGATGATGAGTTCTACCAAAACTTAGAAGACTTAGTACCATTGCTTCTCAAACTCTTCAATAATATTCAAAACATAGAAATCCTTCTTCATGGCACCAATAAAGAAAATATTATCCTAATAACAAAAGCATACCAAATTGCAAGAAATTAAAATTACAGAGCAACAGTAATAAATTAATAATAAGCATCAAAACAAAGTTCCTCAACAAAATCTTTTATTTTACATCTAGCATTTACTTTGTTTTTCTCTTTAGGCCATTTTAGGCATCCTTTCTTGGGTGCATCATCTATTTTTATTTTAATTTTGTAGTAGTTACTATGGTTTACAGTACAATTAATGATAGGGCACAATTTAAATCCTCCTCCTGAAATATGTAGGTCTCATTTTTCCTTGCCTACCATCACTCCTATGCCTCCTTCTTTAGCAGCTGATTTTAGATACTATCCCTCTACCAGCTTCCCTTCTTAATGTCTGGAAGTAACTTAATTTACCTTCTCAGTTTTTAATTAAAGCCCTAACCTACCTGGGAAAGAATTGAGCCAACTTTGGAAAAAATTCTACCTACCTTCCTGGACAGGAGTTGGTTAAAATATGAATATACATTTATACCAGAGATAATTGGAGCCTGAAACTTTTGTTAAACATGTTGATATAAAGTCATCTTCTGTCTGAATAATACAGTCATTTTATTGCTATGTGTGCCACCCATGAGGACATTTCCTACAAATGAAGTCCCTACTGATAAAAGCAGTCAATAAGCAAAGTGCAGATTCCTTGAAAACTCTGCACATAGCATTGCTTGAAGTAAACTTCTTTCTGGATTTTCCATTGAAACTCTTTTATTACTGTCTCTAAATCACTTAAAGTTAAAACTGACCTGATTGACACGTTCTTTGGACCCAGTGTATATGCATGTTTATTAAGCCTTTTAAACTTGCAGCCTTGAAAACCTCAGGATCAAAATTACCAAACTTCTGAATGTCCTAGAAAGAAAATTGCTTCAGACAGAACCATTAACCATGTCCCAAGAATTGTATAGGTCTTTCCCTCAGCCAGGGAACTACAGGGAGTTGGATGTTTGATTTTTCACTTTATACTGTCCCCATTTCAACAATGTCTAGCAGAGAATACCATAAATTAAAATCTCAATAACAACAGCAAAATACTAATTGGTTTTGTTCCTAGGACTTATTTGTGTTCTTTTCTCTTTTTTGTAGATGAGGCAAACTCAAACTGCTTTTCAGAATATTTACAGGTGACCAGTGAGGCCACAAACTTCCTATTAGATCTGTACTTCTATTAATTCTTTCTTGCTTCCAAGGACATGCCCCCAACACACAATTCTATTTTTCTATGGTTTTTATTTTCCTATAATAAAGAATGTTCAGTAAAGGATTTACAGATGCAAGTTAAGGTAAAGGTAAAGGTAAAGGCCCTCCCGTTGATCGTCGATTTGCTCGAGCGGGCCCAGTAACGTCTCCATTGGAGATTTTGTTGTTACTGTGTCTGGCATATCGAATACTCTTGGTAGCTTGCCGGGCTCTCCGAGAGGGGCGGAGGAATCGAAAGTTAACCAGATAATAATTATATTCTCCCTCCTGTCTTCCTAAGACATTGTTTAAACTTTTTAGTCATTTCTTTTGAATACTTATTCATATTATTATTGCTTATTAATACTTATTAATATTATTGAATACTTATTAATATTATTATTATTGTGGTTACACTATGGAAAGAGTTATTTCAGACATAATAGTTTCTGTTTATTTTTAAACTTTTATTTATTATAGCTTAAGAAGCTATAGTTCCAGTAGAGGAACCCAGGTGTGTGGGACCCAGGGCTGAGATGTCCAAGCCTGCTCAGTTCGGGACTGGGCCTCCTCCACCCAGCTCCCCACCTTCCAGTAGCTGGACAGTTACAACCACCAACTGCCATGTAACCCCATCAATGGCCATCCAGAGACTATAAAACCAAGCTCCCAGAAGCGTGTGACCACATTTGCGGCCACGTGACCTCTTATTCTTTAGTTCTCACTCTCAGAGAACTCGGCAGGCTACTGAGAGTATTATACCCGCCTATATGCCTGACTAGGAACACCTGTAAAGGTGATTAGAGGCTGCACCAAAAGCCTCCATCCATCTCAAAGAGCCCTGCAAGCTACCAAGAATATCCCGCCTGCACGGCAGAGTCTGACAAGCTACCTGTGGCATACTTGATATGTCAAAAACAGTAACAATGAATGGTCCTCATTCCCCTGACCCTGAAGGAGCCCCTAATATGTCATCGGGCTACACTAGCATGTGACAGGAACAAATGGAGATGTTACTGGACCTTTTTGAGTGAATTGAAGAACAACGGGATAATAGTGATAGTGATAGTGAAGAAGCTACAAGGAGGTTAAAATTTATGGTACTGACAAATTACTAGAACCAGCAAAGTGAGCAAGATCCTCTACCACTGTACCCATGTTCTCCAAGTCTGGTCTTCTATATCTCCTCCCTTCCCTCACTTTTTGCTAATTGGTTCAGTATTTTAGTGTCATGGTTTGTCATTGCTCCTTCCTACCTATCTACTTATTTGAATCTCATAGATGGGTGAAATTATCCTTCTCCTCTGAATTATTTCTCTCAACGTGACTTATCCTTCACACTCTGATTTATTTTGTTTAGCATGATTCCCTCTAATTTCATCCAAGTTTCAATAAATTATGATTTCATATTTTTTACAGTATCACTGTATCACTGTCATACCATTGTTCATTGATTTACTCGAGTGGGAGCCAGTAACGTCTCATTCATCCCAGCCCTGAGACTTTAGCAGCCTCTCCTTACTCATCTTTCCCAAAGCTGCTATATTGGAGTCTCCTTCAGTGTCAGGAGAGTTGTTAACTGTCTTTGGCATATCGAATACGCCATGGGTAGCTTGCCAGGCTCTGCCATATTTTTTACAGTATTCCATTAGATAGATAGATCAGATAGATTGATAGATAGATAGATAGATAGATAGATAGATAGATAGATAGATAGATCACAACTGTTTTCTTTTAATTTTGAACTGAATCCCCATGAGATACACAGTTACAAGTTTATGGTTGAGTTTCAGTCATACAATATTCCAGTACCCATCTCTTCACAGTATATATTTCCTGCCACTGTGTAATGTACCTCTTGTCCTCCCCCTCCCCACAGCCTATCTATGGCAGACACCTTCTCTCTTCTTCTTCTTCTTCTTCTTCTTCTTCTTCTTCTTCTTCTTCTTCTTCTTCTTCTTCTTCTTCTTCTTCTTCTTCTTCTTCTTCTTCTTCTTCTTCTTCATCTTCTTCTTCTTCTTCTTCTTCTTCTTCTTCTTCTTCTTCTTCTTCTTCTTCTTTCTCTCTCTCTCTCTCATTTTTCTTTTTTCTTTACAGGCATTGTGGTTTGTGATACTGTTACTAAAATGGCATTATGTGAATCACTCAGCACTCAATTCTTGTCCAGAGTGATTATTTCCAACTATCATTGGTATAGTCATCCCTTCTCTGGACTAACTGCACTCCCTCCCTCTTTGTAGCAAGCTTCCTACAACGGGCCAGTTCTTCTGGTCCCTGTTTCTGCTGTCTTTGGATATTATTAACATGCTATTTTTTTAATCATGAAAATAACTGTAGTCATTTTATGCTTGTCCTCCCCCTGACTCATTTCACTCAGCATGATACTTGCCATGTGCATTCATGTATAAGCAACTTTCATGACTTCATTTTTCCTAATAGCTGTGTAGTGTCCCTTTGTGTAGATGTACAGTTTTTTTTTAATCCACTCATCTGTTCCTGGATACTTGGGTTGTTTCCAGTTTCTGGTTATTATAAATAATGCTGCAGTGAACATAAGAGTGCAGATGACTTTTCTACATTGTGGTTCCCTACCTAGGGTATATTCCCAAGAGGAGTATTGATGAGTCATATGGAAGCTCAATTTCTAATCTTTTGAGGAATATTGTTTTTCAAAAAGACTGTACCAATTGACTTCCCCACCAGCAATGAATGAGGCTTTTTCTCTCCACATGCATGTCAACACGGGTTTTTCTTTTTAATTTGTGCCAGTCTTTATGGTAATATCATAACTTTTGATTCATTCATCTAACATTTGGGTTGTTTCTATATTCTGACTTGTGTACTAAGTATTGTAATGAACATGGGTTACATATGTTCTTTTGAATTAATAGTTTTGCATTTGGGGGGTAGATGCCCATAAGTGAAATTTCTGGGTCACATAGGAGTTTTAGTCTTATATTTTTCATAAATGCTGATTTTCACAGGAGTTGAACCGGATGACATTCCCACCAACAGTGAGTGATGAGTTCTTTCTCACTACATTCCCACAAAAACTTGTTGCCTACAATTTTATTGATAAATGCCATTCTCAATGATATGAGATGATATTTCATTTTTGTTTTATTTTGCATTTCCCTAATCACAAGTGATGATGAGTTTCACTTTACTTGTTTCATTTTATGTACTTAGCCCCTTTGTCATAAATTAACTGTTTTTAGCTGCACTCCAGTACCCCCATGTCTTCTTTTTTTGGTTTTGTTGGGGTGCTGATGACCAGGATTTATGATCGTCCAAGACTTGGGTGAAATCTTGATCTCCTTTTTATATTCTCAGGCTTTCCTGCTCACTGTTCCCCAACAGGTAACTCAGAAAACTGAGCTTAGGAAAAGGTTCATGAGGAAATAAGAGTTTCCATCAGATACTGTCCTCATGGGCTGGAGCGATAGCACAGTGGGTAGGGCGTTTGCCTTGCATGCAGCTGACCCAGGTTCAATTCCTCCATCCCTCTCAGAGAGTCCAAGTCCGGCAAGCTATCAAGAGTATCCCGCCTGCAGGGCAGAGCCTGGCAAGTTACCTGTAGTGTATTTGATATGCCCAAAACAGTAACAACAAGTCTCACAATGGAGCCATTACTGGTGCCTGCTCTATCGAATCAATGAACAACAGAAGGACAGTGCTACCATGCTACTGTTCTCATATCAGATAAGAGATATAAAACATAGACTGTTCTTACTGACAACTCTAGGGGCCTTCTCAGAATGGGGGCAGGTAGATTCTTTTTTCTGTTGAAGGCACAGCATCCCACAGCCACGTCTGACACCTTTTAACATAGACCCAACTCCACAATTGAACTACCAATAAACGAAATTGTTTCAGTTTTATTATTCCTAGACAGAGAAGCTGCATATATGGCCTGCAACACCTCCAAATAGTAATGCTGCAAGCTCAGTAGGATCTCAGCAAATCTAATGGGAAAGTTGAATAGAAGACCACCAAGCTCAATAAACCTACACAATAGCACAGGCTCAACTAGCACCAACAAGCCTAGTAAATCCTCAGATAATGATTTTAGTAACACCATTGGGAACGATAACAATGATCACAAATTGACATTTATTGCTCTAAGCTTTGACAATTCCATTTGCCTTTGTGTTGTAACAAACAATATAAAGTAAATTTTCTTTGTGTCTGCAAGGGAGCAGGCTGGGGTAATGGGTGGGAAATAGGGCATGCATGGAGGGAAGGTCACATTGATGATAAGAATGGTGTTGGAAAATTTAGTGCCTGAATCAACTGAATTATGAGCAACTTGGTAAATCACAGTGTTATACTTTTTTCAGAAGGGGGAAGGAATGTTGTAAAAATAAAAAAAAGTTGGAGAAAAACAAAATTGGGAAATGTACTAGATAAAAGAGACAGAAAGAAAAAGAAACTTCAATTGCCAGTAAATATTTCTTGAATAATTCAAATTTTCAAACAAATCATATATTTTTGACACTGTCTGGAAAAAATAACTTCTACATAAAAAGAAAAGAGCCCTTGAGCACATATTTCTACTGAAGGTTTTAACATCAGTGTAAAATATATTTAAGAGATAGACAGCCAGGGAAAGAATTTGATTCTCTCAATTTTGCCACAGGAATGACAGACGGAATTGGAAGTTATATAACTTCTTTCTTCTTATTTCCAAACCATTTATCCAAAAAAAAAACAAACAAAAAGTATGTGTTTCAAAATCATTTAACTATCTTAAAACTAAAATGAACCTTTTATTGTCAAAAACTCATTGGGCCTCCCTTATGAGAGAGAGAAAGGCCTTTGAGATTCCTATTTCTTAACTATGAGATTCAAGTATCTTATATGCAGAGCTGAAAATGAGAGGGGAAGAAAGCCATTTGGCAGAAAAATATCCTAGTTCTGAATTTTGCTCAGAAATTCAGAATAGGAAATCAATGGGAATACTAATACTAGAAGGTGCTATGACACTTTCAAGAGATAGCAATGTGGCACAGGAGGTAGGGACAAAAGTTGATAAGAAGAAGAAGGTTCAGGGGATAAAGACACCTTGGGAATACGGAGACAATGGAGATGAAGAGGTAGTGGAACAAGAAGATCTTGTGGACAAGAAGGTGGTGGGACAATAGGGCCTTGGGAACAAGGAGATCTTGTGAATAAGAAGACAATAAGGATAAGGAGATGGTAGGGACAGGAGATGATAGATATAATGATGTGGTGGAAACAAGTCTTAGTGGTGAGTAACAGCCTAATTTATATAGTTTCTAAATCCCTGAGCTTCAGTTTCCTAGCAATATGCTAGGAAAAGACTATACCAACAAGGATAGTTCTCTAAAACCTCTATATATTTTTTTATTAGTGAAATTCCATGTGGTACAGTTGTTGACCTTACAAATTTTGTGCTTGGGTTTCAGTTTTACAATGATTGAGTACCCATCCCTCCACCGGTGCCCATTCCCCATCTCCAATGCTCCAGCATCGCTCCCACCCCCCCATCCACCCCTCATCCCACACCACTCCTGTGGCAGGGCATTCCCTTTTGTTCTTTCTCTCCTTTTGGGTGCTGTGTAAAACCTCTATATTTTGCTAAGGAAACATCCTACATGTTTCCTACACAGCTAATGACAGAGTAACTGTTAACAAAACACAGACTCAATGAAATAGTGCATAGTGAATGAAAATCAGAAAAGATATTATAAAACTATTCTGTGACAGAAATAAATTCTAAAATCCTTGACTCAGTGAAGTGTCCATCTTCAGAAAAATAGACTATGTTCTGGTACCACAGTCACCTATAGCTGGGTTCCTGGACCTGTGCCTTCCCCTAGACTCTACATATTGTTATAGTAGAACCAGTAGGATTTCCAGCAATATACTATACAATATGTGCATATAAATAAATATGTATAGGATATTTAATAATTTTGCAGGATTTGAATACTAATTTTACTTGTCAAGATGTCTTACATGTCTTTGGTATTTTTTCTTCAACATTTAGTAATGAGGCCTATTTTTCAAAGTAAATGGGTGTCTTCTGTTTTCATTTCTAAGTGTGTTGATAATGCGCAGTAGGTCTGTGTTTAATCTCATTTAGACTTCACAGTACCTCTCTGAGATAGTCATAAATATTCTCAGATTATCAAAATAGAAAGTAGGCTAGAGTATATAACGTTCCCAATACTAAGCAACATAGAGCACTGAGGAAAGGCTTCACAACTGCATAGCAAAGAAAGAACCCTAAGCAGGGAGCAATCTTGTCTTCTACAAGGGTTCAGGTTGGTCCTTAATCTAAGGACACTGAAAAAATTAGTAGAAATTTTGAAACTGAACAAAAAGCATAGCTCTCTCAGTTGGCTTTGCTTAAACACCTCTGTAGACCCTGGAGCATCTCAAGGACCAATTAGGGAACTGATGAGGAGGGTTGACTTGATGGTATGTGGAATGGGAGTTAGGTAAGCAGCCCACAAGAAATAGGTGCAGGGGGAAAAAGGGGGAGTAATCAGGATTAAATCAACAGATATTATTGCCTTATATGAGCTTTGGGAGCAGGAAGAAAAGAGAAACTTCATATTCCTGAGTCTGAGAGGGATCTGGATTGTATGAACCTCTTCCAGCAAGACCGACTTCTCTAGAACACAACCTGGGCCCATAGGGCATATTTGTCCCTAATAGAATTTTAATTCTCTGCATATCAGAATTTAAAGATGAATGTAATAATTAATATGTAATGATAAAATATTTATTCAATGTCACTCACAAGAGTACCTTGTAATATATTATATTTTTATGAAGGAAGAAACCCATGAAGGTCAAAGTATCTCAGGCTTACAAAAATATTAAAGTGGACTTACTGGATAGGGAGCAAATGCTTACCACTGTGTACAGTGGGGTGCTTAGGGTAGTGTTCTTTAGCTACAGTCTTGTGTAATTGCTGTTCCTCTGCAAGAAATAAGGAGAATGCTAGTGCTTTCTTGTATTCCCCTAATATTCCACAATTCTTTACCGAATTGTTCTCCAAGCAGGAAGTTGCTGAAAGCTGAACAAAGTATATTCAAGTTCATCTTCCATGATGCTCCCTGTAAACAGTGACCAAACAGGAAGAGGTGGGAAATAGACAAGGCAGAGAAGAAAGAAAGAAAGAATACAATTAGTGACAGAGTGAACCAAAACCCTTCTAGGGCACAGGAATTCTGCACCTTGGATGTCTCATCCTAGTCAGCAGGAACATTCTTAGCTGGAGCAATAAACCCCTACTCTAGCACCACTTCTACTCCAGCTATCTAGGGGTTCCTTTTATTTTTCTGTTTTATTTTTTTCTTCAATTTTTTTTCTTTTTTTCTTTTTTTGGTTTTGGAACCTACTAAGTTCAGGATCCACTTCTAGCTCTTAGGAGCTTAGGAGTTGCTTCTGTGATGCCGGGGGTTGAACTCAGGCCTCTTTCATATAAAGCATGTGCTCAGTCCATTCAGCTATCTTTCTAGCCACCACCTTGTCTTTCTCATGTACTGGAGTGAAAAGGAAATTAGTTCAGGAAGAATAAGGACACAATAAAGACTCACACAACATAGTGCACATACATAGACATGTAACAAGCACATATACAGATAGACAAGCATATAGATACATACACACACAAGCATAATATAAATGATATAAACATACATATGTAGCCATGGAGCACATGTAACACATGCAAACAAGAAATATACACAAAATTGCATAAACACAGAGACACACTTATTACATTCACAAAAATACACAGAGATTAACACATAATACACAGATATTGACACATGCATCTATGTACATACACAAAAGCACACAGAGTAAAGGATTGAAATTACATAGAGGAAAGGGTTGTATTAATTAGAAATAAGTGAAAACTTAAAAGACTGTCTTTCATGGGAAAGTAGCAGTTTTTATAGAATTCTTAAGGCTAAACATTAAAGAAATTAATAATGAAATGTCTGAGTACAGGGATATCTTATTATCCCATTCTTACTTTGGACAAAATGGCAGGCTACTGAATGTAACCTGCCCACATGGCAGAATCTAGCAAACTCCCCGTGGTGTACCCAATATGCCAAATACCAGTAACAATGATGGGTCTCATTCTCCTAACCCTGAAAGAGCCTTTAATATGGCACTTTTTTAAAAATCTCAGCGCTAGGACAAAGGAGACGTTACTGGGGCCTGCTCGAGGCAATCGACGAACAACAGGATGGTCGTGATCATGATCGTGAGTAGAGGGACATTACAGAATTCATGTAGTTTAGCTTCCTCATTTTATAGACAAATAAATGAGGTTAAGAAATGAGGTTAAAAAGATGTTAGTCCAAGATCACCCAATCTTGATTAAAAGTACAATCTTATTGGGGAAACTCTTCACACTAATAAAATAAGGGACATTTCCTTAAAAACAAAGAATGCAAAATATGTATAAATTGATACTTTACCATAACTCAAAACATATGCAATCCCTTCCCAACCTCCTTATGGACCCATTTTAATGTAATTTAAAAAAGCATTCTCCCAAGCTGCAAGGAAGGAAACTTCTAAAGTATGCAATAGAATACAAAAAAGGAGACCAAATTTTCACCTAAGGCTCTAAGTTAAAGATAATAATTCCATTTTAAATTTATAGAGTCCTGGAGGAAAGCAATCACAGCATTCAGAAATCATTTGTACAATGTGCCATTGATCTCTCTTCCTGTCCACATGTAAATGGACAGGATTGCCTTCTTGCAGATATAATTTGGGGACACCAGAAATACCCCTAAATTCCTCAATGGCACCTGATGTCTTTCCTTCCTGATGACTACCCTTTCCAAAAATATTTCTTTACATACAAGTTTTTTTCTAAGAGAATACCCCCCACACACACACACACATCCCCAACCACTCCCATCCAACTCTACTTTACCCCACCCTCATCCAACTCCCACCCCACCCACATAGCAGTGCTTGGCAACGTTTTTCAGAAAGAGTACCTGCAAGGCACCAGAGTTTTGAAGAGGCCTAATCACTAACTCCTAACATCTAAATGATTACTACAAATGATTACTATAAACTCAAATGTAAGCCCTGACACTTTGGTTTTATCTTTAATAAAGCAGGTGCTTATCTTACACTCTCATTGTCTAAGTATTCCCTTCAGAGAGACTTCCAGCCACAATATTAAATAAAGAGCCAGATTTCCATGGAAGTTTCTGTTTTAGTGATATTGCTTTATTTAAATAACTTATCATTATTTATATTTTTATAAATATGTTTTTTATTTATTTTTATATTTTCTACATGTTTTAAATTCCTAAACGTGTGTGTTAAATTCACGAGTAAAGAAACAAATGAAACCCCAGTTCCCTTTCTTAACATGACGGGTAAAAACCAAATTTTGGTCCTTCTCTTTAACTCTAGCTTCCTTTCCTTTCTTCTCCATATTTCTCCTCCCTCCCTGGCAATATCTCTCTCTACAACCTTCCTTACTTTACAGTGTAGCCCTAGATATTCTGTGTAATTTCAAGGTTCTATTAATAATCAACTTTTATTTTTGTTTCCTGATCATTATTGCTAAAGAGCCATCTTGCAATATAATAAGAACCATAAGATTGTTATATGTAACGCTGGTAAAGGGAAGATGTTTATGGAAAATTTATCAAATGCCCAAATGATTGTTCTTAGACATTTCTAGCAATAATAGTCTTACTATTATTACTGAGGCCAACACAAAACAAGACCAAAGATGATCAAAATGTTCACTCTGGGAAGAAGAGTCACAGCAAACACAACTTAATACAGCATTTCTTTCTCAACCAAAATGCACACACAAATTAAAAAACACCTTGAGTACAGAAAGGTCATATACCTCTCCCAGAGAAGAATTATCAATCTAAAAGAACAGTTTGTGATTAATGGATGAGATTTCTATCAGTTACAGGAAGCAGGACCAGGTCAGAATTAGCAGAGTTGAACAGAAAAGATATTCAGTATCAAAGGAATTAAATTGATAGGGCAAAAGAATTAGATTATTCTGGAACTAGACTATAAAAGTATTCATTAGAGAATTGGTATATATTTCATCACATGGAAATATCTTGGTAATGGTTCATTTAAAAATATAAAAATGGAATCTCCTAAGTTTACAAGAATTTCAAGTTTACAAGTATGTTTGAAAGTCCATTCATAGTGAAGAAGCACAATAAAGATGGAGTGCATAAGAGACAAAGAAGAAAATTAAGTCATATTAGATAATATGCATTTGGTTAATATGTTGACTATTTGGCTAATACATTGACCAAGCACTCACAATTACAACTAATAATTATTCAGCAATTATTATGTGTCAAATCTTTTTCTAAACACTTTACATCAACTCTAAAATGTGAGAATGTCCATGAGCACCCCTCTTAGAAATGAGACTGTCTGGAGCTGGAACAATAGTACAGTGGGTAGGGCGTTTGCCTCACATGCGAACAACCCGGGTTTGATCCCCAGCATCCCATATGGTCTCCTGAGAACCGCCAGGGGTAATTCTTGAATGCAGAGCCAGGAGTAAGCCCTGCGTATCACCAGGTGTGACCCAAAAATAAATAAATAAATAAATAAATAAATAGAAAGCAGGCTGTCCTGGAGACCCCAGCAAGTTAAATAGTTGAGTCAAGATACAGACAGAATCTCACACAGATACCAGATACACTCTATCACTGAATTTAATACTCATTTGGGACTTTTATCTTGCTCTGGAGACAACAGTTGAGAGAGAGTTGAAATTAATAGGCCAGAAATAACAGGCAGGTGCTAATTATTAGAGCCCACCGTGAACTCTGGGTACAAAAAAAAAACCCTGGCAACCTTCTCAGGAAGTTCCCAGGCATATTTCCTGCCTCATTAGTATCAGGAATCCTATGGAAATGACCTCAACCAAGTTTATATTAGATTTCTTATATATCTAGTCTTAACTGGATAACCCAGCATAACCCAAAGCAGGACAGTTTAAGGCTAAACAATATAACCCCTGGGGGGGGGGGGCGGCGGGGGAATAGACAGCTATCTATGTGACAGCACCATGCATCACATAACAGGGCCAATGCAAGAAAAGTTACTCAAAACCATTCTCTAGCATTGCTTATTGATGGCCACAGGTCCGTAAGTATTCACAGAGATACCCAGAGTTAAGGGGACCAGCTCCCAAACATCCTTAAAGGAGTATCCAAAAAAATTGAAAGACACCATCATAGGTGTAATCGATAACTTGTGGGCAGAAGTTATAGTGGCTGGAGAGGTGGGGGTGGGAGGATGGTGAAATGCTGCCAGGGTGGTCTGGCAACAGATTCATGAGGATAAGAGTGAAACAGTGAGAGTAGGGTTTCAGGAAAGTCATGATTCAGTGTGAGGGCACTCCTCATCCCTAGGATTTTGTTGTCACTGAGAAACAGTCCAAAAGGATACGGTTAAATGACAAATATAGGTCCTGTAATAGAGGTACTGCTACCAGTACACTAGTAAATCCTAAAGGTAGGCCATCTCAAAGCTTCTTAGAAATAACTTTTCTGTAGAAAATAAGATTATAAAATAAAAAAACATTTGTTATACCTTGAAAATTTTTAAAAAAGTCATGGGTATGAAACTTTAAACAATTTGAGGTACTACAGCCCCAAAGAAATATCAGTCATACACTGCACAAGTCATCAAAATGGTGAAAATGAAAATCAAAAGAAATAGGCTAATAATGTATTTGGAAAAACATCCTTAACTCTTGTTCCACCATGAGAATATAGCCCACCCAGAGAATACTTCTACTAAAACAGAATGCTCCGTGAAAGAGGAACAATGAGCATCTCAACATGGTTTCCAAAAGAAAACTAATACATGGCTTACCAGACAAGGAAAATGGCTTATTCCTGATCCAATGCAATGGAAAAGTATAAAAGGATTATATGAGGATACTGCTTAAGAAAAAATGCCTTAACAGCATTTGTAAAAACTATCTTCCTTGGGAAGGGGATGAAATGGACAGTAAGAGAAATATCCCAGAGTATTCTTTGTGTGTTGTTAATGAACCTAGTAGAAATCCTAGTTTGTATCTTCTGGCACCATTGCTTAGTCTCAAGGAATCTACTGAATTAAGAACTGGCACCTTGGCTTCACAGAAATGCCTAAATGCTACAGAAATAAGCCCAGAGAGAAGAAAGGGCACCGGGCTTAGCAAGAACAAACAAGTCAATACATTTATATATCAACTCTTGCTGCATGTGCACAGAGCCCTGTATGAAGAGAGGGACTCTGTAAAGCCAGGACAACAAGAGTGAAAAACTGGGTTATGGGAGGTAATTGCGGGGGTGGGGGGGACAGGACGCAAAAGATGTGACAGGGATCCACTGCTGTGAACACTACAGGAAGTGGAATTAGTAGCTCCATAGCCAGGGGGAATCATGGCAAAATACATAGCAAGGAAACGTGCATTAAGGATACAGACTGTGTCACCCCAATCAAGATTTTACTGGTCCCAGAACTGCTAACATGTCCTAGAGACACAACAAAGGAAGCAGAATGGGTAAGGCAGGAAAAGATAAGCATGGCCAAATGGGGTTAGTGCCTGAAGTGAACCCCAAAGCAAACTACAGTTAAATTGTGCCAGGAAACTGGTCTACCCTGGCCAAATATATTACCCTTGTTCCTTGTTCCGTGTTCCTTTTTCAATCAAATCAGGGCAATTAGAGGCCATCCCAAAAGTCTCTATCCCTCTCAGAAAGCCTGGAAAGCTACCGAGAGTATTCTGCCCGCACAGCAGAGCCTCGCAAGGTATCTGTTGTGTATTCGATATGCCAAAACCATTAATTACTATGGGGCTCGTTCCACTGACCCTGAAGGTGTCACCAATATGGCAGCATTGAGAAGGATGAGGAAGGAGAGGCTGATAAAATCTCAAGGCCGAACTAGGCTGCCAAAACGAAAGAAGACAAAAATGGCTGTCTGTACTTTCAATGCACATATGCTAGCATCAGATGCATCCATCGAGGACCTGATGGTACATGTGCTAAAGATCAAATATGACATCATTGGTCTGACCGAGACAAGAAGGCATCAATCACATCATGCCATTTTCGACACTGGAGAAGAATTGTTCCTCAGAACATGCGATAAAAGAGGTATTGGAGACGTCGGTGTCCTTGTCAACATGAACTTGGCCATAAGCATTGATTCATTTGAATGCCTACCAACCCGAATCGAACATTTACACTTGAATAGATGTGACTTACTGCTGGAAGTTTCTATCTTTGTTGTCTATGCACTAACATCCAATTATGATGAAGGAGAAATTGATAAATTCTACATGGAGCTGGAGAAGTTCTATAAAGAAGACCACACCTTCTACAAGATCATTATCGGTGATTTTAATGCCAAGATAGGACCAAGAAGATCAGCCAAAGAACTCCACATCGGGACCCATGGCCTAGAATGGAACAGACAGGGTGAGAGACTGTCTGAGTTCATCACGTCGAACAGGACTATCCATGGTTACTCACAGTTCCAGAAGGCCAAATCTAAACTGGTGGACGGTTCCACAATGAAATAGACCACATCATATTCAATCGACAGTTTTGCCTGACTGATGTCACTGTTGCAAACTTCCAAACGGGATCAGACCACCGTCTCCTTCATGCAAAATTCTACTTCACAGAGTGGGGAGAAAGGGCTGCAAAGATTAAGAAGAAAACTTCCAGAACGACCACCAACTGGGAGCTCTTTGGCACTATTGCTGCAACATGGGAAGATGCTGTTGTTGACAACATTGACGAGGAATATGATCGACTGGTTCAGAACCTCCATGATTGTGCAAGGAACACTGAGAGAGAGAGAGAGAGAGAGAGAGAGAGAGAGAGAGAGAGACACAAAAAAAGCCTGTCTTCAAAAACTTTTGAGCTTATTTGCCAATGTGGTTTGGTGCATGCCTCAGGCAATTGCCAGCCAATGTCTGAGCTTGCAAAGCAGTGCAGAGATGCGATCAAGGAAGACCTCAAAAAGAGAAGAGAAGCAGTGCTGGCAGATGCAGCAGAAGCTGGGAAAAGCATTCATAATGTCCGCCTGTCCTTCGCCAACTACAAGACCAAAATGACTGCACTCCGACATCCTGATGGATCTATCACATCTTCCAGAAGGGCAATGGAGAAGATTATCCATGACTTATACTCAGATCTCTTTGATAGCCATGTCAACTGCCCACATACCAAATTCTGCAGGATGGATATGTCGTTCCCAACGTTCTCCCTTCCAAAACCTGACACGCCATTTCATCGGTAAAGAAACAAACAGCACCTGACCCAGACAAGGTCAGACCTGAACACCTGAAGAACCTGCCGTCAGTACTCATCAATACTCTGGCTTGGCTGTTCACACGCTACCTGTCTGAATGCAAGGCTCCATCCCAGTGGAAAACCAGCAGGACTGTACTACTGTACAAGAAGGGAGACATACACGACAGTGGCCACTATCACACAATCTGTCCATTGTCTGTCATCTACAAGCTGTTCACTCGAGTCATCTTGAATAGGATTGGCAGAACACTAAATAAAGGACAACCATGCGAGCAAGCTGGGTTCCACAAAGGATTCAGCCTGATCTAACATATCCACACAATAACCAAGCTCACTGAGGTTTCTCGAGAGTTCAAGATGTCGCTCTGTCTAACATTCATTGATTTAAAGAAGGCCTTTGATTCTGTTGAGATGGAAGCAGTCATTGAGACCCTAGCTAATCAAGGCATTCAAACTCAATACATCAGGATCCTCCGTGAGCTGTATTACGGATTCACTACCAGGATCTCACCATTCTACAAAGAAGTAATCATCAATGTCAAGAGAGGGGTTCGGCAGGGTGATACCATTTTACCGAAACTTTCAGTGCCACCCTCGAGAACATCATGCGACAACTGGAATGGGAAAGAATGGGAGTGAAGATAGATGGTCGGCAACTACACCACCTCCGCTTTGCTTATGACATTGTTTTAATAACACCAAACATTAGCCAAGTGGCACAAATGCTGGCCGACTTCGTCCGTGAGTGTGGAAATGTCAGAATACAGCTGAATCTTACAAAGACAATGTTTATGAGAAACAGCCTCATTCCTGATGCTCCATTCGTTCTCAACAGAACGACCATCTCCGAATGCAACAGTTATGTGTACCTAGGTCGAGAGGTCAACATGATGATTGACCTGGCAACTGAGTTGCTCAGGAGGAAGAGAGCAGCTTGGAACGCGTTCAGGAACGTTGAAGAAATAGCTAAGATGAGAAGAATGTCCGGCTCCCGGCACATTTCTTTGATTCCACTGTTCTTCCTGAATTAACATACGCCTCAGAGACCTGGGCCCTATGCAAACAGCATGAGAATGCTATTCAGGTCACCCAAAGAGAAATTGAAAGAGCTCTGCTAGGAGTATCATGTATCACTCAAATGAGAGAAAGAATCCAGAGTTCTGACCTCCATTGACCATCAAGAATCAGGGATGCTGTTTCATTTGCCAAGGCATCAAAAATCAGATGGGCTGGACATGTAATGAGATTTGGAGATGACCGCTGGACTAGAGCCATTATCGACTGGATTCCATGGGGTGTCAAAAGACCACGTGGCCACCCACCTACCAGATGGTCAGACTTCTTCATCAAGATCCTGAACGATTGGTTTGAGGCTCTTCGTGTTCCTACAATGAACAGACGTCATTGGGCAACACTAGCAAGCGACATGGACAAATGGAGATGTTACTGGCGCCCCTTCGAGCAAATTGACGATTAATGGGAAGTCAAGTGATCAAGTGATCCTTTTTCAGGTGAATTATACACTGAGGACATCTATATGGGAGACTGTATGAGAGGCCGCCCACCTATAATCTAACTGAAAATAAGCAAAGCAACGAGAGAACTTGGTAGTGTACAAACAGCTAAAGAGTCTAGGAAGAACTATTCAGAAGATACATAGACGGGTTGCACACAGGATACCTGTGTCCCTGGGATTGACAATCCACTCTTATAAACTAGGGAACCAAGTGTGGGTAAAATACTGAAAATGAGAATCCCGTGGGTCCACCTGTACAGAGCCCTATCTAATTGTTTTAACCATACCATATTGATAGCTCTCAAGGTGACAAAAACACTCACCTGAATCCATCATTCCTGTGTAAAAGAGGCCCACATGCCTGCCAACCATGATCAAAAGAATGGCAGACCTCACGCAGCCAACCCGATCTAACTGACCATCAGGAAAAAGCCTGACCAAGCCTCACATCAGGAAAAAAACCTCAAAAGTCCTTCTCCATCAGCCACCCTCCAGATCACATGGCTGATTCTCCCAGAATGGAGCATAAAATGAGGCCCCCATAGCCATGCCACCGGACTCTACACCAGGCTGTTTTCACTCGAGGTACCCCAGAGTGGGGGCGGGTGAGAGAGCCCTCCCCAACCCAAGAGACCAACCCCCCCAGCAGCCAACCTCCACAACTCAACTGCTGCCACACTCCAGGCCACTTTCCACATGCTCAGACCAAGCCTCACATATGAGTGAACATATTCCTGGATCACACAACACATCATAAGACACTCCCTACCCATTCTCCATAATTACCAGACCATATTTGATGGGGTTCAGACAGGAGGCAATCAATGATAGAGGTAAATATATATATATATGTATTCATATATACATATTTTCAGACATGTATATAAAAGTTCACATCATCCACACTTTAACAACATGTTAGTGATATCCTATAGGATGTCTTAATGACTCCTGCCAAAATAGAACAATCTTCACACTGTTTCCTATATGAAAACTTTTTCTGTAAGCATGTTCAGCAGTTCTTCATAACAGACAATACAAAATATATTCTTTTGTTTATGTTTTGGGACAGGGATTGGGGCTTGGGATGCAAACATCTCGAATTTGGTGGTTGCAAGGTGTAATGGTGGTGGGATTGGTGTTTGAATATTAAATGTAATCAAATACTGTGGACTAACATAAAAAAATTTTTTTAAAAAATTAAAAAGTTCTTCTCCAATCACTCTGAAAGTTGATAGGTCTAAACAGTGGCCAGAGGGTGAAGAAACGACTGGCAGGATCGAAAGGACAGCTTGAAAAGGACTGCTTTAATATGAGGAAGACCCATTTTCTATTTGTATCCCTGTTACACATGATGGTTTTCCTATATCCCCTCCTGAATATCGACAATGCTTCAGTACTTATTTTATTTGAGGATATATAGCCCAGGCCTTTACTACTTATACCTACTAACTAAAGGTACATTGTAAATCAGCATTTAAATGGTCTTGGAAAGGGAACCGGTACTGGTCCAAGAAAGTTATAGCTTCTATCCAGGCATGCCATATCTGGCCCTGGACCCCAAGTAAGGCCACATGATGGACTATATCAACCCGGAATATAATATTAGGTGGTGGGAAGAGTGTAAGGCTGAGCTTATGAGGACGCAGTAGAAAAGGTCATTGACTGAATCAGAAAGATCAGCCAATCAGACTGCTGCCTCCTATAGATGATAATGAGGAGGCCATAACTGACATAGCTAAAAACATCAGGAAAAGAGGGTATGTTCCCATCTGGACTTGGAGAGAGTGATACATGATAATCTTTTTTGAAAATTGATCCTTCTGGGTAGGGGGACTCAAGATTTTAGGGGAAGTTAGTGGTGGTTATATTTCCCTATTGCTGTTATATTCCATTATCAGGAATATTTCAAGACTCATTGAGGCTAAAGTTAACAAAACTTTATATATATTCTTGACAATATCAGAAGCTTGAGAACCAAGAAGATAACATGAAAGTCTGATGCAAATGGCATCTTGAGAATCAAGAGGAGGAAATTTGATGGGAAGTCTGATTCCCATATCCAATTTATGAGACCTATACATATCTCCTTCCCCCGCGCCTGGCTGTCCTCACCAGGGCCCCTTGGAAGGGAGCAGGTTGAGTTTCCCTCCCCACCCCGACCAGGGCTCCGACAGCCGAAGATCTCCAGGACCAGCCACCACCATGCTGAGACCAATCTCCACACACATGAAGGTACCAGCCGAGGAACAAAGGCATGCGGGTCCCGGGACTGAGATCTCCAAGCCTACTCAGATCGGGGCTGAGCATCTTCCACCCAGATCCTCCAAATTCCAGTAGGCGGGGGTCACACCCACCAACTGGCCCCCTGGCGCTGTGTAATCCCATCAACGGCCAAGACCCAGAGACTATAAAACCCAGCTCCCAGAAGAGAACAGCGCAGAGTCTCCTGCCCCCACGCCTCACTGTACTCACCGGGGCCCCTTGGAGGGGAGTGGGTTGAGATTCCCCTCCCCACCCCAACCACTCTCCAGACACATGAAGGTACCGGCAGAGGAACAAAGGCATGCGGGTCCCGGGACTGAGATCTCCAAGCCTGCTGGGATCGGGGCTGAGCATCCTCCACTCAGATTCTGCAAATTCCAGTAGGCAGGGGTCACACCCACCAACTGGACCCCTGGCACCGTGTCTCTCTCTCTCTGTGTTAAGTTTATTTATAAAATTGGGCTGGTTGCTCAACCTTTGGAGGCAACTCCACTGAGCCAGAACCAGTGCTGAATAATCTGAGGGGTATTTTGTTCCTTCTATTATGTGTCTTGTGTGTGTCGTTATTGCTTCCCCGTTTGACAGTAATTCTGCAAGAAGATGACTAGCTCAGTACATGTTATAACCAATTTACTCCTAATAGAACATTAATTTAGTAAACAGACCCAAAGTGTCATACCAACCTACCTTCTGGCATGGATTCCTAAATTTCTATATCCCTGAATGTATAGCACAAATGACTAAGAAGGAAGGATTCCAAACTAATCAGTTTCCTTCAGTGGTTGTCATCAGTGACTTCACTGTGAAAACAGCAAACTGACTTCAGCTTTACAGAAATAGATTTTATTAAGTTTTCTTGGAAAAAAAAGCATGATTCATCCTTATCTGGCTCACATACATGTGAATATATCTCAGAAATTTTTCATGTGCTGCCTAAAAAACAACAAGAATATTAACAAATAGCAGTCAACATTCGCTCCAGTGATATGGTAGATGGAAGAAGTAGGGAGTGTGATGAATGCCAGCTACCTAGTTCCCTAAGCAGAAGCCACTGCTACATTCTGATCCCCATCCAGGAATATAGGCCCAATGACATCAAAATTTCAGACTTTTTTAGTCTTTTGTGAAACCACCCTATTTGGATCAGGAGCGGGTATTTGGACTATACCCTGTCATGCTCAGGAATTACTTCTGGAGTTGCTTAGAAAACTGTATATGATGTCATGGATCAAACCAGGGTTGGTTGAATGCAATGCAGGGAATTCACCCCTTGTACAAGCTTTCTGGTCTGAAATCACCCTATTTTTTAAAATCGGCAAATATATATGACCAATTGATACATAAAAGAATAGATTTTTATTGTTATAAAAATGTAAATTAAAATCATGATGGGGTATCACCTCAGACCTTTGATAATGACCTATATCAAAAAGACAATCAAGTGTTGACAAGTCTGTAGAGGAAAAAGAGCTGTGGTACTGTTTCAGGAAGAGAGCAGGAGGGGTGAGGGGGCTCATAGTGTATGTTAGGAAACATGTCTGAAACCTAACCCAGCCCAAAGGCATAAATGCTTTTGAGATGATGTTGATGATGATGGTGATGATGATGATGATGATGATGATGATGATGATGATGATGATGACGACGATGATGATATCCATCCCAGGATCCCTGAAAACTGAGATGCTGTATTCCATGCCCATAGCACTCCTCTCCCTGAGTGACTAGATGCCTGAATGAAGAGGGAGCCAGGAGTTCACAGACATAGACACAGGAAGTCAAGAATGGCCCATTTGCAGTCAATACTTTTCCCCAGGACAAGCTCCATTAACTACTACTTGTGAAAAGAAATTGCAGCAATGTTGGTTACGGAAAATATCCATATATAACTTGCTTCCTAAAGCCACTGATGGCTTTCATTTGGAAGAAAATCCTGCATTCTTTTTATCCGTTCTTTTACTCTTATTCTCCCCCTTTATATCCCAAATACACCTGCTTTATTACGCTATTCATCTCTTTCTGGAATTCTTTCATGTGCAGGAAGACAGTAGACCCAAAAAGCCCGAGTAAGATTTAGGGCTACCGTTCCTTTCATACAAAGAGCAATTCCTCACTCCAGATTGGGTTCCCAAGGCTCCTTGAGAAATTGGGTGGCATTGATCATTTCCTATACTAGGCAGAACAAGTAGAACCCAGGTGTGGTTTGACAAGCCCCTAATGGGGCTTGTGAGACATAAGAACTGCACCATGTTCATTGCAGACTTTAGTTAGTCCTAGATTTGCCCAGGCACTTCCCTTGATGACCAAGGTGAGTAGAGGGGAATGCCATCATAGATTCTCTTCTCAAGGCTACTGTTTCAGTCCTCCCTGCTTCACATAAGCTTCCACATGGGGAAGTCACATCACCCAACAGCAACAGTACATTATTGGTGGGATTGTAACTTCTTACAGCTTCTATGGAAAATAATGTGGAGATTTCTTTTTAAAATACTAAGATAGAAATATCATCTGACCCAGCAATACCACTCTTAAAAATCTTTGTACAGAATATGAAACCACTGATCTGAAAAGATATCTGCATCTCTGTCATCATAGCAGTATGGTCCTGGAAAAGGCATAAGAACACCTGACTAGAAAAGAGGAACTAATTGGCAATGAAACTACTTAAATTGAGAAGAATGTCCACCATCATGGGCTTGAAAACAAAGAGTGGAAGCAGGGAGTCTAGTTTTATGTTAAATGGGTGTAGAGTTATCCCTCAATTGCACATATTCACAGCTTCCTATCAGGAATATTAGCTTCTTGAAAAATTAATGTATATATTTAATATATAATGTATATATATATTATATATATTTATATATACATTAATTTTTCAAGAAGCTAATATTCCTGATAGGAAGCTGTGAATATGTGCAATTGAGGGATATACAAAGAACATAAATCACATGTACAGAAAATAGAAAATTGCATAAAAACTTACTTGAAGGCAAATTTAGCGTGATAACGAAAATCAAAGAGACTAGAAGTTTAAATGGGTTCTACTGTGCAGTGTTCACTGGCTGGTACTATTCAGACAGGGGCTGAGGTCCTAATCTGCAAAAGTGTTGGGTTTGTTTGCTTGTTTTTATTATTATTGAATCACCATGAGATGGGGCATTACTAAGCTCTTTAGGATTGGGTTTCAGTCATACAATGTTTCAACACCATCCCTCCACCAGTGTAATTTCCCAGTGCCAGTGTCCCCAGGTTTGCTCCCATTACTCCCCCATCACCCTCACCCCCCACCCCCCACCCCCAGCCTGCTTCTATGGCAAGTACCTCTCTTCTCTCTCTCTCTTTTTCTCTTACTGTCTCTCATTTTAGATATTATGGTTTGCAATGCAGATGCTGAAAGATTATTATGTATAACCCTTTATCTACTTTCAACACTCAGTTCTTGTCCGGAGTGATCATTTCCAACTATTGTTGCCATAATGGATCTGGAAAGTGTTTGCTGAGTGAAATGAGTCAGAAGAAGAGGGACAGATATATAATGACTGCATTCATTTGCTGGATATAAAAAAAAAGTATGAGAATAATATCCAAGTCCAGGGAAAATAGAGGCCAGGAGTACCGGTCAATGGTTAGAAATTACCACAAATGTATGTGTGAGGGGCAGAGTGGAGGAGTACAGTTAATATAGAGGAGGGTACATTATGCAATAGTATTTTTAAGGTTCTGCTTGGCCCAATTAGAGTCAGTGGAATGCAATGGGGTAGCTTCTCCCAAAGACAAGTTGTTACTTTTCTGAACTACAAACTTCAGGCCAGTCTATCTCAGCTTTTCCTAACCTCAGGGAGTTCCTCTAAATTGTAAAATCGTTTCAATAAAAGCACTGACAGCAGCATTATAGAAAATACATGGAAATAACGGAAAGATGAACAATCATAGACCTGGTTATCCCAATGATGCAGGCAAGCAGGTAGATACGGAAGGGTCTCCCAACCCCATGGCAATGAATTCTTGGGAAGAAACAAAACCAATAGCCCCAAGACTGCAAAATTCCACCTAATGAGCACAGGAATTGAGCACAGAAGTTAAGGCCTGATAAGACCTTTACCTGACCCCAGCCAGACCCATAAAAGGCTGAAACCCCCCCACCACGCACACACACAGAGACACACACATACACACACACAACCTCCCAAGAGAAGCTCCAGCAGGAACAAAAGCCAGGAAAGGAATATCAAAGACTACCAAAGACTCCCAACTCTACTTCCTTGGCAACCACCCTACCAAGGGACTCTTTCCTAGGTAGAAAGCCCCACGTGTGAGCAGCTTGGGAGAAACTACATAAACGCCACTTGAACGAAGGAAGTGCTCCCATATGCTGCCCAAACCCATGTGTTGCCTGTGTCCATGTGTTGCTGCCAAGCACATGAGTTGCCTGCATCTCCCCTCTGGAAATGTGCATTTCAATATTTTCATATCTAATGCTGGGATGTGTACTGGGGCTCCTCTTCTCTGAATAAAACCCTTGTTCTCTCTTGAGCTCGTTTTTCTCTCTCTTTCTTTCCTCTCTTCTCCTCTCTCTTTTTTCTCTCTCCTCTCCTCTACAACTCTCTCTCTAGTCCCTATTCCTCAAAACTTCCAAATAAATGTGTTATAAATTATTGCTCATCACATCCTGAAATTTTTTCTGAGAGGCAAAGGGTGACAGACCAGACTGGGGCCAAAGACCTGGATAAGGTCTAGGACTGATTTTCCTTTCCTGGAAGAAGCAAGGTTCATCCAGCAGTCTTATCATCCTATATTTCCCCATCAGTTTGAGGATGACAGAGGTGAATAGAGAGAAAACAACAAGTTCCCGTCTCCAGGCTGTTGATTCATTCCTCCCTACTTCACATAAGTCGCCCTAGTAACAATAATATCAATGGTTATATATAACCATATAGTTATGGAAACAAACATTGAAAAATGGCTGGATAAAACATGGTGACTACCGGAGAGGGAAAGGAAGAATATGGAAGAATTGGATAGATGGAATCAATTTGATATGGAAATAGCATTAACACTTTAGTAGCTGGTTCTCTGAGCTCAAAAACAATTGTAGATGTGAAGCTGTACTTTCAAAATGTATACAGAGAAGGAATAAAGAAAAAAAGTATATAGTACTGAGGTAGGTAAGCCAATAAAGAGACTTTTGGCAATAATCTTTAAAATGTTATGAAACCAAGATATAATCTGAAAGGAATTCACGGTCACGGTTCTCCCGTTCTTCATCAATTTGCTCAAGTGGGCTCAGTAACATTGTGAGACTTGTTACTGTGTTTGGCATATCGAATACGTCACGGGTAGCTTACCAGGCTTTGCCAGGCTTTGCCGTGCGGGCGAGATTTTCTCGGTAGCTTGCCAGGCTCTCCGAGAAGGGCAGAGGAATCGAACTCGGGTCAGCCATATTAGCTGCCTGCAAGGCAAACGTCCTACCGCTGTGCTATAGCTCCAGCCCTGAAAGGAATTACTCTGTATAAAAACTAGACTTCCTTTGAATATGATTCTCTCAGAAACAAAAGCCTAAAAAGACTGTAAATAAAGACAGCAAACAATGCAAATGTTCATTTAAACTGACAAAGAAGGCAGAATGCCCTTAGAAGAGAAGATGATTCACCAGCAATAAAAGTAAAGAAGGCCAAAGTAAAGAAAGCCAAAGAAGTTCAAAGTTCAAAGTTCTTTCTCTTCATAGTACTGTATCAAAGATTTTTCTCTGCACTGGGAACCCAAATCAAGGCAACTTGGAGAAACCTTATGTGTAATCCCTCCCCGAAGTTATTCTGGGTTCTCCTTTCTGTATAAAGAAGCCTATGTTCTCTCATACAGTGTTTCTTTTCCTACTTCATTCATTCTTTCTTTCTTTCTCTCTCTTTCACTTTTTCTTCTTTTTATTTTGGAGGTGGGGGACTCTTGTGGTACTCAGACACTACCTAGGGTTGCTCCCAGTATGTGCTCAAAAGATGATGTGGTGGTTGAGATTGTGCATGAGAGCCCATTTAGCTATCTCTCAAGTTAGTTCAATAAAAAGGAGGGCCAGAAGGACTGGCCACAACTGGAAGCTTATGACAATGGGGTGGGGGTCGGAGAAAGGGAGAGGGCAGTTAGGATAGAGAAGGGACCACTATGAAAATAACAGTTGGAAATGATCACTCTGGACAAGAAATAAGTGCTTAAAATAGGTAAAGGTAAAGGGATATGCATGATAACCTTACAGTACCTATACCACAAACCATAATGACCAAAAGGAGAGGGAGAGGGAGAGAGAGAGTGAGTGTGAGAGAGAGAGAGAGAGAGAAGGAAAATGCCGGCCAAAGAGGCAGATTGGGGATGGAAGGGGGGAAATTGGGGACATTGGTGGTTGGAAATATATTCTAGTGAAGGGACAGGTGTTGAAACATTGTATGACTGAAACCCAATCATGGAAAACTTTGTAAATGTTTATCTCATAGAGATTTAATTAAAAAAATTTTTTTAAGAATGGCCTCTGTACTTTTTAATACTTTCCTCCACTATTTATCATCTTCTGAAATTATTTTCTATTAAAATTAGACAATGAACCTTGGAGGCCTGAGCCAAGGTCAGGGCTGACTTTTCCTTTCCTTGTGACTACCATGACCTCACCTTAGTCTGGGAACCACAGCTACCCAAACCCTTGAGTGGCTGGGACAAGTTCCCTGCTGCAGAGATCAAGTGGGTCTTGATTGCAATTTGATCTTAGTGGGAGCCTTTAATACAATAATGTCACCTTGTATAGGAGCTCTCATAAACTTGTCACTAGTCCTAAACTCCCCAGGGAGTGACAACAAGTCATTCCTTGTCTAGTGACAACAAGGTCTTTGTAGGTTACTCGGGAGGGTAAGAGCACTCTAATTGTGGCCACCTTGTCCATCTCTGTGGCTCCCCGCTCAACCCATCAGCAACACCATTATTAACCAATTGTATAAATTATTGATTTTTAATTTTTTGTTTTATTTTCTTTTCCTTCTTTCTTCTTCCTTTTTTCCTTCCTTCCTTCCTTCCTTCCTTCCTTCCTTCCTTCTTTATTTCTTTCTTTTTTCTGCCACACCCAGGAGTGCTCAGGGTTTCCTCCTAGTTGAGCCCTCAGCCCTCTCTTCTTGAAGTCTCAGGGGACTATATGAGGTGCCAGGGATTGAACTCTAGTCAGTCATGTGCAAGGCAAGTGCCCTACCCACTGCACTATCTCTCCTATCTCTAAACTGTTTTTTTTTAATTAATCAATAATAATTTCCTTTTAAATGCTAGTGTGTGAGTTGTGTGTGTTGAAATAAATCCCTCTTTCTGGACACCACAGTTGGTCTCTATAAATGCGATTTTTCAGTTGCTACAGCAAAATAATGGGTCTTCCATGCCCTCCATTAGATTCTGCACCGGAGACTTTAAGTACAATAAATCTTAGCTTGGCCCCCTTGGAGCCAACAATGAAATTAAAGGGTGAAGGATTACATCTAATATACACTGAATTTCTAGCTCTAAACACCAACACTTTGTCAAAACCCATTTGGTACTTCTCCATCCCTCCATCAGTCTCCCTAATGACAAAAATAATTAACACATTCATATAAAAGCACAAAACAAAAAAAGTAGCTTTAATTTATCCATCCACTTCAGGGTCATCTCTGTTATCAATATATGACAAGTTAATGGGATATAATTAAAAAAGCAGCAGTAAAGCAATTTAGGAAACTGAGGGATTATTATGAGTCCTAGCTGTGACACTATGTTTTGTACACCATAGAGATAATAGATTTGCTTTCCTTGGTATCTCAAATCCATCATTCTAAAACTACCTGCTCTTGGTGGTAAAGAAATACGCTCTTTGTAAAAAGTGCCAGGGTTTGATGACTATTCCAGCCCAGCAGCAACAATGCATTATGAGGACTAGACAAGGGTATGAGAACTAGGCAGGATAAAAACGGAGTATTAGGCCTAATTATAGGCCAAGGGCATGGCCCTGGAAACACTCATGAGTCAAAGGTCAAGACACAACTTTACATCAGGTATCCTTCTATCCTTCTTATATCCTTGATTTAAGGACTGCAGATTCTATTTCAGAAATACTTTACAAAATCAGGTGCTCTTTGCCATTTTCTGACCCTCGACACCTCTTCCCTATAATAATACAGAGGCAACTTCACACATAACTGATCTCATTGTTTCACCTTGTCCAGAGCAATTTCGGTTATATCCTTTCCGAAATAACCATCAATCTCTCCAATTTCTATAGCAGAAGCTCATCTGAACATCTGAAAGTTTACTTGACTGCTTGACTGTTGATTCAAGGTTTTATTTAAAAGGACTTTAATTCCTATAAAATGGAACCTATATTACCAGGTGGCAACAATGAAATCTATTTATTCCACCGTGATAGTATGTGCTCATCAAGTTACCCCATGACTCCCTTTTTCTACTTAACAATTACCACACTCATTCTGATACTTCTCTGGGTTTGTAAGCACTGAAGTTTGCAAGCCACAAGTAAGAAGTCTGGGGTTGGAAAACAGAAAAAAGAAGCAGAGACAAAGAAAACCTGTCATCCAAAGAAGCACAGGAACAACTGACTAAAAATACAAGTTTGATTGGCATTAAATGACAGTTGAGTAGGGAAGATTGTCTAAACATCAAAAGCTGGAGAAGAAGCTTAGTAGACAAAGAAGGGCCTGGTTTTATGTCCAGCAGAGCTACAGTGACCTAGCAGTTTATACATATTCTAGTTTCATACATATTTATGAGGGTCAAAGGTGATCATGCAGTTGAGGAATCTATAGCAGATTAACATTGAGTGTGCAGAAAATGGTGGAGAAACATTATTAGAGTGTGTTTTCAGTATGATAATGAGGAGAAAGGTGACTGGAGGCTAAATAAGGCTCCATTATGAGGTTTGGGCTGATTGGTATTGCTCAGCAAAGGGCTGCTTGGAGGTTTTTTTTTTAAAATTACTATTTAATCACTGTGAATTACAAACTTAGAAAATTATTCATAATTGAGTTTTATGCATACAATGTTCCAACACCAATCCTTTCACCAGTGCCCAGTTCCCTACACCAATATCCCAGTTTCCCTCCAATCCCACCATACACACGCACACACAAACACACATACACATACACAGACACATACACACACACACACACACAGTGACAAGGTTCCCACAACCAGTTCTGCTTATCTTATGTATTGTCTTTGGGCTTTAGTTATTCTTCTACTATGTTTCTTTGTATCCTGCATATGAGTGAGATCATTCTGTGTCTCTCTCCCTCTGACTCATTTCACTCAGCATGATACTTACTTTCCATATCTATTCATGTATCAGCAAATTGCATAACTTCATCTTTTCTTTTGGCAAAGCAGTATTCCACTGTGAGTATGAACCTAGTTTCTTTATCCAGTTATCTGTTCTTGGGCACTTGGGTTGTTTCCAGATTTTGGTTTGTGAATAGTGCTGCAATGAATACTAGATGTCTTTTCTGCATTATGCTTTCAGGTCCTTGGGGTATATTCCCAGCAGTGGAATTGCTGGGTTATATGGAAGCTCAGTTTCTAGTATTTTAAGGAATTATGTGGATGCGGGGAAAAGAAGGCCTGGAGGTCTTACCAGTACAAAAATATTCTTAAGTTTCTATCTTGGCCCAATCAAATTCAGAAGAATGTAATAACGTGGTTTCTCCAAGAGATTGCCACACCTCTAAACTACGGGACTTGTGCCAGCGTGTTTTAGTTTCCTAAAACCCTTCTTAGTTGTGGGCAGGGAAATTGAGAGTTGCAAAGTTGCACAAAGTTTTAACAGGTCTAAAAAATATTCAGCTGTTTCTTCTTAGGAAGAAGAACAATCTTGGTACATCAATTCAGCACTCACTACTGAGCACAGGTGAATGGTAAATACAAAAAAAATGGCAAAGTTCATGGGAACAGGACCCTGTTCACAAGACCTCAGTGCTCTATGAAATCAAGGTTTCCTACAAAAGAAAGCAGCACAGTAAGCCCCTCAGAACTAGGACATCTTTAAACTTGACCTAAATGCCATCAGCTCAGAGTGGTCTCTTGGAAATTCATCAAAGCTGGAAAAGGGACAAGAAGGAAGACAGTAAACCTTAACTTTCCCCATTGTGCTTTGAGTATTGAAATGTCTGTATAAGAAGTCTTTTGAACTCTCTGAATCAGAGTGAGTTAATTCACAAACCAACTTTCTAGCTTGTTCTTAAATATTTTTTCAGAACTTTTGTTTAGAGATTCAGGGTTATAAGTAAAAAAGTTTTGAGGCCAGTGCTATATGGCCTTTGGTTTATGGGAAATCTCCTAGGCCTAACAACCCCAACCCTCAAGATAGCAAGTCTTGAGAACAGTTGCATTCAATTTCCCAGCAAGGAGTTCTCCTTGGATTCAGTATTCTATCAGGAGTTTTAGTTCTGCTGTTTTCCCCGAGCCTGCCTTGCCCAGTCCCTAGTCACCAACCCAAAGGCCAATCTAGCCCTCCTTGCAGCTCTTTTTTGTCTCCACATAAAACAGGAGAGTAGATTGGAGCCGAAGTTAAACAGAGCTAGCTTTATGCAGGATGGTAGCCAAGAAGTGTCCTAAGCTCCTTGAAGTATTTCTCACATTCATTTGTCTCTTAGGACTCAGGTTTGCCAAATCTCAGAAGCAAGAGGCCGGGAATTATTATTACACAAAATTGCTGTGAATCTGGCCTGTGCCCAAGTGCGGGGGGAGTGCTCTACACATGATTTCCTAAGGTCAGCTCAGCCCCCAGTTTCTCTCACCCCCCCCCAAAATCGTTCAACTAGCTGGCAAGCAATAGAGCAAGTGGAAATAGAGATTTGTCCAGAATAAGAAATCATTTTGCACAATAGAAATACACATCCTGGATAAAAATCACTGCACAAAAGCTGGGTCCTTTATCCAGCCTTAATCTTGCCACATCACAGCCAAAAACATTGTCTAAATTCAGATTTGGTTTTATTTTTAGAACAATAGTTTCCTCCACTCAAATACTTTGCCCTTATGAGACATGCAAGATCTGTGGAAGTAGTATAAATTTGTCTTTTAACATCGACAATAACCACCTTCTACATTTTCCTTTCCAGTCACTAATTTGATATCTTCACTAAAAGAAATGCCAATAATTTGAAGGTTTCAGAGTAAAGTGCCACGAGCACTTCACAAGGTAGCAAGGAAGCGAGGTGTCAGCTTTATTATTCTGAGCTGATAGGAAACACTTGTGTACCGGAGGCCTGGAATCAGTCACTGCCTGCCCAAAGCACAGATAGAGCAGGTGTTGGTTATAATTGCTTCTAGACTTCCTGCCATGGTCAGTTGAAAGTCAAACCCGTAAATGCTGCCTGACTACAATAAAATTGAAGTACACAGACATTTTTGCATCACTGCTTGGTGAAAATATACTGACTGGTGTAGAAAGAAATGGATTCAAGTGTATAAGGAGGGCTCTGCTGGAATAGTAAGGAACAGTCTATCTTTGTTGCCTTTTCTTACCTTTATTTCCTTCTAGAACCGAAGAGATGACTGCTCTGTAAGAAAATTGATTTCTCCATTTCTAGAAGCAGCTTTTCTTTTACTCCTCTGAGAGAAAGTCAGTGCAGCTTTTAAAAAAGGGGGGGCAGGAGGGATTGGAGAGGGAGAGCCCGGATCTTTGCTGTGGATATTTCCTGAGCTTCTACATGCCAGTTCCATGATTTCAAGTCCCAGACATGAATCCATATGATATAGTCACCACTTTATTCCCAAGGAGGAATTTAAAAGTGAAAAATATGATTCAATCAAGCTCAATCATTCTTAGCTTTCTCCTGCTTGCCACATCAGATATTCGAAGTAGCCAGAAACCAGATCATCCCTCACCCCCCAAGTTGGGACTGTACCAACTAACGGAACAAGAAATAAAGTCCTTTTGTTATAAACACAAACATTTTTACAAACTCTTATCCAATTCATTTCAACTTTCAATGACTCAATATCCTCATAAGTCAAACCCTACAAATAATGACTTCATATGCCTAGTGGGAAGCCAAAGATTCCGTGTAAAGTTGCAGAGCTACTCTATCATAATTTAAACCCAGTTTGATACCCAAATTCACACCTGTAACTGGCCATCCTCTACTAAAACGAATGAGAGTTTATTGAACCAGACATATCCAGGTTCAACACTGTATTATTTTATTATGTAAACATAATTTACATAATAAATCTATGTATCATATCTGATACCTTGCTTTCCTTTATTAAAATGGAAATTAAAACAAAACAAAATAAACAGGACCAGAAAGATAACTCAAAGAACACCCCAACCTCAGCATCACCAGTCATGGCCCCAAACTCTTTCCTCCAAAAAATTTTTTTAAAAAGGCTCAAATCCCACATCTAAATAACGAATGCCTAATGGTTGTCAAGAATATGATAGATAATAAATGTCAGTTTTAAAAATTCTCAGTAAAACTGACTGCTTGATAATCTTGGATACGACAGATATTTCAGTTCCCAGTAACTCTTAGTGGAATACACATTAAAAGATATTTTTAATCACCTTGTATACTAATGCATGAGTATAGATCAACAGTTTACTCCCAGAGATATCTAGTAATGTCTGGAAACATTTTTGGTTGTCACTAGTGTAGGAGGGAGTACCACTGATATCCAGCAGATCTGTGATGCTGCAAAGCATCCAAAGTACACCCAGTATATTAGATGGTACCTCAAAGAAGAATTATCCTACCATACTGAAAAGTCAATAGACCAAACCCTGGCCTTTACAGGCATGAAGACTATAAACATGCTATAGACATCAGAGACTCCCTTAGCACAAACAGCAATTCTACTCAGTACCTCATACAACTTCTCAACATCTCTGTGACTGGCCAGAAATTCCTGCTTGGAGGCTTTTTAAGTTTATGTAAGAGTTGTGTATATCATTAAAAGCAAAATATTTTTCAAAATGTAACATTCTATCAAGAGTTTATTACCCAGACTCTTACAATATGTAAATAGTTCCTGTACAGGGTGAAATGATTTTTCAACAACCACATCTGAGGCTTCCGGAGGTGGCACATCTGTCCAATATGGAAATGGTCCCCTTGCCACTATTTGAGTAGCATTAGAAAATGCCTAGCAGGAAAATGCCTCCCGCTCACTTAATCCCCATGTGATTAATAAGGTGACTGACTGTGTTTCCCTCCCAGCCAACAGATGCTAGGCAATAAATTCATCCACATCACATCATGTATGCCTGCGGAGTAACAGAATTTAACATATAAGAAAAGCCATGCCTGCTTCACTCCCACCAACAAAGAACTCTCAGTCTGATTTCCACATATCAACGGCATATGAGATTACATTGCACTTTGCCTTAAGTTTCGAAATTGCATTGTGACACTGCAATACACTAAAAATTAGGAATTCAGAGCCCTCTACCAAGAAAGTCAAGCCACACCCCTCGAACTCACCCACCAGGCTAGAAATGAGAAGACTTGACAAGCTTCTTGTCAAGTACAGATCTCAGTTAATCTGCCTTCCCAGAGTTCAAAACTCATGGAGCTGAAAAAGAAAGGTGTCCACCCCCCAGGACTCTGGCACTAGGTGGAAGCTTTTCCTTTGATAAAATTAGGGTTCCACCACCCACTTCTTCTGCTTCCTATAAATAGGAGGGAAATAATCATTTCTTATTTGCTGCCCTGCATTTCTGCAAGCCAGCATCTACTGAGCAGATAATCACTGTTTTTTATACCTCCAACATCCTTCAGACCTGCTGAAAAATATAACCCCTTCCCTTTGCTCTCAGGGTGGAGAGGGGTTGTGAGCCACTCTCTGACTCACACACAAAATTTATGGGCTTCCACCTCTGCAGAACATCCATTTGTGTATATGTGCACATGCTTACACAGTCACACACACACACACACACACACACACACCACATAATATATACATAAATATATATATATATATATATGCAGAGCAGGGGAGCTTTTGCATATTTTTGCCTTCAATATTACAAGTAGACTCCAAAGAAATAAGGAAAAAAATAAATGGAGTAAGGATCTTTGATTACTCATTTTTCCTATAACATTTAACCATTCTATAGTTTTTAAATTCTTTACAAAATAAATAGTGATAAAAGCAGTGAACGATGCTTCCATATTCAAGGCACGGTTGTGACTATATAATAAAGATGATATCTAAGTGACTTCTATGATGAAGGCCTTTTATCAGCCCCCTTTCATAGCTAGAAAATAAAGACTCCAAGATGTTAATTATTTGACTAAGATCAAAGTAAATGGAGGAGACTAGATCTGAACCGAGGTCACTTGGCCTTTAGGATTCGTATACTTCACCATCACACTTTGCTGACTATTTCTAAGTCTGGCTACCAATAACAGAGCAGAACAATTTTTTTAAAATTTTTATTAGTGAGACACCATGAGGTACAGTATGAATAAATACACCATGACTTACAAATTTTTGTGCTTGGGTTTCAATTATATAATGATCAAATACCCATCCCTCCACCAGTGCCCATTTCTCACCACCACGAATCCCAGTATCCCTCCCACCTCCCAGCCCCCCTCCCACCCTGCCTCCGTGGCAGAGCATTCCCTTTTGTTCTCAGAGCAGAACAATTTTAAAGCATATAGCTTAGCCCCAACTTTCTTTCAGAGGACAGAAAGAATCATTTGGTTCTAGAAATCTTTATATCTGTATTAATAATAACAATATTTAAATTACCTAAACTAGAATAAATTTTAAATAGATTATGAAATATAATTTTTCTCATAGTGGCTGATGTCAGACTCCCTTCTTCCTCAGAAAGAAGATTTACTAGGACAAATATTCATATAGGATTGGGACCCATCCCATCTGAATTCAAAGGGAAGGTAGATTTCTTAATTTCTATTTTCCAGGGGTAAAATCAAACAGTTTCTATTTTCTTTGAAGACTATTGAGCAAAATTGCCTGGGCATAGAAAATGAAGTTGATTCTGGAAAGAATTTAACAGAAAGAGTCTTTGGTTGTAATGTATGTGGCCCCTTCAAGATGGCCACTCATCTCAGTGGCCTGAAGCCTCATTATTGTTCTTAAGTCTTTGAAACTATGATAGTCTTATGGGCAATGTCAGGAAAGAAATAACCAAGAGAAAAGGATCTGCATGGAAATCCAGTGATAGTTCCTAAAGTGCCTCCCAGTTGCAATATTTAGGATTCAACCGGAACATCTTCTATTAAAAGAAAATAGGGTGGACTAGACTCTGTGAATTAGCCGTCCCTTAAATGCAGTTGGCTTAAAAATCTGAAAAATAGGATTTGTTCATGAAAATTGTGAAGCCGATTAGAACTGAGACCAGTTCTCTAAGCAATGACTTGGGAAATCCAGACTCCTTCACAAATGTGGCAAAACTGTTTCAAGTTGGCTTCTAAGTAGAAAAATTGGAATGTATGGATCTGTCCCTAAATGCTTTGATTTTCCTAATCCTCTTAGAGAATAATTAGAACTACGTCAAAATTAACCATGCAGCCAAAATCTCAACACAAATACAAGGAGTTTAGAAACATATAGAGGTAGTACATAGGAAATATCTCTGCTGTGCATGGCCTAAGCCAAATATTCCTTCCCAACTATCCAAACCTTAATTGCAAAACTAACGCTGATTTCAAAGGGGTTTTAAATGATACTTAATTTGGTATATTGCATGTTAATGAAATTATATTCCCAATCATATATGCTATTTTCTGTAATCTTGTTACTTTTACCTCAAATCTAATGTCATATAGATATATATGTATGTACATATTATATATATATTACTTTTAACTTTAAATCCAAGATCATATGTACATATATAGCATACATATATATATAAGTTCCATGTATATAAGCAATAAGCTCAACAAAACTCAGTAAATCTCCTTGAGCCCTATTACTTAAAAAAGAAGGGCAAGGGATATGTTCAATTTTCACTGGGGAAAATTTTCCAAAGCTTACAGTTGAGCCTTTAATTGCTGCCCTCACACTCTGTCTCACTGGTGAACCATTTTGAACTTATGATAATTTCAAAATAAATATTTTTCAAAGCCTTGGGGCATTCATTGTCTAATGATCATTTGAAGGATTTCTTGGTTATGGGGTTCTCAAAAGAATTAAAAGGCAGTCCACAGCACCAGTTATTTCTATATTAAAAAGATGGAATTGCTCATTAAATGGTACAACTCAATTTCTTTCATCAGCCTAAATGCTCATTTTAGCAAAGATTCAATCTCTGAATTAAGCAAATGACTATACATTTCAAAGTCAATAACTATTCTCTATTTCTTTTCACATGAACATCTTACACAACTAAAAAAGCTGTCAGTGTTTTTGCTGTGCTCTTTCCTGTGGAAACTGAAGAGTTTTGTTGCTATGTGTTTTCCATCTTTGCTTATCTCAAAAAAATTTGTATTCCAGTTAAGGCCCTGCTGGTTACAATCTGCATATTTTTTAAAGATTCAGATATTTTTGAAAAGTATATCTTTATTTATTTTTGGTTTGGGACCATATACAGTGTTTACTCAGTGTTTACTTCTGGCTCTGCACTCAGGGATCACTCCTGGTGGTGCTCAAGGGACCACATGTGGTGCGCGGATAAAATTCAGATTAGATGTATGCATGGCAAACATTGTCCCTGCTGTTCTAAAATTATGAAGATGGGCTGGAGAGATAGTAGTACAGAGGGTGAGGGTAATGTTCATTCCTTGCAAGCAACTGACACAGATTCAAATCCTGGCATGCCATATGATCCCACAAACCCATCAAGACTGGTCCCTGAGCATAGAGCCAGGAATAATCACTGAACACATTGGGTAGACCACCCCTCCCCAATAAATAAATGTTAAAGTATATGAAATTTGGTAGTTCATTTAATTATAAAATATAAAGTGTTACATTTCTATTTATTTGTAATTTTCATACTTATATACAAAAACTGAAAGTCAAATGCAATGAACAGTTTGATACATTGACATTTATGGCTCATCTAAGATAAAGAAGCTAAAGAAAAATGTTTTCCTTCAGTTTTCTTTTTACAGTCAAACTATCAGAGCTGGAAATTAACAAGAAGAGGCATAGCTGAGGAATTGAGGAGCAGGTAGAAAGAGGTGACCTTGCAGATCATTTCAAATTCTTTAATAATTTCAAAGAGTAATCAGAATAAGATAACTGGAGATCCAATTCTTTAGAGAGATATTCAAATTCATCTGTCCCTTACAGGAGCCTAAGGAGCTCAGGAAAACCATTATTAATTTAGGCAATTAGAGAACTTTGAATGTAATATCCAATACATTTAAAAAAAAAAAAAGTCCCAAGAGTGCAGACCACAGCTTTGGAAATCTTCTTTTTTATAGCATTTAGAATGAAGAAAGGTCATTTCTTAGATGTGCTAAATAGAAGATTGTAATTTTAAACTGGTAATTTTAATGAGAAGTAGAGTTTTCATAAAAGGAAGTTAACGCTTGAATGAGTTTGAAATGAAATTACAGGTGCATGTTCTGTCCATGATGGTATTTTTAAATGAATCTAAATTCCCAATACTACTTCTAGCTTTACCATACTTTCACAAAAAACTACAGAATATCTTTGCCTGCATCTCCTCTTCTCCTTTCTCAATGACATTAAACAAGGCAGGAGCCTGAGAGATAATATATAAAGAAAGGGGTTTGCCTTGCATCCAGCTAACCAGGTTTGATCCCTGAAAACGCATATGTTTCCCCCCAGCACTGTCAAAAGTAACCACTGTACAAAGAGTCAGGAATAGTCCCTGAGCACTGCTGGGTATGATCCAAATCCCCCACTCAAAATACACTTAGCAAGACAACTTATCCCTTCTCACATGAGACATCTTAGCTCCCAGTAAAGTCTGATCCATATCTAAAGATAAGCAAAGAAAACATCACATAGAGACTTTCCCCAAATCCAAGACAGAGAGAGGAAGACAGGTGGAGGAGGGGATATTTATCAAGCAAACCCATAACTTGGAGTTGTGGAGGAGTTTTGATTAATCTTATGCCTTCTGCTTTATACATTTTCCAGCAGATCCAAGAGGTCCCTTGAGAAGTTTTGAACAGCAGCACCAAAAGGGCCAGAGAGACGTTCTCCAACTTATCTCAACATTGGTCACCAGAAATGTTTCTAAAAGGCATCTTGGCCCTATTCTCATAGAATCTTATTTTATTGGTTTGGGTTGTGAATTGGGCATTTACATTCCCTGGGCTATTCTAACACTTGGTCAAAGCTGGAAACAGCAGAGTTTCTGTCTAAGAAGAAATACCAACAGAGAGCTATGAGAAAGACTTCAAAAGTATCCTGGGAAGAAAGAGGTGAAGCAGCACCAGTACAACTGGAGTCAGTCAATTCTGTTAGGTTAAACACCACATCCTATGAGATTGAAAAAAATGATGTGAGTACTGAGCAGTGGAGCTGTTCTTTGTTGCCAAGTTACCAGTGTATTGAATACCTGTATTCAAGTGGGAATATCAGACACTCAGAAGAAAAGCATATGGCATCTGTAAATTCATTCTTGTCATTCAAGTTTATTGATTTTTACTTTAGGAAACAGAGAGATCAGAAGTCACTCATCTTGTTTAGGGAACCAATATTTACCTTAATTCCTAGCCTGCTGCTATAACCATTCCTCCTAAAAATCAGTGATCTCCTTCCCTATCATAAAAAGTCATTCAGGTGGCCCATGCTTCAGTTAAAAATACACAAACACCTTCTGTCTTTATTGTAGTAGAGTCTCAGCTTATTCAGCTTTATAACTTGTGTCAATTGTTTCCTTAAATAAGTAGCATAGGCATCGCACCATGGACTGGTGACTTGGCAAATGAGAAACAGCCTACTATGCACACAACCATAGTGTTTTTTGATTTGCTGTCATTAGATACTACTATGTGTTCTTTTCCTCATTTTTTCTAGAAAAGAAAAGACCCCAAAAATTATTGAAAGTTTTCTGACCCCTAATTGTTTTAGAAAGTCAAAATGATTGAAACACTACTAGCTTTGGCAAATTCTGAGTAGCTGGACTACTTGAAAGGTGAGTTTAGTCTAACAGGAGCTATAAGATGGCTCCTAGCTCGGGGCTTACAACCCAAAAACATAATGAAACACAGTAGTAATATTTCACAGGAGTTACAAGAAGGAAATTCAGAAGGCATGTTGTGGTCATCACCTCTTGATCTGCCCAGAAGGGAAGGGGAAGGAAAATTTCCCCAACATTAACTGGAAGACATGCCAAACAAGTCCACAGTCCTATTTTATCTCATATAGGTCAAGGGTTTACACAAAAAGCTGTTTAATTTCTTGAGTCATTTTGTTCCAGAGTCATATTCTGTTTGGGTAAAAATTAGACATTAAAGGAAAACCCCAGAACTGTCACTATAACATGACACCCAGGAACTCCATTTATTTTCTCTGAGAGGGGCTAAGCCCAGGTCAGTGACTAGGCCTTTTAAGGACCATATGGATCGGTGAATCTATAAAGACCAAAAGTTCCAGGAAAAATACCAATTTCCAGCATGACCTGGAGCTCATTGACTTGTTTTCTTCCACTTACACATTTGTTCATTAGATCTGTCCTTAAACAAATATTTGTGATCATCATGGTTATCAGGGTGGGGAGGGAAACTCAACCCGGCCCCCTCCAAGGGGCCCCAGCAAGGACAGCCAGACGCGGGGGCAGGAGACTCTGCACTGTTCTCTTCCGGGAGCTGGGTTTTATAGTCTCTGGGTCTTGACCGTTGATGGGATTACACGGCGCTGGGAGTCAAATGGTGGGTGTGATCCCTGCCTACTGGAGCTCCGGCAGCTGAAGACCTCCAGAACCAGCTACCATCATGCTGAGACTACTCTTCACATGCATGAAGGTACCGGCAGAGGAAAAAGGCATGCGGGTCCCAGGGCTGAGATCTCCAAGCCTGCTCAGATCGGGGCTGAGCATCCTCCACTCAGATCTTCCATCTTCCAGTAGGTAGCGGTCACACCCACCATCTGACCCCCATCTCCGTGTAATCCCATCAACGGCCAAGACCCAGAGACTATAAAACCCAGCTCCCAGAAGTGACATCTTATTATCTCATTATTTCTTTGGACAACCTGGCAGGTTACCAAATGTTACCTGCCTACATGGCAGAGTCTGGCAAACTCCCCGTGGCGTACCCAATATGCCAAATTCCAGTAACAATGATGGGTCTCATTCTCCTAATCATGAAAGAGCCTTGGATACAGCATTTTTTAAAATCTCAGGGCTAGGACGAATAGACATTACTGGGGCCTGCTCGAGGCAATCAACAAACAGCAGGATGATCGTGATCATGATCATGGTTATCACTGCTCAGGACAAGAATTTGGGCCTTAGAAAGCTATCAGTCTAATAGCAAAAGTATCTCCAGGTGCGATAGCACAGAAGTATCAACAAAAAGCTTTAGGAATGCTTCACAGAGATGAGAGAGAGAACTATGGAACTCGTCATATCTTTGGTGTTTTTTTCCTAGAGCAACACTCCCCCCCCCCCACACACACACATGCACACACACACACACACATACACACACACACACACACATTACAAACACAGAATCTCCCTACCTATTTGTTTCCTCCTTTTCCTAATTTTTCATTTCATTAAGAAAAGTAAGAGTTATAAAGAAATACACCTAGCTAGCTCAACCCAGAGTCAGTGACAGATAAAGTCCTGCCACAAACCACAACGAACCTGCCAAAGTTTGTGCAACTTTGCTCTTTCTCTTTATCCCTAAAATTTTAGGACTTTTCGGTTAGCAAAAACTTAAAGACTGACCTGAGACCCATTGTTTAAAGGATGTAGCAACCTCTCTCTGGAAAAAAATGGCCCCACTGTATTCTCTTGACTCTGATTCTATCAAAGTGGAACTTAGGAAACACCATTGTATTAATAAGGTTCCCTGGCCCCTGGATAGACAGTACAGGTCAGTAGAGACTGAACAACAGAGACATTCTTGACCTTTAGCTTCCTTTTCTTCATTACCATTCTAAAAACACACCCCAAAGGTATTTTCTCACCATTTTCTAGACATGTGACATGCATTCATTCTATGTTCATTATATTCTCCCTGACCATCATTCTCCCTCAGTTTTCTGAAAAACTACTAGAATATGTATACACTTGTTATCTCACTCCTTCTATACTGAACATCAAACCAGATTTCTACTCCTTCTTTTAGAAGCTGTTTTCCAGTCTGTGCATGTGGACAACCTTCCACCTTAGTTGATTGCAATGTGAATAAGTCCCCTCTTTTCTATTCATTTTTGTGCATTTTTGATGATCACAACATAATGAAACAGTAATAACACTTACAGAACCTGGATAGAAAAGTCTTAGGAGGTGGTACATCCAGGACACAAGCTCCCCAACTATGACCAGGTAGGGAGGAAATCAAGACAACTTTCTCAACTTCTTTCTATTTGGATTATCCCACTGATGCTTCCCCGTAGCTGGAAACATACCAACACCCAAGGGAAGGAAATCCATTAATAAATCCTATAAGTAAGCTCAGAGGGATCTCAGCTGATTGAAGAGCAGAAAGTAAATTGGGAGATGCAAATAGAAACTATCCACGTCAAAATAGGGAGGGGTAATAAATTCCATTGTTCTATATTCAATTCAAGGAATGAATGAGCCTTCACTCCTATAACCCTTAAATTTTTGAAACATGTTTTCCAACCATTTTCCCATATGATGCTCAATTTTATCTTCTTGCACAGAGGAAAAGCCACAGGCTTAATTCTACAAGGGACAAGAAAGATCAGGCTGAGCCTTGGCCTCAGGGAACTCACAAGTAGTGTGGGGACAAAAAGTCATTGCACAAACATGTAATGCATAAAACATGAAGTTGCAGGTGCCCAAAGAAAGTGTTGACTTAGTGCTCTGGAGGAAATGAGAAGGAAACAGAGCAGATCCTGACATCTGGCAATTGATCTGACATTCACAACTAGATCATATTGTTCTCTTCTGGATGTAAACAATCCCATGCAATCTCATGTATCAGACAAGGTCATGCTGAGATGATATAATTAAACAAAAGTAAACTAATTCTGCAATCCACACAGCACCTACCATGCCCTTTGGACCAGATGAGTGACTGCTGCTCCATACTAATCACAGCTTTATTCTGACTCTAGACTGCTTTTCCTTTGCGAAAAAATGTATTAAGATATCCAGTTATAAAATTGTTCCTGCTTGCTGTAAAACACCCCAACTAGAACATCTACTTCCTTAGATGCTTCCCCAACTTATCCAACAAAGCCTAACTTTACTCGGGTAGTGTTTTTCTAAGTGAAAGACATCCTCTATTCCCCCATGGGAATATAAAATATAAAAAATTTTTATATAAAAAATATAAAAAATTCTCTTTCTAGCAGAATTGAGTAAGAAATCCAGCTTATCAACTAGAAGTATGATCCTGATGGCATGCAGTTGAAAGGCACCATCACCGAGAAGAAATAGATTTCACAGAAGTATCCACAACACTTCATAGAGAGATGGAGTCTGGGGCTAGGCAGAGGTAATGAGTCTTTACTTCTGGGCAGTGTAGAATCTGCTATGAGTGAAAATCTTTAGCTGTTTCTATACAGGAAGTAGAAACTTCACGAGAGCACCATTAAGAGGATGAAAGACGTTCATGCACTCATGCTGCTCCCTGAAAGAGACACAACAGAAGTTGCATTTAAAAAAAAAAAAATCCATTTAGGGCATGGAAGCTCAAAGGGTTGAGCAGAAGTTTTTCATGAAAGAGATCCAGATTTAATTCCCCAGAACTGCATCATGCTCTGACTACCACTCAGCTCCAAGCCAGGAGTAACCCCCAAGATGACTGTGTGCCTCCCTCCCCAAAATATTCAGTAGGTTAAATTGAAAGGGTGACTGAAAAGGAGTAAATAACTTAAACCATAAAACTTGGTGAGGCTATATACCCCCAGAAGAGCTTGGAGCTCTCCTTTGTTTCATTCTTTACAAACCCAACAAGTTCAGCAAAAGGGAAGGAGCCTAAAAAAACTCTCCATCTCAGTTTTGTTTGCTGATGCCAAAATGGGAGGGAGCAGCAACTCTCCTTGCCCTTGGCCAAAAAGCACTTAAAGGAAAGCATTGGAGAGCAGATGAAATAGCTACTTTAAGAAATATTGCACACAGATGTCTGAAGAGGAAATTAGTCTAGAGTTTGTGAATTAAATTCTCTTTCAGTCATACAAGATGTATTTTTAATTAATGGAAAAGACTTTGGTAGAATGGATTTGCTTTTACAAAGGGAAAGTGTGAGAGAAGAAGGAATTGTTTAAATGTGTTTTCTTGGTGCTTCCTCCAAAGGACCTTGAATGAGAAGGAAAATCTAAATATAAGCTAAATGTGAGTTATAACCAATTTCTAGTTTGTGATGTTTTATTTAACAATATCTGCTTCCTTTGCCATTTGATAGAAAAACTTTTAATTCCAGTAGATTCCTAATCAGCCCTCAGCACTACTCTAAATACCCTAATTAGCACCTATGAAAAGTGGCTCAAATTTGAACTACAAAATGTACAAAATGCTAAATAATAATTTGTGAATTTGCTACACTTCAAATTTTCAAATTGACAAGGATGCCTTCTGGATTTTATGAATGTTGCATGCCATGTATAATTATGTTGGATAATCAAAACTTACCCAGTACCCCACATACACCCCACCAGCCCATGATGAATGGCTTGAAACAGGCTCTATTTCACATTTTTATGTGAATTATTCAAGAACTAGACTTTCTTTCACTTCTGTTTGGGCCCATACATACATATTTATCAAAACCCTTTGCAACTCTGACACCATATACTTTAAGACACTATCCTATTTGTAGGTAATCAGCACTTCATGAATATTAGATTTCTACCTTAATTTTGCTGGTGTGGCTTCCTTCTTTGTAGGAAAAGGTCAGATCTCGATCATGTGAGTTCTCAAAAAAAGAAGCAGGACAAATCCTGCCCTGGTAAGGTATATTGTATCATTTAGATAATCAAACACATTTCTCATATATATGTGGTCTTCATTCACAGATCTTGATTCACAAATCTCCAAATTCTTGGAATTTTCTCAGCATTCAGAATGACAAAGTTATCTCTAATTATGTAAATGATGTTACCTTGGAGGAAGCACTGGAGAAAAGAGACTGATTGTCAGGAGAATCAACAATATGTCTAGAGGAATAGAATTTCCAGGAAGGTCAGTCAATTGAGCTCAACTGTTAATGGCAAATAATTTAATCAATTTTACCCATTTAATTAAATTTCCATAAAGGTCCAAAAAGGAGGAACTCAGAGAGTTTCCATGTCATTGAATACAAAGAGATTGGGGGTGGGGGGAGGGTGGCTGGAGCAATAGCACAGCGGGTAGGGCATTTGCCTTGCACGCGGCCGGCCCCGGTTTGATTCCCAGCATCCCATATGGTACCCTGAGCACCATCGTGGGTGATTCCTGAGTGCAGAGTCAGGAGTAGCCCCTGTGCATTGCCAGGTGTGACCTAAAAAAGAAAAAAAAAAAGAAGAGAGAGAGAGAGATTTGGGGAGAATGACATACACAGAGAGTGCATAGAAGCCCAGTTTCCCCATACAAATGGAAGATAGTTTTGTCTCTCTATGGTTTATTATAGTCTCTTTATGTTGTTCATTTTCACACTTTTCCGTTTCACATCTTTGATTTTTCTTTTGTTCCTCCTGTCTCTCTCTCTGTCTCTGTCTCTTGCTATCTCTCTCCTTATATTATTCTCATCCAGTTCACAATTTGCATTATTCCACTATGTTTATTCAACTATCTTTTACTTCAGTCCTTTCCAAAAGGACCTTTGGAGCATTAGAAACAATGCAGAAACAAACACATAGATCTGCTAATTCTACCCTATGTTAAGGTGGAAAAACAAGTTCAGGTGTAAGGTTCCTTGGAACCCTGAGGGAAATTCCAGAGCTAAACTCTGCTAATTAGTAACTCTTCCTTACCTTCCCCCTCCCTGGAAAAGCCTTGAGATGTAAATTCTGTCTCCATTTGTTGACTCTTCCCAATTGGGATGTAGATTCTGTCTCCATTTGTTGATCCTTTCTTATTGGGATGTAAATTCTGAAACCATTTATTGGCCCTTCCTTATCTGTTACCTCTGTTAGGAACTTTTCCCTTATCCACCTCCACCAGAATGTAGGAGCCATGAGCTGAGAATCAAAGGGAGCCAGGTAATAACCAAACATCTGAGTTACCAGATACCCACTAGCCACAATGCCTATGTATGTAAATGCTGATCTTTGAATCTATAGGCTAAGGAGTGATATACTTTTAAATGGATTGGTTAAGAGAGTATATGTTGTTACAAATCTATCGGCTATGAAATGTGCGGGCTTTGCTGTAACGGCCAGTGAAGGCCTATATAAGATCCCCTTTGGAGAAGTTCGGGGTCTTACCTGATGGCTTGACCCTGGCTAGCCATCTCAATAAATTACCTGCTTGCTGATTGCATTCCTGCGTGGTCCTTGCTTGCGGTCGGAGATCCAGAGTCGTGCCCTAACAGAAGGAGGGGATAGTCACTCCCTTAAGGGGCATGAAGTATAACCATATTTCTAGTCATGGACATAGAACTTTTCCTCATGTACAAAGGTAAGACCAAAGTGGATTAAAAACCTCAACATCAGACCAGAATCCATAAGGTACATTGAAGAAAAAGTTAGCAAAACCCTCCATGACATTGAAGCTAATGGTATCTTCAAAGATGTCACGCCACTGGCCAAGCAAGTGAAAACAGAGATAGACAAATGGGACTATCTTAAACTAAGAAGTTTCTACATCTCCAAAGAAACAGTGACCAAAATACAAAGGCAGTCTACAGAATGGAAAGGATATTTTCCCAATACACGTCCGACAAGGGGTTGATATCAAGGATATACAAGATATTGGTTGAACTCCACAAGAAGAAAACATCCAACCCCATCAAAAAATGGGGCGATGAAATGAACAAAAACTTTCTCAAAGAAGAAATCTGAACGGCTAAAAGGCACATGAGAAAATGCTCTACATCATTAATCATCAGGGAGATGCAGATCAAAACCACAATCAGATATCACTTCATACCACAGAGACTGGCCCACATCCACAAGAACAAAAGCAATGGGTGCTGGCGCGGATGTGGCGAGAAAGGGACCCTCCTTCACTGCTGGTGGAAATGCCGACTGGTTCAGTCCTTTTGGAAAACAGTATGGACGATTCTCAAAAAATTAGAAATCGAGCTCCCATTTGACCCAGCAATACCACTCCAGGAAATATATCCCAGAGAGGCAAAAAAGTATAGTCGAAGTGACATCTGCACTTGTTTGTTCATTGCAACACTCTTTACAATAGCCAGAATCTGGAAAAAACCTGAGTGCCTGAAAACAGATGACTGGTTAAAGAAACTTTGGTACATTTAACAATGGAGTACTCTGTAACTGTTAGAAAAGATGAAGTCACAAAATTTACATACAAGTGGTACTACATGGAAAGTATCATGCTAAGTGAAATGAGTCAGAAAGAGAGGGATAGACATAGAAAGATTGCATTCATCTGGGGAACATAAAGTAACAAAACAGGAGACTAACACCCAAGAATGACCGAGATTAGTACCAGGAATTTTGCTACATGGCTTGGAGGCCAGCCACACATGCTAGGGGAAATGGGAGCTCAGATAGAGAAAGGAGCACCAAATAAAGGGTTTGGGAGGATCCTCCTCCCAGGACGGGAGAAGCATGCTTAAAGTAGACTATAGACCAAACATGATTGTCACTCAATGCTTCTTTTGCAAACCACAACACCCAAAAGGTGAGAGAGAACAAAACGGAATGCCCTGCCACAGGTGAGGTTGGGACGGGGTGGATGGGGGGTGGGAGGGATACTAGGATCCGTGGTGGTGCGAAATGGGCACTGGTGGAGGGATGGGTACTTGATCATTGTATAATTGAAACCAAAGCACAAAAATTTGTAAGTCTACAACTGTACTTCATGGTGTCTCACTAATATAAAAAAAGAATAAAAATCAATTATGAAAAATAAAAAAAAGAAATTTTCCTCAAGTAAGAATGAATTTTCCTCAATTTGAGTAAGGATGAAATAGTCACATACATAGCCAAGACTGCAGAGGCAGAGTTCAGGGTTTTCCATGTCTCCCATTGACTTCCATCAACAATAAACATGAGAAGCAATGATCATCCTTCCTTTTTCCAGACCTTACACACAGGCAAGCAATTCTTCAAATAGCAGCCAAGTTGACTCCCAAAAGAAGAGAACATTCTCTACCCAAGTAATTAAAATAGTTCATTCTTCTGCTTCACTTACCTCTAACATCAGCTTTAGGGTATGAAGCCACTACATGAGGTGAGTGATGGAACAGGAATAATCCCGCTGGGTATAGCAAAGGCCTCACTGACTTTTCTTCCACAAAAGACAATAGTGCAATGACAAAGGAAATAAAATAGCACCCATCCACGTTGATGCTGAGGCAGGGAAAGCCAAAGAACAGAGGAAGCGTTCTGGAATAAAGCCCCTTTGACTGTTTTCTTCTCTCTTCTTCCTAAGTATTTTGCAAACCGCAGTGTTTTTAGCTTCACAACGCTAATTGAGGAATTTCAGTTTACTTTACTGTTACTTGCTTGATATTGAAATGAGGTAAGGAATAGGTACTTGGTGAATTTAGTTGATGTTAAGTAAATTGAGTGCGTTTTGTGTAAATAAAATCTTTTTAAAAAATATTTATCCTAAAGTTAGAGATTAAAATGAGGAAAGCCATCCATATTCAGACAACATTCTTCTAAGATCTAAAAAAGTCAATGATAAAGTTTGTTTGGAGTCATAAAAGACCATGAATAGTCAAAGCCATAGTGAAAAATAAGAAATTGGAAGGTATTTTATAACCTAATTCAGAAGTGTAATTTTTGATATAGGAGCTGAGAACATGAAATGGAGTAAATATAGCTTCTTCAACAAATCATGCTGGGAAAACTGGGTAACTACAGGTAAGAAATTAAAGCTGGATCCATACCTTAAACCACACACAAAAGTCAACTGACAGTGGGTCAAAGACCTTAAGATCCAACCAAAACCTATAAGGTACATTGAGGAAAATATAGCCAGAGTACTTAAAGAATTGGACCTCTAAGATATCTTCAAATATCTAATACTACTGGCAAAGGCATCACAATAAAAAATAAACATATCAAATTAAAGAGCTTCGTATGGCAAAAGAAATACAGGATAAAACTAAATGACAGCTAACTAAATAAGGAAAAAATGCTTGCATTCAACACATCAGAAAAAGGTTTAATATCCATAATATGTAAAGTTACAAAGATAAAAAACAAAAAATGCAAAAACCCTATCAAAATATGGAGAGAGAAAATGAGCAGACACTTTTAGAGGAAGACAAACAGATGTCCAGTAGGCACATGAGAAAATGCTCACCATAACTTGTTATCAGAGAAATCCAAATCAAGACATCAATGAGATACATCTCATACCAGTGAAGTGGTAGCACTGTCTACTGTAGCACTGTCTTCCCATTGTTCATCGATTTGCTCGAGCAGGCACCAGTAACGTCTCCATTGTGAGACTTGTTGTTACTGTTTTTGACATATCGAATACATCACGGGTAGCTTGCCAGGCTTTCCTGTGCGGACAGAATACTCTTGGTAGCTTGCTGGGCTCTCCAAGAGGGGAGGAAGAATCAAACCCAGGTTGGCTGTGTGCAAGGCAAATGCCTTACTTGATGCATATAAAAAAAATAGTAGGAACAATCTGTGTTAGATGTGAGGATTTGGCGAAAAAGGAATTTTTATCTATGCTGGTGTGAATGTGGTCTGATACAAGCCCTGGGGAAAACAGTATGGAGAGTTCTCAGTAAACTTAAAATTGAACTGCCTTATGAGCCAGCAATACCATACCTATTTTGGGCTTCTATCCCCAGGACATAAAAACACTCTATCAAAAGGATGTATGCACACCAATATTTATTCCTGCACTCAGTAAAATAGCTAAGATATAGACTTAACCTAGGTGCCCAATGACAGATGAAGGGATTATGAAAATGTGGTGTATATACACACAATGCAATACTATGCAACTGCAAAGAATGATGAAATCATGCAATGTGCTGCAATGTGGTTGGAACTGGAAGATATCATGCTGAATGAAGTAAACCAGAAGACAAATACAGGATGATCTCAATTATCTGTGGTATATAAAATACTGGATGAGGAAATGAACGATAGTAAAAGAGGGATGCCCTGATCCCCCCCTTTACCCCAGTGTTTAGAGAAGAGAAGGACAAAGAAGGAACAAAACCAAGGGGGCTAGAAGAGCACTGGAAGTAATGGATGGAGAGGCATCATGACTTCGGTTATACTGGTGATATGGGTAAATGGTTTAGCTGTCATCCAAATCACAGACTCAACAGAACTGGAACATGAGATCTAAACTGCAATCACAAATTTTGTAATGTGCTTTTCTTTTGATAGTTGGGATGGGGTAGGGATTGGTGTAGGTGGTGTAGGGAGGGAATTATGGGAACACTGGTGGAGGGAAGTCAACACTGGTGGTGGGATTGGTGTTGAAATACTATATGCCTAAAACTCAACAACAATAACTTTATAACTTGCAGTTGAAAATGAAAAAATTAAGTGGGGGAAGGTAACAATGCTATTATCACATATCATAGCAAATGTCCAAACTCTTCCTAAGACTGGGGAGGTGTATAAAATGAAGAAGATAAGATGTTTAACTATCTCCCCATTCTTGGCTACCAAACGGCAGATTGAGAAGAATGGGTCTTTGGCACACCATATGAATACTATGATAATATAATAATTTATAAGAACTAGGTTGTAAAAAAAAAGTCTTTAGCTAGGCACAGGAATGAGGGTCAAGTGTTCTGAAAATAAAATAAATAGAGGTTTTGAGGGTAACCCAAACAGATGGCACCTTTATCCCAGAGAATCAATGATTATAATAAATGTGGGGTATCTAAGTGGATTAATGAGAGGCTGCATAACTTCTTTAGCATTAAAATAGAACCTCTCCAGAATCTGCATAAAAGATGGAAGTATTTGAGATAAGGTTCTATGTGAAACAAAAAAAATCAATGAAAATTCCTATGAAATTCAATTCCTATGAAAATTCTGTCCAAACCACAACTAATTTCTAAGATGAGGGTGATGGCATTTGAGATTGTTACAGAACAATCACAAAACACACGTCCAAAACTTCTGGAACTGTGAGAGTGCAGAGTGGACCACCCCTCAAGGACAGAGAACAGAGCCAATAATGCAAATCACATAGCGAGGTTTATTGTTCCAGTCAACTGGGGTCCAAGTATCCGCCCAACGCAGCAGGCTTGAACAAGGACCCCGAGCACTAGGTTCAGCAAGTTCTTATACTTTCATTTTGGCAAGTAATCATTACTCAGCAATTTTCTATTACTACACATATATTTTGTTGTTGTTGTTTTGGACTGCAACATCCAGCCCACCTCCCTGACAGTTACATTCCCAAGACCTAATCTTATTCCAGAGATGTAATCTTTGACAAAAGCATCTGTTTTTTCTGCTTTTCTTGTTCCCAGAATAAGCCTAGGTCACTCAGAAGACCACAAAGTCTGTCATGTCAGTTCTCCAGCTAAGTGGGTCCTAACAGAACATTCTTCTGGTTCTCTCTATACCACCTCCTTCTACTGTTCACAAGTTGAAGCAGATGGAGATTCTCAACAGAAACTAGAGCCTATGGGACCCGGTATGGCTGAAAGAAAGGAAATACAGGGCAGAATGCTCCAACCAGCTATCCCTCTACGTCTGTACTTGCAGGATTGTTTTAGCCATGATCAAAACAGGGGAGGACTTGGAGAGCAAGACTATGGAAAACTTCTTTCTCCCATTGGATACAAAATAACTGCTACTCAGAGTTTCCTTCAGAAACATTCCAGAAACAAATTCCGTAGAATCATCTCCATCTTGCAAGGTCAATTTCCATTCTTGACAAATACTGTGTTTTGTTTGCATGGGTCCTAATACTCCTCATATAGTAGCACAGTCTCTTAGAAAGATTCTCAATGTTTAAGTACAGCCATTCCTTACCATTTATATGGAGAACTGTCATTCAGGAGAGCCCTCTTGGTCTTGGAGTTCCATATCATATAAAAGCTGTCTGAAACTACTTGAATCAGTTCTGGTTCCTGAGCTCATCCACAGGAAAATCAAGAGAAAAAGAAGGCAATTCTGGTGTGGAAAGAATGTATTTGGAAAGACAAAAAAAAATTTATCAGATGTAAATTTTCTTATCTGAGGAAACAATATGAACAGTCTCACAGACTTTTCTTGTTGGTATGCTGACAAAAAAATAAAATAAAAAAGAATGTCAAGAGCTTGGGAAATACCAAATGTCCAAACAAAAATACTAGGAGCTCTTAAGATGAGGGTGAAGAATACAACAATGGGGCTGGAGAATTACAGTGGATAGGGTATTTGTCTTGCTCGTGGTTGGCTCAGGTTCAATCCTGGCACCTCACACAAGTCCCTTGAATATGCAAAGAGCGGTCCCTGAGTGTGGAGCCAGGAGTAAACCCTGAGCATTGCCAGGCATGGCCCCCCAAGCGATAGCATAGCGGTAGGGCGTTTGCCTTGCACACAGCCAACATGGCCGACCTGAGTTCGATTCCTCTGCCCCTCTCAGAGAGCCCGGCAAGCTGCCGAGAGTATCTCGCCTGCACAGCAGAGCCTGGCAAGCTCCCCGTGACGTATTCGATATGCCAGACACAGTAACAACAAAGTCTCCAATGGAGACGTTACTGGGCCCACTCGAGCAAATCGATGATCACCGGGAGGGCCTTTACTTACTAATATAATGATGGTAATAACTTTTCACTCACAACTCTCACTGCTTAAAGGATCTATGAGGAGACTTTTTCTAAACAGTGATAAATGAGTGTCTTTGTTTTCTAGACTACTCAGTGTATCATGTTATAGGCTGGGCGGCTTCAAATACAGAATTCTATTTTCTCATTCTTGAAGCTAGAAATCTAGGATCAAGGTAGGGTCGGTTTATTCTGAGGCCTTTTTCCTTGGCTTTCAGATGATCACCTTTTCTTTGCCTTAACATGATCATCTTGCTATACTTCTGTCTCCTGATCTCTCTTAAAATGCAACAGTAATTTTGTTCATGCCTATAAATTTATTTTTCCTTATCTCTTTAAAGTAACTATTTCTTGGCCAGAGAGAGAGAGTACAGGAGGTAAAGCTTTTGCCTTGCACAAGACTCACTAAAAGTTAATCTCAGTCACCACATAGCATCCCCTGAACCGCAGGAGTGCCTTTGAGCACAGACCTAAGAGTAGCATCTGAGCACAGCCAACTGTTGTTTGAAAACAACAACAACAAATTTCTAAAGCCATATTCTTGAGTATTGGGAGTTAGGATTTTAGCAAATAAATTTTATAGTCCGTTAGACTGAAGGTAAATAGGAAAAAACTAGTGGAGTATATAGTAATATGGTTGAAATTTTAAATGGCTACAGAATCCAAGAAGATAGAAAATATTTGTAGAGCTGACAGGTAAATAAAGTAGAGAAGGCAGTGATCCATAGCGTTAACAGATTCTGTCATAAAAGAATCAAATCTAGTATGGCCTATCTTTCTGATTTTTAGAGAAACCAGAATTTTGCTTTCTTGAGGTATATCTTGATTTTTAAGTAGTATCAATATATTTTTTATTTTTATAAATTCGCCTCTTTCGGAGAGCCTAGCAGGCTACCGAGGATATCCCGCCCGCACGGCAGAGCATGGCAAGCTCCCCATGGCGTATTCGATATGCCCAAAACAGTAACAACAAGTCTCACAATAGAGACATTACTGGTGCCCGCTTGAGCAAAACAATGAACAACGGGACAACAGTGCTACAGTGCTATTAATTTTTTTATTTTTATTTAGGGTCCACACACAGAGATGCTCAGGGCTTACTCCTCCCTCTGTGCCCAGGGAAAGCACCTGGTATTTCTTAGGGTAAGATTCAGTTCTGCAGATCAAACCACATGCAAGCCAAGCTTCTTTACTGTCTCACTGGTCCTTTAATAATTTTTTAAACAATGGGTAGAGACCAGGGCGTTTTTCTTTCAGCTGGCTGACCTGGGCTTGATCTCTGACATCTGATATGGTCCCCCAACTCCTGCCAGAAGTGATCCCTAAGCACAGAGCCAGGAATAATCCCTGAGTGCTGTTGGTGTGGCCCAAACACAAACAAACAAACAAACAAACAAACAAACAAAAGGCTTGCTCTTCAAGCCTGTGTTCTCCCTTGAATGCTTGTTTCACTTGCTTGTCTCTATGCCTCTTTGCTTGCTTATTTCCACTCTGGAGAACTTGTACTTCTTAAACATGTATTTCTTTCCTTCTCTCCCCTCACAAATTTTATATAAGTTTCAGTAAAAACTGTTGCTTCACCAAATAAATTAAAAGTAAACAATGGGAAAAATGTATTTTTTTATACTTTAAGTGTAAATAAATGTATTTTTTTACACTTAAAAACTTGATCTAGCCTAGAGTTCACCATCACGCTGTCTTTAAGATGACCAGGAGACTCTGTATAGAGTGAATCATCAGCATACATGTAGCCCGTTCATGAGAAAGTTACTCCCAGGTTCAGATGTGTTTTTAAAAGCTGATTGTTAGTGAGCTGGAAAGAAAAGGAATAAAACCCATTATGATTACTCAAAGAAAGCATTTCTAATTCATGGATCATTTACTATTGATTATCGAAACAAATGCTGTTGTGCATGCCCTATAGCTGGCTTTAAATCCTCTATATCTTTGGAGTTTTTAATTTATTTGGATGCACTATAATAAGCAGCACATGACAATTACTTCCTTCAGTACTCCGTATAATCAAGATAAATTATCTTGCTATTGATGTAAATGGGATATGAAAATCTATAGAGTTCTCCTGAGGAACATAAACTTTCCATTATGCTCACCACTTTTGAATTTTGCAGCAAAATCATTTTGGGGTCAATCAAAAATACATTCCCCCAACTTTTGTTGTCATTCATCTGAGTCACTTTCAGAAATAATTATCAAACATTATCAATGAAGAACTATTTTCAAGTTGCTATTAATACTTACACCTTGTAGAATTTTTATGCCCTCAGACCTGGTATCATTTGGTATTCACAGGTGTCTTATTATAAATGTATTTACATATTATCCATATTTATTTACAATTTCTTTTCCCCATTGCCAAACAATCTCTTATGAAAATCAAAGTACAATTAATCATATATGAGTTTTTTATAAACACAATGAGCTACATTAGCATTATTTCCCTTTCTCATCTTTTCCATTAAAGAAGTTTGTCTCTGTTGCCAGTTTTTCTCCCATGGTTTATTTTACTTCTGCCTAGAGTCCTTCCTGCCTTCCTGAGTCTTTGTTATTCAGGCCCTGCAGTCTGGAGTCTCCTGTCAGCAGGAATGACAGAATTTTCCTTCCTGGGAAGTCCCTTCAGTGCTAAACCCTCTGGCAACCTAGAATTCTTTTATGCATCTAATCACTGTATCTGATTCTATCACTTAATTCACTGTCTTTTCATTTAACATATTATTTATGAAAGTTTCTTCTTTACAGAAGATGTTGTCGTCTTTCAATCATACATGGTAAGTCATTCCTTGTCAACCTTAATTCTCCTTCTAAAATGAGAAGCAAAGAGGAGTTGAGGAGTGCAGGAGGAGAAATGGTAGCCTCAGAAATTACCAAACATTAAAATGATTATCATTATTTTTAATATAGCTTTTCAGTATTTTACAAATTGTTTAAGTTGAGCACATATACTTTATTTTACTTTACTACAGAGCAGAGTTTGTGGGTCTGGAGAGATAGTACAGTGGGAAGGGCATTTGCCTTGCACACAGTTGACCTGGATTCAATCCCCAGCATCCCTTATGTCTTTGTTGTTTGTTTGTTTGTTTTGCTTTTTGGGTCACACCCAGCGATGTACAGAGGTTACTCCTGGCTCATGCACAAAGGAATTACTCTTGGCAGTGCTCAGGGGACCATATGGGATGCTGGGAATCGAACCCAGGTCAGCCGTGTGCAAGGCAAACATTCTACCCACTGTGCTATTGCTCCAGCCCTGCCAACACCCCTTATAGCACCACCAGGAGTAATTCCTGAGTGAAGAGCCAGGAGTAAGTAACCCTAGAGTCAGGTGTGACCCGAAAAGCCAAAAAAAACACAAAAAAGCAGAGTTTGTGGAAAATTATACACAAATTATATTAGTAAATTATATTACTAATTTAATGCACTAAATTATATTAGTTTTATTAGAGGTGTGGTCCCATAAAAAGCCAGAAAGAAAAAGGAAGAAGATGAAGCCAGGGTGGAAGCTGAGGGTCAGGTGAAGAGGAAAACCATATATTCAGAGGAGGAACTCCAAGCTGTTGAGGCTTTACAATAAAGCACCCTAATGGATAGTCACTCAGAGAAGTCAGCAAGCTGAATGTCTAGGGAAGAGATTTCTAGGGAGGAGCTGGCAGTCTCACTTCGCTCATTCTCCTGCTGGTTAAATTTAGCTCTAACCACATAATCTTAACCAGAACTGCAGTTCACCTTATCAACTCCTCCTCCAGGAGGTTTCTCCAATTGAAAAAGTCAGGATCATCATAGGTTGTTTTCTCCATCTGCCTGCCTACTTTCTTCATTTACCTACTAGAGCCAAATTGGATACAGAATTGTGGAATAGAACTCACAAGCCATAAAACCCACAGAGGCCAGGTCAGTAACAGCAACAGAAATTTAAATCCATGGAAACTACAAAAAGTGTTTAAGACATGACAAGCAGAGAGTATGCACCCATAACTCATAACTACTCAGCTCCAGTACAAGTTGTCAAACCTTCTGTTTCTTCATTTTCCCACTCTTACCCCTGCAAATGAAAAAGTTAAAAATCAAAACTTCCTGGTACGTTCTTCCTTTTTGCTTTCCTCTGTTGATAACAAATGTATTTTTGTTCCAAACACTTGGGGCCAAACAATATGTGTCAGCTGATTGTATATAGACGTCTCTCTGAATGTCCACCGACTTATGACAGCTTCTTTTAAGAATTTTCTCAAGCACAGAAAAGCTTCAGTGTTCCAAGATATGTATTACCTCATGATTATAATAACTCACATTTATGGAACATGTTCCATGCACTACATTCTGTTAAATATTGTATGTGGATTTCAAAATGTAATTCACAGAGCTTCAGAGAAGTCCCTGATACTGAAGGAAGATCAGATGGCTCTTCTTGGAAAATATCCCCTGGTGCCTAGCCCTTTCATTCTAATTTCTCTGGCGTTTTTATTGAAAATATTACTAGCCTTCTGAAGGGACCTAAATTGACCTCCTATGAGAAGACTTACTTCGCTAGAAGTCTCCACTTCTCTGCTCCCACTTCACCTCACCATAGGCTGCCACCACCCTCACCACCAAGTTGAACTCCCTGAAAGAAGGGCCTGTCTTTTAAGTAGATGGGTAATCCCAAGAATATTTTCAATTTTAAAAAATCATGAAACCCATTAATTAGTTACCTTTCTTTGATCCTGAAAGTCTTTGAGAGACTGATTAATGCTATTGGACCTCTCCCAAAAATATGCACCTGTTAAAACAAATGCTTCATCTGATTTCGAAGTGTCTCTTGGGTACGAGCGGATACTGCAATGGGTAGGGCTTTGCCTTGCATGGGGCCAACCTAGGTTCAATCCTCAGTATCCCAAAAGGTCTCCCAAGTCTGCCAAGAGTTTTCCCTGAACATTCTGGGTGTGGCCTGAAAGCCAAAAAAGAAAAAAGTGTGCCTGAAGCTTATCCATGAGACTTACTCAAGACTCCTAATCCACTTCTTCATATATTAGTTACTTCTTTTTTTTTTCCCTTTTTTGGGTCAAGGCAAACGCAAACCCTTGACCCAAAAAGAAAAAAAAAAAGAAGTAACTAATACATGCAGGACTGGAGCGATAGCAAAGCGGTAGGGCGTTTGCCTTGCGCGCAGCCGGCCTGGTCGAGCCAGGTTCAATTCCTCTGCCCCTCTCAGAGAGCAGCAAGCTACAAAGAGTATTTCTCCCACATGGCAAAGCCTGGCAAGCTACCTGTGACATATTCTATATGCCAAACACAGTAACAAGAAGTCTCACAATGGAGACATTACTGAGCCCACTCGAGTAAATCGATGAACAACAGGAGGACCGTGACCATCTTTTTTGGTCACACCCGGCGATGCACAGTGGTTACTCCTGGCTCATGCACTCAGGAATTACTCCTAGTGGTGCTCAGGGGACCATATGGGATGCTGGGAATCGAACCTGGGTCGGCCACGTGCAAGGCAAACGCTCTATCCGCTGTGCTATCACTCCAGCCCATATATTAGTTACTTCTATCCCACAGACCTGACTCCATTTGCATCATGAGTTAGTGGCATATCAAAGACTCCTGATTCTCAGTTTTATCTATGCTCTATGATTTGTTTACACAGGCTAAAAATCAACTTCAGCTGTCCTAAAAGGCGGGAAAGGGAGGGTGAAGTACCAGATTTCAGCTTGAGATGGAAAAAAGTTCTGAAGATGAATGGTGGTAATGGTTGTACAACAATGAAAATAAACTTAATATCAATGTATAATAAAAATGGTTAAAATAATCTTTTTGACATATTTCATATAACAATAAAAGTAAATTTTAAGAAGTTAGGAAGGAAGGAGTGCATTAAAAATGAAGAGTGCATCTTAAGGCATGAGATTACATAAAGAAACCCAGTGGAATCTGTATTGCAAACCACAATGCCTAAAAGGAGAGAGAGAGAGAGAGAGAGAGAGAGAGAGAGAGAGAGAGAGAGAGAGAGAAGAGAGAGAAGAGAGAGAGAGAGCACCTGCCATAGAGGCAGGCTGGGGTTGCTGATGGGAGGGAAACTGGGCACACTGGTGCTGGCAAATGTAGACTGGTGGAGGGATGGGTGCTGGAACACTGTATGACTGAAACCTAATCATGAACAGCTTTGTAAGGGTCTATCTCACGGTGATTCAATTTTTTAAAAAACCACTGGAAACATCTATGTTTTCTCTAATCTCTGTTGCTCTCATTGTGATTTTTCTTTCATCTGTTCTTCAGTTTAAGCTCATTCTATGCCTCTCAAGTTGTCAGTTCCTCTGGCAAGAGACAATTCCAGGCTAAGTGCACATATATCTGATTCAAACAAATATTCCTTGGAGAAAGAGTCTGATTTCCCAATTTGGAACTAATAATAACTGGCTAGAAGGGTGAAGTAAATTTAATGAAGTCAGAGAAAATGGCCATTATGGGGGGTGGGGTAGGGGGAATGTGAATGAGTACAAGGAAATAAAGCAATTAGAAGCAACAAACTGGAGGCTGGAGCAATAGCACAGTGGGTAGGGCATTTGCCTTGCACGCGGTCAATCCAGGTTTGATTCCCAGCATCCCATATGGTCCCCCAAGCACTGCCAGAAATGATTCCTGAGTGTAGAGCCAGGAGTAACCCCTGAGCATCGCCGGGGTGTGACCCAGAAAGCAAAAAAAAAAAAAAGCAACAAACTGGATGTAACACAACAGCACAGATGAAGCTTATAATATTTAGTAGAAAAAGAAGGAAACAGAATGATATATAGACTTGAACTTCTCTATCTTAAAAGAAAAAGACAAATCATGGTAATGTCTAGTTCAAATGTTGAGTCAAGATTAGCTGGTGTGGGGCAGAACTGTGATTCTTCATTTCCAAAAATTTCAAGTGATGTTGTTAGTTCAAGGACTACACTTTGAATAGAACCATGTAAGCTCAAGAGAATATGTTCATTAAAAGCTCGTGACAAATGAACTCTGTTTTATATGTATATGTTTATTTTCCAGAACATATTTTAACCACAAGATGAGTTCCTAGAGAGTGGAAGAGGCACAGGTGTTTGTGGAAAGCAAATGTACACGATGGTATGGGAGCCTTCAAACTAATGTGTGCTGAGAAAGAATATGATAAACTCAAATCTCTGCACTGTTAACCTAAATTATGCAGAGCAAGGAGGGGGAATGACAGGGGCTGGAGCGATAGCACAGCAGGTAGGGCATTTGCCTTGCACGCGGCCGATCCACGTTTGATTCCCAGCATCCCTTATGGTTCCCTGAGCACTGCCAGGAGTAAGTCCTGAGTGCATGTTCCAGGAGTAACCTCTGTGCATCGCCAGATGTGGACCCCCCCCCAAAAAAAGGAGAGAAGGAAGAGAAGGAGGAAATAGTCACAGCCATACCACCCCTGAACACGCCTGATCTCATCTGATCTCGAAAGCTAAGCAGGGTCAGGCCTGGTTAGTACTTGGATGGAAGAAGGAGGGAATAGGGGAGAAGAGAGAAGTGAGGGAGATACAGGAGGAAGAAGGTAAGAATGAGGAAGGAGGGTGAGGGGAGGAGGAAAGAGAGAAAAGGGAAGAAGAGGAGGGGAAATGAGAAAGAGAAAAGATGAGGAGAGAGAGGAGTATAAAAAGGGTGAGGAAGAGGGAGATAATGAAAAGGAAGGTAGAAGGGGGAACAGGATGAAGGAAAGGGGAAAGAGGGAGGAAGGGGTGAGGCATGAGGAAGGAAGAAAAAAGAAGAGAAAAGAGGGAGAAATAGCAGCAGTAGCAGTTATTGGGCTATTTGTTGTTGACCCTACCAGAAATCCCATTACCAGTTTGTCTATGGTCAACTAAACTCATCCTTCAGTTTTCATCATAAATGCCACTTTCTTAGTCACTTATTTTTCCCCTTTTATAGAAACAGTCAGCCTGCCTCTCTCTCTTTCTCCCTCTCTCTCTCTTCCTCTCTCAAACCCTCTCCCTCTGGCATGCTCTCTCTCTCTTAATATTGAAACTCTTAGGACTAGAAATATGTCTTAATCAATCACCAATCACTCAAATCTCTGCACTGTCTACATTGTCTGCATTGTATAACCCAAAGCAATTTTCATTGGAATCTGATAACAATTGTATTCATTTAACAAATGTTGATAAATATCAACTCTACTTTAAACAAATGTTTTAAATACTTCAGTGACCTAAATATATGAGTTTCTCTTCTCTAAGAAAGAATAATATTTTTTAAATCAATTGATGATCATACCAAACAGAGATGGGATAACTATGCAGAATGTTATCCAAATAACTATCAAAAATGGGATAACTATGCAGAAGAAAATTTCAAGTGGAGAGAATAATGGTTCAGAAGATATGATGAAATTAGAGAAATCCTCTCCCTATGACCCTGTCATGAACATAACCCTAGTTTCCAATAAGGTTGTAAATTCACTCTCCTGTGGAACGACTTGTCCTGCAGGTGCATGACATGGTTTGGCTCCTCACCCATCCTTCAAGAGAGCACAAGAAGTGAACTAGGAACCCGTGTGAATGATACTCTGGAAAAGTCAAGTGCCATCTGCCTGCTGAATTACACTTGACTTTTTGCTAAAATCAAGACAATTACAAGATTGTTCCTGGTCCTCTTAAGTATGACTTGATAGCTCTTGAACCAAATTAAACATAGAATAGCACTGAGCAGAGGAAAGACGAGATAGGCTCTCTGAGTTCGTTCACATAAGGATCTTTACCTCTCAAGAGGTTGCACTGAATAAAATAGCAGCTTAGCCTAATAATTGTTCTGTTGTTTTTCCAAGAAAGCTGGAATTCAAAGTCATTTGTGTACCTATAATGTTTATTTTTAAAAAATTAGCAAATTCTCAGCTAAGATACCATTTCACCACCCACCTCCAAGACCTCCCATTCTATATTTGAGAAATAACTACAACTACACATTTTTTCAAGTCTTCCTTTCTCATGTTTTTTAAAACATTTTTATATATATGTATATAATTTTATTTCTTCTCAATTTTATTTCATGTAAATTGTTTTATATTTACTATCATTACTCTAATGATTTCTTTACAATATTTATTAATAAACATTTAACTTGGGATAGAGAGATAGTGCAATTGGGTAAGGTTATTGCACTATAAGTAGTTCAATCTCCATCACTGCATATGGTGTCCCAAGCTCCACCAGGAGTAATACCTGAATTTAGACTCAGGAATAAACCCTGAGCACTGATGTGTGTGATCCAAAATCACTACAACCACCACTACCTCCTCCCAATTTTCACTTGTTTTAAATTTTTCACTATTGTAATGTTATGATCAGCACACTTTCAACCCAAGGTAACACTGTCCTCCCGTTGTTCATGGATTTGCTCGAGCAGGCCCAATAATGTCTCCATTGTGAGACTTGTTGTTATTGTGTTTGGCATATCCAATATGTCACAGGTAGCTTCCCAGGCTTTTCTGTGCTGGCAAGATACTCTCGGTAGCTTGCCAGGCTCTCTGAGAGGAGTGGAAGAATCGAACTCGGGACCGCCTGGTCAGCATGTGCAAGGCAAACGCCCTACCAGCTGTGCTATCGCTCCAACCCAAGGTAATAGTGAGTTTTTTCCGAGTTAATTTTAAATTTTTTATTTTTTCCACATTTTTATTAAAACACAGTGATTTACAAAGTTATTCATAGTTGAGTTTTAGACATACAAAATTGCAGTGCAGATTCTACTACCAGTGTTAACTTCCCTCCACCTCTACCAATGTTCTCAGGTTCCTTCCAAAATACCCACTTCCACCCCTGCCAACAATGCACCCAGTCTTCCCTCTTTATAGACAGCCAGGGACCTTTCTAAGTTTGATTGTTAAAGTTTGGGTCTCTTGATTTCAGTGTTATTGTCTCTGTGATTTGGATATCTGGCTCTATCATTCCCTTTGTACCTGACCCCCCTGTCCTGGCCCCTGTTGCTTCTCATCTGCATTTTCTCCCCTCCACTCAACTCTTTCTTTGCTTCACCTCCCTATACTCTGAGACTAAGTTTGATCATTTAAAACAATTCATTTCTTCATCCAGTTATTCTAAAAACCACATATGTGTGATATCATCCTGTTTATCCTTCTTCTTCTGGCTTACTTCATTTAAAAGTATGTCTTCCAGCTCCATCTATCTTGCCACAAATTGCATGATTTCATCATTTCTAACAGCAGTGTAGTACTTCATTATGAATATATAACAACCACATCTTCATGATCCACTTATCTGTCATTGGCATCTAGGTTTATTCCAAACCTTAGCTATTGTACTGAGTGATACAAAAGACATGAATAGGAGTTAAATGAGAAGAAAACTGTCTTTCCCCTCTTAACCTAAGGCAAGTGGAGCCCTTTAGGAGCTCCATCCTTGGGCATTTTCCCATTTAGTCTTTGACCTGCTGGTAACTGAAAGTACAAGGTTGCCATTGTCAGAGACTGGACACCTAAGAACCATTTTAGAAGAGACCCTTGAAGCTTAGATGGTGAAGGGAAGTCTTTTAATCCACTCACTTCCTCTGCCTTTCTTCCCACACAAACCAACCCAAAACCCACCGTGCAAGGCCAAATAACAGGACCTGGGAGAGCACCAACATTGCTGGGTTACAAGAATTGAGGGACTGGTTGCCATGGAGACAACAGCTCTTCTAGCAGGCGATTCTACTTGTTGGATGTCTCTTCCTTCTTCCTCGTCCCCCCCTCCTCTATCCTTTGCCTTCTTCTTTCCCCTTCTCCTCACTCCTCTTTATCTTCCCCCCTCCTCTCCTTCCTCCTCCTTCCTCCTCCTCTTCCTCCCTCTTTCTCTTTCTTCTTCCTCTTTCTTCTTCCTCCTCCTCCTCCTCCTTCTCCACCTCTTCCTCCTCCTCCTCCTCCACCTCTTCCTCCTCCTCCTCCTCCACCTCTTCCTCCTCCTCCTCCTCCACCTCCTCCTCCTCCTGCTCCTCCTCCTCCTCCTCCTCCTCCTTCTCTTCTTCTTCTTCTTCTTCTTCTTCTTCTTCTTCTTCTTCTTCTTCTTCTTCTTCTTCTTCCTTTCTCTTCTTCTGCTCTAGGTCTTGCAACATTCTATTATATTTTCCTCAATGTGTTTTGTAGATTCATGTCTGATCTCAAGGTCTTTGATCAACTTTGAGTTAACTTTTGTATAAGATGTGAGATATGGATCCAGATTTAATTTCTTGCATGTGCTTATCCAATTCTCCCAACACCATTTGTTGAAAAGCCTGTCTTGTTCCATTTCATGCTCCCAGCTCCTTTGTCAAAAATTGACTTGCCATATATATGGAGGTTTGGATATTCTATTCTGACCCACTGGTCAGAGAGTCTTCTTTATTTCAGTACTATGCTGTTTTAATAACAATACATTTATAGTATAGATTCAAGTTAGGTTGTGAGATGCCTTCCCATTTGTTGTTTTTCAGTAGGTTTTGGCTATTCGGGATCTGTTATGTTTCCACACAAACCTTGAATAATGTTGTTTGAATTTGGGTAAGGATTGCACTTGAGTTCATAATTTTTAAAGTGAAATTGCTGGGTTGTAGAACATCTACATTTACTTTACTATATACTACCAATTTTCCATCCAAAGTAGCTGAACTGAGTCTACAATGGGTGTTTAGGGAGAACATGTATTTATGTACTCCCAGAACTATAGCAAATCTACACCAAAACTTGGATTGATCTATGTAGAAACTGATTTGAAATCTTGATGAGCAAAGATTTCACAGAAAAAGAAGAGAAGAAGGGAATATTCAGGCAAACTGGAGATAGAGACACACTTGCCATAAAAGAATCCTTACTATATAATACTGTCTTGTTCAGTCCTTGTGAGAAACGATATGGATATTCCTCATAAAAGTAAAAAATATAACTCCCCTATAGCCCAGAAATTTCACTCTTTGGTATCTACTTCCAAAGAATAATTAATTTGAAAATATATATGTAAATCTATGTTCATTGCAGCTGAATAGAAAGGAAATAGAAATAACACATGCGTCCAATGATAGACAAGAAATGAAGGCACAAAAGTAAGAAATATAGGCACAATGAAATACTATGCAACCACAAAGGTTGATGAAATCATGCATTTGATGCAACATGGATGGACACTAATCTGTTATATATAGCATAACATATGTAAGGAATGGTAGGTAGCAATTGTAAGCAACCTTTGGCACTAGATTACAGAAACAAAAATGCCAAGGAAAAAGAGAAATGAAGGAGGGAAGCAAGAAAAGGCAGTCTGAAAGTAACATAAGAGCAAAGGTTAGGGCTCGTCTGTGCCATAGAGGTGTATATATCTATGCCATTATACCCAACACTACTATAAGCAACCCAAATTATAGTAATTAAACTTAAAAATGTGTCTGTCAAGGTATGTGTAGGGAAGAGGCAGTGGGGGTAGTAGTTCTCATAGACTTTCTGAAGACTGATTATTCACTTACATGGGAAAAAGTCCACAAGGGTGGGCAATGAGTGGTAATAGTTCACCCTGGGCTACAGACACTCAATGAATCAGGAGGAATAAAAATTTTGGTATAACATCTGTGCTATTCAGTTAAGACCATAGGGGAGACATGTACTAATAATAGGGATAAGCTCACCTAGATAAAGGCTATACTAACCTAACCAAAAAAGAATGCTCACCAGTCTCGAAAGAGTCACAGTAATGCTAAGTAACTTGAGAATTGTATTTAACTGTCAGGACAATGTCAAACATTCTTTGAAGGAAAACAAAAAAGCCAGCAATGAAATTTAACTTAAAAATTAGTATAAATAAGTGGTCACATAATAAAGTAAATATAATAAAATGTGGGAGCCAGAGAGACTGTAAAGCAAAGAGGACACTTATCTGGCATGCAGCTGACCCAAATTTAGTGCTATGCACCACATATGGTCCACAAAGTACTTCTAGGAGTGATCCCTGAGCACAAAGCAAGAAATAAGCCTGAGTACAGCTGGGTATGGTCCAAAACCCCCCAAAAATTATAATTAAAAATAAAGCATGAGTTAGGTGATGAAAAATGTTCATAATTTTTATGATGAAATGTTGGAGAAAAACTTGCCAAACAAAAATAGAAATGACAAAAAGAATTTGGTAAAAATGATCACATTCACTAGGATGTCGTTTTGTTAGAGCATGGGTTTCTTTCACTGTGCAAGAGCCTTTTAATTTGATGGACTACATTTATTTATTTTTGTTTTGTTGTCTTTGCTCCTCAGGTCTTCTTTTTGAAGAATGTCATCTGGTTCAGCCTTTATGGAAGTAATTCGGAGAGCTGTCAAAAAAAAAAAGTAAATAAAACCAACATACCATCCAGAGATACTACTTCCTGGAATCTATCCCTTAATTCAAGGGGCCAGAGAAATAGCAAAGCAAGTAAGGTACTTGCCTCAGACATGGTCAGCCTGGGTTTGATCCCTGGTATCTCAAATGGTTTCCTGAACATCACCATGGGTGCCACTCCACCCCCCCAAATAAAAGTCAAAAACATTAACTCAATAGGATATATGATATGCACATATGTTCACTTAATACAATAGCCAACATGTGAAAATAACCCAAATACTACTTTGTCCAAATACATAATAATGGGCGGAAAAGTTGTGGCATGTATACATAATGGTACAGTTCTAAGAAAGAATGAAATCATGCAATTTGCAGCAACCTGGATGTAACTAGAAGGTATCATACTATGTGAAATCAGTCAGAAAGAAAGAAACACAGATTGATCCCTTTCAAATGCATGACTTAAATATACACAGCAAGGTAGCGCGGAATGTCAAAAAAAGACAACATGATGGGAAAACTGATCCACACAGTTGGGGGTACTTGTGGGGAGGTGTTGGGATCCTTAGAAGACAAAGAGGGTACAGTGATGATGGATGTGGTGTTGGAATTATATGCATGAAAAAACATTATTAATAGCATTGTTAACCACAGAATCGCAATTAAAATTTTTAAAGGACATGAGTTGCCCCTCACGAGTGGCTCTCTAGCACAGCCATGGCTCCAGAGACACAAGGACTGAATGCAGAGCCCAGCAGCTTGCAGTAGAAAAGTGAATGGACTATGCGTTAACCCACAGTACCATGCCTCCCTGGGAGGGAAGGGGTGTCGCTCCCTTCCGCCTTTTCCCTCCCAGTAAGCAAGATGGCAGCCAACTTGAAGCTTATTGGAAAGACAGGTATGAGCCGGCAGTGACTGGGCAACTGCAACCTCATGGGAAGGGGGGCATTCCCAGCTCGTCTTTCATGCCCTACCGAGGTCATGAGTTGCCCCCCCACGAGCGGTTCTCCAGCACGGCCATGGCTCCAGAGCCACAGAAACCAATCTCATAATTATCTGGCTCTTGGCAGAAATCCCTCCAGACTTAATAAGTAAAATACCAGAAATCCAATATGGTTCTCATAACCAGCTGTAGAAAACAAATTATTTCACAATGCCTCTTCAGCAGTTCTGATTGTTGGGTGTAAACTAATAAACAATAATGGTGCATCTTTTGTCAAAATAATGAATGTAATCAAAGTAGATAGTTAAGTAGAATTCATCTGCCTCATAGGCATTGGGAGGGGTGGGTGAGGGGTATACTGGGGTTCTTGGTGGTGAAAAATAAGTACTGGTGAAGGGAAAGGTGTTTGATCATTGCACGACTGAGACTTATACCTGAAAGCTTTGTAACTTATCCCACAGTGATTCAATAAATAAATATTAAAAAATTAAAATAAAGAAAATAAAATAAAAATTTTAAAAACATTCATGTATGTCATAACCAGAGGAAACAGATTAAATCTCTATCCCACAGGAAAGCACATGTAAGATAATAAGATGGTTTCTAATATGTCAAATTGTTTTTCTCTCTGGAATTTCTATAAAATTCTTTCTACTCCCACACTTCGGCTTATTATCAAACCTATTGACCACCAAAAGGAAAACCATCCTATGAGGAGTCTTTTTAATCTGTTTAGGGTACTATTTTAAACATCACTGTCACTGTCACTGTCATCCCATTGATCATTGAATTTACTCGAACGGGGTCCATTAATGTCTCTATTCCTCCCAGCCCTGAGATTTTAGCAACCTCTTCATACTGATCTTTTCCCAATGATTGGAGGCTATTTCAGGGTCAGGGGAATGAGACCTGTTGTCATTACTGTTTTTGGCATGTCAAATACGCCTCTGCCCGTGAGGGCAGAATACTCTCCATAGCTTGCTGGGCTCTCCGAGAGGCATATATTTATATATTTCTCTCTATGATCTGTTGCCTACTGTCTGAACCCCATCAGATATGGTGTAGTAATTGTGAAAAAAAAATGGGTAGTAAGTGTCTTATAACTTTTGCGGCTACATGGTCCAGAAAGCGACCTGGAGCATGGGCTGTGGTTAGGTAGTGGAGGTCGTCTGCTGGGACTGGGTCTCTTGGGGAGGGGAGGGCTCTCATCTGCCCCACAGCCTGGTGCAAAGTCCCATTTTAAACATCAAGTTTTTTTTTAAAAGCAACTATGCTCTAAGAAAAACATTTTTCCCCTCCCTTCTAATTCACTCATTCTGAGATCATTATCAGAACTCAGGACACAAAATGACAGGCAGATCTTTCTCTACATAAACTCCTGCCCTTCACTTTGCAGACTCATAAACTAAACAGATTCAAGCAAGATGCTACTTTTGTAAGTGAATCAGCCATGTGAAATTCTTGTTATCTGACTATAGAACTGAAGAGATTGGACAGGAAGAGTCAATGTATCTCAAACTAATTCTGCTGCAATCAAAATGTCATCACAGTGACATATTCACAGTAGCCCAGCAGGAGTGAGATTGTCAGAGTTCTTTCCCCAGAGGATTCTGGGCAATGCCAATGCCTTAGAGACACAGAATAGGATCAGGTAACTAAAAAATGCTCCAGGTGCCACTCCTATGTTATTCTCAAAAGGTGATTTTGCTACAAGATTTTACAGAACTGTTTATATTTGACTACACAGCCATTGTTCATCAGCCTATGGAAATTGTGTGCTCCTAAATTATCATCTTCAAAATGTGGGTTCAGGTTTTTATTAGCATTTGGCTTTAGGTTTAAGCCTGAGGTAAGCACTAACCAATAAGGTGCTAGTGCAAACTAGAAAAAAGTTATCCGCCCTTTTCTCAGGAAACATTTTGCCTCTGAGTAAAAGGAAACTGTCATTGTCCTCCCGTTGTTCATTGATTTGCTCCAGCATGCCCAGTAACATTGTGAGACTTGTTACTGTGTTTGGCATATCGAACATGTCATGGGTAGCTTGCCAGGCTTTGCCAAATTGAAGGAATCGAACTCTGGTCTCCCCAGTTGGCCGTGTGTGACCCAAGTTTGATTCCTCCACCCCTCTCGAAGAGCCCGGCAAGCTACAAAGAGTATCTCACCCGCATGGCAAAGCCTGGCAAGCTACCCAATATGCCAAACACAGTAACAAGTCTCACAATGTTACTGGGCCCACTCGAGCAAATCGATGAACAACGGGGAGGACAGTGACATAGTAAAAGAAAAATATGGCAATAATGCAGATTTCTTTAGAACAGGGAACTTTCAGCAATTAGATAGAATTGTACTGCCATCTGGTGGGAAATTTCTCAAATAAATATAGTCATCAGCAGTGCAGTGAACTCCCCAGAGATCTCCCCAGAGATCTCCCCAGAGAGGCAGAGGCTCGCCCCTTCCTGGAAACCATGCATGAAACTTCCTCCCTTATTCTAAAGCAGTGTTTCTCAATCAGGGGCCATATTATTCCCCATGTGAATTCCCAGAATATTTCAAAGTATCAAAACTGTACATGGGGAATGAGACTAGGGGATCAGAGACCAGGAGAACAGAAAGGTCACAGGAAGGAAACAGAGGCAGAAGAAAGGCTGTCACTGTCACTGTCCTCCTGTTGTTCATCAATTTGCTTGAACGGGCCCAGTAATGTCTGTGACATTGTGACATCGTAACATTGTGACAATGTGACAATTGTTACTGTGTTTGGCATATCAAATATGTCACAGGTAGCTTCCCAGGCTTTGCCATGCGGGCAAGATACTCTCTGTAGCTTGCCGGGCTCTCCAAGAAGGACGGAAAAATCGAACTCTGCTCGGCCATGTTGGCCGCTTGCAAGGTAAATGCCCTACCCTCTGTGCTATCACTCCAGACCAGAAGAAAGGCATGTACTAAAAAGATTGAAGATCAGGGCTGGAGAGATAGCACAGTGGGTAGGGCATTTGCTTTGCATGCAGCCAACCCGGGTTTGATTCCCAGCATCCCATATGGTCCTCTGAGCACCTCTAGGAGTAATTTCTGAGTGCAGAGCCAGAAGTAACACCTATGTGTCACCTGGTATGACCCAAAATTTTAAAATTTCAATAAATAAATAAATAATTTGAAAGATTGAAGATCTAGTCAGAATTTTGAGTTGATGTATCTTCTAGGTTGAAAAATAAAACATTCAATGAAAAATACACAGGTATTTCACCTATTTTAATAGGTTTGTTCATTAATAATAAAAATAATGAAGTACATTTTCAGTGATCAAATATTAAAGATAAAAAAACAGCATTATTCAGAGAGTAAATTTGGCATAATCTTGGAAAATTTGAAAACCTATTACCTTACTTTTATTCAATGATTCTAAAATCCTCAAATTTATCTTAACTGCAGAATTAACTGTCACTGTCACTGTCCTCCCATTGTTCATCAATTTGCTCGAGCAGGCCCAGTAACGTCTCCATTGGAGACTTTGTTGTTACTGTGTTTGGCATATCGAATACATCACAGGTAGCTTGCCGGGCTCTCCGAGAGGGGCATGATTAGAGTAATTAATGTACTTGCTTTTATTAGTAAATAGTTTTAAATAGCCTAAATAATAAGATGAGATAGATTAAATAATTAATATGTACTTTCAATAAAGTAATATAGGAATTAATATAAGAATGACCAAAAATTTTCAAAGTCTCTTAAAAAAATTATTGAGTGAAAAATACAGGCTTCCCAAGTACCTAAGGAAAAAAACAGGTTGGGGAATACTGTCCTAAAAGATTACCAAGTCTAAGGAAAGGTTCATGGGTCTGAATTTTCAAAAATTTACCTAGGTGATTCTGTGTTAGAGCTCTATTTTCAGAAGAAACTTTATCATAAGCACTTTGCACACAAAGTAAGATGTGCAGGAAAGGAGGTAGTATAGAAACTATTCTTATGCTTTTCAGGTATGTAATTTATTTCAACAAATAACTGACTTTCAAGATATGGACAGAAAAAAAGATAGGGTTGCCTCTTTTCTTAGAATTTGAAAAAGTGGTCTTTTTCCCCCAGGGCAAGAGTGTTTGAGTTTGGGATTCCCATTTCTAAGCTAAGAGAGATTTTAAAGAAAAGTAGCCAGTCTCACATACTCATTGTTTCCACTGAGATCAGAGGCATGGGGGAAACTAATGATTCTGAAATCCAGTAGTATTTTCTAGTACATTTGATATGGTTTTGGTGCCAGGGAAAGAACCAAGTCAGCTGCATGCAAGACAAGCACCTTAACAACTATACATGGGTCACTTTTTTTTCCTTTTTGGGTCACACCCAGCGTTCCACAGGGGTTACTCCTGGCTCATGCACTCAGGAATTACTCCTGGCAGTGCTCTGGGGACTATATGGGATGCTGGGAATCGAACCCGGGTCAGCCAAGTGCAAGGCAAACGCCCTACCCGCAGTGCTATCGCTCCAGCCCCACACGGGTCATTTTTAATCCAAGTCCTCTTCTGTGAAATGGAGATAGTTGTTCATGCCCTGTCACCTTGAAGAAGAACTTAGAAGATAAATACATTACTGGAGGTAAAAGTGTATTGTAAACTCTAAAATATGATTTTTATTACTCAAAAATGGAAATAAGTCCAGGCTGATTGAAAATGACAAGGTCACCTTAGTATATAACTCTAAAATTCTTCCCATGTAGGAAAGTTAATTTAGTGAGTTTAGTTTCATGCAACTTTGCAGAAAAAGATCCTTTTGTTCCTCCTGCCAGCATCATAAGTCTAAAACATAAATCTGACCATATCACTCTTACTCCTTCTCCCCTGTCAGATCTCAGATTAAATTCCAGCTCTTAAGGCCACTTCCCTGGCTTTCTTTTCCTACAGCTGAGAATCTCTTACCCCATGGTCTCTCTTCAGTAATAATATGCAATAGCCTTTTCTTTTGTGACACCACATAACATGCTCTTTAAAAAAAAATTCTTTCTTCTCTTGAGAAAGCATAAACTCCCTAAAGGAAGGTAAAGGTTTGTTTTAATTATCAGCTACTCTGTCTATCTGAGGCTAAATTAATTCCAGATTTCTAATAGACTCTCAAAAAATGCTTTATTAGATGAATTGCCCTACTGAAATCCTTCTCCAAATCACAGTGCCCCTTTCGTTAACTTTTTTTTTCCATCAACCTTCATGGGTGGATCTCTATATGCCATGTTTAAATGAATGGTGTGATTATATTCCCAACCCCACCCCAATAACTTTTTTTTAACATGTGAATAATTTAATTTTCACATTTTTCAGTTGATTAGCCAGTTGATACAATTCTCTAAGATCAAGAGATAAGACAAAATATATAGGTTTCTTTGTATTGGATCGCCGTGAGATACAGTTATAAAGCTTTTATGTTTGAGTTTCAGTCATACAATGATCAAACACCCATCCCTCTACCAGTGTATATTTTCTACCACCAATGTCCCCAGTATCTCTCCCCATCCTCATATGACCCCTCCCCCTGCCTCTATGGCAGACAATTTTTCTCTTTCTCTCTACTTTTGTTGGCCCCATTTCTTAACAACTAAATATATCGAGAGATAACACATCAAGGACTATCTCCTGGGAAAAGAATAAATAACTGAATTCCATTCAACATGATTTGTAGTTTAAACACTGGGAACTTCGAAGAGATCATGCTTGTCCATGTGCTTGCCTTGATGGAGAAAGCCAATTTAGTCTGCACAGTAAAGTGGGACAGGGGTGGGTGGGTAGAAAAGGGGCCTTGAGAGAAAAAGAGAGAGGATAAGAGGAAGGGAGGGACAGAGAAGGAGGGAGCGGAAGGAGACCATGACTCCAGATTCTCAGGAAACTATATATCCTCAGAATTCTGTGAGTTCTTTTCAACATCTTCCTCTTCTAGTTTAAGGCTAATTAAATGGGCTATTGTTAAATTATCATCACATACATTCTGAATAAACCATGCCTTCACTTGAAAACACACACACACACACACACACACACACACACGCACGCGCACACACACACACACACACACTGCCTCAGGCATACAGAAACTGTTTCTTGTTATCCCTGAATCCTGAAGCCTAGTGACAAGTAGAAATAAGCATTTGGATCTGGGAACGAATAAAATTTATTTCTTTGTTGTTTCTACAAAATTATATTTTTCTTATTTTCCACTTATACTGTACCACTGTAGCACTGTCCTCCCATTGTTCATTGATTTGCTCAAGCGGGACCAGTAAAGTCTCCATTGTGAGACTTCTTGTTACTGTGTTCGGCATATCAAATATATCATGGGTATCTTGCTAGGCTTTTCTGTGAGGGCAAGATATTCTCAGTAGCTTGCCGGGCTCTCCGAGAGGGGTGAAGGAATTGAACCCGGCTCAGGCTGGGTCAGCTGCATGCAAGGCAAATACCCTACCCACTCCACTATACTATTGCTCCACCCCTATTCCAACATAATTCTATAGGTAAGAGGTCACAAACTGGTTACTCACTAAATTAATGCTAAGTCTGCTTTGTTTTAATAATGGACTATATATAGTTTTGTAAGGATGAACAATAAGGAAGGGAACCAATATTTGAAGCGTAAGAAATTTTATATAAAAATCAAAATTTCTGGAGGAAATAGTAACAGGAGGTAAAGTATTTATCTTCACATAACCAGCTCCAGTTTAATTTTCAGAAAATATATGGTTTCATGAGCACTGCCAAGAGTCATTCCTGAGTACAGAGCCAGAAGTAAGCCCAGAGCACACTTAGATTTGGTCCAGAACCCCATCCAAAGAAAAAATTTAAAATTTCCAGCTTAATTTTAAAAATCAGAATATTTGACAACTTTAGGCCCTTTTATGTCCATTTTACTACATCTTCTTTCTCATAGACCAGGGAGAAGCAATCTGTTCTTTCATTTGGAGAAGGCAATAAAATCTAAAATTCAATGGTCCTGAAGGGAAATAACAAAGATCAAAAGCCATTTTTTTCTCCCTCCCTCTCATTATTTTTCTCTCACCAAGAAAATTCTATTTCTTCCCAGAAGCAGATGCCATAGAATAATAAAATGAAGGCTCAGCAATGGACATTTTGCAGAATCCCCACAAGAAATATCTTCCAGTTCAGACAGTTGCAGCTACAGACCCCTCTGATTGGAGTCACCTGTGAAGCTCATCTGCATAAAGCTTTCAGCCTTCCTCACCCAAGAAAAGTGCTAAGACAAACGATGATGTCAAAGCAGGCTTATTAAATTTTCACACTGTTCTGTCATATGACCTTCACTTCCTTGGATACTCTCAGTGATTCTAGGTTTCTACCCAGTGTTCTCATGCCCAAGGACAACAGGAAAACCCATTAGGCATACTAGAAAAGAGTATTAGTTTGCCAATGTCAAGGAAAACCCCCACCCCTCGCAAAGCACATTTCCCACTAGACTGATGTCTTATACTAGGAGAAAATCCTGAGACAGGGAAATGAGGGTAATCATTGAAGCTGATCACGGGCCTACTGCATAGTTCATCAGAAAGCTAAACACTGTCTTTTGAGATAAGGGAAAGGCTTTATTGTAGTCGAAAATACAATAAAGGCAGAAGCAATGCTGAAAAATAACTCCCCATCCCCATGTTTCATGAAATATTTATATAGGAATAAGACTGGCTTTCAAATTTCTCTCCTATTTATTTCTTGAAAATCAGGAAGTGGGTTTTGTACAAATTAAGTGTAGGCCTTGTATGAAAACAAGTCTCAGGAAAAACAGGATAATATTCTCTCTACATTTTCATCTAAAATATAAATAGGGCTTTTAGATTCTTCTGGCTGTTATTTGCTTTTGTTTTTTGTTTGGGGCCCATACCTAGAAGTTCTCAGGAAATACTCTCAAAAGCTGAAGTCTTAGGTTATGAGTCTGAAATGCTCAGGGTACCTTGTGGTATAAGGGATTTCCGGCATGTGAAACATGTGTTCTCCAACTCTTTTTCTAGCTGGTCTTCCTTTTTTTAAAGTATAAGGGAAGAAATCACAGGGTAACATTGCCTAAGTGAATTTCTGCATATTACTTCCTACAAGATAGTTGTAACATATTTACTGCCTCTGCAAGTAGTTTCTGCAAAACCAAATATGAAAGTTATTTTTCTTCAAGACGTTACTGGGCCCGCTCAAGCAAATCGATGAAGAACGGGAGGACCGTGATCTTCCGACCATGACCGTGAATTTATCAATGCAAAGTAGCCTTACCCTTTTGGACCACGTCAGATCTCTCTGACTCTTTAGATCAGTTTCATCATCACCTGAGAGCTGGTATCAGGAATATAGGAGTGAGACACAGAAAATAAAAAAACTAACAAAGAGCATAGTATTAGACTGGTTACCACTATGATCCAAAGTACTTCAATCCTACTGCCAAATTCTGGGCAGTTGTATGGAACATGCCTCGGAACCACCTTCCCTACTTCCTAGGGGTGAGGTATCTAAACCCCATCCATAGTAATTTGAGAGCTCTCTCAGAGTCACCTACCTCCTCCAGCAATTCTGGACTATCTTGGGTCTACAAATTCTCAGGTGAAGATCTCTAAATTCCAAAAAGATCCTTTCTAGAACCTGAGCAGAATACTAACAGCTACTGCAACAGCCTTACCTTCACTTACCTGACCAATAACTCTTACACTTAGTGAGAAGTTTGTGGGGAGACAAACCACAGAAATTAAATGCCATGTTATATAAATTAACCATTTGCAGAACAGTTTTGTTGCCAATCATTTTTTAATTCTAATCACAAATGAATCCAACTCCTCTATAGTTAAAGGTCTAACTCTAAATTTCTCTCCTACTACCTCTTTGGAACCAAAGAAGTTTCAAACTGGGAGCATTAAGCTTAAGAAAGCACAATAAAAATGGAATAAGTTGCCTATGTTTTGTAATCAGTTATTCTCATCTTTGCTGGGTTCCCCTGAAATGAACATGCTGAAATGCCATGTATCCTAAGCAAACAACTTTCCCCTTACCCCCAGTTCTTTTAAGTTTACCTATCAACACTATTTTTCATTTTTGACAGAAAGGCCACGCCTTATAATGGGGTTAATGTTGATCATTCATCACTGGAACAATTTTATTCATGTGCTAATTTTGCATCTTGCTGTCACTTCAAAGAAGCTCAACAGATGTTCTGGAGTATTTGATGCTCCGTTCTGTCAATCACAAATTCCTTTACATCATCATTCGAGCTCTCACACAAATCTCTACCTCTTGATAGGCATCAACATCTCTTCAGAGAGCCAGTCCTTTAACTCTCACCAGAGTAAAAGATCAATCCTGGGACTCCCTTAGAAAGAGAGCCCTGGCAGATCAGTGTCTTGAGACACTACCCTGCACCCATGAAGTTCGGTTTTAACCCCCAGGACACCATATGTGCTGAGCATGAACCTGACAGCTCTGCTGTTTGTAATTCTCAGTGCCACAAGCAATTTCTGGTTACACTGCATCAGGTGTGTGCTAGTACCACAAAAGTTTACAACCCTGGATGATCACCCCTAAAAGATGTGCAAGTACCACAGTCAATAAATGTGTATGCATCGTAGCATGTTTCCCACCCCCAGAAAACATGTGTGTACCATAGCAACACCAGGAGAGCACTACAATGGGAATATATGTGATCATTAATCTAAAAAGTGCAAGCCTCTGTTAGCTGTGTGCAAGCTCCACAGCTAAAAAAATAAATAAAACGTGTAGTGATTTCCAAGGCCAAATGTGGAAGTACCACATTCAGACTTACTTGTGGCCCCACATCATTTCCACAAGAGTAACAGAAAAAAAAAAGAAAAAAGAAGAAGGGGGATGGAAAAGTACCTCTTGAATTCTGGTTTAGAATCACAGGTCCAGCTTCCAAATCCCTAGTATTTGATTCAGTTCTGCAGTCATGTCAAACTTGTAGCCAGTATTTGGGTGATGGATTGAGGATAGAAAGCCAGGAGGATAATATATCTGACAAGAATCTCACAACAAGGTGAGAAAAATGCAAATGGCAGTGAATGGCTGCAGTACAATGTGGTGTGTGTGTGTGTGTGTGTGTGTGTGTGTGTGTGCGCGCGCGCGCGTGCGTGTGTAACAACTCTCTTGCAAAGAGAGAAAAAATTGGTTACCAATCAGCTGTAATCTCAGAACTTTAGTTTGAACAAAAAATAGATAGTGAAATAAAATTGTGAATAAAAAGGAAGAGAGTCTGTTGTGGCTGGATGGTGTGGGAGGATAAGATCAGCATGATAGACCCACTCATTATTTTCATTCAACTGATATCATCTATGTGTTAGATTCTGTGCTGGGAATACAACAGAGAGCTATACTGTATTTATCTTTACAAAGCTGACATTTTACTGAAAAAAAGACAAAAAATAAATAAATAGGCTACTAAAAAATAAACAAGGTGTTCTCACAGACTATTAAGTACCTTGCTTTGTTTGTCTTCATGGCAATGTGAAAGAGTAATGACAGCTGGGAAAACTAGCAACACAGCAGTGTTTGAAGTTCTTACCCCTGGTTTAATGCACTTGTAAAACTTAAGAACAAAAAAGAACCAAGGGCCATGGTGACAGTACAGCAGGTTAAGTGCTTGCCTTGCATGCTGTAGATCAGGTTTAATCCCCAGCATCATGCTTGGTCTCCTGAGCACCACCAGTAGGGATTCTTTTTTTTTCTTTTAATTTTATTGAATCGCCATGAGATAGTTGCAAGCTTTCATGTTGAGTTACAATCACACAGTGATCAACGTAGGGATTCTTGAGCACAGAGCCAGTCACCCTGAACATCACAGACTGTGATCCTTTGGGAAAAAAAATTGAATCCAAAGATGAGATGAAATAACACTTTATTGTAATAAGGACCTATAGGAGGTCAAAGAGCTAGTACAACGAGTAAGGTTCTTGCCTTGCATACAGCTGACCTGGATTTGATCCCACATACCACATATTGTCCCATGCTCTGCAAGGAGTAGTCTCTGCCTACAGTCTGCAGTATGCAGACATCTTGAACTCCCGAGAAACCTCAATGAGCTTGGTTATTGTGTGGATATGGTCCATGGTGCTGAATCCTTTGCGGAACCCTGCTTGCTCGCATGGTTGTCCTTCATCTAGTGTTCTGCCAATCCTATTTAGGATGACTCGAGTGAAGAACTTGTAGATGACAGACAATAGGCAGATCGGGCGATAGTTGCCAATATCATGGATGTCTCCCTTCTTGAACAGTAGTACGGTCCTGCTGGTTTTCCATTGGGACGGAACCTTGCATTCAGACAGGTAGCGAGTGAAGAGCCGAGCCAGTGTATTGACGAGTACTGACAGCAGGTTCTTCAGGTGTTCAGGTCTGACCTTGTCTGGGCCGGGTGCTGTTTGTTTCTTTACCGATGAAATGGCATGTCGGATTTCGGAAGGGAGAACGTTGGGAACGACATATCCATCCTGTGGAATTTGGTATGTCGGCAAGTGGACATGGCTATCGAAGAGATTTGAGTAGAAGTCATGGATAATCTTCTCCATTGCCGTTCTGGAGGATGTGATGGATCCATCAGGACGTCGGAGGGCAGTCATCTTGGTCTTATAGTTGGCGAAGGACAGGCGGGCGTTCCGAATACTTTTCCCGGCTTCTGCCGCATCTACCAGTACTTCTGCTCTTCTCTCTTTGAGGTCTTCCTTGATAGCATCTCTGCACTGCTTTGCGAGCTTAGTCGTTAGCTTGCGGTTGCCTGAGGCATGCACCAAACCACGCTGGCGAATTAGCTCAAGAGTTTTCGAAGATAGGCTATTTTTTGTGGCTATCTCTCTCTTGGCTTTCCTCGCACATTCATGGAGGTGCAGAACTAGTCGATCGTATTCCTCGTCAATGTTGTCAACAATGGCATCATCCCATGTTGCCGCAATAGTACCAAAGAGTTCCCAGTTGGTGGTCATTCTGGGAGTTCTCTTTTTGAACTTTGCAGCCCTTTCTCCCCGCTCTGTGAAGTAGAATTTTGCACGAAAGAGACAGTGGTCCGATCCCGATCAAAATTTTGGGACAACAGCAACATCAGTCAGGCAAAACCATCGATTGAATATGATGTGGTCTATTTCGTTGAGGAATCATCCACCGGGAGACTCCCATGTCCATCGTTTAGATTCTGCCTTCTGGAACTGTGAGTTACCATGAATGGTCTTGGTCGACATGATGAACTCAGACAGTCTCTCACACTGTTCGTTCCATTCTAGGCCATGGGTCCCGATGTGAAGTTCTTCAGCTGATCTTCTCGGTCCTATCTTGGCATTAAAATCACCCACAATGATCTTGTAGAAGGTGTGGTCTTCTTTATAGGACTTCTCTAGCTCCATGTAGAACTTCTCGATTTCTCTTTCATCATAATGAGATGTTGGTGCATAGACAACGAAGATAGAAATTGCAGGCAGTGAGTCACATCTATTCAAATGTAAACGTCTGATTCGGGTTGTTAGGCAGTCAATGAATCAATGCTCTTGGCCAAGTTTGTGTTGACAAGGACACTGACGCCTCCAACACCTCTTTATCGCATGTTCCGAGGAACAATTCTTCTCCAGTGTCGAAAACGGCATGGTGAGATTCGTGCCTTCTTGTCTCGATCCGACCAATGATGTCGTACTTGATCATTCGCGCTTATACCATCAGGTCCTCGATGGATGCATCTGATGCTAGCGTACGTGCATTGAAAGTACAGGCGATCATTTTTGTCTTTCTTCGTTGAGGCAGCCTACGTCGGTCTTGAGATTTTGTCGGCCTCTCCTTTCTCATCCTTCTCAGTGCTGCCATGTCAGTGAAGCCTTCAGGGTCAGGTGAATGAGACCAGTTGTAGTTACTGGTTTTGGCATATCGAATACACAGCGGATAGCTTGCCAGGCTCTTCCGTGCGGGCGGAATACTCTCGGTAGCTTGCCAGTCTTTCCAAGAGGGATAGATGTGCATACCAAATAAAAAATAAATTTTTGTTGTGGATGTAGGGCAAAAGGAACCAAGCCTTCTGCCTTTAGCAAGCACAAAATAATTTATTTTATATTGCTTGTTACAAAAAAATGATAAGTGGAATTAACAAAAAAAAGAGTTCAGAAAAAAAAATTGTGAAAATTGTTATATCCCAGGGTGCATTATTAAAGTCATTGTTAAAGGATTTACTGAGTTTTTGTTGCTAGTTGAGACTTCTGGTTGTTTACATGGAAGAGGTTGTGAAATGTGTTTGTGGCTGCTGGGAATTCCAGGAATATGGGGGAAGGGAGGGAACAGAGAGCAGGTGAGAAGATGTAGAGAGAGGCTCAGAGTTTTCAGCCTGAAGAAGACCCATATACCTGCAAATCTCATCAGCTTGGTGTCCCTTCAGAGATTAATTGTGGAGCTGAGTTGTTTGCATGCCAGATGCTGTTGGATGTGGGTGTGGCTACTGGGGCTTCTGGCAGTATGGGAGGAGGGGGGATAGCTGCCCATCCCCACTCCAAGAAAGCCCAAGAGTTTTAAGTTTGCAGAACCGTGTGTATCTGAAAGTTTCATTAGCCTGGTGTCTCTTCCAAGATTAGTCATGAAGCTGTGAAGCTGGGCCGGGCATAATTCCAACACATACACAACACCTGAGTATCTACCTCTCTCCGCCAAGGATCCTAATAGTCTTCTCTCCTCCCACTAACTCAAGTGGATTCTTTCTCTCATTATGTTGCCTTTGGACCTTCGTGGATATCTTGTTGTATAGCTTCAAGTCCCACATATGAGACAGATCATTCTGTATGTATTCTTTTTTTCTTCTGAATGATGTCCTTTTAAAATTTTTTAAATTTAATTTAATTTTAAGCACTCTGATTTATAGTACTGTAAAATATAGGGATTTGAATTTGAAACCTTCCAGCACCATACCCTCCACCAGAATGTCCAATTCCTTCTGCCACTGTCCCTGTTTTCCCTCCACCATCCTATCTCCCCATCCACCCCCCACTATGAGCTTCCTATTAAAGACAAGTTCTCAATTTCTTTTGCCTTAGGACATTTACAAGGTCATTTTGTACCGGTCTCTTCTTCTGACTAACTTCATGCAACATGCTACTCTCTAGATCTACAGATGATTCTCTATTTTTTTTTCTTTTTGGGTCACACTCAGCGATGCACAGGGGTTACTCCTGGCTCATGCACTCAGGAATTATTCCTGGCGGTGCTCAGTGGACCATATGGGATGCTGGGAATTGAACCCGGGTTGGCTGCATGCAAAGCAAATGCCCTACCCGCTGTGCTATTGCTCCAGTCCCCCATATGATTCTTTTTAAAACATTTTTTGAAGTATCATAATCTGCAGTACTGCTTGTGATAGGGTTTTCTGCACATACCATTACACTATTTCACCAACAATGTGTGTACTTCCCTCAACCGTTGATTCAGGACATTCTCCCACCCATTTCTCATTTGCCCATCCCCACCTTCATAAGTTTAGTTCTGTAGATTAGTTCTCAAGTTCTGTTGCCTTTGGCTATTTGTTTTTCACTTACAATGCTTTTTTTTATATTCCACACATGAAAAGAATTATTTTATAGTTGTCCCTCTCCTTCTGACTAAAATCACTCAGCATGAACCCCTCTGTTTCTATCCATATAGCTTCAAATTACATGATTTCATCTTCTCTTTCAAATGCATGGTAAGAAACATGCATGAAACATCACATTTTCTTTGTCAAGCCATCTGTTCTTGGACACTGGTGTTGTTTGTAGATTTTGGCTATTGTGACTAGTGCTTCAATGAACTAAGAGCAAAAATGTCTTTTGAAATATTGTTTGGAGGCCCTTGGAATAGATGCCAAGAAGTGAAATTTCTGGGTCATATGGAAGCTTAGTTTTTAGTGTTTTTGAAAAATTTCCATATATTGGGGCTGGAGTGATAGCACAGCGGGTAGGGCATTTGCCTTGCACGCAGCCGACCAAGGTTCGATTCCCAGAATCCCATATGTTCCCCGGAGCACTGCCAGGAGTAATTCCTGAGTGCATGAGCCAGGAGTAACCCCTGTGCATCGCCTGGTGTGACCCAAAAAGCCAAAAAAAAAAATAGAAAAATTTCCATATAGTTTTCCAAAAAGGTTGAACCAGTTGACATTGAATGGTTGGGAAACTTGGGGTAATACTGGAGGGAATGTCACACTGGTGGTGGAATTGGTGCTGGAACATTGAATACCTGAAACAATTGTATTATGAACAACTTTGTAAACCATGGTTTTTAAATAAAGGAAAAAATTAAAGTGAACTTTTAGACTCTAAAAAATGAATTAAATAAACTTTGCCAATGTCTTAATTTATTAAATGCAAAACAGAGCTCAAGCAATAAAAGAAAATCTTGATATGTATTACATTAAAATGAAAATGTTTATACTTCCAAAGATTTTAACAAAAAAATGAAGAGATAGATCAAACAATGGGATAAAATATTAACATATAATATGTCTAATAAGGAAATTCAAATAACATATAAAAATTAATAATTTAATTAGAATATAATTCTTATCTTTTTATTGATGCAACGTTCATTTATATACCACTTAAAATATATTTTATTATACCACATCAAATACCATTGTAATTTGTAATAACCACAAAATGGAAACAACCCAAAAGTTTATCAATTGATGTTGATTCTCCATATACTGAAAGATTATTATATAGAATGACATTATTATAAATAATAATATTATTATGTAGTATGATATCTGCAACAGCATGCATAAATCTAGGAAACATGCCAAGTGAAAATTTAGTCACAAAGGACATGTAATCTATGATTTCACTTACATGAAGTGTCAAGAATAGGCAGACCTATAAAAACAGAAGTAAGTCAGTATTTGCCTAAGACTAGAATGAGCTTAGGGGAGATATGGGGTAATAGTTAAAAGATTTATTCTTGATAGAAACAAGATCCAATATTAGATCAGGATGATGTTTATATAACTCTTAAACGTATAAATATAAATAAGTATAAAACTATAGACTAAATGAATGAATTATGGCATACAAATCATGTCTCAATAAAACCATTAAATTAATTAAAGTATTCCTAAATTAAAAGTAAAAGTATGCATATATGTGTATAATGATTCCTAACTTAAATGTTTCCTAATTTAACTGCACACTAAAATCACCTGGGAATGCCCAAGTCACATTCCATATTGATTAGGTGGCAGCAATTACTGTGTAGCAAGTGGTCAGTAGCCTTCATGAGATCAACCTGGCTTCAATCCCCAGCATCTCATTTGATCCCCTGATCCCTCCAGAAATGATCCTTTTGTGCAGAGTCAGAAATAAACCTTGAATACTCTTGTGTGTGGTCTGCAAACAAAACAAACAAAAAATAAATATTTCGTATTGATTAATCCAGAATATCAACTGTGAGGTTCCCAAATACTTCTAACATGCACTCCAGGCCCACACCCACAAAGATTCTGACTAAACTGAACTAAAAAGAACTAGAAAGTTTGCTACTGTTAGGCTCCCAAATGATTCTGATGGCAGTGCCTAAAAACCACAGGTAAGAGAATGTTAAAACATATTGAACCAAAGTATTCAAAAAATGTTTATATAAAATAAAAATCACCTGCCTCACAGAATGACATCGGTGTCATGCTGAGACATTCTCCTCAAGAATGGACCAGATTGTTTTAAAGATTATTCCATTTTCTGAACAGTAACTGACTCAGAATTGGACATTTGACATACTAGGAGAACATTGACAGTGACTTTAGGGAAATATGTTTCATGCTCTTAACAGAAAACAAGAAACTGGGTTCTTTAGTCTATGAAATATGACATAAAGAGCATAAATTATGGTTGACACTGATGGCAGAAATAAAACTTGAAACCAACATTGTGGCTGCAGTGTTTGAAAAAAATCTGGGTTCTTGATGTCATGATCAAACTATTGAATCAACTAACCATGTAATACTGCCACTGTGCTGTCTGGCCTCTTGAGTCAATAAATTTCCTTTTAATTTAAGCCAATTTGAATTAAATTGCCAATTGAGTTAATACTGCTCTAAACTGACACATACAATCACAGATACTCTCTCTGAAGGAGTTAAATATTATAGTCATTTGAGACCTAAGGAAGCAAAAAGCATCTTTCATAGCATCCCAATGAAAAATCTCATGAGAAGAATTTTAGTGAAAGGAAAATTTTGTAAAAAAGCACTGATGCAAGACTAGACTCAGTATGTTAAAATAAAAGGTAATAAAAGAAAGCCAAAGTAACCAATACCACTAAGTCAGTTCAAGTAATAGAAGGTGATTTTGAGCAAGAACATGTTGAAAGGTGGACTGGTAGCTCATGTGAGTCAAGCAACTTTGTTGTAGCTTACTTCACCTGATGCAAATAAACAAGGAAACTCCACAGAGTAGTGCTTTGCTTAGGATGCAAATAAGAGGACCAGTGTTTTGTAACATGGTTCCCAATAGCTCTCAAGGTGATGTCATTTGACAGTCAGTGAACTCAACCAGCATAATGAGCTCAGTTCTATTTTCAACCAAGAGCTGGCAGGTTGAAGAGTGCGTCAGTGTGGATGTGCGTATATGCGTATACACAGGTGTATGCCTGTTTGTGTAGCCACAGTTGGTAATTTTTCTAAACTGAGGATGACGAGAAGAATTCAGAGCTTTTGCACACCGTAAATAATACTAAATTTAAAGTCTGTTCTCTGGGAGCATTCCTAAACTGCAAACTTAGAGCCCATGTCTGCATTCCTAAGTGTTTTCCTTTTATCTAAAAGCATCAAGAAGAGAGAAAGTAGGGTCTTTAAAAATTAAAAAAATTTAAGGTCATTCCTCAAAATAGTCTTGAATATTTCATAGCTTTAAAGTTAGGGAGCAGCCTCAAAGGAAAGCTTAGTACTATCTGCCTTTTGTGTTTGCTTCCAGCCTCAACTTCTCAGGGGGCAAACTTTATTAAATAAACAGTAAGGAGGACAGGTTATCGAGTGATTTAAAGGCTCTTGCTTTTGAGGGACGACTGCATGTGTTATAAAAAGGTGGAGAGGTGTTTCCTGGGTAGTGCTGAGGCAAGAAGGGCAATACCTGAAGAGCAAAGTACAATTCCTGAGGACCTCTGTGTCTCCAGGAGACTAAAAAGTATTTGAAGCTTTTCTTAAAATCTTTCAAAACTTCTTTCCTTGTCAATAGGATTGAGGTGAAACTCTCTCTTTGGCCCCTCTGAGGGCACAAAGGAAATTATGCCATAGAGAGGCACTGGCACCCAGTAGCTGTTCTAATGACAGGTGGCTGTGTTTAGAAGAGGGCAGAGAAGAACTGGAGCGATAGCACAGCGGGCAGGCATTTGCCTTACACACGGCCAACTGGGGTTCAATTCCCAGCATCCCAAATGGTCCCCTGAGCACCGCCAGGAGTAATTCCTGAGTACAGAGCCAAGTGTAACCCCTGTGCATCGCCGGGTGTGACCCAAAAAGCAAAAAAAAAAAAAAAAAAAAAAAACAGAGGGCAGAGAGACATAAAAGAGAGGACTCTGCTCATGGAATGATACCTTTCCAGTAATAACAAAAGACTCAGGAATAGTTTCGGCCCATTCACCTCCTTAATAGGAATCCTCCCATGCTAACAAGATGATTTCTGTATAAAAATGACTCTGAAAAAATTACTCAGCAAAGCCAAAGCTTATCTAGAGTTTTATTATTTTAACCTGAGTCAAATAGCTATCATTTCATTTTGTCCCGGTGACTGTGGACCTATGTCCACTAAATGCCTTAAGGAAAGAAAAGTGTACCCTTTGGTCATTACCGCCACAAGTATCTGCAAGTTCCCTTGAATGCTTACATGTAACTCCTGCTGAAAATAAAATAGTATTTTAATAACATTCACAGACCACTATTGTCTTCTCTCCTTAAAATGTTCACTAAAGGCCCCAGCAATAAATGGAAATTGCTTCTAATGCTCAGAGGCTCAGGCAGTGTGGGGCCAGTTGCTCTGCCCAAGCAAGTGCAGAGCTTATCAGAAAGTGAGCTTTTTGACTGACGTTATCTCCTTCTAGGCAGAAACCAATTTTGGTGAGAACTTTGTAATTTGGAACTCAAGGATATAAGATGCATTCAGGGAATCATTTCCCTCTACAAATTACAGGTTTGTCATTTAAGAGCTTTAATATCACTGAAAGGGCTTACTTCTGGTTGTTGGGTTTTTTTTCTTTTTCATTCTGGAAACTGCCATATTGATGCACTCAGAACAGAGGCTTAGAAAAAGAATAATGGCCTACACTTCTGACAGACAAACCCTTTGTTTTCTACATAGAGGCAGAAGAATCATGATAGACAACAAACATTTATTTATTCAGCAAGCCTTTGGTTCTCAGACAATTTAAGCAGACCTAGATATTCTGACACATAGCAGGTGTTTTAAAAAATATATAGGAAAGAGGAAGGAAGGAAGGAAGGAAGGAAGGAAGGAAGGAAGGAAGGAAGGAAGGAAGGGAGGGAGGGAGGGAGGGAGAGAGGGAGGGAAGGAAAGGAGGGAAGGGAGGAAGGAGGAAAGGGAGGAAGGAGGGAAGGGAGGAAGGAAGGAAGGAAGGAAGGAAGGGAGGGAGGGAGGGAGGGAGGGAGGGAGAAAGGGGAGATAAGAGAAGGGAGGAAGTAATGATAAAATTCCAACACACTGTAGACTATCTTTTCCAAATATCAAGACAACTAAAAATATATAGTAAGTATTTAAATAATAAAAATTTCCCTGATATACTAGGCACAGAAACAATATCTGGGAGAAGAACAGCATAGGTAGCTCACATCTAGAATGAAATTTAGTTCAGAGGCCAGACTCTGGAGCAGTCATACTAAATCCTACTCTAACTAGGTATAAGTAAAGTAAAGTAAAGGCCCTCCCGTTGATCATCGATTTGCTCGAGCGGGCCCAGTAACGTCTCCATTGGAGACTTTGTTGTTACTGTGTCTGGCATATCGAATACGTCACGGGGAGCTTGCCAGGCTCTGCCGTGCGGGCAAGATACTCTCGGTAGCTTGCCGGGCTCTCCGAGAGGGGCGGAGGAATAGAACTCGGGTCGGCCATGTTGGCTGCGTGTAAGGCAAACGCCCTACCGCTGTGCTGTCGAAAAACCTCATCTCTCAGAGTTCAGTTTCCTCATTTAAAAAGCAGTGATTATTATTACTTTAGAAGACACTAGACCCCTTGTCTCTTCAGTTTGAAAGAGCAGAAAATTCAATTTTTATTTCCTAGACCCCTTGTCTTTTAAAGGTAAAGTCTAATCTGGGGAGATAATTGGCTCTGGGTTTATAGGAAATCTGTTATCTTGGTAGAGAGAAGTTACTGGTTTGTCTTCTTAGGAGTAAGTCTCCTAAAAGCAAAGAAGCTGCATCCTGTCTCATTAACGTCCAAGTTGCCCAGGTCCAGTGCTGGTCTTCTAGGAAATATCACCTTGAGACCAAGTATAACCTGAGTTGCATCAGAATGCACGTTTGTTTAACTCTCTTTTAAACACAAAGGCTAAAAAGGCCACTCGGGTTAGTCGATTTTGAACTGTGAGAAATAGCTGTAAAAAAGTGATTCTTGACAAATAGCAAATCATGAAAGTGAGCTTTGATGAGCAAGTTTGCAAAAGAGAAAATAAAATCAGTTATCTAGTACAATATCACTGCATAACAATGTGTTTAAAAATTTTTAATTAAAAAGTAGCTTGTTGGATCTATTTATTAGGTTTTGGTTTTTAATTTGAAATTGAGCCAGTCTCTTGAGGATCTGTGGATATGTGCTCATGATTAAAAATACATCACAGTATTCTTAGCTGCCATAAAGCAGCCTAAGAGGAGTGGTGTAATTACACGTGACTCCTCCTGAAATACAGCTGGGCCTCTTGGCTCTACACTTAGTGAGCTCCCACAGGATCGATGAAACCATAAGTGAAACGAATAATTTCTCCTCTGGATTTCCTGCCAGAATCAAGGTTACCACACCCATCCCCAAATGCTCTCTTCTATCAGACCTGGCATTCTTTACCCAAATCTTCGTAGACAGATCCCCAATGTCCATAATGAGTGACTCAAGCCTTAGCTGAACTGTGAGCTAAGATTTTAGAGCCCAAGAAATAAGTGGGAGCACTTCATAGTTTACAAAATGTTTATATATACGTAGTCCCACTTGACTGATAAAATGCAATACAAATGTAAAAAGCAGCTTTTTGAGTTTGCTTTTAATTAACATGGATTGTTCCTTCTAGTCTCCATAGATTAACCAATGCTTAATATTAAGCTACAGTATAACATTTTCCCTGAGCAGCCTTTATAACAAATAAACATGTGTATGACACTCCCATAGCCTCATTGTCAGGTAGGATAATATGCAAAGAAGGAGCATTATAAAAACTCTTATTAGTATTCTTGATAAATACTCACTCATTCAAAAGGAGGAAAGGTTATTTATATGTTAAATGCTTTAATCTGAGAGGAAACTGGTCAGCCTCTGACATTTTTGGCTCCAATAAGCTTTCCCAACACCTTTGCTTTGGAGTTGTACTGGTATACTGAGATGGATTTTGTGGTTCTGCACAATCCATTTGTGTTTCATTATGCTCTCATAATAGCCTGCTTATCAAATTATTCTTTAGAAAATTAGAATGGTATAGATCAAACCAACTGAGGAGCTATCTGACATTTTTAAGCACCAATGTCAGCATTGACCAAATACAAGCTGTATCATCAAGAACACTTTCATCTCTCTCATAAATACTGACAGTCTGATGAGACATTGAAATGAGCTATTCATTTGTACGAATTGAATAAGGGCCTGGAAGTGACAACCCTTCCAGCAAGCAGTCTTGCCAACCTTCCAACCAAGACAGTGAAGAATGTTATACCAGCTCTCCTCTGGCTCATTTTTTCTCCCTATCTATAGCAGACATCTGTGGAGCCTCACTCAAGGGTCTTTGGCAGTTCCATATTAGGCAATTACTCTTTTTTTTTGGCAATTATCTCTTCCCATTTGCAAGGGTCAAACTGGATCCCTTTGCCTGAGATTGTTCTCCTGCAATTAGAATGTCTTCTGCACACAGATGATGTGGGCTTAAATGGTCAGTATAGCAACTTTCCATCACCACTGACTGAGAGGGCCAGTGAATTTGCCCTAGCTCCCTAACCCCTCAGTTATCCAGCTGGGTTAGTCAGACGTACAAATTCATCCAGGTTGCTCTTCATCCCCAATGGTGTGCCAGTCTTCTTCCCCTCCCAGGTCAGCTAATCCACCAGTATTTGAACCTGGGACTTGGCTTTCTCCACGCAAGTGCCCCAGGCATCCTCTAAGACCCTGGGACAGGAGCATCCCTGAGCCTCTTCTTCCTTGTCCCCAACTCTGTGCCGGTCTTCTTCCCCTCCTAGCTAGTACCCCACCACACACACACCATGTTCCCATGGGGGCGTGGCCTCTTCAGAAGTGGGTGTGGCTTAAGTAGAAGTGGATGTGGCATAATATGGACTGCCGACTGCAGGTAGTTTAGTCAGACTAAGAAATCTAGTGTAACACCTCAGTCTCCATACCTCCACACCAACATAAAGAAACAATGCAAATCCCGACGACATGGAGAGAATGAAGAACAAAGTCCAGAAGCCTCAGGTGCTACTCACCTAAATGACCTCACTGAGAAAGAACTCAGATATGAAGTAACGAAGATGTTCAAAGAACTCAATGAGTGGCTTTCCTATGCGCAAACAGTGAGAGAGAAGAAAGCGACATGAAAAAAACAATCCTGTTCACAATTGTATCCCAGAAAATCAAGTACCTAGGAATCAGCTTAACTAAGGAAGTAAAGCACCTGTACCAAGAAAACTACAAAACGCTACTTCAGGAAATAAAAGAGGACATGAGGAAATGGAAAGATATCCCCTGCTCATGGGTTGGGAGACTTAACATTGTCAAAATGGCAATACTACCGAAAGCATTGTATAAATTCAATGCAATCCCTATAAGGATACCCATGACATTCTTCAAAGAAATGGAGCAAACACTCCTGAAATTTATATGGAACAATAAGCCCCCACGAATAGCTAAAGCAATTCTTGGGAAAAAGAAAATGGGAGGAATCAACCTCCCAAACTTCAAACTGTACTACAAAGCAGTAATAATTAAAACAGCATGGTACTGGAACAAAGGCAGAACTGCAGACCAATGGAACAGGGTTGAATACACTGACATCTCCCCTCAATCATATGCTCATCTAATCTTTGATAAAGGTGCAATTAATGTGAAGTGGAGTAAGGAAAGCCTCTTTAATAAATTGTGTTGGCATCATTGGACGGCTACATGCAAAAAAATAGGCTCAGAACTCTGCCTAACACCATGTACAAAAGTAAGATCAAAATGGATTAAAGACTTCAGCATCAGACCAGAAACCATAAGGTACATTGAAGATAAAGTTGGCAAAACCCTCCATGACATTGAAGCTAATGGTATCTTCAAAGATGCCACACCACTGGCCGAGCAAGTGAAAACAGAGATAGATAAATGGGACTATCTTAAACTAAGAAGCTTCTGCACCTCCAGAGAAACAGTGACCAAAATACAAAGACAGTCTACAGAATGGGAAAGGATATTCGCCGAATACACATCTGACAATGGGTTGATATCCAGGATATACAAAATACTGGTTAAACTCCACAAGAAGAAAACATCCAACCCCATCCAAAAATGGGGCAATGAAATGAACAGAAACTTTCTCAAAGAAGAAATCCAAATGGCAAAAAAGCACATGACGGGGGTATGGTGCTGCCAGCAGGTCAGTCTGTACCTGTGAGGCGAGTGCATTAGCAGCCTCATGGCGCCTTCAGACTTCCAGATACCCCCAAATTGCTGCTGTGCCTTTGGCCAGACCCCAAAATCTTGGGACAAAGTTTACCAAGAAAGTAAATGGCCAAAAGTTAGGTATGTGGGAAACACACCCACAAACCACCTCCGGCTCAGCTATATAATTGGAGGCAAGGCCTCTTTGGTTCCTGATTGAACTGCTTAATGGACATGATCCCAGAGACTCAGAAACGAATCTCAGAACCCAGTGGCTTTAGGTAGAAATGCGTCTGGTATCTGCAGTAGGTTACCGGTGCTGGGCCAACCCAGATGGGAATAGGTTTCGTGCCTTGGCCTATTCCCCCTGGCGGCCCAGTGGCCGCCATCCGTCTGAGGCCACTGGATAGTCACATTTGGGCCCCCAGTGATGAGACACACAGGGCCTCACAGGATGAGGGTGGAGCCGGGCTTGTCCTCCCCACCCCAACGAGACCCCAAGTCATCGCCCACAAATGGCCTCTTTGGCTCCTCATCAAGCTGCTCAACAGCCATGATCCCAGAGACTCAGGAGCAGATCTCTATACCCAGTGGCTTTTGGCAGAAATGTGTCCGGACCCCGCAGTAGGTTACTGTTACCGGGACACCCCAGGGGGGAGTGGGTGCTGTCCCTCTGCATGCTCCCTCTTGGTGACTTGGTGGCTGTCATCCTCCAGAGGCCATTGGACAGTCAGGCTTGGGCCCGCAGTGACGAAACTTGTTGGGTCTCACGGGATGGGGGTGGGGGAAGATGGAGCCGGGCCTGTCTTCCCCACCCCAATGAGACCCCAAGTCATCGTCCACGAATGGCCTCTTTGGCTCCTCATCAAGCTGCTCAACAGCCATGATCCCAGAGACTCAGGAGCAGATCTCTATACCCAGTGGCTTTTGGCAGAAATCCCTCCAGATTTAAGTGTTAAAATTTCAGAATTTCAAAACCACATGGCCCTACTGCAGCCACACGACATCATATGTTATTCATAACCAGCAATAGAACACAAATTGTATATTTTTGCTTTTCAGCAGATCTGAGTGTTGGGGTAAAATCTTAAATAATGGTGGGTCTGGTGTCTAAATAGTGAATGTGATCAAAGTAGAGAGTAAGGTAGAAATCATCAGCCCCACAGGCAGGGGGAGGGTGTGGGATGGGGGGGTATACTGGGATTTTTGGTGGTGGAGAATGGGCACTGGTGAAGGTACGGGTGTTTCATTGTATGACTGAGACTTAGACCCAAAAGCTTTGTAACTGCTCTCATGGTGATTCAATAAATAAAATTATAAAAAATGGAAAAAGGAAAAAAAAGCACATGAGAAAATGCTCTACATCATTAATCCTCAGGGAGATGCAGATCAAAACCACAATGAGATACCATCTCACACCTCAGAGACTGGCCCACATTCAAAAGAACAAAAGCAACCGATGCTGGCGCAGATGTGGCGAGAAAGGGACACTCCTTCACTGTTGGTGGGAATGTCGACTGGTTCAGCCCTTCTGGAAAACAGTATGGACGATTCTCAAAAAATTAGAAATTGAGCTCCCATTTGACCCAGCAATACCACTCCTGGGAATATATCCCAGAGAGGCAAAAATGTATAGTCGAAGTGACATCTGCACTTGTTTGTTCATTGCAGCACTCTTTACAATAGCCAGAAACTGGAAGAAACCTGAATGCCCAAGAACAGATGACTGGTTAAAGAAACTTTGGTACATCTACACAATGCAGTACTATGTAGCTGTTAGAAAATATGAAGTCATGAAATTTACATACAAGTGGTACAACATGGAAAGTATCATGCTAAGCGAAATGAGTCAGAAAGAGAGGGATAGACATAGAAAGATTGCATTCATCTGGGGGATATGAAGTAACAAAATAAGAGATTAATACTCAAGAATAGCTGAGATCAGCACCAGGAGGATTTCTCCATAGCTTAGTGGCCAGCCGGGCATTCTAGAGGAAAGGGCAGCTCAGATAGAGAAGAGAGCACCAAATAAAGGGTATTTGGAGGATCCTCCCAGGAGGGGAGATGCATGTCGAAAGTAGACTATGGACTGAACATGTTTGCCACTCAATGCCTCTTTTGCAGACCACAACACCCAAAAGGAGAGAGAGAACACAGGGGATTGCCCTGCCACAGAGGCAGGGGGGATGGGGGAATGGGGGTGGGGGAGATATTATCCATGGTGGTGGAAAATGGGCACTGGTGGAGGGATGGGTATCTGATCATTGTATAATCGAAACCCAAGCACAAAAAATTGTAAATCTACAACTGTACCACATGGTGCTTCACTAATAAAAAAAAAAAAAGAACTCAATGAGACAGTCAGACAGATATCCAGTAACATGAGAGAAGCAATCAAGAAATTACAGGAAGAAATGAGAGCAGAAATTGGAACGCTAAACACAGAAATGTCACTAAAGATTCTGTAGATGAAATCAAAACTCAGTCAGTGCCCTCAACAGTAGAATGACCACAGCTAAAGTTAGAATCAATGAACTGGAAGATCAGTTGCAACAAGCCAACAGGCAACAACTAACAATGGCAAGAGACCTCAAAATAGCTCTAGACAGAATCAGAGCCCTAGCAGATGATTCCAAGAGGAACAACATTAGAACCATTGGAGTACCAGAAGGTCAGGGAAACAGTCCCAATGAAAAAGCCACGGTTAAACAAATCATTGCTGAAAAATCCCCAGAGCTGGACAATGCAGCCATTCAGATTCAGGGAGCCAGAAGGGTATCAGCTAAAAGAGACCCAAACAAAAACATTCCAAGGCATGTTATAGTTAAAATTATTGATGCCATGGATAGAGACACAATACTGCAAGCAGCAAGGTCAAAGAAGGAAATCACATACAAAAGAGCACCCCTTAGATTCACAGCAGACCTATCAGAGGAAACCCTCCAAGCCTGAAGGCAATGGTGGAATATAGTGAAAAAACTCACTGAAATTAACACTTCACCAAGAATACTCTATCTGGCTAAACTCTCACTCAAACTCGAAGGAACAGTACACTATTTTCTAGATAAACAGCAGCTCAGGAACTTCATAGACTTAAAACCAAACCTAAAAGAAGGGCTAAAAGGGCTACTATAAGACAAACCCTACAAGCATAACAGACCCCTACATAAAGATGGCACAAAACCCCATAACAATAATCTATCAATGTCAAGAGTCTAAATTCACCAATTAAGAGACACAGAGTGGCAAAATGGATTCAGAGATAGAACCCAACATTCTGCTGCCTACAAGAAACTCATCTCAACAGTCAGAGCAAACACAGACTCAAAGTTAAAGGATAGAAAACAGTCCTGCAAGCATACAGCTCCTTCAAAAAAAGCTGGGGTGGCCATAGTAGTATCCGACAACATCAATTTCAGGTTGAAAAAGATTAGAAAGAAGGACAGCGAAGGCCATTTTCTATTCATCAAGGAATACGTACAACTGGAAGAAGTCACACTCTTAAATGTATACACACCTAATGAGGGAACAGCTAAATATCTAAAACAACTGCTAACAGATTTTAGGGAGGACATTGCTAGCAACACAATAGTAGCTGGAGATTTCAACATCGCCTTATTATTTCTGGATAGATCAACAAGAACAAAACTCAGCAAGGAAACATTGGCTTTGAAATAAGAAGTTGAAGAGAGAGGGCTTATAGACCTATACAGGGCTTTATACCCCCAAAAGAAAGCATACACATTCTTCTCCAGTGCACATGGAACATTTTCCAAAATAGACCATGTGCTAGGACACAAAACATACCTCAATAGAATCAGGAAGATAGAAATAGTATCAACAATCTTTTCAGACCATGATGCACTGAGAATAAAAGTAAATCACACACAGACACGAAGAACCAAATCAAACACCTGGAAATTAAACAACTCAATATTGAACAACGAGTGGGTCAGGAAGGAAGTCAAGGATGAAATCAAAAGGTACCTGGAAGCAAGTGAGAATGAAGACACTAGCTACCAGAACCTATGGAATGCAGCTAAAGCCGTGTTAAGGGGAAAATTTATAATTCTGCAAGCATTTCTCAGGAAGGAAGGGCCCACATAAGCAACTTGACTTCACAGCTCAATATCTTAGAAAATGATCAACAAAAAGAGCCCAAACCAGGCAAAAGGAAAGAGATCATAAAACTTAGAGCAGAAATCAACGAAATGGAAACCAAAAAAACAATTTGAAAGATCAATGAAACCAAGAGCTGGTTCTTTGAGAAAATAAATAAGATAGATAAACTACTAGCAACACTCACAAAGACAGAGAAAGAGAGAGAACTCTAATAAACCGAATCGGAAATGAGAAGGGGGATATCACAACAGAAACCAAAGAAATTCAAAAGATCATCAGAAACTACTTTGAAAGTCTGTATGCCACGAAACAAGAGAACCTAGAAGAAATGGATAAATTCCTGGATTCCAATAATCTCCCAAGGCTGAATCAAGAAGATCTAGAGTACCTAAATAGACCTATTAACATCAAAGAAATTGAAACAGTAATCAAAAGTCTTCCCAAAAACAAAAGCCCATGTCGAGATGGATTCATTAGTGAATTTTTCCAAACATTTAAGGAGGACCTATTACCAGTTCTTCTCAAGCTTTTCCAGAAATTGAAGAAACAGAAACTCTCCCAAACAGTTTCTATGAAGCCCATATCTTTCTAATACCAAAAGAAAACAAAGATACCACAAGAAAAGAAAATTACATGCTGATATCCCTGATGAACATGGGTGCGAAGATTCTCAACAAAATACTAGCAAATAGAATTTAACAACTCATGAAAAAAGATCATACAACATGACCAAGTGGGATTCATTCCAGGGATGCAAGAATGGTTACCATTCGGAAATCAATCAACATAATCCATCATCAACAAAAGGAAAGATAAAAGCATATGGTCATATTAATAGATGCAGAGAAAACATTTGACAAGATCTAGCACCCCTTTACGATGAAAACCCTTGCCAAAATAGGTTTAGAGGGAACTTTCCTCAATATAGTTAAAGCCATTTACCACAAGCCTACAGCAAACATCATTCTCAATGGGGAAAAACTGAGAGCCTTCCCTCTAAGATCAGGGACGAGACAAGGATGCCCACTCTCTCCACTGCTGTTCAGTATAGTACTGGATGTACTTGCAATAGCGGTTAGGCAAGAAAATGATATTAAGGGTATTCAGGTAGGAAAGGAAGAAATCAAGCTCTCACTATTCGCAGATGATATGAAACTATACTTAGAGAACCCTATAACCTCTACCAAGAAACTCCTAGAAACAATAGTTGTATAGTAAAGTTGCAGGCTATAAAATCAATACCTAAAAGTTCATGGCTTTCCTATATGCAGACAGTGAGAGAGAAAAAAGTGAAATGAAAAAAACAATCCTATTCACAATTGTGCCCCAGAAAATCAAGTACCTAGAAATCAGCTTAACTAAGGAAGTAAAGGACCTGTACAAAGAAAACTACAAAATGCTACTTCAGGAAATAAAAGAGGACAATAGAAAATGGAAAGATATCCCCTGCTCATGGATCAGGAGAATTAACATTGTCAAAATGGCAGTACTTCCCAAAACATGTACAAATTCAATGCAATCCCTATAACAATAACCATGACATTCTTCAAAAAAATAGAGCAAACACTCCTGAAATTCATATGGAACAATAAGCCCCCAAGATAGCTAAAGCAATTCTTGGTGGGGGGGGGGGGGGGGGAATGGGAGGAATCAACCTCCCTAACTTCAAACTCTACTACAAAGCAGTAATAATTAGAACAGCATGGTACTGGAACAAAGGCAGAGCTGCAGACCAATAGAACTGGGTTGAATATACTGACATCTACCCTCATACATACGATCATCTGATCTTTGATAAAAGAGCAAGAAATGTGACGTGGAGTAAGGAAAGCCTCGTTAACAAATTGTGCTGGCAAAACTGGATGGCTACATGTAAAAACTGGGCTCAGATCTTTGCCTAACACCATGTACAAAAGTAAGATCAAACTGGATTAAAGACCTCAACATCAGACCGGAATCCATAAGGTACACTGAAGACACAGTTGGCAAAACCCTCCATAACATTGAAGCTAATGGTATCTTCAAAGATGTTATGCCACTGGCCAAGCAAGTGAAAACAGAGATAGATAAATGGGACTATCTTAAACTAAGAAGCTTCTGCACCTCAAAAGAAACAGTGACCAAAATACAAAGACAGTCTAGAGAATGAGAAAGGATATTCACCGATTACACATATGACAAGGGGTTGATATCAAGGATATATAAAGTACTGGTTAAACTCCATAAGAAGAAATTATTCAACCCCATCAAATTATGGGGCAATGAAATGAACAGAAACTTCAAGAAGAAATCCGAATGGCAAAATGGCACATGAGAAAATGCTCTACATCATTAATCATCACGGAGATGCAGATTTAATTGCATTTGATTTGTTGCCTTTGATCAAAACAACAATGAGATACCATCTCACACCACAGAGAATCACCCACATCCAAAAGAATAAAATCAACTGGTGTTGGCACTCATGTGGCTAGAAAAGGACCCTCCTTCACTCCTGGTGGGAATGCTGACTGGTTCAGCCCTTTTATAAAACAGTATGGATGATTCTCAAAAAATTAGAAATTGAGCTCCCATTTGACCCAGCAATACCACTACTGGGAATATATCCCAGAGGTGCAAAAAAAGTATAGTCGAAGTGACATCTTCAGTTTTTTTTTCATTGTAGCACTGTTTATAATTGCCAGAATCTGGAAAAAAACCTGAGTGTCCTGGGACAGATGACTGGTTAAGGAAACTTTGGTCCATGTACACAGTGCAGTACTACGTAGCTGTTAGAAAAGATGAAGTCATGACATTTACGTACAAGTGTACTACCTGGAAAGTATCGTGCCAAGCTAAATGAGTCAGAAAGAGAGGGGTAGACATAGAAAGATTGCATTCATCTGGGGAACATAAAGTAACAAAATAGGAGAATAACACCCAAGAATAGCCGAGATAAGTACCAGAAGGTTTACTCCATGGCTTGGAGGCCAGCTGAACATGCTAGGGGAAAAGGCAGCTCAGATAGAGAAGGGAGCACCAAATAAAAAATGTTAGGAGGCATCTCCCAGGATGGAAGATGCGTGCTGAAAGTAGACTACAGACCGAACATGATTGCCACTCAATGCCTCTTTTGCAAACCACAGCACCCAAAAGGAGAGAGAGAACTAAGGGGAATGCCCTACCACAGGCAGGGTGGGATGGGGTGGATAGGGGGTGGGAGGGATACTGGGATCAGTAGTGGTGGAGAATGGGCACTGGTGTCGGTATGAGTACATTGTATAACTGAAACCCAAGCACAAAAATTTGTAAGTCTACAAGTGTACCTCCTGGTGTTTCACTAATAAAATTTTTTTAAAAAATTTCATTCATGTCTCCCAAAGCTCCGAGAAAGATTTTAGTCCCCATATTCACAGTGTGACTCACTTTTAGGATCCCCTATCAGAGTTCCCTAGGTTCACTCCCAAATAACTGCTTATACTCAAATCCTTATCTTAGGGTCTATTTCTATGGGAATTCAAACTAAGACAAATATCCATGCTTTCCAGTTTAGGAAGCAGTGCATATTTTCCTAGAGAAGGAATACCCTAATGCCATCTGCTTTCTCAGTGGTTCTGATGGAGGAACCTATGGTCACTGTGAATTAATTTAACCTATGAAATCAAAGGTTAGAGGTTGTCCTTACATAGAGCAGGAGTCACCCTACTCCGTTTCTAGGTGTGTGCTCTGAGATGTGAAGGATGTTATGGACGGGGGAGGGCTATATTTGTCAGCTCTTCCCACAAGCTGCTTGTTTCTCTATGACTATTGTTCTTGTTGTCCTTTATAAACTAAAAAAATCAGGAGACAAGAGAAAGAGACCTGTAACTTATGGCATAGTTATAAAGCTCCTGTGAACTCCATGTGTGAACAAAGGAGACTTTGTTTGTGTGTGTGTGTGTGTGTGTGTGTGTGTGTGTGTGTGTGTGTGTGTGTTTATGGCAACAAGAATACCACTTCCATAGCACAAGTCTCACAAGTAAATTGCGGGTTGATAACTGTCTTACTGTGAAAAGATAAATAAGATTATTATTCATGAATTTGAATCCTTGGTTTTGTATTTGAGAATGCTACATCACTATCAGTCTAATTCCCACCCTTGCCTCCATCAGTAGAGAATCCGTCCTCATTTTTTAGCTATCCCTGTGCTGAGATTGGAGACACCAGGATAAATTGATTTAGTTCCTGACTCTGCAGTAGTAGTATGTGGGAGACAGACACATAAATAAATAATAGAGCATAAAATGGCATGCACTGGTAAGATAAAACTAGCCTCAAGGAATTATGGAGGTACCAAACCATCCAAAGAGATTGGAGAAGGATTCTAGAAGTAAGTGACACCTAAACTCAATCTTAAATGAGTTTGGTGAAGAGGTATGAGACGAGAGTATTTCTGGAGGAAGGAATAATATTAAAAAGTCAGAATCAAAAATTGCATAGGTTTAAAAAATCTTATATCAAGTAATAAGAGAAATGTCCTTGTTTTAATACAAGTATAAAGGATGTTCTATTTTAATATAAGGACATTAAAATTTAACATTTTTAAAATTAACAAGTATAGTACTTAATAGACAACACAGGCATGCTATTTTTGAGTGAACTTCCCCCAGGACTGAGAAAGCAGAATGTAGGGAAGGGAGACGTGAATGGGTGAGCTGGGGGGAAAGAGGAGGGGTGAGATAAAGTAAGGAGGGTAGAAGGTAAAGATGAGGAAGGGGTAAGGGCTGCTCTAATTGGAGAAGTATGAGAGAGGTGAGTGGTGGGAAGAGGTGAATTATTCAGGCAGGTGAAAGGAAATACAGAATACTTCTTTCTGCTTTCTTTTTTCTTCCTTTTTGCTTTTTTATTTTATTTTATTTTTGGCCACACCTGGCTGTGCACAGGGCTTATTCATGGCTCTGAATCACTCCTGGTGGGGTCAGGCGACCATATGGGGTTCCAGGGATCGAACACAGGTCAGCCACATGCAACATAAGCATTTTACCTGCTGTACTATTTCTCTGGCCCCCTTATTTGCTTTTTCTTAATACGATGCTTTAGTTTGGAGACCATTACAAGTTATTACAGAAATACCTGATGAATTTCCCAGTGCCCTCTCTGATCTGTGCTGTGAAGGTTATAAGATTTCCCTATCTCTCTCTGTGAAGTCTTTCTGTTTCTTTCTCTGTTCTGTCTCTTTCCTCTTTCATAAAGCCACCTCCATGTAACAGGAAGATAGACATTTGTCATATGGAGTTTTCTCCCTGAACCTATATCAAAGATATTGTCATTAAATTTTCACAAATGCCCCTAAAATTCCACAGAAACCTGAACCAGTAAGTTACCCCTAAGTGTGCTTTTTTTGGATCCTGTCAAGGAGCTGGTAACTTAATTTAATGTTTATGATGAATGAAATAAAATATAACTAAGATTTTTTTGAAGAAAGATGTGTAAAATGAAAACTGACTGAAATAAATTAACTCCATCAGTGTAATTTCCTCTACTAATAATGAGGAGGATGTTAAGAAAAACATTTCCTAAGGTAGCTCTTTGTATCAGTTTGCAGAGTGTTCTGCAGGAACTTCATGATCTACACCCCACAAGCTTTGATCCTTTCAAGAAGTCCTCCCCAACTATCAAACCTGATCCTATTTTTGAAGAAACCCCAGTACAGCATCCAAAATTGCTGCAAAGTGAATGTTCATGAGCAACCTACCAAAAAGACCTGAAACCTTCAGATGCCTATGAAAAAAATCTGTGTGGTTTACATGAGTGGTTTTAGAGGAGAGAAATGTTAGTAAATATCCCACGTTTTTTGGTTTTGTTTTGGTTTTTGTTATCACAAGCTCAGAACTTACTGAGCTTGTTGTTTAGCACTTCCATTTTTTTCTCCTTCTACACACACCGAACATGTGCATGAATGTACATGAATAAACAAACACAAAAACACACATGAATGCTTATGTGCAGTATATATCTACAAACACGATGTTGAATTAATGTACCCAAACACAATGTTGAATTAATGTATATTCAAACATGCACGTATACATACACACATACACAAACACATGAACTCAATTAGCTGGATCATCTAAACAAAGATACAGTCAATGCAAGTGGTGGAAAAGAAAGAATTATCAAGTTATGTGAACTGCTAAGGTTGAATCTTCACTAGTTAATTCCTACTCTTCAAGAGCATCTTCCTTGATATTCCAATATTTTACTTTCAAAGGGTCGACCTTCATGTACTAAACTCTAAGATGGAGACCAGGTGTATAGCTCAAAGGGCTGGAGCACATGCTGTGCATGCAGGAGACACAAGTTTCATTCACAACAATGCCCGATGTCTTTTTTTTTTAATTTTTATTAGTGAAACACCGTGATGTAAAGTTGTAGACTTACAAATTTTTGTGCTTGGGTTTCAGTTATACAATGATTGAGTACCCATCCCTCCACCAGTACCCATTCCCTACCTCCAATGTTTCCAGCATCCCTCCCACCCCCCACCCCCATCCCACCCCACCCCTGTGGCAGGGCGTTCTCTTTTGTTCTCTCTCTCCTTTTGAGTGCTGTGATTTGCAAAAGAGGCATTGAGTGGCAATCATGTTCGGTCTATAGTCTACTTTCAGCATGCATCTCTCATTCTGGGAGAATCCTCCCAACACCCTTATTTGGTGCTCCCTTCTCTATCTGAGCTGACTTTTTCCCCAGCTTGTGCAGCTGGCCTCCAAGCCATGGAGTAAACCTCCTGGTACTTATCTTGGCTATTCTTGGGTATTAGTCTCCCATTTTGTTACTTTATATTCCCCAGATGAACAAAATCTTTCTATGTCTGTTCCTCTCTTTCTGACTCATTTCATTTAGCATGATACTTTCCATGTAGTACCATTTGTATGTAAATTTCATTAATTCATCTTTACTAACAGCTGCATAGTATTCCATTGTGTAGATGTACCAAAGTTTCTTTAACCACTCATCTGTTCTTGGGCACGCGGGTTTTTTCCAGATTTTGGCTATTGTGAATAGAATGCATGATGTCTTGAGCACAACTTGGAACAACAACTGAACACAAAATAAAGAGTAGTTTGAGAGCACCACCAGATATACACCTCCCCCGAATTTTTTTAAAAATAGAAAAACTCTGGTAATGAGGGTAAAATAAAGTCAGAAAAAGTATAAATCCTTGGAATTTGGGTGAAGAAAATCAGACTCAAATAAATTTCCAACAGAAAACTCTCTTCCTCCTTAAGAAATTCAATTATTTTTCTCACATCTCTTTACTCTCTTAATTCTAGTCCTAGTTTTGTACCTATCCTTGCATCAGCCCTTGTACTGAAGTTATGTTGCTCAAAAGGGAGTTGTAGTATATTATCTTCAAGACCTAATCAAGCTATTTTGATCATTCAGGATGTGTTAAAGTATTTTCTCCTTCCCTAGAGGATCTATCACTTGATCCTCTTTTGTTTTATTATTTTTATTTTATTTTGGCTTTTGTGCCCCACCCAGCTGTGCTAAGGGCTTACTCCTTTCTCGTAATCAGAGATATTCCTGGTTGACCCATTTTTTCCTTCTCTAGTAAGCTTTCACTCTCATGTCAGTGAGTAATAGATGACTTAAGCTTCTCTCTCTCTCTCTCCCTGCCCCCCACACTTGTGTGCATGCCCTGAGTACCTCTTACTTATGCCCACCACCTACCCATATGACCTACCTTTGACTAACTATTGTTGCAGCAACCACCCAAAAGATATATCTCAAGAGTGTGTGTGTGTGTATATATATATATATATATATATATATATATATATATATAACTTGTTACTGTATTTGGCATAGTGCATATTCTAGTAGCTTGTCAGGCTCTCCAAGAAGGGTGGAGGAATAGAACCCAGCTTGGCCAGGCTGGCTGCGTGCAAGGCAAATGCCCCTAAGGCTGTGCTACCACTCCATCCCACATATATATACTCAGTATATATATATATATATATATATATATATATATATATATATATGGCTGGAGCGATAGCACAGCGGTAGGGTGTTCGCCTTACAAGCGGCCAACATGGCCGACCCGAGTTTGATTCCTCCGCCCCTCTCAGAGAGCCCGGCAAGCTACCGAGAGTATTCGATATGCCAGACACAGTAACAACAAAGTCTCCAATGGAGACGTTACTGGGCCCGCTTGAGCAAATCAACGATCAACGGGAGGGCCTTTACTTTACTTTATGGCTGGAGCGATAGCACAGTGGTAGGGCGTTTGCCTTGCACGCAGCCAACATGGCCGACCCGAGTTCGATTCCTCCGCCCCTCTCGGAGAGCCTGGCAAGCTACTGAGAGTATCTCGCCCACACGGCAGAGCCTGGCAAGCTCCCCATGACGTATTCAATATGCTAGACACAGTAACAACAAAATCTCCAATGGAGACGTTACTGGGCCCGCTCGAGCAAATCGATGATCAATGGGAGGGCCTTTACCTATATATATATATATATATATATATATATATATATATATATACACACACACATTCAAGATATACATATACATATTGAGATATATCTCAGTCTCACGCCCACTTTCTGCCCTGGAAGTAGTTTACTATCAGACACCTTGCTGTAACTTCAACAGACACAAATTCACATCCTTCTGAACTACCTTGTATTTTCCAGGGTACAGAAGTTGTAAGTGCAAGGATATCGTATTCTTGTATTCTGCAAGGATACAGAAGTTTCAAGTATACAAAAGTTTTTGTTTTAAGGCCAGGACAGTCTGAATAAAATTAGGACAAGTTGCTCACCATAATCTAAACTGAGGAGGACCATAACACTAAAGAGCAAACCTCGACAACCAGGAAGGTGGAGTTGGGGGATCACAGAGTGAACACTCCCTTCCTTTGCGGAAGGGAAGTGGCAGGGCTCACTGGGAAGTACTTATGGGCTATTTGTTTCTCTCTGTGCTTAAGAGTCCCTCCTGGGGGTTACGGTCCCACCAGTAGGTCAACCTATACCTGCAGGGCTGCTGCTGTGCATTTGGCTAAACCCCACCAACTTGGGACCAAGTTTACCAAGAAATTAAAAGGCCGAAAGTTAGGTATGTGAGAGTCATGCCCACAAACCACCTCAGGTTCAGCTATACAAGTTCAATAAACTATTTAGCACCTACCCAAGGGGCAGGATGGGGTGGCAGAGGGAAGATTCAAAGCAATGGTGGTGGGAAGGTGCAATGGTGCTGGGATTTGTGTTGGAACACTGAATGCCTGAAACAGCTGTATTATGAACAACTTTGTAGATCAGAATGTTTAAATAAATTTAAAAAATTTTTTTTAAAAAGTCCCTCCTTGTAGTGCTCAGGGGACCATATGCAATGGTGGGGAATAAAACCAGGATCGACTGCATACAAGTCAAGAGTCTTAACCCCTATTCTACCTCTTTGGTCCTGAATACTCCTTTCTAATAGCCCTGGCCAGATCCTCTGAGGTGCTTTTTACATACAAAGCTCCTGAGAGGTCTCTGAAGGTGTCAAGCTCTAGCTGCCTTAGTGTCAATTTTAGAATCCTCCAATTCCAGAATGTTTTTCTTCTTTCATATTTTGCTCCTCTTAGTCCTACTCTTCTGTGAGAAATTTTACTTGCAAAAGCTCATAGCTCTGCTTTGGAAGAGGCTCCCAGCAGTTTCCTGAGAATTCTGGTTAATGAAATCCTGTGGTGTGGCCCTCTTTTGATATTAGACACTCTATACTGGATAAGGTCCAAATAGAGTGTTACCAGGATGAAGACAACCAAAATCATTCTTGATTACTCAACAGTTTTTTAGTACTCTTGTTTAAAAATCCAACCCAGCTGAGTGAATACAGCAAACCATTTCTGTAGCTGTTAGTTTATTTTCCTCAAAATAGGGGACTTGGGACCTCCATCTAAGAAAAACACAGAGAACTTATCTCTAATCAAAATCAAATCAAAATACCTCCTGTGGAGAGATACCAGTCATTTTATTTCCTGACAATATTTCTCTTTTTTGAATTCAATTTCAGCAAATGAAATTCAAATAGATGTAGGTGCAAGAACTGAGAATAATTTTAAAGTAGGAAAGCAGGTGTAGGTGGGGGGCTTTGGAAATGAATTTCAGGTGAGTTTCATAAAACCAGAATCAGTTCGCTCCTATCGAGGAACCATCAAGGGCCCATCAGGAATGAGTCAATGAGTCAATAGTCCCTCTTTGACAATGCCTTAGAAAAAAGACCCCAAGGAGGGAAGCCTGGAAAAACCCTATAAGATCAGATTTGAAGAAGCACATGGAATACTCTTCCTCTTACCTAAGAGTCACCTAGACCTGACTACTCTGACTGTGCAATGTTTTCACCTTTAATTTTATAGGGTTCACTCTGCTTCTGTGAGGTGTCTATATTCCAACTTGAAATTAGAATTCCTTTACATCAATTTTATGCTCTCCTCTAATTCTCTAAAAAAAAAAAACCAAACAAACAAAAAAAAAACCTGTTCCACTAGGAAATGTGTTCTCATGCCTTTCTCTTGTCTTCCTAATATTTACTAATTAAATCCTTTGCTTAGGGCTTCTCCTGAAATTCTATTCTGTGAGAATAGACAATGGGACTAGAAAAATCTGGGCAGATCTAGACTTTTTTGTCCATTAGTACGGGGGTTCCTGCAGCTTTTATGAGTCCTGACCTTCCTCCACAGCACTAAACTAGTGAAGTCATGGTGAGCACAGCAAGGAGTTGGTAGTACCTCACTTTCACTGTGGCTACCTTTTCCCTCTGTGGATCCCTACACTTCTGATTTGTGCTTGGCAATTTAAAAACAGGGGGGAAAAACTACCTGTTAAAGAGTAAAAGAATCTCACTGAATGTTTACACATATTCTAAGGGGGAAAACAAGTTTCTGATGGCAAATAGGAAAAAAAAAATTGAATATTTCTTAGTCATCAGTCACTCTCACTTTCAAAGTACTTGATATATATCATCTCACTTAAATACTTAAAACAGCTCCCAGGGGTTAGTTTCCCTTGTTTCCAACACCTTAAGGTTGGAGAAGTTAAAACTCAGAATAAGTCACTTGACCAAGGTCATACAGCTAGCAGCTTGCAGAACTGGAGTTCAAAGTCAGGCACTTAGTTCCAAATTCACATTCCTAAAACTTTAGCTAACAGACAGGCTCACTGCAGCCCTTTATGGAGTCCTCCCACCATTCTTACTGCACTTTCAGCTTGTGTCATTGCTCAGACTCCTCTTTGTACAAGAAATTCCCCCACCTACCACCTGTGGCAAACATCGAAGGCAATTCTATCGGTCTGTGTATGCCAAGATTTTAATTTCACTTCCTAAACCTAAGCCCATGTTGGGTGGCTTTACTTCCCTCACTGAATTTCCATAATATCTTTCTACCCTTCACTGTATCACTGTCATCCCATTGTTCATCGATTTGCTCTATTCATCCTAGCCCTGAGATTTTAGCAGCCTCTCTTTACTCGTCCTTCCTAACAGTGCTGCATCGGAGGCTCTTTCAGGGTCAGGGGAATGAGACCCATTATTGTTACTATTTTTGGCATATCAAATACGCCATGGGTAGCTTGCCAGTCTCTGCCTTGCAGGCAGGATACTCTTGGTAGATTGCCAAGTTTTCCAAGAGGGAGAACTAGACTATAAGAGATTGTGCAGCCACATTTGCCTGACTTTGAACTCCAGTTCTGCAAGCTGCGGCATTCAGGAGCTTTGTTTTATAGTCTCTGGATCTTGGCCGTTGACGGCATTACATGGAGCCAGGGACAGTTTGTGGGTGTGACTGCCTAGCTACTGGAAAATGGAGGATCTGGGTGGAGGAGGCCCAGTCCCAATATGAGCAGGCATGGAGATCTCAACCCTGGGTCCCCCACGCCTGGATTCCTCAGCTGGTTCCTTCATGTGTGAGGCTTTCTATCCTTACTAGGTATATTTTAAAGACTTAATACCTCTATGTACCAAACCCTTACTAGATAAAATATATAATAATGCCACTCCCTCACTCCCTCCTCAATTCTCAGCCACAGAAATAAGTTTCAAAAATAAGAAAACAAATTCAGTAGACCAGAAGTGTCAGGCCCAGTTAATTTTCAAATGAGTCTCCTAATTTAAAACTCATCTCTGACCAGTGGAACTAAAGACTATTCCTCTGATTCTTGTTTGTTCCCTTAGTTTTTTTCTTAACTCAAAATGTCTGTGAATTCAAGATGCGGGTGAGCAATGCATTTGGTGACGAAGAACTGCCTCCCAGCCTCCCCAGCCTCCCCAGCAGAAGAACAAAGAGACAGGGGACTCATGGATAGGTTTTAAAAAATGGTCCGTTTAATGCAGAGCTGTTAGTATACTTACAGAACATTTGAGGAGGTTTGAGGATTGCACAGAGGTAAAGCATTTAGGTAGAGGCAGTTCTCTTGTGGGGAGGGGGGGGAGTAACTCAAAGAGACTGTCTCCCAGGGACGTCTATAGTATTTTACTCCTTCCCTTTAATTTGTACATATTAAACAATTCAGTTTACTTCTTATTGATATTTACAGTTATTTGAATAAACAGAGTAAGAGAAATAGATTCCAAAACTTAGTTCTCTGGGTTCTGAGGGCAAACAAGTGTTTTACCACAAATCCCAGACTATATCCTCAGGCTCTTTTAGCTTTCCTTCCCCAGTGGGTCCTATCTCTTAATTCATAACAGCTTGCATCAAGACCACATTTTTAAGCTTTCTAGATTGTCCCATTTCAATGCTGGGGTAGCTTTGCAACTTGACCTGGGTCCACCTAGGTCCTGCAGGAGAATCTCCATTTTGGAGGTATTAGGAACTACGACAAATGAAGTCCGAGTCAAGCAATTATGACAGATGCCCAGGAATAGATATATTTGAGTCAATCAACTCTCAAACATTAGGAGCTTCGTATTAACAGTCTTTCTCTGTTTAGGCAAAGAACATTGCTCTATATTAAAATATGAAAAGTTATAAGGAAAATAGAAAAGCAAGTAATTCACTAAAAATACAAAGTCCAGAGTTACCAGAAAGTTTTATTTATAAGTAACCAACCCTAACTTGAGGAATTGTGACAATGAGAGGTAAAGCTCAAAGGAAAGATTAAAGATAAACTCAGGGCATTAGTGCTTATAAGAGCACTGTAGGGGCTGCAGCAATAGCATATCAAGTAAGGCGTTTGCCTTGCATGTGGTCAACCCGGGTTCGATTCCCAGTATCCCATATGGTCCCCTGAGCACTGCCAGGAGTAATTCCTGAGTGCGGAGCCAGGAGTAACCCCTGTGCATTGCCGGGTGTGACCCCCCCCCAAAAAAAAGAGCATTGTAAGCTTCTCTGGGGGAGGATGGAGTAAAATGGGAAATTCACTGATAAATCCTAAAGCACTTAGGATTTAATATCCTTAATAACAATATCCAACAAGTGCCCATGATATTTCAGGCACTAAATTTAGATGCCAGAGACTTACCTTGTGTTAGAAATCAGATATAGAAGATAGGTACAAATTATACAGAAGATGACAAAATATTTTATCAATTGATAAATTCTTTTTAGCTTAAGAACAATTAACAAGAACTGGGGAGATTAAGATGGAGGTCAAAGATTACAAAGGTTAAGTTATTTGCCTTGCAGGTGGCTATCCCAGGTTCAGTTCCTGGCACCAGATATGGTCCCAGAGTATAGCCAGGAATGATCACAGAGCCAGGAATAAACCCTTAGCACCACTGAGTGTGCCCGTCTCCACAACAAAAAGCAAAGAACAATTACCCAGTTCTTGAGAAGAGACATCTGAATCTATTTCTACAGTTGATTAGAACCCATATATTTACAATTTTATAAAATTATTAAAATACAATGAAACAAATTATATTCAATAGAAATAGAAACCAAAAAGGTTACTATTTTTTCAGTGAGGTAAGATAGTTTTTATAGAAACTAATTTAGAATGATGTGAGGGGAGAGAAAGAGATCAGTAGGTGTTTAAGGTAATTTCAGGAAATTAGCAATTTCTAATCCTATTAAATATTAGTATTTTAGTATTTAATATAGTATTATATATACGATTTGGAACGATAGCACAGTGGTAGGTCATTTGTCTTCCACGTGGCCAGTACGGGTTCTATTCCTCTGTCCCCCTCTGAGAGCCCAGCAAGCCAAGAGTATCCCGCCTGCACGGCAGAACCTGGCAAGCTCCCAGTGGTGTATTTGATATGCCAAAAATAATAACAACAAGTCTCACAATGGAGATGTTACTGGTGCCCACTTGAGCAAATCAATTAACAATGGGAGGACAGTGCTACAGTGCTAATATAAAATTATTAGTAATTCTTTTTTCAATTTTCATATTTTTTCCTCCACTTCATTGACCATAAAATCCAAATTTCTCATATGCCTTTTTAACTTGTGTTTTCACTGACAAGTTAAATAAAGTTATCACCCATGCATAACAGATAACTATATGTGAACTATGTTAATAACATTTTGAAAATTATAACTTAATTATATTCAAATGTTAGATAATTAAAATGGTATATGTGATCATAAGTTAATAAGTGGATTCTCTAGAATGAGGTGCAGTAAGATTAGATCACATACTTGGCATAATGCAAGTTACTAAAGGTATCTGTGAAGGACAAGATGCCGCACTACAGACCAGCATGGTTCCAAAGCAAAACTGTACTCTCTACAGTAGAAAAGCACATTTAAAAAAAACTTTTGAACACTATTATTCACTGTAGCATTTAGTACAGTTGATAAAATTTGGAATCAATCTAGATTTTCAATGACAGATAAGTGGACCATGAAGATATGGTATATTCACACAGTGGAATATTACACAGCTGTTAAGAAATATGGGGGTGTGGTGCTGCCAGCAGGTCAGTCTGTACCTGTGAGACGAGTGCATCAGCAGCCTGGCCAGCAGGTCAATCTGTACCTGTGAGGCAAGTGCATCAGCAGCCTGATGGTGCCTATAGACTTCCAGATACTCCCAAATTGCTGCTGTGCCTTTGGTCAGACCCCAAAAATCCGGGGCAAAGTTTACCAAAGTTTACCAGAAAGTAAACGGCCAAAAGTTAGGTATGTGGGAGACACACCCACAAATCACCTCCGGCTCAGCTATGTAATTGGAGGCATGGCCTCTCTGGTTCCTGATGGAACTGCTTAATGGCCATGATCCCAGACACTCAGAAACAAATCTCGAAGCCCAACAGCTTTTGGCAGAAATGCATCCGGTCCCTGTAGTAGGTTACCAGCGCCGGGCCACCCCAGGTGGGAATAGGTTCAGTGCCTTGGCCTGTTCCTCCTGGCGGCCCAGTGGCTGTCATCATCCAGAGGCCACTGGACAGTCAGATTTGGGCCCACAGTGATGAGACACATGGGGCTCACAGGATGGGGGTGGAGCCAGCCCTTTCCTCCCCATTCCAATGGGACCCCAAGTTGTCACCCACCAAGGGCCTCTCTGGCTCCTGATCAAGTTGCTTAATAGCCATGATCCCAGAGACTCAGGAATAAATCTCGAAACCCAGCAGATTTTGGCAAAAATCCCTCCATATTTAATTGTTAAAATTTCAGAAATTCAAAATCGCGTGGCCACTACTGTAGCCACGCGACATCATATGTTATTCATAACCAGCAATAGAAAACAAATTGTCTACTGTTGTCTTTTCAGCAGATCTAAGTGTTGGGGTAAAATCCCCAATAATAATCATGGGTCTGGTGTCAAAATATTGAATGTAATCAGAGTAGAGAGTTCTGTGGAAATCATCTGCACCATAGGTAGGGGGAGGGCGGGGAAGGGGGTATACTTGGATTTTTGGTGGTGGAAAATGGGCACTGGTGAAGGTACGGGCTTTTCATTGTATGACCGAGGCTTAAACCCAAAAGCTTTGTGACTGCTGTCACGGTGATTCAATAATTAAAAGTATAAAAAAAAAGTAAGGTGCAGTTCATGCCCTATTTAATCAGCTAATCAGTGGCTAAATAAATAGCAGTACTTCTACATAAAAATAAATAAATAAATAAAAGAATGATGAAATAAGGCAATTCACAGCAACAGAGATGGAACTAGAAGACATCATATTAAGTGAATTTAGTCATATAAAGATAAAAAGGATAAAATAGAATAATATTACTTATAAGTGGTATTTAGAATAACCGGATGGAAGAATGTAATACTTTTTAAAAGGGGTGAGGGTACCCAGATCAACCTTGGCCCTAGAGTATAAGTCAGAGAAGGGAAGAAAGAGTGAAGAGGGTGGGAAAGAGCAAATGAGAAGCAACAGGGGCTGCATTAGAAAAATCAGGCACACAGGTGTTGTTAAGGAGTGATATAGCTAAATATTCAAACCATAGATTCTACAACACTGAAAGCATGTTAATAGCAAACTTAAAAAGTTCCTGTCAAGATGTCAATCAGGGGAGGGGCAGGGTACCGAAGAGGGGATCTTGGAACACTGATGGAAGAAAGCTGATGACACTAGTAACAGGATAGGGGATGTAAAATTGTATGTCAAATACCCAATTATGAATAACTTTGTAACTCACAGGGCTTTGATAAAGTAAAATTTGGGAAAATGGAAAATAAAACAACAATAGTACTAAATAGCCAAACTCTAGACCCAACAAAACTGAAATCAAGAGACAAAAACTTTAACTACCAAACTTAGAAAGGTACCTGTCAAGAGGGCATATTGGGGTGTGTGTGTTGGTGGGGTTGTGGGGACGCAGGGGTGGCATGCAGGGAATATATGGGTGGGAACCTGAAAAAATTGGTGGAGGGAAGTTAACAGTGGTGGTGGGATCAGTGCTGAATATTGTATGTCTAAATCCCAACTCAACTATGAGTAACTTTGTGACTCACAGTCACAATTTTTAAAAAAAGAGAGAGAGGGAGAGAGAGAGAGAGAGAGATCCAGGCCACTCTGGTGGAGGGTGTGGTGTTGAGTCATTGAATGCATGAAAAACGCTATCAGTAAAAGTTTTGTAAAGCACAGGTGTCGCAAGTACAATTTTATATTAAGAAAGTTACTAATCTTCTGACACACTATTGATCCCTAGAAGAGCCTGCATAGACACAAGTAACCTTATGAATAGAATCTTCTATTATCTGCTTGAGAGTCAAGCTCACAAAGTCATAAATAAGGTGGGTTCAGCAAATTAGATTCTAGGTTACCACCCTCACAACCTTGCCAAACAATTTCTTAAACAAGCAAAAGTGCTATCTAAGGGGTAGGAATAGTAGAAGAAATAATATTAATATTAATCACTGCCTATATGTAAAAATATTAGGCATGGCCTCAGCAATGGTAACAAGGCATACTATATCTCTCTCCAATGCTTCTGTCTTGTACTGCCTCCAGAAATGATAAGCAACCAGAATCCTTGAGAAGCTGTGCTCCGAAGAGACAAGTTAAAAACATGCATATATCTAGAAGTTCTCAGCAACAAAGAAAGGATTTTTTTATCTCAAAAACTTTTTAAAATTAAAACAAAAACTTCCACAAAATGGGAAAAATATGACTAACATCAAAATGTTCTTAGTAATATTGGATGCCCTCAAAGTCTTCAGGGTAAATTATTAGAATTCTATAACCCATATCAAGAGTAAGGTTAAAAATTAAGCATATTAAAGCTCATAAATTTTCTATCTCTGAAAAAAATTGCCTGAGAATATGTCATACTAAAGTTAATGAAGAAATCTGGGCTGGAGTGATAGTACAGCAAGTTGAGTGCTTGCTTTGCATGCAGACAACTCCAGATTCAATCCCCAGCATTCCACATAGTTCCACAAGCCCACCAGAAGTGATCCCCGAGCGCAGATTCAGGAATAAGCCCTAAGAGCCAGTGAGTGGCCTAAAAAGGAGCAACAAAGAAATTTGACCTTCACGCCCTACCGAGGTCACCAGTTGCCCCCCACGAGCGGCTCCCCAGCACAGCCACAGCCCCAGAAGCACAAGGACCTAATGCAGAACCCAGCAGCTTGGAGCAGAAAAGTGAAAGGACTATGCGTTAATCCAGGCCATCATGTCTATCCTGAGGGGAAAGGGTGTTGCCCCATTCGCCCTCTCCTCTCTTGAAAGAAAGATGGCGACCGCATGGGAGCCTTGTGGACAGCAAGTATGAGCCGGGGGTGTGTGGGCGACTAAAACCTCATGGGAAGGGGGGTGTTCCGGTCCGTCCTTCACACCCTACCGAGGCCACCAGTTGCCCCCCACGAGCGGCTCTCCAGCACAGCCACAGCCCCAGAAGCACAAGGACTTAATGCAGAACCCAGCAGCTTGGAGCAGAAAAGTGAATGGACTATGCGTTAATCCAGGCCATCGAGTCTGCCAGAGGGGAAAGGGTGTTGCCCCATTCGCCCTCTCTTCTCTGGAAAGAAGGATGGCGACCACATGGGAGCCTTGTGGACAGCAGGTATGAGCCGGGGTTGTGGGGGCAATTAAAACCTCATGGGAAGGGGGGCGTTCCGGTCTGTCCTTCACGCCCTACCGAGGTCACCAGTTGCCCCCCACGAGCGGCTCTCCAGCACGGCCACAGCCCCAGAAGCACAAGGACTTAATGTAGAACCCAGCAGCTTGGAGCAGAAAAGTGAACGGGCTATGCGTTGATCCAGGCCATCAAGTCTGCCGGAGGGGAAAGGGTGTTGCCCCATTCGCCCTCTCCTCTCTGGAAAGAAAGATGGCGGCCGCATGGGAGCCTTGTGGACAGCAGGTATGAGCCGGGAGTGTGGGGGCAACTAAAACCTCATGGGAAGGGGGGCGTTTTGGTCCGCCCTTCACGCCCTACCGAGGCCACCAGTTGCCCCCCACAAGTGGCTCTCCAGCACGGCCACGACTCCAGAACACAGAAACCAATTTCTTAACTATCTGACTTTCAGTAGAAATACTTCCAGGGTCAAAATAGCAGAAATCCAAAACCAACATTTAATTCCTGAACCCAGCTGTAGAAAGCAAATCACTTCACAATGCTTTTTCAGCATGTCTGATTTGGGGGGGGGGGGGGGGGGTAAACTCTAAATAATAGTGGTGAATCTTTTATTGAAACAATGAATCCAATCAAAGCAGATAGAGTGTTAACTAGAATTCATCTGCCTCACAGGGACGGGGAGGGGTGGGAGGTGGGGTTTTATTGGGGTTCTTCATGGTAAAAAATAAGTTTTGGTAAAGGGAAATGTGTTTGATATTTGCATGACTGAGACCTAAACCTGAAAGCTTTGTAACCTTTCCCACAGTGATTCAATAAATAAAAAAAAAAAAGAAAGAAATTTGAACACAGGGGATACAAGAGATGGTGGTGTTTCAGACATTTAGTGGCATAAATTAGCCCTTTTATTATGCTCAGGAGTTCTATAGGTCATAAATTTGGGTAGAGCACACTTATCTGTGAAGCCCCCTGTCTGAGGCCTCAGATGAAGGCTCAAAGAGTGGGAATGACTCAGTGGGCAAAAGCTATAAACATCTGGAGACACCTTTCCACAATTATTTGGTCAATAATAATAGTTGTGGGCCCTACCACCATTATATCACTGACCCAGAGCACTGAACTATCCTATCCGCATAGATTTACATTACTTATTTATATTACTAAGAATAGCCCCTCAAGTCTCCTGCAAATAGTTTTGGAGTCCCCAAAAAAATCGAATTTAAAATAACAGCTACAGATATTCATGCATAGAGCTGTTTAATACTGGCATTTATAATATGAAACTGGAAATATTAGAAAAATTGACAAACCTTAATTTTCGTGAGAGATTAGAAAACCTAGCCAATAAATTCAGATGCCATGCTGAAAACAGACTATAGACCAAACATGATTGCCACTCAATGCCTCTTTTGCAAACCACAGCACCCAAAAGGAGAGAGAGAGAACAAAAGGGAATTCCCTGCCACAGGGGTGAGGTGGGATGGGGGATGGGAGTGGGAGGGATTACAGAAGCATTGGAGGTGGGGAATGGGCACTGGTGGAGGGATGGATACTGAATCATTGCATAACTGAAACCCAAGCACAAAAATCTGTAAGTCTACAACTGTATCTCGTGGTGTTTTACAAATAAAAAAAAAATAATAAAAATAAATAAATAAATTCAGATGCCAATGAGATTTTTAATTAGCCCATGGAAGATTAAAATAAGACAATACTTGATTATATCTACTTTAAAAAAAATTTCTTCTCATTTTGTTCTTATGACCAGAGATTACACATATGTGGTTATGGTTCTTGGTTGGTGGTCAGGGATGTACATTTCAAATTGTAGTGCTTTGCATACAAATTATGCAAGGTAATACATAGCTGACCTCATACTTAAGTTTTGGTACTTGCAAAGTGTTTCAAATTAAATTGTGACATTGGGAATACCAAATGGCAGTGTTACCTAGATCACATCTGGTCGTGGCAGGAATCAAACTTGCAACTGTGCTATCCCTAGTAACTGAGGCTTCCCCAGTTCATTTTTTACTTCCTATGTGAATTGTTTGATCCAATTAACTATAACATTTTATTTCTATATGAACTGTTTCCACTTTGAAGATTTTGCATTATCTTCAAATGTCTTTGGAATTTTTTACATGACATTTTATTGGGTTAAAAGGAAATAAATGACCAATTTTAAATGACGTAAATCATACAGACCAGCTCACAGCGGTAGGGCATTTGCCTTACAAGCGGCCAACATGGCCGACCCGAGTTCGATTCCTCCGCCCCTCTGGGAGAGCCCGGCAAGCTACTGAGAGTATCTCGCCCGCACGGCAGGGCCTGGTAAGCCACCCGTGATGTATTCGATATGCCAAACACAGTAACAACAAAATCTCCAGTGGAGATGTTACTGGGCCCGCTCGAGCAAATCGATGAACAACGGGAGGGCCTTCTTATTTAATATAATCAGATATAATAAGCACCTAATTTGTCAAATCAAATCCTCCAAAATAAATATTAGCTTTATATGAATAACATTATTAACATTAAAACTCATCAGAAGAAAGTAAGAAAACTAAAGGTACAAATCATTAATATATAATTCAAACTATATTCAATAACCATTTTTATTATAGTTGACCTATTAGCACACAATTAGACCAAAGGTAGAACTATGTAAACAACCCTAAAGAAAGACAAAATAGCCTCCTTTCCTAGACATTCTGTGCCCATAAGAGCTATCAAATCCTGTCCGAGCCTGCTGCTACACCTGGTCTAGGTCAGAGGTGCCATCACCCCCAATATAACTTCTTCACACAGCTGAATTCTCCTTCAGCTCTACCTCTTCTAAAATCTAGGCTCTTGAATTCTGGATGGGAATCAACCTACTGAATTTCATCTTTGCTGGCACATCAGAGTTCCCAGCCTCAGCTGCTTCTTCTTCAACCCTATTGAGTACTGTTTCTTCCCACCTTATCTCACCTGGCAATTGGGCCCTTGAATTCTGAGGATCCATGAACCAATAAGTGGGCATTGGTTGCCATCTTTGGCTGCAGATAATATTTCTAGTGATTTTCAGAACCATTGAGCCCCAATATAGCTCTGCCTCATACCTCACAAGCACATAATTCTATCTCTTACAGTGAACTATATTCTTAGGTGCAGATCTGACTGCCTCCAGGGTCTCTGTGGTAATAGTAACTTATTCTATACAGCATCAACCTATCCCATGAGAAATAAAAGAAACATCAAGACTGTGGTAGTGGTAGTAATAAATCATGGAGCCCTTAACTTTAGACAAAGGAGAAGTAGGGCCAATGTTGGTTAAAGTATCCCTGAAATCTAAACTCAAAGCAGTAAGTCACAGAGAAAATTATTTTCCATGTTAAGCCCAGCAGGTAAAAATAAAAAAGAGCAATGTTCACATAAGTCCCTTAGAAAGCTTCCTTGCAGGGGGGTGAAGGGGAGCTGGGATGTGAACTACAATGATCCATTCACAGACTGCAACAGACAAATATGGGGCAGCCTAGTAGAAATTGTCCAAGCTTAATGAATGAAGATAATATTCTAAAGGGTTCAACCAGTACCAACCAGCTCTATAACCTCTCAAACAATGGCAACTCATGTTGAAGATGTTTCCTGAGCTTAAATAAATTATGATACAGATAGTCAGAAAAGCAGCACAGGAAAATATGAAAGTAGATTTGAGAAAACTACAAACAGAAGTGACAGAACTGAAGAGTTTCGTAGGTGAAATAAAAGACTCAATGGAAGATCTCAGTAGCAGAGGAACAGCGCTCAAGAAAAAGCTGATGAGATACAAGATAAGATTCAAGAAACATCTAGAAAGCAACAGAAGATGGAAAGGGGTCTCAAAATAAGTGAAAAACACAGCAGAAAATTATGGAATAGCTTAAGAGGAACAATAGAAGGATCATTAGAGTCCCTGAGGAATAGAAAAGTGAATTGGATGGAAAAAACACTAGTCAAAGAAATCATATGCACCTAAGAATTTCACAAAGTTTAGGACTGCATGTATCCAGAATCAAGAAGACCAATCAAATGTTTGGTCTTCATCCTGGTCAAAATAGACCTTAATTTGAAAAACATATTGTAATCAGAATAACAAAAGCTGACATACCATTGAAAGTTGCAAGACCAAAGAAGGAACTTTCATACAAAGGAACCCACATAAGATTCACAGCAGATTTAGAAAGTGAGATTTTATGAGCCATAAAAAAATAGTGGAAAATAGTATGAAGAAGATAAATCAATGAAATGAACATGTCACCAGGAATATTCTAACAAATTAAATTTTTATTCAGATTTGAAATAATGATGCAAAACTTTATGGATGAGAAGCAACTTCGGAATGTCACAGCCCTAAAGCCAGATTTTGAATAAAGATTAAATGCAATTCTTAAAAGCAAATCAGGGACAGAGAAATAAAACAGTGGATAGGGCACTGCCTTACATACAACCCATCTGGGTTTGATCCCTAGCACACCATATAGTTCCTTGAGCCCCTCCAGAAGAGATCCTTCATGACATGGAATCTAAATGCATCTTCAATGATTCAATGCCATTGGCCAAAAAATTGAAAGCAACAATAACCAAATGGGACTACATCGAATTGAGAAGCTTATGCACCAAAAGGGAATCGATGACTGAATACAAAGACACTCCATTCACTGGTAGAAAATATTTTTACTTTATCTAACAAAAGATCAATATCCAAGATACATAAGACATATAAAACTTAACAAGGAATCCTCATCTACTGCTTGCAGGAATGTTCACTGATTCAACCCGTGTGGAAAATAATATGTACACTTCTAAAAACTAAGAGTTGAACTTCTATATCACCTAGCAATTCCGATGTTGGCATCTACATCAAATGCCCAAAATCTCTATTCCAAAAAACTTCTGTGCTTTCATGTTTGCTGCAGTAGATGAGCAGATGACTGGATAAAGAAACTGTGGTATATACACACAGTGTAAAACTGTTTGACTATAAGAAAAGATGAAATTTTGAAATTTCCCATGTCATGGAAAGAACTGGAGGGCATCATGAGGAGTCAGCCAGAAGAAAAAGTACAGAATGATCTCCCTCTTATGTGGGATGTATAATAAACGTCATGAGGGAGTAACAAGTGGCCAAAGGCACCAGGACCTAAAAATCAGTCCATAGATGTGAGCTTACAATGACAGGGCGAAGACTGAGCTTGAGAAAAATGATTTGGGTCATAAGAATGAGGGCCAAAAAGAATGGTAGAGAGAATCAAACACTACAAATGGGGGTTGTGGTGCTGGAACATTGTAGAAATGAAACCTTATCATTAATAGTATCATATATCACATGACCAAAATATGGTCACGGTCCTCCCATTATTTATCTATTTGCTCGAGCGGGCCCAGTAACATCTCCATCGTGTGACTTGTTGTTACTGTGTTTGGCATATTGAATACATCACGGGGAGCTTGCCAGGCTTTGCCATGCGGGCGAGATACTCTCAGACCAAAATACAAAAAAATTAAAATAAAAATAAAGTAGAAAATGACTACATATAATAATAAATTAGCTCAGCAGCTCTCAGAAAATCTTTTGTTAAAAATTTACCAAAAATCTTTTACTAAAAGTTTATTAATTGGTAGAAAAATATTTTATTTTAGAAATGTAAAAATGTAGCAATGTTAGAAAAATTTTCATGCAACACATTATGTAAAAAGAAAAAGTTATGCAATCATTTTCCAAGATAAGCACTGCACTGTAGCACTGTCCTCCCAATGTTCATCGATTTGCTTGAGTGGGCACCAGTAACATCATCATTGTGAGACTTGTTGTTACTGTTTTTGACATATCGAATATGTCAAGGGTAGCTTGCCAGGCTTTAATGTGCGGGCAGGATAGTCTCGGTAGCTTGCCGGGCTCTTGGAGAGGGATAGAGGACTTGAACCCTGGTGGGCTACATGCAAGACTATCGTCCTACCTGCTGTGCTATCGCTCCAGGCCTTTATTACAAGATAAAAAGACATTTTAATTTTAAAATTTCTTATTTTGTGGGAATATATTTAAACGTTTTTTACCTGATAAAAGGTAGCTCACAAGGGAGAATTCTCCGGACCCCATACTGAGTCGATATCACCGGGAGGTCCCAGAAGGGGTAGGTGCTGTCTCCCCACCTTCTCCAGATGGAATCCCAGTGACCATGAGCTTCTACAAGCATGGCTCCGTTATGCGGGTACCTGGACTATTTTTCGAACCACACGGCCGCATACTTCCTGATATGCAAAGTGATAAATGGAAAGTAAATTATCTAGCATTTGTCCCTGAAAAACAGGCTTGAATGGTGGTGGGAAAATCTGAGCAAAATATAATGTCCAACCAAAATGCATCTGAACTGTGCATTTAACTATGGTGCTATGCTGCTCTGGAAGGGGAAGGGTGTCACCTCTGCCTGTCCCCCCATGTGGTAGTGGCATGGTGGCCTGCATCTTTTAGAGCTTAATGAACAGCCAGGTATGAGACTGCATTGACGAGTCACGTAAGGCCTCATGGGATGGGGGGGTGGAATCAGCCCTGCTTCCTGTCATGACAATGCTCTGGGTTGCCACCCTCAAATGCCTCCTCTGGCTTCTGAATGACCATGATCCCACAGGCACACATACCAATCTCAGAACCCAGGGGCTTCTGGTAGTAATCCCTCTAGGTTTATTACTAAAATATCAGAAATCCAAAATCTCATGGCAGCTATTGTGGCCACACGACATCATATGCTCTTCATAATCAGCAATAGAAAACAAATTATCTAATGATGTCTTTGTGGTAGTTCTGAATGTTGGGGAAAATTCCAAGTAACAATGTTGGGTCTTTTGTCGTAATACTGAATGTGATCAATGTAGAGAGAGAGTAAAGTGGAAATCTGCCACACAGGCAGGGGTAGATGGGAGGGGGGATATACTGGGGTACTTGGTGGTGGAAAATGTGCACTGGTGAAGGGACGGGTGTTTGATCATTGTATTACCGACCGAGACTTGAACTGAAAGGCTTTGTGACTGTTCTCACGGTGATTCAATAAATTAAAAAAGGAAGGGAAAAAAAGGTAGCTCACAAAACCACATTAAATAGCATACTTAAACATTAAAAATATCTTTTTATGCCAGATACCTATATGAGTGCCATATTAACTAACATTATTCTAGAGATCCTAGAGAAACACACAAGAAAATGAAGATAACAAATCAGTATTAACATTTGAAGAGGATAAAGCATGTTAATTTATTGATGTAGAAATCCAAAATAAACTATAGAAATTATTAGAATCTCTAATAATTAATTAAGGTGACCAAAATGAAAGACAACATTCCAAAATCAATTTGTTGCCTCTACACCACCAACAACCAATTAGAAAAAGATGAGTTTTGATCATTTGTAATTTTTAGAGAATTGATCCATTTCTTCTAATTTGAAGTTATGAACATAAGTAGCATTGTCATTTTAATCATTGAAAGCTCTTTAAGGATATATCTTGCTATATCTCATATTTGAGATTTGTGTCTTTTTTTTTATCCTTATCAATCTTACTAGCAGTCGATCAGTTTCATTGACTTTTTTTTGTAAGAATAACCTTTTCCTCTCAGTTGTTTTCTCTATTGCTTAACAGTTTAATTTATTTCTGCTCTTTGGTATACTTCTCCGGCTTGGTTTGGATTGATTTTGCTCTTTTTTTCCTAAGTTCTTGAGGTAGGAAGTTGGGCTACCTTTGGAATATTTTATTTAAATTCTATGCAGGTGTAGGTATACCCTAATTTGAATACTTGGGAAGAGAATCCAAGGTATAAAATGGTATTTGTCAGCATGCAAGATATTGAAAGCTGTGGGATTAGATAAAATGAGGAAATGCAATTGTGTATGGAGTGGTCAACAGTTGAAAGTTGCCGAGAAACCAAATTAGATAAAGTCTAAAATTTGAGCAATGGAGGCAGCAACAGGGGATCTTGACAAGCTTAATGTTGCAGAGAAAAGCCAGAATGAAAATTGTATGTGTGTGGTCAATGGGAATGGTATTCAGCAGGAACAGAGTCACATTTTTTAAAGAAAAACCTCTCTTATCTGAACAAGATGATTTATGTGAAATGTTTAAGAAAACTGCCATTGGGTGTCAAAGGGATAGCTCAAGTGCCTATGCCTTGGCATACATGAGTCCCAGATTCAATTAATAGCATGGTATGGTCCCCTTAGAACTACCAAAAACAACTGCTGAGCTCTGAGCCAAAGGAAGCCTGTCCCCTCCTAAAACCCCAGGAATGACCCAAAAACAAAAGCAGCCCTCACATGGGGCTTGCTCACTTTTTTTCTCATAACCTCACATTTCACTTATTAACTAGAAAATGTTGGTTGTGACTTTATGTTTTCGAAAATCAGTCCAATAATTTTAATATATTTCTCTTAGAAAAACACAAGCAACTTAATACTCTTACGAAAGGAGGCAATCAACATGGTCGATGAAGGCACAGTTTCTAGAGTTAGATTGTCATAAGTTAAATTCTAGTTCCACTCTCTCTGAGTTGTATTGAGCTATATGGTCATGGGAGTGGGGAAAATAGGAGAGGAGGGGAAGAGGGGTTAGTTGAGTCACACCCGGAAATACTCAGCTCTTACTCCGGCCTCTGTACTCAGAGATCCCTCCAGTTGGTGATCAGAGGACCATAAGCAGTACCAGAGATCAAACAGCATGCAAGGAAAGCAGCCTATACTATCTCTGAGGCTCTGTCCATACAAATATTGTCACTGTCACTGTCACTGTCCTCCCGTTGTTCATCGATTTTCTCAAGCGGGCCCAGTAATGTCTCCATCATGAGACTTGTTGTTACTGTGTTTGGCATATCAAATACGTCACGGGTAGCTTGCCAGGCTTTGCCGTGTGGGCGAGATACTCTCGGTAGCTTGCCAGGCTCTCCGAGAGGGGCAGAGGAATCGAACTCGGGTCGGCCATGTTGGCCGCGTGCAAGGCAAATGCCCTACCCGCTGGGCTGGGAGAAAAACAGTACTTGAATTTATTCATACCTCTTTCTTCCTCATGTTTTTTGGCAGATGCACTTTTAGGTCTTCCTCTTCCACGTCTGATGTGATCTGAATGGCTGTTGCTTCGAGATCTCTTTCTGTTTTCTAAATCCTTAGTAACTGTAGAATTTATCTTCTCCCGCCTCGCTCTCTCTGCTCATCTCCTCTTTGCCTCATGTTTGTTTTCTGTAGAAGATGACAAATATTGTATGGGCACACAAATTTTAGATTTTTTGATGCTGACAGTTAATTAGAAAAGAACCAGTCTCATCAATGCAATAATAGGCACCTGACATCTTATATTCACTATCACTGAAGTTCAAAAAATTTCCTATGTCTTTTTTTCAGAGTTAGTTTCTTCTATAATAAAATACCAAGACCTCACACTCACTTGGGTGGAATTCAAAAGTCTTATTGTGTGGATACAATGATAGGGAACTTGCTCTGATAATCAGGATAGTCATCAGAATACCAGAATTGTTTTACCTCAAAGTATCAGGACATTTCTATGTTTCTCTAGATGCCTGTAGCATGAGTATCTCTTTCCCTACCTGTCATTTTTCCCCGTCAAAACCCCAGAAAATCTAACCTTAGTTTCCCTTAACCAAATGAAAAGGAGGCAGTCTGACTTTTTAAGTTGTTTTCTCTCCCTTTCCCATATTATACCATAACATAATATATAATAATTAATATATCGGCACTGCACTGTCTTCTCGTTGTTCATCGATTTGCTCAAGTGGGGACCAGTAATGTCTCCATTATGAGACTTGTTGTTACTGTTTTTGGCATAGCGAATTTGCCACGGGGAGCTTGCCAGACCCTGCTGTGTGGGCAGGATACTCTCCTGTATCTTGCTGGGTTTCCCAGAGGGACAGAGGAATCGAACCCGGGTCAGCCATGTGCAAGGCAAATGCCCTATGGCTCCAGTCCATATATAGAAAAAAGTCACCTATAATATTTTCTTCAGAAATTTATTAGTGCAAATATAACTATATCAATAAAAATAAAGCAAAAATATAATTCAAGTATAAAAAGCACCATGCTTGGAAACAATACTACCTAAATAGCATTATGGCATACTAGTCAAAACAGAGTCAAAGCAGTCACTATAACTCATAGTGAATTCATAGTATATTTATATTAATTATATTAATTTTAAATTCTTTATATTAATAAAGAAATTAAGTTAATATAGCATAGTATAATGTAACATAGTATATTATATAATTACTGCTTAGGTTAATAAGCAGCATTTACTTATTTTGCTGAGGGATAGAGCTCTAAGAACCCAAATCCTTGCACAGACTGCCAGGCCCAGCATCATCTTGATTAACAAAGCAATCTTGGGCTGGTAGCCAGGCCACTCTGCCCACCAGACACCCTGACTGTGTGACTTATAGCTTTATATTTTTAAATTGGCCTCTCTAGAACCCTCTGATAAATCAACACATAAGTCATTAAATGGTTCATTATCCCAATAATGATTCATTCTTTGTGCCAATACATGCAGAGATGTCAGGAAACTTAGAAATACCCCATTTGAAGCTATGAGTGCCCATCCACATAACAGATTAACTGGATGAAAGAGAACAGTTGAACACAGAGGTCAAAGAGAAGGCTCAGCAGGTGGTCATCCTCCTCCAGTAGTCCTTAACCTCCTGTTGAAAATATAAATCATATTTTCACTATGCAGACTCCATGCTTCACCATTCTGCTTTTACATTCCTAGAGGACAGGCTAATTGAAGAAATGCAGTATAGAACTAACAGCAAAACACACATACATATGACTTCTAAATAATAATTTCAATTCCAGTACTATAGCAGAAAAAACAACCCCAATTCTGCCATTGGTCATGGAACTCTGAGTAATCCTCTTGAAATTATAATACTTCAGTGTGTCCTCATCTGTCATACAAAGAAGTGATTCACTATGCTTTCCAGCATCTTTCTAATTCTTTGATCTTAGGTTCTTTGATCCTAGTGTAAATCAAAGTTGAAGAAGGAGAGAGGAAGGAAAATTTTAAAACTTATAGTTAAATAATAAATACATCTAGTGACTAAAGTTCAGCAAAAAAAAAAAAACTCTTCCCCACATCTGCTTGCCAAAATAGACTTTTACCATTTTGACAGAAGGTCAGGATCTCTGTTGCCTAGTTTAGACTTATTACATTAGAAATTACTCTTCTCATGCAAAGAAATTTAAAATTGTGGCCAGGAGTACAGCTCAGTGGTAAGGCACTGGGTTTGATCTACAGCTTTGCAACTACAAATCAGAATTTTTTAAGTAAAAACTTTAAATAAAACTAATTTAAAACTTACCTATATTAAGCAATTTCGGAATGACAACTTAGTGATAAGGAACTGGAGATGCCAGCCAAGAGTTTAAGCTACTCTTGCAAGATGACCTCAGATTAAGAAATTAGGTAAATTCTTTCACTGACATAGTTCTTTTAGCTCTGAGGACTGTGTCTTCTCTTTTTAAATCTGATGCTAAGTACCTCTCACCTCTCAGACTGCACCCAAAAGATCATAGAAAGAACTTGTGTTGACTGACCATGTGTATATGTCCACTTCTGTATCTGTAAATAGGAAGAGTTTCCTTAGGACATATATTAAAAAACTCATTTCCCCTGTGGACATGGAGCAATTCTATGAAGGTGCTTTTTAGAAGTAGGGATAGTTGTGGACTTTTATCCAAGACATGTGAATCGATTCACCCTCTATGTATAGCTAGAACAAGGAAAATACTGATATAGAAGGTCTTTCACCGCTTTGTTGGTTGATGCTATGTTCATCTAAAGTAGGAATCATCATGTTCAGATCTATTTTAGCTATTTAAAAAACAGGTCAGGCCAAATCATTGCTGGAGACTGGAGCAATTTGGAAAGTATACAGAGACTTGGGTATCCAGTAGATAAAAAATGTAATGAATCCTATCCATCTCATGACTGTACCTTCTCCATGGCTCTGGGAGAGGCCAGCTGGGTGCTGTATTTTTGTTTTATGTTTTGTTTGTGCTATGTGTTATGTGCTATAATTTATAGGTTTATCTCCGTGAAGCCTAGGACTTTGAAGAGTATTTTTTTCATGTTTCCCTCTAACTTCGTGTGTTGAGGGATCTAGGATCAGTCTTTTCTATTGGTAAGATGGGAAGACAAAAGCAGCAATTTTCAGTAGGTCTGATCATCTTTCTAGACACAAAGAGATTCAAGTTTAGGTAAAACTTTTAATTAGTTCCTTTTTTCCTGACTCATATTGTGAGTGAATTATGGATCTTTTGGATGCGCAGAAAAACAAAACAATTTATAAAGTTGCTGAATTAATTAAGTTGCCAGATCTCTAACCTGGTTATTGGACACATGGGGGAAGTTGAGGTATTGTGAGCATTTTAAAGTCCTTTGCCATTTGTATGATTGCTCCTGTCTTTTATTCAGAGAAGTATGTGTGTTTAGGGGAATCTGAGGAGACTTTTAAAGATACTACAGAGTATAGATCTTCCATAAAACCAAAAATAAAATTGCAGATCTTATGGAAAAGTGGACACTTAAAATTTCAGGAGAGAGCTACACCCAAACTGACATCTTTAAGTTCATCTACTGGCCCTGTTTCGGAAACTCATAAAAATTTCTGGAATACCCAGTCTCAGCTGAGACCTCTGTGTTGATCTCAGAGGTGTCAGATCACGTTTCCACTCTACAAAAGCCCCAGCAGCTGTGCTCACACCCCAAACAGCTGCTGTCATGCTTCTTCTGGCAAGACTGCCCAGTCAAACATTCTGGATTTTCTGGAGCCATATCTCCAAACTCTATAATATTGACAAACCAGTAGGAGCACACCATATTGGATGATAATATAATGTAGAGGCCAACTGATCTCTTTTCAGGCTGGAGGAAGGAATGGATCTTTTCAGGAGACGAAAATCTGCCCTATACCTTAACCAGGCTTTTCAGTTAAGGTATAGGGCAGCCAACTTTGCCTCACAGAAAATAATTTTTGGAAGAGACAAATAGAAAAGTATTACAAGTTTATTAGTAAATAAAGGGATGTAAGAAGTGGTAAATTGATATATACATTGAAGAGGGAATGCAGCCTTCTCCAGAGTGGAAAGAGTCTACAGTTATACATCCATTATAGTATAAGGCATGAAAATAATGCAGGGTCAGTGATGGTGAGTCTCTGTGTTGGTCCATGGTTCTCATGTTCTTCAATATTTTCAGGAATGAAAATATTCAGTACTAAAAATGCACAGATCCAGAAAGCAAAAAAAATTATTGAAAAGAAGATATATATATATATATATATATATAGAGAGAGAGAGAGAGAGAGAGAGAGAGAGAGAGAGAGAAAGTAACTCCTCATGTCCTCATGTTAATGTAGGCAGGTAGGCAGATAGGAAAGGCCCCCTCCCCAGGTGATGGCAGTAAATTTCCTAGGAAGTAATAGCTCTGAAGTTGTGAAAGCCAACCTTGGAGAAAAACAGGAACTAAGGCCCAATAGGACCCTCTCCTGGCACCGCAATAGACCCAAGAAGCTCACGCAGAAACAGAAGAGCAGGAAAGAAATTTCAAAGACCATCAGAACTCCCAACCCCTCTAGTAGCCACCTTAGCCCTGCATGGGGGCAGGTTGGAGAAACCCTATGAAGACCACCTTGGACAAAGGAAGTGTCTGCATATGTTGCCTCAGCCTATGTGCTGCTTTCACCCAAGCAGCTGAGCACGTGCAGTGCCTGAGCACGAGTCGCCCACATCTCCCCTCTTAAGATGTGTACTTTCATGCTTTCATGTCTAAATGCTGGGATGTGTGTAGGGGCTCTCTCCACCCTTGGAGAAGCCTCAGTTCTCTCTTGAGCACGTTACTCTTCACTCTTTCCCACTTTCTCTTCCTCCTTCCCTTCAAAACCTCTAAATAAAATCTGTTTACCTCACAGGTTGTCTACTCCTAAAATTCTTTTTTGCAAGGTGAGACAAGAACCCAGTAACCCTGGGTCCTGGGTGGCAGAGGCAGATGGGGGAAAAGTGAGAGTCTTTCTCCTCCCTGCTTCACATAAGTTACCAGTGGGGTCCACCGACATCAGGGTTCTGTGTTACAGAGAGTGAAGGAACTTAGAGATAGGCCCTTTAAATAAAAATTAGTCTCTTTGGATTAACAAGATTGTTACAGAAAATAGATTAACAAAACTATTTACATAGAGAAATTGGCAAGAATATTACGAAGAATGTAAGGATCAAACAGATCCTTACCTGCTCATTTGCCTTAGTTATTATCTATGCCTCATGGTGAGCCTAAACTCTGGGACAGAAAATTTTATGTTGGACAATTGTTAACTCCCTGCTTGTCAAGAAGAATCCACAAATTCTCAGGAAGTCAAAAATGTAGGATGGGGGCAGTCAAAAAGTGGGACTGCTCATAGCAGGTGATGAGGGGAAACTGAGGCTTCCTCTTTTATTTCCCCCTCTCAAAGATAAAACCATAACTAGAGTCAGAAAATGGAGGATTGAATGGATCAGGCAACGTCTTGCCAATTTTGGGACTTCACATAGGGCACAGTTCAGGCATCTTATAAAGAGGGGTGTTTGGAGGTCTGCAATACCATATCTCAGTTGTCAGCATATGTGGTTCCACATTAATCACCATCAGTAGTTTACTCAAGCTTAGAGGAAACAGAACTGACAAGAAGATTATAGGTCCAGGTCACACTAGTCAGTTATGACAAGCAAAGGTCAACCTTCCTGTAGGCCACCTTTGTGACATTTCATACTGATTTCTTTTCTTTAGGGACATCTTCCTAATCTTGCCCAGCCTGTTTCTCTTATCTTACTTAGAGAGGGGTACAAGGGCATGAATATCTTTTGGGGGGGAAAGAAAAGGGGGACATATACAAGAGACTAGAGGCAATTAGAGGTTATTAGTGTCATTTTTAAAGGGCCCCTTTCTGATAAAGCATTATCGATTAGCAACACCCCAATTAAAGTAACTGAACTGAGCCAAAGTTCCTAGAGCCAAACCCGCTGCATGCTTTAAAGAGTGTGACTATTTTCACTTTTCTTTCTAACTAGAAGTTTTATTATCTCTCCATGGATGAGAATATAGTTTACACAAAAACCATGCCCCTGAGATGAAGCCTGGTTTTCTCTCTACCTTTACAATTAACATAACAGTATTTTCTTTAGTAAAAGTTACTGTTACTTTGTATAGACACAGTAAGAACTGGGTTAGTAACTTTTAACAGTAGACTTAGTTAAATTAGAGCAGTTGGCTTTTCTCAGGAAGGATTTGGTCATATTTTCCAGCTGCAGACCTCAGGCCAGTCTGTTTTAGTTCACCTCAGCCCAGAGGGTCCTTCTTCTAGGTTTTAATGGAGATAGAGGCTCCATTTCTGCCATTCTCCTCTGGTTAGATGTTGTCTCTTTAAGAAATCACATTGTCCTTATACCAGTGAGATTTGTGAGCTCTGGGGCTTTCCCATGTAATAGCCAGGATGGTACAAATCCTGCCCTGGTGTCCATCTGAGGCCCTCCGTGGAACCCACAGTTTGAGTGTTAGGATTTAAGATAAATCTTAGAACAACTGGAAGCTTAAGTTAAGTCAATAAGACAAGTGCCCAGGGTTCTATAAAACCCATTTGCAACATTAAAGTTTGGAGGTTCATAGCTTTGTACCTGAGGACAGCTTCAAAGTATACAAGCGGCTACTTTGGCACTATATTGATAGACAGGGAACCACTACCATCTTTCAGTAAGATGTTCTATTTTGCTGAATCTATACAAACAATGATATTGCCACACAGAATATGTTAAAGGTGTTAAAAAAGAAGAAAAGCAAGCTCTCCATTCTTACCATAGATGCAGTTTACCTGTTTGCTGCGGACCATAGATCAAATGAAGCTCTGTTAAAACCTATAGAGGTAGAATATGCAGTTTAAATAACAACATCATATTTGTGTGGTTCTAAAATACCTATACTATTCACATAAGGTTGAACATTTCTTTTACATGACAATGCTTCTCATGAAATTCTAATATAGCAAACAAGTAGTTATACCTTTGTAGTGAATGTTTCATAAGCTTAACACCCCTATTTTAAAAGTACTCTATGAGATCCCATTACTAAGTTTAGTATAACTTGATTTCCCAAAAGATATGAAGATTATTATTTCTTATATATCATGACAAAATTGTACTCTGCAGTTCTTACTTTTTCTGCAGACCTCTTTAAACGAAAAACATTTCATCAGTTTTAAAGATGTCCAAGGCTTTATGATGTTCACAATAAAAGATAATTCTCTTAAGTTCTTAATGGTAATGAGACTGACATATAATAAAACTATATTAATAATAGCATGTATTTTCATGTATTGGGCAGAATAATTTTTTTAAAAAATTTAATTGAATTAGCAGGCTGGAGCTATAGCACAGCGGTAGGGCATTTGCCTTGCACGCATCCAGCCCGGCCAAGCCAGTTTTGATTCCTCCGCCCCTCTCGGAGAGCCCAGCAAGCTACCGAGAATATTTCACCTGCATGGCAAAGCCTGGCAAGCTACCCGTGACGTGTTCAATATGCCAAACACAGTAACAACACGTCTCAAAATGGAGACATTACTGGGCCCGCTCGAGCAAAATTGATGAACAACAGGAGAACAGTGTTTGTTTGTTTGTTTGTTTAATTGAATCACCGTGAAATACAGTTACAAAGCTTTCATGAGTTTCAGTCATACAATATCAAAAACCCATCCCTCCACTGGGCTGGAGTGATAGCACAGCGGTAGGGTGTTTGCCTTGCATGCAGCCAACATGGCCGACCCGAATTCGATTCCTCTGCCCCTCTCGGAGAGCCTGGCAAGCTACCGAGAGTATCTCGCCTGCACGGCAGAGCCTGGCAAGCCCCCTGTGATGTATTCGATATGCCAGACACAGTAACAACAAAGTCTCCAATGGAGATGTTACTGGGCCCGCTCGAGCAAATCCATGATCAATGGGAGGGCCTTTACCTTTACCTTTTTTTTTTTTTTTTTTTTTTTTTTGCTTTTTGGGTCACACCCAGCGATGCACAGGGGTTTCTCCTGGCTCTGCACTCAGGAATTACCCCTGGCGGTGCTCAGGGGACCATATGGGATGCTGGGAATCGAACCCAGGTCGGCTGCGTGCAAGGCAAATGCCCTACCTGCTGTGCTATCGCTCCAGCCCCTACCTTTACCTTTTTATCCCTCCACCAGTGCACATTCTCCACCACCAATGTCCCTAGTATGCCCCCCCTTTCCACCCCTACCCCTGCCTCCATGGCAGACAATTTCCCCATATTCTCTCTCTACTTTTGGGCATTATGGTTTGGGCAGATTAATTAACAACATAGACTTAAAAAACTTATTGCTGTCATTTCCACATAATTTACACAATTCTCCATTTTCAGAAATATAATCCAAGGTACTATTCCTAATTGCTTGAAAAGCAGGAAAGCCTGATATCTTTTCAACTTTTACCAAGGCACAATGTTTTGGCTTCAGGCTATCAGGATAGGCCTAAAATAATGCATTATTTACTTTTTGCTAAGCTCTAGAAATTTTAAATTACCAAAAGTCTCAGAATCTGTTTTTTTACCACAATTATTTCAAATTAAGATTTCTTTTCTACTTCAGATGTTCTAATAATCCAAAGCAGAAACAAAACAAATATATACATTTAGGCATAGAAAGAAGACTTTGTTTTACACAAAATTTTTGTACCAGCACAAGAAAATATTTGAGCTATCAATATTTGTAAAACCCAAGAAAAACTCTGATGGTTTTTGTACCTGTTATTTGTAACCCATCTTAATTTCTCACTGAAATTGGCTAAGGCTTGTACAATAAAACCCTGCACTATCTCACAGAGCTCTTATCTCACTTTAGATATGAGTTCTGGTTGCACTGCCCTTTCTAGACAATAAATGTTCTGAAGCTCAAGAGAATTTCAGGTATTAAGAACAATTTAACTTTTTCCAATAAGAAATTTAGATTGTGTTTTAATTTCTCTGTAGGTTCAACATTCCATTTAGAAAACTTTCAGCTTAAACTGGTCTAACAAGGTCCAAAAGCACCTAAACTGTTTAAAGTGTTGAGTTGCATATCACTCACTCTGACCTTTAGTGATGATGAAGCTAGCCCAGATCTAAGGATTTCTACTTCTGATTTCAATATGGCTTTAACATTCCAGCATTCCATTCACAGACAGATGAATCAAATACAGAGAGGTAGTCACCACATATATACACATGCACAGATACCCAATCTATAGAGTTTCTGTTTCTCTAACTTTCTAAGATGGCAGAAGGGCACTAAGGTTGGCCAACAAAGACAGGATATTTTCTGGGTGAATTGAGCACTGTTGACCAATTGAAACTACCTAGTGCTTCCCGACTCTCAGAGAGCTGCTTCCAGTCTGTTTCTTAGGGAAACAGATAAAGAGCTCTTTTGGTAACAAGCCAGCAAATTAAATCATGGCCAAGTAATTTTAAACCTAAGAGTAATAAAGCAGGCAGGCCAGTAGCCAGGGAAGGGCCCACTTTGGCAATGAGTTCTTGGGAAGTAATAAAACCAACTAGCCCTAAAGCTGTCAGGACCCACCTTGCAAATACAGTAACTACCTAGCCCCAGGACTGACCCAGAGAAGGCTGGAACACCACCTGGAAGAAGCTCCAGCAAGAATAAAGGCCAGGAAAGGAATATTAAAGAAAACAATCAACTACTCCCAACTCTACCCTCTTGGCAACCATCCTAGCAAGGGACTCTTACCCAGGTAGAAAGCCCCAAGTGGGGCAGCTTGGGAGAAACATAGTAAAAGTCAACCGGAACAAAGGAAGTAGGTGTATATGCTGTCTGAACCCATGTACAGCCTGTGCTCATGTGGTGTCAGAGAATATGTGCTTCCTGCTTCTCCCCTCCTGAGATGTGTACTTTCATACTGTCATATCTCATCCTGGGATGTTTACTGGACTCCCTCCCCACCCTGGAGAAGCCTTTGTGCTCTCTTGAGTGTATTATTCTTTCTCTGTCACCCTCTTTCTCTTCCTCTCTTTTGTCGAAACTTCCAAATAAAATCTGCTACACTTCACTGCTTGTTTTCTCCCAAAATTCTTTTCTATAAGGAAAAGTCAAGAATTCCAAAGGCCTGTATGAGGTCTAGGACTGACTTTTCTTTCCTGCAAGGAGCAAGGCTCACAATTCCAGAATTTCCCAGCTGTTCCCCAGGTGTCAGAAATGGACAGAAAGTGGTAGATTCCCCACTTGAGGCTGCTGCCTCTCTCCTCCCGACTTCACATAAGTCACTGGGGACTCCACCAGCACCAGTAAGACATTACCATTTTTAGGCTTCCTAGTTCTGAGGTAGACAACACTTTCTTAAAATAGGAGCTTATGAAGGACAACTAGGTAGAGGCTCATGTAACAAAAATCTCTGGAGAAGTTCCTTCCCTGCTGCAGTTGAGAAAGTGGAGTCTATGACTCTGCCTGGCCACAGTCCCATTAGAGGGAGCAGGGCACTAACAGCAGCTGACTGCAGCTTGCCCCACTCCAAGTGAGAAAAAATGAACAGGGCACAGGAGACTAAGAGCTCTGTAAGGCTCATAGTCTTATGCCAGGTGCTGTTGCCAGAGTAACTTTCCTTAGAGGATCGCTAATCACTTTCCCATAGTTTTGTAAAATAGGTAACACAATTAACTCTTCCCTATTTCTTCCACTAATTATCATCCAGAGAATACTTGGGGTGGGGGCAACTTGACGGGGAGGGAGGTGAACTTTGACCTTCAGAGTCTCAGGAAGGAATGCTTGCTAGCTCCATGAACACATTCTAAGAGAATGACTCAAAATGCATTCCTTGGGTTTGATTCCAGGGGGAGCAATTCCCAGTTGTAGAAATAAAATGGTACTTGAGCATCCCCAGGGCCCCTAATTGGCTACACTATATGGGGAAGGGCGAGTCCTCTCTTCCACACACTGGTTCGGACCTTGCAGTATGGATTCAAGTGATCTTGTTGGACTTAGCTGCCCCTTACTGATGAGGTCTGCCCCCTCCATAAGTGCCCTGTGTCATCACTGTCACTGTCCTCCCGTTATTCATCAATTTTCTCGAGCAGGCCCAGGAACTTTTCCATTGTGAGACTTGTTGTTACTGTGTTTGGCATATCAAATATATCACGGGCAGCTTGCCAGGCTTTGCCTTGAAGGCAAGATACTCTCAGTAGCTTGGTGGGGTCTCCGAGAGGAGCAGAGGAATAGAACCCAAGTCGGCCCGGTGGGCCACGTGAAAGGCAAATGCCCTACCTGTGGTGCTATTTCTCCAGCCCTAAGGGAAGGGATTATATTAGTATTTTGGTAAAAACAATTAGATTTTCTGTGAAGCAAAGAACATGAGGTAAGCAAGAACAGTGACTGAATTTCAGAAGTATTGTGTGGTCAAGACTTGGTTTGACATTCTCTAGTGAATAGTGGAGTGGAATGGATGGTTTTTTCACTGGGAAATCACCTGCAGAATTTTGAGCAAGCTTTGCCTGTGGCCCATTCCTGCTCAATCCTACTTGAGTTTGTGACTTCTGAGTGTTGAGAGGCAAGGAAGGACAACAGGGAAAAGGGAAAAATTATTTGATTATTCCTGCATTAGACTGCCTTCCCCTTACAAGAGAAATATTTATCTAAAAAAGAAAGCAAATGCATGACCTACTCCACCATTACTAATTCAATATAAAGCATTTCATTTAATATTTAAAGGAAAAATACCCCTAACCCTATCAACAGTTTTGTCAACCGCAGTACCTAAATTTTTTTGAAAAGGGAAAACACCCCATACATATAATTAGAAGTGAGAAACAGTCTGTACATGGTCACCACTCTAAGTTCATGCTCAATATTCAGACTCTTCTGTACGTAGGAAGAGTGTACATATGTCCTTTTGATGTAGGCAGGTAGATAGGGAAAGACTCTCTGCAATGAAACAAAGTCTCATAGAAGAAGAATTATAGGACCGACCCACCCTGTGGAGACAGAGAATAAGGACTTGATAAGACCATCCCCAGACCCTGAAGATATGGGCCTCCTTCCCATGAAATTCCTCCTTTCCGAAAACCCCCTTTCAATCCGGTTAACTCCAGCAACCCAGCCCCAAGGAGATTCCAGGACATTCCAAGTCAGATGATTCTCGAACCCCCTTTCAATCCGGTTGACTCCAGCAACCATGCCCCAAGGAGATTCCAGAACATTCCGAGTCAGAAGGATCTATAAGAACCAGCTCGAGAGCCCACTTGGCACTCTCTCCACCCTCGGAGAAGCCCGCGTTCCCTCTGGACGCATTACTCTCTCTCTCTCTCTCTCTCTCTCTCTCTCTCTCTCTCTCTCTCTCTCTCTCTCTCTCTCTCTTACTATCTGCTTATCCCTTTCTCTCCCTCTCCAAAAGCCTCCAAATAAAACCTGTTACTTCACTGTTCGTCTACTCCTGAAATTCTTTTCTGCGAGCGAGACAAGAACCCCAGAAACCTCAGGTAAGGCTTGGGACTGGTCTCTCCTTTCCTGCAAAGAGCAAATTCTCGCCCCAGCTTGAGTCTGTGGCTCCCCGAGCAATCGGGTGGCGGGAATTAACTCCCGTGCCGAGAAGATCAAGTGGACTTCAGGTGTGGCTTGACGGTCACCTTGTGGGGCTGGCGGGGCTTAGGCCCGTGCCGAGCAGGTGCTCACTGCAGACTTTACCGGTCCTAGCCTACCCAGGGTCCCGGGAGACAGAGGCGGGTGGGGAGAAAGTGACCGTCTTTCTCCTCCCCACTTCACGTAAGTCACCCGTGGGGCCCACCGACATCACTTTGTTACAACAAGACCAAACTGGTACCAGAAACCCCAGCAACAAAAACATCATTGGATTTCCCGCATATGGAGAGTCTAACCAGGAAAGAAAGACTGCTGCACTTTTATTTTTTAATTGAATCACCAAGAGATACAGTCACAAGCTATCATGTTTGAATTTCAATCATACAATGATCAAACAACCCATCCCTCCACCATTGCACATTCTCCAACACCAATGTCACCAATATACCCATCCTTTCCAGCCTTCCCCCTGCCTCCATGATAGACAATTTCCCCCATACTTTCTATTTTTGCACATTATGGTCTGCAATACAGATACAGAGAGGTTATCATGTTTGGTCACTTATCTACCTTCCCATCCCGAACAATTTCTCCAACCATTATTGATTTAGTGATCCTCTCTTTATTCCAGCTGCCTTCGCCCCACCTCATGAGACAAGCTTCCAAATATGGGGAATATTCCTGGACCTTGAGGCTACTGTCCTTGAGTGTCCGTCTCATGTTATTTTATATTCCACAAATGAGTGCAGTCTTCCTATGTCTGTCCCTCGCGTTCTGACTCATTTCACTTAGCATGATACTCTCCATGTCCATTCACCTATAAGCCCATTACATGACTTCATCTCTCCTATAGCTGCATTGTATTGCATTGTGTAGATGTACCAAAGTTTCTTTAACCAGTCATCTATTCTCAGGCACTCAGGGTTGTTTCCAGACTCTGGCTATTGTGAACAGTGCTGCAATGAACATATAGGTAGCACTGCACTGTCCTCCCATTGTTCATCAATTTGTTCAAGAGGGCCCAGTAATGTCTCCATTGTGAGACCTGTTGTTACTGTGTTTGGCATATCAAATACGTCAAGAGTAGCTTGCCAGGCTTTGCAGTGCGGGCAAGATACACTCGGTAGCTTGCCTGGCTCTCTGAGATACACTCTGAGATACACTCGGTAGCTTGCCAGCCCAAATACATAGGTACAGATAGCACAGCGGTAGGGCGTTTGCCTTGCACGCAGCCAGCCTCACCGAGCCAGGTTCCATTCCTCCACCCATCTGGGAGAGCCTGGCAAGCTACCGAGAGTATTCAATATGCGAAACACAGTAACAAGAAGTCTCACAATGAAGACATTACTGGGCCCGCTTGAGCAAATCATGAACAACTGGAGGACAGTGACAGTGACAGTCATTTCTACTGCACTTTTTTGCACCCACAGGATATATTCCCAGAAGTGGTATTGCAGGGTTATATGGAAGCTGAATTTTTAGTTTTTGAAGGAATGTCCATACAGTTTTCCAGAAAGGCTGGGCCATTTGGCATTCCTACCAATAGTGAAAGAGCATCCCTTCTTCCCCCCTCCCCCCTTCACACCAGCACTAATTGCTTTTGTTCTTTTGAATGTGTGCCAAGGACTGCTGCACTTAGCCACAGGGGTTGTGCCCTGTCTGAAGTTCTGAAATTGCCCTTCTTGTTAGGTAAAACAGTTCTTGGTGCTAGAAATACCAGCTCTGGGCTCCATCTGATATCAGGCACTAGGTCCTTATGGAGATTGTGGTACTTAAATTGGGCCCCTGGGCTGCCTAAGGGCCTTTGTTCCTGAGGTGCAACCTGGCCCCTCAGGGTGTTCAGCCACCCCTCCTATGTCTAGAATTCTGTATTTCAATGGATTTCCAAGCTTCTAAAGTAAATCCTTTGTGTCAAAGGCCTCCATGGCTACAGGCTTGTTTAGGTATCAGATACTGTTTTCCCCAAAATACTCTAGGGCTGGGAGGAAGGGGTGGGGGCGGGGGTGAGGCTGCTATTTTCCTGCTTGCAACACTTTTATTTCCAATTTACTTCCATTTTAAGCTTTTTCCCCCCCTCTTTGTAGTCAAGGGATTAGAGACTAGTTCTACAAAATAATTGAATAAAACTGGTGGGACTTCTCAAGAAGTTCCAAAGGTGAAATACAAAGAACAAATATCCATTGCCTCCAAATATGTCTTAGGTAAAAGGTTACTCTCCTGGAAAGAGATCTGAACATAGGATATAGTTTATCTTTGCAGATGAGGCAGGCAGGTAGATAGGGAAATGCCGCCAAATATGACAGGCAGATAGATAGGGAAGGCTGCCCATGACAATTAGATTCCTAGGAAGGAATAAAACCAACTAGCCCTAAGCTGTCAGAACCAACCTTCTGGACAAGTTCTTTACTATGAGCCAGCACGGACCAGAGCCATCCCTCTGAGAGAAGCTCCAGCAGAAACAAAGGTCCAGAAAAGTAATTTCTAAGAATATCAGTTAATCCCATCTCTACCCCGTTAGCACCCACCCTAGCCCCATTTGGGGCAGCTTGGGAAAAATCCTATAAAAGCCAACTAGCTCAGGGAAATATATGGAATGCTGAGGACTGAACCCCAGTCAGCCATGTGCATCGAGTCTGGTGCCTACCCCCTGTACTATCGCTCCAGTCCCTCAATTTCTGAAACACTCTTTGGACTCATCTTATGTTTCACTTCTCCATCTGCAAAAGGATTTGCATCTCAATGCCTCTAGGTTACTTCAGGACTGGGAAATTTCTTAAATTTTATTATTTTCCAAAAAATTTATTATCAGACCCTCCAACTATTTGCCTGAACTAAATTTAATATTAAATGCATCATTTTATCTGTTTAAGCTCTAATAAAAGCATAGCTAATACATGTATATAAAAACAAACAGCACTGTAGCACTGTAGCACTGTTCTCCAGTTGTTCATCAATTTGCTCAAACAGGCCCAGTAACGTCTCCATCATGAGACTTGTTGTTACTGTGTTTGGCATATCCAATACATCACGGGTAGCTTGCCAGGCTTTGCCATGTGGGCGAGATACTCTCGGTAGCTTGCCTGGCTCTCCTAGAGGGGTGGAGGAACAGAACCCGGCTCAGCTGGGCTGACTGCTTGCAAGGCAAATTCCCTACCCGTTGTGCTATCGAAGGCTTTTATTTTTCTTTTTCTTTCTCGGGCCTTTTTTTGGTTTTAGGATTATACCTGGTGGTGCTCAGAGATTACTCCTGGTTCTTTATTAAGAAATCACTCCTAGAGAACAAAAGGGAGTGCCCTGCCACAGAGGCAGAGTGGGATGGGGGGATGGGGGGTGGGAGGGATACTGGGATTAGTGGTGGTGGAGAATGGGCACTGGTGGAGGGATGGGTACTCGATCATTGTATAACTGAAACCCAAGCACAAAAATTTGTAAGTCTACAACTGTTTCTCATGGTGTTTCACTAATAAAAATTTTTTAAAAAGAAAAGAAAAAGAAATCACTCCTAGTGGATTTGGGGGATCATTTGCAGTGCTAGGGATTGAACTCTGGTCAGTCATGTGCAAGCCATATGCCCTATTCACTGTACTAACTCTCCAAGCATCCCCCAAGAGATATGAAAATGGACAATAAGCATATTAAAATGTGGCTATCATCACTCATTATTTAGGGAAATGCATATCAAAACATCACTAATTTATCTCACACCAGTGAAAATGGCACATGCCAAAAAATCTGGAAAAAGCAGTATTGGTAGGGTTGTGGTATTAAAGGATCTTTCATCTACTGTTGCTGGGAATGACATCTGATTCAGCCTCTATGCATAGTTATATGGAGATCTCTCTCTCAAAAAAAAAAAAATAGGACTAGAACACCCATGCATCCTAGCAATACCACTTCTTGGCATCTATCCCCAAAACACAAAGACATTAATTCAAAAGAATATATGCACATTCATGTTCATTACAGTGCTTAGTAGGCTAGCCAAGATATGAAGAGAGTCCAAATGTCTAATAATGGGTGAGTGATTCAAGAAGTTGTGGTATACACTTGCTCTCCAAGCTTGTGTTCTCAGTTGACCATACATCTCACTTGCTTGTCTCTGTTTCCTTGCTTGCTTATTTCTACTCTGGAGAATCCTGTGTTCTTTCTTCAACATACACTTCTCACTCTCCCCTCACATATTTCTAAATAAGTTTCAGTAAAAACTTTCTCGCTTCAAAAAGAAGATTGTGAGACAAACAGACAGACACACAGACACATACACACACACACACACACACACACACACACATACTGGAATACTATACAACTTTAAGCAAGAACAAGTCATGCAATTTGCTGCGCCATGGATAGTACTACAGAATATCAGACTGAGTGAAGTCATATATGGGTAGATACAGAATGATCTCTCTCATATGTGTGACATAAAAATGCACAGCAAGGTAGTAACAAAAAGTCAAAGGCAACACAACATAACTGGTGTAATTTTAGTTTCATTATAATAAGCTAAGGAAAATTAAAAAATTAGTGGTACACAGCTAATATGCCTGATAAAGTATTCTTACCAAACCCATGTTGAACACAAGATATCAAGTGTCACTGCTTTCATTCAATATATTATTCATCACCCACAGATATATTTTTATCACCCACTAGTATCTCATAGCAACCTAAATCAATGAGGAGCTCAGGCTTAAGGAGAGAGAAAGTGGTCTCCTTAAAATGTAAGCAGTGATAGCCAGGAATTTCAGGCTTTTGAAATTCTGAGAAGAGTCTTCCTATCTAGTTTAAGATGTATAGTATTATAGTGGAGGGAGAGAGGGAGAGAGAATGTAGGAGAGGCACATAATCTGGTAAGGACAATTGGCCATTTAAAATCTGACCTACATGAGAGGAGTTTTCACTAATTATCTGATAGTCAGATAATTAGTGAAAACAGCTAAGGAACAGGAACAAGAATACTTAGAGAAACACAAAACAGTTAACTTTTTCTTCAAATGTCTCTTTGACCTAGATATATAGCAGAGCCCCGGCAGATGGCAGGAAAAGCAGCACATGGCCAGAGAACAAAGAAAAGCCTAAGGGACCAAGAACAGCAAGAACCAGCAAGAAGAGGCAGATCATAGCATCAGCAATGATCATAGAGCATCAGTGACAGACCAATGGACCATCAAAAGCACCAAAGACATTGGGGACAGAATCAGTGAAATACCAGCATGGATCAAAGATGATACATATGGGAATCAGCAACAAACCTGTGTAAGATTTGTATACAGGACATTACAGGCTTCAAAACAGCACTCTTAAAGCTTTTAAATAAATAACTTTAAGTTAAACTTCATAAACATCTGGAGTTTTGTATGCTATTTTTACACAGATTAACTCAAGAACCTACCCTCAGGAGCTAGCCAGTTTCACAATAAAAGTAGCACTAAGAAAACAGCACAAGAAGGGTTACTCTCTCCCACTCCCCACTCCCCTACTCTCTCTGTCTTCTCACCTCGAGCACTTGGATGCTAGACATGGTTAGAGTTTCAGAAAGTTACTATGAAAATAAAATAAATCTCCACATTTCTTCCTGAAGAACTAAAAATGAGAGTCTCAAAGACCATTATCTACCAGGGAGATTTCAGAGAGAAAAAAATTTGGAAAATAATGTCATTGAGTTGATAAATTTTTTGGAAAACACCCAATTGCGCATGCATGACTGTTTCTAGACAACTATGCAAAGACATAGACTACTGCCTCCACTCCAGACTGTTACTGGGTGCAGATGTGAGACAAATACAAAGGGGATTTCAGATACTTCTCAACTGGTGCTAATATTGAACGCCATCAAAATATACTCAAAGTTTCAAAGTCAAACTAAGTCAATTGCCTGCTAAAACAAAAATATTAATTTTTTTATGAAGAATGCATGAATCCTTTAATTGTAAACATACTATTCGAAGTTACCAAAAAATAATCCAAAATTACATAGCATATGATGCAAGGAAATGTCAGATTACATGGGAAAAGGCATAGAGAGATGAGAGATGCCAGTATCTGTTGTGAGATATTGGAACTTACTCAATACAGAAGTGTCCCAAAACTGTAGCTGGTTTGATCTAATAAGAGGTCATGGTATTAGTAATAATAATAGTAGTAAGTGCTAGCAGTCACTTTTATAATAAATCAAGTCAGAAAGTCCCAGTCAAAAATTAAACCAAAATTATATATCCATGTATAAGACATACGTAGAAAAGGAATGAAATTAAAATGCTAGAACTAAGGTATGAAATAAATATAAATATATTTGTTATGCTCACTAGCATGAAGGAGATGATAGAGAACAGAATTAGTAAATATGAAGAAAAGTCAATCTGATTCAATTTGAACAGAGGGAAAAAATTTTATTTTTTTAAATTAGCATTATCTGAAGAGCTTGTGATACAAAAAAATAAAAGACCTAGGGGTAAACTAGAGAGATAGCACAGTAGGCAGGCCACATGCCTTGCACATAGCCAACCTGAATTTGATGCTTGATACTACACATGGTCCTCAGAGAAATAAACTTGGGGAAAAAACTAACATTACCAAATATAAAGAGAAAACTTTTATAATGACTAAATGGTCATCAGTAAAACAACAATACTAAATACTTTAGAATTTAATAGAAATTCAGTAAGCTTTCAGAGAAATGATAGATTATACACTGACAAGCAAAGCTCCCCGTTAAAGTACAACCAGAAACTAACTACATATAACAGAAAATAAAGCTGTAGTATCTGACAACACAGTTAACTGAGAAATACAAGCATGCATTTATGTAAAAGTGGGTGGCCATGTTTTACAAAGGAGAAGGGTTACTTACTTAGTGAATAAATTTTCAATGCAGCATAGTATGCCACAGATGTCATTTCTGTTGGTAGATCTGACCCAGATGGGAAGAAAAACACAGTGTTTGTGTGTATCACGAACAGAGTTTTTTTTAAAACTTGGAGAGTGGCTCCTTGAGCCAAAACTCACCTGGACATCTTAAGTTCACAGTCTGAGGCATTTGATCCCACCCACAAGCTCTAACTCTAGCTTTTCAATGTGATCTTGTTACCTCCAAACCCTGCAACAATACAAGCAGCAGCATATCTGTACTCCATCCTCTGTCTACACTCATACTCCTTCTGTAATCCCCGAGACTTTAGACTATTAAGTCTGACAATGGTACACAAGAAGTTATAATTAAAACATGGGACCTAAGCACACCTGTCATGGTAACAAAGATTCCAGCCTCATCTAGACACCTGCCCATTCCCAGTACCAGTCCAAAATTTTTTTTGGACACAGACAGCATTGATTCAGCCCAAACCTTGTCATTGGTGAATGTAGCATCTAATACAAAGGGAAAACAAAAAACACAAATATGACAACAGAGGAACAACAAAGACCCAGGAGTATCCCTGATGACATCAGACCTCAATATTCTTTAGAATAACAATAACAAAGAATCAACAAAATTGAAGACACTGATGGAAAAAATTAAAGAAATTGTCCAAATAGAAGTGAATATAAAGGTGCTAGAGCGATAGCACAGTGGGTAAGGTGTTTGCCTTGCACACAGCCAACTCGGGTTCGGTTCCCAGCATATCATATGGTCACCCGATCACGGCCAGGAGTAATTCCCGAGTGAGTGCAGAGCTAGGAGTAACCCCTTTGCATCACCGGGTATGACCCAAAAAAGGGGGAAAAAAGTAAACAAATTAAAGAACACAGCCTTAGAAGCAACGTATATGAAGATAAAAATGGAATCAGTGCACTTGAAGTTATACCAAACAATTCCAAAAATAAAGAAGAGGAAATATAAAAGAGAATGAGACAGAAATGGAAACAATATAAGAGAAATTATTGACAATTCCAATAGAAAAAACTTCAGAAGCATAAGAATTCTAGGAGAAAGAAGGAGAAAAGACTATATTTGATAGAATTTCCTCAACGTAGAGAGAGAGAGAGATGAGAGCACTGATCCATGAGGTCCAGAGAGCACCAACCAGAATAAACCAAACAAAACAATATCCAGACATTTTATAATCAAATGTCAAGAACCAAGAATAGATATAGTACTAGTCGTTAAGGAGATGCAAATTAAAACAACAGTGAGATATCTCACACCACAGATACTGACATACATCAAAAAGAACAAGAACAACCAGTGCTGGTGTGGATGTGGGGAGAAAGGGAATCTCATTCATTGTTGATGGGAATGCCAACTGGTCCAGCCTTTTTGGAAAACCATATAATAATTCCTCAAGTAACTAGAAATTGAGCTTCCATATGACACAGCAATACCATTTCTGAGAATATACCTTGGGGGGGAGGGGTCGCAAAAACACACAACAGAAAAGCCATCTTAACTTCTGTGTTCATTCCAGCACTATTCAGTAACCAGAATTGGAAAAATCCCAAGTGTCTAAGAACAGATGATTGGATAAAAGAAAAAAAACTATGGTATATCTAAATAGTAAAATATTATTCAGCACCAGTGAATATGAGTCATAAAATTTGCTTTTAAATGGACGGAATGGAGAGTATCATGCTGAGTTTATGAATAGCCAATGTTGGCAGGTTGTGGGAAACGAAATTGTTGGACAGAATTCATCTGGTTCAACTTCTATAGAAAGCAATATGGAAATTTCTCCAAAAAGTAGGAATGAAACTCCCAGAAAGCCAGAAATGCTATTTTTTGGCATCTATCCCCCAAACATGAAAGCACTGATTCAAAAGTTATATATGCAAACCTATGTTCATTGCTGCATTTAATACAGTTAGTTCGGATATAGAAACAACTCAAATAATAAATGAACAAATAGATAAATGGATTAAAAAAATCTAAGGTACACTCAGTCACACACACAAGCACACACTGGAATACTATGCAGCTCCATGAAAGAATAAAAGCATGACATTTGCAGCAGCATGGATGGAACTAGAGGATATCATGCTGAGTGAAGCACATCAGAAGGAAAGGGGTAGATTGAGAATGATATCTCTCATATATGTTAAGATACACAGTGAGGTTGCAACACAGGTTCAAGGCAACATAACGGAAGAATTGATTGATACAATTGAACGCAGGATGAGGGCAAGAATGAGAGAGAGTGGTGTTGGGATTCCTGGGGAAAGGAGATGGGCGCATTATTGGTGATGGGTGTGGTGTAGGAATTATATGTATGAGAAATTATTATTAATAATAGTAACAACAAGTCTCACAACTTGTTGTGAGACATTACTGATGCCCACTCGAGCAAATCGATGAACAATGGGAAGACAGTGCTACAGTGCCACAGTATTGTAAACCATAGAATTTCAATTAAAATTAAAATAAATAAATGAATACGTACATAAAAACATGAAGGAAAATGCAATGAAAACAGTTAAAGAATAATAGTATTTTTTAGAGTCCGAAGGGAAATTTAAAACATTAGTAAAGGGGGCTGGAGTGATAGCACAGCAGGTAGGGCGTTTGCCTTGCAACCCAGGTTCGATTTCCAGCATCCCATAGGGTCCCCGGAGCACCGCCAGGAGTAATTCCTGAGTGCAGAACCAGGAGTAACCCCTGAGCATCTCCGGGTGTGACCCAAAAAAAGCAATAAATAAATAAATAAATAAATAAAAAATAAAACATTAGTAAAGCTAAGCAGATGGCAGTGAAGAGATTTGATGTTGAAACTTTGTATGCCTTATACTTAATAAAGAACAATTTTGCACTTTTGTAATTAATGGTGATTAAAATTTTTTTAAATATCAGTAAAAAAAAAAAGAATTTTCCAAAGTTAACCGATAGCCCCCAAGATCCAAAAGGCCAGAAGGGCTTTAGCAAAAATAGACCCAAATTTTAATTCCAAGATACACTGTAATTAGAATGACAAAAGACAAAGACAGAGACAGAAGATTGAAAGCAGCAAATCAAAAAAGAATTTATCTAAAACAGGAAAGTTCACAACAGATCGGCCAAATGAATAGTACAAAAACACAACAAAGCCTTACCAAAAATACTCTATCCCGCTAGATTTCATTCACATTGGAAAGAGAGATACAAAGCTTCATGGAGAGACAACAGTTTAGGGAGTGCATAGGCTTGAAACCAGTTTTGCTAGAAACATTGAAAAAGTTTCTTTAAAGAACAGGACAAACTTCACAACATGTGGCACTGAATATGGCACTCACTATTAGTTGCCTCTACTAGATTAAGAAAGTTATGTTTATTACTAGCTTGCTAAGGGATTTTATGCATTTTTAATAATAAATTGGTGTCTCATTTATATTGATTGTTCTATGTATAGTAAGTTTTTTTTATTTCCAAGATTTTAATTGCAATATTTTACTTACTAATACAGATTCTAAGCAGTATCTGTAATATAATATTTTCTGATGTAGCACTGTCCTCCCGTTGTTCATCAATTTGCTCAAGCGGGCACCAGTAATATCTCACAACAAATTGTGAGACTTGTTACTGTTTTTGGCATATCAAATATGTCACTGGTAGCTTGCCAGGCTTTGCTGTGCGGGTGAGATACTCTAGGTAACTTGCCAGGCTCTCCAAGAGGGGTGGAAGAATCAAACCCAGGTCAACCACGTGCAAGGCAAACGCCCGACGCCCTGTGCTACTTCTGATATAAAACCAATGTTCCCTTTCTTAAGATAAAACACTTCATACTTTTATACTTATTCATATTCTTCTATTTAAATTCTTTAATTCTCTTAATTCAAAGTTTTATATATGTGTTTTACCTACATCATGGAAGCTCTAAAATATGTTTATGAGAATTGTTTGAAAAAAATTTTTTATGACAAGGAAGACATAATAATTACCACAATAAGATTTACAAAATAAAATGTAATGCTATATGTTTTAGAGTTAAAACTTAGTTATGTAAATAAGAATAGGTAGTACACTATATTTTATTAAGTTATTTACCTTTTTTAATTAAATTAAAATCATATAGCAATCACTCTTCACAAACAGACTAAACAAACAAACACTGTCCTCCTGTTGTTCATCGATTTGCTTGAGCGGGCCCAGTAACATCTCCATTTTGAGACTTGTTGCTATTGTGTTTTGGCATATTGAAACATCACGGGGATCTTGCCAGGCTTTGCCATGCGGGGAAGATACTCTCAGTAGCTTGCCGGGCTCTCCGAGAGGGGCGGAGGAATCAAACCCAGCTCAGCAGGACTGGCTGTGTGCAAGGCAAACAGTGCCCTACCGCTGCACTATCACTCCAACCACAAACAGACTATTACTGATTTATTTTCTGATAATTCCATTTACCATTCATGGTTGTTAAAACAAGTCTTAATCACTTATCACTTAATCCCCGTTATTCATCAATTTACTCGAGCGGGTGCCAGTAAAGTCTCCATTCATCCCGGCTGCGTGCTAGCATAGCCCAATGGTATCTGTTCGTTCTAGGAACATGCAGAGCCTCAAACCAATCATTCAGGGTCTTGACGAAGAAGTCTGACCATCTTGTAGGTGGGCGTCCACGTGATCTTTTGATGTCCCGTGGAATCCAATCAGTAATGGCTCTAGTCCAACGGTTGTCTGTAAACCTCATTACGTGTCCAGCCCATCTGATTTTTGATGTCTTGGCAAATGAGACAGCATCCCTGATTCTTGAGCATTGACGAAGATCAGAACTCCGGATTCTATCTCTCATTTGAGTGAATCGTGATATTCCAAGCATAGCTCTTTCGATTCCTCTTTGAGAGACCCGAATAGCATTCTCATTCTGTTTTCGTAGGGTCCAGGTCTCTGAGGCATATGTTAATGCAGGAAGAACAGTGGAATCAAAGAGATGAGCTCGTAGCTGGAGGTTCTTTGTCCTTTTAGTTATTTCTTCAACGTTCTTGAAGGCATTCCAAGCTGCTTTCTTCCTCCTGCGCAACTCAGGTGCCAGGTCATTCATCATGTTGATTTCTCGACCTAGGTATATATAACTGTTCCATTTGGATATGGTGGTTCCGTTGAAAGTGAATGGAGCGTCAGAAACAAGGCTGTTTCTCATAAGCATTGTCTTCGTAAGATTCAGCTGCAGTCCGACCTTTCTACATTCACGGTCAAAGTCATTCAGCATTTGTGCTGCTTGGCTGATGTTTGGTGTTATTAGAACGATGTCATCAGCAAAGCAGAGGTGGTGTAGTTGCCGACCATCTATCTTCACTCCCATGCTTTCCCATTCCAGTCATCGCATAATGTTCTCGAGGGTGGCACTGAAGAGTTTTGTTGAAATGGTATCACCCTGCCGAACCCCTCTCTTGCTATGGATGATTACTTCTTTGTAGAATGGTGAGATCTTGGTAGTGAATCCGCAATAGAGCTCACGAAGGATCCTGATGTATTGAGTTTGTACGCCCTGATTGGCTAGGGCTTCCATGACCGCTTCCGTCTCAACAGAATAAAAGGCCTTCTTTAAATCAATGAACGTTAGACAGAGCGGCATCTTGAACTCCCGAGAAACCTCAATGAGCTTGGTAATCGTGTGGATATGGTCGATGGTACTGAATCCTTTTCTGAATCCGGCTTGTTCACATGGTTGTCCTTCATTTAGTGTTCTGCTAATCCTATTCAGGATGACTCTAGTGAACAGTTTGTAGACGACAGACAATAGGCAGATTGGGCGATAGTTGCCAATGTCGTGGATGTCTCCCTTCTTGTATAGTAGTACAGTTCTGCTGGTTTTCCATTGGGATGGAACCTTGCATTCAGACAGGTAGCGTGTGAAGAGCCGAGCCAATGTATTAATGAGTACTGATGGTAAGTTCTTCAGGTGTTCAGGTCTGATCTTGTCTGGGCCAGGTGCTCTTTGTTTCTTTACCGACGAGATGGCATGTTGGATTTCGGAAGGGAGAACATTGGGAACTGGCAGAGGAACCCAGGTGTGTGGGAGATCTCCAAGCCTGCACGGTTTGGGACTGGACCTGTCAGTAGCTAGACAGTTACACCCTCCAACTGCCGTGTAACCCCAACAACGGCCAGGATCCAGAGATTATCACAACAAGCTCCCGGGACTATTTATTTACTTTTCTCTAAGTTTTCAGGGTACCTTTAAATATCCCACCCGCACGGCAGAGCCTGGCAAACTATCCATGGTCTATGCCAAATAGACCAAATTGATATGCCAAATCCAGTAATAAATGGATCTCATTCCCCTAACCCTGAATATGGCAGAGTCGAGAAGGATATGGAAGGAAAGGCTGATAAAATACGAAGGCAGAAATAGGCTGCCAAAACAAAGAAAAACAGAAATGATTGTCTGTACTTTTAATGCTCGTACGCTGGCATCTGCTGCATCCATTGAAGACCTTATGGTACAAGCACAAAAGATCAAGTACGACATCATTGTTCTGACCAAAACGAGAAGACATCAATCACATCATGCCGTTTTCGACACTGGAGAAGAACTGTTCCTTGGAACATGTGATTAAAGAGGCGTCGGTGGTGTAGGTATCCTTGTCAACACAAACTTAGCCACGAGCATTGATTCATTCGAATGCCTAACAACCTGAATCGGACGATTACACTTGAATAGATGTGTCTCACTACCGGCAGTTTCTATCTTTGTTGTCTATGCACCAACATCCAGTTATGGTGAAAGAGAAACTGAGAAGTTCTACATGGAGCTGGAGAAGTTCTATAAAGAAGATCACACCTTCTACAAGATCATTGTCGGTGATTTTAATGCCAAGATAGGACCAAGAAGATCAGTCGATGAACTCCACATCGGAACCCATGGCCTGGAATGGAACGAACAGGGTGACAGACTGTCTGAGTTCATCATGTCAACCAAAACCTTCCATGGTAACTCACAATTCCAAAAGGCTGAATCTAAACGTTGGACATGGGAGTCTCCCGATGGACGGTTCCACAATGAAATAGACCACATCATATTCAATCGGCAGTTTTGCCTAACCGATGTTGCTGTTGTCCCAAAATTCCAAACGGGATCAGACCACCGTCTTCTTCGTGCAAAATTCTACCTCACAGAACGAGGAGAAAAGAATGCAAGGTTTAAGAAGAGGACTCCCAGAACGACCACCAACTGGGAGCTCTTTGGCTCTGTTGCGGCAACATGGGAAGATGCCGTCATTGACAACATTGATGAGGAATACGATCGAATGATTCAGCACCTCCATGATTGTGCGAGGAATGCCAAGAGAGAGATAACCACAAAAAACCGCCTTTCTTCGAACACTCTTGAACTTATTCGCCAATGTGGCTTGGCACATGTCTCAGGCAACCACAAGCGAACATCCAAACTGGCAAAACAGTGCAGAGAAGCCATCAAGGATGACCTCAAAAACAGGAGAGCACCAGTACTGGTAGATGCGGCAGAAGCTGGGAAAAGCATTCATAATGCCTTCTGTCCTTCACCAACTACAAAACCAAGATGACTGCCCTCCGACATCATGATGGATCTATCACATCTTCCAGAAGGGCAATGGAGAAGATTATTCATGACTTCTACTCAGATCTCTTTAATAGCCACGTCCATTTGCCCACATACCACATGATGGATATGTTAAAACAAGTAATCTAAAATAAATTTGCTATATGCCCACCAATGGGGCGGGGAAACGTGGGGTAGAAAAGAATATGGGAATATTGGTGGAGTGAAGGGGACATTGGTGGTGGGATTGGTGTTGCAACATCGCGTTCCTGAAATAACTCTACTGTGAATAACTTTGTAAGTCACTGTGCCATAATAAAAAAAAATTGAAAAAAAATAAAAGCTTTATTTTACAAAATTAGACACAATGCAGAGAGATATAATACAGTGGACAGGGCACTTGTCTTTCGTGTGACTGACCTGGGCTTGATCCCTGGTATCCCAGATAGTCCCCAGACCCTCCAGGATTGATTATTTTGGTTTTTTGGGTTTTATTTTGCTTTTTGGGTCACATCCAACGATGTTCAGGGGTTACTTCTGGTTCTGCACTCAGGAATCACACCTGGCGGTGCTCGGGGGACCATATGGGATACTGGGAATTAAACCAGGTTGGCTGAGTGCAAGGCAAACGCCCTACCCATTGTGCTATAGCTCCAGCCCCCGGGACTGATTCTTGAGTGCAGAGCCAGGAGTAAGCTCTGAGCACTGCCAGTTGTGGCCCAAACAAAACAAAACAAAACAAAATTTAATAAGAAAAATGCAATTTATAAACGAGCAGAAATCATTTAAGGATATATATCAGAGGCAGAGCTACATTTTCACATTTATAAGGTTATGGGTTTGGTTCCTAGTAAAACAAAAATTATTAATCATTTAATTAAAATTAAATAAAAATGAGAAAAGACTTGAATAGATACTTTGCAAAAAATAATAAGTGAATTACAAATAAGTCTTGTGCTATTTTCTAAAACACGAATGTTATATTTTAATATTCCCAATTTGAATATTCAAATTAAAATGATGAGATAAACCATGTGACCATGGAACACACTATTATAAGAGCTATATTAAATTGGTGGCTGGAACATAGAGTCTGAAATACTTTCCATGCCCAATGTTGATAAGAAATTTAATGAAAAGTTATATTTACTAAAAGACTTGTGCATGAACGTGGTTCATGATTTTTTTAAAAATACACCTTTAACAGGAGGGGAGATGCATGTCGAAAGTAGACTATGGACTGAACATGTTTGCCACTCAATGCCTCTTTTGCAGACCACAACACCCAAAAGGAGAGAGAGAACACAGGGGATTGCCCTGCCACAGAGACGGGGGGATGGGGGGATGGGGGTGGGAGGGATATTATCCATGGTGGTGGAAAATGGGCACTGGTGGAGGGATGGGTATCTGATCATTGTATAATTGAAACCAAAGCACAAAAAATTGTAAATCTACAACTTTAAAAAAAATAAAATAAAATAAAGGGGGAAAAATAAAATAAAATAAAATAAAATAAAATAAATAAAAATCAAAAAAAAAAAATACACCTTTAAGAGGACAGAGTAACAAATTGATAAATTCACAGTATGGAATACCACCTTGGAAATAAGACTTTTAATCAAGTTATAAAAAAAATAAATTTAATATAAAAATACATGCAACAATTTGACAATGAATCTCAAAAACACACTGAAAGAAACCAGACAGAATAACACATAATCCCATTACATGAAATTAAAAACAGACAAAAATAATCTATGATGATAGAAATCAGAATAATGTTAAGAATGGTAGTGGCTGAAGAAACTATGAGAAAACTTGGGTTTGGAGAATATTGGGGTGGGGAATGTGCATTGGTGGAGAGATGGGTGTTTGATCATTGTGTGATTGTAAACCAAACATGAAAACTTGTATCTATCTCATGGTGATCCAATAAAAAAATTAATTAATTAATTTTTAAAAAAACAAAAAACCTTTTTTTGATATGTGTTTTATAGTGGGCTGAGAGTTCTCAGGCTATATTCACTGTCAAAATACATTAAATTATATCCCTAATATCTATTTTGTTCTATTAAAAATAACCTCAATTTAGAAAATAGACATAATGAAGAAAAACACATGTAAATCTTGAAATTTACCCTACAATTTACTGATCACTTAAGAGCTTAAATTGGGCTTACTACTGTCATCTAAAGGCTTAGTAAGAGATTGGTTTTTATTTTGTTGTTGTTGTTGTTGTTGTTGTTTATTTTGGATCATACAGGCGATGCTCAGGGCTTCTGGCATTGTGCTCAAGGATCACTCCTGGCAGACTTAGGGGACCAGATGGAATGCAGGGTATCAAACCTGGGTTGGTTGTGTGCAACAGCAAGTGCCTTACCTCCTGTACTCTCTCTCCTGTCCCTAGAGGTTTTTTAAGTCTTAATTTGGGGACAGTATTCACATTCTTACCTGATTCAAAAAAGGAATACACAAATTAATTAAGTTATTAATTAAAGACTTAATTTGGGGACAATTTTCTATTTACAGTGTATTTATGACCTTCTTCCTTCTCCCCCCAAAGTACAGTCTGGAATTCACAACGCAGAATTAATGAGTCACAAGATTTTTTTAAAGTAAGAAAAATAACTAAAGAAATAACTTCTAAAAAAATGTAGTTGTATATTTTGTATTAAATAGGTAAATTTGCATGCTGGTGTTTAGAAAATGGTTAAAATATGAAAAAACTACATTAGATTAATTTTTTTAAGTCATATATATACCGTTTGCAGAGTTCTGTTTTTGCTTGCTGTTTAGATAGTTGGTAATAGTAGTAACTGTCCCTTGTACTAGTAAATTACATAAGTAAAAATTGATTGTTCGGGGGTTCAATTGTTATTTGTTTTTTGGGCACACCCAGCTGTGCTAAGGGGACACTCCTGGTTCTGCTCTCAGGAACCAATCCTTGTGGTGCTTGGGGAACCATATGGGATGCTGGGGATCAAAACCAGAACAACAGTATGTGAGGCAAGTGTCCTACCCACTGTGATGTCACTCCCTACATATATAAAAATTGAAACTGTATTAAAACGGATTTATGTGTCCTCATCTTTCAGTTCTATGTTAAACTTTGGAGATTTGCATTATTTAGAGTGTTCAGAGTTTTGAAAATATTGCACATTTCTGTACAAGCAAAATTACCATTTCTTTGTAACTAATAATTCAATTTGGCAATTTCTTCTCTGTGAATTAACAATATGCTAATATATTTGAGCAGTTTGAAATTAATTCCTGTCATCTACTAGATAAAACACACACACACACACACACACACACACACACACAAAACCACCCATGGTAAAATTTGGAGGATGTGTGGACCTTTAAAAAATATAAATACTGAAAATAAATCTGAAGTTAAAGAGATGCAGCCAACTAGTGTTTTGTCCCCAACACACACGGTCCCTAGAGCACTGTAAAGAGTGATCCCCGAGCAGAGAGCCAGGTGTAAGCTCAGAGCATAGCCAGGTGTGGCCCAAAAACAAACCATAAAAAGATACTAATAATCTTTGACTAAGTAATAAAGGTACTTATTTTTGTTTATTCAGATAATGTTGCAGTTAGTGGATATAATAAACAGCTAAAGTGTTAGCACTCTGAATACATAGGTTTCAAGAAGATGAAAATAGTATTTGAAATAAAGAAATAAAGTTCTCCATGTAGTGATGGAACAGTATTAAAGTTCTGAGTTTTGTTTTAGTTTTCTACAGCAGTATAACAAACTTCCCCAAAGTCTAAAATTAAAATAAATATTTGTAATTTCTCAGAATTCTTCAATCTGATATGGGATCAACTGGATAGTTCTCTTGTTCCACACAGAGGATGGGGGTGAAATGGCCTACATAAATTCTTTGCTCATGGAAACTCAGCTGGGATGACTACAATTGTAGGATGGACAGGTATTTCTCTCTCTGTCTCTTGTCTCTGTCTCTGTCTGTCTCTATCTGTCTCTGTCTTTATCTCTGTCTCGCTCTGTCTCTGTCTCTATCTGTCTCTGTTTCTGTCTTTATCTTTGTATCTCTCTGCCTCTGTCTCTCTGTCTCTCTGTGTCTCTCTGTCTCTGTTTCTCTGTCTCTGTCTCTGTCTCTCTGTCTCTCTCTCTCTTTCTCTCTCTCTGTTACCATTCAATATAGCTAATTCTAAGCTTCTTTCCAGCACAATGATCTCATGACTTTTTGCATAAAAATAGCTTCTAAAAGATAAATAGAAACTACTTCTCTTTTTAAAAGGTAGACCCAGAACTAGAACAATATCACTTCTGCAGCATTCTACATGGCAAAGTAAGCAGTGAGGACATATTTTTCCTGAGGTAAGGAGTGTGTGAGGTCTGTTCAGGGAAGTAAAGAGCTGGTGGACCCTATCCTTGGAGACCACTTGTTATGGGGAAGTGGGATGGATATTCTCTGGTGCACAAGACAACTGAAACTGCATTCACATGAAGGAAATGAAAGGATTAGACCAGCTCTAGATCTTAGGTATAAACATTTCCCCCTTGCTTGTTTCTCTGCCTTATTTTTTTGCAGAAACGTATTTTTCATCTTTCTATGACTAATGGACTTGAGCCCAGAAAGAGGAAAGTACTGACTAGGGTTGCATCTCAGTGACCAACACCCCATCAAAAAAAACCCACATTTGGGATTTTTTTTTAACCTTTCAGAGATCCATGGAATAGGAACTATGCCATAACAAGATGCTTTTTCTTGTTGTTTGTTTTGTTTTGTTTTGTTTTGGAATTGTCCCAGTGATACTTAGGGGTTACTCCTGACTCGATGCTTAGGAATTACTCCTGTGCATGGGAGACCATATGGGATGCTAGGGCTAGAACACAAATTGGCCACAAGCAAGGCAAATGCTATACTACCAGTCAGGCCCTGCAAGAACAAGATTCTGATATTCAGTGATCCTTGGGTCTCAATCAATTGCCTCTATAACTTCAATATATTTTATAAATGTGAATTCTGTGTCTTATGCAAATAATGCTATTTATGAACAAGTGCCTATTCTTCAGAGAAGTTAGATAGGGACAGGTGAATCGTGATGGCAGTACATGGTAGGCAAATATTAGGGGTACATTGCCACTTCTGATCCTGAGTAACAGACCTCCTCAACTGTGTTCAGAGCAATATCCCTCTATCTTAGCAGGTGTGACTTTGTGTGTGTCTCCTACCTCACTCGTAGAACTTTGGCAATGTCTAGAGGTTTCTTTGTCACAACTCAATAATGCTACTGCACTACTGGGTAGAGGCAGAAAGGTGCTGCTAAACATCCTACTGTTACGTGGAGGGGCAGAGCTGATAATCTAGATGGCCAGACTGGTCATTGAAAATCTTGCTTATAGGTTCCAGAGAGATAGAACAGGGGTTAGTGCACTTATTTTGCATATAGCTGACCATATAAAGAAAGAAAGAATGAAAAAAAGAGAGAGAAAGAGGGAAAGAGAAAAAGAGAGAAAGAAAGAAAGAAAGAAAGAAAGAAAGAAAGAAAGAAAGAAAGAAAGAGAGAGAGAGAGAGAGAGAGGAAGGAAGGAAGGAAGGAAGGAAGGAAGGAAGGAAGGAAGGAAGGAGAGAGTCTGAGCAACAGAGTTGTATACAAGCAGAATGGTAAGGAGTAAAAAAGAAAAAAGAAATAGATTTGCTATCCTAGATGTAGATCTTCCTGTTTCTGGATCTGTTATAGCCTGCAGAGTTAGACCTACATAAACTTTGAAACAAAAATCTATTAAACAAAAGAGTTTTAACACAAAGACATCCGTTGTCCGCTATGAGAGGTTTACATACTCTTCACAAGAACCCCCAAATTTCTTAGCATCCTTTGTAACACTACTGTAAGTGAGCAAGCACGAGACTCCATCTTATTCCTTACAAATGCGTTTATTATGATCTCTTACACTCCCTTTACTTTTGTCCTGTCTCCCAATCTTTTAAGACTTTTATTTTCTTTGGGGATCACACCCAGCTATGCTCAGGGGTTATTCCTGTCTCTGCACTCAGGAATTATTCCTGGCAGTGCTCGGGAGACCATATAGGATGCTGGGGATCGAACCCGGGTCAGCTGCGTGCAAGACAAACACCCTCCCGGCTATGCTATTGCTCAGCTCTAAAGACTTTCTTAAGCATTATGTATTTAAAGTTGAATCAGGTCCAGTTACAGAGGTGAGATGGAGATAGAGGAACGGGAAGAGCAAGCAACAGGCTCTCTGAGCCAACACTGAGCCCCCAGAAAGTTCCAGCTTCCTGTTTACCCATATCCCACTATTTTATGCTAGTGTACTTTCCCAACCATCCCTAAATAATCACTTAATCACTTAACTTCCCATTAGTCGTCGACTTGCTCAAGCGGGCGCCAGTAACATCTCCATTTGTCCCTGTCACGTGCTAGTGTAGCCCAATGGCATCTGTTCGCTCTGGGAACATGAAGAGCCTCAAACCGATCGTTCATGATCTTGACGAAGAAGTCTGACCATCTGGTAGGTGGGCGGCCACGCAGTCTTTTGACATCCCGTGGAATCCAGTCAGTAACAGCTCTAGTCCAGCGGTCGTCTTTAAATCTCATTATGTGACCAGCCCATCTGATTTTTGACACCTTGGCAAATGAGACAGCGTCCCCGAATCCTGATTGTCGACGGATGTCGGAACTCCAGATTTTTTCTCTCATTTGAGTGAAATGTGATATTCCAAGCATAGCTCTTTCTATTCTTCTTTGGGAGACCTGAATAGCGTTCTCATCCTGTTTGCGTAGGGCCCAGGTCTCTGAGGCATATGTTAATGCAGGAAGAACAGTGGAATCAAAGAGATGTGCTGGGAGCCGGAGGTTCTTCATCCTCTTAGCTATTTCTTCGACGCTCTTGAAGGCGTTCCAAGCCGCTCTCTTCCTCCTGCGCAGCTCGGGTGCCAGGTCATTTGTCATGTCGACCTCTCGACCTAGGTACACATAGCTGTTGCATTCGGAGATGGTCGTTCCGTTGAGAGTGAATGGGGCATCAGGAATGAGGCTGTTTCTCATAAACATTGTCTTCGAAGATTCAGCTGTAGTCCTACCTTTCCACACTCATGGTCAAAGTCGGCCAGCATTTGTGCCGCTTGGCTGATGTTTGGTGTTATTAAAACAATGTCATCAGCAAAGCGGAGGTGGTGTAGTTGCTGACCATCTATCTTCACTCCCATTCCTTCCCATTCCAGTCGTCACATGATGTTCTCAAGGGTGGCACTGAAGAGTTTCGGTGAAATGGTATCACCCTGCCGCACCCCAATCTTGACATCAACGATCACTTCTTTTGTAGAATGGTGAGATCCTGGTAGTGAATCCACAATACAGCTCACGGAGGATCCTGATGTATTGGGCTTGAATGCCCTGATTGGCTAGGGCTTCAATGACCACTTCCATCTCAACAGAATCAAAGGCCTTCTTTAAATCAATGAACGTTAAACAGAGAGGCATCTTGAACTCCCGAGAAACCTCAATGAGCTTGGTTATCGTGTGGATATGGTCGATGGTGCTGAATCCTTTGCGGAACCCGGCTTGCTCTCATGGTTGTCCTTCATCTAGTGTTCTGCCAATCCTATTTAGGATGACTCAAGTGAACAACTTGTAGATGACAGACAATAGGCAGATAAGGCGATAGTTGCCAATGTCATGGATGTCTCCCTTCTTGAACAGTAGTGCGGTCCTGCTGGTTTTCCATTGGGATGGAACCTTGCATTCAGACAGGTAGCGAGTGAAGAACCGAGCCAGTGTATTGATGAGTACTGATGGCAGGTTCTTCAGGTGTTCAGGTCTGACCTTGTCTGGGCCGGGTGCTGTTCGTTTCTTTACTGACGAAATGGCGTGTCGGATTTCGGAAGGGAGAACGTTGGGAACGACATATCCATCCTGTGGAATTTGGTATGTCGGCAAGTGGACATGGCTATCGAAGAGATTTGAGTAGAAGTCACGGATAATCTTCTCCACTGCCATTCTGGAGGATGTGATGGATCCATCAGGACGTCGGAGGGCAGTCATCTTGGTCTTGTAGTTGGCGAAGGACAGGCGGGTGTTACGAATACTTTTCCCGGCTTCTGCCGCATCTACCAGTACTTCTGCTCTTCTCTCTTTGCGGTCTTCCTTGATCACATCTCTGCACTGCTTTGTGAGCTCGGACATTAGCTTGCGGTTGCCTGAGGCATGCGCCAAACCACGCTGGCGAATTAGCTCAAGAGTTTTCGAAGACTGGCGTTTTTTTTGTGACTACCTCTCTCTTGGCGTTCTTCGCACATTCATGGAGGTGCTGAACCAGTCGATCGTATTCCTCGTCAATGTTGTCAACAATGGCATCTTCCCATGTTGCCGCAATAGTGCCAAAGAGTTCCCAGTTGGTGGTCGTTCTGGGAGTTCTCTTTTTGAACTTTGCAGCCCTTTCTCCCCGCTCTGTGAAGTAGAATTTTGCACGAAGGATACGGTGGTCCAATCCCGTTCAAAATTTTGGGACAACAGCGACATCGGTCAGGCAAAACCGTCGATTGAATATGATGTGGTCTATTTCGTTGTGGAATCGTCCACCGGGAGACTCCCATGTCCAACGTTTAGATTCTGCCTTCTGGAACTGTGAGGTACCATGGATGGTCTTGGTCGACATGATGAACTCAGACAGTCTCTCACCCTGTTCGTTCCATTCTAGGCCATGGGTCCCGATGTGAAGTTCTTCAGCTGATCTTCTCGGTCCTATCTTGGCATCTGAATAGATGTGGCTCACTGCCTGCAGTTTCTATCTTCGTTGTCTACGCACCAACATCTCATTATGATGAAAGAGAAATCGAGAAGTTCTACATGGAGCTGGAGAAGTTCTATAAAGAAGACCACACCTTCTACAAGATCATCGTGGGTGATTTTAATGCCATCCCTAAATAAAATACTAATTTTATTTATTTTATTTTCACAGTCAGCATTGCTCAGAGTTTACTCAGGGCTCTGAATAACTCAGGGTTGCTCAGAGCTCTGTGCTCTGGGATCATTCCTGGTGATACTTAGGTGACCATATATGGTTCTAGGGGGTTGAGCACAGGTCTGCCTCATACAAAGCAAGTTCCCTACATGATGCACTATCTCTCTGACCCCAAAATAAATCACTAAGCCCAGCCTGAGAACAAGATAAGAGGACTAAAAATCTCCCACTTTCTCAAGTTGCAGGAACCAGTTTTTCCTTATACCAACTCTCATCTCTTACACAATAGGCCTTCAGGTGGTGAGCACCAGAACTTGGGTTGGGTAACACTACAATATAAACAAAGAATGATGCAGTTTCAAACAACCAGGCTGAAGGTGAGAAATCTTGACCTTTATGTATTAAGCCAAATAACCAAAGGACTCATAACAACAAAGCAGCTACTGCTTTACGAATTCACTAAATCTACATTTAATGAATGGTCTCTCCTTTGCATCCACTTTGCTATTCCTTCAGTCTGTGAATATTGTTTCTGCTAAGCAGTAACAAATTGAAAATTATGCAATAGTTTTCATCTTTGTTTATCATCATTTCTCTTTATCCATCACCATCTCCCCTTACTCATTTAACAGAGTTGGTGTTCTGTGAAAATCACAGGTGAGTCCAGTGATGCTTTTAATTGTTTTCACTTCCCTTTCAGCAATCTTTTCAGACTGATAAGGCCACTGTATTCTTCCAGCTCCACATTGAGTGTCTAATATCTTTGGTGGGTGATTTCATTTTTCTTCCATTGTTCTGCTATTAGCACAGTAATAGCACTTCCATCCTTTCAAGCCTCTTACAGGAGATGACATCCATAAAAGAGGCTTGAGTTTCTGTTGATATCTTTGTAATTTTTTAAGCTCTGTCTGCAACAGTAGCAGCCCCAGCTGCTCATTAACACTCCACTGGTAATGAGGTTTCACTGACACTTCTTGGGAGTTTGATTTGTCAGAGGGCAACAAACCATGGCCTCGAGGATGTGAGCCGAGCCCTGTCTTTGCCTGATGTGACAATTTACTGGCATTTTCATGGCTGGGTGGGGGTGGGGGAGAACACATCGCTCTTTTCCCAGGACTATACTAAATTCTCATCATTTTCTCTGCATTATTTCGATCTAAGTGAACCTGCTAAAATAAATTAGGCCACATTCTTCAAATATTTCTACATATATAAAATAAAATAAAGTAAAAAATCTATATTAGCAAGGTAATAAAATAACCAATATAGTCCATCAAATTTCATCACTTGATCACTTGGTACCCCATTATTCATCGATTTACTCAAGCGGGTGCCAGTAACGTCTCCATTCATCCCTGATGTGTGCTAGCGTAATCCAATGGCATCTGCTCATTCTAGGAACATGCAGAGCCTCAAACCGATCATTCAGGGTCTTGACGAAGAAGTCTGACCATCATCCAAATATAAGCAAATGCGGCCACGCGCTCCCGGGAGCTTGGTGTGATAACCTCTGGATCCTGGCCATTGTTGGGGTTACATGGCAGTTGGTGGGTGTAACTGTCTAGTTACTGGAAGATCCAGTCCCAAACCGTGCAGGCTTGGAGATCTCAGGCCCGGGTTCAGCGCATCTGGATTCCTCTGGTGACATGAAAGTCGGAAGAAAGAAGCTGCAACATAAAGAATATCTACCAATTTCTCTCTATCTGACTCCGCTAGCCCAGGAACACCTGGGAGATGTTGGACTGGTGAAAGTCTGCTGTGAGTTTCTTGCACGCTTGGACTTCACATCCTTCCAGACTCATGAGGCAGCCATCAAGCTGAGCCTGATGTCCACTTGTACTGCACGGTCTAGGAGATGATCCATACCAATAGATTTCTTGGGGATCTGTGGACTCGGGCTGGCGGAAGGAACTGCTCCTTAGAAGAAAGGAGAGAAAGCAGGTTTATCCAGATAGGAGAGAGTAAGTATATACCCCAACATTAAAGTATAAAAGCATCTCAAGAGGGGAAATGCAGGAGGCATGTGCACAAGCAACATATGGTCATACAACATGGGCACTGGAAATACATGCACTCAGACAACACAAGCTGGCAAAACATGCACTCACTTTCTTTGTCCAAGTTAGCTTACATTCACCTTTCTAAGTTCATTCGTTCAGTCCATTGCCAGAGTGGTTGTCAAAGGAGTCTGGAACCGTTGATAATCTTTTTGGGGTATTTTGTGACCTCTGTTCCAGCAGTGGATCCTCCTTGGCCTGGAATTCCGCATCTCAGTATCTTTCCAGCTCCTGAGATGGGTCTTTTGTGTCAAATTTTTTCATGCTTTGGACTGGTTCAGGTTTTAAATGCTCTTTTCCCCAAAATACAATACCAGAGCCCTGCTATTTACCTGTCTACAACAATCATCTTTATTGCAATGCTATATATAAAACAATAAAACCCATGATATGGAAACAACCCAAATGTCCCAAAACAGATGACTAGATAAAGAAGTTGTGGTACATACATACAATAAGTACCTTTCTGCTATAAGGGATATAGATACATAAATATAAGAAAAGGCTACTACTTGACTATAATTTAAAAAATCCATTTTCTTGCAATTCAGATGGAACTTGAAAGCATCATGTTAAGTGAAATGAGTTGGGGAGAACAAATACCAGATGATTTTGCTCATCTGTGGTCTATAAATAAACCAAGGGAATACACAGTATGAACTGATGACCAATTTTAGGGTTTGACTAGCAGAATTAATATTATCAAGTGGTGTGTGAAGAGAGCCTGAGGGGAGGAAGAGGTGGACTAGAAGTAACATAAGGAGACTGGGGGAGGATCTCAGGCACTTTGATGGTGGTGAAGTGCAATTACTGTATCTTAAAGCTTTAAAAGTTAACACTATTATAACCACACTACAGTCAGTTGTATATTTATTTTTTGAATCACAGTGAGATACGCAATGACAGAATTCTCTCTTTCCTTTAAGGCATTGTGGTTTGCAACACAGGTACTAAAAGTTTATCATGTATATCACTTTACCACCTCTCAGCACTTTGTTCTTATCCAGAGTGATTATTTTCAACCAACATAGTGGTCTCTTTGTCATAACTGTGCCCCGGTCCCCATTTATGGCAAGCTTCCAATGATAGAGCAGTCCTCTTGGCTTTTGTTTCTACTTTCCTTGGGAATTAGTCTCATATTATGTTTTTTATGTCCCACAAATCCACCCAGATCCCCCATTTTCAAGTAGCTAAACAGTTACACCCACCAACTGCCCCCAGCGCTGTGTAATCTCATCAACGGCCAAGATCCAGAGACTATAAAACCAAGCACCCAAAAGAGAACAACGCAGAGTCTCCTGCCCCCATACCTGGCTGTCTTCACAGACAATAAGAGGTCACACAGCCATGACCTCTTATTGTCTAGTTCTCACTCTCGGAGAACCCAGCAGGCTACTGAGAGTATCCTGCCTGCACAGCAGAGTATGGCAAGCTCCCCAGGGCGTATTCAATAGGCCAAAACCCAGTAACAATGATGGGTCTCATTCCTCTGACCCTGAAAGAGCCTCCAATGTGGCACTTGCTAAAATCTCAGGACTAGGACGAATGGAGACTTTGCTGGCGCCTGCTTGAGGAAATCGATGAACAATGGGATGACAGTAATACAGTGATGTCCCACAAATGAGTGCAATCATTGTATGCCTGTTCCTCTCTGGTTTATTTAATCCATCATGATACTCTCTCAGTGTCCACCCATGTATAAACAAAATTCATGGCTTTATTTTCCTGATGGCTGCATAGTATTCCATTGTACAGATATACCATGGTTTCTTTATCCAGTAATCTGTTCTCAGATACTAAGATTGTTTACAGATTCTGGCTATTGTGAATGGTGCTTCACAGGAGTGCAGATGGCTTTTCGCTTTGTGTTTTTAGGCTCCTAGTTTATAATCATAGGACAAGTATTGCTGCATCATATGGAAGTTCAATTTCTAATATTCGGAGAACTGCCCATATTAATTTCCAAAAAAGCTGGACCAGTCAGCATTCTCACAAACAATGAATGAGAATCCCTTTCTCCATTCACTTATCTTGTTCTTTTTGATGTATGTCAGTCTCTGTGGTGTGAGATGACATCTCATTGTTGTTTTGATTTGCAGCTCCCTGATGTTTAGTGATGAAGATGAACTCATGTTTTTCATGTTTCACTTGCATGTCTTCTTTGACGTAGTCTCTGTTTATTTCTTCTCTCCATTTTTTGATATGGTTAGATTTTTTTCTTGTAAAGTTCTACCAGTGACATATATCACGATCATGATCATCCTGTTGTTCGTCGATTGCCTTGAGCAGGCCCCAGTAACATCTCCTTCATCCTAGCCCTGAGGTTTTAAAAAGTGCCATATTCAAGACTCTTTCAGGATTAGGAGAATGAGACCTATCATTGTTACTGGTATTTGGCATATTGGGTATACCACGGGGAGTTTGCCAGACTCTGCCATGAGGGCAGGTTACATTCGGTAGCCTGCCAGGTTGTCCAAAGTAAGAATGAGATAAAAAGATGTCGCATGGCCACAAATGCAGCCGTGCGCTTCCAGGAACTGGGTTTTATAGTCTCTGGGTCTTAGCCGTTGATGGAATTACATGGCGCCAGGGGGACAGTTGGTGGGTGTGACCCCTGCCTACTGGAAGATGGAAGATCTGGGTGGAAGATGCTCAGTCCTGATCCAAGAACACGTGGATATCTCAGCCCCAGGACCCGCATGCCTTTGTTCTTCTGCTGGTACCTTCGTGCGTGTGGAGATCTGAGATCTCCAAGCCTGCTCGGATCATTGATATTAACCCCTTATATCATAGGGGTATTGGGTATTGGGTAAATAATTGGGTAAATAAAAAGATGTGTTAGGAAAAAAGATATTTTAGGTAAATAAAAGGATGGATATTGGGTAAATAATTTTTCCCATTCCATGGGCTGTCTTTGTATTGTGGTCACTATTTCTTTTGAGGTGCAGAAGATTCTAAATCTAATATAGATGCATTTGTTTGTCTTTGCTTCCACTTGCTTGGTCATTGGTGTTTCCTCTTTGAAGATGCCTTTAGCACCTGGACGGTTCTGGCTACATTTTCCTCCATGATTATGGATTCAGGGCTGATACTGAGGTCTTTAATCCATTTTTTTTTCATTTTTTTATTAGTGAAACACCATGAGGTACATTTATAGACTTATAAATTTTTGTGCTTGGGTTTCAGTTATACAATGATCAAGTACCCATCCCTCCACCAGTGCCCATCCTCCCCCATCACGGGTCCTAGCATCCCTCCCACCCCCCATCCCCCAACCCCCGTCCCACCCTGCCGCTGTGTCAGGGCATTCCCCCTTGTTCTCTCTCTCTTCTTTTGGGTATTGTGTTTTGCCAGAGAGGCATTGAGTGGCAATCATGTTTGGTCTATAGACTACTTTTAGCATGTCTCTCCCACCCTGGGAGGGTCTTCACAACACCCTTTATTTGGTGCTCTCTTCTCTATCTGAGCTTCCTTTTCACCTAGCACATGTGGCTGGCCTTCAAGTCATGGAGCAAAATTCCTGGTACTAATCTCAGCCATTCCTGGGTGTTAGTCTCCCGTTTTGTTGCTTTATGTTCCCCAGATGAATGCAATCTTTCTGTGTCTATCCCGCTCTTTCTGTCTCATTTCGCTTAACATGATACTTTCCATGTAGTACCACTTGTATGTAAATTTCATAACTTCATCTTTTCTAACAGCTACATAGTACTCCATTGTGTAAATGTACCAAAGTTTCTTTAACCAGTCATCTGTCCTCAGGCACTCAGGTTTTTTCCAGATTCTGGCTATTGTAAAGAGTGCTGCAATGAACAAACAATTGCAGATGTCACTTAGACTATAGCTTTTTGCCTCTCTGGGATATATTCCCAGGAGTGCTATAGCTGGGTCAAATGGGAGATCAAATTCTAATTTTTTGAGAATCGTCCATACTGTTTTCCAAAAGGGTTGGACCAGCCTGCATTCCCACCAGCAGTGAAGGAGGGTCGCTTTCTCGCCACATCTGTGCCAGCACCTGTTGCTTTTGTTCTTGTGGATGTGGGCCAGTCTCTGTGGTGTGAATCCATTTTGAGCTGACCTTTTTGCATGCTGTAGAAAGAAGTCTGAGTTCAAGTTTTTGCATGTAGCTTCCCAGTTTTCCCAGAACCACTTGTTGAAGAGGCTTTCCTTGATGCACTTCATGTTTCTTTCTCCTTTATCAAATATTAAGTGATCATATATTTTATGGTCTGTGTCAGGATATTCAACTCTATCGTACTGATTTGTAGATCTGTCTTTATTCTAATACCTTGCCATTTCCATTGCTACTGCCTTGTAGTACAGTGTGAATTTGTACATTTAAAGTAGCATTTGAAGAGTTACTTGAATTTCTGAGACATGGTTGTAAATAGGAAAGCTTTTTAATGTAGGAGTAATGCTATTTATTCAGCCATTGATTAGGCTGATTGAATTGGGCATGAACTCCACCTTACTTTTTTTTTTCCTTTTTATAAATTTATTTATTGAATCACCGTGAGAGCAGTTACAAAGCTTTTGGGTTAAAATTTCGGTCATACAATGATGAAACACCCGTCCCTTCACCAGTGCCCATTTTCCACTACCAAAAACCCCAGTATACCCCCATCCCACACCTGTGGGGCAGATGATTTCCACATTAATCTCTCTCTACTTTGATTACATTCAATATTTTGACATCAGACCCACCATTTTTTTTTTGCTTTTGGGGTCACACCTGGCGATGCACAGGGGTTACTCCTGGCTCTGCACTCAGGAGTTACTCCTAGTGGTGCTCATTGGACCATATGGGATGCTGGGAATCGAACCCGGGTCAGCCTTGTGCAAGGCAAACACCCTACCCGCTGTGCTATCTCTTCAGCCCCCCCACCATTATTATTTGGGATTTTACCCCAACACTCAGATCTGACAAAAAGGCAACTGTAGACAATTCGTTTTCTATTGCTAATTATGAATAAAATATGATGTTGTATGGCCGCAGTAGTGGCCGCACGATTTCGGAATTCCAAATTTTTTTTTGTAGGAGTATGCTGCTTATTCAGCCATTGATTAGGCTGATTAAAATAGGCATGAACTACACCTTACTTTTTATTTCTTTCCTTTTTTTATAATTTTATTGAATCACCATGAGAGCAGTTACAAAACTTTGGGGTTTAAGTCTCGATTATACAATGAAACACCTGTCCCTTCACCAGTGCCCATTTTCCACCACCAAAAACTCCAGTATACCCCCCATTCCACACCCTCCACCTACCTTTAGGGCAGATGATTTCCACATTATTCTCTCTATACTTTGATTACATTCAATATTTTGAGACCAGACCCACCATTATTATTTGGGATTTTACTCCAACATTCAGATCTGCTGAAAAGGTAACAGTAGACAATTTGTTTTCTATTGCTGGTTATAAATAACATATGATTTTGGAATTCCGAAATTTTAACATTAAATCTGGAGGGATTTCTGCCAAAAACTGCTCGGTTCCGAGATTTGTTCCTGAGTCTCTGGGATCATGGCCGTTAAGCAGCTTGATCAAGAGCCAGAGAGGCCATTGTGGGCAGTGACTCGGGGTCTCGTTGGGGTGGGAAGGAAAGGGCCAGCTACACCCCCATCCCGTGAGGCCCCGCATGTCTTGTCATTAGGGCCCAAACCTGACTGTCCAGTGACCTCTGGAGGATGGTGGCCACCACACTTCCAGGGGGAACAAACCAAGGCACGAAACCTATTCCTACCTGGGGTGGCCCAGCGCCGGTAACCTACTGCGGAGACCAGATGCATTTCTGCCAAAAGCCGCTGGGTTTCAAGATTTGTTTCTGAGTCTCTGGGATCATGGCCATTAAGCAGCTTGATCAGGGGCCAGAGAGGCCATTCGCAGGTGGCAGGTTGCTTGGGATCTCATTGGGGTGGGGAGTAAAGGGTCGGCTCCACCACCATCCCGTGAGGCCCCTTGTGTCTCATCACTGCGGGCCCAAACCTGACTTTCAATGACCTCTGGAGGATGGCGGCCACCAAGCCACCAAGGGGGAACAGGCAGAAGCACAACACCCTTTCCCCCCTGGGGTGGCGAGTGACAGTAACCTACTGTGGGGTCCAGACAGATTTCTGCCAAAAACCACCAGGTTCCTAGATTTGTCTCTGAATCTCTGGGATCACGGCCGTTAAGCAGCTTGATCAGGTGCCAGAGAGGCCATTCATGGGTGATGGGCGACTCAGGGTCTCATTGGGGTGGAGAGGAAAGAGCCGGCTCCACCCCCATTCTGTGAGTCCCCGTCTTTCTCATCACTGCAGGCCCAAACCTGACTGTCCAGTGGCCTCTAGAGGTTGGCCGCCACCAAGTAGCCAGGGGGAACAGGCCAAGGCACGAAACCTATTTCCATCTGAGGTGACCCGGCACCAGTAATCTACTGTGGGGACCAGCAGCATTTCTGCCAAAAGCCGTTTGGTTCCGAAATTTGTCTCTGAGTCTCTGGGACCATGACTTTTAAGCAGCTTGATCAGGAGCCAGATAGGCCGTTCGTGGGCAGCAACTTGAGATCTCGCTGGCATGGGGAGGAAAGGGGTGGCTTCACTCCTATCCTGTGAGGCCCCGCGTGTCTTGTCACTGCAGGCCCAAACCTGACTGTCCAATGGCCTCTGGAAGATGGTGGCCACCAAGCCGCCAAGGGGGAGCAGGCAGAGGGACAACACCCTTTTCCCCTTGGGGTGGTCCAGCCCCGGTACCCATTGTGGGTACTGGACGCATCTCTGCCAAAAGCTGGTAGGTTCTGAAATTTGTCTCTGAGTCTCTGGGATCATGGCCGTTAAGCAGTTCAATCAGGAACCAGAGAGGTCATGCCTCCAATTATATAGCTGAGCCGGAAGTGGTTTGTGAGTGTGTCTCCCACATACCTAACTTTTGGCCATTTACTTTCTTGGTAAATTTTGCCCCAAGTTTTTGGAGTCTGGCCAAAGGCACAGCAGCAATTTTGGTGTTTCTGGAAGTCTGAAGGCGCCATCAGGCTGCTGATGCACTCGCCTCACAGGCACAGATTGACCTGCTGGCAGCACCATACCCCCAGGAAAGCTTTCTTAATATCTTTTTTTTTTCATTATTTGTATATAGGAAAGCCATTGACTTTTGAGAATTCATTTTGTAACTGGCTATTTTGCTATTTAAATCTATTGTTTCTAGGAGATTTTCTGTAGTCTTTATTATCATGTCATCTGCAAATAGTGAGAATTTGACTTCTTTCTTGCCTGTCTGAATGACCTTTATATCTTTTTCTTGTCTAACTATTTAGTTTGTATTGTATTGTAGTATATTGTATTGTATTGTATTGCATTGCATTGCATTGCATTGCATTGCATTGTATAAGAGTGGTAAGAGTGGGCAAGCTTGTCTTGTGCCTGATCTTAGAGGGAAATCTTTTCTTTTTCCCCATTGGCAATAATGTTTGCCATGGGCTTAGAGTAAATGACTTTGACTATATTGAGGAAAGTTTCTTCAACTCTCATTGTACTATTGTACTGAGAGTCTGTCATGAATGGGTGCTGGATCTTGTCAAAGGCTTTTTCTGCATCATTGATATAATCATATGGTTTTATTTTTTTCTGTATTATATGTTGTATTATGTTGTTTGACTTGCGAATGTTAAACCGTCCTTGAATCTCAAGGATGAATCCTACTTGGTCATAGTTTATGATCTTTTTGATGAATTGTTGGATTCTATTCGCTAGTATTTTGTTGAGAATCCTTGCGTCTGTGTTCATTAGGGATATTGGCCTGTGATTCTCTTATTTTTGTGATAGCTCTGTCTACCTTTGGTATCAGGGTGATATTTACCTTATAGACGCTGGGTGTGTTTCTATTTCTTCAATTTCATGGAAAAGTTTGAAAATGATTTGCAGTATTGTCCTTCTTAAAGGTTTGAAAAAATTCACTTGTGAATGCATTTGGGCCTCGGCTTTGTTTCTGGGAAAACTTTGCCATTTTAATTTCCTCAATAGTGAAGTTTGTTCAGGTTTTCCAAATCTTCTTGGTTCAGCCTTGTGAGATTATAGGAATCCAGGAATTTATTCATTTCTCCAAGGGTCTCTTATTTCATGGAAAAAGATTCTTGAAGTATTCTCTGATGAGCCTTTAAAGTTCCAGGGTTTCTGTTGTGATGTCCCTGCTTTATTTCAGTTTTTTAGTGTTTTCTCTCTCTCTTTCTTTCTGAGTTCTTGCTAGAGGTTTATCAAACTTTTTTATAGTTTCAAAGAACCAGATCTTGGTCACATTGATCTTTTGGATTGTATTTTGGGATTCCAGCTTGTTAATTTCTGCTCTAAGTTTAATTAGAATCTCACGAAGACAATGTTTATAAGAAATGGTCTCGTTCCTGATGTTCCATTGGCTCTCAATGGAACGAACATCTCCAAATACAACAGTTATGTGTACCTAGGTTGAGAAGTCAGCAGGACGAATGATATGGCACCTGAGTTGTGCAGGAGGAAGAGAGAGGCCTGGAATCCCTTCAAGAGCGTCAAAGAAATAGCTAAGAGGATGAAGAACCTCCAGCTCTGGACACATCTCTTCGATTCCACTGTTATTCCTGCATTAACATATGCCTCAGAGACCTGGGCCCTACGAAAACAGAATGACAATGCTCTCTGGGTCTCACAAAGAGGAATCGAAAGAACTATGCTTGGAGTATCACGCTTCACTCAAATGAGGAGTTCCGACCTCCGTTGACAGTCAAGAATCAGGGATGCTGTCTTGTTTGCCAAGGCGTTGAAAATCAGATGGGCTGGACATGTAATGAGATTTGGCGATAACTGCTGGACTAGAGTCATTATCGACTGGATTCCACAGGATGTCAAAAGACCATGTGGCCGCCCACCTACGAGATGGTCAGACTTCTTCGTCATGACCCTGAATGATCGGCTTGAGGCTCTTCATGTTCCTAGAATGAGCAGACGCCATTGGGCTACACTCCCATGAAATAGGGATGAATGGAGATGTTACTGGCGCCTGCTTGAGCAAGTCGATAAGTAACGGGATGTCAAGTGATCAAGTTTAATTATTTTCTTCCTCCTGCTTGTTTGAGCTACTTTGGTTGATCCTATTCAGATCCTAATCTGTGAAATCAAGTTATTTGTGTAGGGCCTTTCTTTCCTCATGAATGCTTGCAGAGCTATAGTTTCCTTTGAACACTACTTTTGCTGAAGTTTTGGTAGCTCTTGTCCTCATTCTCATTTGTTTCCAGTATTCTTCTCATTCCCTCTTTGATTTCCTCTCTGACCCACTGGTTGTTCAGTAGCTAGCTGTTTAATTTCCAGGTGTTTGATTTGATTCTCCACTTCTATGTGTGATTAACTTCTATTTTCAGTGTGTCATGGTTTGATAAGATAGTTGATACAATTTCTATCCCCTTGATTATATGGAAGTATGTGTTGTGACCCAGCATGTGGGTTATCTTGGAGAATGCATTTGAGAAGAATGTGTATTCGGCTTTTGGGGTATGAAAAAACCTTTCTCTTTTATTTCTCCTTCAAAATCAGTATTTCTTTGCTTAGTTTTAGTCTTTTTGATCTATAAAGAGGCGACAAAGCAATGTTGAAATCTCTAGCTACTATTGTATATTGCTATCAATGACCCTCTTGAAGTTTATTAGCAGTTCTTTTAAGTATTTTTCTGGTCCCTCATTGGGTGTATATATGTTAAGGACTATTATTACTTCCTGATGCACATATCCCCTTGTTATGAAAAAGTGACCTTTGCACTCTCTTATAATCATTTCCAACCTGAAATCTGTCATTAAAATCTATGTTGTTAAATATGCTCACCCCAGACTTTTGGTAGTCGTTTGCTTACATTATTTTTTAACTAGCCTTTGACTTTGAGCCTGAGTTTGCTCTGACTACTCAAATGTGTTTCCTGTAGGCAGCAAATTCCATTTTTTGATTCATTTACCATTCTATTTCTCAGTTGGTGCATTTAAGTCATTGACATCAAGAGTGATTATTGTTATGGGAATTTTTGCCATCTTTTTTTTAGAAGTTTGGTGTGTTTGTGGTGTTTGTCTTGCCTTACAGAAGCCCCTTATGTTCTTTCAAAATTGTGGGAGGAACCAAGCATTAGCAGTGTTCAGGGTCTGTCACAGAGTGTACGTTCAAATACCATGGCTTTCTCGCTTGCTTGCTTGCTTGCTTGCAGGAAAAAGTTCTTTCCCACTGGATATTCACATGTGGCATGCTTACATGGGGCACCCACATGGGGAAAGTTTCTTCCCATGGGGTAGTTCACACAGAGAGAGCTCCCACAATGGCAGCTGCTAGGAAAACCATGCCAAGGAAAACCATTGGTCTGACCTGTTACAAATTGTTGTTGTTGTTTTAATTCATATCATTAATGGGCTGGAGCGATAGCACAGCGGGTAGGGCGTTCGCCTTACAAGAGGCCAACATGGCCAACCCGAGTTCGATTCCTCCGCCCCTCTCGGAGAGCCCGGCAAGCTACCGAGAGTATTCGATATGCCAAACACAGTAACAACAAAGTCTCCAATGGAGACGTTACTGGGCCCGCTCGAGCAAATCGACAATCAACGGGAGGGCCTTTACCTTTACCTTTACCTTAATGTACTAATACAGATACAGCTGCAGGATTACACCAAAAACTGATAATAGTTTTGACTATGTATCACTTGATCACTTGATATCCCATTATTCATTGATTTGCTCGAGCGGGCACCAGTAACATCTCAATTTGTCCCTGTCACATGCCAGTGTAGCCCAATGGCTTCTGTTCACTCCAGGAACACAAAGAGCCTCAAAGCTCCAAGCATAGCTCTTTCGATTCCTCTTTGGGAGACCTGAATAACGTTTTCATCCTGTTTTCGTAGGGCCAAGGTCTCTGAGGTGTATGTTAGTGCAGGGAGAATGGTGGAGTCAAAGAGATGTGCCTGGAACCATAGGTACTTCGTCTTGAAGACATTCCACACTGCTCTCTTCCTCCTGCATAGCTCAGGTGCCAGGTCATTAATTATGTTGAGTTCTCAATCTAGGTACACATAACTGCTGCATTCAGAGATGTTCCTTCTGTTGAGAGCAAGTGGAATGTCAGGAACTTTCCGCTTTTCATAAACATTATTTTCGTGTGATTCAGCTGCAGTCCGAACTTCCATACTCACAGTCAAAGTCAGCCAGCATTTGTGCCACTTGGCTAATGTTTGGTGTGATGTCATCAGTGAAGCGGAGGTAGTGTAGTTGCTGACCGTCTATCTTCACTCCCATTTTTTCCCATTCCAGTTGTCTCGATGTTCTTAGGTGTGACATTGAAGAGTTTCAGTGAAATGGTATCGCCCTGCTGAACCCTTCTCTTTACGTCAATAATCACTTCACTGTAGAATGGTGAGATCCTGGTGGTGAATCCATAATATAGCTCATGGAGGATCCTGACGTACTGAGTTTGAACACCCTGTTTGGCTAGGGCTTCGATGACCAATTCAGTCTCAACAGAATCAAAGGCCTTCCTTAAATCAATGAACATTAGACAGAGTGGCATCTTGAAGCCCTGAGAAACTTCAATGAGCTTGGTTATCATGTGGATATGGTCAATCATGCTGAATCCTTTGCAGAACCCAGCTTGCTCGCATGTTTGTCCTTCATCTAGTGTTCTGTCGATCCTATTCAGGATGACTGGAGGCAGATCCAGTAATAGTTGCCAATGTTGTGGATGTCTCCCTTCGTGTATAGTAGAAAGGTCCAGCTGGTTTTCCATTGGAATGGAACCTTGCATTCAGATAGGTAGCATGTGAAGAGCTGAGCCAGTATATTGGCGAGTACTGATGGCAGATTCTTCAGGTGTTCAGGTCTGACCTTGTCTGGGCCAGGTGCTGTTCGCTTATTTACCAACAAAACGGTGTGTATGATTGACTGTGTATAATTGTGTTTTTTCAAGGTGGTAAAATTGTAGGAAATATTTCCTTGTAAGTTGTATGTCCAATGTATTTATGGTGGGCTTGTATTAGTGGTCAGTCTAGCTTTTATTTCCCCCTTCTGTTAAGAGCTTCCACCTCTCTCCTCCTCCTCTCACACTGACTTTATCACTCACTCTTACTCTTCCCCTTGCCCTTTCTGTCTTTTCATTTTAATGATCAAGAGACCTTCTAACAACTTTATTAGTAATATATACAAACATATATTATAATATCATCTAAAACTTTGCTATGTAACATTACAACAGAAACACAAACTGAATACATTGTGAGTGAAGCAAAACTAAAGTAATAACTTATACAAGTGACCTTGATTCTAGTACAATGCCCTGATATGTCAGATATTATAGTCTTCAGTGAAATATATTACCATGTTTGATTCTAGTGGCACAAAGTATAATGAGTTGGGTAATTACCAGTCTTGTCAGCCTACTGTTCAGTTGTCAACCTATAAAAAGTGTCAATTAGGGGGCTGCTTTCAGATTATTATGGAGAACTCCACTCTGACTCTAGCTTCTGCCCCATTTGATTTTAGCCACAAAACCTTGAATTAGTCTTAGATCATGTCAATATGAGCAAATAAAGGTGAGCAGCTATACTGTTCTGCACTTTGTGGCCAAATATGGCATCCAAAAGGACCACACTCTTCTCCAACTTATGACTGTAAAATTGTACTTCTTCACAGACCTGTCTGACTAGCTATGACAAGTCATAGACTGTTAAATCTGAAGAACAGTATAAGTGCCAGGTGAGGAGCCAGTGACCTCTTTGTGAAGAAGATATGTCAGGAATATCCTGGAAAGTGGACAGTTTGAAAGTGATAGTCACCACTGATGGTAATGCTTTGGATACTCAGAAGGGTAATGGGTCTTTCCCCAGATCACAGAGAAAACTGATTTGTGCAATGACAGGCAGAGTGTGAGCAACAACTCAAGTCTAAGGACCCTGCTCAGGTGATGCTGCATCTTCTGGATTGCTCAGCAGAAATTCTTCATCAATCAAAAACTTGGCTTGACATCAACCACTGTGCACCCTCGGAGGTTGCTTCTTTCTAGTATGGGATTTGCAGTATTTTTGTTCCATTCAGTGAGTAGAAAGCACACTGGTAAACTAGTCCTTTGTTTATAACAATACCTTCCATGAACAGCAGCTTCTAGAGCACCTCTACTTATGATATCTGTGGTGTGAAACAGCAGGACAGGAAAAACAGTCCCCCAGTTATAGAGAAGGAAATAGTGTATCTGCAAACATAATGGCTTACAATAAAACAAATTCACTATTTTACCATTTCAAAAAGGCTGGAGCAATAGCACAGTGGGTAAAGCGTTTGCCTTGCACGTGACCTACCCAGCCGACCTAGGTTCAATTCCTCCACCCCTCTCAGAGATCCCGGCAAGCTACCAAGAGTATCTCACCCACACAGCAAAGCCTCGCAAGCTACCCATGACGTATTTGATATGTCAAACACAGTAACAAGTGTCACAATGGAGATGTTACTGGGCCTGCTCGAGAAAATCGATGAACAGTGGGAGTACAGTGACAGTGACAGTAACCGTTTTGAAAGAAGCTCAAAATAAGGTCTTATGGGACTTAAAATCAAAATGCTATCAGGAATGGTTTATTCTGGAAACTCTAGGGAAAAATGCCCTTTCTGCCTTTTCCCTAATCCAGAGCAGGAGTTGAGCTCTGTATAATCACCAAACAGCTAGAGAAGGCCCTGGCAGCTCTTCTCCCTCGTGGCCTTGGTTGGGTGGTCTCGGGCCGCTCCCCCAGCTGGGTGGCCCATGTCATGGAAGTACTGGAAGTATGGAGGAGGAAACAAGGGTCAAGCCAGTTGATTGGTGATCAGTTGCCATTTATTTCATTCTCCCCATGTGTCAGTTCCAGTCTCCCTGAGCCTCTCATTCTAGTCTCACACTGCCCCTCCTTCTTGTCTCCTCCTGTCTCTCCCACTCATCTCTCCACACTCCCTCTCGCAGCCACGTCTCTCTCTCTCTCTCCATTCGCCTGCTCCTGAATTCTTCCCCTACATCCTTCACCCTTGGTCCCCCTTGCTAGTCTCTTCGTGCACCATTTTGCTGCCCTGCTCTCTCTCATTCCAACTCTCTCCAACTCTCTCATCGTTCTCCAACTCCCCAGCACTGGGGGGTAGATGCTACACCCAGTACCATAGCAAAATCAGCATAGCAATTTCACTGCGGGTAGGGCATTTGCCTTGCATGTGACCGACCCAGGTTCAAGTCCCAGCATCCCATACACTTCCCCGAGCACCATCAGGAATGATTCCTGAGTGCAGAGCCAGGAGTAACCCCTGAGCATCACCGAGTGTGACACCTCCCCAAAAAGCCCTTCCTTTGCTCACAGGCAAAATACTATTTAAGGTGTTTTTCTCCTTTCCTTAGTCCAATAACTTAATTAACATTGTAATTAACATCTTAATTCTACTTATTAATATTAGTTATTTTGTTATGGACACAGTAAGATTGAGCTTGTAGGGTGGTTCTCCTGGGAACATCTCGCCACAGACTCAGATTACAGTGCTCAAGCCAGATTAATCTTTTCTAACCCTAGCAGGGTCTGAATATAGTTATTACTTTTTGGATCATGATAGAATTTGTCCACAACTATGATCTTAACTTATAGTTAAGTATTATGGTGCTTTTGGCCAGGCCCATTTAGATGACAGGATAGCACACAGCTCACAGCTTGCCCTGGGTCTATCCAGTCCGTCATCAGGACCTGCTTTTGGGGTATAGGAAGTAAGGACAACTGGGGCTTAAGTCAAGAGAATAGATGTCCAGGAGATAAATATCGTTCAGAGTCAATTAACTCCCAAGTTATGAAAGCATAGCATTAACTGTCTTCTTGTGTCCATACAAAAAGGACATTGCTCTGAATTAATTATGCAAAGGACTTAAGGAGAAGAGAAAAACCATATTTACTATTCAACAGAGCACAAAGAAAGAGGTTACAAATAAACACAGAAGAATGGGAGCACCGTGATAGGAGTAACCCAATAAACCTAAGCTCCCTATGGCAAAGCAGAAAGGACAAACCAATGTTATTCTATAAGCTCTTTATTCTTGTGACTGTTTTTCACCTGAGAAATACTTTTATGCAACAACAGGTATATAGCACTGTAGCACTGTCCTCTCGTTGTTCATCGATTTGCCCCCATGTGTCAGTTCCAGTCTCCCTGAGCCCCTCATTCTAGTCTCACACTGCCAGTAACGTCTCAATTGTGAGACTCATTGTTACTGTGTTTGGCATATTGAATACATCACAGGTAGCTTGCTAGGCTTTGCCATGCGGGCAAGATACTCTCAGTAGCTTGCTGGGCTCTTCAAAAGGGGCAGAGGAATTGAACTTGGGTTGGCCGGGTCAGCCTCATGCAAGGCAAATGCCCTACCCGCTGTGCTATCTCTTCAGCCCACGGTCACAGTGACGGTCCTCCCATTGTTCATCGATTTGCTCGAGCTGGCCCAGGAACTACTCTATCATGAGACTTGTTGTTATTGTGTTTGGCATATCGAATGCGTCACAGGTAGCTTGCCAGGCTCTGCAGTGTGGGCGAGATACTCTCGGTAGCTTGCCGGGCTCTCCAAGAGGGGCGGAGGAATCGAACTCGGGTCGGCCATGTTGGCCGCTTGTAAGGCAAACGCCCTACCGCTGTGCTATCGCTCCAGCCCATCTCTTCTGCCCACTTGAACAAAATCTTCAAAATAAAATAAGGGCCAGAGAGATCCTACAAGGGTTAAGGCACTCATATTGCAGGCAGCTGGCCCTGGGCCAATCCTTGGCCCTGCACCCAGTCCCCTAAACACTGCTACAAGTGACTCCTGAGCACAGAGTCAGGAGTAGCCCCTCAGCCTTGCTTGGTGGGGGTTGGAAGGTGAACTAGGTGTAGGCCCTGATGCACCCACCTCCCATGCCAACACTTCTGGGTGCTGGCCCTGATTATAAAAAGAGAACCAAATTCTTCCCTCGAGTGATGGATTGTAAAGGAGGAAGCAAGCGTTCACAATGGCTCTAAATGGAGCCAAGGTCAAACCAAGTCTGGCTAACATCCGAGCAGACTAGCATTATACCTTTGGAGTACTCTTGCCCACTATTTTTCAACCTAAATCTAATCAAGTCTTTTAGCATCATTTACTAGCTTTCTCCAGGGTTTGTGCTCAGGGATCTCTCCTGCTGGGGCTGGAGGGTGGGGTGAGGGGCATATGTGGTGCTGGGGAGCGAACCCCGCCCAGGTGTGTGCAAAGAAAGTGCTTTGCCCGCCGTGCTATCTCTTCGGCCCTTGTTCTATTATTTTTTTCTGCCTTTTTGGGTCACACCCGGTGATGCACAGGGATTACTTCTGGTTCATACACCAAGGAATTAGTCCTGGTGGTAAATATGGAATGCTGGAAATCGAACCTGGGTTGGCCACGTGTAAGGCAAACTGCCCTACCTGCTGTGCTATCACTCCAGCCCCACCCTGTTAAATTTTACTTGAAAATTTGCTTTGGTTTCTGGCCTATGCCCGGTGATGCTCAGAGAGTTTCTGGCTCAGTACTCAGTGGTCACTCCCAGTGGTGCTGGGGGACCATGGAGTGAGCAGAACCCAGACAGGCCTCCTAAATAGAGCCCCATGGAGTTGGCGTTGGCGCTCTAGCACTGCGTCTCTTTTATTAGGCTATTCTGTAGCCATCCTGCTATCCCTGCAGCTGAGAGGTGTGTCCGGTGGCCCAGTCCACATTCCTGCAGGGTCAGATATTCTGAGATATCCCCTCCCTTTCAATCACAGACACCTCCCTGCCCTTCTGACCCCGTTCCTGTTAATTCAGGTGACCAGGCCAGTTTCATAGAATGTTCCGTGTTTCAGAAATGAGCCTGTCCTGTCCTTAATTCCTGGTAATTTGGTATACTAATAAATGATGCTGAAAGGTATATAGTCATATGTCAGTATACAAATCAAACATTTACTAATAATCATAGCACTATAGCACTGTCCTCCCATTGTTCATGGATTTGCTTGAGCGGGCACCAGTAACGTCTCCATTGTGAGACTTGTTACTGTTTTTGGCATATAGAGTATGCCACGGGGAGCTTGCCAGGCTCCACCACCATATGGGAGATTTGCTTTGCTGATTCCTGACTAAATCTCTAAGGAAATGCATGACAAACAACTAAAATGTATAAAATTACCCTTACCCTCTGCTAAAAGCCCCAGGGCGCCTTCAGGAGGTAGGCAGGCCAAATACTCACACAGCCTAAACTCTGGCAGCCACAGCTACACACCGCCATTAGAGCCATGCCAAGGGCTCAACTCCACTGCTTCATGAATATTTTCTGTAGAGAGACCAATCTGAATAATTTCAGTTACCTGGTGCCCAGGTTGAGAATTCTGGTGTTTTTTTTGTTTTGTTTTGGTTTGGTTTTTTTTAATTTTTTTTTTTTTTGCTTTTTTTTGGTCACACCCGGCGATGCACAGGGGTTACTCCTGGCTCATGCACTCAGGAATCACTACTGGCGGTGCTCGGGGGACCATATGGGATGCTGGGAATCGAACCCGGGTCAGTCGCGTGCAAGGCAAACGCCCTACCTGCTGTGCTATCCCTCCAGGCCTGAGAATTTTGGTGTTTTGGGTTTGTTCTCTTTTTCAGTCGGGTTGGGTAGCCTCTCTAGCCATACCTGTGTCCAATAGCCACCGCATATTGGCTCACTGGCCCAGATCATAGATCCTGAATACTCTAATTTTTATTATCTTTTATTTCCTACTTACTTTCGAACTGGGATTCATATGTTGTTCTTTTGTAGTTTATTAAGTGATGAGGTTGTCTTGTAGATGTGAGATTTTCTATTTTCTTGATGTAAGCCTGTGTAGCTATGAAATTCCCCATTAGTACTGCTTTTACTGTATCCCAAAGTTTATGTCTTCATTCTCATTTGTTTTTAGATTTTTTTCTTTGATTTCATCTTTGACTCAATTTACATTTAATAGAACATTGTTTAATTTCAAATATTGGATCTTTTCTTCACTTAAAAAAGAAATCATCTCTACCTTCGTGACTTTGTGGCCTGAAAATACACATGGTATGATTTCCATTTGTCTCATTTGCCAAGGTGTCGAAAATCAGATGGGCTGGTCACATAATGAGATTTAAAGATGACCGCTGGACTAGAGCTGTTACCGACTGGATTCCACGGGATGTCAAAAGACCACGTGGCCGCCCACCTACCAGATGGTCAGACTTCTTCGTCAAGATCATGAACGATCGGTTTGAGGCCCTTCATGTTCCCAGAGTGAACAGATGCCATTGGGCTACACTAGCACGCAACAGGGACAAATGGAGACGTTACTGGCGCCCACTCGAGCAAATCGACCACTAACGGGAAGTTAAGTGATTAAGTGATCATCACTTAAGTGATTAAGTGATGATTTCCATATTTGTTATTTTATTGATGTTTAAATTGTGTCCCAATATTGATATAGTCTGCAGAATGTTCCATTTGCATTAACCGATGTGTAATTGGCTTTTGGTGGTGGAGGGTCCTGACTATGTCTATGTCTATTAGACCTAGTTCTTTCAATTTTCCATTTAAGTGCCATGCTATTTTATTCATGTGCTTTCCAGTTGATCTTTCCAATGATGAGAGTAGGACATTAAGTCTCCTACTACTCTTTTCCTAATATTGGTGTATCTCTTCAGGTATATCAAAAATTTCTTTATAAATTTTACTGCTACTTCATTGATGCATATATGTTGATTGGGATAAGTTTTCTTGATCTATCAATCTCTTCACCAATTTGTAATGTCCATACATATACATATATATATATATACATATACAATTTTTTAAAACTTTCCTTACTGTGTTTTTGAGCCTTTCACTCTGAGCCTGCATTTTTCATGAGAGTTTAAGTGTGTCTTCTGTAAGCAACAGAAGGTTGGATTTTGTTTTGTGATCCATCCTGATACTCTGTGCTGTTTTATGGGAAAGTTTAATACATTGACATTTAGAGAAATTATTGATGTGAAGGGATTTGTTGCCAAGACGAGTTTGGCTGCTTATGCTGTTTGATCATTCCTTTTTGGATGTGGTCTTTCAGTGTCCTTACCAGAATGGGATTAAATTCTAAATATATCCTCAAATGCCATTTGTCTGAGAATACTTTTATTTCCTATTCCACTCAGAGCAATAAATTTGCTGGAAAGAAGAGCCTTGGCTAGAATTTCTTAAAGTTCAATACTTGGACATGTCACTCCATCCTTTTCTTGCTTGTAGAGTTTCATTGGAGAAATCTGCTGTGAATCTAATACTTTTTCCCTTATGTATAAGTTTTGCTTCTATCTTGCAACTGTAAGGAGTCTGTCTCTGTCTTTGGTTCCTGAAATTTTGATTTTTATTATCTTAGTGTTGATTTTATTTACTTTGCTTGACACTCTTTGGTCTCTTGAATCAGTGTTCTCATCTCTCTCTTCAGGTTGAGGAAATTTTCACTAATTATTTCTCCAACTGGTCTTTTATTCTCCCTTTTTCTTCTCCTGGAATTCTTATGATTCTCAGGTTCATAATATCCTCTTGGTATTGTTAACAATGGTCACGATGCTCCCGTTGTTCATTGATTTGCTCGAGCAGGCCCGGTAACGTCTCCATCGTGAGACTTGTTGTTACTGTGTTTGACATATTGAGTACAACACGGGTAGCTTGCCAGGCGTTGCCGTGTGGGCGAGACACTCTCAGTAGCTTACCAGGCTCTCCGAGAGGGGTGGAGGAATCGAACTCAGGTCGGCCATGTTGGCTGTTTGTAAGGCAAACGCCCTACCCACTGTGCTATCACTCCAACCCATTGTTAACAATACCCTTTCTATATCCTTTCTTTCATTATCTGTTCTGGTTATTACCTCTTCTCTTGGTGGAGTTGTTTATTGTACCTTTGAGGTACTGATTTACTTTTCAGATTCATCCATAGAGCTTCTGATTGCTAATGCATTTTTTAGTTCTTTTAATTCCATTTGAATAATTTCTTTCATTTTTTCCACCAGTATTTCTTCAAGTTTATTGGTTTTCGGTTTAAATGTCTTTTTTAAATCTCTGAGCATCAATATGATAGCTGTTCTAAAAACTTCTTCGGGCAGATTACTGATGTATGATGTCATTGGGTATCCTCCTGTGCTTTCTTTGCCCTTTTGGGGGGGAGCGCTGAGTTCTTTCATTTTGTCATTATCTCGGGTCATGTTTAACCAGTGATTAAAGTCTGGCTAGGCCAGTGTCTGTCTATGTCCAGACAACTCAGTCAGGCTGATGCTGGGACTGGACATAGTTTCGCAGGGCCTGGGAACTTTGCTCTTATGATGGGTATAGTATTGTCCCACGTTTAAATAATAGGCAATTGTGTTGATAATCTGAGTGTGTAGTGAGCACCTGTGGATTTTCAGCAGGACCATAAGTGTGTGATTTTGGTAGAATAGAGCCTATTTACAGTTCATAGTATCTTGGAAGCAAAGGGAGTCAGTAATGGCTTGGGTGGATATAGCCAAACTTTGTCTCACACATCTGAATGGGGACAGAGAAAAGTTTGAAGTGCCATCAAGCAGTTTTTTCACAAATGTGCATCCAGGAAGCAGAGAGAGACCATGACCCACAGTTTTAAAAGATAAGTCCACATAGCAGCAAGTTGTATGCTTTCGTCTTTTCTTATAACTAAATGGTATTCCTCTTATACCATAGGAGGGTATCATGCTGAGAGAAGTTATCCAGAAGGAGAGGGATAGATACATAAAGAAGCATATGAGGCATGAAAATATAATACCTCATATACGTAATATGAGGTATTATATATAATATATATAACATGAAATATAATAGAGGGCTTGCCTTACAAGCAGACAACCTGGACTTGATCTCCAGTTAGGTCTTCAAGGCTACTGCATTTCTTAGCTTTGGTTCTTTCATTGATTATTAGAGCCATACAATATCTTTAAATCTTACTGAATTTTTATGTTGCATCATCTTCATCTAATTTCAATCCTCTGCCTCTCCATGGATTCTTATAGCAGATGGGTTATAGTAGGCCCACTTGGATCATTCATCTCAAAATCCTTTATCACATGGTTGTTTCTTCATATGATAAAGTGTATTTATGGGTTTGGGAGAATAAGGAGTGGCCGTATTGTGGGGGTGAATAGGGAATTATTCTTTCTACCACAGTAAGAAATTAACTAGTAGTTTTGAGTAGCCATAATTTGCAAGACACTACTGGTGATTACACAGATAATTACATAGCAGATGATCCATTATTATTCATTTTAAAATGATAAAATATGCTTGTGTAGTTTAAAATGAAACATATAGAGAGCCAGAGCAATAGCACAACGGGCAGGGTGTTTGCCTTGCATGCGGCCGACCCAGGTTTGATCCCCAGCATCCCATATGGTCTCCCAAGCACAGCCAGGAGTAATCCCTGAGCATTGCTGGGTGTGACCCAAAAAGCAAAAAATAAATAGATAAAATAAAAAACTAAAAATAAGATGACACACATAAATTATAAGAGACATACTTGAATTCACATTGGAGACTGAAGTTGTGGCTTCCATTCGCTCTTTCCAAGTATACATTTAATTATGACAAATCTCAAAGGACTCCAAGAAACTGAAATTTTCAAGACACAAAGGAATATATTTCAAATTATAAGTATGCCAGTAATTTATTCCTAAATTAAACAGGTCCTTCATCATTTTTTCTAGAAAAACTCACACTTTTGCCTCCTTCATCTGAATAGTTTTGTCAAACATGTATTGGGTTTTGCGTATCTGAAGTCTGATCATTTCTTTTTGGTTGTTTTGAAAATTTGTGATACCTTGGGAAACCAAGAAATCCATTCTTTCTCCAGTGAATCTTGAGATTTTTCAAAGAATGACCAAGCCAAAGATGTTCCAGGTATTTTTCTGTATTAATCCAACTAATAAGGCAAGGTAAAGGCCCTCCCGTTGATCGTCGATTTGCTCGAGCGGGCCCAGTAACGTCTCCATTGGAGACTTTGTTGTTACTGTGTCTGGCATATCGAATACTCTCGGTAGCTTGCCGGGCTCTCCGAGAGGGGCGGAGGAATCGAACTCGGGTCGGCCATGTTGGCCGCTTGTAAGGCGACCGCCTTACCCGCTGTGCTATCGCTCCAGCCCTTTGCTATCGTAGGGCGTTCGCCTTACAAGCGGCCAACATGGCCGACCCGAGTTCGATTCCTCCGCCCCTCTCGGAGAGCCCGGCAAGCTACCGAGAGTATTCGATATGCCAGACACAGTAACAACAAAGTCTCCAATGGAGACGTTACTGGGCCCGCTCGAGCAAATCGACGATCAACGGGAGGGCCTTTACCTTTACCTTTACCTAATCCAACTAATACATTTAATAACCCAGTTCTTATCCTCTTCTTACATATGAGGAAAATGAGGTACAGACTCCCAAGGCATATGACAGAGAAGAATTCAAACCTTGCCATCTTGGCTCTGAAACCTACATGCTAGTCCATCAGTTAACCTGCTAATATTTCAACTAAAGTTAATAGTAATCACATCAAGGCTGGAGTATAATGGCTTGCCTTAACCTTGAACTGGCCCTAAAACTTAGCCCTGAAGATACCACAGCTGCTGTTTCTGAGGACAACACTGTTAACTTCTCACTTGTTCTGTCCTCTTATTGACCACTGGTAAATAAGCCCAAACTAATAAGTGTCAGAAAAAAATGTCAAGTGCAGCTTTGAAGACGTAGAGTGAGGTCCTTTCTTCTGATTGAGAATCTGGAGCCAAATGCAAGGAAAGCGAAATTCCTGATAGAATCAATGCACTCTTAGCCTCTCTCCACAGAAGGGACATTGCCAATTCTGTTATATTGATTTCCACTTTGCACAAAAGCCTTTTAAATCAAATCAAACTATGAAATTGGAAGAATGATGGGTGGGGGGGCAGGCCAGGGGGCACTCTTTGCCTCTAGTGCTTTGAGCCATGCCTTTTTTTTTTCACATAGTCCAAGAGGCCAAGAGTTGTCCTGAAAGCATTACCTCAGTCTTTGCTTTCACCTCTGTCAACCTGAAGGCAATTCTTCACTTGCATTTGATTTTGTTGTTTCCTGTGAGGTGCAGAATTCATTACAACAAAGAACAAATGCTGTTAATATTACTTGGCTTTTCTTGACTCTGTTTTCTCTACCCTAATCTAACCTTAGATACAAAAAAGATTTTTAGTTACTGAGTCAGAGATCTAACTGGAGGAGAGATCAGAGCAAGCAGAGCAGTTAGTATAGCTGAAATAAACACCTGTAACCATATTCCCTCCTCAGTAACCTTAGGGCTTGAGTCAAACAGCACTTATTCAGAAAAGTCTTCCTAGATGACTTATAGAAGAGAAAAATCACCTCAATATGACCATGGGGTAAATAAGACATATACAACACATGTGTAATAAAAGATAAAATTAATAATTGGTCCATATCAAACATAAATGACAATATCAAAATTGTGATGACACGCCTCAAAATTTGTAATAAACTTGAATGTGTTTAGAAACTAAGAAGTGTTATCAGACTTGTATCATATTGGATTGTTCCAACTATGACTGATAGAATCATGGCAGTCTAAACATAGAGTTGTCGCTCTCCTCCACACCCCACAACCTGGGGTGGTCTTTTAATTTGTGAGAGGAGCGCCCAGCAGAGTTCAAGAACTGCACCTGGCTCTGTGCTCAGGGGTTGATCTTGGCAGTGCTCAAGTGATCATACAATGCTGGCAATCAAACCTGAACCTCCAGCACGCAAAGCATGAGCTTAACCCATTGAGCCCTCTCTAGCCCCACCAGGGAAATCTTTATTAAATCAAATCATATCTAATCATGTCATCCTCCTGCCCAAAGCCCTATAGTGCTCATAACTTATAACATCCTTGACAGGTCCTTCATCACCAGTCCCAGCTGCCTTCTCTCTACACTCATGAATGACACGGCCTCGTTAATGCTGAACTGGGCCACCCTGAGAGCTTCCACATACTAAGCATGCCGAACTCCTTAAATGTCCCTGAATGTCTTAAGAGCTTTTATCCTGTCCTGCATTCTTTGTGCCCTAGCGAGCTATCACACACTGTTCAATCTTCCAAGTCTTCGTCTGTGCTGTTTGCTTTGAATAATTCTCCCTTTGACTCCCATAGGCTCCTAGGGGGCTGCAGTTCCTGTATCCAACCACTTCCTGCCATAGATTAGTGACTGTTCCCAGAGTGGACTCATGACACAAGTCCTTCTCGGACCTCATACATAGCATCTGGAAACATCAATTCTTTTCCTTTCAGGTTTGCCATACAGGACAGAGGTGTGCTGAGTGGTAAAAACAGCCATCTCTGATAACACACAGTGTAGCCCACACAGACAGAAAAGCAGACAAGAGACAGACAGGGGACAGAGAGACCCAAATGATTCTGGAAGAGCATTTGGATTCAGCCCACTTGAGACCATACAATTCTGTGAGATTAGTCATCCTTTCTTTGTTTAAACCAGTTTAAATTGGGTTTATTACCAGCTAGACACAGTCTATTTCCTTAGTCCCTTCCTCTGTGAGAAAATATATTTCTTTAAGCTTGAATATATAAAGTTTATATAAGTGGGAGCCAAGAATTTGGCTAAGTGGTAGAGCATATAACACATGTATGTGAGACTGTATAAATTGATTCTTTTTTCTTACCCTGCCTTCTGGCTAGGGATACCCTTAAAACAGTGACTCTCAATCCTGGCTCGAGTCACCTGGACCTTCTGAAAAAATACCAATATCCACGCAAGAAAAATCAAGTCAAAATTCAGAGGTTCAACTCAGTAATTGATATTTTTACAAGTCCTCAGAAAACCATAATAAACAGCTCTGACTTAGAGTTGCATGCCCTGATGAGTAAACACCAAACAGAAGGGTGACATCATCTCTCTATAATGATCAAAAAATACATGAAGTCACCACAAATAAAAAAGATTTTGGCAGAAACTCCAGATAACATTGTGTGAGGAGATTTATAAGAATAATCATGGCAGACAGGAATCTACCTTCAAGACAAGCAATGTAACAGAGCCAAAATGATTGTTTTGAACTACACACAGTCCCAGTTTATCTTACTAGAGAAGAGACCTTAACAAGTCATTTAATTTCCCTCAGTTTCCCCATCTATCTCTGGGGTGGAGGGATGGATAATAAAGATGACCTTTCTATCTACCAACATACTTGAGCTAAATTACTCTTTTAATTTGGGTTGATGAGGATAAAATCTAATTCTGTTTGAGAAAGCAGATAAGAGACCTCCCACACTATAAATGACACTAGAAAGAGAAATGACTTAAAAGTAATAAGAGAAATAGTACACTATTTCTTGCATCCATTTCAGTGACTCAAAACAGGCATTATAGACTGAAGTGAAAGCCTAATGAACTGGAGTACAAGCACACACTTTGTGCAGGAGATCCTGATTATATCCCTGGAACCACAAGGTTGCCTAAGCACTTTAAGTAGTAACACCCAAGTACAAAACCTGGAGCAATTCCTCAACACCACTAGGTTTTGCTCCACTTCAATGGGGGGGGGGGGGGGGAATGCATTGTTTTCCTTATCTCATCCTTTAGGGGTTGCCTCTAAGTATCAGAAAATCCCTGTCCCTATCCATTGTTTCCATTGTTTTAGTTCTTCTGATTTTTGCCCAGGCTCTGAACATTCTTAGGCAAGAATAGAAACATATCTCCACTTCAATTGGACACAGGCTCATTATTTTCAACAGGTATTATTGATTGCCCTTTGAAATTTGAGGTAGTTGGGTAAAGGAATTATAGGAACAATCTTTTAATTTCCAGTGCAACTGTCTCTTATGGTGCCCAGAGATTTCAACATTATGCAGATTCATGCTAAGCCCTTCCTTAAAAGTAAATGAAGAAGACAGCTTCACAGCTCATTAAAAACAGTTTGTGCAAAAGATTGTTACATAAGCTAATATAATGTAGCCAGTCTGTTTTGTCAGTTATGGGAGAAAAATTAAGAGCTAGATATTCAGAGATTTTTTTAACTTGGTAAAAAAAAGTAGGGAAAAATTAGCATTTTTGGATCAATCCAAAGTTGATGTACTCAACACACACATAAAACACACACACTCACAGAGTTGTTAGACTGAAGATGGTACCTGAAGTTTCTAGAAACAGACTAGTCTTAAATAAGCCTTCCTTAGAGAAGTATATTTGATGCTTCTAACTGTCACAACAAAGCTTTAGACTTTAATAGCTTAGCACAGTAGAAATCATTCTTGATCGAACCAGTTTAAAGTGTATGAACCTGGTCAGACCACACTCATATGATTCTCCTTCATGGGCTTACAAACTTCTTTAGTCTTATGGTTCTCCACCACTATGGGCATCCAACCACAAAAGCTAAGTGGAATGGGAAAGAGAAAGGAATTATGGCAGACTATTTAGGGGTTCCATGTGCAAGGTCTGAAAGGGCCACATTCCACTGACACCTCTATAACCACAGGTTAACCAATGAGTCTATATACCTGATTTCACAGACATATAAGTCTTTGCCACCAAGATCATCAAAGTAAATATCAGTATTTCTTTTTATTTTGCATCTGACTTTTATTATTATGCTCAGAAACACATTGAATATTAGTTCTGGGTTGAGCATACAGGACCAGGGAAGTATAAACATGTGTGAAAGGAAAGCAGCACAGTAGAGGAGACTAGATTTTAAAAATGGAATCCATAAGCTCAAACTTTGCCTCTATCCATTTTAAAGAAAGTAACACATTAGGTGGTTTATTTAATGTGTCTCCATTTTCTTGTGTTAAATGGGTGCAATAGTGCTTTGATCAGAAGCTGCCAAGAGTCAGATTAAAAAATAATATGCATAGATTGTAATCCCTGCTCGAGACCTCCACAGTTCCTTTTTATTCTTCTGGCACTAACGAGCCTCCACTGTCATTGTCACTGTCACTGTCCTCCCACTGTTCATTGATTTGCTCAAGCGGGGCACCAATAACATCTCCATTGTGAGACTTCTTGTTTCTGTTTTTGGCATGTTGAATGTGCCACGAGGAGCTTGCCAGGCTCTGTCATGTGGGCAGGATACTCTCAGTAGCTTGCCGGGCTCTCCGAGAGGGACAGAGGAATCAAACCTGGGTCGGCCGTATACAAGGCAAACACCCTACCCACTATGCTATCACTCCAGCCCATGAGCCTTCACAGTAATAGAAAACTTGGCATATTTGTTTCACTTTTAAAGGAAAGAAAAGAACTCTTCCTTTAAGATGTCTACCAAAAGGACACCAGGCCATGTCATCTTGAAGCCAAAATGCAAAGTCACAGGTATAGGATCTTGTATGAGTCACATAGATATAACTAGTTGCATAGGACAAAATCCCAGATTCAGACCTACAAAGATGATCAATCAGGAAATATTTCACTATTACTCCTAAAAGTCAAATCCTACTCTCTTTATCAGGTTATATTGAAGTCCTGCCAACCCCGATTTTCCACTGCTACTCTCCCTATGCCAAATACATGAGATTGTTCTGCCTTATCTCAAGCTAATTCCACTCAGATACAATTACATGAGCAGGTTTTTCTCCTCAAAGACTAAGAACTTGGAAGAAGGATAGCACAGCCACTCTCAACCATCAGGCCCAAGAAACCCTGTGGTAGAATCCATATAGATGAATGTCATTCTCCTGTGTCTTACCTCTGCTCATCAGTAATTCATTCTACTAACATTAAAAAGTAATATTAAAACTAGCAGTCACATGTGCATGGACTATATATACATATATTTTGTTTTATTAAATCACTGTGAGATAGAGCATTACAAAGCTATTCATGATTGGGTTTCAATCATACAGTGTTCCAACATCCCTCCTTCCACCAGTGTAATTTCCCAGCACCAATGTCCCCAGTTTCCCTCCCACCCCACCAACCCCCTCCACCTCCACCTCAACACCATTCTTCTCACTCTCTCTCTCTCTCCCTCCATCCTCTCTCTCTCTCTCTGTGGAATTTTTTTTAAATGTATGAGACTAATATCCAAGACCAGGTAAAACAGGGGTCAGGAAAACTGGTCAATGTTTGGAAATTACCACAAGTGTGTGTGGGGTGAAGGGTAGTTAAGATAGAGGAGGATCCAGTATGACAACAATTGTTGGAAACGATCACTATGGACAAGAATATAATGCATAGAGTGTATATTACAAAGCATTTATACACACCTCCTTTCCTGTGTTGAAGTATACAAGACAGTGGTGTACAGTTCAACCCAAGATTGACTTTGTCTGGAGCTAGAGCTATAGCACAGCGGGTAGGGTGCTTGCCTTGCATGCAACCGACCCGGGCTTGATTCCCAGCATCCCATATGGTCCCCCAAGCACCACCAGGAGTGATTCCTGAGTGCAGAGCCAGGAGTAACCCCTGTTCATCACCAGGTGTGACCCAAAAAGCAAAGAAAAAAAAGATTGACTTTGTCACTTTATATAACTGAAAACTAGCAACATTCTCCCTCTACCTACTTTACTCCTTTCTCTTTCTCCCTCTCACTTTCTTTCATGTTCATTCCTTTTATTCCTTCTAGTCTCTTTTACTTATTATCTCTTTGTCCTCTCACACTCTTTTTCTCTCCTTCATTTCCTTCCATGTTGTATCTACTCTGGAGCCTAATCTTTGTTGTTAAACAATAGTAGAAAAGAACAGGGTAAAATTTCCATAATTCTCTACAAAAGCATCTCACAAGATGGGGCTGGATCATATGTCTATTCCTGAACCAAATACAGTGACCAGAAGAACAAATGAGATGTTAGGTCTGCATCCCAAACTTTATTTGTATCTAGAGGTGAGGTTACATGCTACAAATGTGGGTAAGGGAATGTGAGGAAGATCTAAAGTATATCATCTGTCATCCCCTTCACTATGAGGGTTGATTCAGCTGATCTGTCTAGCTAGGTGTGTGTCCCTTTCCTCAACCACCACTCCTTATGTTCTTGAAACAGCACAGCCTAAAGTTTAAAGAGGATGATCTTCTCCAAATAGTCATGAACAATTTTTATGTGGACAGTATACTGCCCCACTCCTCTGCTAGAACCTCCAAGCAGTTTCTCAAATGTTTAGAAAGACTGACTCCCAGGGAAGACCCCTGGATGTGTGTTAACAGACTCATGAGTCAGGCATGTGGTATTCACACAAGGATCTGGATTTACATTCAAATTTGACATCCCCCGAAACCAGGGAATAGGTCAACACTTTGGCATTCACCCAAAACTTTCCAGGGATTGTTGTAAGGAATTGATTATAGGATGTACCCCCAGAAGGGGGTACAAGGAAAGTTGGCAGCACCTCCTCCTATTCATCTCCAAACAAGAATCTCATTTCATCTTCTGTCAAAAGACAGAGGCTGCTAGCTACCATCTCCCTTCCTGCAGTCTTGTGTTTATCAAACACATAATAGAGCTATCTTTTAAAAGTCTACAAAAGCCAATAAACATTGGAGAAAAATAATAATTAGATATCTGAACACTGAGCTGAGTCTAAATGAGTTTTGTGGGTCTCGGTGGCATCTCACAAAATGAAGTTAACTGTCTAAAAAAGGGGCCACTAGTCTGAGGCATCTTTGTTCTTCTGGCAGCATCCAAACATTATGAGCAAGTAATGAAATCATTCAATTCAAATTGCACCTGCTCTCAGAAATCCCTTTCCTTCTGTGCAAAACAGATTACATTGACTTGACTTTTTTTCTAAGTCAATGCACTGACTGTACTGATATTATGAAGTCATTATTAATGCTTATGATCATTGGGAGCCTCACTAACAGGCTTGAAGAATTGTACCATATCCTTCTACCTCTTGCAAAAACAGAAAACTTATTGATCTAAAGTGGATCAAAATCAATTGATCCAAATCAACTGATAAAAAATAACTAGTTTTCGTTTTGAGGAAAGATTCTGGGGAGAACTGGTAAAATAGACAAGCTGTTATAAACAAAAGCTCCCCTAATTTGCCAAACGTTAATGTGAAAGCTTCTTTAAACCCAACAATTCCTTAAGTTCTATCTCCACAAAACATTTCATTACTATATAAAGTGATTTTTCAGTTTTTAAAAATCTATTAGGTTCAGATAAGAAAAAATAATCTTTTCATTCCCATCTCAACTCTTAGGGTAACCTCAACACAAATGTCAAAATAAATCCAAAGGGTTAAAAGCTTAATCTGCTGTTGTGTGTGTGTGTGTGTGTGTGTGTGTGTGTGTGTGTGTGTATTACCTTATTTGTAGGGTTCAGGGGATGGCTAAGAGCAATTGTATTTTAAGCATGAGGGATTTTGTTTGATTCCTGGTATTGCTCCACATGTATCAAGCACAGAGTCAGCAATTCTTCTCTTTGAGACCCCTGGTACCACAACAGAATATGTAATCTCTGGTGCACAGACAAATGTGTACAATAATCACAAAGGATGTGCAAGCATTTAAGCCAGACATGCTACTCCCAACAAGTACAACAGGGACCCCCAGCAAACAACATAGCTACAATATGTGCAAGCACTACAACCAGATGTGCTACTCCTGGAAAGTGCTACACTAGTAAGTACAATCAGGGAATTCAAGCCCAATACATCAGGATCCTCCATGAGCTGTATTGCGGATTCACTACCAGGATCTCACCATTCTACAAAGAAGTGATCGTTGATGTCAAGAGAGGGGTGCGGCAGGGTGATACCATTTCAATGAAACTCTTCAGCGCCACCCTCGAGAACATCATGCGACGACTGGAATGGGAAGGAATGGGAGTGAAGATAGATGGTCGGCAATTACACCACCTCCGCTTTGCTGATGACATTGTTTTAATAACACCAAACATCAGCCAAGCGGCACAAATGCTGGCCGACTTTGACCGTGAGTGTGGAAAGGTAGGACTACAGCTGAATCTTACGAAGACAATGTTTATGAGAAACAGCCTCGTTCCTGATGCCCCATTCGCTCTCAACGGAACGACCATCTCTGAATGCAACAGCTATGTGTACCTAGGTCGAGAGGTCAACATGACAAATGACCTGGCACCCGAGCTGCGCAGGAGGAAGAGAGCGGCTTGGAACGCCTTCAAGAACGTTGAAGAAATAGCTAAGAGGACGAAGAACCTCCGGCTCCAGGCACATCTCTTTGATTCCACTGTTCTTCCTGCATTAACATATGCCTCAGAGACCTGGGCCCTACGCAAACAAGATGAGAACGCTATTCAGGTCTCCCAAAGAAGAATAGAAAGAGCTATGCTTGGAATATCACGTTTCACTCAAATGAGAGAAAGAATCCAGAGTTCTGACATCCATCGACGATCAAGAATCAGGGACGCTGTCTCATTTGCCAAGGTGTCGAAAATCAGATGGGCTGGTCACATAATGAGATTTAAAGACGACCGCTGGACTAGAGCTGTTACCGACTGGATTCCACGGGATGTCAAAAGACCGCGTGGCCGCCCACCTACCAGATGGTCAGACTTCTTCGTCAAGATCATGAACGATCAGTTTGAGGCCCTTCATGTTCCCAGAGTGAACAGATGCCATTGGGCTACACTAGTACGCGACAGGGACAAATGGAGACGTTACTGGCGCCCGCTGGAGCTAATCGACGACTAACGGGAAGTTAAGTGATTAAGTGATTAAGTAAGTACAAGCACTAGTCATTACAACAGCAGCAGCAAAAAGGGGAAGGGAAAATAGTAATAATAATTTTAAAGTGCTTTACTGGGTAAGAAAAAGACCTCTTGGACAGACATAAAAGGACTGCACTCATTTGTGGAATATAAAGTAACATAATAGGAGACTAACACCTAAGAACAGTTAAAATAAGGGTCAGGAGGACTGCCCCACAGCTTGATAGCCAATCTCATGTACTAGGAGAAAAGGTAGCTGGGATGAAGAGAGGAACACTAAATAAATGATGGTTGGAGGGATTGCTCGGGATAGTAGGGGCATATTGAAAGTAGACTATGGACCAAACATGTTGGCTCCTTGTTACCTGTATTGCAAACCATAAAACCCCAAAGGACAGAGTGAGTAAGAGGGATTGTGCCTATGAAATGAACAGAAACTTTCTCAAAGAAGAAATCAGAATGTCAAAAAAGCACATGAGAAAATGCTCCACATCATTAATCATCAGGGAGATGCAGATCAAAACCACAATGAGATACCATCTCACACCTCAGAGACTGGCCCACATTCAAAAGAACAAAAGCAACCGATGCTGGCGCGGATGTGGCGAGAAAGGGACACTCCTTCACTGTTGGTGGGAATGTCCACTGGTTCAGCCCTTCTGGAAAACAGTATGGACGATTCTCAAAAAATTAGAAATTGAGCTCCCATTTGACCCAGCAATAACACTCCTGGGAATATATCCCAGAGAGGCAAAAAGGTATAGTCGAAGTGACATCTGCACTTGTTTGTTCATTGCAGCACTCTTTACAATAGCCAGAATCTGGAAGAAACCTGAGTGCCCAAGAACAGATGACTGGTTAAAGAAACTTTGGTACATCTACACAATGAAGTACTATGTAGCTGTTAGAAAAGATGAAGTCATGAAATTTACATACAAGTGGTACTACATGGAAAGTATCATGCTAAGCGAAATGAGTCAGAAAGAGAGGGATAGACATAGAAAGATTGCATTCGTCTGGGGGATATAAAGTAACAAAATATGAGATTAGTACCCAAGAATAGCTGAGATCAGCACCAGGAGGATTACTCCATAGCTTAGAGGCCAGCCAGGCATTCTAGGGGAAAGGGCAGCTCAGATAGAGAAGGAAGTACCAAATAAAGGGTGTTTGGAGGATCCTCCCAGGAGGGGAGATGCATGTTGAAAGTAGACTATGGACTGAACATGTTTGCCACTCAATGCCTCTTTTGCAGACCACAACACCCAAAAGGAGAGAGAGAACAAAAGGGAATGCCCTGCCACAGAGGCAGGGAGGGATGAGGGGGATGGGGGTGGGAGGGATATTATCCATGGTGGTGGAATATGGGTACTGATGGAGGGATGGGTATTTGATCATTGTATAATCGAAACCCAAGCACAAAAAATTGTAAATCTACAACTGTACCTCATGGTGTTTCACTAATAAAAAAAAAGAGGGATTGTGCCTGCCACAGAGGCAGGAAGTGGGAAGAGGTGGGGGTGGGGGGAGGGATACTGGGAATATTGGGGATGGGGGGGTGGGTACTTGAACATTGTTTGACTGAAATGCAATCATTAAAGTCTGTAAGTCTGTAAATGTATCTCATGATGATTCATTAAAATAAAAAATTTAGCCTCAATATCATGGAGGGTTTAGCCAACCTTATCTTTGATGTATCTTATGGATTTTTGCCTGATGTTGAGATCTTTAATCCATTTTGATCTGACTTTTGTGCATGGTACTAGGTCGAGATCTATGCGCATTATTTCGCATGTGGTTGTCCAGTTATGCCAGCACCTTTTGTTGAAGCGGATTTTCTTGCTCCACTTCACATTTCTTGCTCCTTTATCATTAGATGTTCATAAACAAATGGGACTATCTTAAATTAAGAAGCTTCTGCACCTCGAAAGATATAGTGACCAGAATACAAATTCAGTCTACAGAATGAGAAAGGATATTCACCCAATACCCATCTGATAAGGGGTTGATATCAAGGATATACAAAGTATGGGTTGAACTCCACAAGAAGAAAACATCCAACCCCATCAAAAAATGGGGTGATGAAATGAACAGAAACTTTCTCAAAGAAGAAATCCGAACGGCTAAAAGGCACATGAGAAAATGCTCTACATCACTAATCATCAGGAAGATGCAGATCAAAACAACAATGAGATATCACCTCACACCACAGAGACCGGCCCACATTAAAAAGAACAGGGACAACCAGTGTTGGCGCGGAAGTGGCGAGAAAGGGACCCTCCTTCACTGCTGGTGGGAATGCCCACTGGTTCAGCCCTTTTGGAAAACAGTATGGACAATTCTCAAAAAATTAGAAATTGAGCTCCCATTTGATCCAGCTATACCACTCCTGGGAATATATCCCGGAGAGGCAAAAAAGTGTAGCAGAAGTGACATCTTCACTTCTATGTTCATTGCTGTGCTGTTCACAATAGCCAAAATCTGGAAAGATCCGGAGTACCCAAGGACAGATGACTGGTTAAAGAAACTTTGGTACATCTATACAATGGAGTACTATGTAGCTGTTAGAAAAGATGAAGTCATGAAATTTACATACAAGGGGTACTACATGGAAAGTATCATGCTAATGAAATGAGTCAGAAAGAAATGAACAGACATAGAAAGATTGCATTCATCTGGGGAATATAAAATAACAAAATAGGAGACTAACATCTTAGAATAGTCAAGATAAGTTAGAGGAGGTTTACTCCATGGCTTGAAGGCCAGCCACACATGCTAGGGGAAAGGGCAGCTCAGACAGAGAAGGGAATACCAAGTAAAGCGTGTTGGGAGATCCTCCCAGGATGGGAGTGCATGCTGAAAGTAGACTATAGACCAAATATGTTTGCTACTCAGTGCCTCTTTTGCAAACCTCAGCAACCAAAAGGAGAGAGAGAACAAAAGGGAATGCCCTGCCACAGATGTGGGATGGAATGGGGGTATCGGAGGGGTAGGAGGGTTACTGGGATCACTGGTGGTGGTGAATGGGCACTGGTGGAAGAATGGGTACTCGATCATTGTATAACTGAAACCCAAGTACAAAAACTTGTAATGTCAATAACTGTACCTCATGGTATTTCACTGATAAAATAAATAAATAAATTTAAAAATTTTTTAAAAAAGAAAAAGTCCTCTCATAGATGCACATTGGGGATATGCATGCTTGATCCCTTTGTTGAGAATGAATACTAACTGGTACAACCTCTTCTGAGAGCAAACACCAAAAAATTATGCATTTATCCTGAGATCTAATGTTTACACTTCCAAAATGATATAGCCCAACAAGTTCAGAAAAAGTTATGTATATTAATATTTATTGTTACAGAAGAGAAGTGTTAAATAAGTCATGGTGCAAACTCTATTCTGCAATTAAATAAAAAGACAAAGTAAAGAACCGTGTGTAGGATGATGCTATTTTCCAGAAAGCAGGAGGAAGGCATATAAAGTCATTCACACAGACATATTATATATGAAAAAACAGGCTTTGGAAAGTTTCATACTGAACCACTTCCATTGACTCTATTGGAAAAAAATGAAGACTGGGAACTTCACTGAAAAACATTTTCTTTTCATTCTATATCCGTATACAGTTTGAGATGGCTATTAAAATACTTTATATTAGCTAAACAGAACCGCTTTTCCTTCAGAAGATACCAGGACATATTCCCTGCAGAAGAATAATAAAATATGAATAAAGAAAAGTTAATAATGTTTTCCCAGTCATTCATATTCTAATCAATTTCAACAATTAAAAAATTGTTTCATAATCTTACAAATCTACTTCTAAGTGCATTTTAATTTTTTAATGTATTTAATTTTAAAAAGTAGATAGAAATAACACATTTACGTCAAAGTTTTAGTGAGTGGATTAAAAAGTAAGTTAATGAATGTTATCTGCTCCATGTTCTCCTAAGTAAATAAATACATACTATAAATATAAATGCATGACAGTAAATGATTTGTACATTTTTAATTAGGACATTGTAAACAACTTTTATATTAATAAGTGGTCATCAAAAACATCATTTTCTAACTAGTTAATATTTTTAGAATTGTTTGGGTTACTAGCAAAGTTGAGAGGAAAGTATACAGTTTACATATCTCCTATCCCTACACACGTACAACTTCACAATTTTTCAGTAACCAGCACCACAATGATGCACATGTCTCAACTATGAGCCTGTATTGACACAGTATCTTCCAAACTCTGTGATTTACTTTACTAGTCTGTCATTTACTCTATGAGTTTCGACAAAGGCATAATGATATGCATCCATTGTTACATGTTTGTATAGAAGAGTTTCACTTCCCACAAAATCCTTTGTCATTGGCTTATTTATCTCTTCAAGTTAACTCCAGGAAACCATTGATCTTTTCTCTAAAGACAACACTATAGTTGTGACTTTTCCACAGCTCTAATCATGCAATAGTAAGATGCTTTCATAGCCTTTTCAATTTGACTTCTTTCATGCATTTTAGATACATTTCAGATTCTGCCTTTCACATCATCTTTTCATATCTAATTTCTTAGCAGTTTAGTATCTGATTTCTTAGCATTTAACAATATTTTATTGTATAGATGCATTCAGTTTTATCTATTCAATAATAAAGAACACCTTGCTTCCAAGTTTTGGTGATTACGAATCAAGCTGCTGTAGACATCCCTAGTATGTATATTTGTAAGTATATTTTTGCATATACTTAAGTTTTTAGCTCCTTTTGGTAAACACTAAGAATCTCCAAATCTGTAACATACAGTAAGAGTATATTTAGTTGTGCAAGAAATTTTAGATTTTGATCATTCTAAGAATTCTAAAGTGATATCTCATTGCTATTTTAATTGTAATTCCTTAATAACTTATGATATTAAATATTTTTCATGTGCTTCCTTGCCCTCTATTCTTTTCATCAGATTATTTTTATTGTAAGTTTTAAGATTCTTTGTCATATTTTGGATGACAGTTCTTCACTGTCTCTTGCTAATATTTTCCCCACTCTACAGTTTCTTTAACATTGTCTTTCACAGGGAAAAGATTTTATTTTTAATGGTTCCCAACTGATTATTTCTGTCATGGATCATGTTTTGGTGTTGTATTTAAAATATCATTTCCATACCCAAGGTGACACAAATTTTCTTTGTGTTATTTTCTGAGCTATGTAGTTTTATGATTTTCATTTAGTTTCATTTGATTTCTGGCCACATCTGATCATGCTTAGGGCTTACTCCTGGCTCTGTCACTCCTAGGGTTGCTCAGGGAATCATACACAATTCCTGGTATATGCATAGACCACATGCAAGGCAGAGGCCTTAATTCCTGCACTACCTCTTCAGTACTGCAATTTACATTTAGATCTATGATTCATTTTGAGTTAATTTTTCTTTGGAGGTAGGGTTTGGGCTACACAAAGATGTTGTCAGAAGCTACTTCTGGATTTGTGCCCAGGTGTCACTATTATAGGCGCTAGGGATCTAACCATGTGCAAGGCAAGCAGCTTCACTCATGTAATATCTCTCAGGCCCCTTAAGTTAATTCCTAAATATGGTGTAATGTCTATTTATGTATTTATAACTTAGCATGTGAATGTATAATTTTTCCAGCATTATTGGCTGAAAATATAATTATATTATTATTGTTTGGGGGCCACACCTGGCAATGTTCAGGGTTTACTCCTGGCTCTGCCCCCAGGGACCAATCTTGGAGGGACTCAGAAGACCATGTGGGGTGCCAAGAATTAAAGTCAGATTGGCTGCATGTAAGGCAAGTTTCCTATCTGCTGTATTATTTTTCCAGAGCCCCTGAAAATGAAAATTTTATTTTATCATTTTTCCTTAACCCTTTGTCAGAGATAAATCATTCTTTATATTCTTGTCTATTTCTGGACTTTCTATTCTGCTACTATTTGATCTATTTGTATGTTATTTTGCTAACATCATGCAGTCTTGATTATGTAGCATCATAGCAATTTTTAAGATCTTAGCACGTCAATCTATTTAGCTTTGTTCTTCAATATTATGTTGCCTATCCTATATCCTTTGCCTTTTCATAAAATCTTTATAATTCTGTTTGCTAATATCTGCAAAATAATGCGATGATATCTTGATTGGAATTGCATGCGATCTATAAATCAAATTGGGAAAAATTGACTTTTGCCAACACTGAGTCTTTAACTTATACAAGAGATACATGGAATATCATGCCATTTTTTGACAGATTTCATAAGATTTTGTAATCTTTTTCATATTTATTTGTTGTTTGTAGCTAAATATTTCCTTTTAAAAAATATTAATATAAATGACAACATGGGTTTTTCTTTTTTATGAGGGGGCAGTTCTGGGAGCCTCCCAAGGGGTGCTCAAGAGGCTCATGGCACTCTCCCTGAGATTCTCCAACAACTGACTTATGATTCAATGTGAGAGTTCAATATATGGTGGTACTCAGGCCCAAGGGGACCAGGACACTCTAGCAATACTTGGATTCTTCAAGGACTGCACCAAATAATACTAAGGGCATGGTAGCACTGTCTCACTGTCCACCCGTTGTTCATTGATTTGCTCAAGCGGCCCCAGTAACGTCTCCATTGTGACACTTGTTAACGTATTTGTCATATTGAATACGTCATGGGCAGCTTGCCAGACTTTGCTGTGTGGGCACGATACTCTCGGTACCTTCCCAGACTCTCTGATAGGAGCAGAGGAATTGAACCTGGCTCGGCCAGGTCGGCCTCGTGTAAGGCAAAGCCTAATTTTAACTTTCATTTGCTCATTGCTGGGATAGGAAACTGGCTTTTATGCAAGAACAGTATATAAGAAAAAGAACAGAAACAAATACTGGTGAGTGTACGGAGCAGACGACACCCTCATAGTCAGTTGGTAGGAATGTATACTGGTGCAGCCCAATGGAAAACAGTATGGCCACACCTCAGAAAATTAAAAATGTACATGACACATGATTTAGCTATTCTACTCCTAGGAATCTTATCAGAGGATACATCAGTGTATCACTGCCATCCCATTGTTCATCGATTTGCTCGTGCGGGCACCAATAACATCTCTATTTGTTCTAGCCCTGAGATTTTAGCAACCTCTCTTTACTCATCCTTCCCGATGGTGCCACATTGGAGGCTCTTTCAGGGTCAGGGGAATGAGACCCATTATTGTTACTGTTTTTAGCATATTGAATATGCCACGGGGACCTTGCTAGGCTCTGCCCTGGGAGCAGGATACTCTCAGTAGATTGCCAAGTTCTCCGAATGGAAGAACTAGACTAACCAAAGGATATAAGAAAAATAATTCTAAAACATGTATGCACCCCTTTGTTCATTTCAGGACTATCCATTAAAGACATTCCATATGCATGCGCACACAAATGGAATACTATTCAGCTATATGAAATGGAGAAATCTTATCGTTTGTGACAACTGGATAAGTGAAACAAAACAGAAGGAAAAAAGACAAATACCAGATTATTTCATTCATGTATGAAACACAAAGAAATAAAGCAAAGTACCAGAAAATGCCCAAATAAAATAGGTCCTTATATAATGACTGCTGAACCAAGGTTACCAAGAAATGGATACCAGAGAAGGGCGGGCAACAAAAAAATAAAGACATTTTTCTAATAGAATGTGGTGAAAGTAATTGGTATTTTGTTTTTGTTTGTTTGTTTGCTTCCTTTTTGGGTCATACCTGGCAATACACCAGGGTTACTCCTGGCTCTGCACTCAGAAATTACTCCTGATGATGCTCAGGGGACCATATGAGATACTGGGAATAAAACCCAGGTTGGCCAAGTGCAGGGCAAATATTCTACCTGCTTTGCTATTGCTCCATCCTTGTAATTAATATTTTAATGGTGGTGTAACTAAATGTGAATCTGAACTCATAAAATATATAGTGTTGTAAAAGTGTTACAATTTTTTAAATAAAAATGGGGGCTGTTTAGTACAGCTGTTAATGTGTTTGCCTTTCAAGCAGCCCACATTTGATCCCCAACATCACATACATCCCCCAAGCCCTGACAGGAGTCATCTCTGAGCACCGAGCCAGGAGTAAACCCAAGGCACAACCAGCTGTGCACCTGTCCCCTCCTTCACTGAAAGTAAGCACTTCCAAAACATCAGATAAAAATTAAATAAATAAAATGTCAACACAAGATAAAAACTAAAACTTTTCATTTTGCCTTCATATTATCATTCTCTAGTACTTTACTTTTATACTATATTCCACTGCCTGACCAACATTATTTTCCTTCTCACTTTTTTTTTTTTTGTGAGAAACATCTGCTGGCAACAAAGTGCCTAAATTTCTGCTTGTCTGAGAAAATGTTTCTCCTGTTTAAAAATTTTTTCCAGGGCCTGGGCTGGAGCAATAGTACAGTGGGTAGGTTGCTTTTGTTGCATTAAATTTAATTTTGTACTTCTGCACATTGACTTTAAAACTAGAGATTTAATTTGGATAGTAAATATATAGATTTTACCAGGAGTTAGAATATTTAGCTAGCAGCCATTACAATTCAATATATCTTGCCTTTTTTAATTCCCATAAAATACCTTAATGTTCCATTGATTGCCAACTCAACTGTTTTAACTAGCACCTAGGACCTTCTTGGCTGATAGCAAGTTTTGCAAGATATTATGCCTTTAATTGCATGATAATATTATATTCATGATGATAATATAAATGAGGCAGTAAAAAGCAGTTGTGAATGATTAAATGTCAAGGACTAAGAAAATGCATTGAAATGACACTGCGACATGATATAATTTTAGAAAGAAACCTTTAGTTTGGGAAATAGACAGATAGTATATCTTTTGAGCAAATTATATTCTTGTTAAGTTCCCACTAATGGAACTAAACCTATTTCTTCAAAAAGTTTTACCAGTTTTTAGATTTTACTGACTCCCAGCTAGAGGAATTTTTTTTCACAGCTCCCACTATTAGGTTTTCACACTAAAATAAAACTAAGAAAAATAGCTTGGAAGTTTTATATACGCAGTCTCTTATGTTTCTATTTTTCTGCTCTACTGACCAAAGAATACATTTCTTTTAGCTCCTGGTCAGGGAAATCCTTTAGAAAAGAACCCTTCCAATATCTGTTCTTCCCTTCAGGCCCAGATTATACTCCCTTGGGAAATCTTTGTCTTGAAGGCAGACAAAGGTAGAGTAGCCTACATTTGTTCTTTGCAGCTGCTGTTGTTGTTGTTTTTGCTTGTTTGTAGATTTGTTTGGTTGGTTTTTATTTCTTTGGTTCACACCCAGTGATGCTCAGGGGTTAGTCCTGGCTTTGCACTCAGGAATTATTCCTGGTGGTGCTCGGAGGACCATGTGGGATGTTGGGACTCAAACCAGGGTTGGCCATGTGCAAGGCAAACACCCTACCCACTGTACTATCACTCCAGGCCCTGTTGTTGTTGTTTTAATTTTCTTTTAGGCACCCTGATTTACAATATTGATAATGGCAGGGTTTTATTCATAAAACCTTCCACTGAAGAATGCCAGCTTCCCTCCACCATTGTGATGCCAGTAGGGAGTTTCCAAATGACTTACATGAAGCAGGGAGGAGAAAGACAGCAGCCTTAAGAAGGAAATCTACCATTTTCTCTCCATCCACTTCTGCCACCCCAGAAATGCCTGGGAGATCTTAGGACTGGAGAAAGCCTGCAATGAACTTCTACACCATACAGACATAATGTCAGCCCATGAGGCAGCTGTCAAGCTGTATCTACGTCCACTTGTTCTGTGCATCTCTGTTGCCAGATTTCTTGGGGATCTGTGGGTTCATTCTGGAGTAAGGAACTTCTCTTTGCAGGAAGGGAAAAGTCAGTCCTAGACCTTACCATGGCATTTTGGGTCTGTCACCTTTCTCTTGCAGAAAAAGTTTCAGAAGGAAATGAACAGTGAGTAAAACAAGTTACTGGGAAGAAAAGGGAAGTAAGGAAAGAGGTAAGTTAAGATATGTGCTAAAGAGACCTCTCTAGAGAGGAGAAAGCCCAAAGTACACATCTCAAAAGGGGAGATGCTGGCAGCATTGAATGCATGCAGTCCAGCAACACTATTCCTTTATTCAAGTTGTTTTTTCCCAAGCTCCCTGAAGCATAGGGCTTTCCGTCTAGGTTAGAATCTGTTGCTAGGGTGGTTGTCAAGAAGAACAGTTGGGAGTAGTTGATGGTCTTCTTGGCATTCTTTTTTTCTGACATTTGTTCATTCTGGAGCTTCCTTGGGTGCAGATCCAGCCTTCTCTGGGTCTGTCCTGGTACTAGTTAAAGGTCTTCTCAGGCTTTAGTTCCTGTATCTACAAGGTAGGGCTTGGCAACCTTAAAGGCTGGATGCTTTCATTACTTCCCAAGAACTCGTTGCAGAGTGGGGTGGAAACCCACCTTCCCTATCTTCCTGCCTGTTTCAATTGTCCCAGTGTCCTTCCTCACTTCCTAAAGGACAGTCTTTAGTTTTTGTTGTCATTGGGCATTTGTTGTTTCCTTATTATGTTTGCTCATTTTTATTAGAAATGAGTTCTCAGCCTAACTTGGCAGAGATTTCACCAGGTTGGGGATGGGAGGAGGGGGAGGAGGGAGGTGTCATCTATTCATCTAATCAAGTGCATTATTTGGAGCACCTATCCTTGTAAATGAAGAACTAGCACAGTAATAGAAATAAAGTGCAAAAATAAGTAAATCACCTCTCTCCTTCCAAATAAATAAAGGTTAGAAAAGCAAGTTTTGGCAGAGAAATATGTAATTATTAGGATTCCTTTTTATGAAATCAGAGTCCATTTTTGTTTGAAGAGAAGATTTGATAAGAATGAGAATACTCCTGAATTCAAGGTCTGATTGTCACTCAAATATCCAACACTTAAAAAATAAGAATTAATGCAATTAAAAGCAGATTTTCTCAGGCATTACTGACCTGAGAAGATGAAAGGCTAGTCCCCCAAAACCCATCTTACTCTTAGGTGAAGAATTTACATAGGACTGGTTGTGAAAGTTAACATTTTAAAGGTTAGGACAATATGTGTCGAGTTCACTCTTGAGGAGGGTGTCACCATCAGGGTGATGATGGTGTCACTGGTTTGATAATGGTGAATGTTTCTGATAAAAACGGTAAAATAGCAATGTATCTCTGGGAACCTGTGTACAGTATTTAGAGATTTTTCTCCAGAGGATCTGGTGATTGTTTTCCCCAAATTCCTACATAACTGATTCTTGGTTAATCACATAATACATAAAGCAAGCAGGGCCAGGATCACAATGCGCCATGTACCAGGTATGAATAAGCGAGTTCAAATTGCTGAGATGGGAAAAAGTGAATGGCCTATTCCAGGACTGGCTATGGGGCCAGGGACGTTTGCTCCAGCTCCTAAATCCCTTCCAACAATCTCTGAGGAACAATGAAATGGTCTATTTACTTTGCACAGTTGCTGTGGATTCATGTTATGCAGAGATATCAATGAGCAAGAATGTAATTAGAAGACAGAAAGGCATGAAGTAACTTTAATCTTTCTAAAGAGCTGCCCATACCTCCCTGGAGCGAACAGCTCATTTTCATTCCTCTTCTACTCAACCCCCAGAACTGATTGCTAATGCTGCCTGTCTGGTGAAGAGCTATCATGCATGCGCTCAGAGTGCTGGCCAGTTTCCATTTGTTTACCAAGACAAACTCCCCCTGTTTACTCCTCCTCCCACTCATGAAGAATTTTTTTTCAGATTCAGCCCCACAAGCCACCGCTCTTAAACAGGGCCACATCTTCAGATGAATACAAGAAGGGAATTCTTGAAACTCTGCTTACTTCCCCACCCTTCCAAGTGAGATTAATCTCCTTGCTGACATCTCCAGGCATTTTCAGAACAAAAGCATATTCCCTTCACTTCCAGTTATGTCCTAACAGCCTCCATACCTGAACTTCACCATATTAACAGGCCAAACAATACATCTTCTGAGAGTTCTACTCATCAAATTTCCTACTGCTCATGGTTATACTTTGTCACTGAGTAAAGAAGGGCAGTGAAAGAAAAGAGCAACTCCCAGACTAATTCCTGAGAGTCTCCCAGGGGGAATAACTACAACGTTTTGGCCTCAGCCTAGCAGAAACACTGAAAATCCACCAACTTTTAATTAGTGAAAACAACAACACTGGAGGTTCAGTCAACACCAAGCAGCTCTGTAAATCCTCAGAGAATGACTTTAGTGGCACTGTGGTGATCTCAAATAAACAATGGCACAGGTAATCAACCAAGCACAAGAAAGGATGAGAGTGGAATGAGAAAACATGATCAGAAGTGATAGATGGGAAAAGAAATTTGAAAAAAAGAAATGATAGGAATGAAGAGTATGGTAGGTGACATTTAAAAAAATTCAATAGAAGATCTGAGCAGTGGAGGAACACAACTGAGGAGAAGATTGAAGAGCTCCAAGATGAGATGAAAGAAACTCTGGAAAGCAACAAAAAATAGGAAAAACACAAAAAGAAATTAACAACACACCAGAGAACCATAGGATGAATTCAAGAAGAATAATGAAAGAAACACTGGAGTTCCTGAAGAACAGGTAGGCAAATTTGATGAAGAACCAATGGTTAAAGAAATTATAGATAGGAATTCCCCATAATTGAGGAATACAAGCAACTAAGTACAAAAGGCCAGAAGGATAAATAGACTCAGCAAAAATAGCCACAGCTAGGAAAATTCCAAGACACATGGTACTCAGAATGACAAAAAACAAAGACAGAGATAGAATATTGAAAACAGCAGGATTAAAAGGAGGAACTTACACACAAAGAAAATCCCATAAGACAGCACATCTATCAAACAAGACTCTACAAAACAAGAGATTGGAGGGATTCTGTACAAAAATCCAATGAAATGAACAACTAATCAAGAATACTCAATCCTGTTAGATTATCACTCATTTTGAAGGAACTTCATGAACAAGCAACAGCTTAGGGAATTTATAGCCTTGAATTCAGTCTTAAAATCCATTTTGTAGGAAGCATTAAAGAAGCTTCTTTGAAATACTGGGACAAACTTCCCAGTGTATGCCATTTAGTATAGCACTCACTCATGGCACTTATACTTGCCATCTACTAGATTAGGAAAGGTATGCTTAGTCCTAGATTACAAAAAAATTTTATAAATTTTCAATAAATAACACATCATTTTTATTGAATGTTGTATGTCTGAACGTGTGTTTTATTTTTCATCCATTTAGATTTTTATTATCATCTTTTACTTATTAATGCAGACAAATAGTATCTATAATATAATTTTTTCTTATCTAAAATCAGTATTTCCTCTCTTAGGTTAAAACACACTTTCATACCTTTATAGGCCAATGCATTCAGACTTTCCCCTTAAAATTTTCTTATTTTTCTTCACTCTTACTGAATTTTACATTTGTAGGATTTGCCTATTTCATGTACATTTTTAGAAGTATTATCAAAGAATCAATCCTAAAATATTAACTTTTAATTTATATACTTCTAAAAAAGAAAGATATGGTTTTTGAGAAAAATTTTATCAACTTATTGGTGATTTGCTATTTTGTGGAATTTCAGAGGGTTAGCTCTCTTCATCCATGTGTGTGTAGGTGCCACCACCTCCACAATTATAAAAAGAGAGAAATTTCTCTCATGTTTGAGATTTAAAAAATAATGTTAATGGAACAACAAATGGAAATGTCTTCAGAACTGAAGACTTAGTCTATAGAACTGAGTTTAGATGGTGTGATATTGACAGGGTAAACTGGAAAGAGCCCTTAGGATGCTGGCAGAGGGAAGCCAGCTCTTTGGTGATAGGTGTGTATTGGAATGATGTATAATTAACAATTTAATGAAAATGATTTAAAAAAATAAGGTAACTAGAAGAATAAGATTAAGACTATGGTAGATTATGAAAAAGATTTAGCAAAATGCCAGTCCTCAAACATTGTTTCACTTAATCACACTTGACTTCCCATTAATCATCGATTTGCTCGAGCAGGCACCAGTAATGTCTCCATTCATCCCTGTTGCATGCTAGTGTAGCCCAATGGTGTCTGCTCGTTCTAGGAACACAAAGAGCCTCAAACCAGTTGTTCAGGGTCTTGATGAAGAAGTCTGATCATCTTGTAGGTGGGTGGCCATGTGGTCTTTTGACCCCTGGGATCCAGTCAGTAACGGCCCTAGTCTAGTGGTCATCTCCAAATCTCATTACATGTCCAGCCCATCTGATTTTCAACACCTTGGCAAATGAGACAGCATCCCTGATTCTTGGCTGTCCAGGGAGGTCAGAACTCCAGATTCTTTCTCTCATTTGAGTGAAACGTGATACTCCAAGAATAGCTATTTCTATTCTTCTTTGGGAGACCCGAGTAGAGTCCTCATCCTGTTTTCGTAGGGCCCAGGTCTCTAAGGCGTATGTTAATGCAGGGAGAACAGTGGAATCAAAGAGATGTGCCTGGAGCCAGATGTTTTTTGTCCTCTTAGCTATTTCTTTATTTCTTCAACAATCTCGAAGGTGTTCCAAGCCGCTCTCTTCCTCTTGCGCAACTCAGGTGCCAGGTCATTCGTCATGTTGACTTCTTGACCTAGATACACATAACTGTTGCATTCAAAGACGGTTGTTCTGTTGAGAGCAAATGGAACGTCAGGAACGAGACTGTTTCTCATAAACATTGTCTTCGTGAGATTCAGTTGTAGTCCGACCTTTCCACACTCACAGTCGAAGTCGGCCAGCATTTGTGCTGCTTGGCTGATGTTTGGCATTATTAGAATGATATCATCAGAAAAGTGGAGGTGGTGTAGTTGCCGACCATCTATCTTCACTCCCATTCCTTCCCATTCCAGTTGTTGCATGATGTTCTCGAGGGTGGCACTGAAGAGTTTCGGTGAAATGGTATCACCCTGCCGAACCCTTCTCTTGACATCAATGATTACTTCTTTGTAGAATGGTGAGATCCTGGTAGTGAATCCGTAATACAGCTCATAGAGAATCCTGATGCATTGAGTATGAATGCCCTGATTGGCTAGGGCTTCGATGACCGCTTCCTTCTCAACAGAAACAAAGGCCTTCTTTAAATCAATGAACATTAGACAGAGCAGCTCTTGAACTCCCGAGAAACCTCAATGAGCTTGGTTATCGTGTGGATATGGTCGATGGTGCTGAATCCTTTGTGGAACCCGGTTTGCTCGCATGGTTGTCCTTCATCTAGTGTTCTGCCAATCCTATTCAGGATGACTCAAGTGAATAGCTTGTAGATGACAGACAGTAGGCAGATCACCACAGGTGACAAAGGGATTAAAACCAGGAGCCCCACCCTACCCTGCCCTGTCTGCTTCTAGCAATTGCCAGTGACCCAGGGATTGGAGACCCACCCTGCAGGTACCAGATAAATACCTCATCTGCAGACCTATTCTATTTCTACTACCTCCACTACCCAGCTGCCGCCACGCTCCAGAACGCTTGCCAGACACTCAGGCCGAGACTCACGGACGAGTGAAGCCCCACAGAACAGAGAAGTGGAACTCTAAGACCTTGGACTCCAGGCTCACAAAACCAGGGACCAGAGATCCTCTGCTTGCTCCCACCAACCACAGATGAGGGAGGGATTAAAATCAGGAGCCTCACCGTACCCTGCCCTGTCTGCTTCCACCAACCACCACCCAGGGATTGGATTATGCACAGGAGACCCACCCTACTGTACCAGATAAATACCTCACTGCAGACCTACTCTACCTACACTACCTACACTACCCAGCTGCCGCCACACTCCAGGCCGCTTTCCGGACTGAGCAGCCGCAAAGCGGCCATGCAAAACATCATAAGACACTTAATACCCATCTTCCAGGATTGCCGCACCACATTTGATAGGGTTCAAATATGGTTTGAACCATGGGAACACCTACAAGGTCAATTAGAGGCCACCCCAAAAGCCTGTATCCCTCTCAGAGAGCCTGGCAAGCTACCGAGAGTATTCTGCCCACAAGGCAGAGCCTGGCAATCTATCCCTTGCATATTCAATATGCCAAAACCAGTAATTACAATGGGTCTCATTCTCCTGTCCCTGAAGGAGTCACCAATACGACAGCATTGAGAAGGATGAGAAAGGAGAGGCTAAAAAAATCTCAAGGTCGAACTAGGCTGCCAAAACCAAGAAAGACAAAAATGATTGTCTGTACTTTCAATGCACATACACTGGCATCAGATGCATCCATCGAGGACCTGATGGTACAAGCACAAAAGATCAAGTACAACATCATTGATTTGATGGAGACAAGAAGGCATCAATCACATCACGCCATTTTCGACACTGGAGAAGAACTGTTCCTCGGAACAAGCGATGAAAGAGGTGTCGGAGGCATCAGTGTCCTTCTCAACACAAACTTGGCCATAAGTATTGATTTATTCAAACGCCTAACAACCCAAATCAGATGATTACACTTGAATAGATGTGGATCACTGCCAGCATTTTCTATCTTCATTGTCTATGCACCAACATCCAATTAGGATGAAGTAGAAATTGAGAAGTTCTACATGGAACTGGAGAAGTCCTATAAAGAAGACCACACCTTCTACAAGATCATTGTCAGTGATTTTAATGCCAAGATAGGACTGAGAATATCAGCCGAAGAACTCCACATCAGGAACCATGGCCTAGAATGGAACGAGCAGGGTGAGAGACTGTCTGAGTTCATCATATCAACCAAGACCATCCATGGTAACTCACAGTTCCAGAAGGCCGAATCTAAACGTTGGACATGGGAGTCTCCCGGTGGACAGTTCCACAATGAAATTGACCACATCATATTCAATGGATGGTTTTGCCTGCCCAAGGTCCCTGTTGTCCCAAAATTCCAAATGGGATCGGATCACTATCTCCTTCCTGCAAAATTCTACTTCACAGAGCAGGAGGAAAAGGGCTGCAAAGTTTAAGAAGAGAACTCCCAGAACAACCAGAAACTGGGAGTTCTTTGGCACTATTGCTGCAACATGGGAAGATGCCGTCATTGACAACATTGATGAGGAATACGATTGATTGGTTCAGCACCTCCATGATTGTGCAAGAAACACCAAGAGAGAGATAGCCACAAAATAAAACACCTGTCTTCAAAAGCTCTTGAGCTTATTCGCCAACGTGGTTTGGCGCATGCCTCAAGCAACCACAAGCGAACATATGACCTTGCAAAGCAATGCAGAGATGCGATAAAGGAAGACCTCAAAGAGAGATGAGCAGCAGTGCTGGTGGATGTGGCAGAAGCCGGGAAAAGCATTCATAATGCCTGCCTGTCCTTTGCCAACTATAAGACCAAGATGACTGCCCTCCGACGTCCTGATGGATCTATCACATCTTCCAGAAGGGCAATGGAGAAGATTATCCACGACTTCTACTCAGATCTCTTTGATAGTCACGTCCACCTGCCCACTTATCAAATTCTGCAGGATGGATATGCCATTCTCAACGTTCTCCCTTCTGAAATACAACACACCATTTCTTCGGTAAAGAAACGAAGAGCATCTGGCCTTAGACAAGGTCAGACCTGAACACCTGAAGAACCTGCCATCAGGACTCATCAATACATTGGCTTGGCTCTTCACGCGCTACCTGTCTGAATGCAAGTTCCTTCCCAATGGAAAACCTGCAGGAATGTATACTACTGTACAAGAAGGGAGACATCCATGACATTGGCAATCATTGTTTAATAAATATAAATACTTATTATTTTTTTATTTCAGCCTTTTTTAAAAAGAAAAAGATTTAGCAAAATGTCAGTCCGCAATCATTTTTAATAAATATAAATACTTATTACTTTTTTATTTCAGCCTATTTTTTAAAATAGGTATTTCTTATATTAAAGTAAACATTTAAAAAAAATTTTATAGAAGGAAGTTCTCACTAAACTTTAGAACTGATTTCCTATAAAATTGTGGAGTCAGGCCCCAGGATTTCACTGATGACTCAGAGGTTTCTGCAACAGCTGGAGCACCAGCACAAAACAAGAAAAAAACAAAGGAATTTTTTTTTAAGACGGATAGTGAAGGAAAAAATGGGAATGGGGGGAGTAAGAAGAGATGGACAGAGAGTAACAAGGGCAGGCATCAAGGGTCTTTAACCAAACTTATAAATGTGCTATCGGGGCTGGAGTGATGGCCCAGCAGGTATGGCATTTACCTTACAGAAAGTTGAAGTAAGTTTTATCCCTGGCACCTCATATGGTCTCAGGAGCCCCTTCAGGAGAGATCCCTGAGGGCAGAGCCAGGAGTAAGCCCTGAGCACTTCTGGGTATGACCCAGAAACCACAAAGAGACTGGGGGGGTGGGTGGGGTGGGGGGCAAGGAGAGAAAGAGAGAAAAAAAAAGAATAGAAAAAGAAAAGAAAGGAAAAGGAAACAAAAATTTAAGAAAAGTGCCTGTCAAACAGGCAGGCTGAGAGGTGGGAGGAAAACTGGGGACACTGGTGAAAAGAAGTTGACACTGGTAGTAGGAATGATGTCAGAGCATCACATGTCTGAAACGCTATTATAAGCACTGTAGCACTGTCCTCCTGTTGTTCATTGATTTGCTCGAGCAGGCACCAGTAACATCTCCATTGTGAGACTTGTTGTTACTGTTTTTGCCATATCAAATACACCACAGAGAGCTTGCCAGGCTCTGCTGTGCAGGCAGGATACTCTCAGTAGCTTGCCGGACTCTCTGAGAGGGACAACGGAATCAAACCCAGGTCAGCTGCATGCAAGGCAAAAGCCCTACCCGCTGTGCTACCACTGCAGCCCACTATATTAGCAACTTTGTAAATCTTGATGCCTTAATAAAAAGAATTATATTTCTAAGTAAAATAAAGTTAAAGATTCTCTTTAACAGAAATGAGGATGTGTCTCAGTGATAGAGCACTTGCCTTGTGTATGTAAGACTCAATTCCAAGCACTGAAAAAAAAAAAAAAGAGAGATTATCCTTAATAGAGAAGACAAGAATTGGTTTGTTTCCCAAATACCTCTGGGTAAATTCTCCTCACTACTGTTATAGGCAGGGAGATCAGGGAGAGAGGCAGCCTGGCAATGTGTGTTGAAGAAAACAACATTTGAAAACTGAACCAGTTTAGTGCATGGCACCTTAGCCTTTGACACAAAGGGCTCATCTCAAGGGCCTGGGAAACCACTGAGATGCAGAATTCCAGCTGAAATGCAAGAAGGCTTCTTGAGAGAGCAGTGACCGGACTCCCTAGGAGACTAGAACAAAGTCCGTGCAAAGAATATCAAAAGAAAACCATCAGCCGCCCCAAACTCCCCTTTGGCAACCACCCTAGACTGGGGGATTGAAAGGGGGAGTTTGGGGAAAGTATATATAAACTAAACTGGCAGAGGAAGAGACCCATGAATGCCTCTGAACATGCCTCTGTTGGCAGAACATGTGCTACCAAAGTGCATGCACCCGTACCTCCCATCTTGAGTTGTACATTTTAATGTTGGGATGTGTACCATCTCTCTCCACTCTTGAGAATTTTGTGATCTATCTCAGGCACATATCTTAACTTACCTCTCCTCTTCTCTCTCTTTATATCCCAATAAATTTGTCCCCTCCTGAAATTTTTTTTTCGCGAGAGAAAGACAACAAACCTAAGATTAGACTCACTTTCCTTTCCTACAAAGAGCAATTCGGCACTTCAGCCTGAGAAATCCAAGGCTCCCTGAAAAGTCCAGTGGTAAGGATCATCTGCCACTTGTACAGATCAAGTGAACGTCAAGTGTAGCTTGACGGCTACCTGCTGGGATTGGTTGTATGTGAATATCCTTATTATGCAGAGGCCCAAGGCAGATTCTCATCAGCCCTGAATCTCCCAGGCATGTCTCCAGGTGCCCCAGGTGAGTAGAGAGAGAAGCACTAGATTTCCTTCTTGAAGTTGCCACAGTCCTCCACATATCACACAAACCACCCTAGAAATCCTATTCCCTAGCCTCTCAGTATCTGTATTGCAAACCATAATGCCCAAAAGTTGCACTGTAGCACTGTAGCACTGTCCTCCCATTGTTCATAGATTTGCTAGAGTGGGCACCAGTAACATCTCCATTGTGAGACTTGTTGTTACTATCTTTGGCATATCGAGCATGCCATGGGGAGCTTGCCAGGCTCTGCAAGCTGGAAGGTGGAATACTCTTGGTAGCTTGCTGGGCTCTCCAAGAGGGATGGAGGAATCGAACCCAGGTTGGCCACGTGCAAGGCAAACGCCCTACCTGCTGTGCTATCATTCCTATCTAAAAGTACAGAGAGATTATGGGGGAAATCGACTGCCATAGAGGCAGGAGAAGGGGTGGGATGAGCGGGGGGAGGGCGGGAGGAGTGGAAGGTTACTGGGGACATGGGTGGTGGAAAATATGCACTGTGGAGAGATGGGTGTTCAATCATTGTATAATTGAAACTCAAACATAAAAGCTTTGTAACTGTATCTCACAGTGATCCAGTAAAAAAAATAATTTTTTTAACAGAAAAAATAAAGAAATCCTATCCCTCTTCTGTTGGGGATTAAGTCTACTTCTGGCAACACAATGTAGACTATAAGTACAAAAATCAGTGTTGTTCTGATATATTCTCCATCATGGAATTTGTGTTCTCTGTGGGGAAAAAAGGAGGCCATTTATTTTCCTTTCCAAACCAAGGACCGTTCTTCATCTCACACCAGAACTTGCCAAATCACTCCTAAAACAAACTTCTGATAAAAACCCAGAGTGGGTCATGAAAATGTTTACAAATCCTGTGTTTTTATGCAATAATCATTCATTAAATAATCAGTAAAATGAAATATTCTGCAAATTACTGGAACACAACTGAGGCAAGACAGACATAGTCTTTGTACCCATGGAAATTAAAGATTAATCTAAGAACCATATATTTACTTACTTACTGAAGTATAATTATCTAATTAATAGAAAAATATATGTCCATACATAAGATTTTTCTGTGGTTCTGTCTATATGCCATGTAACCCAGCTTCTTGAACTTCACATTCATACCCAGATGCACACAAAGTTTAGGTACCCTCTTCCTCAAAAGTTTCCAACTAAAAGCCAGAAAGATAATACAGCAGATAAAGCACTTGCCTTGCATGCAGCTGATCTGGGTCCAATCTCCAGAATCATATATGGTCCCCCAGCCTTGTCAGGATTAAGTGCTGAGTATAGAACCAGAAGAAAGCCCTGAATACTGCTTTATGTGGCAAGAAAAGGGATTTTTTATCTCTATGGTGAGACTTGACTACACAGACTTGTAAGAAAGTTGGTTATATTGTTGGTGGAAGTTCTCCAGAGAGCTTATTTTTTAAAAAATTCATCACAGGGAGCATAGATATAGTACAGTGGATAGGGCACTTGCCTTGTATGCAGATGACCCACGTTTGATCCCCAAAACCCCAAGCCTGTCAGGAGTAATCCTGAATGTGAATATCACAGCAGTGTTTCAGGTTAAATACTGTAACCATTCCTGTGGAATTTTTAGGTTTTACCTGTAAAATTCTATACTAGTATGGCTTTTAGAAATAGAGGTATAATGTTTAATAGAATACAGGGCCCTATCCCCCACAAAGAGTGAAGTCAAATAAATCACTGTAAAGATGGATGTAAAAAGAAGTGTGGAGGTTTAAATACATAAAAGGTAGTTACATGTAAGAACTGAACATAAGCTATGAGTATCAAACCCTGGTAATAGAAGAGAGGTAATTGAAACATTCCCTCATTAGGGTTTAATAATGATTATATCATGAAACTATATTAATTCATTTATCTATACTGTATCAATTGATTTTAATTTGTTTATATTATGCTTTGTAAGTGGCCATTAATAATCAAAATTGAAACAACTATAAGAGGTTATCTCCACAGTGTATTTGTGTGAAAAGATCTACATGGTCTACTCAGGTTTAGTTCTGAGAATCACATATGGTCCCCCAAGCACTGCCAGCAGTGACCCCGAAACACGAAACCAGAAGTAAGACCTGGGCACAGCCAGGTATGTTCACAAAAAAAGAAAAACAAGACACCTCAAACCAACAATGCCAACTGTACCATTTTAAAACTTCTTAAAGTAATCTAATGAAAGATCTCCAGGATCCCATATGGTCACAGCACTGCCAGGAGTAATTTCTGAATGCAGATCCAGGAGGAACCCCATGTATTACCAGATGTGACCCCAAAACAAGACAAAAAAGAGGCACAGTAAGAGTAAAGTACTAGTTGAACAACTTTCATCTGATTTCTCCTTCCTGCTTTTACATGTGGCTTTTATAACTAGGTGCCTGGGCAAATTATGAGATTCAATTCAGGTTTCTTTCTCCCTGGACCCCAACTACCTTGAATATTTTCTCTGAGTCACTTATACCCACAAGCAGGTGCAAAGATTTCATTCCTAGTTTCTGACTTTCTAGAACAACTTTTGATAGAGACAAAAGAGAACAGGCTAGGGGCTTTGGATCCATAATACTGCAGGTAAGATGCTTGCCCCTGCCTTGCACACGATAGACCCAGGTCCAATCCCCAGCATATGATTTGTTCCCCTGAGCATTGGCAGGAGTAATACCTGAGCGCAGAGCTGGGAGTAAGTCCTGAGCACTGCTGGGTGTGACCTGAAAATCCAAAAATAAGAAAGTGGAGGTAGGCAAGATGAGATTAGGGAGAAAGATTGAGGATGGAGGATAAGCCTGAGTGGTACATAGTAACCTGGATGACCTAGATTCTGCCAGATCCAGATGCCAGAAACTAATCATCTCAGCATCCTCTCCCCTGTTTTTAATGACCCACATTCTTGGGGTATAATAAAGAAACACCCACCTACCTTTGTCAAGTGCATATAAAACGGAAAGGGCTTCAGTCTTTCTCCAGAATCTCCAGAATAATCTGGGAATGTTCCTGCCTTCTTCCCCTTGCCCTAAATAAAGTCTTACTGAATTCAGCTATTTGCTCTTTGGTTCCTTGCTTTCAATTTTGACTGCTTGGAGACAAGAACCTGATCATCTGCACCTGCTACAACACTTTTATGTCTGTACGCAGAGGAAATATCTTTGAGAGTTTCTTGAACATCAAGAACTAAAGTATTAAAATAAGCAGTGGATTTTGGAGAATATATGTCTTGCCATTCTCCTGCCATAGGGAAAGAAGATACAAACTACAAGGTAACAAACCCTTCCTGATGTGGAGAGATACTTTGTTCAGAGTTAAAAATAAGAGTGTTGAAGATGTGGATACCTGAGAATGAACCAGATCTTTCTTCTTGCTGATCAAAACTATGGGTTAAAGAGGTGTACAGAGGGGCTGGAGCAATAGCACAGCGGGTAGAGCGTTTGCCTTGCACGCGTCCGACCCAGGTTTGATTCCCAGCATCCCATTTGGTCCCCCAAGCACTGCCAGGAGTAATTCCTGAATGCAGAGCCAGGAGTAACCCCTGAGCGTTGCTGGGTGTGATCCAAAAAGTTAAAAAAAAAAAGAGGTGTACAGAAAAACACCGGACGGGCTGGAGAGAGAGCATAGCAGGTAGGGTGCTTGCCTTGCAAGCTGCCAACCCAGGTTCAATTCCTGGCATCCCATAAGGTTTCCGAAGCCTACCAGAAATAATTCCTGAATGCAAGGCTAAGAGTGACCCCTGAACACCATCAAGTATGGCCCAAACATCAAAAAATTAAAAAACAGAAACCCCAGAGGTGTTCAGGGGACCTGAAAACAGGGCAGATTTGGACCAACCCCAGGGAACAAGTGCAACACCAGTATCCCCCAGTCTGCGACAGAATCTGCTCTGAAATATGCCTGGACCTGTGTACATGAAGGCCTTCCTCACTGAAGCCAGCTTTAGCGGGCCCCAAGAAGAAATATAGAGGGGCTGGAGCAATAGTACAGTGGGTAGGGCATTTGCCTTGCACGCAACCAACCCAGGTTTGATTCCCAGCATCCCATATGGTTCCCCCCAAGCACCGCCAAGAGTAATTCCTGAGTGCAGAGCCAGGAGTAACTTCTGAGCATTGCTGGATGTGATCCAAAAAGAAAAAAAAGAAGAAGAAGAAGAAGAAGAAATATAGAATGGCAGCCAAGTGGATACTATCATCGAGGCCACTGGCCATCACTAGGGAATACAACCCTTGATAATCAGAAGACCCAGTCACAACTTGTAGGTGACAGTACCACAGAGTCCCTGTACACTTCATTCCTCTACCACAGTCTGCATCATTCCAAAAGGAATAGTGTTTAGGTAAGATTCACTGAGTTTATCTTCAGTGAATATGTTAGTGTGAAACTTTTTAGTTAGTGCCAGACTTCAAGTGGGTTTCTTTACAGCAAGGGAGCATGGATGTTTAAACAAGAGAAAATCAAACCAGATCACAAGGCAGGCTTCTTAAAACGGTGTCTGTCAATGACAATAATAGTTGGAAATGACCATTTTGGCAGGAACTGACTTTTGAAAGTAGGTAAACAGATATGCCTGATAACCTTTCATCATCTGTTTTGCAAACCATAAGGTCCGAATGGAAAGGGCATGGGGTGGGGGGAGAGAGAGAGAGAGAGAGAGAGAGAGAGAGAGAGAGAGAGAGAGAGAGAGAGAGAGAAGAGAAGTGCCTGCCATAGTGGCAAGTGGGAAGAACGGTGGAGGATGAGAGAAAAACAGGGAACATTGTTGGTAGGGAAGGTTCGCTGGTGAAGGGACAGTTGTTGGAACATTATACAATTGAAATTCAATCAAAAACAGCTTTGTGAATGTATTTACTACTATGATTCAATTAAAAGAAATTTTTTAATGGTGTCTGTCTGGACTTTTATTAATTCCCTATTAGACAGAGCTGACTTGGTCTGGGCTGTAGCATAAAGTCCCATGGGATGAGCAACTACTGTCACTGTCACTGTCCTTCTGTTGTTCATCGATTTGCTCGAGCGGTCCCAGTAACGTCTCCAGTGTGAGACTTGTTACTGTGTTTGGCATATCGAATACATCACGCGTAGCTTGCCAGGCTTTGCTGTACAGGCGAGATACTCTCGGTAGCTTGCCGGGCTCTCCAAGAGGGGTAGAGGAATCGAACCCGGGTCGGCCGGGTCGGCCAAGTGCTAGGCAAATGCCCTACCACTGTGTAATGGCTCCAGCCCACTACAAAAAAGAAAAAAAAGCAATTACAATTTAAAACTCCCTTGAGCTTGGTCTATAGCTCGGAGGACTATAGCATATATTTTGCTTATGGGAACCCCAGGTTTTGTCTGATAGGGGATGGTCATGAGCACCATGGTGTGTGGCCTCAACCCTAGAGAAGTTTTAAAGCATTCTTAATTCCATTACCCCCTAGCAACCAGGGAGGAGAGAAGCAGCTAGGACTTCAAAATGGATCCTTTTTATCTTGCTCTGAGGTTAAACTGGTTAAGGATAATAGTGAAAAAAGGTGAACTCTGTCAAGCAAGGCCCTTGATGCTGACTCTGGGTAAATAGCAAAATATATTAGCCACCCTTACATAAATAACAAACCAATAATAACCCTAACAAATAAAGTTTGACTTTGAATGGATAGAAAACTAATTTTAACTATAAAAAAAAAAGGTTCTCAATTCTTTTGCACACTCAGATCTAAGTCCATAAAACCTCCCCGGTAGGACTGGAGAACTGGAGTGTCTCTTAACTTGTGCTTCATAACCTGACCTTCAGTTCAAGAGAAGCTATCGACTGCATACTGGAATCCCAGTAGGCTTCAAAAACATAAACCAAAGCCAAGATACAACTTAGAACAGTTACTCAGAATTTCTGAGAATGTGAATCAGGGAATATGTACTTTTTTTTTTTTAGGTTCCCAGCTGGTTATAATGCATAAACAAAACTGCGAACCTGCATCCCCCATATCCAAAACCAGTGCAAGGCGAAGTCTTTACTTTTTTTTTTTATTTTAATGAATCATCATGAGATACATTTACAGACTTACAGACTTTCATGATTGCGTTTCAGTCAAACAATGTTCAAGTACCCATCCCACCACCAGTGCCCATTACCCACCCCCAGTGTTCCCAGTATTCCTCCACCCACACCCACCCCTTCCCACCTCCTGCCTCTGTGGCAGGCACAATCCCTCTTAGTCTCTCTGTCCTTTGGAGTTTTATGGTTTGCAATACAGGTAACTAGCAGCCATCATGTTTGGTCCATAGGCTACTTTCAATATGCATCTACTATCCCGAGCGATCCCTCCAACCATCATTTAATTAGTGTTCGTCTCTCCATCCCAGCTACCTTTTCCCCCAGGAGTAAAGTCTTTAAACCAGGTAAGCCACCTTCAAAAACAAGGGCCTGCTGCCAGCCATGAGTGGAGTATATGGCTCCATACCCAAGGAATGTTGGGAAAAGGGTTGCTCTGGAGTTACTGCTTTCCCTTTATTACCATCATTTTCTAATTCCCCTCCCAGGAGCACTGATAATTACAACAGAGCCTTCCCAGCCGGCCTCATCCTCCAATTAACATCTCCCATGTGAAATCTTTTGAATCCATGTACCTTCCTGACCCTGAATTTATTGCCAATTGATTTCAAGGGATTCATTACTTTCTATTGACTGTGTGCTCTGCTGGCATTATGTAGAAATGCTAATTCCTTGGTAATTTATAACATATGTAGATCATCCAAGGCAAAAAAAAAAGGCGCATTTTCCCCTTCCTTTTATAGACTTCGTTCATTTCCTTTTTAAGGAACACCATGATCCACGTGAAATCTCAAAAATGAATATGTCAAATTATTTTGATGTGCCGCTGGCTATCAGTACAGCCTTGGCTTCCCTCTCTGACACTTCTTTGGGATGGTAACTAGCAGGGGGAAATGGGCCTTTTGGGAGATGAACCAAAAAGTGTCAGAAGGGACGAGGTATCAGAAGGGTTTTAGGTAGCCTTCCAGCTAGCTAGGGCCTCCACTCCAGCCAGTTTTCTCTTTGCCAGAAATTAAAAGAAAACGAACTCAGAGAAGATCCTTCAGCCCTGATGCAGACCTCCTGTCTTGTGCCCTTCAAGCCTCAAATGTCAATCCTCAGATTACTCTGTAAGACTCCTTTTTTCCAATTAGTAACAAATACAAGAATTGCGGTTGAGTACAGGCTCTAAAAAAAAAAAAAAACATTGAAAGGAGGCCTGGGTTAAGATCCTGTCTTCAGTGTGAATTGTGGCCACGTGTCTTGGTCTTCTGCCTCTGTCTCCTTAGCCACAAACCAGAAAATCCCATCTGGAAACAGAAGTATTCCAGAACTAGAAGATAGCAAACCTCGACTCTGTTTTGTTTTTTTCCCCAGGTAGACTGTTAAAGGAAGATGAGTTCAGGATCTGTCAACCCGAGTTATACCACCTCCTTATTTTGATCATTTTGAGCTAAAAGCACTTGAATGCAACAAATAGAGAGGCTTCCTCTGAACTCCCCTTGTCTAAAAACAGATCATCCAGATGGAATTCAATTGTCCAGTCCCCTTCTGGAAATTTCATCAACCAGGAAAGAGAAATAAGAAAACAACATCACACCTAGACAAACATCACAAACCATCATATCTCCCATTTATTTTTCCAAGAGTCCATTTTTCTTTTCTAAAAGTCTTTATTTTTCTCCTCAATAAAACCTACATTGCCCTCCTTGTTCCCTAGCATAAAAGTCCCAAATCTCACCAGTGTTATAGGAACTTTTTCCTTGATGCTACCATGCTTACAAATCATAAGCACTTTTTCTATTAATCTGTCTGTTGTCTATTTATTTAGACCCTGCTAACAACCAAGGAGGATTGAGGGAAACTTTTCCTCTCTAACAATGCTATGAACTTTAAAAATTCAAAAGTGCTTTGTAACAAAGTTTTCTGAAGTTTCTTAACATTTTTAATCAATTGCATGGACTTATTCCATTCTATCCAGAGGACTGATTTTTCAATCTTTCATCAGCATATCCTTCTAGAACCATTTCCCAACCCCACATCCCATATCATCCATCATTTCAAAACCTCTGAATTTGGTGAGTTTCTTCATTGGTATGTACACCCTTTCTAACTCCCATTGTTCATAAAGTACTTATTTTTTTTCCTGATGGTCTTTGTTTTCATCTTTGACAAAAAGGAGCTATACTTTTATACAAGGCATTAAAAGAAGCAAGTTAAATAAATACGGATGAAACTCATAGTACACTGCTTCTGTCTATAAAATTAGCTATGAGCCAGCACAGAATATAATCTTTAAAAATATATATCAGAAATAAATTAGTTTTCTTTTGTGTAATTCAAATACATGATTATTTGAATCTCATTCTAAAAGAATAATATAAATTACATATTTAGCACAGACTGGTCCAGGACTCAATCCTGCATCTCCAGACTTCTAGTTAATTTGGGAAGTAATCCCAAGAATCACAGTGAAGCAATTAATTTAGGTATGAAGTAAAAAAAGTGAGTTAGTTTATAACAGTGAGAATGGACTTCAGTTACACACTAGTAATAAACACTAGTAATATATACTATTATATACAGTAATAGTCATATATACTATTATACACTACTATATTATATATTATCACTTGACATTTCGTTATTCATCAATTTGCTCGAACAGAAATGTCTCCATCCATTGTAATTACTGGTTTTGACATATCGAATACCCCACAGATAGCTGGCCAGGCACTTCAGTACAGGTGGGATACTCTCGGTAGCTTGCCATGCTCTCCGAGAGGGATAGAGGCTTTTAGGGCGGCCTCTAATTGCCCTTCAGGTGTCCCCATGGTTCAAACCATATTTGAACCCTATCAAATATGGTCCTGCAAACCTGCAAGATGGGTATTAAGTGTCTTCTGGTGTGTCCAGAAAGTATCCTGGAGCATGGCGGTGGCGAGGTAGTGGAGATAGTGGAGCTCTGCTGGTGAGGTATTTATCTGGTACCGGTAGGGTGGGTCTTCTGTGTGGAAGCCCTGGGTCGCAGTTGGTGGAGCAGACAGGGGCTCCTGATTTTAATCCCTTAGTCACCTGAGGTTGGTGGGAGCAGGCAGAAGATCTCTGTATAATATATTATATTGTACACCATTATACACTAGTAGTAAATATACACTCCATAAACATACCTCCCATTACCATCCCTAACTGACAAAGAGTTCACTCTCAGCTTCCTCTTCCATTGGCTAAATCCTGTGGGTCACAGGCCATCAGAAACCTATGCCTGGAGAATATTCTCAGAAAAATATGTATTTGCCTGAACTTTCATTTATATGTATGGAAATTGTACTCCAACCCTGCAGATGGCCTTTTTAATGGAGAAGGAGGTATGGGTGAGCAACTCCAGGTACCTGCTTTGTCTGGTAAAATATAAGCACCTAAGATCAGAAACTATATCTATTCTACCATCCAGTAAAAGCATGGTCATTAACTACTAAGTGGATGTTTGAATGGATGGATGGATGGATGGATGGATAGATAGATAGATAGATCACGGTCAACATGGCCGACCCGAGTTAGATAGATAGATAGATAGATAGATAGATAGATAGATAGATAATAAATATGGATGGATAATAGCAGAAGAAATAATAGAAAACTGAAAGTGCAACAGTTATATGGGAATAAAGAATATTTTAAATAGAGACTCAAGCCTAGAGGTACTAAATCACACACACACACACACACACACACACACACACACACACACCTCACACTTCTCAAAAGCTGAACTGAACATTAAGTCTCAAAAAAGATGTCAAAAACTCTATTCACAATACCACCTATGAGACCATTTTGGCTAGGAATCTTTTGCAGTATTTTTTTAGCAAATTTTATTATATAAATTATAAATTCCTCAATAGCTGGTTTACTCCAGGGTCACCATCTATACCAAAACAGCTGCTAAATTAAAATGGTTTTAAATAAGCCACAGATGCCTAAATGTTTACAGCTCTGAAGTCCCCTAGCCATGCTTTGTTCTTCCACCAGACTAATTGGTATTGAGCCTTTTAAAATCAACTTTTGAGAGTGGAGAATATCCGGAATTCAGCATATAGGAACAGAGGAAAGGTGCACACATGTGAATTCAACCATATACCAAAATGAGTAAAATGAGTCAGGATCCAGTAGTGCATTGGAGAAAGAAAGAATGAAAGAATGAGAGAATGAGGGAAAGAAAGAGGGAGAGGGAGAGTGGGATGGAGGAAGGAAGGAAGGAAGGAAGGAAGGAAGGAAGGAAGGAAGGAAGGGACCATGTAATGCAATTTAGTTTTTTTCCATTGTGACAACAATGAAATTATATGACAACTGGAGTGACAGCACAGCGAGTAGGGCATTTGTCTTGCATGCGGCAGACCCAAGTTCAATTCCTCCGTCCCTCTTGGAGAGCCCGGCAAGCTACCAAGAGTATCTCGCCTGAATTGCAGAGACTGACAAGCTCCCCGTGGTATATTGGATTTGCCAAAAACAGTAACAACAAGTCTCACAGTGAAGACATTACTGGTGCCCACTCAAGCAAATCAATGAATAAAGGGAGGACAGTGCTACAGTTTATAAAATTGTTCACAATGATTTAATACATTGATATTTCAACACCAATCCCATCACCATTACACCTTCCCACCACCATATTTTGAATGTTTCCACTCCGCCCCCCAAACCCTGCTCCCAAAGCAGGACCCAAATAATTTATTTTGTATTATCACTTAATCACTTAACTTCCCGTTAGTCGTCGATTTGCTCGAGCGGGCGCCAGTAACGTCTCCATTCGTCCCTGTCGCATGCCAGTGTAGCCCAATGGCATCTGTTCACTCTGTGAACATGAAGAGCCTCAATCCGATCGTTCATGATCTTGATGAAGAAGTCTGACCATCTGGTAGGTGGGTGGCCATGCGGTCTTTTGACATCCCGTGGGATCCAGTCGGTAACAGCTCTAGTCCAGCGGTCGTCTTTAAATCTCATTACGTCGCCAGCTGCCCCCCACGAGCGGCTCTCCGGCACGGCCACGGCCCCGGAGGCACAAGGACTTAGCACAGAGAACCAGCCGCTTGGAGCAGAAAAGCAAATGGACTTGTGTTGATCCGCGCCACCAAGCCTGCCCGGAGGGGGAAGGGCGTTGACCAGCCCGCCTGCTCCTCTCTGGAAAGAAAGATGGCGGCCGCACGGGAGCCTTGTGGAAAGCGGGTTTGAGCCGGGCTCGGGGGAGCGGCGGGGACCTCATGGGAAGGGGGGCTTTGTGGGCCGTCCCCCACGCCCCACCAAGGTCGCCAGCTGCCCCCCACGAGCGGCTCTCCGGCACGGCCACGGCCCCGGAGGCACAAGGACTTAGCACAGAGAACCAGCCGCTTGGAGCAGAAAAGCAAATGGACTTGTGTTGATCCGCGCCACCAAGCCTGCCCGGAGGGGGAAGGGCGTTGACCAGCCCGCCTGCTCCTCTCTGGAAAGAAAGATGGCGGCCGCACGGGAGCCTTGTGGAAAGCGGGTTTGAGCCGGGCTCGGGGGAGCGGCGGGGACCTCATGGGAAGGGGGGCTTTGTGGGCCGTCCCCCACGCCCCACCAAGGTCGCCAGCTGCCCCCCACGAGCGGCTCTCCGGCACGGCCACGGCCCCGGAGGCACAAGGACTTAGCACAGAGAACCAGCCGCTTGGAGCAGAAAAGCAAATGGACTTGTGTTGATCCGCGCCACCAAGCCTGCCCGGAGGGGGAAGGGCGTTGACCAGCCCGCCTGCTCCTCTCTGGAAAGAAAGATGGCGGCCGCACGGGAGCCTTGTGGAAAGCGGGTTTGAGCCGGGCTCGGGGGAGCGGCGGGGACCTCATGGGAAGGGGGGCTTTGTGGGCCGTCCCCCACGCCCCACCAAGGTCGCCAGCTGCCCCCCACGAGCGGCTCTCCGGCACGGCCACGGCCCCGGAGGCACAAGGACTTAGCACAGAGAACCAGCCGCTTGGAGCAGAAAAGCAAATGGACTTGTGTTGATCCGCGCCACCAAGCCTGCCCGGAGGGGGAAGGGCGTTGACCAGCCCGCCTGCTCCTCTCTGGAAAGAAAGATGGCGGCCGCACGGGAGCCTTGTGGAAAGCGGGTTTGAGCCGGGCTCGGGGGAGCGGCGGGGACCTCATGGGAAGGGGGGCTTTGTGGGCCGTCCCCCACGCCCCACCAAGGTCGCCAGCTGCCCCCCACGAGCGGCTCTCCGGCACGGCCACGACTCCAGGGCACAGAAACCAATCTCTTAACTAGCTAACTTTTAATAGAAATTCTTCCAGGGTCAATAAGTAAAATAGCAGAAATTCAAAACCGCGCGGCCGCTATCGCGGCCGCGCGACCTCATTTTATTCTTAAACCAAGTTGTAGAAAGCAAATCATTTCACAACGCTGTTTCAGCATGTCTGATTGGGGGGGGGGGGGGTGGGTCGTAAGCTCTAAACAATAGTTGTGCATCTTCTATCGAAATAATCTATCTAGTCAAAGTAGATAGAGTATTAACTAGAACTCATCTGCCTCACAATAATTGGGAGGGGTGGGAGGTGGGGGTCTATTGGGGTTCGGGGTTAAAAATGAGTATTGGTAAAGGGAAATGTGTTCGGTATCTACATGACTGAGACCTAAACCCGAAAGCTCTGTAACTTTTCCCACAGTGATTCAATAAATAAATAAATTATAAAAAAAAAAAAAAAAAAAAAAAAAAAAAAAAAAAAAAAATAAATCTCATTACGTGACCAGCCCATCTGATTTTTGACACCTTGGCAAACGAGACAGCGTCCCTGCTTCTTGATCGTCGATGGATGTCGGAACTCCAGATTCTTTCTCTCATTTGAGTGAAACGTGATATTCCAAGCATAGTTCTTTCAATTCCTCTTTGGGAGACCTGAATAGCATTCTCATCCTGTTTACGTAGGGCCCAGGTCTCTGAGGCATATGTTAATGCAGGAAGAACAGTGGAATCAAACGATGTGCCCGGAGCCGGAGGTTCTTAGTCCTCTTAGCTATTTCTTCAACGTTCTTGAAGGCGTTCCTAGCCGCTCTCTTCCTCCTGCGCAGCTCGGGTGCCAGGTCATTTGTCATGTTGACCTCTCGACCTAGGTACACATAGCTGTTGCATTCGGAGATGGTCGTTCCATTGAGAGCGAATGGGGCGTCAGGAACGAGGCTGTTTCTCATAAACATTGTCTTCGTAAGATTCAGCTGTAGTCCGACCTTTCCACACTCACGGTCAAAGTCGGCCAGCATTTGTGCCGCTTGGCTGATGTTTGGTGTTATTATTAAAACAATATTTTGTATTACTTGTTATAAATAATTCACTAAAAATGATCCAAAAAAGTTTCCTTAGAGGAGAGTGTGTGAAGATTTTTATATTTCACCCTACAGCCATTGAACCCTTGTATTAGAGAATTGCCAGCATGTTAAAGGTTGAGTCTTGTATATATATAAATAAATATATATATGTATATATATATATTGTTTTTTCTTCTTTTCTCCCCGAGGTTGGTTGGCTTCTACTTTACACTCCATCAAGTGTGGTTTGCTGCTCTTGATTTTTTTCTTTTATCCAAAGTGTAGAAATTCACTTGATCACTTGACATCCCCTTACTCATCAATTTGCTCGAGTGGGCGCCAGTAACGTCTCCATTCATCCCTGTCGCGCGCAAGTGTAGCCCAATGGCATTTGCTCGCTCCAGGAACACAAAAAGCCTCAAACAGATTGTTCAGGGTCTTGACAAAGAAGTCTGACCATCTCATAGGTGGGTGGCCACGCAGTCTTTTGATGTCCTGTGGAATCCAGTCAGTAATGGCTCTAGTTCAGCGGTCATCTCCAAATAGCATTACGTGTCCAGCTCATCTGATTTTTGACGCTTTGGCAAATGAGACAGCATCCCTGATCTTTGATCATCAACAGAGGTAGGAACTCTGGATTCTTTCTCTCACTTGAGTGAAGTGTGATACTCCAAGCATAGCTCTTTTGATTCTTCTTTGGGAGACCCGAATAGCGTTCTTATCTTGTTTTTGTAGGGCCCAGGTCTGTGAGATGTATGTTAATGCAGGGAGAATGGTGGAATCAAAGAGATGTGCCCAGAGCCAGAGATTCTTCATCCTCTTAGCTATTTCTTCAACGCTCTTGAAGGTGTTCCAAGCTGCTCTCTTCCTCCTGCGTAGCTCAAATGTCAGGTCATTCATCATGTTGACTTCTCGACCTAGGTACACATAACTGTTGCATTCAGAGATGTTCGTTCCGTTGAGAGCGAATGGAACATCAGGAATAAGCTAATTATTCCCTTTCTTATGATAAAATATACTTTTACAGGTCTATTAAAATTTTCCTCTTGATATTTTCTAAATTCTAAGGTAAGGTGCTTGCCTTGCGCTCAGCAGACACAGGGTTTGATCCACAGGACTACTGAGCCACAGCTGGAGTGACCCCTGAACATAGAGCCAGAAGCATTGCAGCATGTGGCCCCCTCCAAAAATTTGTATTTTCTTAATTCATTCTACAATTATTTACTGAATTTTATACTTATAGGCTTCATCTAGTTCATGTAAATTTTAAAATGTCTTAGCACAAAATTATTCATAAAATTAATTTTTCAAACGAGTATACTGCTAAAAAAGAAAGCTATAGTTATTGAAAAGAATTATGTTTCCTTTTAAAATTTTAATTTCTTAGACCCCCCCTCCCAGGGAAGCTCCAACAGGAACTAAGACCAGAAAAGAAATGTTAAAGAAGAGCATCAACTGCTCACAGACGTTACCTACCACCTAAGAGCAATACTCTTGACTGGGTTACGAAGTCTTAGGTGGGGAAGCTTGGGAAAAACACCTGTAAAAGCCAATTTGAAATAAAGGAGGCATATGCAAATGTGTTGCCAGCCCATGCACAGGCCACGCATACATGCTGCCTACATCCCCATTCTTGAGATGTGTCCCTTCACACTTTAATACTGGGATGTATAATAGGGCACTCACTCCACTCTGGAGGAGCCCATGTTCTCTCAAGCACATCTCTTTCTCTCTGTGTCTCTCTTTGTCTCTCTTTGTCTCTGTCTCTCTGTCTCTCCCTGGGTCTCTGTCTCTCTGTCTCTGTCCCTGTCTCTTTGTCTCTCTATGTGTCTCTCTGTCTCTCTGTCTCTCTCTGTCTCTCTCTCTCTCTCTCTCTCTCTCTCTCTCTCTCTCTCTCTCTCTCTCTTTCTCTCTTTCCTCCCTCCTTCAGAACTTCCAAATCAAACTTGGTTTCACTTCACCACTTCACTCCTTGTCTCCTCTTGAAAATTTTCTCTGAGAGAAAAGCAATGGACCCAAAAAAGGCTAAGACTGACTTTCCTCTCTTGCAAAGAGCAAGGCTCACAACAGACTCTTATTAGTCCTAGACTTCCCCAGTCATTCCCAGAGTGGCTAAGATAGAAGGTGCAAATTTCCTTCTTGAACCTGCTGCCTCTCCCCTCCACACTTTACATAAGTCACACAGGGATCCCCACCGACATCATTAAGTGGCAACCATGAAGGAGCTTTCACCAGGGGACCTCCACCAGCATCAGAATGATATGTGCATAACAATATGATTAGCACATTGTAAATCCTGGTACGTCAATAAAAATGTTTTTATTAAGCATAAAAATCATTTACATTGACAGGTCATTAATCAGAAGAGTGGGCTGTCTGTATCTCTGTTGCTGGGACACTAACACAGAACACAGGCAACTGTGAACACTGTGAGCACTAACAGGACACAGGTCATGGGTAATAAAAGATTTCTGAGTCTGAAAGTCAGTCATAATCACTCCTGTTGCACACAGGGTCACTGTCAGAGACCCAGAAAAGAAATACACTGTGAAAAATTACCTCTTACTCCTAGAAGGAAGCTGCCACCAAGCCCAAATTCAGATGCAAATGTTTCCAGTTTTCTCTGCTTTGGGTGTAGTGTTTTACTTTGTTTTGACTTTGAGATGTTGACAAACAAGGACCTTCAGGGAAAGATCTTGCATAGTAAGGCTTTTTACTCTCATGCTTCTTCCTTGACCATGGGAAGGAGAAGCCTACATGAGTTAGATGAGGCCAGAAGAGCAAAACGCCCAGCCTTGGAGCTGTGACCAAGAGAAATGACTGCATGGTGTTGTCTCAGTTTTGCCTCCTAAAAAGAGAATCAATGCATTGCAGTGATAGAGTGTGTTAAAATAAAGAAAAGAAAAATGATATTATAAAGGATTCCAACTAGCTTAGGCTTCTTATGGGTGACATGTAATATTTGCACACTGGCCATCAGTTATCTTCAGTGATAGCTGTTTTGTTTTACAGCTCACGCAGAGTTATTTCTGTGAGCTAACTCTTCTCTGTAATTGCCAGCTTCCACGGAATCAGGAACACTGGCAGCATCTGAGACAACAACCTCAGCTTCCACACATCTTTTTCCTCTTCACCACTTCATCTTACTTCTTCTCAGCACTTTCCTTTACTCCTGCCATCTGCTGCTCACCATTTGATCTTCACCTTCCCTGATGCTGTCTGCCCCTCATTCTTCCTCTATGTCATCTATTTTTTGCAGTTTATTTTCATCTATCCTTCTACTCATACCTCTATAGGATGCCATGATCTGTGTGTTTACATACAACTCACACCTCACACATGCTTAAATGTTTCTGTTATCTGATTGGTTATGTCCTATGCAACCAACATTTCTGTAAAATGACAAATTAAATGGCCTGTGCCTTATATAACTGATGGGTTTTGGTTTTAAATTTTGAGATGACCAGTTGAAGGTTTTGAGAATTTTGTGGCAAAATTTCTGGCAAAGGGAATAGACATTACTAGGAGTAACAAGGAAAAACAAAAACAGTTTATTTAGCATCAGTAAAGCCCCAGCAGAGTAGCCTCTTAAAAGCTGGGTAAGCAGTCCGAGGTTAAGTTCACACTTGTACAGGACTCATCCCTGGGCTAGGAAATAGTCTATACTTGTGGCTGAGGACAGATGTGGGCAGAGCCCACATGAAAAGCTAATGTAATATACGATTATGTCAGAGTGATTTAGTACAGAGTATTGGTAACAGCGGGAGTAGAATCGGGCTTCTCCTGATAGTAGTAATGAGAAAAAGCAGGGACAGGAACTAAACAGGAATCAGACCTCCCTTCACTATGGGTCTAGGCTTCACAGCTTGAGTATAGACATAAATCAGATTCAGAAATCAAGTTTCCTTGATCATATAGCCACTCTCTTCTTTCTTCCTCCCTAACAATTAGACATTTGACACTTCAGGAGATATTGAGATTGGGCTAGCCTGACATGTGGGTAGCAATCTCCCTGGACACTCCGCCTCAGTTTGTATCTGCTTATTTTCCTTTGTTCTCAACTTTGGATTTTCCCACTGCTGTATTGCTTTCTGAGTGAGAACATCCTGGTGCCAGGTGGTCTTATCTCCTCAAGATGAAAGTCCAAGTGACAGGTAGTACCTTGGGATCTTCAAGAATTCTGGTTTGGGGGAGGCTGGAATGATAGTACAGCGGGTAGGGTGTTTGCCTTGCATGTGACCAACCTGGGTTCAATTCCCAGCATCCCATATGGTCCCCCAGGCACCACCAGGAGTAATTCCTGAGTACAGAACCAGGAGTAACCCCTGTGCATGACTGGGTGTGACCCAAAAAGAAAAAGAAGAAAAAAGAGGTAATTCTGGTTTTGACATTCTTTGACTTTGAGCTCCACATCATGGGGTGTTTTGGTTCTGGGTCCTTTCCCTCTCTGTGTCAATATTCTGCAAGGCCTTGACTAATCCCTCTCTGATTGTATGAACCTCAGCCTATATTCGTGCCTGGATACTTAATAGCTAACAAATGATGTACTCCAACAGACAACACTGCCAGCAGCAAGAATAGTGATTACCTGACTTGTTTTAATATGCTTGGTTTTGGGGTGTCTTGACATACAATGTTTTTATAACAATAGCTGATGCAGAAATTCAAGAACAGGCAAACCAGCCAACATTCTGGAGAACCTGATACCTCTTCTCAAGTTGAAATAAAGGTGCCACCCCTCCCAGCTGTACCACACACTCCAGAAAGGCATCTCCTGTGCACTAAACTTACTCTCACTTCTACATTATCTTTTTTCCTCCTTCCCCAAATAGGAACCCCATCCCCAAACGATCTCATTGCACTCTCCTCTGAGCATTCTTCTGATTTTTATTATTTTAGGAAATGAGGTGATAATGCTTTCTTTAGGAAGTTGCTGAGGGGATAAATGAAAAAGATATTGGTTATTGGGGTATTTATATGTTTGTTTTTTTCCAGAGGGAAAGCTGAAATAAGGACTGTGGGATTTGATCTCAGGATCAAATGGAGTAGAGTGAGAACTCACATGATGGAAGTGACATGATGGAGTAGAGTGAGACAGAAAGGGGAAAAACTATTCTTAAGGGCATCGTGCTGGTTACACATTAGGCTAGGCCAGTGTAGCACCACCCTACTGGGGTCTATCTGGGAATCTGTAGTGCAGAATCAGCCCTTCAAAGAATGAGAAGCTGAGCTGTCTATCTCATCTTCCCAGTAAAAACAGGTGTTAGGACCGGAACAATAGTAGAGCAGGTAAGACATTTGCCCTGCACACAGCTGACCTGATTTGATCCCTGGCACCCAACAGGTCCCCACAAGCCCACCAGGAGTGATAAGTGAGTGGAGAGCCAGGAACAAACCCTGAGTAATGTGGCCCCAAAATAAACAAACAACAAAGAACCGTGTCACTGGTATATTAACTGATTCCCCATTCCATTCCTACTTTAGTCTTTCAAATGTCAAGTAAGTATACTGCTCAGAAAAGACCGTGAGAAAGAACAGTTAAAACCATAAAGGGTAAGCCTGAAGTGAGAAATTTGCCATCCACAACTCAAGGAAGAGGTAGGACAAAGACACAGAAAATGAATTACCAACTGGGTCTGTGTACTGAAGTTCTATGAACCGGATGGGTTAACTCTGAATTAGCCCACTTATTTTTTTTGTTATGTCACAATTATTCATTATGTTTTAGGCACTACAATAGGTGATAGTGGACTGTCTGTAAGGGAACAAAAGTTACATCATAAACAACACAGAATGTGCTTACTGTGAACATCCTTTTTCAGATGGTAATAATGTGCTTTGTTTTAATAAAACTAGCCTAATAAGACAATTTTTCCATATATACATCAAATAAAATCAAAGGGTCTACTTTGCACCACCTAGGCTCAGGGCAGCTCTGCCCCCAGAAAAGTAGAGTCACCAGTGAACCAAACATAGTCCCTTGCTATGTGGAATTTATACATTATCCAGAGAAACAAACATACAACAATTTATATTTATGCACATATTTATAAATGTTGTGAGGGGATAAAACACATTAATAACACTTGTTCAGGAAGCCTTTCACTTACACTCCTTTCTGGATGGAAGAAGGATCTTCCAAGGCAACAAGTGAGAGAAAGTGTCCTTGGTAGAGGGCACAGCTAGAATTCAAACAGGGGGAGCTCAGCACTTCCAAGTTCCTTGGAAATAGCCAAGAGGATAATGAGTATGAAGGAGAGGGCCATGAAGGGACAAGGGAGATGCCATCAGCATCCTGCAAGTCTTTATAGACAAGGTAACAAAGTCTTGCTCAACCATTAGTGGTCTACTTCATAAACTTCTAGCTCAAAAATCTGAACTGGTGACATTCTGTCAATGATAAAGAGAGTCTTCCAGGTTGTATAATTTCCCAGGATTACAGTCAGCTAGCACTCATGCTGAGATGTACTCCTCATTGAATTCAGCAAGTAAGTACCATAGTGCCTGCAGCCTCCCAAAAGTTCAGTTACCTTTGAATCCCATGGTCCCACCTGGGTCTTTTCTTTATTCTAGTCTCATCCTGCTGTCTCCTCTGATGGTTTTTTCATCTCATCTCCTATATATAGAAATAACCTTGCATCTTCTCTCATAATTCAAAAATTTCCTATCTTCTTGTTTGAATTCAGAAGTTTCCACCAAGAAATCATTCCTGATTATCTGAAGTTGAGCAATTTGTAAGTCTACATGTGGCTCAGTGGGCACATCTGAAATCACCCCCCTTTCCATAAAATGAAACTGAAAAAAGATATGTAAATAGAGAGCAAGCTAATATTCAATTAGAAAATGAACTCCTTTGTATATAAAGCATAAAGAAAAGAAGGACTTAGGTTTACCCTCCTCTTATGGATGTTCATGACATCAATCCAATGAGATAAACATAAGACACTATCTTGGTGGCAAGTCATGAAGCAGAGAATTTCCTTAAGAGTTGAGACCAACTAGCAGCTGACAAAGTCAATAGCTAATACTAATTTTTGCAGAGAATAGCAGTGACAGACAAAGCAACTGTGACATTCATAAAGACATATTCCTTATGAATATTCAAGGCTTCCTTTTAAAAAGCATTAGGCACAGGGTGCCTGATTGAATAAAGAGGCAATCAGCATTTGCAGTAGATCAGAGAGTGGAAACATGTCAGCTGATACTAACACCAGGGTCACGTGGCAAAAAACAGTATAGAAAAAGACTTTTTCTTCCTCAGAATATTCTGAGGCTCAAAAGTGCACCTGGATTTGGAAATTAGTTGAGTTCACATGAGTATAATTTTCCAAGTTCTTTGTAGGAATCTGATACCTTAAATGGGGCACCTGGACTGTCCAGGGTTCCTTCAGCAATGTGCACAGGATGTGCTCTACAGTGCATAGAGGAAGCCCTGATTGTTTACTGGATGAAGAATTAAGGGATTTTCAAAGCCACTTTTAACAATTATCAGGCCATTTCTTACATTTCAGACGAAGTCAAATCTGCAAGCACCTTCATAATGAATTGCTCCAAGATGTAAACCACTCATTAACCTAGAGAAGCACAACTCTGATGGCCTCCCTATTATCAGGCCGACTGACAATAGCATGAGGACAACATACCCCCAGAACTGCTTGTACTTACTTGCATACACAAACACACACACAGAGAGACACATATACAGACAATCACACACATACACGTACGCATGTGCACGCCACACACACACACACACACACACACACACACACACACACACTCCCCTTCCTTGAGAGAGCCTATTTTCAGCAAATTCCTACTACCTCCTTCCATAAGCTAGAATTCTCACAACTAAGAGTTAAGGAATCCCAGCATACTGTGAAAGGTGGAAAAATGTGAAGAAATTGAATATTATAGTGGCATGTAATTTAGAACCATCTTATGACTCATTAAGCCTTCAAAACTTAAAGAGATGTTTATTTTAAACCACATCTAAAAATTAAGCAGTTAACACACCCTTCAACCACCCTTCTTCATGGGCAGGATGGCACAGCTAATCAGTGCACTTAGCTCTCACCTCTCAGATGAATTAAATCTGTCTCCAGTCACAACAGATAGCAGCTTAATGGCCTCGATTCAGTCATTGCTGAGAAAGATCTACACAAACAAGAACTCCACCATGAGTTGGGAAAATGTCCTGGAAAAGAGATGAAACACAAGAATGAGGAAACACCTCTGGAGTTCACATTAAGCCTTCAAGTGACTTTGACCTAGAGCATTTGGTGGTTACCACAGCTCAGAGGGGCATGAATGAGCTTCCTATCATATCATTTTCCAACTTCACTCTGTTCTGTTAAACTAGATGCCTCCTCAATTTTCAACACTCCAGCAGTTCCCTCATTTTACTTTTTTCCCTATCTTCTAGCCTGGTAGCCCACTAGAGAGTTAGCTTAAATTTCTTGCCTGAGGTGGAAAGCTATCATTCAAGGAGGACACAGTATGGAGACACATCCCTGTTTCATTATCTGCTATCATTATTTCAGTCAAGTGTTACACTAGAGAAAGGGAAAGAATCTTCCATTGGTTCTGTGATTATGACTCCCATTTAACCAATCCATCCTCTTGGGGCTAAAACCATGGACTCGCTATGAACAAATGCTTCCCTGGAATGGGGCCTGGAACCATTCCGGGGCCAGGGGTTGGGGGAGGTGTGGTATGAGGGAGGATTGAGCATTGGCAAGGACAGTATTTCCCTCTGGGGATACTGGGACTAGCAAGGGGAAAGGGGCAAGGTCTGAGCCAATTGAAGCCCAAAGGGCAGAGAAGGCATAAACAGGGAAACAGCTTTGAGAGGGCCCAAGCCTGTCTATATCTCCTGCTTTGGCCATCACCACCCACTGCCAACCTGCCCTCTGGTCTTGATCATCTGTCCTCTCTGTCCACAATCACCCACTTTCATGAACACCTACTTCTTGCCTCACATCAGGCTCTCACAACCCCAAATATTTCTTCTAAAATATGTCTTAAATAGGGGCCACACGGATCTCCTGGAAGTGGCAAGGACAGCAAGGAATACTGAGGTCTTTAATGGTGACACTCTGGGATCCTGATTTTTAATATCTTAATCTTTTTTATTAGGATGAGGTTTGCCCACAACTGAAGACTAGATAGTGTAGTTACATAGTGGTAATTGCCTGTCTAGGGTCATAAGCATTTGTAGACTAGGTACTCAAACTTGAAAGAAAATCTTGATGATAGTAGTGATGCTCAGAGTATTGGAAGGGTGGGAGAGACAAGGGCCACTCCCAATAATATTCATGCCTGCTATTCAGTACTGTGGCTAGGGATCTAGTCCTCAACCCCAGCAGTGTTCAGAGGGCCAGATGACACTGGGAATCAAACTCACGGTCTTGAAAATGTTAAGCAGGTGTTCCACCACTTCAGCCACATCTTGGTCCACTAAACCCCTTAGGACTAGCTGACGAGAAACTTCTGTGTCTCTTACCACCTCAAGACTAAATCTTCATGCTTCAGACTCAACAATTCAGGTTCCTACTTCTCTCATGCTCCTTGGAACATCCAATGCCCATGAACATGTCACCTGTTCACCTGTTCATGACCATGCTCTAGACTCACTTTCCCCATGAAGCCTTCCTGTCTTGTAACAGGTTCCACACCCCAAATTCCACCACTACAGTCATTTATGTCCTTTCTATTTTGCCTCTTGATGACACTATCTGTCACAATATATCTTGTTACCATAGTCTTTCATACTGAAAGTCACTTTCTTTTACATTTTAAACTCTCTCAAATAGGAATGAAATTCATTAAGAAAAAAAAAAAAGTGGAGTTCATGCCCAGCTCAATCAGCTTAATCAATGGCTGAATAAATATCAGTACTCCTACATCAAAAAAAAAAATAGAGATTAAATTTAACCACCTGGCAGAGTAGTAATAGAGTGGTTGTTGCCTACCTGTGGAAATGAACACTTACAGACAGGGTGCCTGGGCTAGGAGGAAAAGCCTGGAAACAATCACAGAAAATTATCTTTCAAGAAACACTACTGCATGACTAGAGCTCATCATTGTACCAGGATGAGAATGTGTAGAAAGCATAGACAAAAACCCTCAATCAAAATGCATATCAAAAAAATTTAAGTCCTGAGTATAAAACAGCTTGAGCAATATTATAATTTTATTATTTCTACTTTTATATTTTATACAAAAATTAATGCAGAATAAGAACCTCTACATTTAAGTAAGTTTTAGGAGCTAGAAAAACAGTTTAATGTACTGAGTATGTGCTTTTCCTGCAGCTGTCCCAGATTTGATTCCTGTACCATGTGATCCATCTGGTACCAAGGTCTACTCACAGTCTGGGGCAAACCCTATGCACACAGAGTCAAGAATAGTTTGTGAGCACTACTAGATATTTCCCAGAAAAACAAAAACAAAATTAACTAACAAAGAGTTAAGTCTTTTCATTAATGTCAAAACTCTCCCAATATGCAAACAAAAAGGATCCTGAGCAGTGAGGAAATGTGTCAGAAGTTTAAAGTCCACTTTCTTCAACAAAGAATGCTCTGTCTTACAATCTCGGGAAATGTATGAAGAGAGCTTCTTTCACAGCTCTAAAAAAGATTTATTGTCTCTGGCCACTGGGAGAAACAGAAGCAGGAGCTGGTGTTTCTCTGCTTCCCATCACTATTGTTCCTGCAGACAAAGGCAGCCCCTCAAGTATTTCCTCAGATAAAGTCAAACCCTTTTATTCCTCAAGCCTAAGAGGAAAGGAAGAGAGAGATGTTAGAAGCTACACATTTGCCAGCATTATTCCCTGGGTCTTTCTCCAGGATCATGCAGAGATTTTCTCAAAGAATAAAAAAAAAAATTAGGGAAGATGAATCTGAGTTTCTACTGCAGAGATCACCGCGGGAGGAGGTCCTCCTGCAGCTGCCAGATTTCTAATTCTGACAGCTCCTCCCTCACTAAGGACGAGTAAGATTCAGTACACCACAAAGGTCCATGCATTAATATCTTCTGTATTCCTCTGGTAACAAGTCAGGAGCTGTCAGAGATGTGAACTCCTCTGGGGAGGAACCCTCTCTGGTTTTGCATGTGGCACACTCCCCTTCCATGTAAAAGAGCAGCTGGATTCCAAATATGGAAAAACAAGCAATGGTCAGACGTGAGAGTACCACAGGCCATTGGGACTCAGAAGGCAACAAAGACATCAGCAGTTCTCTACACTAACCAGATAAATGGGCTTGGGGTGGCTGGGAGAAAGGGCAGTGGCTTGCCAAAGCCCATGCAGGAGGAAGGTCAAAATTAGTATACATCTTCCTGCTTGAAAAGGAAGAAATAGCAGTACTCAGTCCTTCATCCCACAGTGTATGAAAATCCTATTTTGGAAAAGGGACCCTAGCCAAGATAGTATCCTGGAATTGGTACAGGAAACCTAAGTCCATAGGAAGAGCCTCAGGTAAACACGTTACTCCCCGTGAGTTCATACTTCATTCCAACACCAGATAAACAAAAAGCAATGACATTAAAGGGATGCAAAAGATGAGGGAACGTTTATTATAAGTGATGCCAGCTAGCTTCAGGCCCTTAGGGTCTGTGTTTAAGACTAGCACACAGATCACCATATGTCTTTTATGTTACATCTCTTTTATTTAATAGCTCAAGCATGTACGATCCTGCAGACTACAACAGCAGCAATCTCAGAAACAGGAGCTTCCATGTCTGGGAGAGCAAACCCACTTGCCGTTCCTTCTAGCCTTTTCTCACTGGCCTCAGCCATGGCTCTTACCATCCAGGTCCTCACCATCTAGGTACACCACATTATGTGTAGTCAAAGGTGCTGCCTGATCCAGCTCCCTGGACAGCCACTAACTACTTACTACACCTCCTCCATTTTCTTCATGTCCCTGTACCCATGTATATAGGAGAAAGGGAGAGGGTGAAGGAGCAGGGTAAAGGGAGGGAGATATGAGAGACCAATCCAGTGCTTTATGTTTATCTAACTTATCCTTTTTCTTGATTATTTCCATTATTTGGCTACATTCCTTATAAGCCATCCCGCTGATCATCGATTTGCTTGAGCGGGCCCAGTAACGTCTCCATTGGAGACTTTGTTGTTACTGTGTTTGGCATATCGAATACGTCACGGGGAGCTTGCCAGGCTCTGCCATGCGGGCGAGATACTCTCGGTAGCTTGCCAGGCTCTCCGAGAGGGGCGGAGGAATCGAACTCGGGTCGGCCATGTTGGCTGCGTGCAAGGCCCTACCGCTGTGCTATCTCTCCAGCCCTTATAAGCAAGATTAAAAATTATTGATAGAATCATTTTGACTATCTGGACCCCATCCTTCACTTCCACCATAACCATTTACTTTCACTTGGTTACAGTAGAGTAGACATCTAAAAGGAATTTCAATGTGCAGAGATTTAAAAAAAATGATAAAGGGTTTTCCAAATGAAAAGCAGAGCAAAAGCAAATATTTGGTAGTAGCAATGTTCCCAGACCTTTCCAGCAGCCAAGCATTCTTATGGGGATATCCACAGCTGGAGCAAGTCTTTAGGGAAACAGCAGGATGGGAAGACCAAATGGAAAACCACAGCTGTGTGGCAGCAAAGTACATTTCCAAGACTTTTGATCCCACACTTCTCATGATCAGTCTTCCAGAAATTTTTCCTTCAAGTTTATTTGTAGCTGCAAAGGTCTGGTTCCACTGCTACTAAAGGACCAGAAATAGCCTTTTTGGAAAATAATATGGATATTCCTCAAAAAACTAGAAATTGATCTCCCATTTGACCCAGCATACCACTTCTGAGAATATACCCAGGGGGTAAGGGGTCAAAAATATCACAGCTGAAATTCCATCTGCACTTCTATGTTCTTTGCAGAACTATTTACAATAGCCAGAATCTGGAAACTACCTAAGAGTCTGAGAACAGACAACTGGACTAAAACACTATGGTACATCTAAATAATGGAATACTACACAGCCACCAGCGAAAATGAAGTCATTAAATTTGTTCATAAATGGATGTAATAGAGAATATCATGCTGAGTGAAATGAATCAGAAAGAGAGGGACAGACATAGAATGACTGCACTCATTTGTGAGTGCAATATGATACTAATATCCAAAGTCAGGAAAAACAGGAACCTGGAGGACTCATCAATGGTTGGAAGATTGTCACAAGTTGGGGGGGGGGGGGGGTAGGGGAGCAGGGAAGGAAGGGAGGGCAGTTAGGATAGACAAGAGGCAAGTATGAAATTAATAGTTAGAAGTGATCACTCTGGACAAAAACTGAGTGTTGAAAGTAGGTAAAGGGATATACATTATAAGCTTTCAGTATCTGTATTGAAAACTATAATGCCTGAAAGGGGGGAGGGGGGAGAGAGAGAGAGAGAGAGAGAGAAGAAACATGACTGCCACACAGAGGCAGGGGTGGGGGGGGTGTGCTCAGAAGGGAAACTGGAGTCAGTGGCAATGGGAAATGTACACTGATGAAGGGATTGTTGTTGGAGCATATATAATTGAAACCCAATCAAGAACAACCTTGTAACTGTGTAACTCACGGTGATTTCATTAAAATTTTTTTTTTAATTTTAGAAAGGATCAGTCAAAGAAGAACTTACCAGTCAAAGGTAACAGGTTGGAGAAGAGCTGTATTAGCATTAAACTGACAAGCTAGAAGTGAGTGAACTCAAGTCCTCAAAGAAACCATCACAAAAAAGAATTTTCGTAGAAAATAAAAGTTACATTTTAGGGTTGGAGCGATACCATAGCAGGTAGGGCATTTGCCTTGCATGTGGCCAACCTGGGTTCGATTCCCAGCATACCATATGGTTCCCCGAGCACCATCAGAAGTAATTCCTGAATGCACAGCCAGGAGTAACCCTGTGTGTCACTGGATGTGACCCAAAAAGCAATTTTTTTTAAAGTTACATTTTAGAAAGAGGGCTGCAGACCAGTGAGCCCCAGAATGAACAATAAAGTCCCCTCATGGGCTGGTACGCTGAGTCACACTAACAAAATAAGGCAGGGGGGAGAGAAAACAGAACAAACTGACCTTTCTTTGGACAAGTACAGCTTTTCCTGTCTAGTACTGATATCTTGGCATGAGCCTCATATCCAGTAAAATATTTAACTTTGGAGGCCAGAGAGTTAGCAGAAAGGAATGGAACACTTGTCTTAAAGCTCAATCCCTGGCAATATATAGCCCCCCTTCTTACTCACTATTGAGTATGACCCTGGAGCTCTATGAGCACCAGAGGAGTTTTCCCTGCAGTCTACAAAAAAGGAAAAAAATGTTTTCAACTTTGTTTTCAGAGGTTATTAGGAGTCTGGGTCCATGTCCCAAAATAAATATTAAATAGATTCTAAAAGGTGGTCTATTTGTTTATGTTTAACCCTTTTAGATAAAGTATTTTCTAATAAACACAAATATAAAAAATTATAATTAATTCCTGTGTGCCTGTTATTTGACTTCAATAATTATCAACAATTTACTGTTTTCATTTATTCTCCCCCATGACCCCAAATGAGATAGAATTAAAATATAGCCAACAAAGACTTTTTTTTGGTTTTGAGGTTACACCTGACAATGCTTAGGGATTATTCTCTGTGCTCAGGGATCACTCCTGGTGGCACTCATGGAGTCATCTGCAGTACCAGAGACTGAACTTGGTCAACGTGAACAAAGCCAGCACTTAACTTTGTTCTATTTCTCTGCTTCGAAAGACAGTCTTTAAGACTACACCATGTAATATGATGGGAACTCAAGCTAATTATAAAATTTGTTTAAATGCATATTAAGTTGCAGTGTACCAGAAACGATGCAGTCTGAGAATGGACATAATTTGAATTGCTAAGCATCTTCTTCCCCACCAGGGTGAGTAAAGATTTTGGCAGAGAGAATTTCCCCAATCCCTCTGTATTTTTCTGAGACTGGTCAAGCAAGCAAATTAACATCAGTAGATGAGTAGCAAAGATACTAATCTGCGTAGAAAAGATAGCTCAATAAGCAGGAAGGTATTTTTTGCATGCAGGAAGACTGGATTTAATCCATGAGAACAACACCTGATCACCAAGTCAGGAGTTGCCCCTAACACTACTGGATATGCTTCCCCACTTCAAAAAATAAAGATTAGTAGCAGGTAAAATAATAATAATAATAATAATAATAATAATAATAATAGTAAATTGCATATGTATGAAGAATTTCCATGGCTACAAATATTTCAGAGTAAATAGGATGAAGTGCGAGTTCATATTCTGAGTTGAGAAATATAAAGGAAGAATAGAGAAATCCAAGAGAGAGCAAGGGTCACATGACAAGGGAAGGCTGACAAAAACCTGCTTCTGGGTAGTTCCCTGCTTCAAGATAGGTTTCTCTGGTAACTATTTGTTAAAGGCATTTCTGGGGACCAAAGCGATAGCTTAATGGGTTGATCACATGCTTGCATGCAGGAGGCTGAGGTTCAATCCCTGGCACCACATGATCTGATTCCCTCCTTAAGCATCACAGGAGTGGTCCTAAGCAATAAGCTAAGTACCACTGGGTGTGACCCAAAAATAGAAACAAAGAGAAAAAAAGAGATTTGTGGAGATGATCCTAAATTTAAATAATCTTCATTCTTTAAGGTTATGTCAACAACAGCCAATCACCTGTGGAGAGCCAAGGCCCAAGGAGAGAGCTGAGCTTCCAGCACAGGTTGAAATAACTGTCTTTGGACATATTATAAAATGCTTCTCTGAACAAGGGGTAGAGGCAATCCCACATAGCAATCCCCACATAGCAACTGGAAGGAATTTGGTCTTCTGCCTGGGAACCTATCATGGATGTGGCCCGCCTTTTACTGGAAGGGTGGTGAACACCAGTCCAAGGCCACAAACATATCCAGGACAAGGCTGGGGGATGAAGAATAGTGATTTTCTCTGGGTACCATGGATGCAACCACATCATCGGTGACTGAGGAAGAACAGTGTTGCCACCTTAGAAACCCTTCAGTATTACTGGAAAGCTCTCCCCTCGCCCAGCCCACCACTCCCCTTCCCCTCATGGTGTGAGGGAATTTGCTATTACAACTTATTAGAACCCATTCATCCAGAAAAGGCTACAAAAGGAAGTAGCAACAAAAGGAAGAACTTCAACTGCCTCATTAGATTTTTCTTCATTCTGTTTTGACTTGAAAAACTTTTTTCTTAGTAATGATTATTATCATCTTAGTGAAATATCTTTTTAAATTTTTAAGATCTTAAAAACTCCTCCAGGTGGGTGCTTTCAATGTTCTCTGTCTTTCCAGAAGCAATTAGAGCTGAAAGCTCAGTTAGTTAATTTTCTACTTGTTTTCATTTTTACACTCTCAGTGGATTCATACAGACCCAACATTGTCTAAGTGTTTAAAATGGTATCAGAAGGCCAGAGAAAGAATAAAGGAATTAAGGCACTTGCCTGGTATGTAGCCTACCCATTGAAAATGGTCTCTGAGCAAGAGGTGAGTATAGAGCCAGGAGTAAGCCCTGAGCACAACAAAATATGACCCAATTACTCTCCCCCCAAAAAAGAATATCAGCAGCTAATGAAATTAATTTGTTCAAATGGTAGATAAGAACTCAAAACTGTCTTCAGAAGGAGGTGGATGGATGCTGGCTTTAGTGCATTTCAAGTGTTTGTTCCCATTTTTCATCTCCTGGAAGAGGGTCATTTCAATCAATCAACAAGAGTAGTAAGATATAATCTGCTGAAAACTCGGGTATGTGGGTTTTGTGACTGAAATCTCCAGGCTTTCTCAGGGTAGGTATAGCCTACCGCCTCCCACCTCCTATACTTCCAGAAGTCTCGGTAGTCACATCCACACCCCAAAGTGGCCACCCAATTGAAAAGCTACTCCAGCCTTACCATCCCGATAAAAATACTGAATATCCTGAGCAAACACCATGACCTTTTAGAACCTGTACTGCAAACCATAGTGCACAAAAGGAAAAGGAGAGAGAGAGCAAGAAGGAAAGTGCCTCTCATAGAGGGAGGCTGGTGGGGTTAGGGGTGTTGGGGAATGGTGGTAGGGAAATGGTGGTAGGGAAACAGGGGACATTGGTGATAAGAAATGTACACTGTGAAGGGATGGGTGCTGGATCATTGTATAACTGAAACCCAATTAAGAACAGTTTTGTAATGGTCTATCTCATGGATATTCAATTAAATTTTTTTTTAATTTTTTAAAAAGTAATGTGGAGTTCATGCCCAATTCAATCAGTTTAATCAATGGATGAATAAATAGAAGTACCCCTACATTAAAATTTTAAAAATAGTAAGAAAAAACGCAGGGCTAAACAAGGCGGTTGTCCTATCAGCTCCCTAGTGATAGCAGAGAGAGAAGAAGAAAGTGAAGAAGTGTGCCTCATCTCCACTGTCACTCGAATGCTGCCCAAGGCATCTCCTGGGAACACAACTCTAGATTTCAGAATTGCTTTTTATAAATACACTGGACTCTTGTCTTAGTGGGTTTCTGGTAAACCAGGCAAGCTAATGCTATCATAAAATGTGAGGCTGATTTGCCATAGATAAGGAATTGGTAAGAATAGTCTATCTCCGTTAGTGCTCATTGGGATAACTTGGAGGTACTTCCAAAGAACCACTCTCCCCCTTTTTATTAAAACTAATTCAAGTTGGGTTTCTACCTGTCACAATTTTAGAGTTTCAACTATCCCAATAGACTGCTTTATAATATCTCCTCTAAATAGGGACTAGGGAGATCAGTGCCTAACAGTCATCAGGGCTGAAGGGCTCTGCTGGGACAGACCTTGATCAAACCATTAGACAATATACCATGGTTAAAAAGAAAGTAACATTAGCCTCCCTATTTCTACCACTCAATCATATCTGAAATTAGACCACAGTCCCCATGCCTTCTGGGAGTCACCTCATAAATGACTTTAAAATCCTACAGAACCCTAAACATCTTGGCCTCAGACTCTCCAAACTTTTTTATTCCTCCAAACTCCCTGTTCCCTTCTTTTTACGTATCTCTAGCCTCACTGATCTTTTTATTTATTTATTTATTTATTTATTTATTTATTTAGTGAATCACCGTGAGGTATAGTTACAGACTTATAAGCTTTCGTGCTTACATTTCAGTCATACAATGATCGAGTACCCACCCCTCCACCATTGCCCATTCTCCACTACCAATGTTCCCAGTATCCCTACCTCCCACCCACTCCCCATTCCCTCCCCACACACCCTGCCTCTGTGGCAGATGCATTCCCTTTTACTCTCTCTTTCCTTTTGATATTGTGGTTTGCAATACAGGTATTAAGTGGCCATCATGCTTGGTCTATAGTCAACATTCAGCACACATCTCCCATCCTGAGCAGGCCCTCCAAGCATCCTTTACTTGGTGGTCCCTTCTCTATCTCAGCTACCTTTTTCCCCAGCATGTGAGGCTGGCTTCCAAGCCATAAAGCAATCCTCCTGGTCCTTATCTCTATCAATCTTGCTTATTTTCTCAAAGAAATAGCTCTTGGTTTCATTGATCTTTCAGATTGTTTTTTGGGGTTTCCATGTCATTAATTTCTGCTCTAAGTTTTATTATTTCTTTCCTTCTGCCTGGTTTGGGCTCCTTTTGTTGGTCCTTTTCTAAGATCTTGAGCTGTGCAGTCAAGTTATTTATGTGGGCCCTTTCTTCCTTCCTGAGAAATGTTTGCAGAGCTATAAATTTTCCCTTAACACAGCTTTAGCTGTGTCTGGTAACTCGTGTCTTCATTCTCATTTGTTTCGAGGTATCTTTTGATTTCTTCCTTAATTTCCTCCCTGACCCACTCGTATTCAACATTGAGTTGTTTAATTTCCAGGTGTTTTATTTGGTTCTCCACATCTTTGTGTGATTAACTTCTATCTTCAGTGCATCGTGCTCACTCACCTCCTTTTATCTCTTTCAAAAGCAAGACTTCTCTACTGAGATGCAGCTGCTCTTCCTGTTCAGATGGGGAGCAGGTGTGCAGGTTCGTGAAAAAATTCACTGGGAGAATTAGAGACAAAAGAAAGTTTTGTTAGGGAAATAGAATCATCACAAAGAAGAGATAAGCAGGTCTTCACTCCAAAGAGTATTGTCCTTTATCTGGGTTTATATATATCTTTTCATGGATATGGAATTGCCACTTATTCCATCTTTGTGACTTATCTTTGGGAATGTGAAGCCTGGCAGTTAGGCTTGGGATAGTCTCTTCACGTGACTCAGGTTACCTGCATCCTATTGTTAAGTATTTTTCTGAGTTTCAGTAAGTTATTATCAGGGATCGGGGACCTGTATCCTGGCAAGAGATCAGAAACCTGCTGCAGCAACCTGAAGGGAAAAGCAGAGGCTTATCTCCCCATTGTGGTTGTCAGAGAGATTTATTGTTTGTATCTCCTAATAGGTCCCTGGATGGGTCCTTCTGTCCAAATTGTTCCTGGAAACAAGAAATCTGTTGAACAATCTCTTTTATAAAAGTGTCACACCTTAGCCTCAAAATGGAGGCTTTGTACCCAGTACTCATCACACTCCTCTATCTGGAATACTTCCCTGAGATTTTTACAGGACTGGCATCTTCATTGAGAGATCAGCAAAATGTCACCTCATCAAAAAGTTCTTCCCTCACTAATTTATCTAAAGGGGCATCATTTGGCCCCTTCACACTTGACATTTTTTATTTCCCACTTGACCCTTCCATTGTGAAATTATCTGGCTTATACATTGATATAATAAGCTCTCTAACAGAATTTGTGTTTAAGAAAAGGGATTTCATCAAAAGATACCTGGAAACAAATGAGAATGAAGACATGGCTACCAGAACCTATGGGACGCAGCTAAAGAAACGTATGGGACCAGACCTATGGAACGTGCTAAGAGAAAAATTTATAGCGTTGCAAGCATTCCTAAGGAAGAAGAAAGGGCCTACATAGACAACCTAACCAAACAGCTCAAGATTTTAGAAAAAGACCAACAAAAGGAACCCAAAATTGGCCGAAGGAAAGAAATAATAAAACTTAGAGCAGAAATTAACGACATGGAAACCAAAGAAACAATCCGAAAGGTCAATGAAACCAAGAGCTGGTTCTTTGAGAAAATAAATAAGATTGATAAACCACTAGCAAGACTCACAAAGAAAGAAAGAGAGAGAACTCTAATAAACCGAATCAGAAATGAAAAGGGGGACATTACAACAGAAACCAATGAAATCCAAAAGATCATCAGAGACTACTTTGAGAATCTATATGCCTTGAAGCAAGAGAACCTAGAAGAAATGGATAAATTTCTGGATTCCTACAATCTCCCAAGACTGAATCAGGAAGACTTTGGATACCTGAATAGACCCATTCATATCAAGGAAATTGAAGTGGTAATCAAAAGTCTTCCCAAAAACAAAAGCCCAGACCCAGACGGGTTCACTAGTGAATTCTTCCAAACATTCATAGAAGACTTTTGCCAGTTCTCCTCAAGCTTTTCTTTTCAAGCATTATACAGTAAATTTAAAAAACGGGAACCCTCCCAAACAGCTTCTATGGGGCACATATCTCCTTAATACCTAAAGCAAACAAAGACACCACCAACAAAGAAAACTATAGGCCAATGTCCCTGATGAACACAGATGTGAAGATCCTCAACAAAATATTAGCAAATAGAATCCAACAACTCATCAAAAAGATCATACATCATGACCAAGTGGGATTCATCCTGGGGATGCAAGGATGGTTTAACATTCGGAAATCAATCAACATAATCCATCATATCAACAAAAGTAAAGATAAAAATCATATTATCATATCAATAGAGGCAGAGAGAGCTTTTGACAAGATCCGGTACCCGTTTATGATGAAAACTCTCACCAAAATGGGTTTTGAAGGAACCTTCCTCAAGATAGTCAAAGCAATCTATGACAAACCCATGGCAAGCATTATCCTCAATGGGGAAAAACTAAGGGCCTTTCCTCTAAGATCAGGGACAAGACAAGGATGCCCACTATCACCACTTCTGTTTAACATAGTTCTGGAAGTACTTGCAATGGCGATTAAGCAGGAAAAAGGCATTAAAAGTATCCAGATAGGAAAGGAAAAAATCAAGCTCTCACTATTCGTAGACGATATGATTCTATATCTCAAGAATCCTAAAGACTCTACCAAGAAACTCCTAGAAACAATAATAGCCTTGTACAGTAAAGTTGCAGGCTATAAAATCAATACCCAAAAATTCATAGCCTTCCTATATGCAAATAAAGAGAGAGAGAAAAGTGACATTAAAAAATAATCCCGTTCACAATCGTGCACCAGAAAATCAAATACCTTGGAATCAGCCTAACTAAAGAGGTAAGGATCTCTACAATAAAAACTACAAAACGCTACAACATGAAATAAAAGAGGACACGAGGAAATGGAAACACATCCCCTGCTCATGGATAGGAAGAATCAACACTGTCAAATGGCAATACTCCCTAAAGCTTTATACAGATTCAATGCTATCCCTATAAAGATACCCATGAAATTCTTCAAAGAAATAGATCAAGCACTCCTGAAATTCATATGGAACAACAAATGCCCACAAATAGCTAAAGCGATTTTTTGGGAAAAGACATGGTGAGGCATTATCCTCCCCAACCTCAAACTCTACTACAAAGTGGTAATAATTAAGACAGCATGGTACTGGAACAAAGTCAGGGAGGCAGACCAATGGAACAGGTTGGAATATTCGTACATACAACCCCAAATGTATGAACATCTAATGTTTGATAAGGGAGCAAGAAATGTGAAGTGGAATAAGGAAAGCCTCTTCAACAAATGGTGCTGGCATAACTGGACAACCACATGCAAAAAAAATGGGCTTAAACCTCGACCTAACACCATGCACAAAATTCAGATCAAAATGGATTAAAGATCTTAACATCAGGCCAAAATCCATAAGATACATTGAAGAAAAGGTCGGCAAAACCCTCCAGGATATTGAGGCTAATGGTATCTTCAAAGACGACACTCTACTGACCAAACAAGTGGAAAAAGAGATAAACAAATGGGACTATCTTAAATTAAGAAGCTTCTGCGGGGGTATGGTGCCACTAGCAGGTCAATCTGTACCTGTGAGGTGAGTGCATCAGCAACCTGATGGCAACGTCAGACTTTCAGATACCCCAAAATTGCTGCTGTGCGTTTGACCAGACCCCAAAAACTTGGGTCAAAGTTTACCAAGAAAGTAAACAGTCAAAAATTAGGTATGTGGAAGACACACCCACAAACCACCTCCAGCTCAGCTATATAATTGGAGGCATGGCCTCTCTGGTTCCTGATTGAATTGCTTAATGGCCATGATCCCAGAGTCTCAGAAACAAATCTCGGAACCCAAAGACTTTTGGCAGAAATGTGTCCTGTTCCTGCAGTAGGTTACTGGCACTGGGCCACTCCAGGTGGGAATAGGTTTCGTGCCTCGGCCTGTTCCCCCTGGTTGCCTGGTGACCACCATCCTCCAGAGGCCATTGGACAGTCAGGTTTGGCCCTGCAGTTATGAGACACACGGTGCCTCACCATATGGGGGTGGAGCCGACTCTTTTCCCCATCCCAACAAGACCTCGAGTAGCCGCCTACAAACCGCCTCTCTGGCTCCTGATCAAGCTGATTAACAGCCATGATACCGGAGACTCAGAAACAAATCTTGAAACCCAGCGGCTTTTGGCAGAAATGCATCTGGACTGCATACAAGGCGACCGCTGGCTCAGAGCTTATTGGAAAGCCAGGTATGAGCCAGCCGTGATGGGCCAACTGCAGTCTCATGGGAAGGGGGGCGGTACCAGCTCATCCTTCACACCCTACCGAGGTCACGAGTTGCCCCCCACAAGTGGCTCTCTGGCACAGCCATGGTTCCAGAGGCAAAAGGACTTAATCCAGAGCCCAGAAGTTTGCGGCAGAAAAGTGAAAGGACCATGTGTTAAACTACGGCACCATGCCTCCCCAGGAGGGAAAGGGTGTTGCTCCCTTCTGCCTTCCCCCACCCCCCGGCAGCAAGGTGGCCGCCTCTTCAGAGAGTATTGGAAAGCCAGGTATGAGCCAGTGGTGATGGGGCAACTGCAGTCTCATGGGAAGGAGGGCGGTACCGGCTTGTCCTTCACGCTCTACCAAGGTCACGAGTTGCCCCCCACAAGCGGATCTCTGGCCTGGCCATGGCTCCAGAGGCAAAAGGACTTAATCCAGAGCCCAGAAGCTTGTGGCAGAAAAGTGAATGGACCATGCGTTAAACTACGGCGCCATGCCTCCCCGGGAGGGAAAGGGTGTTGCTCCTTTCCGCCATTTTCCCCCCTGGCAGCAAGGTAGCCACCACCTCAGATCTTATTGGAAAGCCAGGTATGAACCAGCGGTAACGGGGCAACTGCAGTCTCATGGGAAAGGGGACAGTACCGGCTCGTCCTTCACGCCCTACCGAGGTCATGAGTTGCCCCCCACAAGCAGCTCTCTGGCATGGCCATGGCTCCAGAGGCAAAAGGACTTAGTCCAGAGCCCAGCAGCTTGCAGAAGAAAAGTGAAAGGACCATGCATTAAACTACGGCGCCATGCCTCCCCAGGAGGGAAAGGGTGTTGCTCTCTTCCACCTTTTACCCCCCTGGCAGCAAGGTGGCTGCCACCTCAGAGCTTATAGGAAAGCCAGGTATGAGCCGGCGGTGACAGGGCAACTGCAGTCTCATGAGAAGGGGGGCGGTACCGGCTCGTCCTTCATTCCCTACCAAGTTCACGAGTTACCCACCACAAGCGGCTCTCCAGCACGGCCATAACACCAGACACACAGAAACCAATCTCATAATTATCTGGCTCTTTGCAAAAATCCAAAATCGTGGCCACATGACATTATATGATTCTCATAACCAGCTATGGAAAACAAAATATTTCACAATGCCTTTTCAGCAATTCTGACTGTTTGGGGGGAAATTCTAAAACAATAATGGTGCATCTTTTGTCGAAATAATGAATGTAATCAATGTAGAGAAGAGTTAAGTAGAAATCATCTGCCTCACAGGCATTTGGAGAGGTGGGAGGGGGGGTATACTGGGGTTCTTGGTGGCGAAAAATGAGTACTGGTGGAGGGAAAGGTGTTTGATCATTGTATGACTTAAACCTGACTTAAACTGAGACTTAAACCTGAAAGCTTAGTAACTTTTCCCACAGTGATTCAATAAATAAATATAAAAAAAAGAAAAAAAATTAAGGTGGAGTTCATGCCCAATTCAATCAGCTAATCAGTGGCTGAATAAATAGCAGTACTCCTACAAAAAAAAAAAGAAGAAGCATCTGTACCTCAAAAGATACAATAACCAGAATACAAATACAATCTACAGAATGGGAAAGTATGTTTACCTAATACCCATCTGATAAAGGGTTGATATCAAGGACATACAACGCACTGATTGAACTCTACAAGAAGAAAACATCTAACTCCATCAAAAAACAGGGTGATGAAATGAACAGAAACTTTCTCAAAAAAGAAATCCGAATGGCTAAAAGGCACATGAGAAAATGCTCTACATCACTAATCATCAGGAAGATGCAGATCAAAACAACAAAGAGATATCATCTCACACCAGAGAATGACCCACACCCAAAAAATCAAAAGCAACCGGTGTTGGTGTGGATGTGGTGAGAAAGGGACTCTCTTTCACTGCTGGTGGGAATGCCAACTGGTTCAGCCATTTTGGAAAACAATATGGAGGATTCTCAAAAAATTAAAAATTGAGTTCCCATTTGACCCAGCAATACCACTACTGAGAATATATCCTGGCAAGGCAAAAAAGGACAGTCGAAATGACATATGCACTTCTATTTTCATTGCTGCACTATTCACAATAGCCAAAATCTGGAAAAAACCTGAGTGCCCAAGAAGAGATGACTGGTTAAAGAAACTCTGGTACATCTACACAATGGGGTACTAGGCAGCTGTTAGAAAAGATGAAGTCATGAAATTTACATACAAGTGGTACTACATGGAAAGTATCATGCTAAGCGAAATGAGTCAGAAAGAGAGGGACAGACATAGAAAGATTGCATTCATCTGAGGACTATAAAGTAACAAATTGGGAGACTAACACCCAAGAATAGCCGAGATAAGTACCAGGAGGTTCACTCCATGACTTGAGGTCAGCCGCACATGCTGAGGGAAAAGGCAGCTGAGATAGAGAGGGGAACACCAAGTAAAAGGTGTTAGGAGGACCCTCCCAGGATGAGAGATGATGCTGAAAATAGACTATAGACCGAACATGATTGCCACTCAATGCTTCTTTTGCAAACCACAGTACCCAAAAGGAGAGAGAGAACAAAAGGGAATGCCCTGCCACAGGGGTGGAGTGAGATGGGGGGTGGGGAGGTGGGAGGGATGCTGGGAGTACTGGATGTGGGGAATGGGTGCCGGTGGAGGGATGGGTACTCAATCATTGTATAACTGAAACCCAAGCACAAAAATTTGTAAAGTCAACAACTGTACCACATGGAGTTTCACTAATAAAAAAGGGGGGGGAGGGGATTTCATTGTTTACTCTTGTCTCTCAAGAACAAGAAATAATGTTATAGATGATAAATAGAAGTTCACTGATTAAAAGTAGAGGAATTCAGAAATGGATAGAAGGATGGAAAGGATGAGGGGAGGAAGGGACAGAGGTAAGAATGCCCTCTCCAGAATTGATTGTATCTTTCAATTTGAGATCTGGCCGTCACTTGAGCCAGATATATTTTTACATAGTATTAGCTACATGAAGATCTAGAAGATGCAAAATACAATCATGAAGATCTAGAAGATGCAAGACTACTTTGCCTTTTCCTTCTTCCCTTCTTTTCTCCCTCCCTCCCTTCGTGGCTTGGAGAACCATACAGGGTGCCCAGAATTGGAATCTTGGTTGGCTATATGCAAAGCAAGTACCCTATTCTCTTTAGGATCTCTCTGACCCTGAGACTATATTTTCCCCCTAGATTTTTGAGCCACACCCAGCAATACTTAGGGGTTACTCCTGCCTCTACACTCAGGAATTGCTCCTGATGAGGTTCAGGTGACCATATGAGATGTGGATGCCAAGGATCAAATTCAGGTCAGCTGTTTGAAAGGGAAATGTCCTACCTGCTGTAATGTCGCTCTGGCCCATTTCTTATTTATTTATTTATTTATTTATTTTGATTTAAACACCATGGTTTTCAAAGTTGTTTATAATACAGTTGTTTCAGACATTCAGGGCTCCGGCACCAATCTACCACCAATGTGGCTTTCCCTCCACCTTCCCTCTGTTTGTTCCCAGTTTCCCCCTCACACACACCCCCACCTATTCCTATCCTGCAAGTCTGCCCCCTTGGCAGACACAAAATTATTTTATATTGTTGTTATAACAAAATTGTATGTGGAATTATTAAACAGTTCAGTGAAAGAAAATGTGTGTGAGGGGCTGGAGCGATAGCACAGTAGATAGGGTTTGCCTTGCACACAGGCGACCCAGGTTCGATTCCCAGCATCCCATATGGCCCCCGGAGCTCTGCCAGGAGTGATTCCTGAGTGCAGAGACAGGAGTATCCCTGTGCATCTCCAGGTGTGACCCAAAGAGAAAAAAAAGAAAAGAAAATGTGTATGAAAATAGTCATATCTCACAATGGTGTTATTAAAGTCATTATCTGAGAACTTAAGCTTTACTCACTTGCAAGTAGTCTTGCCAGTATTCTGACTGCTTATCTTAACAATGTGGTGCCAAAACCTGGGAGGGCTCATGAGGGCTCCAATATGGGCCAGGTCCCCGGTCCTAATTCTTCCCCAACCTAGGCTGCAGATTCTCTTACCATGATTCTGCTACATGGGCCTCGGAAATCAAACCTGGTTATTCAGTCTTGTTGTGACTCTGTCTGCTTAAATAATGGAAGACATTTAAAATAAAAAAATTGAGAAGGTCTCACCTCCGAGTTGCCTCATCTGGTCTTTATTGGCCCTTGGCATGGAGAAAGAAATCAAAGCCAGGAGACTGACATATTATCACCCCGTATATTTTACCAAATAGCTCCAAGTGACCAGAAAATGGCACTTCCATTATGAGATCCTTTCAGCATTAGATCTTTTTATGCCACAAGGGGGACAAATAACCAGAGCTCCCCTGTGTCCAGTTATGTTTTTCTTTCCACACTTGACCATTGCTCCTAAAATCCTGCCAAACTTTTCAAGCCAGCTTGGTACCAGAAGAGCTGTTTATTCTGCTTCTCTGAGAAACAGACTGGGAGTAGAGTATGTGGTCTGGAATGAGAGGGTAATCTCAGTCAGCAGACAGGGATCAATTTGCCCTGGACACATGTTGTCTTTCTTGACCAACCTCAACTACCCTCCTGTCCTTATTAGAGAGGGTCAGAGAAAGAGAGAAACAGCAAATCCACCAATAGGGTGTGTGCATGTGTGTGTGTGTGTGTGTGTGTGTGTGCAAGTGCGCGCACGCGCGCGTGTGCATACGCGCATGTGTGGTGGTGTGGTGTCCACCCTTCTATTTGTAGTCAATTCATCTGTCTGTGTGTGAAACACTGGAATGTTAGAATCAGGTTGAAATCGATAGAAACCCTTAAACCTGGGAAACCTGTATTATCACCAGAGATTAGAGTGATATGAAACTCCACAATTTAAAAAGTCTAGGTGCTTTGGGACCTTGTTGGACAATGAGTTAGCTGAAAGGTTTCTTAACGGAATATTGAGTCTACAGGGAAATTGAAATCCTTAATCTAAATTTCTTACTGGAAGAAGTTAAATGGTTCCTAACACCTGAAATTCTCTTGAGCTTCACAACCCCTATAGTCTAGAAAAGTGCTGTAGACTAGAGCCCATAACAAAATGGGATAGGAGCTCTGTGAAACTGTCCCAGGATTTTATCTTACAGGTATAAGCCAAATTCAATGAGAAATTAGGCTGCTTCACAAATAACAGAGGTGCAAAAACTATTAAAATTAAATTTAAGAGGTTTTTTTTCAGGTTTCATAAAAATTGATAGTTCGAATGTTTTCTCATGTTGGTACCTAAAAATGTAGTAAAAACCAAAGGCTTCTTACTATATGTAAATGTTCATGTTTGTTTTATGTCTGCATCGGATTAAAATATCTGACCTAGAAAATCTTGTGTTTTTAAATAATTGTAGTAAATAAAACTGGTTCAAAAATAACAGTTTGGGGGCTAGAGAGATAGCACAGTGGGTAGGGCATTTGCCTTGCATGTGGACGACCCGGGTTCAATTCCCAGCATGAAATATGGTCCCCTGAGCACCACAAGGAGTAACTCCTGAGTGTAGAACCAGGAGTAACCCCTGTGCATCGCCAGGTGTGACCCAAAAAGCAAAATAATAATAATAATAATAATAATAATTTGGTTTAAAACATAGTTTTATAGAGTTATAAAATTAGATTCAAAACTTTTATCCTACTAAGATCAGAATTAGCTTCTGTTGTCTAAACAAGGAAATTGGTCTTTCAAGATTTTTGACTAAAGTTATTATCTATAATAATTTCCAAGTTAAGTGAACTTTGTTAAAAGGGAAAGGAGTAAACCAAAATTGAATACATCTAAGAATATTTGATCTCTGAGACTTTTGCTGACTTAAATTTCTAGAGATACTTAGCAGAAATTAAATAATGAGTTAATCCAGACATCATCCTGATAAACTGAAGCCCTAGCATTGTGTCTTGGTAAAAGTTTAAAAGATTTCCAGACATACTTGCTAAAAAACTCAGGACTTCTTACTGAAGGAAAATTGGGCCACTTTAACATTAAAGTGGCTAAGGAAGAGCCCCTTCAAATTTAGTGGTCCCTAAAACTGAAGAATTGGGTGGAAAATGTGAGAAATGACAGCCATCAGTATTTTTAAAATCTTATTGGGGCCGGAGCAATAGCACAGCAGGTAGGGCATTTGCCTTGCATGTGGCCGACCCGGGTTTGATCCCTGGCATCCCATATGGTCCCCCAAGCATTGCCATGAGTAATTCCTGAGTGCAGAGCCAGGAGTGACCCCTAAGCATCGCTGACTGTGACCAAAAAAAAATTATTTATTTATTTATTTATTTATTTACCATGAGGTACACAGTTACAGGTTGTTCATGAATGAATTTTAGTCATACAATGTTTTGTCTCCTTCGCTTCACCAGTGCACATTTTCTGCTACCAATGCTCTCAGTTTTACTCCTGCCCACAACCCACCTTGCCCCTAAGCCTGTGTCTATAACACTTTTTCTTCTTCTTCCTCTTCTGCCTCTTTCTCTTCTGCCTCTTCCTCTCCCTCTCCCTCTCCCTCTCCCTCTCCCTCTCCCACTCCCTCTTCCCCTTCTCCTTCTCCTTTTTCTTCTTCTCCTCCTCCTCCTTCTTCTCCTTCTTCTTCTCCTTCTTCACTTTATCTCCTTTCAACAATCATTTTTTTATCCAGAATGATCATTTTCAGCTATCATTGTCATAGTGGTCCCTTCTCTATCCTAAATGCACTCATTCTTCCCCTTTGTAGCAAATTTCTATCATGGACCACTTCTCTTGGCCCTTGTTTCTTTGGGTGTTATTCACATGCTCTGTGTGTGTGTGTGTGTGTGTGTGTGTGTGTGTGTGTGTATCACAAATGAGTGCAAGAATTCTATATTTGTCCCTTTCCCTCTGACTGATTTCACTCAGCATGATACTCTCCATGTCAACCCATGTATAAGCAAATTTCATGACTTCATTTTTCCTAGCGGTAACACAGCAGTAAGGCATTTACCTTGCATGCTGCCAACCCGTCTGACCCAGGTTCGATTCCTCTGCCCCTCTCAGAGAGTCCGGTAGGCTACTGAGAGTATCTCGCCCTCACGGCAAAGCCTGGTAAAGTAAGCTACCCGTGATGTATTCAATATGCCAAAAACAGTAACAACAAGTCTCACAATGGAGAGGTTACTGGGCCCACTTGAGCAAATCGATGAACAACGAGAGGACAGTGACAGTGACATTTTTCCTAACAGCTGTACAGTGTTTCATTGTGTAGATTTACCACAGTTTCTTTAACCACTCACTCTTGGGTACTTGAGTTTTTTCCAGATTCTGGATATTGTGAATAGTGTCACATGGATATAGGAGTGAATGTTGATAGTCATCAGTTTTTCCAGGCTATTTTAAGAAGTTTGCCCGGTACATGAAAATACATGCTATTATTAAGATAGTTTTATTTTACATCAGTCCTGTTACCAGGTCTCAAACCTAGTCTTAGTTTTGAGATAATTATACTTAATTGAAGACATCCTAAAGTTTTGGACATCTGTAGTACCAAATTAATGATTTTTGTTTAGAAAAGTCTGCAGGAAAAGAAAAAAATTATTAACAATCAGTTTCAAGATCTCTTGGGAAATCGAGCTGTACTGAGTTTAGTAAAGAGGTCTCATGGAGTACTTTAAAATAAAGTTAAAGGAAGAACTTACAATACTAAATATATATGCACCAAATGAGGGACAGGCAAAGTACTTAAAACAACTACTCATAGACTTGGAAAAAGACATAGATAGCAACACAATACTAATGGGAGACTTCAACACCGCTTCATCACCTCTTGATAGATCAACCACACTCAAGCTTAGCAAGGACATACTTCATCTGAGGGGGGGAAATGGAAGAAAGGGACTTAGTAGATATATACAGGACACTTCATCCTCAAAAGGCTGAATACACATTCTTCTCAAGTGTGCGTGGAACATTCTCCAAGATATACCACATGCTGAGCCACAAAACATACTTCCATAAAATTAAGAAGGTAGAAATTGTATCAACAATCTACTCAGACAACAATGCACTGAAATTAAAAGTAATAAGTCACACACTCAAACAGAAAACAGAATCAAACACCTGGCAATTAAGCAGCTAACTATTGGACAATGAGTGGCTTAGAGAGGAAATCAAAAGTTTCCTGGAAATGAATGAAAATGAGGACAAGAGTTACCAAAACTTGTGAGACACAGCAAAAGCTGTGTTAAGAGGAAAGTTTATAGCTCTACAAGCATTGCTCAGGAAGGAGGAGTGGGCCCACATAAGAACCTAACCTCACAGCTTAAGAGCTTGGAGAATGACCAACAAAAGGAGACCAATCCGAACAGGAGAAAGGAAATAATAAAACTCAAAGCAGAGATTAATGAGCTGGAAACCCAAAAAACAATCCAAAAGATCAATGAAACCAAGAGCTGGCTGTTCGAAAAAATAAACAAGATCAAAGGGGGTATGGTGCCACCAGCTGGTCAATCTGTACCTGTGAGGCGAGTGCATCAGCAGCCTGATGGCGCCTTCAGACTTCCAAATACCCCCCAAATTGCTATTGTGCCTTTGGCCAGACCCCAAAAACTTGGGGCAAAGTTTACCAAGAAAATAAACAGCCAAAAGTTAGGTATGTGGGAGACACACCCACAAACCACCTCCGGCTCAGTTGTATAATTGGAGGCATGGTCTCTCTGGTTCCTGATCGAACTGCTTAATGGCCACGATCCCAGAGACTCAGAAACATCTCAAAACCCAAAGGCTTTTGGCAGAAATGGGTCCAGTCCCTGCAATAGGTTACTGGCGCTGGACCACTCCAGGTGGGAATAGGTTTCGTGCCTTGGCCTGTTCCCTGTGGTGGCCTGGTGACCACCATCCTCCAGAGGCCACTGGACAGTCAGGTTTGGGCCCCCAGTGACGAGACACGCAGGGCCTCATGGAATGGGGCTGGAGCCGGCCCTTTCCTCCCCATTTCAACAAGACCCTAAGGTGCCACCCACGAACGGCCTTTCTGGCTCCTGATTAAGCTGCTTAATGGCCATAATCCCAGAGACTCAGAAATAAATCTTGAAACCCAGCGGCTTTTGGCAGAAATGCATCAGGACCCCACAGTAGGTTTCTGTCGCCGGGCCAACCCAGAGGGGAGAGGGTGCTGTCCCTCCGTCTGCTCCCCCTTGGTGGCTCGGTGGCCGCCATCCACCAGAGGCCAGTGGAAAGTCAGGTTTGGGCCCTCAGTGATGAGACACACGGGACCTCATGGGATGGGGATGGAGCCGACCCTTTCCTCTCCATCCCAATGAGACCCCAAGTTGCCGCCCAAAAATGGCCTCTCTGGCTCCTGATCAAGCTGCTTAATGGCCATGATTCCAGAGACTCAGAAACAAATCTCGGAACCCAGTGGCTTTTGTTAGAAATGCATCCAGAACCCAAAGTAGGTTACTGTCGCCAGGCCACCCCAGGGGTGAAAGGGTGCTGTCCCTCCACCTGCTCCCCCTAGGTGGCTCGGTGGCCACCATCCTCCAGAGGCAATTGGACAGTCAGGTTTGGGCCCTCAGTGATAAGACATGCAGAGCCTCACGAAATGGGGTTGGAGCCAGCCCTTTCCTCCCCATCCCAACGAGACCCTAAGTCGCTGCCCACAAACGGCCTCCCTGGCTCCTGATCAAGCTGCTTAATGGCCATGATCCAAGAGACTCAGGAACAAATCTTGGAACCCAGCAGATTTTGGCAGAAATCCCTTCAGATTTAATTGTTAAAATTTCAAAATTTCAAAATCACGTGGCCACTACTGCAGCCACGCAACATCATATGTTATTCATAACCAGCAATAGAAAACAAATTGTCTACTGCTGCCTTTTCAGCAGATATGAGTGTTGGGGTAAAATCCCAAATAATAATGGTGGATCTGGTGTCAAAATACTGAATGTAATCAAAGTAGAGAGAGTAATGTGGAAATCATCTACCCCACAGGTAGGGGGAGGGTATGAGATGGGAGTATACTGAGGTTTTTGGGGTAGAGAACAGGCACTGTTAAAGGTACGGGTGTTTCATTGTATGACCGAGACTTAAACCTGAAAGCTTTGTAACTGCTCTCACAGTGATTCAATAAATAAAATTATAAAAAATGAAAAAAATAGTAATGTGGTGTTCATGCCCAATTCAGTCAGCTAATCAGTGGCTGAATAGTAGTACTCCTACATAAAATAAAATAAATAATATCGATAAGCCTCTAGCAAAACTCACAAAGAAAGGAAGAGAGAAAACCCTAATAAACTGAGTCAGAAATAAAAAGGGGGTTATTACAACAGAAACTACAGAAATTCAAAGGATCCTCAGAAAGTACTTTGAGAAGCTTTATGCCATGGAACACGAAAACCTCAAGGAAATGGATAAATTCCTAGATTCCTGTAGCCTCCCAAGGCTGAACCAAGAAGACCTGGAATACCTGAACAGACCTATCACTGTCAAGGAAATTGAAACATTAATAAAAAGTCTCCCCAAGCACAAAAGTCCTGGCCCACATGGATCCACTAGTGAATTCTTCCAAATCTTTAAAGAGGACTAACTCCCAATCCTCGTTAAGCTTTTCCATGAAATTGAAGTATAAAAAATACTTCCGAAAAGTTTCTACAAAGCAAATATCACCCTGATACCAAAAGCAGACAGAAATACCACAAAGAAAGATAATTACAGGCCAATATCCCTGATGAACACAGATGCAAAGATCCTCAACAAACTATTAGCAAATAGAATCCAACGACTCATCAAAAAGATTGTACACCATGACCAAGTAGGATTCATTCCAGGGATGCAAGGATGTTTAACATTCGGAAATCAATCAACATAATCCATCATATCAACAAAAGAAAAGATAAAATAAAGTTAATAATATTGTTTAAACAAACGTAGATGTATGTTCTACATCTATGTTTTAACAGTATTCCCTTTTATCTCTGGCCAATAATCTATGATAAGAATGGAGAACTTGCTTTCTCCTTCTTCTTAACACCTTTAATCTATTTATTACTGTGTAGCAATACCATCATTTGCATAGATTTAGTAAAATAATATATCTCACTGAAAGATGGTAAAGCAGCTCCTGTATACTTCCACTGTACCAAAGTAGCCACTTGTAACTCCTGACGGCGGCGCCCATCTCATCTGAAATCCAGGACCCCAGGTGTCCCCCGAGATGCCTGAAGAGAAGCAGTTTTGAGCATCTGCCCTGCCCTCTTCATTCCTGACGGCGGCGCCCATCTCATCTTAAATCCAGGTCAGCACAGCTGCTGGCTCGCGACCCTGGGACCTCCATCTTTCCCTGCAGGACCCCAGGTGTCCCCCGAGATGCCTGAAGAGAAACAGTTTTGAGCATCTGCCCTGCCCTCTTCACTCCTGACGGTGGCGCCCATCTCATCCCAAAACCAGGGTTCTGTAGAGGCGTGGCCTCCTCAAAAGTGGGCGTGGCCTCAAAAGGGGGCGTGACTTAATTTCCGGCGGGCGGCCGCTCTTGCTGCCGCAGGTTGTTTTCCCATACTAAGGAACCTAGTCCCCAAGGAATCTAGTTCCCAACCTACTCAGCAATATGAAGAAACAAAGAAAATCTCCAACACAAGGGGAGAACAACGAAAACAATCTAGACCATTCTGTCAATACAGCTCACCTAAGGGACCTCTCTGACATAGAATTCAGATACGAAGTCATGAAGATGTTCAATCAACTCAATGAAACAGTCAGACAGACAGCCAGTAACACCACAGAAAAAATCGACAAATTACGAGAAGAAATGAGGGCAGAAATGTCACGATTAAAAGATTCCATAGATGTAATGAGAAACTCAGTTTCTTCTCTTAAAAATAGAATGACCACAGCTGAAGAGAGAATCAGTGACCTGGAAGATCAGCTGCAACAAGCCAACACGCAACAACAAACAGTGGCAAGGGACCTCAAAATGGCTCTACAGAGAATCAGAGTCCTAGCAGATGATTCCAAGAGGAATAATATTAGAATCATGGGACTACCTGAACCTCAGGGAAACAATCCCAATGAAAAAAACACCGTCAAGCAGCCAAAGAGAAGGACAACATGGAGGGCGGGACCCGCAGATCCCGAAGGAAAAAAAAAAAAAAACAGGTTCCAAAAAGAGCCGAGATCATCGGGAAGCCCCAGATGGGGTAGGTTTCGCATCCCGCCTCCCCCAGATGGAACCCCGGTGACCAGAAGCCTCTACAACCACAGCTCGAGTATGCAGGAACTAGGACTTTTCCTCAAATCTCCCGGGACTACACCTCCCAGGTAACCTCTGATTCCGGAAGTCACACCCACAGCCCGCCCCCCAGCGCCATATTTACAGCATTCAGCCAAAGAGAAGGACAACATGGAGGGCGGGACCCGCAGATCCCGAAGGAAAAAAAAAAAAAACAGGTTCCAAAAAGAGCCGAGATCATCGGGAAGCCCCAGATGGAGTAGGTTTCGCATCCCGCCTCCCCCAGATGGAACCCCGGTGACCAGAAGCCTCTACAACCACAGCTCGAGTATGCAGGAACTAGGACTTTTCCTCAAATCTCCCGGGACTACACCTCCCAGGTAACCTCTGATTCCGGAAGTCACACCCACAGCCCGCCCCCCCAGCGCCATATTTACAGCATTCAGCCAAAGAGAAGGACAACATGGAGGGCGGGACCCGCAGATCCTGAAGGAAAAAAAAAAAAAAACAGGTTCCAAAAAGAGCCGAGATCATCGGGAAGCCCCAGATGGGGTAGGTTTCGCATCCCGCCTCCCCCAGATGGAACCCCGGTGACCAGAAGCCTCTACAACCACAGCTCGAGTATGCAGGAACTAGGACTTTTCCTCAAATCTCCCGGGACTACACCTCCCAGGTAACCTCTGATTCCGGAAGTCACACCCACAGCCCGCCCCCCAGCGCCATATTTACAGCATTCAGCCAAAGAGAAGGACAACATGGAGGGCGGGACCCGCAGATCCCGAAGGAAAAAAAAAAAAAAACAGGTTCCAAAAAGAGCCGAGATCATCGGGAAGCCCCAGATGGAGTAGGTTTCGCATCCCGCCTCCCCCAGATGGAACCCCGGTGACCAGAAGCCTCTACAACCACAGCTCGAGTATGCAGGAACTAGGACTTTTCCTCAAATCTCCCAGGACTACACCTCCCAGGTAACCTCTGATTCCGGAAGTCACACCCACAGCCCGCCCCCCCAGCGCCATATTTACAGCATTCAGCCAAAGAGAAGGACAACATGGAGGGCGGGACCCGCAGATCCCGAAGGAAAAAAAAAAAAAAACAGGTTCCAAAAAGAGCCGAGATCATCGGGAAGCCCCAGATGGAGTAGGTTTCGCATCCCGCCTCCCCCAGATGGAACCCCGGTGACCAGAAGCCTCTACAACCACAGCTCGAGTATGCAGGAACTAGGACTTTTCCTCAAATCTCCCGGGACTACACCTCCCAGGTAACCTCTGATTCCGGAAGTCACACCCACAGCCTGCCCCCCAGAGCCATATTTACAGCATTCAGCCAAAGAGAAGGACAACATGGAGGGCGGGACCCGCAGATCCCGAAGGAAAAAAAAAAAAAACAGGTTCCAAAAAGAGCCGAGATCATCGGGAAGCCCCAGATGGGGTAGGTTTCGCATCCCGCCTCCCCCAGATGGAACCCCGGTGACCAGAAGCCTCTACAACCACAGCTCGAGTATGCAGGAACTAGGACTTTTCCTCAAAACCACGCGGACGCTTGCGCGTCCACGCGACATCTCTCTACATACAAAGTGATCCATATATACAAAGTAAACCACCCAACGTTTCTCTCTGAAAATCATAGTTAAGTTTGGAGCACGGCCACAGCCCCAGAAACACAAGGACTTAATGCATAACACAGCAGCTTGGAGCAGAAAAGTGAATGGGCTATGCATTAATCCAGGCCATCATGACTGTCCAGAGGGGAAAGGGTGTTGCCCCATTCGCCCTCTCCTCTCTGGAAAGAAAGATGGCGGCCACATGGGAGCCTTGTGGACAGCAGGCATGAGCCGGGGGAGTGGGGGCGACTCAAACCTCATGGGAAGGGGGGGCGTTCCGGTCCGTCCTTCACACCCTACCGAGGTCACCAGTTGCCCCCCACGAGCGGCTCTCCAGCACGGCCACAGCCCCAGAAGCACAAGGACTTAATGCAGAACCCAGCAGCTTGGAGCAGAAAAGTGAAAGGACTATGCGTTAATCCAGGCCATCAAGTCTGCCAGAGAGGAAAGGGGGTTGCCCCATTCACCCTCTCTTCTCTGGAAAGAAGGATGGCAGCCGCATGGGAGCCTTGGGGACAGCAGGTATGAACTGGGGGTGTGGGGGTGACTAAAACCTCATGGGAAGGGGGGCGTTCCGGTCCGTCCTTCACGCCCTACCGAGGTCACCAGTTGCCCCCCGCGAGCGGTTCTCCAGCACGGTCACGGCCCCAGAAGCAAAAGGACTTAACGCAGAACCCAGCAGCTTGGAGCAGAAAAGTGAATGGACTATGCGTTAATCCAGGCCATCATGGCTGCCCGGAGGGGAAAGGGTGTTGGTCCCTTCCACCCTCCTCCCTCTGGAAAGAAAGATGGCGGCCACATGGGAGCCTTGTGGACAGCAGGTATGAGCCGGGGATGTGGGGGCGACTAAAACCTAATGGGAAGGGGGGCGTTCCGGTCCGTCCTTCACGCCCTACTGAGGTCACCAGTTGCCCCCCACGAGCGGTTCTCCAGCACGGCCACAGCCCCAGAAGCACAAGGACTTAATGCAGAACCCGGCAGCTTGGAGCAGAAAAGTGAACGGACTATGCGTTAATCCAGGCCATCAAGTCTGTCGGAGGGGAAAGGGTGTTGCCCCATTCGCCCTCTCTTCTCTGGAAAGAAAGATGGCGGCTGCATGGGAGCCTTGTGGACAGCAGGTATTAGCCGGGGGAGTGGGGGCGACTAAAACCTCATGGGAAGGGGGACGTTCCGGTCCGTCCTTCACGTCCTACTGAGGTCACCAGTTGCCCCCCGCGAGCGGCACTCCAGCACGGCCACGGCCCCAGAAACACAAGGACTTAATGCAGAACCCGACAGCTTGGAGCAGAAAAGTGAACGGACTATGCGTTGATCCAGGCCAACCGGTCTGTCCGGAGGGGAAAGGGTGTTGCCCCATTCGCCCTCTCCTCTCTGGAAAGAAAGATGGGGGCCACATGGGAGCCTTGTGGACAGCAGGCATGAGCCGGGGGAGTGGGGGCGACTAAAACCTCATGGGAAGGGGGACGTTCCGGTCCGTCCTTCACATCGTACTGAGGTCACCAGTTGCCCCCCGCGAGCAGCTCTCCAGCATGGCCACAGCCCCATAAGCACAAGGACTTAATGCAGAACCCGGCAGCTTGGAGCAGAAAAGTGAACGGACTATGCGTTGATCCAGGCCATCAGGTCTGTCCGGAGAGGGAAGGGTGTTGCCCCAGTCACCTTCTCCTCTCTGGAAAGAAAGATGGCGGCCGCATGGGGGCCTTGTGGACAGCAGGTATGAGCTGGAGGTGTGGGGGCGACTAAAACCTCATGAGAAGGGGGGCGTTTCGGTCCGCCCTTCACGCCCTACTGAGGTCACCAGTTGCCCCCCGTGAGCGGCACTCCAGCACGGCCACGGCCCCAGAAGCAAAAGGACTTAATGCAGAACCCAGCAGCTTGGAGCAGAAATGTGAAAGGACTATGCGTTAATCCAGGCCATCATGTCTGCCCAGAGGGGAAAGGGTGTTGGTCCCTTCCGCCCTCCTCCCTATGGAAAGAAAGATGGTGGCCACATGGGAGCCTTGTGGACAGCAGGTATGAGCCGGGGATGTGGGGGCGACTAAAACCTCATGGGAAGGGGGGCGTTCCGGTCCGTCCTTCACGCCCTACCGAGGTCACCAGTTGCCCCCCGCGAGCGGCTCTCCAGCACGGCCACGACCCCAGAAGCACAAGGACTTAATGCAGAACCCGGCAGCTTGGACCAGAAAAGTGAATGGACTATGCGTTAATCCAGGCCATCAGGTCTGTCCAGAGGGGAAAGGGTGTTGCCCCAGTCGCCTTCTCCTCTCTGGAAAGAAAGATGGTGGCCGCATGGGAGCCTTGTGGACAGCAGGTATGAGCCGGGGTAGTGGGGGCGACTAAAACCTCATGGGAAGGGGGGCGTTTCGGTCCACCCTTCACGCCCTACCAAGGCCACCAGTTGCCCCCCACTAGCGGCTCTCCAGCACGGCCACGTCTCCAGTGCACAGAAACCAATTTCTTAACTATCTGACTTTCAGTAGAAATACTTCCAGGGTCAATAAGTAAAATAGCAGAAATCCAAAACCAACATTTAATTCTTGAACCCAGCTGTAGAAAGCAAATCACTTCACAATGCTTTTTCAGCATGTCTGATTTGGGGGGGGGGGGGGGGTAAACTCTAAATAATAGTGGTGAATCTTTTATTGAAACAATGAATCTAATCAAAGCAGATAGAGTGTTAACTAGAATTCATCTGCCCCACAGGGACTGGGAGGGGTGGGGGGTGGGGTTTTATTGGGGTTCTTCATGGTAAAAAATAAGTTTTGGTAAAGGGAAATGTGTTTGATATTTGCATGACCTATTCACATCAAGGAAATTGAAACTCTAATCAAAAGTCTTCCCCAAAACGAAAGCCCAGGCCCAGATGGATTTACTAGCGAATTTTTCCAAACATTTAAAGAGGACCTATTGCCAATTCTTCTCAAGCTTTTCCAGGAAATTGAAAAAACAGAAACTCTCCCAAACAGCTTCTATGAAGCCCATATCTCTCTAATACCAAAAGGAAACAAAGACACCACAAGAAAAGAAAACTACAGGCCAATATCCCTGATGAACACGGATGCGAAGATTCTCAACAAAATACTAGCCAATAGAATACAACAACTCATCAAAAAGATCATACATCATGACCAAGTGGGATTCATCCCAGGGATGCAAGGATGGTTCAACATTCGGAAATCAATCAACATAATCCATCATATCAACAAAAGAAAAGATAAAAATCATATGATCATATCAATAGACGCAGAGAAAGCTTTTGACAAGATCCAGCACCCATTCATGATGAAAACCCTTGCCAAAATGGGGATAGAGGGGACTTTCCTCAATATAGTTAAAGCCATCTACCACAAACCTACAGCAAACATCATCCTCAATGGGGAAAAACTGAGACCCTTCCCCCTAAGGTCAGGGACGAGACAAGGAAGCCCACTCTCTCCACTACTGTTCAATATAGTACTGGAAGTACTTGCAATAGCGATTAGGCAAGAAAAAGATATTAAGGGCATCCAGATAGGGAAAGAAGAAATTAAGCTCTCACTATTCGCAGATGACATGATACTATACTTAGAGAACCCTAAAACCTCTACCAAGAAACTCCTAGAAACAATAGGCTTGTATAGTAAAGTGGCAGGCTATAAAATCAATACCCAAAACTCCATGGCATTCCTATACGCAAATAGTGAAAGAGAAGAAAGTGACATCAAGAAAATCCCATTCACAATTGTGCCCCAGAAAATCAAGTATCTAGGAATCAGCTTAACTAAGGAAGTAAAGGACCTGTACAAAGAAAACTACAAAACACTACTTCAGGAAAAAAAGAGGACACGAGGAAATGGAAAAATACCCCCTGTTCATGGATGGGGAGAATCAACATCATCAAAATGGCAATACTTCCCAAAGCACTGTACAAAGTCAATGCAATCCCTATAAGGATACCCATGACATTCTTCAAAGAAATGGAGCAAACACTCCTGAAATTTATATGGAACAATAAGCCCCCACGAATAGCTAAAGCAATTCTTGGGAAAAAGAAAATGGGAGGAATCAACCTCCCTAACTTCAAACTCTACTACAAGGCAGTAATAATTAAAACAGCATGGTACTGGAACAAAAGCAGAGCTGCAGACCAATGGAACAGAGTTGAATATACTGATATTCCCTCCCAAACATATAATCATCTAATTTTTGATAAGGGGGCAAGAAAAGTGAAATGGAGCAGGGAAACCCTCTTCAATAAACTGTGCTGGCAAAATTGGACGGCTACATGCAAAAAAGTGGGCTCAGATCTCTGCCTAACACCATGCACAAAAGTAAGATCAAAATGGATTTATGACCTCAACATCAGACCAGAATCCATAATGTTTATTGAAGACAAAGTCAGCAAAACTCTCCATGATATTGAAGCTAAGGGTATCTTCAAAGATGTCATGCCACTGGCCGAGCAAGTGAAAACAGAAATAGACAAATGGGACTATCTTAAACTAAGAAGCTTCTGCACCTCAAAAGAAACATTGACCAAAATACAAAGACAGCCTACAGAATGGGAAAGGATATTCACCAAGTACACATCCGACAAGGGGTTGATATCAAGGATATACAAGGTACCGGTTAAACTCCACAAGAAGAAATCACCCAACCCCATCAAAAAATGGGGTGAGGAAATGAACAGAAACTTTCGCAAAGAAGAAGTTCGAATGGCAAAAAGGCACATGAGAAAATGCTCTACATGACTAATCATCAGAGAGATGCAGATCAAAACCACAATGAGATATCATTTCACACCACAGAGACTGGCCCACATCCACAAGAACAAAAGCAACCGGTGCTGGCACGGATGTAGCGAGAAAGGGACCCTCCTTCACTGCTGGTGGGAATGCCGGCTGGTCCAACCCTTTTGGAAAACAGTATGGACGATTCTCAAAAAACTAGAATTTGATCTGCCATTTGACCCAGCTATAGCACTCCTGGGAATATATCCCAGAGAGGCAAAAAGGTATAGTCGAAGTGACATCTGCAATTGTTTGTTCATTGCAGCACTCTTTACAATAGCCAGAATCTGGAAAAAACCTGAGTGCCCAAGAACAGATGACTGGTTAAAGAAACTTTGGTACATTTACACAATGGAGTACTATGTAGCTGTTAGAAAAGATGAAGTTATGAAATTTACATACAAGTGGTACTACATGGAAAGTATCATGTTAAGCGAAATGAGTCAGAAAGAGCGGATAGACACAGAAAGATTGCATTCATCTGGGGAACATAAAGCAACAAAAAGGGATATTAACACCCAGGAATGGCTGAGATTAGTACCAGGAATTTTGCTCCATGAATGGAAGGCCAGCCACACGCTCTAGGTGAAAAGGAAGCTCAGATAGAGAAGAGAGTACCAAATGAAGGGTGTTGTGAGGACCCTCCCAGGGTGGGAGAAGCATGCTAAAAGTAGTTGATAGACCAAACATGATTGCCACTCAAAGCCTCTCTTGCAAAACACAGTACCCAAAAGAAGAGAGAGAGAACAAGGGGGAATACCCTGCCACAGAGGCAGGATGGGACGGGGTGGGGGGGAGATGGGGGGGGATGCTGGGACCTGTGGTGATGGATGATGGGCACTGGTGGAGGGATGGGCACTTGATCATTGTATAACTGAAACCCAAGCACAAAATTTGTAAGCCTATAACTGTACCTCATGGTGTTTCACTAATAAAAAAAGAAAAAAAAAAGTAGCCACTTGTATATTTTGAAACTTCAGGTGGAGAGTTATGAGTCCCAAATCTTAAATGTTGCAGGTGGATCTTACAGAACCCTGGACGTTTGTCATATTGGCTTAACTGAAGCTTTTAGTTGCTCTAAGGTTAGCCTTAAATCCTCACACGCCAAGATGTGCATTCCACTGAGGGCCTTAGATAGACCAGGGCAGTCTTTGAACCACCCTAGCTATGACATGGGAGAGACCAAGAGCTCAGAAAGTACATTTTATAGTTCTTAAGTACCAGGATAACATCTTAAAGAGACAGCCTCTAATCAGAAGAAAATGGCATAAATGGAGCCTTTATCTCCTCCAAAGCTTAGAAGAACCCTCTGGGGTTAGAGGAACTGAAAAAGACTTGCCTGAGGCCTGCAGTTAGAAAATATGACCAAGTGCGTCCTGGAAAAAGCCACTTTTTTTTCTAATTTAATTAAATCTAATGTTAAAAGTTACTAAGTTCTTCTGCGCCTATGGGAAATAACAGTCACTTATACTTAAGACAAATAATCTATTATGATAAGGTGAAGAGAAAACCAGGCTTCTTTTCAGGGACGTGCCTCTTTGTGTAAAAACCATATTCTCTTCATGGAGGAATAATAAAACTTCTAGTAAGAATCCAAAGTAAAGTCAGTCACTCCTCTTAAAGTATGCAATGGGTTTGTCTCTAGGAATTTAGGTTCTGTTCAAAGTTATTTTACAAATCTTAAGTACTTTACTGGGCTAACTTGCAGAAACCTGAATAAATATTACTTTTCATTTGTGTGACTCTTTGCAGAGACTTCTGCTGGCATCAGTCCCCACTGTATTTTCAATATTACCAAAGGGCCCTGTGTCTGCCTTTGAGATGAACAGGGGTCAAAATACCCTTAGCAGAACTGGAGTTCCCTGTGTGCCATAATACTACTATTGACCCTGCTGCCTTTGCCATTACCTGACAACATATGACATTACCAACAAATGCTGCCACCACACATTTTTCCTGATGGTGCCAGGTGACGGGTCCTGCAGTGATACACTCTGCTATTTTAGTACTATGTGTGCCTGTCGCACTGGTACCCCAATTGGATTTCTATATCCCAGATGAATTTTCCATGCACCAGCAGCAAATAGACTTTGGCCACTGAAAAAAGAGGGCAATCGTCCTCCCTGTACTGGTCAGGATAGGCCTTGTGTCATCATTTGTGTCCTTGGAACTCTCAGTTGGAGCCCTTAAACATTCTATCCAAGCAGGCCAATGACTATCTAATAATCTGGAGATAGCTGCAGACAATACTGCCAGTGCCCTCTCAACAATGAAAGACAAAAAATTCTTAGCAAAAATAGCTCTCCAGAACCACCAAGTCCTGGATCTATTATCAACAAAGAAGGGAGGAAGCTTCCTTTTCCTCAAAGAGAATCCTGTTATTATATCAGTCAATTAGGTCAAGTTGAACAAAATATCCAAAAATTGAATGATCTAGCTTAATTATCTCTTAATTCACACTCTGAAATGCATACCTTTTTTTTAAACTCCCGTATTATCTTATATCTTTCCCATTATAGAACCTATTGGCCCTTTTTAGTCTTGGTTTCATGTTTCTCCCTTGCTTTTTGAGGTTTCTACAGGAGTGCATGTTGGAAGTCAGCAGACAAACCTTCCATCAGCTGCTCTACACCCGTATCAACAACTTACCTGCTCACAGAATACCAGTCTAAAGCAAGTGGCTAGTGGAAGCCCCCTGCTAATTTTCACCCCTCCCCTGCAACTTTCTCTAGATTTTAGGCTAATATTACCCCTGTTCCACAGGAACCAGTTAGAGATAGTGTCCTCCTTAACCATAATAAGGTATTGGGAATGCAAGGCAGGACCACCAGACAGCTGTAGAACTCAACCACCACCTATGGTGGAAGAACGTGACCAACAGGTTCTTCTGAGAAAAAGAGTTGGTGTACCTAGAATTTCTATCTGTTTGACATCTCCTTGTAGATTAGTTGTGAAGCAGTGAAGCTGGGCCATTTACATGAGGTGCCTGTGGGATGAGCTGGAGTGATAGCACAGCCTTAGGGCGTTTGACATGCAAGCAGCCGGCCCCAGCCGAGCCATTTCAATTCCTCCACCTCTCTTGGAGAGCCCGGCAAGCTACCAAGAGTATCCCACCCTCACAGCAAATCCTGGCAAGCTCCCGTGACATATTCGACATGCCAAACACAGTAACAACAAGTCTCACAAATGGAGACGTTACTGAGCCTGCTCAAGCAAATCGATGAACAACGGGAGGACAGTGCTACAGTGATACAGTGCCTGTGGGATATGAGTATAGTTTCATGCTGGACCCTTGTTGGGGCAAGGACACAGACTGCCCCATCTCCTGAGGGGGCCCCAGAATTTTCATCCCAAAGGCTGGTGTACCTGTGCGTTTCAATACAAAATACAAAATACAAACATATACAAAATACATATACAAACATATACAAACACATACAAAATACAAAATACAAACATCTGTATACAAAATATACAAAATACAAACATATGACACTGCTGTCAGTAATGCAACTGCCTAGTGGTGACCTCAAAGAACCAGGCTCCTTTCCATTCCATCACCATTAGTATTATTGTTTTGCCTCATGGTCTCAGAATGGCTGCAACAGCTCAAGCATAACATTCATATCAAGGAAGAAAGGGAAAGAAGTCTGGATGCCAAGCTTATTGTCCTATTCCTTTCAGAAAAGCATTTTTCCTTGGAATCTTATTCCAATCATCCCCAGGATCTTTTTTTTTTTCTCTTAATATCATTAGAACCAGATCTTATGCATTAGCTACCAGAGAATCTGAGAATGTGGCTACATATCCCCCCAGCCTCTACAGCAGAGAAACCAGTGAAAAGATGGGAACAGATATTTTGTTGAACTAAATCCCAGTATTAGTCTCTGAGCACCTCCTCAGTAACAAAGACAACTGCAGGAGAGAATAAAATGTATCCAGTACTGACCAACAGATGTTAACAAGGCAACCAAAGAAGCAAAGCTCCTTAACCCTTCACAGCCAGATAACTCCTTCCTATTTGCGTAATACAATAATTTGGGAAAACATTTAACAGGAGTAATGCAGGCTAGTTATTTTCATTCTAATTTGTGGCCTTCGCAATTTAATTAAATCAGATAGAATAAGAATAGTGTAAAAAAAAAAAAACAATCCGCTCTTTAAAGAAAGGCTAAATCACTTGTTATATTTAGTCAAGGAGTTGTAAAATGGCTGTTGGTTTATTTCCAGACTAGGTAAAAGAAAGACATCTAGGAGTTTTGTCTGGTCTGTTAACACATGTTATTTACCCTGAGGTGGTATTTTAATAACAGAGGAAAACATGAGCAGCCTCTCAACCCTTGCACACATTTTGCCACATGCTGCTCTGAACACATAAATGCTGGCTTTGTCAACAGTAATGAGGCCAAGCGCAGCCTCCTGCTGGGGTCCTTAAACTTTCCTTGAGAAAGCTATACATAATTAAGACTTGCAAACGCTCAAAAAAAAAAAAAGGATTGCATGCACTCACCTCTGATTTATTATTTAAACAATACACCTTAGGCTGTATTTGCACCCTCACTCATTGAAGTTAAACAGACAAGTGATTGAATATCAACTTCATAGGGATTCTTCAAATAGTTTCTCCCTCAGCCTTTCAAATGTGGCCCACCTGCTTTAAGAGAGAGAAAGAAATTGGCATACTAGCACAGCCTTTTTTAACTCAGCTTTTCCCAGCACTTACTCCTCCAAAGTGTAGGACACCTGTTTCATGGCATTGCCTTGAGAGTTGGCCAGATTTGGATTCAAATGCTATCTCTACTACCCATTATCTGCGTTCTTCTTCCATTGTGAGTCTCAATTTCCCTAATCAGAAAAGATGACATCTCCAACCTCAGCGTTGCAAAGAGGATTAGGTGTAATTGCTCCAGGCATATTTTTCATCCTGTAACCATGGTCAAAGGAAGGCTGCTGTAACTCAGAGATTACATCCACATACATGACAAGAAGAAAGGAAAAGATGATGCAAACTTTATCTGTCCTATTTCAACTCCTTAAGTATAAAGTGTGTTGTGATTGGCTGTTCTAAATACCCTAACACTTTTGTGGTTTCTTCTGTAGTCCCCATTCTGATGATTCTCTTTTTTAATGAGCTTCTTTTGTAGCCAGGCCATCCTGGCCAATGAGAACTCAGTACCAGGGAAACTTCAATGGTAATCTCCTCAAATTATCATTTCTGAAGACAGGGGCTATAAGATGTTAGCAGTATAGTGCTTTGAAAATATAATATGCCCACCAGGGAGAAGAGCAACATGAAAGTAAACACCTGAGGCAGTGGAGTGGCACCAAAGGTGTTGCCTTCTTTTCATGAGCTATTCTTCATCAGGAAAGGAAGTGTTCCTACCCTTTCATGATATTGGAACCCACTGGTCCTCTGCACATAAAAATTGGGTGCTGGAGAGATTGGCAAGTATCAATACACTACAGCAGTTTGTGACAGGAAAACATGATACATTTCTGAGTAAAGATTACTTTTTGGGAGAGAGGACGCACCCAGTGATGTTCAGGGTCTGCTCCTGGCTCTCTGCTTGAGGGACACATCTGATCATGGGAGAACTTTGTGGTGCCAGGGATCAAATTTGGGCTTCCTGCATGCAAAGCATTCACTGCAATCCATTCAGCCTTGGATAAAGAACCTTGGCTAGGAGTTCACTTCCTATGATGCAGTCTGGTAGAAATAATGAAGAGTTCAGGGCCAACTGTGAAGACTGGAGCTGGGTTACAGTGTTCTGGACTTGTACCATAGCCTAGAGAAAGCACCCTCAGAAATGATCAAGCTCAGGGATGACTCTCCAGAGACTGGAGGAAGTGAGGAAGTACCTTAAAGAAATGGCATATTTGGGCTGGAACGATAATATAGTGGGTAGGACGTTTGCCTTGCACACAGCCAACCGGAGTTCAATCCCCAGCATCTCCTATGGTCCCCCAAGCACTGCCAGGATTAATTCCTGAGCACAGAGCCAGAAGTAACCCCTGAGCATCGCTGGGTATGGACCCCCGCCCCAAAAAAAGGAAATGGCATATCTTCAAAGCTGGAGTAAAAGCAAAGGGACAGAGAGAAAATGAGTGAACTCATAACACTCTACTTCTCCAGTTATACGATGACATTAATTTTTGGAATAATTTCCCAAACTTATCCAAATACATAAAGCTTACACAACTGTAAGGCACATCCTGGTCTCAGAAACCCCAGATGTGAGAAAAAGGTGGGCATAGAAAAGAAAGCTGCTCCTTGCTTAAGGTATTCCTTGCCCTCATCACTGATGCAGATGTATCCTTATTCTATTTTCATAGTCACCCTCAGAGGAGGAAACCACTGCGAGTCCTGTTTTACAGTAGAGGAAGTTGTAACGTAGAAGCTCAAGAATTCCCCCAAAGCCTCATAAAGCCCTTACCACCAGCACTCCTGGAAAAATTTGGGACTGGGAGGGGCATGTTTGAGGAGGGCCAAGGAGGGTGCAAAAGTAGGGAAGTTACACTTTTCCAGGCTCCCATTCTCACTCCTCCACTCCCCTGCAATGATCAGCAAAGTAACCTGCCATAAAGTAAAACAGAAACTCCTCACGTGACCAATGAAATTATTATTATTATTTTTGCCTTTTGGGTCACACCTGGTGATGCTCAGGGGGTTTTCCTGGCTCTGCACTCAGGAATTACTCCTGGCGGTGCTCAGAGGACCATATGGGATGCTGGGAATCAAACCCGGATCTGCCACATGCAAGGCAAACACCTACCTGCTGTGCTGTCCCTCTAGCCCCATGACCAGTGAAATTCAACCATTCCCGGAACCACATGCACACCACTAGTGCATCCTTCCCTAGAAATATGCCAGCTGTTCTCTTCCTCAAAAGACTCTTCTCTTCCAATAGCCAAACCACTCAGCCCTCACCCAGAAACACCTTTAAATGACTCACTCGCCGTCACAGAGTTATTGTTGTTTTCTCTCCCTATCAAACCTCAACATTCACATTCTCCTTTCCTATTCTTCTTCTTTTTTTTTTTAGGGGGTATGGTGGGTGCACACACAGTGGTGCTCTGGGATCACTCCTGGTAGGTCTCAGAGGACCATATGGCTTATGGGTTGCTGATGATCAAACCTGAACTGGGTGCATGCAGGGCAAACACTCAACCTGCTGTGCTATCTCTCTGACCCCAATATTCACATTCTCTCTTTGCCACATTTACTGCAAGAATGAAGACCATTCTCAGCAATCATATTACTGATATTCCAGAAAATGTTGAGATCTCCTTGAAGGAGTGCACAGTTACTGAGAAGGACCTCAGAGGCTCTGAGTCGACAAGTGGTGGGTAAAGGGGAAGAAACTGACTCCAGTTCACACTATGAACTGAACGTGTATGGCATGTACAGAACACGATCAAGGAAGGTCACACCGGGCTTCCACTACAAGGTCTAAGTACACTCACTTTCACATTTATGTGGTTATTCAAGAGAATGAATCATTGGAGTGATAGCACAGCGGGTAAGGCGTTTGCCTTGCATGCAGCCAACCTGGCCGGGCTGACCTGAGTTCGATTCCTCCACCCCTCTAGGAGAGTCTGGCAAGCTACGGAGAGTATCTTGCCCACACAGCAGAGCCTGACAAGCTCCCCGTGACATATTGGATATGCCAAACACAGTAACAACAAGTCTCACAATGTTACTGGGCCCACTCAAGCAAATCGATGAACAGTGGGAGGACAGTGACAGTGACAGTTGAAATCTAGAATTTCTCAGGCCAAAATTATATCTGCAAGAGCTGATTGAAGTCAGGTGTTGCTATATCTCAAACCCAGAAAGATGAGTTAATTCTTGAGTGAAAAAACACAGTGAATATGTATCAAATTCATCCACTTTGATTTAGCAGTCCCTGACAGAAACAAAAATATCTGGAAATCTTTGGAAGATATTTATGTTACTGAACAAAGGAACAGTTCAATAAGTTCACTAATAAGGTCTAAGATGTCCAGATACAGAGATAGCAAGATATATGGGATGATTCTTCAGACCTTTTTAAGGCGATGCAATAAAAATGAACTTCAAGATAGTAGGAATTTTTCTGTTATACTCACTGTCCCTTATGTTTTCGTAATGAATGGATGATCAAATGTACACCACCCCAGTTGACCAACCTAAAATCCCAGTGCACACATGGGTTGAAGAGTCACAAGGATCTTCCAGCTCAAAGCCACTTTTCCACCCACCCTTACCCACCCAGTCTTTTTCACTCAGCTACATTGTCATGGTTGTTTCTCACATTATCCTGGACATCCCATTATTCTGATCTGCACACTTGATCACTTGACTTCCCGTTAATCGTCAATTTGCTTGAGCCGGCGCCAGTAACGTCTCCATTTGTCCCTGTTACGTGCTAGTGTAACCCAATGTGTCTGTTCGCTCTAGGAACACGAAGAGCCTCAAACCGATCGTTCATGATCTTGATGAAGAAGTCTGACCATCTGGTAGGTGGGCGGCCACACAGTCTTTTGACATCCCATGGAATCCAGTCAGTAACAGCTCTAGTCCAGGGTCGTTTCTAAATCTCATTACATGACCAGCCCATCTGATTTTTGACGCCTTGGCAAATGAGACAGCGTCCCTGATTCTTGATCGTCCATGGAGGTCGGAACTCCAGATTCCTTCTTTCATTTGAGTGAAACATGATATTCCAAGCATAGCTCTTTCAATTCTTCTTTGGGAGACCCGAATAGCATTCTCATCCTGTTTGTATAGGGCCCAGGTCTCTGAGGCGTATGTTAATGCAGGAAGAATAGTGGAATCAAAGAGATGAGCCTGGAGCAGGAGATTCTTCGTCCTCTTAGCTATTTCTTTGATGCTCTTGAAGGCGTTCCAAGCCACTCTCTTCCTCCTGCGCAGCTTGGGTGCCAGGTCATTTGTCATGTTGACTTCTCGACCTAGATACACATAGCTGTTGCATTCAGAGATGGTCTTTCCGTTGAGAGCAAATGGGGCATCAGGAACGAGGCAGTTTCTCATAAACATTGTCTTCGTAAGATTCAGCTGTAGTCCGACCTTTCCACACTCACGGTCGAAGTTGGCTACCATTTGTGCCGCTTGGCTAATGTTTGGTATTAGTAAAACAATGGCATCAGCAAAGTGGAGGTGGTGTAGTTGCCAACCATCTATCTGATCTGCACATTTAAAAAACAAATTTTCCTTGCTAGGAATGCATACTGTAGATTAAGAATTTCCTCAATGCATATAAAGCACCAGAGATTAAGCTCATGCTTTCCCTGGGCACTTCCTAAATTACTGAGCCTCTTCCAAGCCATTTTCACTGGGAAACACAACAGCAGATATGTCCTGATTACTTCAGCATATGTGGCAACATCAAGGTTTGAACTTATAAATCTTTTTTGTTAGGCTTTGTGCTGTCTTTTTGACCACTGAGCTACAACTGTAGACCTCATTGCACTTATCTAAAATTTTTCTTATTCTAGCCTTGGTAAGGGTGAAGTTCAAGTACCTCACCATGTCTTGTTTGCCTTCCCTTAGTGCGCTCATCATCTCAGATGTCTCAGTCTTTCTGGCATAAGTCCTAGCAACAATATTTTGAGAATCTCCTTTTTCCCCCTGAGAGAAGATACTGAGAGAACTGTATTTCTCAGCTCACTGGTAGACATGTGCTTAGATTTGACTCTAAAGGAGGTGCAAGATAAAAAGTAACAAAATAGGAGACTAACACCCAAGAATAGCCGAGATAAGTACCATGAGGTTTACTCCATGGCTTGGAGGCCAGCCGCACAAGCTAGGGGAAAAGGCAGCTCAGATAGAGAAGGGAGCACCAAATAAAGGGTGTTGGGAAGATCCGCCCAGGATGGGAGACGCATGCTGAAAGTAGACTATAGACGGAACATGACTGCCACTCAATTCTTCTTTTGCAAACCACAGCACCCAAAAGGAGAGAGAGAACAAAAGGGAATTCCCAGCCACAGAGGCAGGGTGGGATGGGGGGATGGGGGGTGGGAGGGATACCGGGATTAGTGGTGGTAGAGAATGGGCACTGGTGGAGGGATGGTACTCGATCATTGTATAACTGAAACCCAAGCACAAAAATTTGTAAGTCTACAACTGTACCTCATGGTGTTTCACTAATAAAAATTAAAAAAAAAAAAAGGAGATGCAAGAACAGACACAGCTTTTTCTCAAAGAAACCACAGCCTCCTTAGAAAAATCTAGATGAGTGTTTGCATGACCAGCAGGAATTCGTTAAGAATCATGTCACTGTTAGTAGAAAGTTTGCCACAATGCAGGGAAGGTGGTTAGGTCAAAGAAGGGACCATTATGACAATCATAGTAGGAAATGATTGCTCTGGACAAGAACTGGATGCTTAAAAGAGGTAAAGTGATATGCATGATACCCTTTCAGTAACAGTATTGCAAACCACACTGTCTAAAAGAAAAAAAGGAAGGTGTTTGCCATAGAGGCAGGTTGGGGGACAGGAGGGAAACTGGGTACATCAGTGGTGGGAAGTGGACACTGGTGAAGGGATGAGGGTTTAAACTTATATGACTGAAACTCAATCATGAACAACTCTGTAACTTTATACTTTTATAACTTTATATATTGATTCACAGCGATTCAATAAAATAAATAAGTAAATAAAAAAATTTTAAAGAATTCTGTTACCTTTAGTGCTAAATTGTGAAATTCAAATACTAAGTGATTACCAGATGCAGAAATCCTTATAGACTAGAGTGGTCAGGGAGGCCTGTGGGAGAAGGCAGTGAGTCCTCTCTTCCTGAGGCCCTCATGCAACAAGGGATAGTACTTTCAGGAGCATAATTGAAGTTTTACTAATGTTAAGGGCTATTTTCAAAAAAAAAAAAAACCCTGGACTTTTGTGTTATTTTCTAAGGCATTTTTTCAGCTTTCCATGCATGGCCCATATCTAAAATAATAACTTTCACTTCTATCAATGTCACTAAGATCATTCATATACTTTTGACAGTTCTATCCTGCTTTCAAAAGCATCTCCCAGATCTGTATAGTTGGGAGAGAAGCACAGGACCAAACCCCCACTCTCACACTGATGATTCCAGGCAGATGGAGCCTATAAACCAAAAATCAGAAGTAAGGAGAGACGAGTACTTTGAATGAGGAATATCCCACAAGTGGAAATGCATAAAGACCCACAAGAATTCTGGAGAACATTTTTGGAAGCAGCATTAATATCCCTAAGGAAACTCTTCAGAAATATTAAACAACGGACCTCCACAGATGCAGCTGCACCACCTTACAAATTTCTCTGCTTCTTCTGCACACTCAGTGATGCTTCCTTATGTTTAATTCTCATATAGTGTAATTACAGAAAAAAAAATCCAGTATGTGCATATTCTTCCTAACAGCCCTATTAATGAGCACAATATGGTACATTTGCCCTGGCTCTAAGTTGCGGGAACTAAGACTTGAAAAATTTAAATGATTTGTCCAAAACCACAGAGCCAACAGAAAAGACCAGACTCCTTAGCATTCTTATCTCAAACCATCCTGTTACTTTCCCCGCAAAGAGTCATTCTGCTATTACAACTTTAGTCATAATGAATGTACACACTGAATTCAAGTATCAGACTGATAAAATAATCCTTTTATGTAGTGTTTTCCCATTATGGGGTGGTATTACCTTGCTTTTCATATTCCATTTTTCCCCGAAGCTGTATCATTAACTAAAGAATATGTTCTGACTTATCCAATAAAGCGTTTAACCTTTTTTAATGTTTTATTGATTCTCCAAGCTTTGGTTCCACCAGTAGGTCCTGATTGCTACATTAATAACCTCATTGATATTCTTTTAACAGACCCTCTGCAACATGAAATGCTATGTGAGAAAGATGGGGCACCAACGATCCATTAATCAATAAGCTAATCTTGCATCCACCTATGCACACTGAAGGAAAATGGATAATGAGAAATAAGGTCTACACATGGATCCCCATGGGGTTTGTGACATCCAAGCCCAGATGAGCGTGCTACCAGAGCATGAAGAGGGCCTCCTTTGTAGGCTCAGTAGAAGGAAGAAAAATTTCTTTTCAGGCTATGCCCTTCAATTCCTTGCAGTCAGCATGATCTTTGCAAAGTAAAATTGGATTCTTCAAGGGCAACCATGTAGTACTGGATGCCCTGAAGCAGAATTAAGATGTAAAGTCTAAGTCTTGACTAATGTATGCAGACCCTCCTGATCTGGCCTCTGCTCTACATGCTGGATTCATCCTTCATCACTTACACCTCTCGGAAATTCATACAGCTGTCATGCCTAGCAATCAAGGGAAGGTTGAAAGCAGTTAGGCACATGCCTTGCAAAAATTTAAAAAAAAATCAAACAAGACAAATAATCTTTTAATGCAATTTTATTAGCAGGAGGACATTCAAGGGATGGTCAGGTAAGCCAAAAAAAAAAAAACCCATTGGAGATTCTAAGCCAGTTGTTCAGAAAAGAACCTAAGGATGTGATGTGCTCAGGCCCTGGGTTGCCAGGGATTTCTAGACCACCGTGACAGTACATGGGATGTCTCTAAGGCTCTCCTAAGTGATGTTGGAGGCTCCAGAGCTGTACCCAGTTATAATACTTATGTTGTGCTGGGAATCAAACCTGACTCAGGTACATAGTAGGAATGTGCCCTAACCACTGCACTATCTCCTTAATGCCCCTATCAATATTTTTAAATCAAAAAATGCCTGAAAATTTTCTTATACAATATTAAGACTAAATAAAGACACAATCTATCTTACAAGATCTTGTTTACTCTCCTCCAAACACACTGAGTTCTTTCTACCTTCTTAGACTTTTATTGTGCTACTTTTCCCACCGCAAAGGCTCTTCTTTGGTACTTAGTGAATCAGCTTTCATGTCATGCTTTCCACAGAAGTCTTCCCTTCCACTCACAATGACTACTGTGAGTCATTATATGATGCACAAATTAAGTATATAATAAAATTATATCCTTAACATAGTATTCCCTCATAGGCACAAGCCTCTTTGTTCAAGGTGGCTTTTATAGGCTCTTGGAGGGTTGTCTTGATCCGGAAGTTCTGGAGTCTTCTCTGGGCTGAATCACTGAGTTAAGGAGAGGTCCAAAGATTTTCGAGGAGAGGAACTTCATGGGGAGTTCAATCTCCTCGGGGTCTGCCAATGGTCTTATCGGTTTTCGTTTTCTGTATCCACAAGTTGAATCAGTCTTAAAATTTTCCTTCCCAGAGACTTTGTTGACCTAAGTTTCATTGCCAAGGGGCCTTTCCCTGTCTACCTGCCTACATCAGATATACCCCTCACTCATATCACTAATAAAACTGAAGCCCTAATGCTTTTATCCATTACTTCATCCCCCCCCCAGCCCCCACCCTCAATTTCTTTCTTTCTCTGTCTTTCTCCTCTCAAAACACCAGGGTCAAGTCATCTCCCTTTCACTACAATACATTTCCTCATCCAGTATTCTATATTCCACAGATAAATGAGATCATCCTGTGTTTGTCTTTCTTCTTCTGGCTTACTTCACTCAACATGATATCTTCCAGTTCCAACCATGTTGCAGCAAATTGCATGATTTTATTGTTCCTTGCAGCTGCATAGCATTCTATTGTGCATATATACCACATCTTCATAATCTATGCAGCTATCATTGGAAATACCTAAGTTGATTCTATATCTTAGCTATTGTAAAAATATTTAGATTTATCTAAAAGTTATCTGAGGGCCAGAGGCAAAAGGACTTAGTCCAGAGCCCAGCAGCTTGCAGAAGAAAAGTGAATGGACCATGCATTAAACTACAGAGCCATGCCTCCCCAGGAGGGAAAGGGTGTTGCTCCCTTCTGCCTTTTTCCCTCCTTGCAGCAAGGTGGCTGCCACCTCAGAGCTTCTAGGAAAGCCAGGTATGAGCCGGAGGTGACGGGGCAACTGCAGTCTCATGGGAAGGGGGGAGGTACCGGCACGTCCTTCATGCCCTACCGAGGTCACGAGTTACCCACCACGAGCGGCTCTCCGGCACGGCCATAACACCAGACACACAGAAACCAATCTCGTAATTATCTGGCTCTTTGCAGAAATCCAAAATCGTGGCCGCATGACGTTATATGATTCTCATAACCAGCTATAGAAAACAAAATATTTCACAATGCTTTTCAGCAATTCTGATTGTTTGGGGGAAATTCTAAACAATAATGGTGCATCTTTTGTCAAAATAATGAATGTAATCAATGTAGAGAAGAGTTAAGTAGAAATCATCTGCCTCACAGGCATTTGGAGGGGTGGGAGGTAGGGTATACTGGAGTTCTTGGTGGTGATAAATGAGTACTGGTGGAGGGAAAGGTGTTTGATTATTGTATGACCAAGACTTGAACCTGAAAGCTTAGTAAATTTTCCCACAGTGACTCAATAAATAAATATAAAAAGAAGTAAAATAAAGTAAAGGCCCTCCTGTTGATCTTCGATTTGCTCGAGCGGGCCCAGTAACATCTTCATTGGAGACTTTATTGTTACTGTGTTTGGCATAAAATTAAGATGGAGTTTATGCCCAATTCAATCAGCTAATCAATGGCTAAATAAATAGCAGTACTCCTACAAAAAAAATTAAAAAATAAAAGTTATCTGAGGAATAGGTGAGCTGGAGATCAGAGAGAGAATAGGACTGAGAAGCTTGGACTGTAGCATTAAAATCTCATCACCACAACCCTGACCCTTCCCTGCCTAACTCACTCCCTCCATATACTTTTCTTCCCTCATAATATCTCTTCCTAATTTTACCAGAAAGTACAAGAGCTAGAACTCTAGCTCTGCCCCAGTGTATATTCTATCAGCAACCCAAGCTAGTTGACCACCCTAGGGAGAGTGGAACGCTGAGTGGAAACATCATGGAATCTGAGAACAGCTCTGAAAAATACCAAAAGACTCCAGATCTACACACTATAAGACAAGAATTTGTAACAGGAACAACAATTAAATTCAGAGCTATATGAAAGACTGAGATATATGAATAGAAAACTGAGCGATTATAAAAATATCTAATCAGAAATATAGAGAATCAAAAAATTAAAAAGGCTTATAGAGTATAATAAATGGGTTGCTAGCAGAATGGATTTAGCTAAGAAATTAGGTCATTACTGGAAGGTTTATATAGGATTTTTCTATTCAAAGCATGATCCTTTGACCAGTATCCTTTGACATTATTAGGTAGCTATCAAATCCAAATATGTGCATGCTACCTAGGTGATTTGAAAGCACACTAAAGTCTTATAAGAGCTGACATAGTTTTCAACCTTGTAGGCCCAGTGGAATTATACAGCTGAGAGCTTTATAAAAAACTTATGCTTGTATCCCAAATACCAGAGAGCTTCATTTGATTAGTCTGTTGTATGAAATTGTGAAATTGAGACTTTCCAGAAATGCAAGTGTGAAGCTAAGTTTGAGAACCATTGACTTAATAAAAATCAGTCCCAGAATAAATATGTAAAAGTTTAGAAATATAGTACACAGAATGTGTGACTGGGGGGAGAATATATAGGAAGGACATAAAAAATAAAGATAGAAGAAATACTTTTTTAAAACAAATATTGAGAAATTCCAAGAATAAAGAAACTTCTGATTATTATCTTAAAAGAATTCTCAGAATGCTACAAGAGCAAGAGAAACTTTTAAAAGTTATAGAGCTTAAAGGTAGATCATCCAAATACAAACAAAAACTTTAAGGCAGATGTTGCAACAACATTCAAATGCAATTTTGCATCCAAAGTAGTAAAGAAAAAGTGTTGAACATAAAATTTTCTCTCTAGTTCAATTAGCAGTTAAACACGAGGGCAAACCATGTCTCAGCAGACCCCTACCCATACCCCAAATCCTCCACTTTCTCCCTTTCATTTTTCAGGTGAAGACCTCCCAGCTTATACTCTTGTAGCCTTTTTCATACTCTGAAACAAATTTCCCATTAATGTGGGCCCCTATAGCCTCTGTGCTCTATTTCTGCTATCTCTGCAGGCCCACTTCTAACTGTGAGTCCTTTCTTATCCATCTACTGCAACATTTAAGCCTCCTGCAGTGAACTTACTGAGACTCAATGTAGACCCAGCCTCCACAAACAATCTCCACCATTAGAATTTGTAACCTGTCTCTACCCCTGTGTTTCCTGCCCAAAAAACCCTCACAAGGCTTTGGTGGTGGCCATTAGTCAACTGAAGCATAAACAGTTGCCTGATATAGTGCACACCATACCAGATCACTGCTCAGACCATCTGGAATTTGAAGCTCCACCCTTAGCACCCATGAAGCATTAGGAATAATGAGGAAATAAAGGAATTAAGTAGCTTTTGCAGATAGAAACTGAAGTCCATGTAAATCCTGAAGTTTATCAAAACTCTTGACCACTGTTCAAGGATGACATGAGAACAACAGTCTCTAAAATAGCAGCTTATATGAACAAGTATCAGGTGAGATATTCACTTAATGTGAAGAAAATAGTTACAAAACATTAAAGAACTTGGATCTGGAGAGATAGTACAGCCTTGCACACAGCTAGCTAGATTCAATCCCCAGCATCCTCTATGGTCCATCAAGATTTGCCAAGAGTAATTCCTGAGTGCAGAGTCAGGACCAACCCCTAAGCAATACAGGGTGTGGTTCAAAAAACAACAACAAAGAAAACTCACTAAAGAATTAATTTAATTAGAATTGAAGGAGCTAAGAAATACAGATATGTCATAGCAGCAAGACTAAGGAAGCTAAAAATTAAATCAGTGTGCTGGAGACAAAATAGAAGACATCATCAACAACAAAGAAGAGGCAATAAAAAGATGTTAACAAAAGTTGAAAAAAATAAAATATCTAGCGGCACAACCATGCCTCCAGAAGCACAAGGACTTAATGCAGATCCCGGCAGCTTGCAACAGAAAAGTGAATGGACTATGCGTTAATTCATGCCACCATGCTTGCCCGGAGGGGAAAGGGTGTTGGTCCCTTCCACCTTTTTCCCTCTGGAGAGAAAAATGGCAGCCGCTTTGGAGCTTTATGGAAAGCCAAGTATGAGCCGGTCATGATGGGGTGACTGAAACCTCATGGGAAGGGGGCGTTCCCGGCTCGTCCTTCATGCCCTACCGAGGTCACAAGTTGCCCCCCACTAGTGGCTCTCTGACACGGCCATGACTCCAGAGCACAGAAACCAATCTCATAATTATCTGACTCTCAGCAGAAATACTTCCAGGCTTAATAAGTAAAATACCAGAAATCCAAAATCGCTATTGCAGCCGTGCGACATCATTTGATTCTTGTGACCAGCTGTAGAAAACAAATTATTTCACAATGCCGTTTTAGCATGTCTGATTTAGGGGTGTAAACTCTAAATACTAATGGTGCATCTTTTGTCGAAACAATGAATCTAATCAAAGTAGATAGAGTGTTAACTAGAATTCATCTGCCTCACAGGCATTGGGAGGATTGGAGGGAGAGGTTTATTGGGGTTCTTTGTGGTGAAAAATAAGTATTGGTAAAGGGAAATATGTTTGATATTTGCATGACTGAGACTTAAACCTGAAAGCTTTGTAACTTTTCCCACAGTGATTCAATAAATTAATTAATTAATTAAAAATCTATATTTAATTTTTATTGTTGTACAATAGCAAGAATAACTGTTGAAGGAGGGAGACCCGTGCAAAGAACAGGAGATCCATAGAGTGTCAAACTAAATAAAGGCAAATTATTTAAAAAAAGACAACACCAAAACACATTGCAATCAAAATGACAAGAACCAGAGAGAGGGGTACATTACTTAAAGTGGCAAGAGAGAAACAAAACCTCAACTATGAGTTAAAAATAAAATTCATAGCAGATCTCTCACATAAAGCCCTGTGGGGAAGAAGGGAATAGAATGATATATTCAAAGGACAGAATGAAAAAAGCCTTCAGCCTAGAATCCTTTGCCCCTCTAGGTTCTCAATCAGATTTTAAGAAGGAATAAAAGTAATCTTAGACAAACAAGAACTGAGCACATTTGCTGCATCTAAACCAACTCTGGGGGGAATACTGATGGCATCCTATAAAATGCTATACTTCCAGACCAGAGAGAGCTCAAAGGACTAATGTTTTGCATACAAGAGGCCTGGATTCAATTTCCTGCACTGCACTGGACCCTGAAGCTCCATAGAGATAGATTCAAGAGCACTATGCTGGGATTAGCCCTAAGCACCACCAGGAGTGGTCCAAAAACAGCAAAAATTTGCTATCTTTTGAGATCTTTATGTTTCAGGGGCTTTAGTCTCACCCTCTATGTTCTGATACTTAAGAAAATAGCAATATTTTCTCAAATGACAGCTGCCATTTGTCTGAACAAATCCTATTTTGCCATCAGGATCATATCAGCCGTCTGTAATAAGTTCTTATTCATGTGAGTAAAATTATTTTCTATATACACAAATCTGTAAATATGTATAAATGTGACAGATGGATATACATATAAACAAATTGTTAAATATGATGCTGGAGTATTTCAGAAGAATACATATTAAAATTTTAAATATAGTAACTGTTAGAATAGTGACACTAACATTCACTTCTTTCTATATGGTATTTCGGTTGGCAAGCTAGTTTGAACTATATTTTCCATTTTTTTATCAATCCTATGCCTTAGATATAGCATTAGAAAAATCCATTTGTATATATTCAAGAAAAGCCTAATTTTAATAGAAAAATTACTGTCTCATTTTGTTAATATTATGAAAAAAATCATTTGAATTTACCGAAAGAACAACAAAATAGCATGAAAAAAGTACTTAATTCACACAAAATATTCACTTGATCACTTGACATCCCGTTACTCATTGATTTGCTCGAGCGGGCGCCAGTAACATCTCCATTTGTCTCTGACGCTTGCTAGTGTAGCCCAATGGTGTCTGCTCGCTCCAGGAACACGAACAGCTGCAAACCGGTTGTTCAGGGTCTTGACGAAGAAGTCTGACCATCTCGTAGGTGGGCAGCCACACAATCTTTTGACACCCCTTGGAATCCAGTCGGTAATGGCTCTAGTCCAGCGGTCATCTCCAAATCACCTTACGACGTGTCCAGCACATCTGATTTTCAACGCCTTGGCAAATGAGACAGCGTCCCTGATTCTTGATCATGGATGGAGGTCAGAAGTCCGGATTCTTTCTCTCACTTGAGTGAAGTGTGATACTCCAAACATAGCTCTTTCGATTCCTCTTTGGGAGACCCAAATAGCATTTTCATCCTGTTTTCGTAGGGCCCAGGTCTCTGAGGCATATGTTAATGCAGGGAAAACAGTGGAATCAAAGAGATGTGCCCAGAGTCAGAGGTTCTTTGTCCACTTCACTATTTCTTCGACACTCTTGAAGGTGTTACAAGCTGCTCTCTTCCTCCTGCACAACTCAGGTGCCAGGTCATTCGTCATGATGACTTCTCAACCTAGGTACACATAACTGTTGCATTTGAAGATGTTCACGTCCGTTTCTCATAAACATTGTCTTTGTGAGATTCAGCTGTAGTTCGACCTTTCTACACTCACGGTAGAATTCAGCCAGCATTTGTGCTGCTTGGCTAATGTTTGGTGTTATTAGCACGATATCATCAGCCAAGTGGAGGTGGTGTAGTTGCTGACCATCTATCTTCACTCCCATTTCTTCCCATTCCAGTTGTCGCATGACGTTCTTGAGGGTGGCACTGAAGAGTTTCAGTGAAATGGTATCACCCTGCCAAACCCCTCTCTTGACATCGATGATCACTTCCTTGTAGTTTGGTGAGATCCAAAATATTAGTCATACAAAAAAATTTACTTTATGGAAAAATTACTGTATATAAAATACTTACCAAATCTGTTTCTAATTTTGAGAAGTTAACAATGTAATGTTTTAAACTGAAAAGAAAAATCTAATTGTAAAGTTCTTTATATATTTTGATCTAAGTTCTTTGTCAGTAAATACTGTACAGCTCAGATTTTTTTTTCTTTACGGGTCACACCTGGTGATGCACAGGGGTTACTCCTGGCTCTGCACTCAGGTACTACTCCTGGCGGTGCTCAGGGGACCATATGGGATGCTGGGAATCCAACACGGGTCAGCCTGTGCAAGACAAACACCCTATCTGCTGTGCTATTGCTTTAGCCACCCAAATGTTGATGATCGTTTGTTTGTTTGTTTGGTTGTTAGGGTTGGTTTTTTTTTTTCTTTTTTGGTCACACCCAGCGATGCACAGGAGTTACTCCTGGCTGTTCAGCTCACATTTATCTTTCACATTCTTTTGAGAAAGATTCCCAACTAAAAAAAAAAAACATAGAATAAGCATGAGGGCAAAACAGAGTATCTATAGCCTGTCCTGTCCTCAGCAGGTTTATCATTGGAAGAAATCTATCAGATGGTGGCACGTGAGGAATATGAGGCATTGTAGTGAGATGAGGAAGATAAACTGGTCTTGCAGGAGTCAGAAGGCTAACGCTCTGCAGGGCAAGGGTGGCACCACCCAGTCAATGGGAAAGGAATGTCCTTATCCAGTTTAATTCTGCTTCCTGCTTCTGTAACAGTCCTTGCAAAGTAAATGAGAGTCCCCTTTTGTTTGAGGGCCTAGATTCTGAGTAAGAAGAATTCTCTGAGCCAATGCAGACTTTCTTAATAAAACCGTTTCCTGAGAAAGCCCTGGTGCCTTCACATCTTTGCTGGAGTACCCTGAAATGAGGACCATCTTTGAAGTGCTCTGCATCTGTCCAATCATTATTCAAGCATGCAAAGGTGAAGCTGGAAACATGGGAAATCCAGGGAAAATGTGGGGAGAAGCAGGAGGCTGAGCTTCTTTAGGCTTCAATGTAGATACAGAGTGCTGTGACTGACCCCAGCTTTAAGGAAATGTTTGCAATTTTGTTCATCATGGGAGTTTTGCACTAGTTTTTATGTTTTTAATAACACGTTGAAATTTGATTTGTGGGGCTGGAGCTATAGCACGGTGGGTAGGGCGTTTTCCTTGCATGCAGCCAACATGGCCGACCCGGGTTCGATTCCCAGCATCCCATATAGTCCCCCGAGCACCGCCAGGAGTAATTCCTAAGTGCATGAGCCAGGAGTAACACCTGAGCATTGCCGGGTGTGACCCAAAATGCAAAAAAAAAAAAAAAAATTGATTTGTGCTTGATTGCTGCCCTGTCTTACATCCAGTAAATTTTCAGCCCAAGGCAAATGCCTCAACTATTTTCACCCTACCTCAAGTTGCCTCAAAGCCTTAAGCCTGCAATTAGAGATACTTGCAAAATAGCTTCAGTTCATCAATCAAATCTTCAGCCTAGAGACTATCCAGGGTCTCACTGCTTCTCTGTATGTGAAAATTTTTAAAAAGAAAGAAGGAAAGAAGGAAAGAAAGAAAGAAAGAAAGAAAGAAAGAAAGAAAGAAAGGAAGAAAGAAAGGAAGAAAGAAAGGAAGAAAGAAAGAAAGAAAGAAAGAAAGAAGAAAAAAAAAACCAGTCACCACCCACTAGTCAGCCCCATCCCCAGCCGGCCAGCACAGCCTTGGAATGTGGGCACGCATACTAACCACTCTGACTATTGAAATTCAGCTTGAGAACTTTGTGGTTGGAGATGGCTCCTGCTGTGAGAAGGGAATATGACAGATGGCATAAGATATTACAGTAATTTTACTGACAAAGCACTAAGCGTATCACAGAAGAAGTTCAAAATCAATTCATCTGCTTCCCAGCAGAAGCGAGGCTAACAGGCAGTGAAGCATAATCTTGATAATGTAGTTGTTCCAAAAGAAGAAGGAATTAACCAGGCTACCCTAAATGCATCTGTATGACATTCTTTTTTGTTTCTGTTACCCGATAAGGACTTAAAATTCCATTTGTATGGAAATAAACTAAGCTCTGAAGTTATCTTCTTGTTCTGGGGCGTTACCTCAGGAGCTCTTCCGAGAACTCCTCTCTAGCTAAATGCGATCTTAGACTCAGGTCCTGCAGAGTTTCAGCTTTGTTGTTAAAGAATAAAACACACTCTTGTTCCAATCACTACAACTGTGGCTTCTTCGGGGGATATATCTGTTAAGGTTCTTTGATGGCAAACAAAGAAAACCAACTTTGAGCAACCCCATATCCTTTCAATAGTTCTTTTCTATTTGAATTAAGGAAAGAATCAACTGAGCTGGGAAGAGAGGTTTAAATTAGAATGGAAGCCACACAGTGCAGTCCATGGGGAGGGGAGAGGCAATAGTTGACAACTTTGTCAGAGTTTTCATCTCAATGACAGTGAAATTGGGACAGAGATCAATATTAGACACGAACAACTATCCTTGCCCCAAAGCCTAAAGATAAGGACAGTTTGTCTTCAATTTGCCCTTCAGTCCCAAGCCTCTTCTATTATTTAGATGCATTGCTTCGGTTACTGGGGTCACCCTTTCTCCCATCCCCACAACCCCCTCCCAAAAGCTTAACCCTCAATTTACAAGTAAGAGAGTCTGCCCTAGGGGGGGCAAACCCAAAATAGGATTCTATCATTCACACTTAGAAAGGAAGCCTCAGTTTACCCTTTCTAGCTTCTGTGAGCAGTCCCATTTTTTGTTTGCTTGTTTTTTGTTTTTGGCTGACCCATCCTACATTTTTTGACTTCCTGCAAATTCCTGGTCTCTTTCTGATAAACAAGGAGTTAACAATTGTCCATCATAAAATTCTGCCCCAGAGCTCAGGGTCAACGGACACACACACACACATACACACACACACACACACACACACACACACACACACACACACACACCATAGTTAATTTAGTCCTATACTAAGTTCCTCCACACTTGGGGGATTCTTTTTTCTTTCTCGTATACTTTCCAATTAACTTTTCTGCTTTTGAATTCTGAGTCTGAGCATCTGCATTATTCAATATTTTCAAGAATGAAAGAACCTGACAATCATCAATGAACACAGAGACCCGATGCTGCCACTTCTGCCTCATCTGGATCAATACTGATGCCCAACGGTCTGGAACCAACATATCTCAAAAATGTACTTCCCAGTTCTCTTTCTCTATAAAATCCCTTTCTTTTCACTATTTAAACAATGGTTGCTTCAGAGACATGACTTTACCTTCTTCCAGATGCTGGCTTGGGACCAATAAAGCTTTCTTTCTGTCACCATGTCTTTTGTTTTATGATGGTTCTGGAGTGGCAGTGGAACTGAACCTTTACAGTTCCATAAAATCCCAACGGATACTTGTTTCGAGTATTATTTCACTAAATATACAAAGTCCCAAGAAAATAAGTCCAACTGTCAACATTGTTCTGGGTCTTGTGCCCATACTAAGTTGAAAATCCCAAGACTGCAATGAGCAAGGAAATCAATGAACAATCATTGGAAAGATTCCTACAGAGATACGAAGCTACTGTTGAAATAGGTGGGCCCCTGGGTAACTTAAGTGAGGCAGAGAGGAGAGAAGATCACTTTCTCTGGATCTGCCTTTGCCATCCCAAGGCTGTCTGGGAAGGATAGGAATGATAGTCTGCAATGAGCCAGGGCCAGAGCCCAGCCAGCCCCACAAGGTGACCATCAAGATATACCTGATGTCCATTTAATCTTCTTGGCGGAGAAACTGATTTCCGCCATTAAATTTCAGGGAGTCACAGACTCAGGTTGGGACGAGAAATTGCTCTTTGCAGGAAAGGAAAATCAGTCCTAGGTCTTACCCAGGGTTTACCTGGTTCTTGTCTTGCCTTGCAGAAAAGAATTTCAGGAGTAGATGAGCAGTGAAGTAAAACAGATTTTATTTGGAGGCTTTTAGGTAGAGGAAGGAGGGAGAGAAAGTGAGATAGAGTAACGTGGTGCTCAAGAGAGAACTCCGGCTTCTTCAAGGCAGAGAGAGCCCCTACACACATTCCAGCATTAGATATGAAAGCATGAAAGTACACACCTCAAGAGGGAAGATGTGCTCAGGTGCCACATGTGCATGGTCACATGGGCAAAAGCAGCACATGGACAATAGAAACAATAGACAATAGACATTCTAACTACAGTGTGCACAGTGCCTTGGGCACACAAAGAATAGAGATCACTGAGGCTGGAGTGATAGCACAGCAGAGAGGGTGTTTGCCTTGCATTCGGCTGACCCAGGTTCGATCCCCAGCATCTCATATGGTCCCCTGAGCACTGGCAGGAGTAATTCCTGAGGGCAGAGCCAGGAGTAACCCCTGTGCATGGCCAGGTATGACCCAAAAAGCTAAAAAAAAAAAAGAACAGAGGTCACTAATTTAGGAATCAATGTTCAAGACACTGTTTTTAGAATCAGAAAGGATAAAACAGATTTTAAATTTTATGAAAATGTATGCTGCTCTATATATGTTATTATACCAATGCAATTGTTGCAGGTAGAAAGATGGGGCGAGGGTGTGCCTGGTAATACATGTTGGGGAAATCAGACTAAAACCTAAACCAGCCTACAGGCAAAAGAGCCATCTCAGGAGCCTAGAACACCACTAAAATGCAGAATTCCAGGACCAAACCAGGATGAATCCTAGAGAGAAGAGGTGATTGGATCCCCTGGGAGAAGGGGCTCCACCACTGGAACAAAAGTCATGCAATGCAATGAATATCATCAGAAGATCATTACTCCAAACTCTCCCTCTTGGCAACCACCCTAGCAACAGATGTGGGGAGGGGGGGACAGAGTTTGGGAAAAGTATATATACATATATATATATATATACACACTAACTTGGCAAAGGTTAAGGTGAATACATGCTGTCCACACATGTCACCTGCATCTCACCTCTTGAGATGTATGTTCTTTCATATTTTAACACCCATTTTCCTATGGTCAGCCTATGTTCTCTCTTGAGCACATACCTTTATCTATTTCTCCTTCCCTCCCTTTATTCCCCAAACAATTTTGTTTTACTTCCTATTTGTCTCCTCCTGATATTTTTTCTGTGAGAGAAAGGCAACAAACCCCCAAAAACCTGGTTAAAACTAGGATTGACTGAGAAGAGCAATTCCTGACTCCAGTCTAAATCTATGACTCTCCAATAAAGCCAGAGGCAGATATAATCTCCTATGCTGTGAAGAACACGTGGACTTAAGACTCAGTTTGATGGCTGCCTCTTGATGCTGATGGTACATGAGCATCTGTGCCAGGCCATGCAGGGCTCAACACAGACTCTCATCAACCTGAATCTCCCAGGTGCTTCCCTGGTTGATCAACCTGGGTAGAGATAAAAGCAGTAGATTTTCTTCTCTCAGCTACTCTCTTTCCCTCACTTCACATAACCCACCCTGAGAATCCTACTCCTCCACTGGTGGGGGTCCAGTCTAGCAATACGATGTAAACTATAAATATGAAAGTCAGTGTAGTCCTAAATCATCTCCCCATCATGGAATTTGTATTCTCTGTGGATAAAAAAGGGGCCATTTCTTGTCCTTTCCTGACCAAGGATTATTTTTTTTCCCACACTAGACCTTACTAAATAAAAATTAATTTCTGGTAAAGACCCAGGATGAGACATAAAAATGTTTACAAATTCTGTGTTTTTTATGCAGTCAGCATTTATTAAATAATAAAATTAGAAATTGTGCAAATTACTAGAACACAAATGAGGCAGGATAGACAGTTTTTGTATTCATAGAGATTAAAATGTAATCTAAGAATCATATAAAGTGCACTTACTTTACTGGACTATAATTATCTAATTAATAAGAAAATATATGTCCATATGCGAGATCTTTTTTTTTATTCTGGTCATTTAACATGTAACCCCACTTCTTGAACTTCACATCCACACATTCATGCACACAAATTTTATCCTTTTCCTCAAATACCCATCCAAATGTTTCCATTAAGAACTGGAGAGAAAGTATAGTATAAAGGGCACTTGCCTTGCATGCAGCTGATTCAGATTGGATTCCCAGTATCACGTTTCCCCTAGTCCTGTCAGGAGTGATTTTTGAGTGCAGAACCAGGAATTCCTGAGAACTACCTGTTGTTGCCCCAAAACAAAACAAAACAAAACAAAACACAAAGTCCTGTGGGAATCTTCATTTAAACAAGCTTAGAATCATTGGGATTAAACAAATGAATGGATATATAAAAAATTAATGAATATATCAATGAATAAATGAGTAAAATAAGGAAGACAGGATAAAACAATAAAAGGTAGAAGGATAGGTTGATAAATATGTGGATATATTGAGAAATGTATGTTATTTTGACCATGGAGGTGAATAAATGGTTGGAGGGAGGGAGAGAGAGAGATAGAGAGAAAGAGAGAGAGAGAGACAGAGAGAGATATGTTTTGATTGAGGGAATGGAGAATGGTGGGAAATATATTAAGCATAAATAAATGCAGGAAAAATGGTGCTGAGTCAAATGAGTGGGCAGTATAAGGACAGACGGATATGGGACTGGAGTAATAGTATAGCAAGTAGGGCACCTCCCATGCATACAACTGACTGGAGTTTGATGCCTGACATCCCACCAGTGTGATTCCTGAGAATAGAGCTAGAAGTAAGCTCTGAATACTGCCTGGTTTGGCCAAAACAACAACAGCAAAAAGGATAAATGGACAGATTTATGAATAGAGTGATTGGTGATGATAAATAGAAGTAAACAAATAAGTTGAATAAAATAAAGTAACTGAGGAAGAGAGATGGAGGGAGAAATATCAGATAGATATTTGGATAGAAAAACAAGGAAATAAATGTGTGAATTGAAGATTTATAAACTGATAATAATGGGTAGATGAGCAAACAAATCATGACATGGCTAACAGAAATAGAGGCATGGGCCTAGAGAGATTTCTCAATGGGATATGCATGCAGGAGGCCTAGATTCTATCCCAAGTGCTGCTTGTTTCCCAAGCACCACCAGGAGCAACTCCTGAGCATCATCAGGTATATTACCCCCTGAAAAAATAGAAACAAAAAAATTAATTAATGGATGTAGGTTCATTTACATAGAAGGAATGATAGATTTATGAGTATACAATGGTAGATTTGTGAGTATACAAAAATTGATGATAGATTGAGTATATCAATAGATGATGAAACAAATTAAGATCTAATGAAATGATGGCTGAGTATATGAGCATAAAGAGGAGATAGCATATATAAGAATTTAAGAATGTGTGACACACAAGTTGTCATACTCAAGTTCTATCTAATGATACTTTACTACCACCTTGGGATGTTAATATCTGAAGTAATAAGCTGTGGGAAACACTGAAAAAAGAAATCAGATTAGGAAGAAGTAATATTTAAGGGCTTTATGGGGGAGGTTAGCACATTAACCACAGGAAAGGCAAGAGTGAACTGAGGTGAAATTTGAGGACCCCATCTTATCCTTATAAGTGATGAAGTCTGCCCTCTTCTGTGTTTCACAGAGGAAATTTGTCTTTGCTGAGACCGTAAATGATAAATTTTTAATTAATATTTTTAAATGGGGTGAGAAGACATTCTTCCAGTTCTCAAGTACTCTCTTCTCAGCTGAAAGAATTAGATGTATTTGAAAGGCTCTGTGCCACTGTGTATAAGTTCCATGTAAAATATAGCTAAGAATAAGTCCATCATTGTGCTAAATTGAGTCCCAGAGCACCCAACATATACCAACCATATGATCATGTGGCTTATGGCAAAAATGATTACAGATCTTCATCCCTCTCTGTCCTGTGTTTCTGCAATGTAATTTTGCAACACCTTCCAACACAAATGTAGTCTACTTCCCCACCTCTTAAAGCTGGGCTAACAAAATGTGGCAGATGTTTAACTTGTATCATACTAAGCCTCAAGAGTCACTGTTGGAATCATGAAGCCCAAAGTAGAGAGTAAGAAGGAAGGTGACTGCCACAAAGGCAGGGAGGAGGATGAGGTGAAGGTTGTGGTCCCTACTGGGAACATTGGTGGCGGAAAATGGCACTGGTGAAGGGATGGGTGTTCAATCATTGTATGACTGAAACTCAATCATGAAAATTTTGTAACTGTATCTCATGGTGATTCAATAAAATTAAATTAAATTAAAGAGTCACTGCTGGTTTTCTGTGTCATGGACCTGTGATGCCAACAAGTAAACAAAAAATCTGAGTTAACCTGCTGAAGGATGATGGACCACAAGGCATGCCAGCCCCTTTACCTGTAATAATAACTAACTAGAAACAGGAGTGAAGACTTTCCAAATTACTTGCTTCCCACATGACTCCCAAATGACCACAGAATGAATCTGGTAGAAGGTCTTGCACTGATGAACAAAACTTTATAGCTTACACTTAGCAAGATCCATGGTTACTATTTTTAAGTGATTGAGTTTGGGTGAAATGGGAGTTGGGGGAGAGGGTAGGGGTGGATGTAAGCAGGAGACATAAAGTCCATTTAAGTTTGAAACAGTTACCAAAAGAATTTGAAGATATGGGAGAACAAAGAAAAATGAATTTCTCTTCAACAGGGAATCTAGCAGAGCACTTGGCAAAAAGAGTGGGGTAGAGTGAGTGCCTTGAAAAAAAGAATAGTCAAATGCCTGTCAGGAAGTGTGGTATTATAGGACATCCCTATCCTAGTGGTACAGCAACTAAAATCTAAGATCCATGGTCCTCCCAAAGACTTCAGACTAATGGATTAGTTAAGCTGTCAGTCACAGGCACCAAGTATCAAGCTGGTCAAACAGCAGCACCACAACCACTTGGGTGATCTTGGGGGCAGATTTCTGGGTGCTAAACCACAAATCGAAATGCCCAGCCAGGGGGAGTCTCCCCACACCTTCCTACCCACCTCTGTTTTCCCATACACTATCAGCATTCCTAATGGCTCCTATCAGGAATCTCGCAGGCATATTCAAAACCTTGTTCAACATGAAAAAGGGGACAGAAGAAACCATACTTCATTTAACAAGGAAGCAATGAATCTTGGAGTCAAGAAGCTGAAAGGAAGAAGACAAAGTCCTATTAGCAATGATAACCAGTATTGCAGTTTTGAGTAAAGTGCATACCAGCTGAGAGTTTCCCACTCATGGAGAAACAATGCAGATAGGCCATCACGCATGCAACTGCAGAGAGGCCAGGCATGTTCTCAAGCTGACTTTGTTTTAAAAGGAAGGAATACACTCTCACACATTCACGTTCTCACACTTTAATTCAAAGAAATTTATAAGACTTCCTACAAAAGTAGCCTTTTCATCCCCACCCCATCCCCCCACCCCACCGCAACTCCAGAAGCAACCATTTCACATTTTTCATAGATTCTTCTGGAATTGCTTTGATATTTGTGAAATAAATATGAAACAATAATAAATAATAATGTATTATTATCTCCCGGAAGAAAACAGCGCAGAGTCTCCTGCCCCTGCACCTGGCTGTCCTCGGGGGGCCCCTTGGAGGGGAGCGGGTTGAGTTTCCCTCCCTGCCCCGACCAGGGCTCCAGCAGCCAAAGACCTCCAGAACCAGCCACCACCATGCTAAGACCACTCTCCACATGCATGAAGGTACCGGCAGAGGAATAAAGGCATGCGGGTCCCGGGGCTGAGATCTCCAAGCCTGCTCGAATTGGGGGTGAGTATCCTCCACCCAGATCCTCCAAATTCCAGTAGGCAGGGGTCACACCCACCAACTGGCCCCCTGGCGCCATGTAATCCCATCAATGGCCAAGACTCAGAGACTATAAAACCCAGCTCCCTGAAGCACGCGGCCACATTTGCAGCTGCACGACATCTTATTATGACATCTTATTATCTCATTCCTACTTTGGACAAACTGGCAGGCTACCGAATGTTACCTGCCCACACGGCAGAGTCTGGCAAACTCCCCGTGGCGCACCTAATATGCCAAATACCAGTAACAATGATGGGTCTCATTCTCCTAACCCTGAAAGAGCCATGAATAGGGCACTTTTTAAAAAATATCAGGGCTAGGACGAAGGAGACATTACTGGGGCCTGCTCGAGGCAATCGACGAACAATAAATAATAAGTGATAGATAAAACATGAGCTGGAGTGATAGCACAGCGATAGGGCGTTTGCCTTGAGTGTGGCCAGTCTGGCCGAGCCAGGTTCGATTCTTCCGCCCCTCTTGGAGAGCCCGGCAAGCTATCGACAGTATCTTGCGTGTACGGCAAAGCCTCGCAAGCTACCCGTGACGTATTCTGTATGCCAAACACAGTAACAAGAAGTCTCACAATGGAGACACTACTAGGCCTGCTTGAGCAAACTGATCAACAATGGGAGGACAGTGCTACAGTGCTACAGATAAAATATGCTTTGAGATCTGTACTGTATTGTTTTTGTCCACAATCAGAACATCCCTTTTGCACAGCATCCCTGAGTTCACCCTGACAACTATCTTTCCTATTGTCCTCTCAACATAAGATTTTCCAAGAAAAATATCTTTCAGAGTCTTACAACTTGCTTCAAACCGAAACCTTCATATCAGATACCTACAATTGTATTGAGAACTCCTTTCAAAGCTGCTTTGTTCAGATCCTGTTTCCTATACCCTAAATTTTTCTCTACTGATTTAAAACCTAATTTTGGTGAAGCACATTTTCTAATAACCTTTTGGCCAATGCACATTAGACTTGAATGTGCAAAAAATGTTATTACTCAACCCTTACATTTAATGGGTAGCTTGGCTGAATATAGAATTCTAGGCTTGGGATTCATGTTCCTCTCAGACTTCAAAGATGCTGACCCATCATTGGCTTCTAGCTTCTCATATTGCTGAAAAGCTCAAAGCCACTGGGCTTTCTGACTCTGCATATGACACTTTTTTCCTTGTAAAAGCTTCTATTCATTGCTAATATAATAAAATTTTGTAACAAGCAGAAAGGGAACAACAAAAAGAACATTTAGAAACAAAAAAAACTATTCTTGAAAATTAAAAAATTAGATCACTGTATCACTTGTATCACTGTCATCCTATTGTTTTCAATTTACTCAAGCGGGCTCTAGTAATGTCTCTATTCATCCCAGACCTGAGATTTTAACAACCTCTCCTTACACGTCTTTCCCAATGATTGAAGGCTCTTCCAGGGTCAGGGGAATGTGATCCGTTATAGTTACTGGTTTTGGCATATCAAATATGCCACGGGTAGCTTGCCAGGCTCTGTCCATGCAGGCGGGATACTCTCAGTAGCTTGCCAGGCACTCTATGATCTGTTGCCTACTGTCTGAACTTCATCAAACATATTGTGGTATTATGGACAATGGGTAGGAAGTGTCCCATTATGTGCCGCGTGGTCACAAAGCATGAGGCTTGGCCCGAGCGTCTGAAAAGTATCTTGGAGCAAGGCAGTGGTTGGGTAGTGGAGGTCGGCTGCTGGGGCTGGGTCCCTTGAGGCAGGGAGGGCTCTTGCCCAACACCCTCTAGGGTTCCCCGAGTGGAAAAAGCCTGGTGCAGAGTCCCAAAATTAGATAACATGAACAAAAGTTCCTAAAAGAAGGGTTGGGAGACAAATAGAAAAAGTGAACTATAAAAGAGAACAGACAGTGAGAGAATATTTCTGATTATATTATTTATATCTTCCCCTTAGAGTCTTCCCTTCAGTGCCTGAGATGGCTCTATTTAAGGTCAGAAAATTTACATGTTTATTTGTAGCTCAATCATAAAGTGGATTAATTAGTCACTGACTCCACTAGAGAGTGACTGAGGTATCCTTCATGAAGAAATGTCAGTGTCTGGGACTGGAGCTATAGAACAGTGGGTAGGGCATTTGCCCTGCACGCAGCTCACCAGGGTTCAATTCCCAGCATGGTCCCCTGAGCAATGTCAGGAGTAATTCCTGAGTGCAGAGCCAGGAGTAGCCTCTGTTCATCGCGGGGTGTGACCCAAAAAGCACAAAGAAAGAAAGAAAGAAAGAAAGAAAGAAAGAAAGGAAGGAAGGAAGGAAGGAAGGAAGGAAGGAAGAAAGAAAGAAAGAAAGAAAGAAAGAAAGAAAGAAAGAAAGAAACTATACAGGAAGAGAATTCTTCTGAACCCTGCCCAAAGAGTACAGACCTGGCAGTCAATATCCTGGAAATTTATCAAAGATAATCATATAGAATCATTCCCTCAAAACATGTACCATATTTTCATCAGAGCAGTAGCCCTGTTGTCTGTTATGTATGATTGTCCTACAAGACACAGAACCTATTTTACCTTCTCTGAGAAGAAAACTCCCTCTTGCTGAGTGTGGAAAAGAAAATCATTACCACATGAAGTAGAAGAGGATTAGGATTTTGAACTGCTTCTAAAATAGATCGCTTTACTTTTCAATGCTTACTTTTACCTTCATCTCCATAGACAACCGAAAGTGTGCTGTTTAAAAATTCCTCAGTGAAAATCAGGCACTTCTCAGTAAAACAGAGAAGGTTGACTTATAAGCCAGCAATGGGGAAAATCAAATCAGTTACCACTTGTATGTGTATGTTTCAACTTTCAAAATGTCTGGTTTTCATGGAGAGTATCACGCTAAGTGAAAAGAATCAGAAAGAGAGGGACAGATATAGAATTGATGTAGGCAGGTAGACAGGGAAGGCCCTGGGCAATAAAACTTAGGTCAACAGGACTTCTGGGAGGAAAATACTAATACTGATCTACCCTGTGAATACAGATAACAGATCTGATAAGATCTTCAGCAGACTCTGAGGAGGTTGAACCCCTTCCCATGAAGTTCGTCAAACCCTTGGACCTCTCCCTTCATCTGACTAAAATGTGATCCAGCTCTGAGAAGACTCCAGAAATTCCAGATCAAGACAACCTGAGAAGAGCCTATAAAAGACATCTTGAACAAAGGAAAGGGGCTCATATGCTGCTGAGCCGGTGTGCTGCTTGCGCCTGCATGGCCAAGTACGTGCAGTGCCTGAGCACATGTGTCCCCCGTATCTCCCTTCTTGAGAGGTGTACTTTTATGCTTTCATGTCTAATGATGGGTTGTGTATAGGGGCTTTCTCCGCCCTTGGAGAAGCCCAGATTCTCTCTTGAGCATCTCTCTCTCTCTCTCTCTCTCTCTCTCTCTCTCTCTCTCTCTCTCTCTCTCTCTCTCCCCTCACTCTCTCCCCCTCCACACTTTCAAAAACCCAGTCACAGTCACAGTTCTCCCGTTGTTCATCGGTTTGCTCAAGTGGGCCCAGTAACATCTCTATCATGAGACTTGTTGTTACTGTGCTTTGGCATATCGAATACATCACAGGTAGCTTGCCAGGCTCTGCCGTGCAGGTGAGATACTCTCGGTAGCTTGCTGGGCTCTCTGAGAGGGGTGGAGGAATCGAACTCGGGTCAGCCATGTTGGCCGCTTGTAAGGCAAACGCCCTACCGCTGTGCTATCGCTCCAGCCCCCCAAATAAAATCTGTTTTACTTCACTGCTTGTCTACTCCTGAAATTCTTTTCCATGAGAGAGATAAGAACCCAGTAACCCTGAGTCCCAGGTGGCAGAGGCAGATCGAGACAAAGAAAGTGACTATCTTTCTCTCCTCTCAACTCACGTGAGCCACCCTTGGGGTCCACCTACATCAGAATGACTGCAATCATTTATGGAATATAAAATAACAGTATGAGACTAACACCTAAGGACAGTAGAGACAAGGACAAAGAGGATTGGTCCATAGTTGGAAGCCTGCCTCAAGTGCTGGGGGAGAAAGCAGTTGGGATAGAGAAGGAACCACAAAGTCAATGAGTGTTGGAGGGAATCACTCGGGATGGGAAATGTGTGGGGAAAACAAAGAACCAAACATGATGCCCTCTCATTATCTGTATTGAAAACCATAATGCCCAGAAGTAGAAAGAAGGAAAATGCCTCCCATAGAGGTGGGGCTTGGGGTGGGGGTGGGGGCGCAGTGGGAGGGATAGCTGGGGACATTGATGGTGGGAAATGTACACTGGTGGAAGAATAGATGTTTAATCATTGTATGACTGAAACTCAATTGTGAAATCTTTTTAACTGTATCTCATGGTGATTCAATTAAAAAAATAATTAATTTTTTAAAATGTCTGGTTTTGTTTCATTTCCCTTTCTTTGTTTTTTCTGAGTTTTTATTTTAAAAATCTTGTTTCCTTCTGTTTACTATCAAAAACCTGGCTAATGTGCCAGTTAATTCATATGTTCAATCAGCTGTCTCCACTGAGTAGAACCTAAACTAACTTTCAGTCACTGAAAAAAATAACAGAAGCAGAAAATAATTTCTATGGCACTTTTTGAAAGTGCAGAAAGTTCTTGTAGTCTTCAAGGCCCTCTTGTGGTGAATCACGTTAGCTAATGTTCAGGACTGTGCCAGTCAGTCTCATGACCTCAGGACCCAGCCTCATGATCCAGAGCAGTGACTGGCCTGGGAATGACTTTCTGACTCAATTGAGTCTTTTCCTGGAACTAATATAGTATTGAGGAGAGCAACTGAAGTAGAAAAAGAACTTCTAAGGTAGAATGATGTTAACGTCTACCTTTTCCACCATATCCAACTTCTCTATAATGAGAAAAACTACCAAACCACGGAAAGATGCATGATAGGAAAAAAGAATGAGCACACAAGAGAGGCAATGAGAATGTTGGTAGCAGGAAGAAAATAATGAATGTTAATAGTGGGAAGTAAAAACGAAGAAAGAATTTCTGGAAAAGATGGAAGGAGTCTGGTCAAGTGAACATAAGGGATAGTAACAGATGTTCATATTTGCAAAGCAGGGGAAGAAGTAGCAAATGACAACAGAGCACTCTATCCCCAAATAACTGGTTCATGGCATGTCAGCACCAATGAAAGAAGAAGAAATGGGATATTTAAGAGGAATAGGGTTTCCCACTGGCTTTGAAGGAAGAGATAGAAGAGAGAGGGCTAATTGATCTATACAGGGCTTTGCATCCCAAAAAGAAAGAATACACATTTTTTCCAGTGCACACGGAACATTTTCCAAAATAGACCACGTGATTGGTCACAAAACATACCTCAATAGAATCAGGAAATAGAAATTGTATGGACGCTTCTCAAAAAATTAGAAATTGAGCTCCCATTTGATCCAGCAATACCACTTCTGGGAATATATCCCGGAGATGCAAAAAAGTATAGTAGAAATGACATATGCACTTATATGTTCACTGCAGCATTGTTTACAATAGCCAGAATCTTGAAAAAACCTGAGTGCCCAAGAACAGATGACTGGTTAAAGAAACTTTGGTACATCTACACAATGGAATGCTATGCAGCCGTTAGAAAAGATGAAGTCATGAAATTTGCATATAGGTGGATCAACTTGGAAAGTATCTTGTTAAGTACAATGAGTCAGAAAGAGAGGGACAGACCTAGAAAGATTGCATTCATTTATGGAATATAAAGTAACAGAATGGGAGACTAACACTCAAGAACAGTAGAGATAAGTACCAGGAGATTTACTCCACAGCTTACAAGCCAGCCTCATAAGCTGGGGAAAGGCAGCTCAGATAGAGAAGGGAACACCAAGTAAAGGATGCTAGGAGAGCCCGTTCAAGATGGGAGATGTGGGTTGAAAGTAGACTGTAGACCAAACACGATGACCACTTAATACCTCTCCTGCAAACCACAACACCCAAAAGGAGAGAGAGAATAAAAGGGAATGCCCTACCACAGAGGTGGGGTAGGGTGGAGGGGATGGGGTGGGGGTGGTGGGAGGGATACTGGGACCATTGGTGGTAGAAAATGGGCACTGTTGGAGAGATGGGTACTCAACCAATGTATGACTGAAACACAAGCATGAAAGTTTGTAAGTTTGTAACTGTACCCCACGGTGACTCACTTTTTCATTTTTCATTTCATCATCCTGTTATTTGTCGATTGCCTCGAGCAGGCCCCAGTAACGTCTCTTTCATCCTAGCCCTGAGATTATATTCAAGGCTCTTTAGGAGAATGAGACCCATCATTGTTACTGGTATTTGGCATATTTGGTATGCCACGGGGAGTTTGCCAGACTCTGCCCTGTGGGCAGGCTACATTCAATAGCCTGCAAGTTTGTCCAAAGTAGGAATGAGATAATAAGATGTCATAAAAAGATGTCCTGATAAGATGTCGTGCAGCCGCGAATGCGGCCGCGCAGTTCCGGGAGCTGGATTTTATAGTCTCTGAGTCTTGGCCGTTGATGGGATTACACGGAGCCAGGGGACCAGGTGGTGGGTGTGACCCCCGCCTACTGGAATTTGGAGGATCTGGGTGGAGGATGCTCAACTCCAATCCGAGTAGGCTTGGAGATCTCGGCCCCGGAACCCGCATGAATTTGTCCCTCTGCCAGTACCTTCATGTGTGCGGAGAGTGGTCTCAGCATGGTAGTGGCTGGTCCTGGAGGTCTTCAGCTGCAGGAGCCCTGGTCAGGGCGGGGAGGAAAGCTCAACCCGCTCCCCTCCAAGGGGCCCCGGCGAGGAACAGCCAGGCGCGGGGGCAGGAGACTGCACTGTTCTCGTCCGGGAGCTGGATTTTATAGTCTCTGAGTCTTGGCCGTTGATGGGATTACACGGCACCAGGGGGCCAGGTGGTAGGTGTGATCCCCGCCTACTGGAATTTGGAGGATCTGGGTAGACTCACTAATTAGTGGGTGACTCACTAATAAAAATTTTTAAAAAAAAAAAAGAGGCATAGGGTTTCCAAGAAGGAAAATTTGAGTCCCAAAGTAAATTTCTTTTTGTCCTAGGATCTTTATCTTCATTAAAAAAACAAAAAATCAAAATATGCCCTTAACTTTCCAAGGCATTCACCTAAAAAATAGTGATATTGTAACATTTGACACTGTACATAAATAAATGCAGTCTATAAATAACTATGACACCAATGCAGTTCCACTTGTGTGTGGGGGGGTGCGCATGAGAGAGAAAGAGAGGAATAGAGATTCTCTCTTCCACCATGAAAGAATTTCTCTTCCTTTATCTCTCATACACACACACACACACACACACACACACAAATGCTTACATGCTCATTCAGACACATACAAAAATGGATTTCCCCTCCATGGAATAATACACTAATATTCAAGATCATCAACTTTGCCTGTTTCCATGGTTACTGGCAGCATTAAATCTTGCTGCTAAAATTTCAAGACCAGATGACATGAAATATTTATATGCAATCTCATTGTATAAGAAGAAAGAGCTTTCCTTTCATATAAAAAATATGAGTGTGACTCAGATGAGATGGGTGTTTATATCTCATTGTTGTTAGATAAATGCAGCAAGTCTTTCTGTCCCTCCTTTCTCCACCAGAGCATGTTACTTCGGAAGAGAGCGGAAAGAGGAAAGCAAACAAGTCTCAGCCTCCATGGGAAGTCCCTGACCTGATTTGTGTTGGGGTAATTCCAAACAGCTTTAGAGGCTCATGTCTCTTAACCTCCCAAATTGAGTGGAGGGATTACGTTGAACTTCTTCTGCACCTGCTGTTCCCTGTGATTGGCTGTTTGCTGAATGTTCACCAGAATAAATGTCAGAGCTTGCCAGCAATTTGGAGACTACAGATGGGGTCAGAATCCTCCATTTTGTATGAGATATTTAAGAGTGGGAATAATGAATGTTTCAAAAGGAGAGGGTTATGGTCAATGGAGATGGTTTCACTTCTTTCACCTCTCCCACCTCCAACCCTCCAAGATCTCACACAAAATACACACACTAAAAGCCCTGAGCTAGGTTCAGGTTAGGGCTCATTGATATCCCCTCACCTATGGGTATTTTTACAGATATTTGTAAAGTTGTGATCATCATCCCTCCAGAGACCCAGTCAGGTCTCTGCAGTTTCACACCTGACAATGATTATGAACTCAGCTCTGTATCAAATCTGTTGCAAAGGGCTGGAGCAATAGCACAGCAGGTGGGGCATTTGCCTTGCATGCGGCCGACCTGGGTTTGATTCCCAGCATCCCATATGGTCCCCCAAGTACCACCAGTAGTAATTCCTGAGTACATGAGTCAGGAGTAACCCATGTGCAACGCCAGGTGTGACCCAAAAAGCAAAAAAAAAAAAAAATTCTGCAAATCACTACACAGTATACAAAGTATCTAGAAGGGTCTCAATAAAACTCAAAAGAATACTTCTGTCTCTTGACTTTCAAATCTCATATTTAGAGCCAGGAGAAATAACATTATTTGTTAACTAGTTTCAGGACCACAGGGATATTACAGCAGGTAAGGTGCTTGCCTCGCACACAATCTGGGTTTGATTCCTGGCATTCCGTATGGTTCCATGAGTACTGGCGGATATAATTCCTAAGTGTAGAGCAAGGAGTAAACTCTAAATTTTTCCAGGTGTGGTCCCAAAATAAAACAAAAAAAGGTAAATAGTTTCATGATTATTTCTTTAATTGATTTTTTAATAAGTTTTCCAGGAAAAATAGAGGTTTTAAATGAGAATCTACTCTTCAAAATAGTCCTGAATTCCTTGAGGAAAGAAAAGAATTTGGAGACAAGTAATTAATGAGTTATTTAAGGGATGCTCCCAAAGTTTGTGGGATGGGGGGAAAGATGGACAGTGGATGGATCAAAGTCCTTCAATAAAGATTGAAACTGTCCTCCCGTTGTTCATCAATTTGCTTGAGCAGGCCCAGTAACGTCTCCATTTTCAGACTTGTTGTTACTGTGTTTGGCATATTGAATACATCATGGGTAGCTTGCCAGGTTTTGCTGTGCGGGCGAGATACTCTCGGTAGCTTGCCGGACTCTCCGAGAGGGGTGGAGGAATTGAACCTGTCTCAGCTGGGCTGGCTGTGAGCAAGGCAAATGCCCAATCGCTGTGCTATCGCTCCAGCTATGACGAAAAAAATTCTTAGCTATGATGAAAGATTGAAAAAATAAGGAAATAAAACAGATGAGTAGATAATGACTGAGGTCTAATCAAGGCTATCCTGAAGGAAATGGTCAGGCTTTTTGGAGGACATGGAAAAGATGTAGGAGGTTTGATCGAGATTTCTGGGTCCAAGGAAAGACTCAGAGGGAGCCATTCTCCCATTGCTCCTCTAACCCCGCCCACCTTAGCACACTGCACAGGAAGTCCCTCTGGACCACATCACAGGACTTCTCTACCTCCCTCAGATGCTGACTTACACACATCATTTCTATCTCCTTGTGCTATGTCCCCTATTACAATGACAAAAGAGAAAAAGAGAAGACAAATGAGAAAATTATCATTTTCACTGCCTTAACAAGACAGGTATGTTAGTATTCTGTGTGCCTAAGAAGGAAGTTAGTTTGCAGTTCAGTGACAAAGCCCTTCATGATGAACTTACGCATGGCCCCTATGCCGGGCCTGCAGCCTTTAGAGAGAAGTCAGCCTGTAGGCCCTGATGGCTCTGCCTGGCCAGCCTTCACCACAGGAGCCTTCAGCCTGCTTCAGGTGACAGGTGACACAGACCCTCAGCCCTTCCAGTTAGCGGATTCTCCCAGGTCCATGCCTTTGTTGTCAAAATTACATCCCATGGTTTACAGGACAACTGTTCTTCACAACATTCCCAGGCTCTCTCTCCAAGGTGCTACTGTCTTCAGGCACAGCTGGGCTTCTCTGAAGCTGTTCATTCGGTTGGCCAAATTGGTTGCCATGATAAACAAGGCAAGAGGGCCTGATTAAAGAGTTTCCTCTTTGGGGGGCCAATTGGCTGTCTTCCTTTTATTAAAATGTTTGCCAGCTGTTTTCCATTCTGATCTCAGCCTGGCTTGAATCTTTAGGAAAATCAGACTCACTTAACTCACTGAGTAATTATTTCTCTTTATTAAAACCTATTTTCCTCTTTGTGATCACTTGATCACTTGACATCCTGTTACTCATCGATTTGCTTGTGCAGGTGCCAGTAACATCTCCATTCATCCCTGTCATGTGCTAGTGTAGCTCAATGGCATCAGCTCGCTCCAGGAACACAAAGAGCCTCAAACCATTCTTTCAGGGTCTTGAAGAAGTCTGACCATCTCATCACTGGACGGCTACATGCAAAAAAATGGGCTCAGAACTCTGCCTAACACTGTGTACAAAAGTAAGATCAAAATGGATTAAAGACCTCAACATCAGACCAGAAACCATAAGGTACATTGAAGACAAAGTTGGCAAAACCCTCCATGACATTGAAGCTAATGGTATCTCCAAAAATGCCACGCCACTGTCTGAGCAAGTGAAAACAGAGATAGATAAATGGGACTATCTTAAACTAAGAAGCTTCTGCACCTCCAAAGAAACAGTGACCAAAATACAAAGACAGTCTACAGAATGGGAAAGGATATTCGCCGAATACACATCTGACAAGGGGTTGATATCCAGGATATACAAAATACTGGTTAAACTCCACAAGATGAAAACATCCAACCCCATCCAAAAATGGGGCAATGAAATGAACAGAAACTTTCTCAAAGAAGAAATCCGAATGGCAAAAAAGCACATGAGAAAATGCTCTACATCATTAATCATCAGGGAGATGCAGATCAAAACCACAATGAGATACCATCTCACACCTCAGAGACTGGCCCACATTCAAAAGAACAAAAGCAACCGATGCTGGCGCGGATGTGGCGAGAAAGGGACACTCCTTCACTGTTGGTGGGAATGTCGACTGGTTCAGCCCTTCTGGAAAACAGTATGGACGATTCTCAAAAAATTAGAAATTGAGCTCCCATTTGACCCAGCAATACCACTCCTGGGAATGTATCCCAGAGAGGCAAAAATGTATAGTCGAAGTGACATCTGCACTTGTTTGTTCATTGCAGCACTCTTTACAATAGCCAGAAACTGGAAGAAACCTGAATGCCCAAGAACAGATGACTGGTTAAAGAAACTTTGGTACATCTACACAATGGAGTACTATGTAGCTCTTAGAAAAGATAAAGTCATGAAATTTACATACAAGTGGTACAACATAGAAAGTATCATGCTAAGCGAAATGAGTCAGAAAGAGAGGGATAGACATAGAAAGATTGCATTCATCTGGGGGATATAAAGTAACAAAATATGAGATTAATACCCAAGAATAGCTAAGATCAGCACCAGGAGGATTACTCCATAGCTTAGTGGCCAGTTGGGCATTCTAGAGGAAAGGGCAGCTCAGATAGAGAAGGGAACACCAAATAAAGGGTGTTTGGAGGATCCTCCCAGGAGGGGAGATGCATGTCGAAAGTGGACTATGGTCTGAACATGTTTGCCACTCAATGCCTCTTTTGCAGACCACAACACCCAAAAGGAGAGAGAGAACACAGGGGATTGCCCTGCCACAGAGGCGGGGGAGATGGGGGGATGGGGGTGGGGGGGATATTATCCATGGTGGTGGAAAATGGGCACTGGTGGAGGGATGGGTATCTGATCATTGTATAATCAAACCCAAGCACAAAAAAACTGTAAATCTACAACTGTACCTCATGGTGTTTCACTAATAAAAAAAAATTAAAAAAAAAAAAGAAGTCTGACCATCTCATAGGTGGGCGGCCACGCATTCCTCTTTGTGATCAATAGAAAATTCTCCATTGTAGTATACCATCCTAGTCACTTCCATTCATCTCTGCTCCCATTTTGGTATTCTGATGATCGTACCAGCTGAAAGAGTAATTAGACCTCCATCCTTGGAGTTTGACTCCTACAGGCTCTGTCTGCACCACTGAGTCTTCTTCTTCTTCCTTTTTTTTTTTTTTAAAGAATCTCCCTCCCGCTTGTGAAGGTCACCATCTAGAACAGTGAGCTGTAATAGCACTCAAACACAAAACACTTGGTTGTGAAATCAGTAAGGGTGACAATACTTGGAGCCTCTCAAACACCAAAGAGCTTGTTATTACACTAAGCTCCTCTTTGCTGCTCATTCCTCAGACGTCTCAAATGTCTCCCAGTGGTATTGCCTGAGATCCATCCACAGGAAGATTACAACCTTCCTGACTTTATTGTTCTCACCTTCTGCCTCAACACACCAGCTTCTAAGATGCTGACTTGAGGAAGAGCTGGAAGCAAGATAACCATAGATGGCTCAAAGTATGGGAGCACATACTTGGAATGCAAGAGCCTCAGGTTTGATCTGCAACATTCACAATTCCCCAAGCACTACTGCACAATGGTCAAAAAAAAAAAGGTAGCTCTTAGAGGTAAATTTCACATATTAAATGCTTTGAAAAGAAGAAAAGGAAGATATTCATGATCTTAAAATTTTCTATGTCCAATTGCTTTCATACCAGTTTGGAAAAGGACAAATCCAACTATCTATATTATTTCTGCATGCCCTGAATCAACCTGAAGAAAAGAAAGTCAACAGAGACTGAGACACTTATAAAGAGATGAAATTTTGTTCACAATGTCATTAGTTCATTAACTGACTACTCTGTATCTGGCAAGATGCCAGATGCTGTCATCTGAACCTCCATCCAATTTAAATTTATCTTTCCAATGATAAGATTAGAATTTGTGCTGACCAGGAAGCACTTGTAAGACCATTAAAGACAAGTATCAACTTGACAGATAGGCACGGTCACGGTCACGGTCCTCCCATTGTTCATCGATTTGCTCGAGCGGGCCCAGTAACGTCTCCATTGGAGACTTTGTTGTTACTGTGTTTGGCATATCGAATACGTCACGGGTAGCTTTGCCGTGCGGGCGAGACACTCTCAGTAGCTTGCCGGGCTCTCCGAGAGGTGCGGAGGAATTGAACTCGGGTCAGCCATGTTGGCCACTTGCAAGACAGGTAGGCACAGGAAAAGTTTTCTGAAGAAGATTCTTGCAGTTCTGGATCTAGTCACCTCTTCCCCACCCACCTGTGGAAAGAGGATCAGAAAGCTAGTTATAAACAGTGACATCAATGCCCAAATCTAAGTCACTAAGAAAGAGGTTAGGACCCAATAAGGCCGGTCTTCATTCCTAGGAAACAAAAGGAAAAAGTTGTTTTGGTTAAGGATCTGATTTGTTTCTCTTCTGCTGGAAATAGGAAATTTTGGAAGACTACTGTCTCTTGAAGAATTCACAAGCAACTATTTCCTGGAACACAAACTCCACAGACATCTTCCTCTGAAGCCAGCAGCCACATTCTGACACCGTACATCTGCTGGGAATGAGGTGAGTTGTCAAAATGAAGTTATCCACATAGTTTGGTGATAAGCATCCAAAGTCTTTTTTTTTTAAGTAAAATCAGATTTTATTTGGAGATTTTTAGTAAGGGGAAGGAGGAAGAGAAAGGCGGAAGTAATGCATTCAAGAGAAAACACAGGCTTCTCCAAAGGCAAAGAGAACTCCAATACATGTCTCAAGAGGGGAGATGCAGAGGACACATGTGCTCAGGCACCACATGAGCTCAGCCATGTGGGCACAAACAGCACATGGGCTTGGGGCAGCATATGCGTGCCTTAAAGTCTTAAAAAACATTTCTTTTCATGTATCCTTAATTACTTCCTGAAAATAAAAGCCTAGAAATGGAGCTTAGCTGCAAAAATGAAAGGATGACAACAACCTAACTTCTCAGCAGGGACTTCTGACGATTCGAAGCCAAACCCAGGCTCTGGGTGCCCAGAGAAACACTGCTGCATAGAGAGAAAAGCTCCACTTGGGTCTAAAGTACAAGGGAGACTAAAGTAACACTTTGGTCTAACACCCTCTCTCTGTTTCAGGGAATAATTATACACAGAAAGAGGGGGGCAGAGGGAAGGAGGGAGAGACAGAGAGAGGGAGTGAGGGAGGGAGGGAGGTTAGGAGGAGGGGGTGATGGGAGGAAAATTGGGCACACTAATGGGGGGAAATGTGCACCGGTGGAGGGATAGATGCTGGAATATTGTATGACTAAAATCCATATCTAATGGTGATTCAATTTTTTAAAAATGTAACTTTCTAGATTTTTTTGTTGTTGTTTTGAAAATAAAAGGTAAGGAGGAAATGTATGTGTGCAGGGGTAGTATTAGCTAGCATTGACCAGGTGAGGAGAGACCAAGCTAAGACCCCATATTCAAGATGCTTGGCACACTGCTAAGACAATGAATAGTACCCAGAATGCTCTGTGTACCCGTCACTCAATTCTGCCATTCAGTTCCTAGAACTGGCCCAGTCATACTTCTCTCAGGAACAGATTAAAATATTTTATATACTTTCTCATGATTGGCTCAAAAACATTTTATATACAACTCACTTCCTTCCCAGAATTGGCTACACACCTGCTGCTCACCCACTTTCTGAAACTGGTTCATCTGTAGAAAATAGAAACTTCCTGCCTAAGCCGTCCAGACACACAATAAAAAAACTCACTGAAACTGTGCTGAGATCTCGCTAGAGGCCTCCATTGTGCCAGTTTGACTAGCAGTTCTCTTTTCGTAATAAACATATTCTGCTTTTGCTAAATTATCCTGCTTCCTGGGTTCAGGTTCTGCTCTCTTCAGGCTTATTGTTCCTCCTTGCAGAGCACAGTGCGAGAGTTATGATCTTTGTCTAACTCATTGTATCAGTGTCAGGATTCCTGGTCGACTCAGAGCCACAGTGTCCACACTCATCTAACAGGATCCATCGCAGTGGTGTGTCTGGTAAGAAGCCTGCCACAGGTAAAGCAGTATGAATCAGACTGATCCCTTGTTAAATATTTTCAGCTGCTTCTATAATCACAAAGTATATCAAATCAAACCCCTAAATATTGAGTGTTTCTCTCCCCTAAGGAATGAGAATGTATACTTTCATCTTCTGACAACATTTTCTTTTTTTCTTAAACAGCACATGTTAACTGGGTTTTATAAAGTTCATTTCAAAAAGATAAAATGAGCTTTCCAGAGTAAACTCTCTTTAAAAAGTACTGCTCACCTCAAAATGGGCCACAATTGGTTGCCTGGCAACCAGGAGAGAGATCACATTTGTTTTGTCCAACTTACTGCCAGTCCCTTATTCAAGGGTCAAAGTTCACCTGGAGTTAACTGGACTCCTTGGGCTATTGCGAGGTCTTTAGAAAGGAGCAGCACCCTCTGGGAGTGTAGGCATTTGTGATCATGCTGTGCCCACCCCTGCCAGGACTACAGCAGAGCCCTTCATTCTGTTCTCTCCCTTCATCACAGAACCAATTCCCAAAGTGTTAAAGCCTCCCCCACCAAACTCAGACCATTCACCAGGAGAATCCCCATCCTCTCCCCCAACACACACACCCCAGGACCCATCAGACAGTGCTCTGTCCCTGGACCATGGTGAGAGAGAGAGGGTGTGTTGGTCTTGCTCCCAGGAGGATGTGGGACTTCTTCCTCCCCAAGTCCTTTTCCCCACCCCAAGAAAGACATTGGCACCTCCATCCTTCTCCTTTGCTTGTGAATCACTCCTTCATCTTTTCCCAAAGACAAACTTAAAAGAAAATTGTTTCAAAATTAGCCCGTTGTACACTACCACTGCTGAACTTCTGAACAGAAAATCCATCATCACAACACTCATTATTTACCAGTATATTTCTTTTAGGTTTTCCTTTTGCTGTCCCATATCCCTGCCCCTGATGTCTCACTCCCCAACTCACAGGTAATCTATAGCTTTTATTAGGTTCCCATTCCCCCCCCCCAAAAAAAAATGTATGGTTATATACAATTTTGTGAATTAGGTAAGATTCGGAATCATTTTCTTTTAAAGATGAACAAAATAATTTAAAATCTTTAGATTTAAAAAGAAAAATGGAGTAAAGAAACTGTTGTTTTGGGAAGCACCACCTGCCAGTGTTCAGGTGCTACTCTCAGACCTATACTTAGGGTTACTCTTGGCACTATTTTGGGGAACTTGCTGTGCCACAGACATCAAAGCTAGACCTCCTGCATGCAAAATATGCACTTATGCCTTTGAGGTAACTCTCTGGCCCAAGAAACCTTAATTAAGTTTCTGACGCCAGTTTCAGAATCAAGGGCAACAAAATGGGAGGGGGAGAGAGAGAGAGAGAGAGAGAGAGAGAAAGAGAGAGAGAGAGAAGAAAAGTGCTTGCCATAGGGAAGGCTGGGGGGGTGGGGGTTGGAGGATGGGGAGAGATGGGAGGGAAATTGGGGACACTGGTGGTGGGAAATATACACTGGTGGAGGAATGGGTATGGGAACATGTATAACTGAAGCCCAATCATAAACAGCTTTGTAAGTGTCTATCTCACAGTGATACAATAAAAAAATTTTTATTTTAAAAACTAAAAAATGTAATTAGATCAAGGACAATTATAATTCACTTCAGAATGACCAGATCACTCAAGTGAATGGCTGTGCTACTGGCTTCATGAGTAGGGAATCAGGACAGATATCCACATAGATATGGGAGCTGGACTCTATGCCAACGAAATCTGAAGTTTTTGTGGAGCATGTCACTGCTGGCTAAGGTATCTCTAAACTCCATTCTTATCTTGTTTATGTTCCTTTCCCTGGCTCTGAGCTCCGTAAAAGCAAATCTCTGGTTTTTCCATCTCTGACCCAAAGGTCTGGCTCAAAATGATGAGTCATCTACAGTCCATGTGAGGTTCTCAATCCTCAGTGTCCCTGAGACGACTCCTAGTATCATCATTAACAGCTCAGTCTCTAAAACCTCATGGGAAGGGGGGCGTTTCGGTCCGCCCTTCACGCCCTACCGAGGCCACCAGTTGCCCCCCACTAGCGGCTCTCCAGCACGGCCACGTCTCCAGTGCACAGAAACCAATTTCTTAGCTATCTGACTTTCAGTAGAAATACTTCCAGGTTCAATAAGTAAAATAGCAGAAATCCAAAACCAACATTTAATTCTTGAACCCAGCTGTAGAAAGCAAATCACTTCACAATGCTTTTTCAGCATGTCTGATTTGGGGGGGGGGGGGGGTAAACTCTAAATAATAGTGGTGAATCTTTTATTGAAACAATGAATCTAATCAAAGCAGATAGAGTGTTAACTAGAATTCATCTGCCCCACAGGGACTGGGAGGGGTGGGGGTTGGGGTTTTATTGGGGTTCCTCATGGTAAAAAATAAGTTTTGGTAAAGGGAAATGTGTTTGATATTTGCATGACTGAGACCTAAACCTGAAAGCTTTGTAACCTTTCCCACGGTGATTCAATAAAGAAATAAAAAAAAAAATTTAAAAAAAAAAAAACAGCTCAGTCTCTCCACAACATTTGCATCTGTTGCACGTTGCCACAACATGACATGCTGGCAGCCCTTAGATGAGCTTGTGTCTCTTCCCACCTCTATCGTTTAGGTATCTCAGAAGCAATACAAGCCCTTCTCTCCCACTCAGATTTGCAGCTCAGGGGGCCACACGGTGTCCTCTGTTCATTTTTTTCTGTTACTTCTGCTCCTCTCACTCAGGCCAACACTGCGACTTAGATGGTGTTCCTCTCATTCCACTAGTGCAATCTCTTGACTATCGCACTCCATCTTGTAGAATGCTATGTGCTGCTATATTTTGTTAAACAAGAGTCCTTCTGACCAAAGTTTGTATGTGGGAGGGCAGGGAGTCTGTATGGGCGTGGAACTTTCTGTTAATTCTCTTTCATCTTCAATTCTTTCAGAAGCTTCATTCTTGCCCACGAGGACTTTCCTCTTATCCATAGACATCAAAAGCTAGTTAGAACGTTCTGCTCTGTGCTGCTGAATGTTAATATTTTTAAATGCTTTAATTCTTATTTGTTATTCCTGTAAATAAATGCCTATACTGCCTGCCTGTATTAACTATCTGCAAAGCTCTGACTTGCTTACCCCAGACACCAACTAACTGCCTGCCTTACCCCATGCTTAAAATATACTGCATTCTTTGCTTTGTTATCTAAACCACTCGGCATGATGAAAAGCACACAACTAGAATATTTTTTCCTCCCAAGTTGCTATAAATTTGTGAATCATGGTGACTACAGTTTAATCAATTATTCAGATGAACAAAAGAAACGTGACCATTTTGAATGAATAAACAGACTTTACAGAAAGGCAGAAAAAAGTGGCTAGGTTTCAGGGCACCTCATCCTATTCACAGGACAGTAAACCTTGTACTTCAGCAGAGAATACAAGTAGTCTGCATTGTAATTAATCAGAAGGCTGAAAGCAAATCCTTTGTGGAGCAGGAGAGAACTTTCTGCGGGATGCTGGCCTCCATCTCTACTATGAGCAAACCTCACAGTGATGCCAATATGGGATGCTATGTGAACTTGTACGTTCCTGGGACTGAGGAGAAAGCTCATTGGATGAGCTTGCTTTGCACACAGTTAACCTGGAATCAATTCCTGTCACCTCAGATGTTCCCTGACTCCTACCAGGAGTGATCTTTGAGTACAAATCCAAGAGTAATCCCTGAGCACCACAGGATGGGGTCCCCCAAACAAACAAAACCCCAGGCTTCAGAAGAGACTTTCCAGTAGGCAAATCTAAATGCATGTAATTGTCCCTCATGTGAGGTAACCAAGCTAAAGACTGACTTTTCCTTCACAAAAACTTGATATGTCTCACCAGAGTCCATGTTTCATCTTTATGCTAGTCATGGTGCTTTTAAAAGCTTTTCCACTAGGGAAAAGAAGTGTTAACGTGCACCACAAGTCAACACAAGCCCAAGAAATTATATTTTTCCAAATGTCTGCTTTCAAAATGTTAACACTGAGGGAAATGTTAAGCCAGGTTCTCTAATTAGAACAAACGCCTGTGTGTGATGCAAGGAAGATGGATTGTGGGTACCAAGAGACCCAGAAAGCAAAGGCAAGATGGTGTGTGACAGGGTGCAGGTAAGCAATGGGCAGGCCAGTCCACATCTCTTTTAGTTCTCTGAGTATTTAATCAACTGTAAAATCTGTTGCCTGCTTGCTGTCTCCACTCCCACTGGCCTCTCTGTTATCACAAAAATAATAATGACAAATTGGGAAAGGCACAAAGGACAGGCAAATGTGAAACCAAGTGTTGAAGATGGCAACAGGAGGTGACAGCCAGCAGCCCTCAGATGCCAGAACAAGCCAGGGGTGGCCTTGGGGGCCTCCTCCCCCAGGAAGCAAAGTCAGCTAGAAAAGGGGGATTAGACAGAATGGCTGGAGGGTTCTGACAAAGAATCAAACCCCAAGAGGAATCAACGATAAGAATCAGCCTTGCCTTATTTCTGCTAGGGAAAAAACAAAGGCAACCCTCAGATTCACAGTTAAGGGATTTTAGATATTTTTTTTAAAAAAAGCTGCCTTCCACAATCTTATTTATCAAGCTCACTTAAGCAGCCAGACCCAACATTCTCGAGCTCTCCACCAGTCTTCTGATTTGGGGGCTTTTGATTCTTTTTAAGCATCCACATTACAGAATCCTCTTTATTTTATTTTTTGTTTTGTTTTTTTATTTATTTATTTTACCTTTTGGGTCACACCTGGCAATTCACAGGGGTTACTCCTGGCTTTGCACTCAGAAATTACTTCTGGTGGTGCTCAGGGGACCACATGAGATGCTGCGAATCAAACCCGGGTCTGCCACGTGAAAGGCAAACATCCTACTCACTGTACTATCGCTCCAGCCCCATTCCTCTTTATTTTTGAGCTTGTAGGTTAAGACTGAAACTATGCACTTTTTATTATGAGCTTATAGGTTAAGGCAGAAACTATGCACAAAATGAAACCCCATGGTGAAAAAAGATAGGTTTACTGGGGAGCCAGAGACATTTGCCTTGTACACAGCCTACCCAGGTTCAATCCCTGTCGCCTCATATGGTTTCCCCAAACCTGTCAGAAGTGATCCCTGAGCACCTGAGCACCCTCTTCATCCCTCCCTCCCCACTGCCAGATGTGTCTTACCAACCCCCCCCCCTTCCTGCACTCCCTTCACCTGAAAAAATAGCCTTACAATATACCTGGAACTCCCTAGAGCTTCTTAGGTCCTGATTGTTTCATCTGTGTTCTTGTGAATTTTTCACTCCCAGAATTTGCTCACAAAATGAGCTCACCTTGTACTGTTTCAGAGGCTGCCCTGCATGCCAGTGGTTCTTCCCATCACATTAGATACCTCACTGTGAATCAATAGGTAGTTTAAACCACAATACTCAGTAGGTAGTTCAAAAAACTCTATTTTATATTTTAACATTGATTCATTCTTTCCTTTATTTAACAAGTATTTATTAAGCATCTGTTAGTAATAGGCACAGATCTAGGCACTGGGATTTCTTCCATGAAGAAGGAAGAAATAGTTCATGCCTTCTTGGAACTCACCATCCAGAGGGGGTGATCAGGCCAGAGAGATAGTACATCAGGAATGGCACTTTCCTTGCTCTTGACCATCCTGGGTTTGAGGTCCGACACCACAGTGGTCCTCGTAGCCCTCCCAGGAGTAATCCCTGAGCACCAAGTCAAGAGTAAGACCTGAGCACAGCCAATTATTGGACAAAATACCACGAGAGTGATGATGATGACGATGATGATGATGATGACAACTACTGCTATGACCACTACTACTAATGATAATAATGTATTAGATCTAAATGTTATATAAAATGTATTTTATTACAGTATTTGATATTAAATAATATGAAGGCATTGAGTTATGAGGGAACTGCAATATGCACAGAAGCTAAGGTGAGGCAATTATAATTAAAGAACAACATAATTAAATGAATGCCCTTTTCCCCCTACCCCAACCCCCTCTAGAGTGAGCACTCATTCCTGAACATTCCGAGAAAATTGCAGTGTGGGCACCAGGCCTTGAAGTTTACCAGAAAACTGGGGAGAGGGTCATCCTCAAAAACAAAGGGGAGCTAAATCCTGGCTTTCTCTTTCCTGTCTCCCCACCCAGTCACACAATTCATTTCTCATAATTAATCCATTTGACAAGTGAGAAAACTATTTTTCAAAGTAAACAAAATAAATCAAATGGTTCTAACTTCTCTCACTAATGTTCTCCATCAATCATGGATGACTCAAGCTCTTTATATGGAAAGATTGGGGGAGCCGACTGGGCAAAAGCTTTATACATAACTATTCTCCCAAGTCTGTAACATTAAGGTATTAAATTGATTTGTCATTAGAAAGAGAGTTGCAAGTACTTGTATACCTGAGGGAGGTGGGGGGGGAATTCAATGTTAAACTACAAAATTGGGGGAGGGGTTAGATTGTACAAGGGGGAAATTTCCTTATTGATTCAGGGGCAAATGCTGACTTTTGCTTCTGGGGGAGGAGCCCCCCAAGGCCAACCCTTCACTTACTACAGCATAGGGCAGGGTGACAACATGGATGAGGTATGCATGGTGGGAGCAATATTTTAGCATACACCAAAATGGCTGGGGTCTATACTAACTTTTCACAGTATCTTGAAAACATAAACTGATGTTTTGCTTCAAACTTAAAATACATAAAGGGAAAGAGTCAATTTTAAAAAGAGATAGCAAGTGAAACAGAAAGAAACAAAATAGTCAGACCCTTCCAAATCAGAAATCCAGCATTTGTGTCCATGTAATCCATTCACAAAGTTTTTCCAAGAAAATTAAAATAAAGGTAGTCCTACTAGGTAGGATATAACTTTATTAGATAAACAAAAAGCAGATATCAGCAGGGAGATGGAGAAAGAGCAACCCTCAAACATTGCTAGTAGAAATGGAAAATGATCCAACTAATTTGTAGAACATTTAGTATTTTTCAGAAATTTAAACATAGACATGTCATTATTTTTCCTGATAGATATAACTCCATGAGAACTGAAAATGTTTATATAAAAACTTGTACATAAGCAACATAAGTACTTACAGCAGCATTATTCATAGTAGTTCAGAAGTGGAAACATCCCAAATAGCCACTCACTGGTAAATAGATCAATAAAACCAGATATCTCAATGCACTGAATATTAGTCAGCAATAAAAAGAAACACATAAGCAGCAATAGTCTACTGATACGTATTTTTAATACAGATGACCCTTGAAAACATGCTAAGTGAAAGAAAGCAAACGCAAAAGACGGCATCTTGTATGGTTCTATTTATGTGACATTCTCACACATAAAATGCCAATTAGTCATCAACGGGACAGGGAAGAAGAGAGGAAGAGTGACTGACAAGGAGCTGAGGTGTCTTTGGGGGATGGTGAGCATATTCTGAAATAATGCTGATAGCTTCACAACTTTGTGGATATACTAAAAACCACTGGATAGTATGTTTTAAAATATATATAGCATATAGCACTTTCCTCTTGTTGTTTATCTATTTGCCCAAGCGGGCACCAGTAACATCTCCATTGTAAGACTTGTTGTTACTGTTTTTGGCATATCGAATATGCCACGGGGAGCTTGCCCTGCTCTGCCATTCTGGCAGGATATTCTCGGTAGCTTGCCAGGCTCTCTGAGAGGGTGCTTTAAAATAGGGGGGAAATAAATTTAATGATGTGTGAATTACATCTCAACAAAAATTATATATCAATATAAAGAGAATACCTAGAGCAGGAGTGGTTAACCTAGTTGATGAATTTATTTTCTAATCATTAAATATAAACAATACAATCATCAAAATGATACATCTACTTTTAAGAAAGCAAACCCAGTTTAGGACAACCTTGAAGTAGATAGTCTAAAGTTAACTTATGAACTTGAAAATGATTTTAAAATATTACTTTGGAACATTTTGTAATACCAACATTTTATAAATCTTATCTGGATTCCCAAAACTATCCAAATTAGATAACTTATGGGCTTGATCACATTCTCTCAAAATTCATATCTGGAAATTTTAACCCCCCCTAAATGTCAGAACGTAACTGAATTTGGAATCACGGACTTTGCAAAGAAGTAGTTACTATAAATGAGATGAAATGGGTGAACCCTAATCCAACGTAATTGGTGTCTTCATAAGAACAAGGGAGATTAGGAAACATTAAGTGGAGAAGAAAGACTGTATGAAGATAGATGAGAGAAATATCTGCAAGTCAAGAAGAGAAAACCACAGGAGAAACCAATTTGCCAACACTATGATTTTACACTTCCTGTCTCCAGAAATGTGAGAAAATAATTTTTTTTATATTGGGTCACACCCAGTGATGCACTGGGGTTACTCCTGGCTCTGCACTCAGGAATCACTCCTGGTAGTGCTAGGGGGACCATTTGGGGTGTTGGGGAACTAACCTGATAGGCAGCATGCAAAGCAAGTGACTTTCAGGCTATACTGTCTCTCCAGCCCCCAAATATTCCTTTTCAAAACTACCCATTCTGTGTTACTTTGTTGTGACAACCCACGCAAACTGATGTAGGTGGTGTCCATATATAGCACGGTAGCACTATCCTCCGGCTGTTCATCGATTTGCTCGAACAGGCACCAGTAATGCCTCCATTGTGAGACTTGTTGTTACTGTTTTTGACATATCGAATACACCACGAGGAGCTTGCCATGCTCTGCCGTGTGGGCGGGATACTCTCGATAGCTTGTCAGGCTCTCCGACAGAGACAGAGGAATCGAACCCTGGTTGGCCGCATGCAAAGCAAACGCCCTACCCACTGTGCTATCTCTTCAGCTGGTGTCCATATATAAAAAACATTATTTGTCAATCTATTATTATCAGAGGATGAAGTATATGTTAATGAACTAGGAATTTATTTTTTATATTTTAAAGATGCATTTCTCTAAATCTTATATGGATTATTTATATTTTTATTTATATATTTATTTATTTATTTTGGGTCACACCTGGCGAGGCTCAGGGGTTACTCCTGGCTCTGCACTCAGGAATTACTCCTGGCGGTGCTCAGGGGACCATATGGGATGCTGGGAATCGAACCCGGGTCAACCACGTGCAAGACAAATGCCCTACCTGCTGTGCTATCTCTCCAGCCCCAGATTATTTAATTCAAAGGGATTGTCCCCCACCCCATACAAGAAAAAAACTAAAATTATTTATAAAATAAAAAATTTCAGAGCATCCTGCAAATTCTTCTAATGCCTAGATGTTAGAAAGCTGAAAATGTTGAGAAGTTAGCAGTCCAGAATTCCACAAATGTAACATGATGGACATATCATATTTCTGCACAGAAATTTGGAGAAAGCAAATTTTGTGGAATTCCAATCATTCTAATATTGTTTAGAGGATCATCTACCTCTGAGATATATTTAAAGTCAAGAAGTACAAAATCAGTAGCCTAATGAATCAAGCACAGAATTCTTATTTACCATTTAAAATTCTAGAGAATAATCTCTTTGGGGACAGGGATAGAGGATGGGTTAAAAAAAAAAAGTAAACACATCTACTGGATACTTATTTTTAAAATCTTTCCACTATAGCACTTACCACAGGATCAGACAAAAAGTAGCCAGAACATATTTCCAGATTGATTTATTGATGGCAGACATCAGTCAAAATGACAGCTGTTGTCCACATCATAATATGAATGTCATTGAACACACAGCTACAAGTAATTAATCTTATAAAAGTCAGAAGAATTTAAAATACCTCAAGTTGTTTTTAAACTTTGTTACTCTGATAGGCAGAAAATTTTACATTGTCCTATAATTTGTCTATCAGAGCATGATTAATGTGTACCAAAGGATAAAAACCACCCAAATTTCTAGTAAGAGGGATGGAGATGCAAGAGCCCTGGGTTTGATCTCCAGCAATGCATGATTCCACAAGTACCAAGTACCACGGGAAGCAAACCAGAACAATGAACCCAAGAGTAGCTCCAGAGCACTGCAGGGTATGACCCCCAAACTAAAACCAACAACAAAAAAAATGTCCATCAACAAATGAGTGGAAAAATCAAGCATGGTATAGACATACAATGGAACACTAGTCAGCCATAAAAAGAAACAAAGTATCAATGCACACTACAACTTGGATGAACACCATGCTTAATAGGAGGATTCCACTTGATCCAAAACAGACAAATCCAGAAACAGGAGGCAGATAGAAAAAAAAGAAGTAGGAGGTGATTCTTTTTTAAGGTGTAAAAGTTGGGGCTGGAGAGATAGTACGGTGCTGGTAGGGTACCTTGCTCTCCTCTCCTCCCCTCCCCTCTTGTACATGGATGACCTGAATTTGATGCCTAGCACCCCATATGGTCCCACATGTCAAGTTGGAGAGCGCTGAGCACAGCAGGGTGTGGCTCAAACACACTGTAGCACTGTAGCACTGTCCTCCCGTTGTTCATCAACTTGCTCGAGCGTGCACCAGTAACGCCTCCATTGTGAGACTTGTTACTGTTTTTGGCATATCAAATACACCATGGGGAGCTTGCCCTGCTCTGCCGTGCGGGCAGGATACTCTCGGTAGCTTGCCAGACTCTCTGAGAGGGACGGAGGAATCGAACTTGGGTCGACAGCGTGCAAGGCAAATGCCCTATCTGCTATGCTCTGCCCATACCATCCTGAACATGCCTGATCTCGTCAGATCTTGGAAGCTAAGCAGGGTCGGGCCTGGTTAGTACTTGGCTCAAACACAGACCAGAAAAATTTAAAAAGTATAAAACTAGAGAGAAATGCAGGTTGCATCAATACCTCATGTGTTCACTCTGCACTCAGGGATAACTCCTGGCAGTGCTCAGGGGACCATATGATATACCAGAGATGGAACCTAGGTCCACCGTGAGCAAGGCAAGCACCCTACGAGCTGTACTATCTCTCCAGCCCCAAACTTTTACACTTTAAAATGGCAACTGTATGTTATTTGAATTTCACCTCAACTTCCCCCCAGAATACTGTGTTCTACAGATGTAGAAGGATGCTTTCTTACTCACCATGCCATCCCAACACTCAACCATGAAGGTTCCCACAACTCTTATCTTGGGACATGTAAACAAATTATTCAAGCGGTGTATCTCCTTTGATTCAGAATTTCTAATTATTAGAATTTATTCTTAAGCAGTGTTTCTCAACCTCAGGCAATTTTTTCCACAGGAAAAATCTGTCACTGTCTGGAGATTTGAGAATAGGGAATGTTGGGAGATCATGAGGTGCTGGGGATCAAACCAGGGCTCCTAAATATCTTCTAGCTCTTTTGGATTATCAAAACTGGGAAGATGCTACTGGAGCCTTGAAGAAGGAAACCACGAGTGTCACTGATCAGTCTATAACACACAGAACAGAGCCCTCAGCAAGGAACTCTTCAGGGCCAAGTGTCAATAGTGTCCAGGTTGGGAAACCTATCTAAAGACAGTGTGGGTGTACTGGTGCAGAGTGTATCACTTTTCACATGTTTCTTTTTTTTTTTTTAACATGTTCAACTTTACATTATTATTTAAGCATGAATTTTGTCAACAGTCTAAAGATCCTTCAAAAGTAGCTAAGTGAGGATTTGTCCAAACACAGAATACTAAGTAATTAATTTATAAACAATGTAGGTGCATATGCTGCTGGAGCCCATGTGCTGCTTGTGCCCACGTGGCCGAGCACATGTGCCTGCGCACATGTGTCGCCCACATCTCCCCTCTTGAGATGTGTAAATTCACGCTTTCGTGTCTAATGCTAGGATGTGTATGGGGCTCTCTCCGCTCTTGGAGAAGCCTGTATTCTCTCTTGAGGGCGTTTCTCTCTCTCTCTCTCTCTCTCTCTCTCTCTCTCTCTCTCTCTCTCTCTCTCTCCCTTCACAATTTAAAAAGCCCTCCAAATAAAATCTGTTTATTTCACTGCTTATCTGCTTGTCTACTCCTGAAATTCCTTTCTGCGAGGTGAGACAAGAACCCAGTAACACTGGGTCCCTGGTGGCAGGGGCATTTGGGGAGAAAGTGACCGTCTTTCTCCTCCCCTCTTCACATAAATCACCCGGGGAGCCCACCAACATCAACCCTTCCTTAAAAAATTTAAGTCAGTTTTTCCAAGAGGAGTTATATCATCCCCAAGGGGCACTGGGAATATTTAAGTGTTATCCATGTTCTTAGATGCACTGAGGTGAGCACTTTCTTTTTCTTTCTTTCTTTTTTTCCCAATATGTTTGTTTTGGCCTAAAGAAGGTAGAGAGGTAGACTTTTGGTAAGATGAAGGGGAGGTTTGCATAATCTATTTTTTTTTCTGAAAAGGGGTAGTGCCTAAATATCTTTGGGAACCATTGGTTTAAATGCAAATTTAGTTTTAATTCAAGACTATGCAAAGAGGGAAAACTATAGCAGTATATAAGACATAGTGTCTGTATATTGTAAGGAAACAGGCACTTTTGCTGGATTTGAATACACAATAATTACCAAATGGAACTGGTTTCAAATATTCTTAGTGTTATTTTCACAAATTTATCACCAATCTAGATATTAAGATTGTGCTATATAGTTCATATAAATATATTTGTATTCTATGTAATTTAAATTTCTCTAAAATAAAAGCCCCATATTTTTATTACATAAGCTCACTTCCATATCCCAAAGTTTATAACAATTATTAAAAATTACAGTGAACTAATGAAATACTGTTCAAGTTAAATAAATGCAGTCTCATACTTAAAATAAATAAATAAAAATAAAAACAATGTAGATCCTAAATAAATCAATAAATTTTATTACTTCGGGGGAAAATGATGTAGACCCAAGAAGAAATACTTTAACTGAGGAATCCACTAAGTTCCTAGGTTTTTTGGATGTGATGGACCAAATTCTAGACCATCTCAAAATGGCACTTATACACCTGACCACTCAGTTTATCTGACTAGCAGGCAGTGGTGGGGTTTTCAGTCCCAGCTCTAGTCACATGTCTGCAATTCTCAGAGCAGTGCCTGTTATGGAAGATGTTCAGTAAGTCTTAAATGGTGGACTATCTAGCCATTAGATTTCAAGTTCTTTAAAGGGCATTCTGTACAATAAAAATCATAGATATTTTCATTTATAAGATTCATTGTTGAGGAGCCAGAGTGATAGTACAGCAGGTAAGGCATTTGCCTTGCACGTGGCTGTTCAATCCCAGACATCATATATGGTTCCTAGCCTGACAGAGCCAGGAGTAAGCCTTGAGCATTGCCATGTGTGCCTCCCCAAACCATAAACAAATAAATAAAATTTATTGCTGTTTATAATTCAGTTCCAAAGACTGCTAGTGTACATGGCAGATGCTTTATAAACCATTTAAGGAGGGGCACCATGTAAATCTAGCTAATTTATCTGGTCATTTTAAATCTCCTCTGTAGAAAAGGTGGCCAGTCAGAAATAGATAATGGGATTACTGAGGGAAGGGAAAGAGTAAGAAATAAAGGGAACCCCAAGTCAGGTAACATCTTTGAGTCCACATAAGAATGACTTCCCTTTACCTCTCACCAAGGCCCATGCAGGTGACAGGTCACCAGCAGTTTTTACTAATAGTACATGGTCAGAGATTTAAGTAAAGCCAGAGATAAACAGCCACTGAGTTTCAGGTCATGAGAATTAGCTGTGCAGCCCAGGCAACAGACTAAAGAGCATTAGCAACAGACCAGGAAGACCACAAGACAGCAGTGCACTTAGGAGGAATTTTCTAAAGACCAGCATGAGCTTTGATGGATACAATCAGCAAGAGACCAAGGACAAGGTACATGAGAACCAGCAAAGAACCAGCTGAGTCCAGGACATAGAACATTAGGGGTCCAAAGCTACCTTTTAAAACCCGCTCAATAAATAACTGCATTCATAAACATCTGAACTTTTGTTTTTATTTTTGTGCCATTACTGCTGAGGGGCTACTCCTAGCTCCATGCTCAGGAATGACCCCTGGTGGTTCTCAGGGGTTGATATGTGGTAATGGGAATTCAAACTAGGCTAGTGACCAGAGTCACATGAAAGGCAAGTGCCTTACTTTCCTGAACTGTGTCTCCAACTCTACATCTGGAGTTTTGTATACAAGTATTTCATACTATATTCAAGAACCTATGAATTCATGAATAAGACTATTTTCTTGCTAAACTTGGTGGTCACTGCTGACCCAGGTATCCCAGATTTGCTGTTTAGTATCTATTGAGTAATTCTTCTCCTATTGACATTAACTGGCCAAAGTACTTGTATGTGTGTCATTAGGGGAATGAAATAAGCCGGTCTTTTTGTGATTCAACACATACCTTACTATTCCAAACTAATGGAAAAATGCTATTTTCTCTCTCCCTCTGATCTGGGTGCCAATTTCTACATGGGCTTCCTGGCTCACAGCCACTGTCTCTTTCAGCCAAGAGGCTGTGGGGGAGGGAGTACAGGCCAACCAGGACACTGATGCTGCTCAAAAACTGAACTACCAGATTCCAGACCCAGGTACTGTTGCCTAGGATTTCAAGAATCATAGAAGTTCTGCCTTCTAATTTTCTGTGACATTTTTACCCCTCTTGGTCACTAATCTGACTTTTAAGGAACACAGCAGACTAAACAAAGCCTCTCTGTAGAACACCAGTTTACCATGTCTGAGCATCTTACCCTAAGCTGGACATCAGCTTCAGTTCTTTCAACTCCCAGCAGATTTTCTAAACAGAGGGACAAATGGCCACCAATGGTTTTCTTTTCTATCTTTGCCTTATTAATTTCTTCAGATAACTCCAAGGTGGGGAGACTCTTAGGACTCAGTCATTGTCTTCTCCAGATCCCTTCTATTTTTGGAAGTCACATTGATTGCATTCCCAAAATCAATTTTCCTCTCTAGTCAACTGGATAATAGAAATGCAGGCCCTATTCCTAGAAAGGGTGATTAGAAAAATGTTAGTAGATTATCATGATCTGGATTGCCTTTCCCCAGATCAATCCCAAATTCCAACAAAGGCAGAGTAGCCAGAGCAGGAAATGAAAGACTTCCCCTCAACAAGTCAAGCATCTAGCACAGATATGGGGGTCTAATAACCAGAGCAGATGCTGGCTGTCAACCAACAGAAACTCTAGCATCCTTGTCTTAAATACCTACCCTTCATACTTCCCCTTCTTATACCTAAATTCTTCTTTAAATTCTCCCTTTCCATCTCAACAGGGAAAACAATTACAGTCACCCTTTTCATTCAGGAAAGGCTTCCAGGACACTAAGAAGAAAATACAAAGTTCCCTTGAAGCTGGAAAGACATGATATGCTAGTTACACATAGCACACAAAAGGTTTCCCTGGGCTAACATGGAATAAAGACCCATGATATCTGTCATAAAAGGACATTTCTACTTTCTACCTGGAAGTATCCAACAGTGAAGCAGAATGAACTGGAAGATGGTAGGTTCCCCACATCAGAGATATTAAACATTAACTATGACATAGCCATCTCTGTGACAGAGTTTTGAGTGGGAGTTTGGATCTCATGGTCACTGATGACGTTCAACCACAAAGTACAATACTTGGTCATGGATGTGTGAAGTTTTGAGCTTAATCCCCATCTTGCCCAAACACATGCATGTATGCATGTGCACACGTGCTCATGCACACACACACACACACACACACACACACACACACACACATACACACATACTGCTAAACTAAAAACTACTCACAAAACAAAATATAAAACAAAATATGATTCAATGTTTAATGGAATTAAAGTACTTATGCAAAAAAAATTATACTGGGGTCGAAGCAATAGTACAGCAGGTAGAGCATTTGCCTTGCATGTGGCTGAGCTGGGCTTGATCCCTGGCATCCCATATTTTCCCTCCAGCACCACAAGAAGTAATTACTGAGTGTAGGTAGAGCCAGGAGTAACCCCTGAGGATTGCCAGGTATGATGCAAAAGTAGAAAGAAAGAAAGAAAGAAAGAAAGAAAGAAAGAAAGAAAGAAAGAAAGAAAAGAAGAGCAAAGCTTCTGTATTTGTACAGAAGCGAAAGTGGAGCCATAAAGAGGTTTACTTACTAGGAGCAAAATGGGTTCATGGAGAGATGAACTTGCAGTTAGGACCAGAAGTGCAGGACTGGAGTGTGAGAGGCACTTTGGGAATTAAATTAACCCAAACTTACCATCCCAAAGAATTCCTGTTAGGCACTCAAAAGGAGAGAGATAACAAAAGGGAATGCCCTGCCACAGAGGTAGGGAGGGACGGGGGGGGGGGGGGGGAATGGGGGGGAGGAATACTGGGACTGGTGCTGCTGGAGAATGGGCACTGGTGGAGGGATGGGTATTCGATCATTGTATAACTGAAACCCAAGCACAAAAATTTGTAAGTCTACAACTCTACCTCATGGTGTTTCACTAATAAAAATTTAAGAAAATAAACAAATAAATAAAAGAATTCCTATTAGAGCCCACCATGTTCCTAACATGGTCTCATACACTGAGGGCTGTTCTCTCAGGTTTGTGCTGAGATCATGACCCTTTGAAGGGTGCATGGGTGTTCCATGGAATCTCCATTACCTGTTGGAACTCTGACCATCAAAGTTCAAAACTGGAGACACAGATCTGGGAACTGTCTGCATAAAGATTACGCGTGAAGTTTCATAATAGACATAACAGTAAGAATGAGGAAGAGAGCCTCTTGTCTAAGCAGTAAAAGTGGACATATTTTCTTGAGTAACAAGACAGTAAGTTTTGTATTAAAACAAAAGAACCAACACAAAAGAACAAAATCTGGAGATTCAGAAGCAAAAACCTGGGTCCAGGGTCAGTATGGTGCAAAGGATGAACAGACTCCAGCCATTTAATTTATAGTCACTGCTCAGAAATCAATTTCTGGATTGTTTGGCTGGTTATTTATAGCAATCCACAGGCAGAGCTCTAAGAAGACCTTCCTGAGATCAGAAGAAAGGGATCAATGATATTCCAGTTTTGTTGGACTCATACCATTTGGCAGGAGCAGAAACAATATGGTCCTCAAGCTCCCCTACCTCAGAAGTAGTTACCTTCAATGCCTGGACCATCCACACATCCCCTTAGGTGGGTGAAGGCTGAGTGACTCACAGTGAAAGTACTAGGATATTATTTGCATAAAATATGTATTTTGGTATACAGCAAAACCATTCATTTATTTTGCACTAACATTTTACCTTACTACAACCTAATATTTTCCTTTACTGTATTTTTCTATAGATCAGTCAGGATCATGCTTGGTCCTAGAAGTCCATTCAGACATATTAAATTATACTCACCACCCATATCCAAGTGCTTATCCTTGAAATCTAATTAAATCTTTAAAATTATAACAATGCTGAAGGACTTGCAAAAAAGTCTAGGTTGTCACAATGAGATACCATCTCACACCTCAGAGACTGGCCCACATCCAAAAGAACAAAAGCAACCGATGCTGGCGCGGATGTGGCGAGAAAGGGACACTCCTTCACTGTTGGTGGGAATGTCGACTGGTTCAGCCCTTCTGGAAAACAGTATGGACGATTCTCAAAAAATTAGAAATTGAGCTCCCATTTGACCCAGCAATACCACTCCTGGGAATGTATCCCAGAGAGGCAAAAATGTATAGTCGAAGTGACATCTGCACTTGTTTGTTCATTGCAGCACTCTTTACAATAGCCAGAAACTGGAAGAAACCTGAGTGCCCAAGAACAGATGACTGGTTAAAGAAACTTTGGTACATCTACACAATGGAGTACTATGTAGCTGTTAGAAAAGATGAAGTCATGAAATTTACATACAAGTGGTACTACATGGAAAGTATCATGCTAAGCGAAATGAGTCAGAAAGAGAGGGATAGACGTAGAAAGATTGCATTCATCTGGGGAATATAAAGAAACAAAATATGAGATTAATATCCAAGAATAGCTGAGATCAACACCAGGAGGATTACTCCATAGCTTAGAGGCCAGCCGGGTATTCTAGGGGAAAGGGCAGCTCAGATAGAGAAGGGAGCACCAAATAAAGGGTGTTTGGAGGACTCTCCCAGGAGGGGAGATGCATGTCGAAAGTGGACTATGGACTGAACATGTTTGCCACTCAAAGCCTCTTTTGCAGACCACAACACTCAAAAGGAGAGAGAGAACACAAGGGATTGCCCTGCCACAGAGGCAGGGTGAGATGGGAGGGATGGGGGTGGGAGGGATATTATCCATGGTGGTGGAAAATGGGCACTGGTGGAGGGATGGGTATTTGATCATTGTATAATCTAAACCCAAGCACAAAAAATTGTAAATCTACAACTGTACCTCATGGTGTTTCACTAAAAATAAAAAAATAAAAATTTTAAAAAATTTTTTAAAAAAGTCTAGGTTGTGTTTTGATAACACTTTATAAGTGAGGTGACCTTAAACACCTAGATGAAAGTAAGCACATTGATTCTGGGGAGAGGAATGATTGGTGGAACCCAGGTTACCACTCATGCAAGAAAGCAGTCTGGGAGACTGGAGAGATGGTACAGTGGATAAAGCACTTGTCTTACATGCACCCAACCTGGCTTCAATCCACTAACCCTCTAGGGTTCTCTGTGACTCCAAGCACTGCTAGAAGTAGTTCCTATGTGCAGAGACAGGCGTAATCCTTGAGCATCACTGGGTGTGACCTTTCTCCTTCTGCCCCCCATCTCCGGGGTTGGGGGAGAAAAACATAGAAAAAAGAAAAGAAAACAGTCTTAGTCAGATTGTCTTCCTCTTCCAATCCTGTCAAATTCAGGTAGATACAATGGGGAGAACAAATGTAAAGTTGACACCTAGAGGATCCATTTGGAGTCATGCTCAAAATAGTTCTGTGAAAATTCAAATAACTCACCAGTGATTGCGAAGTGAATAAGCAATCCTTGAACTCAAAAATGCTCTTGGAGAATTTAAATCCATATCCCTTGGGAAAGATGGATTTATAAAGGCCCCCTGGAGTCAGACTCCTGCTGGCTGACTCAACATACCACTTCCATGATCCCTGGTGATAGAACGTAAACACCATCTAATATGTGGGATCTAGGAAAGTAGCTTGCCTGTTGACAAGATGGGGAAGGTCTAATGAGTTAACATTTCCAAAGCTTTCTGAGGGCTTTGATGGGAGCAGCTGCACCACTACAAATCGTCCTTTCATTTCCCAAAATAGTCTCTCTTCCTGCTCCCTCTATCTAGCTAGTCCTAACCAGCTCCACCAAGACCCTTGTCACAGAGGACAAGAAAGTAACAGCTAGCTCACAGAACATGACCTCTGAGCTTCCCAAGGTCTCTGAGTCTCTCTTCCTTTGCCTAATGCACCTTGGCTAATTTTGCCCAAATAGCATCATCAGAGGTACATGATGCCCTGCTTCGATGCTCTGTGCCATTTGGAGGAAGTAGAGAAACCCTTCTGCTGGAAAATAAATGCAAATAGATTCTAATCAACAGGAAGAGCTCAATTAGAGCCAAATTCAGAGTGCTTCAAAGGTGTTGCTATTTTCTCCCTGGCTTACCCCACATAGCCCTTCTGAAGGGATCTCTGACCTTGGCAGAGCAGGGGGGAGGATGGAATTGACAACAAGCGGTCCTCCAGGCAAATCTAGAACTATATCAGCAAACTTTCCACCCGTCTTGAATGTCTTCTGCAGTCAAAAACATGAGAAGGGTCTTGTTACTAAACAAGGTTGAGTTTAGAGCCACAATTCTCTGGCATGTCCAGGACTACTCCCTCAGGGTCAGAAAGAAACAGAGTTCAGAGAACAGCCCTGAACCACAGCCCCCCAGGCAATCATAGCCACCTGCATAAATTCAGATGCACAAGCTACACTCTAAGAAATATGTTCCTTCCTGCTCCAGAGACTTCAAGAATTGAGGGGTTAGTCTCTTGGCTGAGGAGGTGAGAAACGTCAGACCCTTTTTTCCTGGTTTCATATTTGACACTCACTGACCTTGCAACATCAAAGGAATTTCTTAATGCCCTAAGATACTACTGTTAACCTCCAGTTCACAAAGAAAAGGATCCTCACAGTATCTCAAAGCCTTAACAATAAGAGAGAAAACTATTTAGCATAGTATTAGCACTGACTCTTCCTTTTGCTCATGTGGGTCACTCTCACAGGCGATCCCTAGTGACCAAAGCATTTGGTACCCTTGAAACTGGCTATCTTCTTCCCTTCTCCTTAATCCTTTGGCTTTGTGGAAATGGGAAAAGGTCAGGGCTAGGGCAGTAACTCGGGGGCCACAGGGAGATGTTGGAAAATGTGCCTATTTTTTTTTAACTCCAAAAAGCCAACCCTTGAAATCCCCTTATTTAGTTCTTCCTGAACCTAGGCACTCAGATTTGTGTCCTCAACTGAACTGGTAGCCCTTCCTCCTGCTCTATCCCACCTCCTGGCACACCATGCTGAGACCACTCTCCGCACACATGAAGGTACTGGCAGAGGAACAGAGGCATGCGGGTCCCAGGACTGAGATCTCCAAGCCTACTCGATCAGGGCTGAGCATCCTCCACCCAGATCCTCCAAATTCCAGTAGGCAGGGGTCACACCCACCAACTGGCCCCCTGGCGCCGTGTAATCCCATCAGCGGCCAAGACTCAGAGACTATAAAAACCAGCTCCCGGAAGATAACAGTGCAGTCTCCTGCCCCCGCGCCTGACTGTCCTCACCGCCGGGACCCCTTGGAGGGGAGCGGGTTGAGCTTTCCTCCCCGCCCCGACCAGGGCTCTGGCAGTCAAAGACCTCCAGGACCAGCCACCACCATGCTGAGACCACCCTCCGCACACATGAAGGTACTGGCAGAGGGACAAAGTCACGCAGGTTCCGGGGCCGAGATCTCCAACCCTACTCGGATTTGGGCCGAGCATCCTCCACCCAGATCCTCCAAATTCCAGTAGGCGGGGGTCACACACACCAACTGGCCCCCTGGTGCCGTGTAATCCCATCAGAGGCCAAGACTCAGAGACTATAAAACCCAGCTCCCAGAAAAGAACAGCGCAGAGTCTCCTGCCCCCGCGCCTGGCTGTCCTCACCGCCGGGACCCCTTGGAGGGGAGCGGGTTGAGTTTCCCTCCCCACCCCGACCAGGGCTCCGGCAGCCAAAGACCTCCAGAACCAGCCACCACCATGCTGAGACCACTCTCTGCACACATGAAGGTATTGGCAGAGGAACAGAGGCATGCGGGTCCCGGGACTGAGATCTCCAAGTCTACTCGATTGGGGCTGAGCATCCTCCACCTAGATCCTCCAAATTCCAGTAGGCGGGGGTCACACCCACCAACTACCAACTGGCCCCCTGGCACCGTGTAATCCCATCAATGGCCAAGACTCAGAGACTATAAAAACCCAGCTCCCAGAAGCGCTTATTATCTCATCTTATTATCTCATTCCTACTTTGGACAAACTGGCAGGCTACCGAAAGTAACCTGCCCACACGGCAGACTCTGGCAAACTCCCCGTGGCATACCCAATATGCCAAATACCAGTAACAATGATGGGTCTCATTCTCCTAACTCTGAAAGAGCCTTGAATATGGCACTTTTTTTTAAAAATCTCAGGGCTAGGACGAAGGAGATGTTACTGGGGCCTGCTTGAGGCAACCGACGAATAACAGGATGGTCGTGATCGTGAACGTGATCGTGAACCTGGGCACTCACCTTTGTGCCCTCAACTAAATTGGTAGCCCTTCCCCCTGCTCTATCCCACCTCCTGGCTCACGAAGGCCAGCCTGGACAGCCCCTTCTTCTCTTGCACACTCAGTAATAGCTGGAAAGGTATTCACATCTTGATTCTGCATCTTCTGCCTGGTGACACTGATGTGAAATGGTGAGGGAACAGTTTGTCCCAGGGGTACCCTGGAGCTGCCATCCCCTCAGCAATGGGCAGGCCCTTATTCACTTATTGCTTTGGAGTTGAGGAGTCTTTTACCTTCTTTAGTCCCTTTTCTCTAAACATAAGTACAAATAAATGTTTTTACACAGGAAAAAAAAGGTACATGGCAAGTGCCCAATAAATAAACACTGGCTCACATTTTCTGCTGCCTTTAGAGACAGGACGTGCTGAAAAATGTTGATGGAAACTGGAAAGAGTACAAGTCCCCAGAAATTTTTGGAAAAGCTCCATCCATTCTCCTGGGTTAGGTTGACAAGGAACTTTCCTGTGAAAGCTCTCAATCTTTAATATGTTAAAGGAATGTTTGAGAAACATGGAGTTAAACCATTTTACTTCTCCGTATTTTACTACAAAGACTACCTGTCAACAGAAAGACACAGGAAGGCTATACAGATCAGTGGAGAAATGCTGACCCAGCACCTTCTCCTGTTCCCACAAATAAAATAACTAGCACTCACACTCCCCGCCATGCTGAGCCCTCAGAAGCAGGTTGGTAGGCAGAGGGCAAGGGTCTGACAGTTCACTCTTCAGATTCTGACTTCTTTGTGTTTTTTCTGCTTTCTCCCTCCAGGCTGTAGGCCCTTGTTCATTTATCTTCTGGTTTTCTTTTGGATTTAAAGTTCAGGGTTAGTTTAATTTTTGGATTAAAAATTTTTTTAACTACATCTCATCTCTCAACTTTAAATAAAGGACAAAAGCTTGGAAATTTTACAAAAACAATTGGGTTGTTCATGCTATCAATTAATCTTTGCAACCTTTAAAAAATTAATTGGGTCAGTCTATTTATTCTCCTACTATTCATGGCCCTAATCGAGAGCTCTCCTTTTTATTAAAAAATTTTAAGTTAGAAAAGCGCTTGTGCCCCTAAAGGACATTTTAAATATATAGGGCAAGCAGACTCATCCAATGCATCAGAGCAAACTTCAGGCCCTTTATATTGTTTCCTGTGTAAAAGAAGTTTCATAGACTGCCATTTGGACTTATCAACTAAAATTTATCCTTCCTGTGCTTCTATACCTCAACACTGCCCACAGTTCTAATCTACCTCACCAAGGATTGTGAGGTTTTACAATGATTTCAAAATAGGCCTAAAGCTTTGGGAGCAGGCTTACAGGGTGGTTGGGAAAATTGAAAATAAAGGTGGTGGAAAGGTCCAATTGTGTTGGTACTGGTGTTGGGCTATTGAATGTCTGTAACAAATCTTTATGATGAACAACTTTGTAAACCAGTGTTTATATAAAGCATAGGGGGAAAATAAAATTTTTTAAATTTACCTAAATAATTTTGTATGTAACCTAGCAATGAAAAGAAGCAAAGCAGAATTTTGATGCTCTCTGCATTGGTCTTCTGAATTTTCTCCCCTAGAAGATAACTCAGACTTATTGCTAGCATGTGACTTTCCTTTGGACATGCTAGTGATGTGACTTGTGGCAGAGAGCAGAGTAATAAAGTAAGTCCCAATTGCTTATCTACTTTTCCCCAAGTGGAAGTAGGGGGTTCGTACTTGAGCTCCTTCCCAGACCCCAGTTTTTCTTCTTACACTCACGTCTGGCACTAGAGCAATTCAATAATGCAGTTAGGGTTCATGCTCCAGATTAAGCCTGCTCTGGGCTGGATACTGAATTGTATGAGAATTCAAGACAGGTGATCCAATAGTCCCAACCCATTGGCACACTCTCATACAACAAAAAGCTAATATTGCCCCCACAAGTACAAAAGAAAGTAAACTGAGATAAACTCTCAGTCAGCTTCTAGAACAGCCAACACAGCATCATCACTGTAACACGACCCAAAAGCAGAGAGAGAAAGAAAGGCTTAGAATCAATCAAGATGAAAATTGTAGCACAAAATTGCATGCTGCCTTCTGGTTTGGAGATCACAGATCTAACCTTATTATCTTTTGAGAAATGGGTGAGAGGAAGGTCAGGTACCTCTACTCCAATCCACAGTAAGAGAAACTGTGCAGAGGAAGGGGGAAATAGGAAGGGATTTGCCCAAGGCCATGTGGCCAGACACTAAAAACCAGGTCTTCTGTTCACAGAAGGGCTGCTCTTGACTACTTGAAATTATCCAGAAGTCTATGATCCTAGTCCAAGCCTTGATACCTAAAACCCACTGTGGTGGTCAAGACTAGATTTACCCTTAGTATTCATCATCCCTTTTTCATCCACCCTGATGAGCAGATGTGATCTCTGGAGCAAGTTTGGGAATCACTCAAGAAAATGTGATTTTTTAGAATGGTAAACTTGTAATGAAAGTCACGACTCAAAACAAAATCATGGGTGGAGTAGCACTGTAGCACTGTTCTCCCATTGCTCAAGGATTTGCTCGAGCAGGCATCAGTAACATCTCCATTGTGAGACTTCTTGTTACTGTTTTTGGCATATCAAATATGCCACGAAGAGCTTGCCAGGCTCTGCCATGCGGGCGGGATACTCTCAATAGCTTGCTGGGCTCTCAGAGAGGGACAGAGGAATCGAACCCGGATCGGCCGTGTGCAAGGCAAGTGTGCTACCCACTGTGCTATGGACTAATATAAACTATAACAAGGCCTGCGTGGCCTCTGATATGAATGTTCCTTAGAAAGTGATTATTGGCTTGATCTAGACCCTCCTGCAAAACGGATACAACTCATGCCTTTATTACTATTATATTGCACAATTTAATTTATTCCCTGTAGGACTCATTCCAGGACCAGAGTATACCTTTGGTGGCTCACACTTGGATGTAGTTTAGCACAAATTATAGGACCAATACCAACATGTTAATATTTTACCTGTTTCCCTGGTCTGGGTTATTGTGGCATAAATCTCAGAATAATTATGTCTTTGTCCTCTCTGCAATATCTGCTGCCTGGCATCATAGCCTGACTATATTATATACAAATATGGCCAACTCCTGAATTAGCACTTACTTTTCCTCTCATTACTTCCCTGTACAATTGGACAGCCAGAGAGCTCTCCATGGGAAGGCCCTTGCTTACACGGCTAAGGGAAGTTTCTAATATTTTTCCCCAATTTTTCCCTGCCCTCCAAAATAATCCATTCTTAGGCCAGTTTGGGAAATATTTTCTCTATTGACCTCCCTTAGTTCCTCCCTATGAGAATTCATAATGCATACTGGAATACTAATCTTGCAGGCATACTAGTCCTGAATTCTAAAACTTTTTAAACTTACAGTCCCCCAAATTTATTTTATCATAAACTCTTTTTGCAGAAAACACCTGCCGAACTTCTATTCCCTGAAATGCTTTTTTTTTTTGTAGAGGCGGGGGCTGGGGGCCTTTGGGATCACACCTCAAGATGCTCAGGGGTTATTCCTGTTTCTGAATTTAGGAATTACTTCTAAAGGTAATTCCTGCTTATGGCTGACCATATGGGATGTCAGGGATCAGAATCCAAGTCGGCCATGTACAAAGCAAATGCCCTGCCCACTGTACTATCGCTCTAGCCCCACCTGAAATACTCATTAATAAAGACCTCACAATGGTCAACAGAGATTTCCTTAACATTTTCTAAACCACATTGCAGGATTATTTTGAGTATTTAAATGCTTCATAAGATGCAGAGAATATAGGCAGCACTCAAGGGTGACAGATTTTAATTTTTTTATAAATAATACATTCAATAAAATGCACAAATCTTAAGGAAACTCTTCACTGAATGTATATAGGTACCATGTAATCTTCCTCAGTATACCTTGATTGATCATTCGACATAATGTAAATAGTATGGGATTTTTTTTTAGGTGTTTCCTCACCAACCAAACTTCCTTGAAATCAAGGCTATATCTTACATATCATAATGCCCAGAAGACATCTCCTACTACAACTGACACTGGATGAACATGCAGACATTATAAAATTAACTCAAAACATATCATCCATTCAGTGTTACTCTCACATGCCAATAAGAAAAATTTCACACTATTTATATGCTCAAGGTCGCATGGGACTTTGGTGGTACAGCTCAGGAAAGGAATTTTCACTCAACACTATATATTTAGAGTTCTGGGCTTTTGTAAACACAGCCACCAGGCAATAATGTAACAGCTGTGGAAGAGTTAGAACAAAGATTAGCAGATCTGTTTCTAGGCTTGAATACAAATTAGACTCAGTCAAGCCTTGAAAAACACAAAACGCTGTTAAGAGATAATGTAGGATGGGCAGAGACAGAACAATGGGTAAGGCACTTGCCTTGCAGGCATTCTATCCAGTTCAATTCTTGGAACCCCATATAGTGCCTGAGCCCACCACAAGTGATCCTGAGAACAGAGGCAAGAGTAAGTCCTGAGCACCACCATGTGTGGGACTAAAACCAAAACCAAACAAACAAAAACACAAATAATGCAGACACAACCCAACCAACCTTACCTCTGAACAATATTTAAGTATCTTACTAGAGCATATCTTCCCTTATATCAGTGCTTTAAACTAGCAGTATTTAAGAGTTTTCTGGTATTTTTTTAATTCTGTGTATGAACTAATTCTAGTCCTATCAGTTCAGAATTTGTGGGGGGAGGAAGCAAGTATGTGTGGGGAGAAGGCTGAGCAAAAGGTTTGGTTTTTTAAGTGATTTTACTGTGCACTCAAGTGCTGAGAAACACCATATATTCTCTAGTCTTGTGTCATTTTATGAAGCTAAAGTGGAAAACAAGCATAATGAGGTTGAAACCTTAGCAACTTTGGCTTCTAGAATGGCAAGAGCAATAACGGAAGGCTCAGTACTCACCTGATTCACAACTAATCCTATTATTGGCAAACCCTAAATAATTCCATTTCCATGTTCTCTAGGAATTAGCTTTACAATCTCTACAAACAAAAGTTCACAATAAACACAAGACATTCATACATTTCCATGAACTCTACAATGGTATCTTTGAGAACCTCCTATACTTCTGACATTTTCTAATCCTTTTTATCTTCAAAACTGGATGTGGAAAAAGACCCAACCTTTTTATTCAATCTCCTAGGTGCTCTAACACATATACAGAAAAATACCTGTAGACATTTCTATCTTCAGGGAAATGATTTTGTGTTACTATTGTCAATATTTGCTTTAATATTCTAGGATCTTTCCATGTGACATTATGCAGTTAATTTCATAGTGTAAACACTGACATTACTAGTTTATATTAGCCTCCCCATCCAGAAGAGCTTTTAGGTGATCATTTTCCACAAAGCAGATTTCTTTTTCCCCACCATTGCAGCATGCCATCAGCAAATTAGTCCTTACATTTCACAGAGCCAAGCAGAACCCCTCTCTGTCAATTGCTGAATAGTCAATTATAGTCTGGACATCCACATTTTATACTGATTTTAAAAAAGGAATTACAGTGGTTGATTTTGCATTTCAAATTAAGGAACAACATCTATCTAATTTGAAATTACAGGACTTGGCTTAACAAAATGGTTATTTAAGAGAACAGAAAATTGTATTTGGACAAAAACTCTGTGACCAAGACAATGTGACTTTCAAAAGCAAGAAGTTTACAATCCTTTAGCTTTCCATATCCATAGATTAAAAGACTTCAGGGAACTGTAAACTCTAACCTAATATCAATACTGTGTTGCAAAGCCAAAATGTTAATTTCCTCCAGCACTAGATGGATTTGTCTTACTAGCAAACTTTAGATATAAACACCAAGTCAAAAATAATTCTCCAACGACTGAGCATTTTACCAGTGACAACAGATTTGAAATGCTTTTTAGAAGCAATGACAGGGAATTAAATAGATTTCTGGTGCTATAAACCTTAATATTACTTTAAAAGTGTTAAACTGCTCATCTTCCTTGCAGCTCATTCAGTACCTTGTAAGCACTGAAGAAAAGCTAAGTGCAGGAGCACTTTATTAATGTACCAGAAACCGTATCAATGCTAGCATGTCAAACAGCTTCACAAAGTTTTCAACAGATCTAAAATGAAAGAGTATGTGAGTTCCCAAAAAGCCTTGATGGTAAATATCATTAAAAAGAAGAAAAGAATGGATTCATCCGGTCAGGAAACTTGAAGGTCAGGTCTTGGCTCCTCTAAGTATACCTGCATATTTTGGCTTTGCCCAAACAAGACTAAGAAAAGGAAACCAGTTGGTAAACCAAAGACTGCCTAGGATTGCAACTTGATCAATTAAAGATGAACAGGCTTTCTGTTAATCGGAACTGCACTAACTGAAAACCTCATTTGCGTAAAGCAAATCAGTCCTACCTTTCTGAGTGTAGAAACTGCTTCTCACCCCAGGTAACTGCAACCACACCAGCTCCAGTGTGTCTTGGGTCTGTGTTTTTCCTCAGTCATTCTAAATACACTAATATAATATTTTGCTGTTAATATGTGAACACGAATGAGGCTTTTTCTTTTTCTTTTTTTTTTTTTTTTTGCCTTTTTGGGTCACACTCGGGAATACACAGGGGTCACCCCTGGCTCTGCACTCAGGAATTACCCCTGGTGGTGCTCAGGGGACCATATGGGATGCTGGGAATTGAACCTGGGTCGGCCTCATGCAAGGCAAACGCAAACGCCCTACCTGCTGTGCTGTTGCTCCAGCCCAAAGGCTTTTTCCTTTTAATATTATCAACCATCATATGAAAGCTCCTCCAGCTAAAGGGCAACTGTAAATTTAGAATACTTGATTTTACAAAACATCCACAAGTTAACTGTGACCTATTATACTTTGCAAGAAAATAATGCAAAAGCTCTTGAGTTTTTAATTGTCTGATAAATTGGTTCAGTTTTGCTAAAAATTACTGTTAGAGAGCTGCACACCGATTCTTTCCAATATTTAGTGAGAAAAATGTCAGTCCACCTGGCTCAGAGGTTGTGAAAGCTGACCTCCAGAGGAATACATGCATGGTAAACTTTGACTCAACTACATAAATAGATCTGGATATAGAATGTTCTTAATTCTAGATGTAGCACTATAGCACTGTCCTCCTATTGTTCAACGATTTGATCAAGCAGGCACCAGTAACGTCTCCATTGTGAGACTTGTTACTATTTTTGGCATATCAAATATGCCAAGGGGAGCTTGCCAGATTCTGCCATGCAGGCGGGATACTCTCAGTAGCTTGCTGGGTTCTCTGAGAAGGACGGAAGAATTGAACCCAGTTTGGCCACATGCAAGGCAAATGCCATACCCACTGTGCTATGGCTCCAACCCTAATTCTACAGTTGGTTGATTCTAGAAAAGTGAATGTATTATGAATAAATGCCTTGTGATACCATACCACTGTTTTCTTTAATTATTCTTTAAAGGTCCCATAAAGTTCTTAAGGTCAGACCAACTGCTATTTTGAAAATATCAACTGAAATAAGCCATAGAAACTCAGAAATTCAATATGGTTGCCAACTGGCTACAGATATAGTGTCCTCTTCTTTCTTTGAAGATGGTTCCAACTCATAGTATTCCAGATTTCCTCTTTTAGTCAAGATTAAATAGCAAGTTTCAGATTTCTCTCCTGTCTTAATTAGAAAAAGAAAGACGAAACACAGTGCAAAATGGTTCTTTAGACATCAGATAACAGACCACTCAGAAATTTGATTCTAAGAAAGAAAAGAAAACAGATGAGTTTTCAGAAGCCAATTTTCTATCTTTTTTTATTGAATCACAGTGATATACACATTTACAAAGGTGTTCATGATTGGATTTCAGTCATATAATGTTCTAATAACCATTTTTTCACCATTGTACTTTTCCCACCACCAATGGTCCCCATTTCCCTCGCCCTCCCTCTCAACCCCCTGTCACACTTTGGTAGACTCTCTCTCTCTCTCTATCTATCTATCTCTCTCTCTCTCTCTCACACACACACACACACTCTCTCTCTCTCTCTCTCTCTCTCTCTTCCCCCCCCCTCAATCTCTATATCTCTATCTCTATCCCCTTTTGGGCCTTATGGTTTGCAATACAGATAATGAAAGGTTATCAAGTATCAGGTGTATTCCTTTACCAATTTTCAACACTCATTTCTTGTCCAAAACAACCACTTCCAACTATTATTTTCATGTTGGTCTCTTCTCTATCCTAACTGCCCTTCCCTTCTCCCCGCTCACACTCTTGTGGCAAGCTTCCAATCATTGACCACTTCTCCTGGGCCCTGTTTACCCTCACCTTGGATATTCACTTGATCACTTGACATCCCGTTACTCACCAATTTGCTCAAGCGGGTACCAGTAATGTCTCCATTCGTCCCTGTCTTGTGATAGTGTAGCCCAATGGCATCTGTTCGTTCTAGGAACACGAACAGCCTTAAACCAATCATTCAGGGTCTTGATGAAGAAGTCTGACCATCTCATAGGTGGGTGGCCACGCGATCTTTTGATGTCTCGTGGAATCCAGTTGGTAACGGCTCTAGTTCAGCGGTCGTCTCCAAATCTCATTACATAGCCAGCTCATTTGATTTTCGACGCCTTGGCAAATGAGACAGCGTCCCTGATTCTTGATCATCGACAGAGGTCAGAACTCCGGATTCTTTCTCCCATTTGAGTGACACGTGATACTCCAAGCATAGCTTTTTCATTCCTCTTTGGGAGACCTGAATAGCATTCTCATCCTGTTTTCGTAGTGCCCAGGTCTCTGAGGTGTATGTTAATGCAGGAAGAACAATGAAATCAAAGAGATGTGCCAGGAGCCGGAGGTTCTTCGTCCTCTTAGCTATTTCTTCTATACTCTTGAAGGCGTTCCAAGCCACTCTCTTCCTCCTGCGCAACTCAGGTGCAGAGATGTTCATCCTGTTGAGAGCGAATGGAATGTCAGGAACGAGACTGTTTCTCGTAAACATTGTCTTCATGAAATTTAGTTGTAGTCTGACCTTTCCACACTCATGGTCGAAGTTAGCCAGCATTTGTGCTGCTTGGCTAGTGTTTGGTGTTATTAGAAAAATGTCATCAGCGAAGCAGAGGTGGTGTAGTTGCCAACCATCTATCTTCACTCCCATTTCTTCCCATTCCAATCATCACATGACGTTCTCGAGGGTGGCACTGAAGAGTTTCGGTGAAATGGTATCACCTTGCCGAACCCCTCTCTTGACATCAATGATCACCTCCCCGTAGAATGGTGATATCCTAGTAGTGAATCCTCAATACAGCTCACAGAGGATCCTGATGTATTGAGTTTGAAGCCCTGTTTGGCTAGGGCTTTGATGGCCATCTCAACAGAATCAAAGGCCTTCTTTAAATCAATGAACGTTAGACAGAGCAGCATCTTGAACTCCTGAGAAACCTCAATGAGTTTGGTTATCCTGTGGATATTGTCGATCGTGCTGAATCCTTTTCGAAAACTGCTTGATCACATGGTTGTCCTTCATCTAGTGTTCTGCCAATCCTATTGAGGATGTGAACAGCTTGTAAACAACAGACAACAGGCAGATCAGGCTATAGTTGCCAGTTCGTGGTTGTCTCCCTTCTTGTACAGTATTACAGTCCTGCTGGTTTTCCATTGGGACAGAACCTTGCATTCAGACATGTAGCATGTGAAGAGCCGAGCCAGTATATTGATGAGTACTGACGGTAGGTTCTTCAGGTGTTCAGGTCTGACCTTGTCTGGGCCGGATGCTGTTTGTTTCTTTACCAATGAAATGGCGTGTCGGATTTTGAAAGAGAGAACATTGGGAACGACATAGCCATCCTGCAGAATTTGGTATGTGGGCAGGTGGACAGGCTATCAAAGAGATCCAAGTAGAAGTCATGGATAATCTTCTCCATTGCCCTTCTGGAGGATGTGATAGATCCATCAGAACGTCGGAGGGCAGTCATCTTGGTCTTGTAGTTGGCAAAGGACAGGTGGGCGTTGCAAATACTTTTCCCGGCTTCTGCTGCTTCTACCAGCACTTCTGCTCTTCTCTCTTTGAGGTCTTCCTTGATGCATCTCTGCACTGCTTTTTGAGCTCGGACGTTAGCTTGCGGTTGCCTGAGGCATGCGCCAAACCACGTTGGCAAATAAGCTCAAGAGTTTTCGAAGATAGGCGTCTTTTTTTTATGGCTATCTCTCTCTCTTCACACAATCATGGAGATGCTGAACCAGTCAATCGTATTCCTCATCAATGTTGTCAATGACGGCATCTTCCCATGTTGCCACAATAGTGCCAAAGAGCTCCCAGTTGGTGGTTGTTCTGAGAATTCTCCTCTTAAACTTTGCAGCCGTTTCTCCCTGCTCTGTGAAATAGAATTTTGCATGAAGGAGATGGTGGTCGGATCCCATTTGGAATTTTGGGACAATAGACAACTAACCTTGGATATTAGTATCATTATATATATATATATAAATTTATATATCCCACAAATTAACTCAGTCATTCTACATCTGTCCCTTTCCTTCTGACTCATTTATTCAACATAATACTTTCCATATCCATTCATTTATAAGCAAATTTTATGACTCCATTCTTCCTAATGGCTATATAGTATTCCACTGAGTGGATGTACCATAGTTTCTTTATCCAGTGATCTGTTTTTGGGCACTCGGGTTGTTTCCAGATTCGGGTTATTGTGAATAGTGCTCCAATGAATAAATGATGTGAAGATGACATTTCCAGAAGACAATTTTTAAAACTAGAGATGGAAGAAGGTCAGGGAGGAATGGAGGAATGAAGACCATTTGATGCACCACAATGAGGAAATAAAAATCATTTAGAACCAAGTCAGTCAGAATTTTCAATATATACTATCAGAGGAGATATACAGATTAGAGAGCTCTTTGATAATCAACTTGCATATACATGAGAAGAAACTACGTAAGGCTGGAGAAAGAGTCATCAAATAAATAAATGAACAAATAAATAGGAAAAGACTTCACTTCTACCAACCAGAATGGAAAACAATTTCATAATATCAAAACATCAGATAAATTAGTCCTAGACAAAACTTCTCTGGACATGTACAAAGTCTTAAAAGTAAGCATTGACAAGATCAAGTGAATTACAAACATCAACATTCCAGGGGCAGGGAGGGGAAGAGAGAATCAACCACTACTTAAAGAATAAAACAAAACATAGCAATAACATAAATGTGTTAATATTCAACATCCAATCAGAAATAAGCTGAAATAAGCTGACTTAACTTAAAACACTACTTAAAGAATAGAACAATGTATAGCAATAACAATAAGCAATAAAAAAATGTGCTAATTTCCAGCATCCAAACAGAAATAAGCAAGAAACTGGAAAATTCACCTATAAACAAAATAAAAATCAATGAAAATAAAATTAGAGCTGACAACAATGATCCAGTTCAGTAAGTAGAAAAAAAAAAGATCATGAGGGGCTAGAGTGTTAGTACAGTGGGCAGAGTGTCTGCCTTACATGAGGCCAAACCGGGTTTGATTTCATATGGTCCCCAGTGCACCACTAGAAATAATTTCTAAGACCAGATCCAGAAATAACCTCTGAGCATCACTAAGTGTGGCCCAACCCCCACTCCAGCCCAAAATAATCATCACAAAGAGAGAATATATATATATATTTTTCTTTTAAATCTCCCACCTTAGAGAACTATCTTGGGATTTTTTTAAAAAGTTATATTTGAAGTGAAAATGCCACTGAATATGATTAGCAGCATTTTAAATATGCAAAATTAAAGATTAATGAAGTTAAAACCATAACAATAGAAGCTATTAAAATGAAACACAGGAAAGAAAAATTAACAAAAACAAAGCAACTATTGGAAGAAATGAAGTAGTTATATATGTGTGTATATATATATATAAAATTATACACACATACACACAATTTGAACTATGGAAAGAGAGAGTAGAAAAAATATAGCATACAGAAATCTTAAAAGTTACGACATATAGTGGAGAAGTATAATAAACCCATGCAGAATAAATGTTTAAAAATGCACACAAAACTACAAATAATGAAAATGCTGACAACCAGTGATAAAATGTTTAAAACAGCTATGATAAAAGGACACATGGCAACAGTCTACTTTTCACAAACTACGTAAGTCAAATGACAGAGAAGCAATATCTTTCAGTACCGAAATAACCCATCAATTTAGAATTCTCTAAGAAAGCAACATCATCTTTCAAGTTGAAAACAAGACAGGCATTTTTAGGCAAACGAAAGCTGGAAAAAATTATTGTCAGCAGACCAGAATCAAAAGAAAAAATAAAGGAATTTATTCAGGTAAAATATGGTACAGAAATTTGAATCTATCTTTTAAACACTAAAGGGGTACATGTTAATAAATAGAAAAGTTTTTAAAAATTTAGAGAATAATATTGGAAAGAAAAATAACAACAAAGTATTGAGGAGCTTTAACATATATAAGTATGTTAACGTACTTATATATAAGTACGTTAATGTACTTACTATAATGTATATATGAGTTTAACATATATATGGCAACAATAGCACAAAGAATAGGAGAAAAAGAAAATTACATGTAGGGTTATAAAACATAATTTGAAATTATTTATGTATATTGCAAATCCAAGACAGAGGTCAGAAAATTCAGACCATGGTCCAAATTTATTTTGCTGCTAATTCTCACATTAGAGATTAAGGTATTTACATTTTAGAGGGGATGGCGCTGATGGAAAAAAGATGCAAGATCATACTGAAAATCTTAAACTATTTAGTATCTAGTTCTCAACCCAAAACATTACTGACAGCTGTCCTGCAGCACAATTTCTCAACCTTGTAGCAACTGACATTCTATTTCAAAATGTCGTTTTCTAACTGGGCTATAGTCCTGTTAAGGTGTTTGGGGCATTCCTGGCTAGTAGGTGCCATTGGTATTCCCCTCCCAATTTCGACAAGAAAAGGCACATTGACAAATGTCCTAGGTCCTAGCAGGGGAGTTAAGGAGTGAAAATCTTGCCTCTTGTTGAGACATACAAACCATAAAATAAAATGCTAATAAAGTTAAACTTGATCAAAATTCAAATGTTTTCTTCTTTGAAGGATTCTTTGAAAGATTTTATTTAAAAAAATGAAAACCAGGGCCGGGGAGAACTCAAAAGACTAGAGCACACACCTGGTGCATACAGGACCCTGTGTTGAATCCTTGGCACCACCTGGCCTCCCAAGCACCACCAAATGTAGCCTAGTGATGCCTAGAAAAACCAAGCAAAAAGAAAAAAATTACAAAACATAGTTGCCCCCCCAAAACTCTTTCATCAAGTATTTTGGGGATGTTAAGAAAGGTATTTGGGGGGGAAATGAGTAAAAGACTTGAATAGATACTTCACCAAAGATATTGAAATGAAAAGCACATAAAAATATTCTAAGCATTAATCAGAAGGGAAATGCAGATTTAAACCATAATGAGCTATTCTACATGCTTAATAAAATATCTGGTACTGAAAAGACTGAAATGATCAAGTATTGGCAAGTGTGTGAAGCAACTAGTCAGATAATGCTGATAAGGAAGCAAAATGAAATAACCACTTTAGAAAACAATTTGTAACTTTGTGATTGCATAGTATTTTATTGTGTTTATATACTACAACTTTATTATCCACTTTTCTGTCAATGAACACCTGGGTTGCTTCCAAATCCTGGCACTGCAATGAACATATATTTTCTTTTTCTTTTCTTTTCTTTTTTTTTTTCTTTCTGGGTCATACCCAGCGATGCACAGGGATTACTCCTGGCTCTGCACTCAGGAATTACCCCTGGCAGTGCTCAGGGTGCCATAAGGAATGCTGGGAATCGAACCCGGGTCAGCTGCTTGCAACGCAAGGAACATATATTTTCTAATGAATGTTTTTGTGTCTTGGGGTTAGATACCAAACAGTGGGACCACTGGGCCATTTGAAGATCTATTCTTATTTTTTTGAGGAATTTTCGCATTGTTTTCCATAGGGATTAAACCAGACAATATTCCCACCAGCAGAATATGAGAATATTTTTCAGCACATCCCCACAAACGCAGGTTGTTGCTAGACATTCTCACTGCTGAGAACATTGTCTTAATTTGGATTTTCCTGATAATAAGTGAAAATGAAAACTTTTTCATGTCTACTGGCCATCCTTCTGTCTTCTTCAGAGGTATGTCAGTTTGTTTCTTGTCCCCATTTATGAGGTTAATGAATTTATTGGTGCTTATCTCTGTGAATGCTTTATATGTCTTGAATATCAATCCTTGATGTGATGTATATAAATATTTTCTCCAATTCAGTTGGTAACCTTTTGATTTTAGCCCAAGTTTCTTTTGCAATGCAGATTTTAAAATAAACTTAATGTAGTACTATTTTTCTTTCTGTTGTCTTTGTTATGGACTCATATCATTGAAAGCACCTTGAAGTCCAAATCTCAGAGTGTTCCACCAATATTTTCCTTAGTGTATTTTATGGAATCTGATCTAATCCACTTTGAATTGACTTTTGCTTCTTCATGAATTCTGCTCACAAATTAGCTGTCTATATATCTGAGGGTTTATTATTGGATTCTCAACTCTAATTCATTGGTCCAACAGAACATCCTTATTCCAGTACTATGCTACTCTGATGATTATATAGCTTTATAGTATAGTTTCAAGTTAGGTAATGCAATACCTCCAATTTCTTGTTTCTCTGAATTGCTTCAGCTATTTGAGATATTTTATAGTTCTATAAATGTTATCACTGATCATTCTAAATCCTTGAAAAATGTCAGGGGGCATCCCTCAGGGAGTCCCTTCTGCATCATAACACAATGGACAGGTACAAGCTTAGGGTCCTCAGCATTCAGTATCCTCTCTGGATGTCCCATCTCTCCTCCATCAACCTGACGCTCATTACACCCCCAAGGTTCTGTCTCAACATCCCAGGGCTTCCCAGGAACATAAAACTCTATCCTGGAGCCTAGGCTGACAGGGAAACTAAGATGGGCAATTGTGCCTGAAGAGATTTAGACCAGCTACACATTCCTGTGATTATCTGGCTTCTTTTGTAAATAATCTGCCAACCCATAAGGAATGCCAGGAACCTTTAGAGGGCTTCACAAAATTCCCTTACCTTAAACTTAGTTCCATACTAAGTTCCTTCCAACTGGGGAGCTCCTTCTCTCTTCTCTTTTACTTTCCAAGAAACTCTTCTACTTAAAAAAATGTCATGGAGATTTTAATAAGGGTTGCACTGAATCTACAGATTAATTTAGTTAGCTTGTTCATTTTGACACTGTTGAGTCTTCCATTCCACGGCATTTTTTCATTTCTTAAGGTCTTCAGTGACTGGTAAAGGTAAAGGTCTTTCACTTCTTTTGTTAAGTTGATTCCTACATATTTAATGCTTTTGAAACATTTTTTGAATAGGGTATCTCTTCCATTTCTTACTTTCTCTTATAATTCACTATTTTCACATAGAAGTGCAACATATTTTGATATACTGACAGTCAACTAACTTACTGTATTATTTATTGCTTCTAAATTTTTGTAGTGTAATTTTTATGATAATCTCTATATATTATCATATCATCTGCAAATAGTGACAATTTTTACTACTTTTCCAAATTGGATTACTTTGATTTCTTTCTCTTGCCTAATTGCTGCAGCTGGAACTTCCAGTACTATGTTGAGTAATAACAGAGAAAGTGGACATCCTTGCCTTATGCCTGATCTCAGAGGGGAAGGTTTTAGTTTTTTGCCACTGTCTATAATATTAACTGTGGGTTTGTAGTAAACACTGTTACTATCTTGAGAAAGTTTTCTTTCATCCCTGTTTTGTTTAGGACTTTCATCATGAATAGGTGCTGGACTTTTTGCAAAAGCTTTCTCTGTACTAATTTATATAATCATACGATTTTTACTTTTCCTTTTATTGATATAATGTATTAAACTAGTTAATTTGTGTATGTTGAACCATCTTTGTATCCCTAGTATGAACCCCATTTGATCATGGTGTATTATTCTTGTGATATGCTATTGGATTTAGTTTTCTAAGATTTTTTTGAGAATTTTTGTATCAGTGGAATTTGTTCATCTATGAAATTGATCTAGGTTTTGTCTTTTTCTTTTTTTTTTTTTTGGTAATACCTCTATTTGCACTGTACTTTTGCATGTGTGCCAGTGTGTCTGTGATAATTCTCATCGTTGTTTTGATTTGCATCTCCCTGATGTTTAGAGATGTAGTGCATTTTTATGTGCCCTTTAGCCACAGAAATTTAAACAAGTCTGTAATGCATTATGTATATATATGTATAGATACATATACATGTATGTATATATTTTTTTCAATGCCAGGGATCAACAATGGGGGTAGATTCTGACTCATTCATCTCTAACAGACAACTGTTTTGCCTGCAAAGCATCCTTCCACCTTTTATTCATTTAAATACGTAATGGCTTTTGGGGTCACACCCAAAAATACTCAGGGTTCCTCCTGGCTCTGCACTCAGGAATCACTCTTGGTGGTGCTTGGGAAATTATATGGGATACCAGGGACCAAACCCAGGTCAGCTGCATCCAAGGCAAACGCCCAACATGTTGTACTATCACTCTGGCCCCTCCTTACACCTTTTAAAAGTAGAATTACCCCTTTTCCTCTAAAAACTGGTCTTCTCCTACACAGAGATTAAGAAAATCAAAAAATTCTATCCACTCTTCATCAGAGTGGAAATGTTACTCACTAGAAGAGATGACACCACTTCTCAGGATTATAGAACTTGGCCAAAGGACAAGCACAACCAGGCAGTGCCAACCAGACTGTAAGGTCTCCTTTTCAACCACTAGTTCCCCAAAACTCTCTGATAATGTCCTTATGTCACTTCTATTTCACCCCATCACTCCCTAGTACCCACAACTCACTTGGAAGCCTCAGTTCTTATGTTTGGGTCTAAGCGTTTGCTGTCACTGAACACTACCCACTCTCTTTCTTCGCAAAAATGAAAGAATTCTGAAAATAGAGAGCAGCACAACTCTCAAAAAAGAATGAAGTTCTACAGATTCACGACTAAATCTCTGAGGAGATGCAATCCAAGCAGCTAATATTCACAAGTCACATCAGTCCCCCTCACTGAAAACTCTGGGGTGCCCTCAAGAGGAATCCCTGCCCTGCAGAAGCCCCAGCAACTGCAGCCAAATTCCACAGCAGCCACACCAAGGGCTTAACTCCACCACTTCACTAATACTCTCTGCAAAGATACCAAAATTCAAAAATTTTTAGGTATCACAGTGCCCAGGCTGAGAATTCTGGGATCTTCTTGGAGTGAGGGTGGGCAGCCTTCTCTCCATATCCCCATACTTCCAGAAGCCCTGGCAGCAACACCCACTTCCCACAGCCACTGCCGTGTCAATTCATTGGTCCAGACCACAGATCCTGAAGTCCCTGGACTGAGCAGTACCCCCAAATTACTCAATAATGAAATTCCAGTAAGATCACATCAAATTAGATGGGAAAGTAAAATAGAAGAAGCCAGCTAAACTCAACAAACAAAAACAGTAACATAGACAGCTTAGCTAACAAATAACAGCTTAGTAAATCCTTAGATAAGAACTTAACAACACTGGTGAGATTTAACAATCTTTATATAAAAAAAAATTAAAACAAAAAAGAATAATTCGTGTATATTTTAAGAGACTTTAAGTGATTTTAAGAGAAAATGGCAAAAGCAATTATAAAGCATTATGTTACTATGCCTAATTAATTCATTTTAAAATGCAGGTGGCTCATTTTATAAGGAATTCAGCAGGCCTAGAACAATGTTGTATTTAGTGTGTCAACTAGCATAGCTTACATTCCAGGCAGTGGGGCCGACCAGTTCTACATGTTCACCATAAGGACCTCTGAGAGAGGCACTTTGGAAGCTCTGAGTAAAGTCAGTTAAGTAAACCAAATCAAAGGTTTTAGTAAATAGCATAATTTGGTGCCCTCTCCCCGCCAAACTCTCTGCAGCACTGAGAGGTGGAGTACAGACTTGGTGCCTGCCACCCACGGGACTCACAGATCCAACTAATAAAGAAGCCTCTTCTAAGGAACCTTCCCACCCACTTGGACCAAAGATTGTGGAACAGTTTATAAATTAGAGAGCAAGGCATATAGAGAGCAAGGCGTATAATACTATGTTTTCCTTTACATGATTTGTGTTTCTCTTCTAGGGGCACACCTCTGTCCCCACAGCTCCTAAGGCCACTCTAATGCCTCTCAAGGAGTATCAAATAGAAAGACGCCGATGGTGTATGGTTAAGGGAGATGAAGCAGTAATGCCATCCTCAGTAAGGACTCTAGTTAGCCATGATCTTGTCTGTTGTTTTATCTAGGATGCTCTGTCCAGAGACTCCTGGTGCCAATTAACCATAATGGGAAAGCCAGGTCAAAAGAGTCTCAGTAAAAGGCTCTGGTGTGGGGCCGTAGCGATTACAGTGGGTAGGGTGTTTGTGTTACACGCGGCTGACCTGGGTTCAATCCCTGGCATCCCATATGGTCCCCCAAGCACCACCAGTGCACAGCCAGAAGTAACTCCTGAGCATTGCTGGATGTGACCCAAAAAGCAATAAATAAATAAATAAATAAAAGGTTCTGATGAGAGTTTGGTCATTGAAAACTCTTAATGGATGTGCACTGAAAGGACCAACATGATGGCCTCTCAGTATCTGTATTGCAAATCATAATGCCCCAAAGTAGAGAGAGAGTAAAAAGGAAATTGTCTGCCAGAGAGGCAGGGGGTAGGGTGGGGCGGGAGTGGCAGGAGGAATGCTGAGGACATTGGTGGTGGAAAATGTACTCTGGTGGAGGGATGGGTGTTCAATCATTGTATGACTAAAACTCAATCATGAAAGCTTTGTAACTATATCTCACAGTGGTTCAATAAAAAATAAAATAAAATTTTTTAAAATTTTAAAAAGAAAGTTTTCAATGGAGTACTGGTCTCTGGAACATTGACCCTTCCTTCTTTCTGAGTCACACTTATCCTGTCTGCGACTCTCTAGCTGTTCCAAGAGTCAGCAAGGCCTCAACCAAGAGGCAGGGGCAGCCCTTCCTCCTGGCATGCAGAAGTGTAGCCTGGTGCACACCCTTAATTTTCAGAGATGTCTTTTCAATATGGTTTGCTTGTTTCCAGGGTACACAGAGGTTCGGAGCACTTTGGTACTTAGTGTATGCTTGTGTGCTCCAGTTGTAACAGTCTCATTTTTGGTCATTCTCTCAAAGAGACCAAGTCCTCACAAGGCATAAATTGATTCCCCGTCCCCATTCATATTTAAAGAGCTACAGCATCTAGCTCAACATTCTTGACAGAGCCACATAAAATAAAGACAAATGAACCCAAGACTCTCGAGCTATCCTCTGAACCAGGAAGCTGTCAAGCTGTCTGGAGCTACATCCGGCTACATCTCAGGAAAACCAAGGTGAACATGAAGCACAGTGTAGGTCATAGGACCACTGCCTCTAATAAGATGATAGAGGGTCTGAGCTATGCCAGGACCCAACCTAGGATGAGAGAACAGTCTATGGCAGTAGTGGGCCTCAGTCAAAGTACAGCCTATGTTTTCCCAAGCCAGGACCAGGAGTCCCTTCCCATAAGTGTTCCAGGACAGCACATTTATCCTCAGGGCCTCTCACATCAATGGATGATACTGCTAGATGTCATCCTGGGTGGGAACAAGGATACACTGTTTAGTGTATGGACTGGATGGATAACTACCACCCTATAGGACAACCCGGGAAGGTGGGAGCAAGACCCACAGCAAAGATCAGGAGAGTCACACTAAATGTGTATGTGGAATGGGACAGAGTAAAAAGCCAGCAAGAAGGAAGGAATCAAGTGTCCTCTGCACAGAAATGGATCTTCCTTTCCTTTCCTTTCCCAGACCAGACACTCAGGTGTTGGGGAGGAACAAGTCTGTAGACTCCATCCAGAGATAAGGATGGGGCCTGCCATAGCCAGACAAGGAATGAACCTCCACTGTTACAATCTTTTGTGGTTTAAAAAGATATATATTTTTCTCTTAATTATGATAACTGGGGGAAAGGGATTGCTTAATACATACAACTAAAACATTTTGTATAAAATATATATCAATTTTTAAAATCACATTTAAAAATGAAATGCCATGCATAAAATTCGTATCTAGAATAGCTATCATGACAGTAATTTAAATTCTAAAGAAATATAAGTGAGACTAACTCTCTGTGTTTTTTAATATAGGTTTCTACTTCACACTATTTCTGAAGAGTCAAATCTATAAAGACCTTTCCCCACATTTCCCCAACTAGAAGTTGTAGAAATTCTATAAAAGTGGAACAACAATTTGTCATCAATGACCTCTGAGTAAACAAAAATATTTTTCTTTCCTTTCCTTTTTTTCTTATTTTACAGAGGTGTTACCAAATAGTGCTTAGGGGTTCTGGGGGCTATTCATAGCAGCAGTGGTGCTGCTCGGGTCCAGTGGATCTGAAGGCCACCAGGGTCACCCCAGTGTAGTGAAGTGTGTAAGGGGATGATGGTGGTATATTGAACTCTGTACCTGGCACATGCAAGGTATTTGTGCCTGATCCCTGAGCCCTCATCTGTATTGTTCAACTCTCTAAAATTGAGACAAAATATCAGTATCTCAGACATAATACTTCAAATCAGTATTTCTCAAATGGAGGTTATATAGTTCCCTGAGGGCCTCAGGATATTCCCAGAGTACCGCAGATGAAAATCTCACAAATGGGGGTGACCCATGGCACAAGACTGGGAAGTAAAGAAAACAGTGAAGTGACAAAACTATCAAAATACTTCTCTATATAACCTCAGTAAAGGTATTTTAAGTTCACAACTTACCTCAAAAAGAACATGATGGGGGCTGGAGTGATAGCACAATGGGTAGGGTGTTTGCCTTGTATGCGGCCCAACCTGGGTTCGATTCCCAGAATCCCCTGAGCACGGCCAGGAGTAATTCCTGAGTGCATAAACCAGGAGTAACCCCTGTGCATCGCTGGGTGTAACCCAAAAAGAAAAAGGAAAAAAAGTACATGATGCCTCTAAATCTCCCCAGGTTAGCCCGTCTGTGCCAAGAACTCTGGGGTCTTCTCAGAATGGGGGAAGGCAGATTCCCTTTCCTGCCTAAAAGCCCAGCAGCCTGCAGCCGCACCCAACACACTCCAACATAGAAACACATGGCCCTGCTTCACAACTAACCTCATCAAGCAGCCAAGCCACCACATTATTTCAGCTCCTAGACTCCTGAGCATCCAGCCAAGTAAATCCTCAGACAATGGCTTCCATTATAACACCGTAATGAGATATAATAATCATCACAAATTGACTTGTATTGATCTAAGTTTTGATAGTTCCCGTTGCCTTTGTGTTGTAGCCAACAATCTGAAGTAAATATTTTTTGTACTTGCTAAGAGAGCAGGCTGGGGTGATGGGTGAGAAACTGGGGACACTGGAAAGACTGGTGTTGAAACACTTAATGCCTGAGATGGTATTATGACTTGGTAAATCATGGTATTATAATGAGATATTTAAAAATAGCACTGTAGCACTGTCCTTCCGTTGTTCATCAATTTGCTCGATCGGGCACCAGTAACGTCTCCATTGTGAGACTTCTTACTGTGTTTGGCATATCAAATACGCCATGGAGAGCTTGCCAGGCTCTGCCATGCAGGTGGGATACTCTCGGTAGCTTGCCAGGCTCTCCAAGAGGGACAGAGGAATCGAACTCGGGTCGGCCTCATGCAAGGCAAACGCCCTACCCACTGTGCTATCGCTCCAGCCCATTTAAAAGTAATTATACAAATAAATTTAAAATAAAACCAAATATCTTCATACAAAAATGAATATGTTAAGCTCATTCATAAATAATCACATAAATAAAATTAACATGTTTTGGATTAAAGATAGCAATGAAATCTGAAAAACATCATGCTATAGAAAGCAAAATATTAAATTCATTTATCTAGTTATCATGCTGTTTAAGCTTCTAGCAGATTATAAGAGAGTATATAAAATCTGAACTCCAAAATAAAGTGGAAGCTAATTTTATTTGTGTTTCCCAGTACCCAAAAGAAGAGAGAGAGAACAGGGAGGAATGCCCTGCCACAGCGGCAGGGTGGGACGGGGGGGGGGGGGGGGGGGAGGATGGGGAGTCGGAGGGATGCTAGGACCCGTGGTGGGGGAGGATGGGCACTGGTGGAGGGATGGGTACTTGATCATTGTATAACTGAAACCCAAGCACAAAAATTTGTGAGTCTATAAGTGTACTTCATGGTGTTTCACTAATAAAAAAAAATTTAAAAAAAAATTTTATTTGTGTTTCCATTGGAAACTAATTTTATTTTGTTAAGTTGAATAAATGGTTTTAAAATGAGTACATGGGGCCAGGGATGTGGCTCAGCAGTAGAGTATCTGCCCACCATGTTATCAGGGCCTTAATTTGATCCCTGGCACCAAATTATAAAAAAGAAAATTGGTATGTGGCTGAAGTTGATGTAAAATCAATTCACATTATTTCTGTAATGGGATTTTAAAAGGGTAAAAGAAAAAAAATACCTTTCAGTGATCAAACCAAAAGTCTAACATAAATTCTTTCACACTGAATAGCGTTGGAAAAATAAGAATTATAAAGTATTCAAATTTGATAAAAGGAAAAAAATTAGGACTGGAGCAAAAAAGCAACAGTATGACAGTTAGGCTGCTTGCCCTATACACAGCTGTCTCAGGTTTGAGCCTCTGACCTGGTTTCAACCCCCGGTGTCCTATATGGTTCCCTGAGCCAGCAAGGAGTGAGTCCTGAATGCAGAGCCAAGAGTAACCCTAAGTACCACCAAGTAGGGTACAAAAACAAAGTCGGAAAATTAGAAGAAAATAATACTCTTTCTGAAACACTAAAAGATACCAATATAGAGTGTGTACCTCAAAGGTCACTGGTGTCGTGGCCCGTAACGTTCTTGAAAAATAAGAAAATTTAATTTTATTACTTCATCAGTATAACTTTAATCAGTAAGCATATTAATGTCACATATACTTTACATATATCTTTAAGAGCTGTGTTTTATAATACATCAAGAACATAGAATTGATAATTATTTTGTAATTAGACTGTATAACAAAGTTGATGATAACACTGTTTTGGTAAAAGAAACGCACCTTCTTTTTATTTTATTTTATTCTGGAGATTTATTTCGGTGTGTGTGTGTGTGTGTGTGTGTGTGGATTACACCTAATGGGGGTTTGAGGACTACTCCAGATTTTGTGCTTGGGGACTCATGTACAGCTAAGTAACAAATCCAGGATTGTCCCATGCAAAACATGCAATCAGCCCTTTTAGCTCTCTCCAGCCAGCACCTTCTTTTTAATCATTCCTATTCAGAAACAGTGAAAATGCTGTACATATGCAGTGAATCTGAGTAACATTTTTCATTTCTGAATCTGAGTAACATTTTTCATTTCTGATTCAAACCTGTAATGCTATCTATGACTGTTTTGATGATTACACAGTTCAACATAAAAATGCATCCCACTCATATTCTCAATAATAAGTCTGATTAGGCAGATAACCTCCCAATCATAAAAGCTTTTATTTTAAGACAAGCATGAAAATACAGCATGAAAAATCAGGCTTCTTATAAGTGGGATAAAACACACACACACACACACACACACACACACACAACTGTAAGAACTGCACATTTGACACCTACTGCATTTAAGGGCCATTCATCCCGTGTTCTTTCTCCTCTCTGAAGTGCTAGATTAAAGTGTGTCTACAGTAGAAAGTTACTAATAGGTTTAATATGAAAGAACCGTGTAGGAAAGCAAGAGTTTAGAGATAAGAAATCTCCAAATATCTTCTATTTTATGTTTTTATAACCTTTCTTTAAACAGAAAATATTTTATGTGCAACATAGGCAGATAGAATTAATTTACTTTCACTAAAACCCAATGAAATATATCAAATGTAAAATAAAACCCAAAGCCAACTACAGTAGCAGCAGTGATTACTGGAGCAGCTTGTGCAAAATTCCATGTTTTGCTATTTGTGCGCATCACAGTGGTCAGAAAAGAAATGTGCCAAAACTCCCTTTCCCATTCCACTTGAACTCGTTCCCCACAATTGAAACAAACATCTCCTGTGACATTAAGTTGTCATCGGCTTGTGTGATCCCCAGTTCACTCAACCTTTTCTTCTTCATCTGGCCTTTTTGTGTGGACGCTGCAACCAATTCATTTACAATTTCACAGTTGCCTTCGACTTGCTCAGAAAGGTCAGATTTGACATCACGCTCCATTTTACCAGCCGCGCACTGAATCAGCTCTTCTATATCCACTCTTCCGGGTGCCTCTGCCTCTTCATTTGTCTGCATTTTAAGTGTTTTATTTTCTAAAGAAACAACGTATACCACATAATGTTAATTATACTAACTCACCCATGGAGAAGACACCTATTGCTACAATAGAACTTTTGAGCTTCTTTTTTAAAAAAAAATTATTTTAGGCACCAGGATTTACAATATTGATAATGGCAGGGTTCTGTGTACAAAACATCCCATAACCACACCCTCCACCAGAGCACCAGAGTCAGTTTACCTCCATCACTGTCCCAGTGTACACCTACCACCACTGTCCTATTGCCTTCCCATGCCCCACCAAGGGATATACTTCCTACTAAAAAGATCAGTTCTCAGCTTCTGTTGCCTTTGGTTTCCTCACTATATCCATCGTCCTAGAGGCTTTTCTCTTGAAGTTTCTTTCTCCTGGGTTTAATATTGCTTTCCTGCTTTACTTTTGTTAAAATTTTTCTGCTATATCTTTTTCTAATCCTTTATTGTCAGTTTCAACCCATGTTATTTTAGGCATCTTTATTAAAAACAGCATTTGTTTGCATTTGAAGAAAAAGTAAAGTGCCTCTGTCTCATGCAATTTATTTAATCCTCTTACACTTATTGTAGGGGCTGGAGCAATAGCACAGTGAGTAGGGCGTTTGCCTTGCACACAGCCCAACCGGGTTCGACTCCTCTGTCCCTTTCAGAGAGCCCGGCAAGCTACCAAGAGTATCCCACCGACACGGCAGAGCCTGGCAAACTCTCCATGGCGTATTCGATATGCCAAACACAGTAAGAAGTCTCACAATAAAGACGTACTGGGCCCACTCAAACAAATCGCTGAACAATGGAGGACAGTGCAACAGTGCTACACTTATTGTAATTGTACATGTGTTCTACAATAAACCCCCACTAAGAGCTAAAGCAATCATTGGGAAAAAGATGAGAGGCATCACCTTCCCCAACTTCAAACTGTACTACAAAGCAGTAGTAATAAAAATAGCATGATACTGGAATAAACACAGACCCACAGACCAATGGAATAGAATTGAATATCCAGACACAGGTCCTCAAATATATGATCATTTAATCTTTGATAAGGGAGCAAGAAATATGAAATGGAACAAGGAAAACCCCTTTAACAAGTGGTTCTGGGAAAACTGGGCAGCTACATGTAAAATAATAAACTCAGACCTCTATCTAACACCATGCACAAAAGTCAGATCAAAATAGATTAAAGACCTCAGTATCGACCTGAATCCATAAGGTACCTGGAGGGAAAAATGAGCAGAACCCTTCATGAGGCTAAAGGTATCTTCAAAGATGAAACATCACTGACCAAGCAAGTGGAAGCAAAGATAAACAAATGGAACTACATTAAACTAAGAAACTTCTGCACCTCGAAAGAAACAATGACCAAGATACAAAGACAGCCCATGAAATGATAAAAAATTATTTACCCATTACCCATCGGATAAGGGGTTAATATCCAAGATGTATGCCACTGATAAAATTTTACAAGAAAAAAACATCCATCCCCATCAAAAACTGGGGAGAAGAAATGAACAGAAAATTCCTCAAAGAATTCAAATGGCAAAAAAAGGCATATGAAAAAATGCTCTACAATTTGAATCATCAGAGAGATGCAAATTAAAACAACATGAGATATCATCTCACCCCACAGAGACTGGGACACATCCAAAAGAAGAAGAGCAATCAGCGCTGGCATGGATGTGGGGAGAATGGGAGTCTCATTCTTTGTTGGTGGAAACGCCAACCAGTCCAGCTTCTTTGGAAAACAATATGAACATTCCTCAAAAAACTAGAAATTGGGGGCTGGAGCTATAGTACAACGGGTAGGGCGTTTGCCTTGCACGAGGCTGACCCGGGTTCGATTCCAGACATCCCTTATGGTCCCCCAAGCACCGCCAGGAGTAATTCCTGAGTGCAGAGTCAGGAGTAGCCCCTGAGCATAGCTGGTGTGACCCAAAAAGCAAAATTAATTAATTATAAAAAAAACAACTAAAAATTGTGCTCTCATTTGACCCAGAATGAAATGAGTCAGAAGGAAAGAGACATATATAGAATGACTGCATTAATTTGTGGGATATAAAAAAAAATAGTATGAGACTAATAACCAAGGCCAAGGAAACAGGAGGACTCATCAATGATTGGAAGCTACCACAAGTGGGAGGGCAGGAAGGGGGGCTAAGGGCAGTTAGGATAGAGAAGGGACCAGTATGACAATAATACTTGGAAATGATCATTCTGGACATGAACTAAGTGTTGAAAGTAGGTAGAGGAAAAAAACTAAAATAAAATAAATAAAAATAAGATAAAGGTAAAAGGTAAAGGCCCTCCCGTTGATTGTCGATTTGCTCGAGCGGGCCCAGTAATGTCTCCATTGGAGACTTTGTTGTTACTGTGTCTGGCGTATCGAATACGTCACGGGGAGCTTGCCAGGCTCTGCCATGCGGGCGAGATACTCTCGGTAGCTTGCTGGGCTCTCCGAGAGGGGCAGAGGAATCGAACTCGGGTCGGCCATGTTGGCTGCGTGCAAGGCAAACGCCCTACCGCTGTGCTATCGCTCCAGTCAAAAAGAACGAAAGTAGGTAAAGGGATTACATGATAACTTTTCAGTATCTATACTGCAAACCATAATGCCCAAAAGGAAAAGTGAAGGGAGGGGGCAGGGAGGGGGGGTCGAAGGGAAGGAGAGGGAGAGGGAGACTGGGGATATCGGTGGTAAGAAATGTACCCTGGTGTAGGGATGGGTGTTGTAACATGATATAATTGAAATCCAATCATAGACAACTTTGTAACTGTGTACCTCACTGTGATTCAATTAAAAATAAATTAAATTTTTTTAAATGATACAGGTGTTTCAAACATAAGGCAGTCTAAATTTTTTTAATTTAATTTTTTGTAAAGTTTTCTTGCCAAGGATTTCTCCTGTTATCTGACTGGATTTTACAAATCTTTTTCCATTAAAACCTCAGTGAGTAATTGTCTTACTCTTCACACTCAGGTTTCCTGACCCTTGTATAGTATTATTAGATTTTCAATTATTTTTCCCTTTTTTTCTAGATTATCTTTCATTCAGTAGATATTTCCTGGATCTTTACCACCTGCTAAGCACTGTGTTGTAGGGGGCACATGCAAATATTAAAAAAATAGTGCCCCTTTTCCTGAAGGAATGCCCTGAAACAGCTGAGTGAGGTCACTAATAGTCAGAATTCTAAATGTCTACCGTGATATCCACTTTTCCGATTTTTCCCAAAATTGCTAAACAGCGATTTGAAATTGGAAAGGGATTTTGCAGATATAATGAAATTTACTAATTAGTTGATTTAAGAAAAGGAGATTAACTGGTTGGAGGAAATAACTCAAAGGGCTGAAGCAATACCCGGAATGCACCAGTTCAGTTCTCAGCACTCTATGTCTCCTGAGCATACCCGTGTCCCCTGCACTACACCGGGTAAAAGGTCAGTGACCTCACCTGGGTAGACAGAGGCACAGAGACAATAAAGTGAAGAAACAGAGGTTTGTTGGGGTGCGCTCCTGGGCAGGCCTTACGGACCTCTGGGGAGGTTGGGGACATAGCCGTGCCATGGGAAAGGCTAAGCAGAACTTTTAAGTTGTCTTAGGTAGGAAGGAAACAAAGACCAGTGGGATCAGTACGCCTGGTCTGGTATTCTGTTATCTGTACGGGGTGGATATAAGAAAGCATGGAAGGCAGCCTGGCATGGGATAGGCTATCAGGCAGATAAGTACTGTCTTACGCACAGGGTTCAGGGTGAGCTCTGATTCTTGGAATGTGTAACACTATCTATCTCAACAGCCAACCATTTGGTCCCAAGCAAACCTTACACACAGCACTGCCAGTACTAAGCAACATGCCATCACTTGGCTTGAAAGAACTGAAACGATCTGGCCTGCACCACCAAACCAACTGTCACCAAGAATGAAGGCTGACCCCTGTGTGCTGCTAGGGAGACTGCCCCAAAGGGAAAAGGAAAAAGAAGGAAAGATCATTCAGGGGTACCTAACCTAATCATTTGAAGCCTTTACAGGTAATTTTCTCTGGGGGTGGAGAGCTAATACAGGGGTTAAAGGTGCTTGCCTCAAATGTGGCTAATCCCACTTTGACCCCCAACAATGAATAATTACCATTACTTTAATGGTAATTAAAAGTAACCATTAATTACTCCCCCCACCCCGCCGTGAAATTTTTTTGTTTGTTTGGTTTTCATTTTTATTTATTTATTTATTTTATTGAATCTCTGTGGGAAAAGTTACAAAGCTTTCAGGTTTAAGTCTAGGTCATGCAATCATCAAACACATTTCCCTTCACCAGTATTTATTTTTCACCACCAAGAACCCCAATATACCCCCCCTCCCAACCCTCCAAATGCTTGTGAGGCAGATGAATTCTAGTTAATACTCTATCTACTTTGATTAGATTCATTGTTTCGACAAAAGATGCGCCATTATTTTTTAGAGTTTACACCCCAAAATCAGACCTGCTGAAAAGGTATTGTGACATTAATTACTTTTCTTTTTTTCATAATTCACTGCAATGTACTATTTAAAAAGAAAACAAGCTAAGCCATCCTTTGAAGAAGAATCTCTGTTCAAAATGTTGACTTTGGAACTCAGGGCCCACCGTTTAGTAAAAGTGAGACAGAGAAAGAGAAGAGAACCTGTGGACATTATTGGCAGAGACTGGAGGAAGGGTTTTTTTTGTTTTTAAACAAACGTTTCTTAATTACTTTTTAAGTAATTAAAAAGTTTTTTTTCCTGGCTGGATGAAGAAAGCATGTAGCATAGCAAGTCAAAGCTTATGAAAAAGATTTAAAATGTAAGATTTGTCTGAGTGAGCTCCTCTGGTGACTTGAGTGTGATCCCCTGATAACAACCAGCAAGAAAATGGAGAACTTTTTTTCACAATTTCAAAGCATTGGATTCTGTCAACAATATGAACATGAGCTGAAAAGCAGATTCTTCCCTCAAAGTATTCAAACAAGGAAACTTTAAATTTGCATCAGTGAAACCTTAAGCAGATAATGCAATCAAGTCCTCCTGAATCTATAGAACTGTGGGGGAGGGAGGGGAATCTTCCAGACCTATACTGATGCAGATTCTGCAGGATAAAAAGGATTACTTGTTCTGGTTCTTTTTTTTTTTTTTTAATTAGTGAGACATCATGAGGTACAGTTGTAGACTTACAAATTTTTGTGCTTGGGTTTCAATTATACAATGATCAAATACCCATCCCTCCACCAGTGCCCATTTCCCACCACCACAGATCCCAGTATCCCTCCCACCCCCCACCCCCCACCCCCATCCCACCCTGCCTCCATGGTAGGGCATTCCCTTTCGTTCTCTCTCTCTTATTGGGTGTTGTGGTTTGCAAAAGAGGCATTGAGTGGCAATCATGTTTGGTCTATAGTCTACTTTCAGCATGCTTCTCCCATCCTGGGAGGATCCTTCCAACACCTTTATTTGGTGTTCCCTTCTCTATCTGAGCTCCCTTCTCCCCTAGCATGTGTGGTTGGCCTCCAAGCCATGGAGTAAAATTCCTGGTACTAATCTCGGCCATTCTTGGGTGTTAGTCTCCTATTTTGTTACTTTATGTTCCCCAGATGAATGCAATCTTTCTATGTCTATCCCTTTCTTTCTGAGTCATTTCGCTTAACATGATACTTTCCATGTAGTACCACTTGTATGTAAATTTCATGACTTCATCTTTTCTAACAGCTACATAGTACTCCATTGTGTAAATGTACCAAAGTTTCTTTAACCAGTCATCTGTTCTCGGGCATTCAGGTTTTTTCCAGATTCTGGCTATTGTAAAGAATGCTGCCAATGAACAAACAATTACAGATGTCACTTCGACTATACACTTTTGCCTCTCTGGGATATATTCCCAGGAGTGGTATTGCTGGGTCAAATGGGAGCTCAATTTCTGTTCTGGTTCTTTAAACTTTCCCTCACTCAAGTCAATGCCCGGGCTCCCTCTAAGAAAAATTTCATAGTGATCTGAGTCATGGATTGGAGTTTATGAATTTCTTTCCCACTAAGTTTGTTCAGCTTTGCTGCCAAGAAAGGCAGGTAGATAGGGTGGCATAAACTTCTACCAATAAAACATAAAGACAAACTCCATGAGTCACTCCAATAAACGCAGACTTTAACGTAACACATTTATTTCTCTGCCTCCATCCTTGAAAAATACCAGCAGGAGATATCACTGCTATCAAAAGTTCATCCTTATCCTATAAATTTATAAACCACCTGTGATAAAGGGAACTATAGAAACACAAAACCACATATCACAGTTTTGAATAAATAGTTGAACTAGTTGACCTTGAAAGCTTCTTTCAGCTTGAGTTTATAATAGAAGGAATTTACCAAACTTCTCTACCTCTTAATATTGTCAGCTACCTTCGTTATTATTATTACTAATATTATATATTACAAGCTTCCTTATTGTTTTATACTTGTAATGCTACCTCACCACCCCTGCCACCAGAGTATCAATAACCCTCCACCACTATTCTAAGATAGTTCCCTTCTGCCAGCTTTCTTTTTAAGGAGAGGAAGAAGACTTAGATCCTTTATCAGAATTAAATATTGATGAAATAAAGTACTTTAGAGTTAGTTTTTATATAAAAAAAAATCCTGACAATAGTATTACCTTGAGTTCCATCTTGTGCATTTTCTTGCAGGTCAGAGAAAATTGTAGGCTTCACTAAGACAACACCATAACCGTCATTATTATGAATGATGTTATTCACCATAGAGATTCGAGGCATGTCATAATGTTCATCTAAGAAATCCTGTGACATTGAAAACACATTTTAAAGAAACTGTCACATTCCATGCTGCCTGCATTAAATATCTCACTTTTTTTCAGGCTCCTCTAAAAATAAAAGTAGAAAAGCTCTGCTGATTAATATGTGATAATATAGTTTAAACCCTAAGTGACAAAGCATTTCTGTCATTTCTGCAGATCTATAGACAGCAAAGTTTTTTCTCACAAGAGACTTTCAATCACCAACTGCTAATATTATTTCAATTAGATATTGTTTGTACATTTCAAAACCAGAAAACAACAGAACCCTACAGGAGAGTTTTAATAGGACACTGTGATTCTTTAGGTGAACCTTTGCAAAGAGGGGGTTTCAAGAGGTGCTCACCTTTATGAGAATGCCTTCCTTGCAGTGATGGATCCCATTGTCACTCAGAGTGCACTTACTCCCAGGATAGATTTCAATACCAGCACCCTACAAGTTACAAATCACAATTTATCTTTATTTTGAGATTTTGGTTTTTAGGTTTGGGAGCCATACCCCACTGTGCTCAGGGTTTACTTCTGGCTGTGTGTTCAGGCTTGCTTACTCATGGGTCTGTGCTCAGGAATCACACCTGGCCGAGCTTGGGTTGCAACCAAGGAAAACTGTACTATCTCTCCAGCCTCAACACACTTTTAAGAGTAAAGACTAGTGCAAATATGAAGTGTCTTATAGAAAGTTCAACTAGCTCTATCAAAAGTTTAGAAGGTGTCTACTATGATTTACCATGTTCAAAAATCACACAGAGACACATATCACTGGCTAAGATACATACAAACACACACACACATACACACATACACCACTAGCTAAGAATAGCAACATTAAATTACTGTTCTACTCTTTTAGTTGAATAAATCAATTTTCTGATTCTGGAAAAAAAAAGGGCACTTAATTGTATGACTACTTATTCAAATTGATCAATCCAAAAACATTCAATTAGCAGCAATGTAGCACTTTTCTACCATTGTTCATCAATTTGCTCAAGCGGGCACCAGTAACGTCTCCATTGTGAGACTTGTTGTTACTGTTTTGGGCATACTGAATATGCCACAGGGAGCTTGCCAGGCTCTGCCGCAGGCGGGATACTCTCGGGACACAGAACCTGGGTCGGCCATGTGCAAGGCAAATGCCCTACCTGCTGTGCTATCGCTCCACCCATTCAATTAGTAAAGAAAAAATATCTTATTCTGGAAAATAGAATTTGAAAAAAGAAATAAGACTTAATATATTAAAAATAAACCATTTGGTGTCCAAAGACTTAGAACGGGGGTTATGGCCAGACCCAGTTCTTTCCCTGGCACTGAATATGGACCCCCCCCCCCCCACACACACACACACACACACCCAGCACCTCCAGGAGTGACCTCTGAGCATAAAGCCAGGTGTAAGCCCTGAGCACAACTGGATATGGACCAAAACCTCAATCCCTAGCCCCCAAATACACCATTTGGTGATGGTGATGGTGCAGTACTCTGGATATCAACCATAAAGTTTAACATTATTGTAACTATGTTAACATTTTAGAGAAAAACTTTTTAAAGAGCAAAATAAACCAATCAGAAACAAAAATTTTATGTGCCTGTCAAGGCTGGGGTTGCGGGGGAGGGGGCGGTGAGCAGGGGATAGCAGAGAACCTGGGAACCCTGATGGAGGACAGTAGACACTGGTGGTGGGATTGGTGCTGGAACAGAAAAAGCCTAAAAACCAAATATAAATAGCTTCATAAATCATGGTGCTTTCATAAAATTTAAAAATTTTAAAAAATAAGTGAAACTTTAAAAAATACACTACTTTTAAAATATTACAAACCTAACTTAAAACTCAACTATGAATAACTTTATAAACCATGATGTCTTAACAAAATAATTTTTTTAAAAGTGGGGCCGACGGCCCCGGAGGCACAAGGACTTAGCACAGAGAGCCACCCGCTTGGAGCAGAAAAGCAAATGGACTATGTGTTAAACCGCGCCACCATGCCTGCCCGGAGGGGAAAGGGTGTTGACCCACTCGCCCGCTCCTCTCTGGAAAGAAAGATGGCGGCCGCACGGGAGCCTTGTGGACAGCAGGTCTGAGCCGGGGGTGGGAGCGGCAGGGACCTCATGGGAAGGGGGGCGTAATGGGCCGTCCTCCACGCCCGACCGAGGTCACCAGCTGCCCCCCACGAGCGGCTCTCCCGCACGGCCACAACTCCAGAGCACAGAAACCAATCTCTTAACTATCTAACATTTAATAGAAATACTTCCAGGGTTAATAAGTAAAACAGCAGAAATCCAAAACCTCGAGGCCGCGATAGCGGCCACGTGACATCATTTTATTCTTAAACCAAGCTGTAGAAAGCAAATCATTTCACAACGCTGTTTCAGCATATCTGATTGGGGGGGGGGGGGGGGGGTCGTAAACTCTAAACAATAATTGTGCATCTTCTATCGAAACAATGTATCTAGTCAAAGTAGATAGAGTATTAACTAGAACTCATCTGCCTCACAGGAATTGGGAGGGGTGGGAGGTGGGGTTCTATTGGGGTTCACGGTTAAAAATAAGTATTGGTAAAGGGAAATGTGTGTGATACTTACATGACTGAGACCTAAACCCGAAAGCTCTGTAACTTTTCCCACAGTGATTCAATAAAGAAATAAATTATAAAATAAAATAAAAGTGGGGCCGGAGAGATAATAGAGCAGGAATTCTTGCCTTGCTCTCAGCCAACCTGGTTTCGATCCCAACCATCTCACATGGTCCCCTGAGCACCACCAGGAGTAATTCCTAACTACAAGGCCAGATGTAATCCTTGAGCATCACCAGGTGTGGCCAAAAATAAAAAAACCAAAAAAAAAAAAAAACCCTCACCCCCCAAAAAAATTAAGTTACTTGAGAGCCCGGCAAGCTATTGAGAGTATCTCGCCTGCACGGCAAAGTCTGGCAAGCTCCCCGTGATGTATTCGATATGCCAAACACAGTAACAAGTCTCACAATGGAGACGTTACTCGACCCGCTCGAACAAATCAATAGTAGTCAAATAATAGATTCTCCTTCAAATTATATATAAAAATTAGCAGTTATTTAAAGTGTTTCATTTTTGCTACATTAACCAAAATGATCCATGCAAGGTTCAATTCTCTTCCTGTTTTTTATTATCATAAGATATCAATAAAAAGGCAACAGGAATAATTTATACCAATGCTATTAGGATAGACAATTTAGGAAACAGAAATGATTCACTAAAAACATATATAGTTGGGCAGGGTATAGCTCAGTGGTGCAAAAACTAAAAATACACTAACATGCATGATGCTTTTGGTTCACTGGCAATACAACAAAACAAAACCACAAAGCACACCAAAAAAACTTGTATTCTTATTTAAGAAATAATTTTGGAAATAATTTAATTCACAACATTATAAACATATTGCTGTTTAGCCATTTATGATATGCTGTGTTTTTTTTAAAGTAGGAGAAATAGCACAGCAGGTAGGGCATTTGCCTTGCACGTGGCCAACCTGGTCAGCCCAGGTTCGATTCCTCCACCCCTCTCGGAAAGCCCAGCAAGCTACCGAGAGTATCTCGCCCATACAGCAAAGCCTGGCAAGCTACCCGTGACGTATTTGATATGCCAAACACAGTAACAAGTCTCACAATAGAGATGTTACCGGGCCCGCTCAAGCAAATCGATGAACAATGGGAGGACAATGCTACAGTGCTACAGTAGTGTGCCACAAAAAAATATTTATTATTATTTCCCATGTTGGGGACTACTAGAACTATCTGAAAAGTCTACTACATACCAACCTAACTTTTTTTTTAAATTGAATCACCGTGAGAACAGTCACAAAGCCTTTCAGTTCAAGTCTCGGTCGGTCATACAATGATCCTTCACCCCTTCCAGTGCACATTTTCCACCACCAAGAACTCCAGTATACCCCCCACCCACCCACGCCCACCTGTGTGGCAGATTTCCACTTTCTCTCTCTCTCTCACTCTCTCTCTCTTTCTCTCTCTCTTTCTCTCTCTCTCTCCATTGATCACATTTAATATTACGACAAAAGACCCAACATTGTTATTTGGAATTTTCCCCACATTCAGACCTGCCACAAAGACATCATTAGATAATTGGTTTTCTATTGCTAATTATGAAGAGCATATGATGTCATGTGGCCACAATAGCGGCCACGTGAATTTGGATTTCTGATATTTTAGTAATAAACCTAGAGGGATTAGTGCCAGAAGCCCCTGGGTTCCAATATTAGTATGTATGCCTCTGGGTTCATGGTAGGTCAGAGCCAGAGGAGGCATTTGAGGGCGGCAACCCGGAGCATTGTCATGGCGGGGAGAAGGGCCGATTCCACCCTCCATTCCATGAAGCCCCACATGCCTCGTCAATGCAGTCTCATACCTGACTGTTCATTAGGCTCTAAAAGATGCAGGCCACCATGCCACCGCTGCAAAGGGAGACAGGCAGGGGGACAGACACCCTTCGCCTCCAAGGGCGGCATAGCACCATAGTTAAATACACAGTCCAGATGCATTTTCCAACCTAACTTCTATTGAAGGATAAAAATATAATGCCAAGTGGGTCTTTAGCTACAAAATTCTTAATTTAGGGCTATGCAGAAAAAAGATTTAGAGATGACTGCATTAAAAATACATGTATAGAGAGTACAACAGTTAAAATGTCATTTCAAATTATTAGAAAACATAAAATTTTAAAAAGAGAACAACTTAAGTCAGCAATGAAACAACCCTGTTAAAAAAATGTGATGACACTGAACAGATATTTGGTAACTAAACACTAACTGAAGATAAAGTCACTTTTAGTATGATAGATAAATTTCCCTCCTGCTGGGTCCAAGTACTAACCATAACATTATCTATAAAACAAACAGACGGAAAAACGAAGAAAGAACTGAGGCCAGAGAGATAATACTATGGGTAACTAATGAATAATACAACAGTTGTCTTGTATGCAACCAACTAGAGTTTGTTCCTCAGCATCCCATATGGCCCACCAAGCACCTCAAAGAGTGATCCCAGAGAAGAGGCAGAAGTAACTCTGAGCATCGAGGAGTGTACCAAACCCTCAACCCCATCCCCATAAAAAGGCAGACCGGCCAGGACCCTCATGATCTGAGGAATGACTCCAACAACACAGTAGGAGTTGCCTGGATTAGCTTTTTGCCTCAAATTCCTTGACTTGGAGGTAAAGAACTGGCAATCCACCACTAGCAAAGACCAGAAAAGCCTCCCACAAGTCCAGTCTGTTATGCCAAAGAAACAGGCAACTTAAAAAGACAGAAAATTTTTAGACAACAGGTCTGAAAATATCACAGAAAAACACACACACACACACAGAGAGAGAGAAAAACCCAGCAGCCTACCCTCATTCATACCAGCAAAGACCAAGAAGAGGGTATCTAGATTCCTGAGCTTCTCAAAATCTAAAAAGGCACCCCAACACATATTCACTGGTGTCAGAGAGAACCAATCAAGATTTTCATCTCCACTGATCAGTAACACGGTCCTCCCACCTTCCAATATCTGTGGAGACTACAGGAAGAGCCGGAACTTGTACCCTTATCCAACAGAGATAAGTGTTATTTGGAGTGCTCTCAAAAGCAAGTTGAATAGAGAGTCTGGACTACCATGAGCCACAGTGTCAATGGGAACCATAAGGGAAAATGGAACTCACACTCTCAACCAATATTTAAGGAATACCCCATTCAACTTGGGCATCAATGAAGTCAAACAGGGAACTGGGTTTCTATCTAAGATATTACCCAACACCTTTCTGTAATGGTATCAGAGAAGCCATCTAAAACAGAAGATCCAGGCTTCTATAACATAACATTAAAAGATAATCAGATTTCAATTGAAAACAACTCATCATACCAAAAACAAGGAAGATATCAAAATGAGTAAGACCAAGATTTCAGAAATGTTAGAATTGATTGGCAGTATCATTACAGCGGCCATGACCGACACCCCACCCCAACCCCCCACAAAAACTTTAATGAGCAGAATGAATATACTTAGTTAAAAATGAAAATAAAAAAGAGGGCACAACAACAACAAAAACTTCATAGCAAAGAAACAGAAGTTACAAAGTACTAAGTTGACATTTCAAAATTGAAAAATATAGCAGTTGTTTTGAAATAGAATTTCAGTGGATGGACTTAATAGCAGAAAGGAAGAGAAAGAGAAAAGAATCTGCAGGAAGACAGAGGAACCCACTATCTTTAACCCAAAAATTACCCACTCTGAATGAGAGACAAAATACAATGAAGAACAAAATGAACAGAGACTCAGGGATCCCTGGGGTTATAACAGAATATCCAAAATTTACATCATGAACATCATGCAAGGAAATGGAAAAAAGTGAAGAAAAATATGGGTAAAATTTTCCAAATTTTGAAAAAGATACAAAACTACAGAGTCAAAAAACTGAGCAAATTCCAAGCAGGATACACTCAAAGAAATCCAAGGCAAGATACATCAGAATTAAAATTCTGAAAGCTTAAGACCAAAAACAACCAAACAAATCTTCAAAGCAGTCAAGAGAAAAATTTTATGTGGAAAAATTCAAAGCATAAAAAAAAATCATGAATGATTTTAGAAGAAAGTGGCACAGGATTAATCAAGGGCTGAAATAAAAACAACTCTCAATCAAATAGTCTCCCAAAAAATCTTGGATATGAGAAAGAAAACACAGAGCAAACAAAAAAAAATGAGCAAATACAATATCCCTTCTTTTCTTGAGTCTTCACATTGTGTTTGACATGCGAAACAAAAATTGTAATACTGTCCAGGGTCTGGGATGTAGCTTAGAGGGAGAGCTGTCTTTTATGTATGAGGCACTAGATTCAATCCCTTATGAACACAACAAAAATAATTCATGGATAAAATTTCACACAACTACATGTGGTACTAAATACTGTAGTTAGTTATGGTACTTAATACTATAAGCAACTGTATTTAGTAGCACTTGTGTATCTAAACATATGTAGACATAGAAAGGAACCATTAAAACAATATCAAAGATGATATCAAAGATTACATATATAGGCACTTGAGCATTCAAGACTTGAAGTTACTATAGGAGAGTGAGTGAGCAGTGAATGAACTTAAGGCCTTTTATAAAAATATGGTGCACGCAAGTCACACTAAAACATTTTTTTCTTTCTTCAATAATAAATTAACCTACTCTAATATTCTTGCCTTATAAACTTTAATTATTTTTTAACTTTCGGACACTTCTATAGTAACACTTGACTTAAAACATATTGTATAGCTATACAAAAAGTTTTTTCTTTTATTACTCTAATTTTTTTAAACTTTAAAACATTTTTTTGGCTGTTTTTTTTTTTTTTGAGCCACACCCAGCAGCGCTCAGGTCTTACTCCTAACTCTGTACCCAGGGGTGATTCCTGATGGATATGAGGGAATCACAGTGTGAGGGATTGACCCTGGGTTAGCCGTGTGCAGGGCAAAGACCCTGCCCTATACTATCTGTATTAATACTCCAGTTCCTGAAAATATTTTTATGAAAACAAAGAAATAAACATTAGCCTATTTTCACACTGGGTCAGGATCATCAACAAACTGTATTCCATCTCTACATCTCACTCTACTAGAAGGTCTTTAGAGTAACAACTATACACAGATGTCATTTTTATGTATAAGTTGTATAAGTTGTTATATAATACTCTGTAAAAGTTGTTACTATTATAGTTGAGACTCACACAGGTCCTTCTGGAAAACCTCCTGAAGAAGTTGGTATGAGAAGGAGTGACCTTTCAGAAATATGTCTATAGTGGCTTATTTGGGTTTGTATTTTTTATCAGAGATTGCTTGCCAGCACATAATGCCCAATGAACAGTCATCTCTATTAATAAAACTGTTCAGAGTTGGTCGAAGTTTCCAAACTTTTCAAGGAGCTAGGGAGTGTACAGAAACTTTTGCTAAACTATTCACCATAAAGTTTCCTCAAAATCTTCTTCTGCTTCTCTTGCAGTTTTCCTTTTCTCTTCTTCAGGTATGCACTTCCTATTCCACTTGCAGCAATTCAAAAATTCAGTTTCTCAAGAACCACCTCTAGATGCAGGAGCAATGTCATTCTCATCCACACCATGATGACTGTTACTTATCTCAATCAGTTTTTTAGTTTTTTCAACCTCTTCATCCTTGGCAATTCTTTGAAGTCATGGACAATACCTCCAGAGTTTTCTACCAAATTCCACTCAAGCATTTCTTGATGACATTTTTCCAAGCAAAGCTCCTGATGCAATTACAAACGCTATAATTATTCCAGAATGTCTTTCTCAGTTGCAACCAAGGCCTAGGTAAAGGTCTTCCACAGACAGTAACCTTATAAACTGCTAGAATTCTTTAGATCCATTGGTTGGATCCAAAGTGCTGATATTTAGAAAAATAAATAGCACGTTGATTTTGCTTGATCACTAATAAAATGATGATAACTAGGAACATCATCAATGATAAACTCTTGGAAAATATGTTATTCTCCAAAAAGTATGTCTCCCCTTAGGGGCTGGAGAGATAGCACAGCAGGTAGGGCGTTTGCCTTGCACGCAGCCAACCCGGGTTCGATTCCCAGCATCCCATATGGTCCCCTGAGCACTGCCAGGAGTAACTCCTGAGTGCAGAGCCAGGAGTAACCCCTGTGCATCACCAGGTGTGACCCAAGAAGCAAAAAAAAAAGTATGTCTCCCCTTGATTAGGAAGGATTCAGATACTAAGATCAAGAAGCTCTAAGTGTTCCAAAGAAAATAAACCTGAAAATAATACCAAGACATGATTAAAAGTTTAAAAAAATCAAAGATAAAAGAGAGAACTTTAAAAGCAGCAAGAGAAAGGCAAAGAGTAACATATATAAGAGAGGAGGGTTCCTATAACAGATATCTCCAAAGAAACTCAATAAGTAATAAGGCAGTGGCATTATATATTCAAAGGACTGAGTGGAAAAGACTTCCAATCAGTACTGTACCCTCCAGGTTATCAATCAGATTTAAAGAAAGAATAGTTTTTCAGACAAATAAAGTTAAATGAATTCATCACCACCAAACTACACCTTTAAGAAACATTTAAGGAACTTCTATATATGGAAAAAAAATCCTACCTGGTAGTAAGATGCCTAAAAATTATAAATGTTGGAAAGAAGCATAGTAATAACTCTATGTTAACCTCATTTTTGTTAAGTTTAAAGAATTTAAATTGGGGGGGGGGGGGCTGGAGTGATAGCACAGCGGGTAGAGTGTTTGCCTTGCATGCAGCCGACCCGGGTTCTATTCCCAGCATCCCATATGGTCCCCCAAGCATCTCCAGGAGTAATTCTTGAGTGCATGAGCCAGGAGTAACCCCTGTGCATTACCAGGTGTGACCCAAAAATAGCAAAAAAAAAAAAAAAAGAATTTAAATTTTCAAATATATAGTTTTTAGTTCTAAATTTGTATCTGGTTCTTTGAAAGTACTTTTTTTTTCTTTTTGGGGTCACACCCGGTGATGTGCAGGGGTTACTTTTGGCTCTATACTCAGGAATTACTCCTGGCCGTGCTCAGGGGACCATATAGAATTTGGGATCAAATCCAGGTCAGCCACGTGCAAGGCAAATGCCCTACCACTGCACTATCACTCTGGCCTTGAAAGGACCTCTTATTTGTTAACACTTCAAATACACTCATTTATTATTGGCATATTTTTCATTCTATCATTTAGTGTAATCTGAAAATATTTTTCTTAATTCAGTATTTGGCTCAAATCAGGGTGGTTTGGGCTTTGGTTTTTACACCTGGCAGATCTTGGGGGTTGCTCCTGGTGGTGCTCAGGAAACAACGCAGCGCTGGGGATGAAACCTGAGCCTTGTGCATACAAAGCATTTGAGTTATCTCTCCAGCTTCTCAGAGTTGTTTATTACTGATGTTCTTTTCTTTTCTGAATGGGTCATGTTGTTCACAGCCCTTTACTGAATGATTTTGGACTGTATCCCAGATGTTTTTTATATTCTATTCAGTTTCTGGATTGTATTTTATTCCTTTGAGAAATACGTTTTGTATCATTATTTTTAGGTGGTTTTTGTATTTTGTTATTGTTGTTGTGTAGTGTCAGTTAAACTCACACTGTCTCTTGGTAAGGTAAAGGTAAAGGCCCTCCCGTTGATCGTCGATTTGCTCGAGCGGGCCCAGTAACGTCTCCATTGGAGACCTTGTTGTTACTGTGTCTGGCATATCGAATACTCTCGGTAGCTTGCCGGGCTCTCCGAGAGGGGCGGAGGAATCGAACTCGGGTCGGCCATGTTGGCCGCGTGTAAGGCGAACGCCCTACCCGCTGTGCTATCGCTCCAGCCTGTCTCTTGGATAGAGCTCAAATTGTTGCTTAGTTCTATTATCCTTCACCATGAGACTTTACACTAACCTGTGCATGTGTAATTTAGGGTTCAGAACAAAATTTCAAAAACCTCCCCACAAACCTTGCTTTTTAGCTTTCTAATTACTGCAGTACTACCTTAAGTTTTCAGTTGCACTAGTTATTTCAAATTACCTTTTGATTTTTGGAGGCCAGAAAGATGCCAAGTTTTCAATTGGGGTTTTAGCTACTTTCTGTGCTATTCTTATGTCATAAACTGAAAAATGAAAGCCCTTTTTCTGCCATTTCTCTCTTTTAAGTCTTGAAGTCCTTCCAAAATTTGGTTCAATTTCTGCACATTACAATGACTTCAGATAGTTGTCATTTTTAAATTTATTTTTTGTTTATAATTTGTATGATTTATAGTTGTTCTGCCAGAGTGCTAATGCATTGTGAACTTATTTCATCATAGAAGTGAAACCCTCAATTAAAACACATGCTCCTTATATGTCTAATCCTAACTCTTCATTAACATAGATGTTCAATTTCATTATCACATGTCAAAAAGAAGTAAAAAAAAAGTTTCTGTAAAAAATAAATATTTGGTTCAGAACTTATGTCAAAAAAAGTTTCTTTAAAAAATAAATATTTGATTCAGAACAAAAGAACACGAAATATATGCTGTTTGCAATTCAATTCAAATAGAATGGTATAAATAGGTTGAAAGTAAAAGAATGGAAAAGACTTTATCATGAATATAAATGACAACCAAGAGAAAACAGGTTTGTTATTATCAGATAGAGTACATTTTAAAGAAAACTATCAGAAAGATATTAACATTATATAATAATAAACAGATTGATTCACCAAAAACATAGCAATCCTGAATTATCAAGCACCAAATAGGAGAACTGCAAATTATATAAAGCAAAAGCTAACAGAACTGCAAGGAAACACACACAAAATAATTGTTAGAGATTTCGACAACATCTGTCTCTTTCAACAATTTGACAGAAATAGAAAAAAATTAAAAAGACCATAGAACTTAAAAACACCAATTTTATCTAGTGAATTGACTCTTTCACCCAAGGACACCAAAATACATTCTTCTCAAGTGCTTACAAATGGTTGTGAAATATCTGGCCTGTTGGCCATATAAGGTCCATGAAATCAATCAGGTGGTCTAACCCTGGTCTATGATGGAAAAGACATGTATGCTTCTCATTAGCTCATACATGTGGTTCATTTACTCATAATGCATGATCCATAAATTGTTTAAAATATTCAAATTTTTTTCAGGGGGAAAAAAAAGATTTCTCACCATTGCTATAGAATATGTACAAAGACAGACTATATATCCTAGGCCTTAAAATATAAACTCAGAATCCTTGCACAAAAATCAATTCAAAGAGATTTTGAGATCAAACCAGAATCTATAAAGCACACAAAGGAAAATATTGGCATAACACTCTAAGATTTGGATATCAAAACTATCTTCAATGATATGATTCCACTGACAATGAAAACAGCAGCAAAAATAAATTGACACCAAATTTTAAAAGTTTTTGCACGTCAAAACTAAAACATAGGATGAAAATAAAGAACACCCAACTGAATAGGAGAAAATACTCACAGTTAATACAGTAAATAGAGGGTTAATACCCAACATAAATAAAGAACTCACATAGATCAACAACAAAAATCCAAAACCCTACTGAAAAACAGAATGAGAAATAAACAGACACTTCTCTAAAGAAGACTGATGGCAAATCAGCATGGGAAAAAGTGCTTATCACTACTTATTATCAGGAAAACCCAAAGCAAGACAACAACAAGAGATCATCTCATACCAGTGAGAATGGTGTGGTAAATCTTCATCCTAACACACTCCAAGGTTGGAATACACAAAACAGTTTAAATCTTTTAGAACATAACAGAGCAGCAAACACTGAGCCCAGTAAAAAACAGAGGCAGGTCAGCAAATAAATGTGTGTCCAAGAAAGGATAGAATGAAGCAGTTTAGGGTCTTTTAGATGTAGGGGACAACAAAGGCATAAAAATAGGATAGAAGATTGTCAGAAGTTTACGCCATACTGTATGGGTGCCTGCTGATTGGCTATGTAAAATATCCCAGCCTCTGCACCCATTGAATTTGATGAGCTCACTAAAGTTCTTAATGTCTCTGTCAACTTAAACATGTGCTGGGGGGGGGGGGGGGGGGGCAGTGCTGGAGCAATAGCACAGCGGGTAGGGTGTTTGCCTTGCACGCGGCCGACCCAGGTTCAATTCCCAGCATCCCATATGGTTCCCCGAGCACCACCAGGAGTGATTCCTGAGTGCATAAACCAGGAGTAACTCCTGTGCATCGCTGGGTGTGACCCAAAAAAGCAAAAAAAAAAGAACAAAAAAAATATTCTGGGGGCAAGGGGTGGAGGAGCAATAATATACTGAGTGGCAAGCCAGTGAACTCACTTTTGGTTAGTCAGGTGACCCCAATGTTTGGACATGCGTTTATCTTCTTGTGTGTTAGTATGTCTTATTCTGTGACCGGCCCCAATGGGTGACCCCCTGCTGGACAGTTATTGTGGTAACCTGCCACAAAATGGCACATATTAAAACAAAACCAAAACAGCCCTGGAAGCAATCTGTGTTGGAAGGAATGTGGTGGAAAAAAGAATTCTCATCCACTGCCAGTAGAAATCTCTGATTCAACTCCTATGAAAAACAGTAGATTTCTCAGAAAAGACTAGAGCGAGCAATCCCACTTCTTGGTATCTATTCCCAAGATAAAAACATTCATTCAAAAGAACATTTTCAGCGGCTGGAGCAATAGCACAGCAGGTAGGGCGTTTGCCTTGCACACAGCCGACCCAGGTTCAATTCCCAGCATCCCATATGGTCCCCTGAGCACCGCCAGCTGTAATTCCTGAGTGCAGAGCCAGAAGTAACCCCTGTGCATAGCTGGGTGTGACCAAAAAAGCAAAAAAAACATTTTCACATCAATCACTGTTCATTGCAATACTTCACACAATAGTTAGGACAGGGAATCAACCTAGGTGTCCAATGACAGACAAGCAGACAATGAAGCTGTAATATATTTATAAAATGAAATACTATGCAGGTGCAAGAAAGAATAAAATCATGCAATTTGCTGCAATTTGAATGCAGTTTGAATGGAACTATAGAATATCACATTAAGAGAAAAAGCAGGGCAACCAGATCTTAGTATCTGTGATGTATAGAATAACGAGTAGTGGAATGCATCAAAGGGGGAATAACTACATTACCCTTGACCCTAAAAATGAGATGGACAGGGAGGAAAATGATCAATATAATATAGGCAGATAGACAGGAAAAGCCCTTGGCAATGAAACTTAGGTCAACAAAAATTCTAAGGCTGATCAACCTTGTGGATATGGAGAATAAGACCTGATAAGACCTTCAGCAGACCTTAGGAGATTGGACCCCTCCCCATGGAGTTCCTCAAACTCTCCCTTAATCTGATTAACTTTGGTGACTCTGCCCCAAGAAGACACCAGAATTTCTGAATCAAGACAACCGAGAAGAGCCTATAAAAGATACCTTGAACAGAAAAAAGGGTGCGCATATGCTGCACGAGTCCATGTGCTGCTTGCATCCACATGGCCAAGCACATGTGGTACCTGAGCACATGTGTCACCCAGATCTCCCCTCTTGAAATGTGTACTTTCATATTTTTGTTTCTAATACTGGGATGTGCGTAGGGGCTCTCTCTGCCCTTGGAGAAGCCTATGCTCGTGTGCTTGAAACTATATTAAGAACAACTTTGTAAACCACGGTGCCTTAACTAAAAATAATACCAAATTTGAAAGTGCTATTTTCTGAGACAACTATGTAACTACCATTTCATCCATAACTGTATGCCTAAGCATTTGTCCCAGAGAAATGAAAATAATATTCTCATAAATATTATGTGCATACAGGGTCAGGGAGATGACTCAAATGATAAGTACCAGAAGGTTCGCTCCATGGCTTGGAGGCCAGCCGCACATGCTGGGGGGAAAAGGCAGCTCAGATAGAGAAGGGAGCACCAAATAAAGGGTATTAGGAAGATCCTCCCAGGATGGGAGATGCATGCTGAAAGTAGACTATAGACCGAACATGATTGCCACTCAATACCTCTTTTGCAACCCACAACACCCAAAAGGAGAGAGAGAACAAAAGGGAATGCCCTGCCACAGGGGCAGGGTGGGATGGGGAGGATAGGGGTTGGGAGGGATACTGGGATCAGTGATGGTGGAGAATGGGCACTGGTGGATGGATGAGTATTCGATCATTGTATAACTGAAACTCAAGCACAAAAATTTGTAAGTCTACATCTGTACCTCAATGGTGTTTCACTAATAAAGAAAAAAATATTATGTGCATACAGGGCCAGGGAGATGACTCAAATGATAAGAGTGTGTGTGTGTCCCCCCTCTAAGTTCAATGCCCAGCACTGCATGCCTCTCCCCAACCACCATTGAGTGTGGGCCTTATAAAGAAACAACAACAACAACAACAACAACAAAAATCAAAGAAAAACATGTAAGCAAGTACTCAGAGCCTTTACTTAGAATAGCTAAAAACTGGAAACAATTCAGAGGGCCTTCAATATGCTGACAATTAAACAAACTATGAAACAACCATACATGCACTGGAATACTAAATACTATTCAGGGAAAAGGGGAAAAAAAAAGGACATAGGTACTTGCAACAATCTAGAAAAAGCTATGCAGAACAATGCTGCTGAGTGAAAAAAAGCCAACCCCAAAATGTTATATACTATATGATTACGTAAGTATAACATTCTTTAAGTGATGAAATAATGGAAGTAGAAAATAGATTAGGATTTGTCAGAGACTACAGTTAGTATGGAGAGGCAAGTGAATGTGGCTATAAAAATGCAGTATCATTGAAGTGATGGAGACATTAAACCTGACTGAAATGACGTTATTCTGGTAGTGATAAACTGACAGTTTCTCAAGTACAGTTAGAGGAAACAAAGGCTTTAGTTCTGTATTATTATTTTTTCTACAACAGCATGATCACATCTATAGTACTTCAAAATTGAAAGTCTAACTTTCTAAAAGAGCAACTAAGCGTTAAAATATTTACAAAAAAAGAAATCAATTAAAAAAAAACCCTTAAAATTATCATTAAAGCACTGGAGAGATACTACAGAGGTGAAGGTGCTTGCCTTGCATGTAGCTGATCCAGCTGGATCACCAGCACTGCAAATGGTCCCCTGAGCACTGCTAAAAATCATCCCTGAGCACAGACTGAGGAGTAAGTCCAGATCACCTCTGGGTACTGGCTCCCAAAACCAAAACAATAATATTCATAATAATATTAAACTTACCATTAATGAATTGAATTTTGTTATTTTTCCCTAATGTGTTTTGAAAATGCTAAATTCTAAAAGAACCTTATATAAGAGAGTATCAGTATACATTTTATTTAGTTATTAGATGTCAAGACTGAACTACTTCCCAGAAGGAAAAGGTTACCATACCTTGGCACCATATAAATCTGAGTTCTTCATTAGAAATTCTGCTGATGTTCGTACTGTGACTCCTGTAGTTTCACATTGTAGTACACAGTTTTCCAATGTAGTCTTGCCACGGTGAATGACTATGATGAAAACATGCAATCAACTGCTTCAAGAAGTAATGCTTGTTCTAATATTAATATGAACTAGAGGTGACATTAGATATAATCTAAATTCTTCCAAATAGTAACTCCCATTTAAACTGTTGCTGGAATTACAAATTGGTAATACATCAAAACAATAACAATGACAATCTCAGAAATGCAGAATCATATTAAAATTAATTTTCATTAACAAAAAAAAGTATCAGAAAGTATCTTTCCTGAGAATAATGGGAGAATAAAAAGAGGTTCAATAAAGAAAAGGGATTCAGTTTCTAGGAAACAATTATTAATACAATGTGAACAGCCAGTTTTAGGTTATGGTTAAATGTCGTTAAATTAAATACCAAAACAGAGCACAAATTTCAAGAATAGGCTAAACTATTTTTCACTTTGGGGCAAGTTTCCTGAATAATCATGCCATAAAACTAAATAATCAGTCTCCCACTGATTGAATGGTATTTTATTAAAACTTGATTTTCCAGGGAAAGTTAAATTTCTTTTAAAACCTGCAACAGATAATACACTATTCAGGTGCTAATACTATACTTTCAGGGATCATTTCTATAGTAAGCAAATATTCAGACACTTACTTAAGATTCCTTCTACAGCATCATGCTGAACAAATTTTATGCCTGAGATTTTAATATCTGCACCTGTACAATCCACAAAAGTGTCTCCTTTGCCTCTCTTTTCTATTACAATATCATCTGGTAGACCATATCCTAAGGAAGAAAGCAAAAAATGTTTAAGATAGGAAGGGAAAAGGTCTACCACAAATGTTAGACCTTTTCATTTGCTATGATAGATTTCTCTATTTCAAAACACTCCAAATGACACTTGAGATCAGTCAACCCAGTATATTAAATTACCTAATTATTCCCGTTTTAATTTAAACCAGATATAAAGGCAAGGTAAAGGCCCTCCCGTTGATCGTCGATTTGCTCGAGCGGGCCCAGTAACGTCTCCATTGGAGATTTTGTTGTTACTGTGTTTGGCATATCGAATACGTCACGGGGAGCTTGCCAGGCTCTGCCGTGCGGGCGAGATACTCTCGGTAGCTTGCCGGGCTCTCCGAGAGGGGCGGAGGAATCGAACTCGGGTCGGCCATGTTGGCCGTGTGCAAGGCAAATGCCCTGCCGCTTTGCTATCGCTCCAGCCCTAAACCAGATATAATATTGTTATTTTTATTATTATATAAGAAAAATATAATTAGTCACTGGAACATATTTGATCTTAGAATCCCAAAACCCTTAGAATTTCCTGTGGAGTATCTAGGAATCTTTCATTTTGTTAATAAAAGGATTTTGAACCCTACTGAAAGGACTGGGACACAGATTTCCAAGACACACAAGTAAGTGATTAAAAGGCTGGAACTTGGAATTCACCCACAACCACCCATTGCCCCCTGCTCCCACCTCCCAAGAGACTGAGTTTAGTTGGCAATGGTCAATGAGTTCATCCTGCCTATGTAATGAATGAAGACTTCATTCCAAATCAGAATGAGACCCAGCTATTCTCTCGAGCGACGAAACTTTACCTTAAATCAGGCAACAGCTCCCTATAACAAACATAACTACTTGGTCATCTCAGATTCTGGACCATTAAGGTTAAAGTTGGATCAGCTATACTGACTGTAGCATTGTAGCACTGTCCTCCCGTTGTTCATCGATTTGCTCGAGCGGGCCCAGTAACGTCTCCATTGTGAGACTCGTTGTTACTGTGTTTGGCATATCGAATACTTCACGGGGAGCTTGCCAGGCTTTGCCGTAAGGGCGAGATACTCTCGGTAGCTTACCGGGCTCTCTGAGAGGGGTGGAGGAATCGCGGAGGAATCGAACCCGGCTTGGCCAGCCGGCTGCACACAAGGCAAATGCCCTACCACTGTGCTATCGCTCCAGCCCACTATACTGACACCTCCCCCTAAATATATGATCATCTAATCTTTGATAAGGGAGCAATAAATGTGAAGTGGAGCAAGGAAAGCCTCTTTAACAATTTGTACTGGCAAAACTGGACAGCTACATGCAAAAAACTGGGCTCAGATCTCTACCTAACACCATGTACAAAAGTAAGATCAAAATGGATTAAAGACCTCAACATCAGACCGGAACCCATAAGGCACATTGAAGACAAGATTGGCAAAACCCTCCATGACATTGAAGCTAATGGTATCTTCAAAGATGATACGCTCCTGTCCAAGCAAGTGAAAACAGAGATAGATATATGGGACTATCTTAAGCTAAGAAGCTTCTGCACTTCAAAAGAAACAGTGACGAAAATACAAAGACAGTCTACAGAATGGGAAAAGATATTCGCCCAATACACATCTGAAAGGGGTTGATATCACAAAGCACTGGTTGAACTCCACAAGAAGAAAACATCCAACCCCATCAAAAAATGGGGTGACGAAATGAACAGAAACTTTCTCAAAGAAGAAATCCGAATGGCAAAAAGGCACATGAGAAAATGGTCTACATCACTAATCATCAGGAAGATGCAGATTAAAATAACAATGAGATATCACTTCACACCACAGAAATTGGCCCACATCCAAAAGAACAAAAGCAACCGGTGTTGGTGCGAATGTGGGAAGAAAGCGACTCTCCTTCACTGCTGGTGGGAATGCCAACTGGTTCAGCCCTTCTGGAAAACAGTATGGACGATTCTCAAAAAATTAGTAACTGAGCTCCCATTTAACCCAGCATACCACTCCTGGGAATATATCCTGGAGAGGCAAAAAAGGACAGTCGAAATGGCATCTGCACTTCTATATTCTTTGCTGCACTGCTCATAATAGCCAAAATTTGGAAAAAACCCGAGTGTCCGAGAACAGATGACTGGTTAAAGAAACTTTGGTACATCTACACAATGGAATACTATGCAGCTGTTAGAAAAGATGAAGTCATAAAATTTACATACAAGTGGTTCTACATGGAAAGTACCACACTAAGTGAAATGAGCCAGAAAGAGAGGGAAAGATTGCATTCATCTGGGGAATATAAAGTAACAGAATGGGAGTCAAACACCCAAGAATAGTTGAGATAAGTACCAGGTCTGCTCTACAGCTTGGAAGCCGGCAGCACATGCTGGGGGAAAACGCAGCTCAGATAGAGAAGGGAACACCAAGTAAAGGACGTTTGGAGGGCCTGCTCGAGATGCGAGAAGCGTGCTGAAAGTAGACTATAGACCCAACACAATGGCTACTTAATACCTCTATTGCAAACTACTAACCCTAAAGGAAAGAGAGAACAAAAGGGAATGCCCTGCCACAGAGGCAGGTTGGGGTGAATTGGGTTGGGGGGGGGGGTGGAAGGGCTACTAGGATCATTGGTGGTGGAGAATGGGCACTGGTGGAGGGATGGGTACTCGATCATTGTACAACTGAAACCCAAGCAGGAAAGTTTGTAGGTCTACAAGTGTACCTCATGGTGTTTCACTACTAAAAAAAATTTTTAAATAAATAAATAGGGGCTGGAGTGATAGCACAGCGGGTAGGGTGTTTGCCTTGCATGCAGCTGACCCGGGTTCAATTCCCAGCATCCCATATGGTCCCCCGAGCACCGCCAGGAGTAATTCCTGAGTGCACAAGCCAGGAATAACCCCTGTGCATTGCCAGGTGTGACCCCAAAAAGCAAAATAAAAAAAAATAAAAAAGGATCGTTGTTTTAAAAATAAATAAATAAGTAAAAAATAAAGTTGGATCAACAGTTGTTGAGCCTTCCAAAATTTTTACCTTAGACATATTGCTAATATTTTTCCTCTTAAAATTATTTTTTAAAACTTTATTTTGTTGCATTTATAACACAAGGATACCAAATTATAGACTGCCATTAAAAAATTTCAACTTAAAAATAAATAAATAAATATCAGGATAGTGGTGTTGGTGAAGAGTCTCCAAATTTGTGAATGAATACTGGAAGTATTGGGAGAATGGCACAATATTTTGGGATCTTCCCCCCTTTTTGGTTTTTGGGCCACACCCAGTGCTGCTAATTAATTGTTAGGTGTGGCAGGGTATGTCAATCTCCCACCTCTGTTCTGGGGGTTGCTCCCAGTAGAGCTGGAGGGACCCCAGAGAGCCAGGGACCTCCCTCTTGCAAAGCGCACTCTGCATGCACTCAACCTGTTCTTTAAGCAATCTCTCAAGTCCAGAATAGTGTAATTGGAAATGGTGTGGAAGCCATGTATCCTCCCATCTGGCAGTTCTTGGATTTTATATTAAACTGGCAAAGCAATAAATTTCCTGGTTTTGTAAAGCATTCTAGTAAATAGAACCCAAGGGAGAGGTCATGGGAACACCTGGTTTATAGTAACAGCCTGAATTTGGACGTCTTCTACAAAGTCAAAAAAAAGGGGCTTTGAAACCTATTTGTTTTTTGTAGCAAGTCTGTCAGTACAAACAGGCTTGTGGCTGGCATTTGAAACGGAGGGTAGAATGGGCAACCCACAAACTCTAATGCTATGCCTGGGTACAGAGGATCAGACTGGGTGAATTCTCAGACCCTGCTGTGGGCCAGGAAGCTTATGTACACAGATCAAGAAATGCATTCAAATAGTTATCACTTTTTTTTTTTTTTGGAGGGAGTGGGGGAGCCACATTTGATGATGCTCAGAGATTACTTCCTGACTCTGCACTCAGAAATCACTCCTGGCGGTACTGAGAGGACCATACTGGGTGCCAGGAATCAAACCTGGGTCAACCACATGCAAGATAAACATCCTATCTGCTGTAGCATCGCTCTGGCACCTCAAACGGTATAATCATTTTTATAACAATTTCTTAGTTTGTTCCCACACCAGCAAGATTACACTAATCATCATCTTATGTAGCACGACAGCACTGAATTCTCTTTCAAAACTACAATAAGAAAATAATCTTGGTTTCAGAAGGCCCACATCCACATTTCAAACCCTCTACATGTTCATGCAAACTCCCAGGTGAGGTTACCTGCCCAGCTGACATCCCCAGGGGGTTATTGGAATGCTGCTGCTGTACTCTCCGCCACTGGGCAGTGCATGCCACCACTCACACTGCTCCAACTTTTATCTCCTGTCACTGAGTGAAGAGGACAGCAGGACAGAAAACACTAACACCCAGCCTATTCCCTCAGACACTTCCAGCAGTGTTAACTACAAAGGTAAACCCTCAGAGCATAGCAATCACAATGGGGAATTCAGATAGAAGCCCACCAAGCTCTCTGAATGAAAACAGTAGCATCAAGATATCCAGATGGCCAAAAGGTATGTGAAAAGATGCTCTGCATCACTTATCGTCTGGGATATGCAAGTGAAAATAACAAAGAGATATCAATTCACACCACTGAAACTGTACCACATCACAAAGAACAAAAACCAGTGTTGTATGGATGTGGGGAAAGGAGAAACTCCATACTCTGCTTGTGGGAATGTCAACTAGTCCATTTTGGAAGTCAATATGGACACTCCTCAAAAAACTAGTAATTGAGCTTCCATCTGATCCAGCAATTCCACGCCTAGACATCTACCCCAAGAGCCCAAATACTCTCTTCGGAAAAGGAATTTGCACTCTTGTATTCATTGCAGCACTATTCACAATAGTCAAAATCTGGAAATAACCCAAGTGTTCAAGAACAGCTGGATAAAGAATCTACAGTACATAATGAAATAGTACTAAGCTTTAAGAAAAAACGAAAGCTTGAAATCTGCTGCTACATTAATGGATCTGGAGAGCATCATGCTGAGTGTAGTCAAAAGGACAGACATAGAATGATCACTCGCATATACAAGATATAAAGAATCATCATGGGGATGAGGTAGGGCAGCAAGATAGCACAGTGGGTAAGACACCTGCCTTGCTTCCAGGATCATCTTCAGCACCCAGGCGCTGCCAGGAGTGATCCCTGAGCACAGAGCCAAGAGTAATCACTAAGCACTGCTGGGTATGACCCAAATCCTCTCCCCCCCCCCCCCCACACACACACACACTCACAAAAGAAAGAAGTCACTAGAGGGCAATAACAAAACATTAGAGGGCAAAAACAAATGCCCTAACAAATGTAGGGCAATAAAAACTGCCCAAAGGCAATAGAAATTGAGTAGTAGTCTTCGGTAGGAAGCTTACCACAGCTGAAGGGGAAGGGACACGGGGACAACAGTGGAGGTATGAGGACATGCAGGTGGAGGTTATGGTGCTGAAATATTTCATAGTAATAATAGTATGTAAATCACACTGCCTAAAATTAAATGTTAAATAATGACAAGAAAGGCTCTACCAGTACCAACCAGCTCAGCAAGCTCTCAGAAAATGACTTTAGGGTACCAGACTGAGGATGCTGAACGAGCTCAGAGAAGTGATGGTACAGGTAGCCAGCAAAGTACAAGAAAGTATGAGAATGGAAATGAGAAAATTATAATCAAAAGGACAGAAATGAGGAGAATCATAGGTAATATTTTTTTTAAAAAATCGATAGAGAGTAAGCTTATAGATGAAATCAGTAAGCTTTTCGATGACATACAGGAAACCTCTAGACAACAACAGAAGACAAAAAAAAACCAATGAGGAAAAAAATGAACAGCACACCAGAGAAAAGGAAGGTAAATTTGATGAAGAACTACTTATTCAATTCAGATAAGAATTTCTCAGAGTATAAGAACTGGGTGTTCAAAGTAGTTAAAGGGATATACATGATAGTTTCAGTACCTATATTGCAAACCATAATGCCCAGAAGGAAAGTGTGTGTGTGTGTGTGTGTGTGTGTGTGTGTGTGTGTGAGAGAGAGAGAGAGTGAGAGAGAAAGAGAGAGACAGACAGACAGACAGACAGACAGACACAGAGAGAGTGCCTGCCACAGAGGCAAGCTGGATACAGGGCTAGTTGTCAGGAAGGAAACTGGGAACACTGCTGGTGGGAAATGTATACTGTGAAAGGATGGGTGTTGGAACATTGTATGACTGAAACTGAATCCTGAACCATTTTGTAACTATGTATCTCACAGTGATTCAATTAAAAAAAATTTTTTTCCTCAGGTGTGAGTGAAGGCATGCAGGTTCAGAAGACCCAAAGATTCCCAATGAAAACAGACCAAATAGAAAAACTCGAAAACACTCTGTATTCAGAATGACAAAAGCCAAAGAGAAAGACAGCACACTGAAACCAGCAAGAAATTCCCATAAGATTCACGGCAGAGCTAGCAAATGAAATGCTATAGGCCAGAAGAAAATAACAGGATATTTCTTTATTAAAAAAGCAAAAAGTGGGGCCAGAGTGATAGTACAGCCAGTAAGGCCTTGAATGGGGCAGACCAGGGTTCCATCTCCCATACGGTCCCTGGAGCACCGACAGGAGTAATTCTTGAGCACAGAGTCAGGAGTAACCCCTGAGTACCACTAAGTGTGTCCCCCACCTCCACCCCCAAACAAAGAAAAAGACACACAAGAAAAGAGGCTTGCTCTTCAAGTCAGTATTCTCCCTTGAACACACAGCTTGCTTGTTTGTCTCGGTTTCTGTGCTTGCCTTTTTCCCACTCCGGAGAAGTCTATGTTTACTCTCAAGCATGTACTTCTCCCATTCTCTCCCCTCACATCTTTCTAAATAAGTTTAAATCTAAATTATTATTCAGATTTGAAGGAAGGAGGCAAGAGCTTAGGAAATTCATCGCTTTAAGCAAACTTTCCTTAGCTTAGGAAATTCATAGCCTTGAAACAAGGTATGCAAATAATCATCAAAGGAGCATCTTTAGGGGCTGGGGCAATAGTACAGTGGGTAGGGCGTTTTCCTTGCACACAGCCGACCTGGGTTCGATTCCCAGCATCCCATATGGTCCCCTGAGCACCGCCAGGGGTAATTCCTGAGTGCAGAGCCAGGGGTAACCCCTGTGCATTGCCGGGTGTGACCCAAAAAGCAAAAAGAAAAAAAAAAAGGAACATCTTTAAAAAGGACAAACTTCTCAGCATTTCATCATTGAGTATTGGCACATACTCATCGCACTATGAGTACCCTCTACTAGATTAAGAAAGGTCTGTTTATTCCTAACTTGCTAAGAATTTTATTCTTTTCTTCAACAATGAATTAATGTTTCATTTATATTGAGTATTCTATGTCTGTTCAAGTGATTTTGTTACATCTATAGAGGTTTTTATTACAAGCTTATTACTTATTAATGCAGATATTTAAACACTATCTATATTTTCTAGCATAAAGCCAATATCTCCTTTTTAAGATAATATACACTTTTATAATTTTAGAGATCTAGTCATATTTTCCCTTACATTTTTCTTAATTCTCCTCTTCGGTCTAAATTGTGTACTTATAGGAGTTATCTTTTTCTTGCTAATTTTAAAATGTATTAGCATAGAATTATTCCTATTTTTTTTATCAACTTATCAATTTACAGTTTTGTGGGATTTTATTTTAGCTTTATTCATCAATTTGTGTGTAGGTGTCACCACCTCCACAACTGAAGAACAAAGAGATGTCTCTCATCTGTGGGATATAAAGAAACATAGTAAGGGGCCGGAAGAGAAGGGCCACATGGAGGGCGGGACCCACAGCTCCCGGAGAAAAAGAAAAAAACAGGTTCCAAAAAGAGCCGAGACCATCGGGAAGTCCCAGATGGGGTAGGTACCGCATCCCACCTCCCCCAGATGGAACCCCGGTGACCAGAAGCCTCTACAAGCACAGCTCGAGTATGCGGGAACTAGGACTTTTTCTCAAAACATCTCTCTATATACAAAGTGATCAATGGGAAGTGAACCACCCAACGTTTCTCCCTGAAAATCAGAGTTAAGTTTGGAGCATGGCCACAGCCCCAGAAACACAAGGACTTAATGCAGAACCCAGCAGCTTGGAGCAGAAAAGTGAACGGACTATGCATTAATCCAGGCCATCATGTCTGCCCGGAGGGGAAAGGGTGTTGCCCCATTCACCCTCTCTTCTCTGGAAAGAAAGATGGTGGCCACACGGGAGCCTTGTGGACAGCAGGTATGAGCCAGGGGTGTGGGGGCGACTAAAACCTCATGGGAAGGGGGACGTTCCGGTCCATCCTTCATGCCCTACCAAGGTCACCAGTTGCCCTCCACGAGCGGCTCTCCAGCACAGCCACGGTCCCAGAAGCACAAGGACTTAATGCAGAACCCAGCATCTTGGAGCAGAAAAGTGAAAGGACTATGCATTAATCCAGGCCATCATGTCTGCCTGGAGGGGAAAGGGTGTTGCTCCCTTCCGCCCTTCTCGCTCTGGAAAGAAAGATGGCGGCCACACGGGAGCCTTGTGGACAGCAGGTATGAGCCGGGGGTGTGGGGGCGACTAAAACCTCATGGGAAGGGGGGCATTCCAGTCCATCCTTCATGCCCTACCGAGGTCACCATTTGCCCCCCGCGAGCAGCTCTCCAGCACAGCCACGGCCCCAGAAGCACAAGGACTTAATGCAGAACCCAGCAGCTTGGAGCAGAAAAGTGAACGGACTATGCGTTAATCCAGGCCATCATGTCTGTCCGGAGGGGAAAGGGTGTTGCCCCATTCGCCCTTTCCTCCCTGGAAAGAAAGATGGCGGCCGCATAGGAGCCTTGTGGACAGCAGGTATGAGCCGGGGGTGTGGGGGCGACTAAAACCTCATGGGAAGGGGGGCGTTTCGGTCTGCCCTTCACGCCCTACCGAGGCCACCAGTTGCCCCCCACGAGCGGCTCTCCAGCACGACTCCAGAGCACAGAAACCAATTTCTTAACTATCTGACTTTCAGTAGAAATACTTCCAGGGTCAATAAGTAAAATAGCAGAAATCCAAAACCAACATTTAATTCTTGAACCCAGCTGTAGAAAGCAAATCACTTCACAATGCTTTTTCAGCATGTCTGATTTGGGGGGGGGGGGGTAAACTCCAAATAATAGTGGTGAATCTTTTAATGAAACAATGAATCTAATCAAAGCAGATAGAGTGTTACCTAGAATTCATCTGCCTCACAGGGACTGGGAGGGGTGAGGGGTGGGGTCTTATTGGGGTTCTTCATGGTAAAAAATAAGTATTGGTAAAGGGAAATGTGTTTGATATTTGCATGACTGAGACCTAAACCTGAAAGCTTTGTAACCTTTCCCACAGTGATTCAATAAATAAATAAATTAAATTAAAAAAAAAAAAAAAGAAACATAGTAAGGAAACAACAAAAAGCCAAAGGTATCAGAACTGGAAATTTTCTCTACAGAACTGAGCTGACTCTAGGGAAGAGTGGGTGGAGAGGGGAGGGGCCCTTGAGATATGGATGAAGAAAATGGATACTCTGATGGAGGGTGATACTTGGAGCACAATATGCATGAAAAATATAATAGTACTATAAATCACAAATCATGGTAACTCAATAAAAATGGAGAAGAAAAAGAGAGAGGGAGCAAGGGAGGGAGAAGGAAAAGAAAAGGAAAGGAAAGAAAAAGAAAAGGGGCTGCAGCAATAGCACAGCGTTTGCTTGCCTTGCACACGGCCGACCCAGGTTGTATTCCCAGCATCCCATATGGTCTCCCGAGCACCACAAGGAGTAATTCCTGAGTGCAGGAGCCAGGAGTAACTCCTGTGCATCACCGGATGTGACCCAAAAGAAAAAAAAAAAAGAAGAAAAGAAAGTAAAGACAGAAAACAGAAAAAAGAAAAGAAAGAAAAAAGTAAAACAGAAAAGAAAAGAAAAAAATCTCAGACTTCCAGAAACAGTAGAGACAGTGAAGGCACTTGTCTTAAAGAAGACAAATCCTTGTTCAATCCTCTGCACTGCATATGGTGCCCTAAGTACAGAACCAGGAGGAAGCCCTGAGTACCATGAGGTAGGTGCAAAAAACCGAAAGAAAATAATCTTACAACTGAGTTGAAAGGCTTGAAAGCATGTAAAACTAAAATTTTCCCTAAGATTCTATTATTCTAATATAAATTAGGTTGTGGCGGGGGGAGGGCGTCAGAAGATGGCTCAGTGGCTTAAAGTTCTGCCTTGTAAGTCTGAAGTTGTGAGCTCCATGCTTAGTGTCACTGCCAAGCACAGTACCCACAGCTCTGCTGTTTGGAACTCCTGGCACTGCTGCCGAACATGTGATCTCCAGCATGTCACAGCCAGGTATGTGGGAGTGCCACAACTAAGTAAAGGTTGTGAACCCAGGTAGCATGCAGCAGTATTTACAAGCATTGTTACCAGATGTACAGCTCCCCCATCAAGGACCACAACTTAAATGTGCAAGCACCAGAGCCAGGTGTGTGTGACAACTGGTTATAATGATAGCAACAATAATGAAGGGAAGGAAAGAAGGAAAAAGAAAATTAGGTTTGAAACTGCCCAAGCATCTAAGACTATCTAATTTTAGTATTCTCTTAAACGAAATCTGACAGTGATCTAAAATGGTCTTACTTATTTTTTCTTTAAGTTTAAAGATCTATATTGTTAGCCAATTAAAAAAAATTGGAACTCTATAAATCTTAATTAAACTAGTAATAGAAGCCAGCCCTCTCAATGGACTTACTAAATTTGATGTATAAAAAAACTAAAGAACTTACCTGACTTTCAACAAAAAGGAAAGCCACATTCTAATTAGAATTAGAATTCTAATTGTGGGGGCTGGAGCTATAATACAGCAGGTAGGCATTTGCTTTGCACGAGGCTAACCTGGGTTCAATCCCCAGCATCCCATGTGGTCCCCTGAGCACCACCAGGAGTAATTCCTGAATGCATGAGCCAGGAGTAACCCCTGTGCATCGCCGCGTGTGACCCAAAAAGCAAAAAAGAAAAAAAAAAAAAGAAGAAGAATTCTAATTGTGTAAAAACGAGGAAAATAAAACTTGCAAAGGTACTAAATTTACATATACTTGAAAAGTAGACAAGATTTGAGGAATACTAAAGAATGCAAAAGGACTCTAACAAGGGAATGTTGCCAGTGGGAGAGGCTGCATGACTGAATTACAGTTAATTCTTTTTCTGATACTTTTATATTTCTTCTGATCCTTTTTAAATATACTTTGTGCATTTTCTACAAAAAACCATTTATCATCAGAATGACAGAAAATAGACAGAACTTCTAAATCAGAGGTAAAAATAAATTATATAAATAGGTTATATATTCCGAGTAGTTTGAAAGATAAAATCATCACCTGAAGTGAACAGATATTCTACTCCAGAAATACCCTATAGTGTATAGTGTGAATATCCTGCATATAGTAGGTACAATAACACAAATTCTTCTTATTAGCAGTAGCTATAGATCACTATCAGATAAAATTAATCTTACCAACATTTTGGGGATTAAAAAAAAGCATGAGACTAATATCTAAGGCCAGGAGTACTGGTCAATGGTTGGAAGCGTGCCACAAGTGTGTGTGTGTGTGCGCGTGAGTGTGTGCGTGTGTGTGCGTGCGTGCGTGCGTGTGTGTGTGTGTGTGTGTGTGTGTGTGTGTGTGTAGGGGGCGGGGGAGGGGCGGGGTGCAGAGGGCAATTAGGATAGAGAAGGAACCAGTATGACAATAATAGTTGAAAATGATTATTTTGGACAGGATCTGAGTGTTGAAAGTAGGTAAAGGGATAATACATGATAACCTTTCAGTATCTGTATTGCAAGCCATAAGGCAGAGAGAGAGAGAGAGAGAAAGAGAGAGAGAGAGAAGCAGGTGGCAGGGAGGGGGTGGAACAAGAGGAAAACTGGGGACATTGATGGTGGGAAATGTACACTGGTGAAGGGAGGAGTGTTAGAACATTTTATGACTGAAACCCAATCATGAAAAGCTTTGTAAGTATACATCTCACTGTGACTCAATTTTTAAAAATTAATTTTTTTAAAAAAGAACTTCACATTTTCAAGTGTAACTCAAAATATCTGATTCCTCAAATCTTAGAAATTTTCTCTGTAAGCAAATTTACCGTTATTTTTATAGGTAACTATCAAAACTTTATCTGGTTATTTATGACACTCTGGCAATTACATTATAATTTCCTCACCAATCTAGGAACAATTCTTATCTACAACACAAGCTATAATATCAATGCTATTTTCACTACACCAAAAAGTTTTTATTATAGTGATTTTATCCTGCAGATGTTTTATTTATATACATACATCTATTATATATCAAATGTTAGAGAGGAGAAAGAACAAAAATTACACACATAAAACAAAAAGGGGGATGAGGTGATGTGGTAGTGAACAGCAGGAAATTAAACTCCCAGCCTTGCTTCCATTAAGAAGCTTTGACAAGATAAAGATAAAGAACACAGCTTAAGCAATTTGTGAACAGCTGCACAACTCCTAAAATGATATATGGTTTTTTGCATTACAAGCTTTATTACTAACTTGAAGCTCTTTTGGTAGATAGTTGAACAGGTGCATCTAAATTTGACACATTATGAAAATATACAGGACTGAGATGAATGACTAGGAAGTAACCTAAATTTAGGAAACATTCTAGATATATGATAAGATCATAACTGCAAAAAAGTTATTTTTAATAGGATCTTTCAACATTAATATCCTCAGAGGCAATTACTTTGGTCAAGATACAAAATGCAGATTTTGTGACATACAGAAAACTCATAATTAAAATAAAGTTATTCTGGTCTGATTTAATGATAAATGTACTTTACCTCTCACAAAAAGTTAAAATTAAAACAAAAGCCATGCACATAAATATTTGTAACATAGGATCCAAGAATAAGCAACAAATTAAATTCAAAACCTTGAAAAAATATTGCTAGGAATATAGTTTTATTTCAGAAATGAAGATTTCCTTCCCACAAACCACCTATAATATGGAAAGTATGCTTCTTCCTAATGATTCATTTTGTTATGATCCATTTTGTTATGTGCTTGTCTTCCTAACACATATAATACCAAAAAACACTATATCTTAAATTGCTCAAATGCTGGTCAATAGTGTAAATTTTTTATTTCAAGGAAAATCACTTGAAATCAAATGGTTGAAATCATATTTTCTGAGATTCAAGCTCCAGAATTTACTATTTTTTAAGCGCATCTTACCTGAGAGTTTGGTTGTTTAATATTTCATACTCACCTTCCAACTCAATGGAGTCAGCAATGGAGAATGAGCCATGTACCACATAATGACCAGAACAAATGATAACGGTATCGCCTTCATAACAAGCATTTATAGCAGACAGAGGATCACTATGGAACTAGAAAACAACAGTATATTATAAATATAAGCCTTCAAAAGCAACGTATCAATTATTCTGAGTGCGAATGTATCTTACTTTGAAAAGAAAGAAGAAGTGCATAATTCATTCTATTATGTTTAGTTTTATTGCATTTCACAGTTAATGTGTTTGTTATAAGCAAAACGATTATGACTTGCTGAAGTGAAGACGATGATTACATTTTTTTTGTAATAGTTTTTAAAAATTAAGCTGTTTACACTTTTCCAGACAATGTGATTGCACACTTTAATAAATTACAGTATAATATAAACATAACTCTAATATGCACTAGAAAACCAAAGATTTTGTAGTTCCCATTACCATGTTATTATTGCAGTGATCTAGAACCAACCCCACAGTATCTCTGATACCTATACTTTTTTTTTTTTTTTTTTTTGCTTTTTGGGTCACACCTGGCAATGCACAGGGGTTACTCCTGGCTCTGCACTCAGAAATTACTCCAGGCTTTGCTCAGGGGACCATATGGGATGCTAGGAATCAAACCCGGGTCCACCACATGCTAGACAAATGCCCTACCCACTGTGCTATCGCTCCAGCCCAATACCTATACTTTTAAGTATCTCCTTTGCTGTTACACAAAGTCCAAAGCCTGCTTGCTAGATGATCAGTGCTGATCGAAGGCAACATCTTAAGTACTTCCCATTTCACATAAGACCAACTCTGGGAAACTCCTGAAAACTTGATAGAATTCATAAATACCTGCAGTGAATCAGAAGGGGAAAGAAAAAGCCATCAAGAATAAGAAACTCTCCACTTACCTGAATTTCCATTTCTTCCTCACATGGCTCCTGACAAAGTCTGTCCCTAACCAGGGAATGCAGCAGACCAGTCATCATGATAGAAGAGACCACGTGGGTGACCTTCTGACCACTTGGACGAACTCCCTTTGCTTGGATGTTAGAATTCTTCTGATAACCAAACACATACCTTAAATAAACAGAGACCAATTAGTTCTCAGAAGATACCTGGTAAAAAAAGAAGGCTAGGAGGGAGTCACATGGGCATCGCCAACATACCTCAGCAAAGGATTCTCAATGAGTTTTAGCTTTTGTTTCAGCTGTTCAATCTCTGAATACAATTTTAACCCTTCTACCATAGAGATGTTTTCCTGCTCAGAATCAGAGTCACAGTTTGACAAACTGCTTCTGAGATTTAAAAATCTTCTGTAACTCTCTTCACATTGAGACAAGAGATTACGATAGTCAATAATAAGTCCTGAAGGAACTCTGTCTTCAAGAATGTCATAATGCCTAAAAGGTAAAAAGCAAATTGAAATCAATTGCTTTTCAAACACATTTTCTATCATTAAGGCAGCCCATTTGGTCCTCAAAGGCCCAATAAGCAAAGTGTTTTATGTTAGATAACCAGAAAAATGTTAAGACTTTTTGAATAGCACTTCATCTTAAGTGGAAGTTATTCAAAGTTTTAAGCACTGCCACTTCATTAAGGTCACTCCTTTTCTCCTTTTGAAGAAGTGCACCTTTTTTTTTTTGATCCAATCATTTGTGCTTTAGAAACTCTAAACATTAATGTTGCACTTTTTATAATCATTATTTAAAAAGGAATTGTTTCTTCTATTAATTCAAAATCTTAGTGGAGTGGGTGGCAGAGGGCACTAGACATTAGGGTGGAAAAGAAAGCATCCCAAATTGTTTCATTAGAATGTATAAAATACCATATTTGTAGAATTGAAAATTAGAAACGATTTAAATCATCTAGGACTTCCTCACATTTCAAGTATCATGGCACAAAATCACGCTGAATACTCCCTGAGGAAGATTATTAGAGTATGTAAAAAGCATAAGCCTTTGAGATTCTGAAAGAAAGAAATTATGTATAATTATGTATGCAAAGATTTGTATAAATATATTATCTCCTATATATCGAACAAAAATGGAAAAAGCAACTTGATGCAATTTCTAGGTGTGATAAAAAATTTATGAATGCACAATCAAGCTAATTCATGAATGTGAAATTAATAGATTTTAAAATAAAGTCCAATATTCTTGTCATTACCTATAGCTTTAAAATAATAGCTTTATTTCTCAATTAAAAACATATTGATGAGCCATGCCTTGGGTCAGAGTTATCTCAACTTTGACTGCATATTAGAACACTGGAGAGCATTTAAACACACATATGAACAGGTCATGCAATTCAGACCAATTAGATGGTCTCTAGGAGGTTTCTAATTAGTTAAGGTTCAGAACTATTGCCTTAGTTTTTGTATTTTTTGGGGGGGGAAGATTTTTTTTTTTTAAAAAACTGTCATGCTCTAAATAAGATGGCAGAGGGAGGAAGGACAGAATCACATTTTAAACAAATCTACAACAAATCATGGTGACCACCAAATATCTAATTTTTTAAATGTTTATACATTTAAATATCTTTGCTTTCTGCATTTCAAGTAAATGAATTAGGTGATGTTTGAAAAGTAAGGATTCTGTCTACATTAGTTAACCCATACTCATTTAATGACATCTGGATACCCACTGTGTAAGCAGGAAATTGGGGGCAAAATCAATGTCTTCTTGATCAGATCTATTATAAATGACTAAGATTCAAAATTTAAAATAAGTCTTAGCATTTCCAATATTTATGCCAATCAATGTATCTCTCCTATTATAGTGATACTCAAAGTCTGTAAATAAATGTATAAACTATTTTAGAGACATAAGTTTTGAAGCAAAGTGGTTTGAATTAGATCAAGAAAGGTATTTATACATGATACAAAAAGCAGGAAAATATACCATGTTTACCTTTAAAATTACCTGTTAAATTGAAGTGCCCAAGAATAGATGAATAGATAAATAAACTGTGGTTAGATATACACAAAGGAATACTACTCAGTTATAAGAAAAGAAAAAAATTATGCAATTAGGAACTTCCAGGATGGAACTAGAGCATATCATACTAAGTGAAGTTAATCTACAGAATATGGACAATTTTCAAAATGATCTCTCTCATATGTGGAATATAAAGAAACCTAGCAACGAAGTAAGAAATGGTCAATGGGGGCTAGCACAATAATACAGAGTGTAGGGCACTTGCCTTGCATGTGGTAGAACTGGGTTCGATCCCAGCACCGTGAGCCTACCAAAAGTGATCCCTAAGCACAGAGCTAAGAATAAGTCCTGAACACCACCATGTGCAGCCCCCCCCAAAAAAAGAAAAATCCCCACTCCCCACTCCCACAAAAAAATAAAGAAAAAGAAGTCGTCAATAGCAAAAGCCCCTGAGAGGAGTGCTCCAGAACTGAGTTTACCAAAGGGATGCTTGGATGTCAAGGGACCTTGAGACATGGCAGAGGGATTGACTCTGTGGTGGTGGATGTGGCGATACACTGTATGTCTGCAACTCTATTATTAATACTATAATACATAGTATCTAAATCAAAATTGAACGGCTTTAATTTTTAAATTATTTAATTGCCTTTTGATAGCTATACTCATTTATTTATTTATTTATTTATTTATTTATTTTTGCTTTTTTGGCTCACACCTGGCGATGCACAGGGGCTACTCCTGGCTCTGCACTCAGGAATTACCCCTGGCGGTGCCCAGGGGACCATATGGGATGCCGGGAATCAAACGCGGGTTGGCCGCGTGCAAGGCAAATGCCCTACCTGCTGTGCCATTGCTCCAGCCCCTTGATAGCTATACTCTTATCTTAGCCCAGGACTCTTTGTAAAGTCTAACCTACATTTGATAATATTCGAGATTCTCCATCAAGTACCATTAGCTACTGCTCATAACTGAAGACAATCCTGCCTTATATGATCCCGTCTGCCAGCGAAGTACAAGGTATGTATGTAAGTCATTTCTTGTTCACACATGTAACACTGCCAAATCAGAATGCAATCTTTTTCCAAATAAAGATGAAATTTTTCAGACACACAATATTCACCTACTATTCATTCACTTCAATCAAAATGAATCCCTGCTTTTTAAGAGCAAGTATTCCAGATACAGGAAATATGCAAGTTTACTGAAATTCTGGCATTTTATTTAATATACAATGGGAAAATACAAACTATACAATGAATAAACTAGAAAGTCTAAGTAGAAATCACAACCAGTTTATGAAGAACTCAGTCATTTATAGTTCTAAACCAGGTAGAACCATTTATCAGACATTTCACATATTTTTTACTTGTTATTTTAACCAGGTGAAAGCTACTAAGTCAAACTGGGCTTCACAGAATTAAAAAGGGTTACTGCCTTATGTAATCAAATCAACACACACAGGAAAAACTCAGACTTCCATAATTTAGGGAGGGGTAGTTTAAGTTCTAATTTTATTCTCAAAGCACTGCCTATTATCACTAAGGAGTGCAAGAAAAAAAATTAGCTAATCTTAGGCCACCACCTAGTGGAAAGTTAAAAGTCTACATTTAATAGTCAGTGCAAAACAACTACTTCAGTTGCATGGTTTGTTTATTTGGGGTATTTTTGTATGAAACAATTTTTCCCCGTCAAAATATGATAAATTATTAATAGTATGTTTAAGAATTTTGGAAAATTTTATTTAATATTAACATTAACTATTTAATACGCTCGTCTATTTGTGAAATAAGATTTAAGAACAAGAGTTTAACATAACATCCTGAAGCAAATCTGATAAATTAGCCTATTGTGTTTCATTGCAGAACTCTTAGTAAAACCATACTTTGAAAAATGCAAAAAAAAAAAGGGGGGTCATCTATAATTCAAATAATCTCACATTTTTTAAACAACTGTCTTTGAAGTTAACAAAGGAATTTAACACATTAGCTCAACTGAGCTGATTCAGATTTACAAAACTGAGTTATTAACTCAGGTCATCTTGAACTCTCTACTTTTAGAGTCAGTAGTTTCAGACTTTACTTATAAAATCTAACAGGTTTCTTTGCACTTGTAAGAGTTACATTAGAAAGTTGTCAATGGGCTATACTATTTGCTCTTCATTCTTATCTGTTTGGGTTTTGTGGTCACACCCTAGCAGTGCTTAGCAGGATCACATGCAGTGCCAGGGATCAAACTGAGGTCAGATGCACACAAGGCAAGCCCCTGTACTACTATCTCTCTGATCCAGATTATACAGTTTGTATATGAGTCTGCTTATATATGTTGGACCCCTGGATATATATATGTGTGTGTATATATGTGTGTATATATATGCATATATATGTGTGTATATATATGTGTATATATATATATCACAGATTAAGCCAAGGACAGTTATTTTTTTCTATATTTACAAGAGTATTTATAAATACATACAATCTCAATCGAGGTTCAACACATCTGACAAAATAATCATACTCATCCTCCTCTTCTTCATCCCAACTCCTCCAAATGTTCTGGTAGAAAAACCTGAAATAAAAATCAATATCATTCAAATTCACAGTCTCAAAATGTTAGGATTTTGCAAGGTTGGGAGCTAAATAGTAAATCAAAACAAGTCTATCAACAATAGCACAGGACAGTGCATGTTTGCTAATTTTCATAGTCGTAAGTCACATTTTCTTTGATTTAGCTAAAGGTTTCCCATAAATTGAGTTCCACTGGGCGTGGCCAAAAAACAAATTTAAAAAATTAGTCCTGAGTACCACTATTGTGACCTAATCTTTCTTCCTAATAATTTTTTTAAAAAAAGAAACCCAGGTTGGCTGACTGGAAGATAAGCTTCTTAACTGCTGTGCTATCTCTCTGGCCCCACCTTAAAAAAATCTTCAGAACAAAACAAAATGTTTTCATTCTTTCATATCCAATTATCCAACAGCCTCTTCTGTTGTTGTTATTGTTGTTTTACAATTGTTGGGCTGTTCAAATCAGGATCCAAACTGAGATCAGCCATTATATTTAGTTAAATCACTTTCATTCTAAATTACCCTTTCCACTTTTTTTTTTTTTTTTTGCTTTTTGAGTCACACCCTGCGATGCACAGGGGTTACTCCTCGATCTGCACTCAGGATTTACTCCTGGCGGTGCTCAGGGGACTATATGGGATGCTGGGAATTGAACCCAGGTCGGCCAGGTGCAAGGCAAATGCCCTACCCGCTGTGCCATCACTCCAGCCCCCTTTCCCACTTTTTATCCTTGCATTTTAACAGCTTTACCACTTTGAATTTTGACTGCATCTCCAAAGGAATCATTTGGTATTTTCTCTTTCCTTTATTACAAACCGATAAGGATCAGGAGACTTGATCAGGATAAGAGAAGGGTTTTTATTTGGTAAGAATACATCAAAGAGTATATAGTGTATTGCCATCTAAAAGCACATAATACCTGGTCATTTTATTTGATAATCAAGAGTGATTTCAATGGGGGTGGGGGGTGGGGGGGCCAGAGCAGTAGTACAGAGCTTAAGGTAGATACCCTGCATGCAGTTAACCCTTTTTCAACCCCTGGCACCACACAATTTCCCAAGCATCATAGAATACAGTCCTGAAGGCCTTGAACACCACCAGACATAATCCTGATAATCCCTGGAACCACAGAATCTGAGTAACACGGTATCCTTTGACCCCTCCTCCAGAACAACAACAACAAAAAAATTGATCAATGGGTTTAGATGTTATCAACCTGCTACATCTACAATAGTTTCCCATCTGTTTTTCACCTAATGTTACAAAGCAGTCATTGATGATCGTTATCTAGAATCTTTATTTTATACATTACTAGCTGAAAATACAAATATTCTAATTCTGTCATCCCTTCTTCAGGTACTAATTTGAATATTCCTATAAAGAAAATTCCTTCATGATTCCAATGTACTTTCAATGTGGATTAGAAAGGGAGAAAACAACCTAGAAATGAACTGCAGATAATTCAACATTCTAATGTTAGATGGGCTCTAGAGCCATACATGGAGAGGTTTCAAGGGCCTCCAGGGCTGCACCTGTGATACTTGGGGGTAGGTGTAGTGTCAAGAACTGAATAGTGATTGGATACATGGAAGTATAAGAGGAAGAGCTAGCCAAGATAAGAGACTGGGGTACAGGTGCTTGCCCACATGCATGGCTGACCCCGGTTCAATCGTCAGTACTGCATATGATCTCCTGAGCACAGAATCAGGAATAAGCCCTGAGTACCACTGTTATGGACCCCCTATCCCCAATAAAAAAGAGCCAGACAAGATGGCCAACAGAATGATGCACCGTTGGAATGGTGGCTGTCTCAGGAAGTATATGACAAGTATATTAAGTATATTAAACCAAGAATATATTACAGTCACAATCCTCCCGTTGTTCATCGATTTGCTCGAGTGGGCCCAGTAACGTCTCCATCGTGAGACTTGTCGTTACTGTGTTTGGCATATCAAATATATCACAGGTAGCTTGCCAGGCTTTGCCGTGTGGGCGAGATACTCTCGGTAGCTTGCCGGACTCTCTGAGAGGGGCGGAGGAATTGAACCCGGCTTGGCCGGGCCAGCCGCATGCAAGGCAAACACCCTACACTGTGCTATCGCTCCAGCCTTAGAATATATTAAGAAAATTTTTAAAAAGTATCAAATAACTAAAATGTGGTCAACAGGTAAAGCATGATGAGATCAGAAAAGTGACAACTGTATACAAGAACATGAAGAACTCAACACAATTTCAGTCATGGTGTAGGTGTAGAAGCACTACCGAAATGACAGTAAGTACAGACTGTAACTAAATATGTAACTCTGTTGTGAAGTTCTGCTATAAAAAGGAAGAAGCAGGGAAATGAAACCATCTCTTAATTCTTGTAAATTAGACTGCCAGTTTCTTCTAAAGTTCCTCTTTTAAAAACATTTTTTTAATTTTTTTTTAAAATCTGAGTATGCCTCTACACAATAAGAGAGTAATTTCAAAGGTCCAACTAGGGATGGGGAGAAATCTCGACAAGCTGAGTGCAGGGTTGCATGCAGGAAGCCAAGTTTCCATCAACAGTACTACATGGTCTCCTGAGCACTGTGTGTATGGCCAAACAAAATAAATAAATAAATAAATAAATAAATAAAACTAAAATACTCCACTGCTCAACTGGTTGTCCCAGCATAAAGTATATTTGTCTGAACTTTATTCCCACGGATACTCAGACCTCTGCAAGAAAGCTCCCAATTTCACAAGCTTTTTCAAACCTCCAGGTGACAAACAAATTGGATTGCTGGAAGAGCAATCTGTGATTGGTAAGCGAAGACTCAGGTTTCTTGACCCAGCTCAAATATTGTGGAACTCACAAGTTCCACAGTGGGCACTGACATTGGGCATTCACATTACCACTTCTCCACTTTTATTTATTCTCTGGCAACAGAAAGCTGAGAGCCAATTACTTCTCCCATATCTACCCACATCTTTTCATCCACATATCCGTTAAATCTTAACCATCCCACTGTCTTAATAAGCTTCCAAGCTGTCCTCTTCTTATCTCAACTGTAGTCCACATTCTGTCTTTACTAGGGGTTAGAGAGGGTGGGTCACACTTGGCAGTGCGCAGGGATTATTTCTGACTTTGTGCTCAGTGAACTCAATACAACACTGGGGATTAAATCAGTCAGCTGCCTCCAAAGCAACTGCCTTAACTCCTCTTCTATCTTTCCAGTCCCACTCTCTTAATCGGTCTGGCAGTTCCATCTCAATAAACTCATTTCAACAAAGCAGCCAGAACAAAACGTTTTAAACAAAAGTTGGTGGTACCTGAACAGAAACTCTTCAATGGTTATACATGCAGCTCTTAAAGACAACAAGGAAAGGCAGTGGAGAAGGAGGGAGAAGAGATCATGGGGAAACAGTGAAGCGATTTTTAAACACTTGAGGAGGGACTAGTGTAGTACTCTACAACTATACAATAATGACCTCAATATTACTCTTAAACCATATCGCCTCAATATAAAAAAATTAAATGGGGAAAAGAAAAAAAAAGGCTGACAAAACCCTATATCTTCTAATATAACTAACTTTTATCCTGGTACTTCTCTAAGTTAGTTTCGGAGATCTGTCCCATTATTGGCTCTGGTCTTTCTGCTCCTTAAACCTCCTAGCTCCTAATGTTTTTCCTCTACTACTTTCGTCTAGCTAAACCTTCAGAGTTAAGCACAGCAAAACCATTCCCCAGGAAATAATAACAGGACACTGCAAAAGAAGCTAGTGTTAGGACACTTTGTTTATAGCTATCACTGCATTTTCCAATCAGCTATAGATTTTTGTGGAATAATCATCTTCCACCTTTGGACCAAGAGGTCCTCAGTGGCTATTTGTTTCATGAACCAGTCAAACCTCACACCTCACTCAGGAAGAATCCAGCACTCAAATACTTAGAAAATAATCAAACAAAATCCTTATAATTTGACCTTTTCCAGATACTGACCAGATTCTGAACCCTCAAAATAAATTTAGTTTTAAATAAATTTTTTTTCTTTAAATAAAACTGTCACTAATTTCAGAGACTTATCTTTCTACTAACTTTTATGCTAAACGAGATCAGCTCCCTGTTTCCTAATTGCCTGAACTTATTAGTCATCCCTTTACCAACTTAAATTCATGTGTTGGGGTTTTATTATTGTTTGGAAGGGGGCTGTTATTATTGTTTGTTTTGGGGTGTTTGGAGGTTAGGGGCTAGGTCACACTCTACAGCGTTGAGGGCTTACTCCTTGCTCTATGCTTAGGATCACTTCTGGCAGTACTCCAGGGATCATATGCAGTACCAGGGATTGAAACCTAGGTTGGTTCGGTGCAAAGCAAGCACCCTATCCATTGCACTATCACTCCAGTCTCTCTACTGTTGTTTTTTAATGAGAGAAGAACAGAGAATTGTTTCCATTCTGGGAAGAAGCCAGTTATTTAGACTTATATTGCCAGACCTAATATTGAACACTTAGAATAAAATTCTTGCATAACATTAAATTTTTCCTGGGGACATCAGCAGCAGGACCCTGGACACGTTGCTTCTTTGTATTTAAATTAAGCTCAACAGAAGCAAGCTCAAAACTAGCAAGTACTTTTAAAACTACAAAACAGCAAACAATATTAATGGCATGCTCATTATATCAACCAGTCTTCCAGTTTCTCAAACAGCGTTCTTCAACAACTTTTAAAAATGTTTAGGGGCTGGAGCAATAGAACAGCGGGTAGGGCGTTTGCCTTGCACGCGGCCACCCAGGTTTGATTCCCAGCATCCCATATGGTACCCTGAGCACCGCCAGAGGTGATTCCTGAGTACAGAGCCAGGAGTAACTAATCATCGCTGGGTGTGACCCAAAAAGCAAATAAATAAATAAATAAATCATTGTCACTGTCACTATCCTCCCGCTGTTCATCGATTTTGCTCGAGCAAGCCCAATAACATTGTGAAACTTGTTACTGTGTTTGGCATATCGAATATGCCATGGGTAACTTGCCAGGCTTTGCCATGCGGGTGAGATACTCTCGGTAGCTTGCCGGGCTCTCTGAGAGGGGCAGAAGAATCGAACCCGGGTTGGCTGCATGCAAGGCAAACGCCCTACCAGTTGTGCTATCACTACAACCCAAATAAATAAATAATAAAAATAGTGAATATATTTATATACAAAAGATCCAAAATGTCTGTATCAGGAACTCTATCAAAAAATCTCTCTGAAAGCTTTTTAAAAAATTATATCTATTAATCTAGAAGAAGGCAATATACAGAAAGTCTTCCTTCTCATTTAGGACATAAGGCACACCTGTACAAGTGGAAATCAACAAAGGCAAAAGTGGCTGACGGGTTTGTACACATTCCCTAAGTATCTTGGAAATGGCCTTCTTTAATCAGATAGTCCCTTGGAAAAATTAAATGTATAAGTCTCCTTCCCTCTTTGTCTTCTTCCTCTGATATTCAGGTACAAAATCTTAAGTATGAACTTTCAAAAACTTTATAAATATGTTTATATCATGTTAACATTTGGGGTTATTGAGCAAAGGTTGTGAAGGAATACATTATACTTTTTGGGGGGAGGGGAGGGCAATTCCAGAATTGCCCCCAGACTCTCTTAACATCCCATGCAGTATTAAGAGAGTCTGGGGGCAATTCTGGAAGGTTCAATGCTAAGGCCAGAGGATTTGGAACTGCTCTCAGGCCCTGCAATGCCAGGAACCACCTGGTCCACCACAGCCGTGATGGGGACCTCTAGGACCACATCCAGAGGGATACAATACAAAAACTCAATGAAATAAACATGTCCCTAAGAATATCCCGCCAGATATCATTCAGTTTTAAAGGAACAATATAGAGCCTTGGGGAGAAGTAACAGCTAAGGAATTCACAGTCTTAAAACCAGCCTTGTAAAAAGCATTAAAGAAGCTTCTTTAAACGGCAACACAAACTCCTCAGCATTCGACCCTGCATGGCATTCAATCATGGCACTTATGACTGTTCTCTACTAGACTAAGAAAGGTTTGTTTACTCCTACTCTACTTCAGTATTTTATACATTCGCAATAGGAGATGAACATTTTTGTCAAACGTTATATATCTGATTAGGTTCTCTTGGAGAATTTTATTACAATCCTTTACTTATTAATGCAGATACTTAAGCTATCTATAATACATTTTCTAACATAAAGACAATATTCCATTTCTTAGGATAAAGCGGACTTTTATACCTCTATAGGCCTATTCAGATTTTCCCCTTAAATTTTTCTTCATTCTCTTCACTCTTGCTAAATTTTATTTGTAGAATTTATCTATCTCATAAGTCTTAAAATGCATTAACACAAAAATTATTCATAATATTTATCTTTCCATTTATATACCTAGAACAAAAAGAATTTTTGAAAATTTTTACTTATTATCATTGATTTATAATCTTGTGGAATTCCAGATTAGCCTGCTGAGCATAGCCTAATGTAGCCCAAAAACAAACAGACAAGAAAAACGTTTGTCATTTAAAGAGTCCCTTGTCTTTGAATATTTTTTAAATATTGCAATGAACAAGTCTAAGTTTTATTTATTTATTTACTTTGGTTTGGGGCCATACCTGGCAGTGCTGAGGGGCTACTCCCAGCTCAGAGCTCAGAAGTCAGTCCTGGTTTCTCGGAGAATCAGAGTTGAGAGGACTCAAACGCAGTGACCCACAGTGCAAAGCATGCACTCCAGCCCTTTGAGTTTTCTCCCCATTCCTCTATCCTAAGTATGAATTTAAAATCTGGGTCTAATAACAGATTGGAATTGCTGCATTTTATTCAAAGTTTCTGGCCACATGAGTATTTTCACCGAGTTTTCATCCTACCTGACATGTTCAATTGCAAGTGCTGTCTGGTCAAATTCTCCAGAATCATCAAATACCACCCACAGCTCCTGCAGAGGTAACTGATGTTCCTTCAGCTGGAGGAGCTCTGTCATACACTCCACCGTAAATGTGCTCACTTGAGATTCACAGAGGTAAGGGTCGGCTAGCCTCACCACTGCCTTCAAGGCTGCAAAGTCCACATCTATGACCTGAAGTTTAAAAGAAGAGATTTAACATGGTGATTAAAGTTATTTTAAATTAAAACACATATATAAATCCTCCGCCCCTCTCAGAGAGCCTGGCAAGCTACCCATGATGTATTTGATATGCCAAACACAGTAACAATTGTCACAATGGAGATCGCTACTGGGCCCGCTTGAGCAAATCGATGAACAATGGGAGGACAGTGACAGTGACAGTGATATAATATAAAACATTATAGCCTGATGTTTTTAAAAGCATGAAATTAGAGCAGAGGGGCTTTTTAAAATCTGTAATGAAAAAGAATGTCAAGGAAACAAACAAACAAGATAGCAACTAGTAGGGATGAAGTCTAGTTTGGCTGGGATGGTTAGAAGCAGTGCTTCTGGGAACAATGAAAAGGAACAAAAGGAAGCAGCCATCTGAAAAGCAGGAAAATGCAAAAGGCTCTGTGCCAGAGATAGACTTCATAAAGCATAAAGCTATCAGGCCTTTGGTAGAAACAATATTTTAGAGCAGATCGATGACACAGTTCTCTCTTAATACTCTCTTAATGATTATGGACCAGGGACATGGCAGAAATTAAGCACAGTTCTTTATATGCACCCACCCTAGTTTAATCTTCTGCATTTTATGCCTCACCCGCCTCACCCCAAACATCACTAGATACAGCCCTGGGAGTTGCCTGAGCACTGCTTGGGCGACCAAAAATAAACAAATAAATGAACAGAAATTTTAAAAAAAGCCTATAACTGCTTTTACAGAACTGATGGGAGGGGGGAGAACTATCAAGTCCAATTTGTTACCTGTACAAAGATATTAACATAATCTGAAATTAAAATCACAAAGAACAGCTGCAAACCACTGCCTCATAATCACTGCAGTATGTGATGTCATTATCTAAAGGAGATGCAGTAACAACTTGTATTCATTTATACTCCCTGGTTTAATATTATAGTTTAACGGGGTGTTTTTTTGTGGTCTGGTTAACAAGTGCTGAGAAAAATTCACAGCTGTAATTAGAGTGCAAATCTAATGGAAAAGGCCTAGTCAGTTGAAAAATAAGATTGTTTTTACTTTCTGCAATGAGACACATTATCAAGAGATTAACCACATACCTAGAAATTTGTTAGGCAAAAGAAAAAAGAGGCTTGTTTTAAAACGCTATTTGGTCTGAGCTACTTAATGGGCTACAACTAAGAAGGTAAAAAAATTAATTGAAACTCCGGTTGACTTCATAATTAGGTCTCTATTTTTAAATGATCTTAAATACCTCCTCTACTTCTTAGGTTTATAAAGCCGTTCTTCCTTGTCAGAAAAGACTTACACTTTAACCACATCAATTCCCTGGTAACTCGTTCTCAGTGGCCTTTAAAATTTGCGGCACACTTCATACACTGTGGCAATTAGATGTGAAAAGCATGGTATTTTCAATCAGCTCATAAACTTTAATTAAAAATAAGCACTTTGGTTATTACCGCCTGAAGGAAAGTACTTTTAGTTAGAAACAAATGTCTTAACAACAGAATTAAATTTACCTCAACCAGCACCTCGAACACATTAGTGTGCCAGACTGCCCGCCATCCAGATGGTTCAAGGACCTTCTCCAAGAACTCAGCTGTGAATTCTCTTACCTCAGAGGCCTTGCAATCAGCTACAAACAAATTAAACACAGTAAGAATTGAGACCTCATAAAGCAGAACAAAGTTAAAGCATACTTTCTCAGAACCAACAACTCTCGAAATGAGGAACTAAAATAGATAATCTACAATAAAACTGAAAATATGAAAGAAGCAAAGGAGACCACCAACTCACCTAAAATGTAATCTTGATAGGCTCTGAACCGTTCATAAAATAAAAGATGGCTTGTTTGGAACATTTCTGGGAAAAGAGTTTTTCCTTCCAGCACAAAACTTTGTAAACTACTTCCTGGCTGATCGTGCTTGCTACAATCACTGCATGAATCTGCATCTTGGTACAAATCTAAAAGAACAAATAGTAAGATAAGAAGCTCAACTATCTCAGGTACATCCAATGCTTACAGAGTCCTTTTATTTTGATATTTTTGCCTTAAAACCCCAAATATAAACAAGAGTTTGAGTATGATACTTTATTTACATTTCTCATTGTCAGCAGAAAACAGTTTTCTAAACTTCAAAATATCTCAAAAATTCAGTTTTCTAAACTTCAAAATATATCAAAATCTAGTAAAATTTTATTAAGAACTTAAAAATCTTTCACCAGGTTGTTAGACTGTTGTACTGTGATGTTTTTCAGGGAGGAAATATCTTTTTCCTAATCCAGGGGTAATCGCCCAAGAAAATCTTCTCCAAATGATACAGTTCTAATTTTTAGCATAGCTAAGTAGCAAACTTAATGGTTAAATACCATAGTAATTTTCTTTTCCAAAACAATTCTATAAGTCTGTACTAAAATAAGGAGCTAATTTCATATTCTTCCTCAGAAGAGTTGAAGTCTCCTTTATTTCTACAATTATCAGTCTGTCAATGCTTCTCATTCCAACAAGGTTGAGAGATTCTTAATAATGCATAAGGCTATATTCATTAAAGCTACTAAGTTCCTCCTCACTAATTTCAATGACTGTATCTAAGGAAAAGATTAGAAAATGCTAATCACATTAGGTGCTGTGCTATCGCGATAGCACAGCGGTAGGGTGTTTGCCTTGCACGCAGCCAACATGGCCAACCCGAGTTCGATTCCTTTGCCCTCTCGGAGAGCCCGGCAAGCTACCGAGAGTATCTCACCCGCACGGCAGAGCTTGGCAAGCTCCCCGTGACATATTCGATATGCCAGACACAGTAACAACAAAAGTCTCCAATGGAGACGTTACTGGGCCCGCTCGAGCAAATCGATGATCAACGGGAAGGCCTTTACCTTTACCTTTACCTTTAATCACATTAGGTTAGGGCTACATGTAATTAGATCTCAGAAGATGTGATTTGGCCAATGGCAAATCTGATTCTACAAATATGTTTTTAATAAACAAAAAGGACTACTAAATAAACAATGCTGTGGACAATACTCAGACCAGCAAGCTATTTCTAAGGTGGATTTCTGAGATTATTACCAATCAGCCTTTCACCAATCTCAATCTCAGCCCCATGATATTTTCTTCTTCCTTAGACTTTTTTGCCCTGTTCAAGCCACCAGGATTAATTGACTCCACAAATGACCCAAATGTACTCAAATGCCTGCTATTCACAAACAATGCACACAAACTTGAGATCTTACTTAGTGTGACAATCTATGCTTCAGTTTCCTTGCCTAAAAAGGAAAAATGAAAATAACATACTTACTTCAATTAAGGGCACAGTATATGTGTTTTTAGACAACATTTGTATATGCAGTATTATATTTATATAATATCAATAATTTCAAATTTAATAATTCTTATATAATAAATAGTAGCATTGTAGCATTGTCTTCCCATTGTTCATCGATTTGCTCAAGCGGGCATCAGTAATGTCTCCATTGTGAGACTTGTTGTTACTGTTTTTGGCATATCAAATACGTCATGGGTAGCTTGCCAGGCTTTGCCGTGCAGGTGGGATACTCTCAGTAGCTTGCCGGACTCTCTGAGAGGGACGGAGGAATCGAACCAGGGTCAGCCGCAAGCAAGGCAATAATTATATACTGCATATATAAATGTTGTTAAAGAAATAACCTCCACCTAACACCCATTAGGATGGATAATATCAAAAGAAAATCAGCAAGAAGGACAAAAGTTAGCAATGCTATCAAAAAACTGAACAATTCTATTTCTAGATATAAACTCAAATGAACTGACAGCTGAGTTTCCAGGGGACATTTGCATATCCATGTTCAATGCAGCATCATTCACAACAGCTAAAATCTGAGGCAACTTAAGTATCCACAAGTTGATGTACGGACATGTAAAACACAATAAATACATATAATAAAGTATTATTTGATCTTAAAAAGGAGGAAAACTCTGCATTGTGCTGCAACATGGCTGAACCTTGAATACACTGTGTTTAGTAAAATTAGCCAGTCACAAAGAAGTCACAAATGATTTCACTGAATATAGACTAAATCACAAAAGCAGAAGGCAGAATGGCAGTTAGCCAGTGAGACAGATTTTGGAGTCATAGTTCAATTGGTTTTGCCTATTTATTACTATTGATGAAAGTTATGAACATTATTCGTTATTCATTTACACCACTTCATAGGGCTAGTAGCTGTTTTTCAAATGAGAAAACAAAAGCCAAAAGACATTTGCCAGTTTAAAAACAGCTTAGTGGTGGAATTAAGTTTAGTTACTTGAATTATTGTTCAATAGGTTTGTTTCATTTAGTTACTATCCAATAGTTTCCCTTTTACAAGATGAAGAGAATTATGGGATGATGGCTGCACAACAAAGCATTGGTTTTGTACCTCTGGACTGTGTGTTTTAAAACCGTTGAAGGTAAATTATGTCATATGTATTTTATGGCAACTTTTTGGTTTCATTAGGGCTACACTCAGAGGTGCTAAGGACTTACTACTGGTTCATTGCTCAGGGATCACTCCTGGCAGTGCTTGGGACCATGTGGGGTGCAGGTAACTGAACCCAGGTTGGTCCCAGGCAAGGCTTACCAGCTGTACTATCTCTCTGGCCCGTTTAAAAACATTTTTTAAGGGCAGGAGGGAAATACCCTTACATTTTAGCGTACAATCCTTAACAGTCTCTTTGAGAGTTACTTCTCACATATTTTTCACCACTCCACTGGACTAGTGGCTGTTTTCCAGATGAGAAAACAGAAGCCAAAAGACGTTCACACGACAGATTGGTCGTGGAATTAAGTCACAGCTTAACATCAGCACTCTTTCCACTACACAACGGAAAAATACTGAATCACCTTAAAATATCACCAAAACAAAACAAAAAAATCATCAGGAAAACTGAAGTTTAGGAGACCAGGGGTTTGCTTTCAGGCAGTTCTAAACTGGCTCGCCTAGCTTCTTTGTGAGAGAGAGAGAGAGAGAGAGAGAGAGAGAGAGAGAGAGAGAGAGAGAGTGTGTGTGTGTGTGTGTGTCTCTAAATTGGCTCGTCTAGCTTCTTTGGTTTTGTGTGCGTGTGTGTGTGTAAACTGGCTCACCTAGCTTCTCTGGTTGTGTGTGTGTGTGTGTGTGTGTGTGTGTGTGTGTAAACCGGCTCACCTAGCTTCTGTGGTTGTGTGTGTGTGTGTGTGTGTGTGTGTCTAAACTGGCTCCCTAGCTTCTTTGGTTGTGTGTGTGCGTGTGTGTGTGTGCGTGTGTGTGTGTGTTCTTTGATAGGTTCTTTGAGAATCTAGATGGAGGATTCGAGTTTCTAGACCAAATTTCTAGACCAAGTGTTCAAGTTGCATCTCTTTCCCGAAAAGAGAGTGTCGATGGAAAAGATGCGCCCGCTCTCCACCAAGCAATACGCACCCCCCGGCCCCCCAATGCGCTGCCGGCATCCAGGCAGGCTGATCCGGTCCGGTCCTGGTTCGGTCCAGATGCGCCAGGTGGGGCTGAGAGGTGGAGCTCGCTGCCTCGGGAACTCTGACAGCCCCGCTAGCTGGGACGTTCCAGGCCTCGCGCAGGCAGCAGCAGCGCCGCCCGGGCCAAGCTGGACCCAGACACCGGCGACCCAAGCTTGCCCAGGGAAAGCGGACCCCGGAAACCGGCGTCGCGAGGAGGCTGCGCCTTCTCCGGCCCGGCTGCCACTCACCTTTCCCGGGGGTCGCCAGCCCCTCGTCGGCCTCCACGTTTGCGTGTTCAGACTCCTCTGCCATCGCCTTCACGCCCAGTCCCGCAGCCTCCGTCAACCCCTAAGACATTTCAAATTTCCGCGGGTGACTTCCTAGCTCCGGAAAGTGATGACGCAAACGCTTCTGATTGGATGGTGGGCCGAAGCGCTTGCCCAATTAAAAGCAGGTTTCTGACGTCTCGTTTTGTTTTTTTAATTTTCTCACGAGCCCCGCCTTCCACCTCCACCAACGCTGGGGACAGCGCCTCGGCGCCCTCTATCGGCCGGCGGACTGTTGCTCCTTTCGGAAGAGCTTATAAACCACGTCTTGAAATAGGGTATGCCTGGTGTAGCACTTGCGGCAGGCTTGTGTTGTAGTAGTCATTAAACAAAAATTTAAAACTCCAACGACTTGTTTACAAAAATAAATGGGAGGTAGAGGAAAAGGCACTGGGAACAAACATAGTATGTTGAAAACAGCTATGGTACAGCTGGTAGGGTGCTTGCCTTTCACGTAGCTGAACCTGAGACCACCCAGGACGGATCCCTGAGCACTGAGTCAGGATTAAGCCCTGAGCACAGCCGGATGTGGCCCAAAGTCCGAAAAACAAAACAAAGCATAGTATGTAAACTTCTGCCATTACTAATGGTGTTTGTTGTTACCTTCCGTAAGTCATTACACATATTCAGAAATGATAAGATGTGAATATACTGCCACAATTAAAGATAACTTCAGAAGGTCATCTTCAGTTGTGGCAGTTTATTTACCAAGGTGGTTTTTGGTTTTTTCATTACCAAAACCCAGCTTTTCTTTCTCTCTCATTTTCCTTTCCCTATTTTCTCTCATATTTCCATTCACTGCCTACACTGATACCCACAGACACACACAAACAAGATATTTTCGAAGAATGTCAAATTTAAGTTACTAAGTAAAAATGTGTTTTTTTCATATTTATAATCCATAAATAAACTTCTCTTCAGTAATAATAAACACATACAGAGTCCTGTGTGCGTGACCTTGGATAAATGAGACAGAGTTCTGTTCTTGTCAGACAAATCCTTTCCAGAAAGAGGGTTTAGAGGGTCACCTAAGAGACAAAATAAATAAATATTCAAGACATCAGTAGAACAAGGCAGTACACATCTCCACCACCCCTCCCACACCAAAAAAAAAATTTAAGTTTTCACGAGAGATTCGGTGCTGCAGTCCACACTGCCACAAGAAAGCGCCCATCTCAGTAAAGCCAGTTACTAAGTAAAAATGTGTTTCACTCATATTTATTATCCATAGGAAAAAATATGCTCCAGTAACAATAATTAACAGATACTAAGTTCAGTGTGCATTCTAAGTTCCGGTGTGACTTAACTATACAATCTGCATTCTGTGAACTGGAAAATATTGTTATTCCCATTTTATAGATGAGTCAATGGAGTCACTAAGAATTTATATAACTTGTCCAATTCAACCCACCACCCAGGATTAGAAGTCAGCCAAACTCCAGCCATCCCCTTTAATGCCTCTGCCACACCTGACTTAGTCAGATTGGATAAGCCAGTGTTTGTAGGGGTAAGATGAGTCTCAGAGGACCATGAGTCAGGTAGTGACAGTTAGCCTTTCAGGTCTCAGGGAAAGTATTTCCATTTCTGCCTTTCAGTAAAACCTGGTGCTAAAGTCTCTCAGATCCCACATGGGATCATCTTAAGATAAAACAGAGATGACTGTGGAAACCTGACCTTAATTCAGCTAGCTTTTCCATGAAATGAGATTTCTCTGACTTTTGTGCAGAGTCTGACCTTACATTTATTTTGTTCACTGAACAAATATTTACTGAACACCACGAGATGAAAAAGATATATATATAATCAAAACTAGCAACAGACCTTCAGGGCTAAGCTAGTTTTCTCATAATTGACCTCTTTAACCCTCTCACCCAACCAGTCTCAGGGGTGGCAGAAATTCTCTTCACCTATCTCACTATCTATCTCAATGCTAGAGGCAACAATGCTCTTTTTTTGGTGCAGCTACCAAATATTTTGCCCACTTTGTTAAGATAATATACAAACCAGTGCTTCTGGAAGTGTTGGGAAGGAACAGAAAATAAGAGAGTCGCGAACCAAGCACCTACGCTGCTGCAAGTTCCATTAAGGATTTTTTTTCCTGCTTAAAATTTTTATTGTTTTCAGTTTTTCTTGGAAAACTGTTTTTACAGAAATCTTTTTGTTTTTTTCAGATCACTTTGCTTAGCAAAACTTCCTGAAAATGTGATCTATTACTGCATCATAGGGCATAATTTAAAGGGAATTTAGGGGTTCCTGATTTATATTTGCCAACTACAACTGGAATAAGTTGTTTTAAGATTTACTACCAAAAGTGTATGAGAGTTCTTTTTTTTTTTAATTTATTTATTCAATCACGGTGAGAAAAGTTACAAAGCTTTCAGATTAAAAGTCTCGGTCATACAATGATCAAACATCCCTCCCCTCAACAGTAATTATTTTTCACCACCAAGAACCCAAATATACCCCCCTTCCTACCCCTCCCGATGCCTGTGAGGCAGATGATTTCTACTTAACTCTCTACTTTGAATACATTCATCATTTCAACAAAAGATGCACCATTGTTGTTTGGAATTTCCCCCCAACAATCAGAACTGCTGAAAAGGCATTGTGAAATAATTTGTTTTCTATTGCTGGTTATGAAAACCATATGATGTCACGCAGCCTCAATAGCAGCCGCACGATTTTGGATTTCTGATACTTTATTAATTAAGTCTGGAGGGATTTCTGCCAAGAGCCGGATAATTACGAGATTGTTTTCTGTGCGTCTGGTGCCATGGCCGTTCCGAAGAGCCACTTGTGGGGGGCAACTCATGGCCTCAGTTGGGCATGAAGGACGAGCCGATTCTGTCCCCCTTCCCATGAGGCTGCAGTTGCCCCGTCACCACCGGCTCATACCTGGCTCTCCAATAAGCTCTGTGGCAGTAGCCACCATGCTGCCAGTGGTGGGGAGGGGGGGTGAGGCAAAAGAGACAGACACCCTTTCCCTCCTGGGGGGGGCATGGTGCCGGAGTTTAACACCTAGTCCATTCACATTTCTGCTGCAAGCTGCTGGGCTCTGGATTATTTCCATGTGCGTCTGGTGCCATGGCTGTGCCAGAGAGCTGCTCTTGGGGGGCAACTCCCATTAAGGATTATTAATTTGAATATTACATGCCAATGTTTGTTCATTATTTGCTCTGATTATATAGCAAGTTTTTCTTATTTCCCCCAACTAGGAATTTTTTGGGAAACACAATTTTTGGAGATTGCTTTATTTTTTCTTACCCTAAAAAAAGATTTTTGGGGGGCCACGGTAATAGTACAGAGGTAAAGGTGCCTACCTTGCACACGGCTGAACCCAGTGCAATTCCTGGCCCCACATATGATCCCCTGAGCACCTCCAGGAGTGATCCCTGAGCACAGAGCAAGGAATAATCCCTGAACACAGCTAGGTGTTAGAGAAAAATGAATAAAGAACATAAAATAAAATGTCAGCTTCACCCTGGCTGAAATGGGGCGTGTGGGGGGGGGGGGGGCAGGGGGAAGGGTATACATAGAAAACTAATGTTAACAAGTAATGACATTATTCTTGCAGAATTGAGGTTCAATAGAGTCTGCAGTCACAGTCTAAGCTTGCTCCTATCCTGTTTGCAAGCTGCTAGAAGTATAAGATGGGACCTGAATGCACCCTTGTGTTTACAGGATGCTCTTAGGAAACAGGACTTAAACATCTTCCCAAATATAGAAAACTCTGACTAGATCAACTCTGTAAGATCAAAGAATTACCTGGAATCTGTGAACACTGTTTTTTCTTTATCAATAGAGTAAGTCTATTAGAAGCTAATGTCTTTTAAATAACTAAAAATTTTTGAAATTAACTAGATACCTACTTTTCCAAAAAAAATTTGTGTTCTCTTCTGCATGGGAATTTGTGTTCCCAAGACCAAAACTTCAAGAGCAGGGCCAGTCAGCCAGAGAAATATGATGTCTGTCTCCTTGGTCTAGCCAACTCTTTTTGTCTCTGAATAACCTCCCTGATTAAAAAATTATATACAATAATAAAATTTATTAATAAATTTCTCCTTTACAAAATTTTAATTTCACTCTACAGTCATAATTATTTCAGTCAACAGATGCAGTTATTTTGGGGCTTAGGTCTAGAATCAAGGGGTCAAGGTCTGAATTTTGCTGCTCTTGTTCAGAGACCTCCTGAAACCACAGGTCCCTCCACCAGTGTTCTTAGATTCTGTCCCCATCCCACTCCTTCCTGTCAACTGGACAGGCACATTACAAAATCTCAGACATTGCCGCTTAGATCTCATGTTTCCAGTTCTGTTGAATCTGTGTCTTGCATATATAGCTATAGCCCTCACACATATCGCTGGTATAACTGAAGCCCTAATGCCTTTTAACCCATTACTTTTCATTCTTTTCTTTCCCCCTTGATTTCTTTCCTTCTCTGCCTCCTCTCTAAATTCTGGGGTCAAGGATGTTCCGAGCATCCCCTTTTTACTACAGTACATTTCCTCATCCAGCTTTTTATATTTCACAGATAAATGAGATAATTCTGTGTTTGTCTTTCTTCTTCTGACTTATTCCACTCAACATGGTATCTTCCAGTTCTGACCGTATTTCAGCAAATTGCATAATTTCATCATTCCTTGAAGCTGCATAGTGTTCCATTGTGTGTATATACCACACCTTCATGATCCATTCATCTATCATTGGACACCTAAGTTGATTTCATATCTTAGTTATTGTATTGACTACAGCATTGAATAATGGTGTGCATATGTCCTTTTAAGAGCGCACTTTTATGTCCTGGGAATAGATGCCTGGAAGTGGAATTGCTAGGTCAAATGGCAGTTCAATTCTAAGTTTAAGGGAGCGCTCCATACTTTTTTCCAGAGGGGTTGTTTTCAGGTACACCAGAATTTTTTTGGTTGAAAACTCTAGCATTCATGGAGTCAGGGTAGTCGACTTCCCCATACTTCCAGAAGTATGACTTACCCATACTTCTAGAAGCCCTAACAGTCATATCCACGTCTTACCTGTTTGGCCTCTTTTCGAGGGAAAAAATATATATGGCTATTTGTCTTCATGTGTGTGTGTGTGTATGTGTGTGTAAATGTGAGAAATTTTATATATTCTGAACACCAGAACCTTATGTAAAAAATTTTTGTGAGAGATGCCTCCAGACCCTGTGACAGGCTGAATCTGGGGCAGCCTGGAGCAGGAAGAGTAGTGGGACTAACCTGCCCCAACAGAGTCCCGAAAGCCAAAAACCATCAGGACTCAATCACCACCATGCTGACAGCCAATTCCCATTGGCTCAGACGAACCTCATCCATGAATGAATCTACTGAAAAACTCGGGTATGTGGGTTTTGTGACCAAAATCTCCAGGCTATCATGGAGTCAGGGATGGGCAATCTCCCCCCATTTCCCTTTTCAGGAGCCTGGCAGTCACACCCATGAACTGCTTCTGATGCCATATAAGCTCATTAACTGGGCGTGATCCAGAGACTCACAAATAAATCTTGGAAGATATTAACAGGCTGCAGAGACGCCTCCAGACTCCAAAGTCATTATTCAGTTGAAAATTTAACTCCAGCTCTATCATCCCATCAAAATTTTAGAATTTCTGAAGTTACATATCATACTCTACACCACTGATATACCAGGAGTAGCACACCACATTGGATGGGTGTAAAGTAGAAGGCAACTGATCTCGATTAAAAAAAAATAGCACACAAAGCTCAACCTGTAACAGCATCTGAGTAAATCTTGTATACAAGGGCTTAATAGTCTTAATGGCTTAAAGACTCATATACAACAATCTTCACACACTTTCTTCTAAGTAAACTTTTTTTTACTATTTTTAGTGGATTATTCATAACAAGCAATACAAAATAAATTATTTGTGGACTGCTGTTGGAGCAGGTTTGGATGGTGGTTGGGAAAATTTGAAATATTGGTGGTGGGAAGGTATAATGGTGGTAAGAATGATGTTTGGAATATTAAATGTAATAAGTTACTGTCAACAACTTTATAAAATAAAATTAAATTTAAAAAATAAATTTTTGCAAACTTATTCTCCTATTCTTGTGCTACTTTTCACTCTTGAAATATCTTGGTAATATTTTACACCAAAGTTTTCAGGGTACTTCTGGTCAGTTGCTTTTTGTTTTTTGTTGTTCTATTTTTAGTTTTTATTTTTTTGGTTTTCAGGGCCTTGTGTAAAACCTGGTAGTGCTCAGGGATTACTCCTAGTGATGCTCTGTGGACCATGTGCAATACAGGGAATTGAACCCAGGTGCAAGGCAAGCATCATCTTATAGAACAGTACAGTGAGCTAAGTAAGGGCTGTGGCTTCCCAGAGTCAGTCTACAGGGGTAAAACTATAACCTATCTGTCTGCCTCTCTTTCTCTCTCTCTCTCTCTCTCTCTCTCTCTCTCTCTCTCTCTCTCTCTCTCTCTCATTCTTTCTTTCCCTTGGTGTTGTGAATCAAACCCAGGGCTCACACAAATAAGGTTAAGTGCTCTATCCTTGAGATGCATCTGCCACTTTTCTAGTCCTATTTCTGGTCAACACAGCTCATCCCTCTGCTCATCCCTCCCCTTATCACCACCCTTCTCATATCACTTGTGGCAGTCCAAGGTCAGGTCTGAACGCCAGGTCCTGTCCTCAGTAGCAAGTTACAACCCAAGGTAGACTTCCCTGCCCCCAGTTCATTCTCTCATAACTTCACTCTCCCTACTTCTCGTATTTCTGTCTTTCAGTATTTTTCTACAGCTGCGTTGCCCAATACAGCAACCACTTGTCATTCAGGCTGCTGAGCATTTGAAATGTGCAGATCTGAACCAAGAGGTGCTGAAAGTATGAAATACACAGGTAATTTCAAAGATAATATGAGAAAATGGGAAACTCATTATTTTTTTGTCGATAGCATATTGAAATAATAATGTTTGGGGCATATTTGGTTAAATAAAATACTACTGGAATAACTTTTACCATTCAAAATATATAGTTATCAGAAAATTTTAAAAGTACTTGCCCTGTATGCTCTGGATGTGTACTAGATACATATTTGCTGTGGTACCTTTATTCCACCAGGTGGCATCAACTACCACAGGTGAGACTAGACAGACCACTTTGAACCTTTGAAACATGCTATTCTCACTCAGCAGAAACTGTGGGATAAGATCTAGTGTGCAGAAGAGAGGCAGGGTAGCAGCTGAATAACTATCCCCAGAGATATCCATGTTGTACGCCTAGAATCTATGACTAATACCTTCTATGACAATGAGACTTTGCAAATGTGAATAACCTAAAAATCTTGATGTGAAGAGATTACAGTGATTACTTGGGGTGAGCTTTTAATTGGTCACAGGTATCTATATAAGAGGGAAACATAAGGAGACGTGACTGCCAAAAGTGAGACTGGGGTCAGGGAGACATCTGAAAGGACACTTGAAGTCCTGGAATAAGACCATGTTTTTATTTAATGCTTGCAATAAAAAAAAAAAAGAAACTGACAGTGCTCATTTTTTTTTGTTAGATCGTTGTCAAAAGGAAGAAGTCTAGTGGGACACACTAATGATATTTGGGCACAGGTTTATCATCAGTATTACCTAAAGGGATGAGTCCATGTGGAGAGCTAAAGATTGGGAAGAAAATACCAGACTCCATAGTGCTTAGAGCAAGTCAAGATTTGTTACACAATTTTGAGCTGTCAGAAGAACTCATGCTACATGAGACTTCTAGGAATATTTGTTTCCTTCCCTCCCTCAAAAGGTCAAACTTAGGCTTTGAATAGGGTATTTTCTTCAATCACTTTCAAAATACAATCTACAAGAACATTTTTATTATCCTTGAAACTTGTCCAGTCTGTAGGGAAGTAATAATATATAACAATAGTAAGTCTACATAATAATACAGTCTATATGATAATACGGATTATATAGATAATATTATAGATACTATAATCTGTATAATAATAATACCTATTATAATAATTATAGATATATAACTAGAGTTTACTACATATATACACATACATATATATAGTTCCCTGACCAACAAACAGGGGCTTTCTTTGTACCTAATGAAATGTTTCTTAAGTGCTAGGTGTGATCAACACACAGTGCTAGCTCTCCTGAGGGGAACACTCACGTAGCACACTGCCAGAGGATTCCGGATGAGCTGCACAACTAGAATTAAATAGATCACTGCATTGATTCCCTTCTGAACCAGGGTTCCAGGCTTGGAATCCAGGAATGTGTGCCAGCATACCCCAGGGAGGGGACCCAGGAGTGAATAGTTCAGAGGAGAAGGGCCCTTGAAGGGAGAAATAAATAGATTAAAGATCCTATCTCTACATGACAAGGTGAGGTAGGGGGCTGTCTCGGATCTGGTTTCCCAAGAATCAGTTAGCTTGCCAGGATCCTAGGGGCACGCTCTCAGGAGATGCTTATGTAAGAAGTGGGAAGGAAGGGTTGGCAATGAGGGAAGTTGGCACTCCATGATTACACTCAGACCTCAGCTCATCCTTTGGGGTCAGAGCTCTACAGTCAGGGCGACCCTTCCATAATTGCCCCAAATTGAGGAAATGTCGGACAACAATTTTTTAAAATCTTTCCCCTCCTATTTTCCACAAGGTGTATTTGCCAAAGTAGGAGGACAAAACTAATTTTGTTTAACAACTCTCGTCTTGATTTATAACTTGTAAATATCTAAACATATGCTTATGTAGGCTTCTATTTATAGTTCTGCACTGGGTTCTACAAGTGCTGGAGGCAGCTAAAGGGAAATTATGTTTAATTTCAGAAATTTCAAGTCCAAGTGTGTGGAAAGTATGTTACAGAGTTAGCATGGTGAAAAATGAAGACTCTACCACCTTCTGGTTTTGTGACTTTTTCTACTAGAGAGAAGCATTGTTAATATTATAACGAACACTATTATTACTTTGTTGTGATCATTTAAATGAGGATATCTTATCCTCTTGTTCACAACAAGGCAATTAGTAAGTGCTGAAACTTGAACTCAATCTAGACAACTGAACCCAAAGTCTGTACATGATCCTAAGGTTAAAGTCAAACAGGATTCTGCCTTGTTCAGTCAAAGAACTGGGTTCACTTTGCTTGTGAGCTTGTAAAATTACCCTAATAATCTCTTGTATGTTTTAAGCTGATAGATATGTGGATTTTGTTAGAAAGTAATAGAAACTAATATAAAGAGGTATAAGTAACAATGTGGCAGATACCCTGGCATATGGGAATTCTATTCCTGGAGATAAGAACTGCATAGAAAGAATTAAAATATTAATCAAAACATATAAATTGTCTCTGAGAAAGACACACACACACAAAGTAAAGAAATGTATCTGAGGGGCAAAACTATCTTTCTAGGAGAAAAGCAAGATTTCTATCCAAGAACTAACTGTAGTCACTAGGCAGAGTTTGGGTATGTGAACTTAGGTCTCTGGATTTGTATATGCAGAACCAACACATAGACCATAACCACAAACACATGGGGTTCATATATGGTGACATGATCCTGAATGTTTTCACATCCCTAATATCTCAGAAGGAGAAGCAAAATAAGTCCTCTCCACTATAGTATTGGACTGCTTACCACGAACTAACTATTAAAACTCAATCCAGGAACTGGAACGATGGCACAGCAGGTAAGGTGTTTGCCTTGCTCATGGCCAACCCGGGTTCAATTCCCAGCATTCCATATGGTCCCCCGAGCACTGCCAGGAGTAATTCCTGACTGCAGAGCCAAGAGTAACCCCTGTGCATCATTGGGTGTGACCCAAAAAGCAAAAAATAAAAAAATTTTAAAAATTAAAAAAATAAAACTCAATCAAAGATAAAAAGGGGTTGGGACCAATATGTCAAAGAAGGGTTCCATACGAGGTTACACAGAGTTCACACTGCAATAAAATAGAAGAAAACACAGAATACTGAATACAGCCCCAAGGAGAAAATATAATAGGAGTAACCAGTAAACAATTATGGAAGAGATTTTGCTTAAGTAACTTCTGAACATTAAGGAGTTTAAGTAGCTCACCCACAAAATTAGAGGAGTGATGTACTCACTGATCACAGCCAGGAGAAGGAATTAGTGAGCTGAAAACCTACCTGAAGCTTTATTAATCTCCACGTGCTTAGGCCTGAGCAGGAGGACAAATCTGGGTCTGGCAGGGTCCCAAGCCAGCATTTACAGCAGGATGCACAGCTGTAGCCCCAGGCCAACATTTCAGATTGAGGTGGCAGGTTGACAGCTGCCTGAGCCACATGAAGACAAAAGCTTTCCCATGCATCATGGTGCATTTGAATACATGAATTCATTCAGAATCAAAGAGGAGAGTTAATCCACAGAGTAGGGAGGGCTGGTTCTGTTGTGCATAGCTGTCCAAATGCAAGGACTGTGGCAACAGGATTAGACTGAGGGACCAAGAACTGTGAACTCAGGGAAATAGTGCTGGTTTCTACTGAAAATACTCAGCAGAAGCCAGACAGAAACAACACAAACACAGCCCCACAGAATCTGATATAGAATTGATGCATTTGAACCTTAGATTGCTCCCCAAGTCTGCTTAGAACCAAACCCTCATCCCTAGCCTCACTGTGTATAAAACACAGTGAAGAGTAGAGGAGCCTGCCATAATTAGTGAATAGAGACAAAAAGCCCAGGAAGATCCCTAAGCACCAAGACTCCCTTAGTCCCAAAGAATTCAAAAGGACAATGGTAAAGATGTTCAAGAAACTGAACAATAAAATAGACCTCCAACAAACACAGAGAATGTATGAGAGAGGGTATGTGAAAACAGACATCAAAATTCATTGAATTGAATAGCATAGCAAGTGAACTAAAAAAAAATTCATTAGAAGAGTTCAATAGAAGATGCACAGATGCCAAGGAATAAATTAGTGTGCTGGTTAACAGGAGACATAAAATCATCCAGTTAAAAAAAAGAATGGAAAAAAATGAAGACAGTGTTATAGCTCCATGGGATAATTTGAAGAGAAATAGCAACTGAATTTTAGTTCTAGGGGAGAGAGGAAAGTGGCTAATAATGATGGTGATGATGATGATGATATAATAATAATAATAACAATAATAAAGTATGGAACTGCAGAGATAGTACAGAAGGTAGGGAGGGTGCTTGCCTTGCATACAGCCGACCCTGGTTTGATCACTGAAATCCAAATGGATGAGCCCCAACAGTAGTACTACCTTCCAAATACTACTGCTATTAGTAATTACAATTACTAATAGAAATTATATTAATGCTATTATTGTTGATAAAAATGGGCTGGAGCGATAGCACAGTGGTAGGACGTTTGCCTTGCACGCAGCCAATATGGCCGACCCGAGTTCGATTCCTCCGTCCTTCTCAGAGAGCCCGGCAAGCTACCAAGAGTATCTTGCCCGTGCGGCAAAACCTGGCTAGCTCCCCGTGACATATTCGATATGCCAAACACAGTAACAAGTGTCACAATGGAGACGTTACTGGGCCCACTCGAGCAAATCAATGAACAACGGGAGGACCGTGACCGTGATTGTTGATAAAAATAATAATAATAACTGACCAAATAATAATCGACTGAAGAAAGAATTTTTCATTCTGAGGGATTGTGTCATCTACCTACATCCAAGAAGCTCAGAGTTCAAAACAAAATAAACCAAATAGAAGAACTCCAAGAAATGTTTTAATGAAAATGGAAAAAGTCAAAGAGAGAATTCTGAGTGCAGCCGAAGCAAAGCAAAAACTTACAGGTAAAGGAGCCCGCATAAGACTCACAATAGAAGCTGATCAAAAAAGCAAAACAAAACCTCTACAGACCAGAGGGAATGGTTTTACATACGAAATAAACATCCCAACATCCCAACAATACTCTGTTCAATAAGGTTTTTGTTTGTATTTGAATGAGTGGCATAAAGCTTTACAGATAAACAAAAGCTAAAGAATTACATGACTATTAATAGGTTTTTTTGTAAAATATATTTATACACTAAATATTCAAAGATAACTTTTTTAAAAAGATACACAAGTCAATCTTATAAGATTTGTCTGCAATCTGCTTTATTTCTGAAAAAGGGTAAAAGGGAAGAGAAAGAGGTCTGAGCGATAGTCCAGCTGGGAAGGCACTTGCCTTGCATACGGTCAACCCAGGTTTGAACCCTGGCGTTCCATATGATCCCTCAAGCACCACCAGGAATAATTCCTGAGTACAGAGCCAGGAGTAACCCCTGAGTATCCATCGCTGGATGTGACCCAAAAAGCCAAAATAAATAAATATATAATTTTTTTTAAAAAACAAAAGAGAAAATCTTCTTGAATTTAAGGAACTGCTAAATTAGAAGCAATAGTGGCAACAATTTGAGGCCTCTAAGGTACTTCTGATCATAGGGAATACTGAAACTTCCTTGTTTGGAAAGTCAAATGAGATTTAACACAGAAATTGTGACCAGATTTCCCCGCTTTCAAGTGCAAAATTTTACTTTAAAATGTATTTTTAAATTGTCTTTTGTTTTGACTTTTTCCATTGGAGAGAAGCCCATTTTTTCTTTTGAATATGTATTCCTTTTTCTCTCCTCTGTCTTTAAATTTTTTTTGAATAAAAACTATTTCGCTTCACTAAAAAAAAAATTCTTTTGTTTTTCATTTTGATTCAAACATTCTCCTTCCCCCTAACAGAAGCTTCAGGAACCTCAAGAGCAATTGAATTACTAACCAGATATAGAATCCAAAGGCCACTTACAAACTGGAATCTGACTACTAAATTTTTTTCCTATCTCAGGGCTGTTCTGGGGATAGGAAGGTGTAACTATACTCACAGGGAGAATAGATACTGAGGATTCCGCCAAAAAGCCAAACACTGTGTACTGGATTCAAAATGATTTGTATATCCTGTTGAATTTGCAGCTTCTGACGTCCATAGAGAAAAATGAACCTTGGGAAATCAGTATAACAGATAATGTTGCAAATTTGTGCTCACATAGATAGCAAAAAGAATATATATATATATATAATTTCCATTGCATAAACATGAAATTGAAGGTGGTGACTTGCAATAGGTAGCAGTCTTAGTCTGGATTGATATGAATAATTGCATATTCAGTGGAAGAGTGAGAAGCTGCAACCCTCCCATACACATATTCATTAATCTATACTACTGTTCTTTGAACTTGAAGTTCAGTTCTTAAATTGATTCCTATCTATTCCCAACAATCTTTCTGCACCAGAAAAAAAGAAAAGAAAGAAGTATTTGGAATTTCTTACTGTACTAGGAGTATTTTCTGTAATGGCTGGATTCCTGGAGGTTTGAGCACCAAATGGCTCATACATAGGAAATACATTGGATTATAAAGATGCAGAGAGTTTGCTGTTTCTTCATTGATTCTGGTTGCCTGTGCAAAGGCAGAAAATCATCCAGCATGTAGTGCCTTCTATACAATCTGGTCCAAAAGGAAGCAGTGTGGTGACAGTTCAGGCATTCTTACTGTGGCACTGTCGCCCCGTTGTTCATCTCTTTGTTTGAGCAGGCACCAGTAACATGTCCAATGTGAGTCTTGTTGTTACTGTTTTTGGCATATCGAATACATCCCAGGGAGCTTGCCAGGCTCTGCCATGTGGACGGGATACTCTCAGTAGCTTGCCAGGCTCTCCAAGAGAGACGAAGGAATCAAATCCGGGTCAGCCGTGTACAAGGCAAACACCCTACCTGCTGTGCTACAGCTCCAGTCCAGGCATTCTTACTAAACAGGGAATAATGCACAATGTCCTCAGGATGGATCTGAGAAGAAACAATAGACAAATATCTATAGGATGCTCTTCTCCAGTCTTATCCAGGTCTTCTTTGTGTCTCTTCCTCTTATTTTCTATAGAGATGGTCCTCTCTCAGATATTCTCTACATGAGCACCCATCTCATCACTGCTGACAACAATGTCACAGGGTTCACCAGTCCCAGATAAAACCTTTTTGGAATGTTTTCATGTGACAAAGATATTTTACTTCCTGATATACAGAATTGGTAACAGATTTCTTGATATGTCTAAAACTTGTCACAGTGAAATCCAAGTCAGAACAATCTGCCATAGTTATTCACCCAGAGCAGGTGTCAGGTGCTCATAGATTAAGCTGTACAGCGATCATGTTGTGGCAAGGCCACTCTAATTGGATTAGGATTCTGGGTCATGTCTGGGGCCAGAACACTGGCCAGGGGGATTGCAGGCCAGTTCTACCAGACTCTACAGCATCCTATACAGGAGGCCACAACTTTCCTGACCACTATTGATTATCTGGTCTACTTATAAGAGGCAAAGAAGCCCTACCTGGAAGTGGCAAGACAACATAAAACAAGAGAAAGATGAAAGGAACATAGAAGTCTTAAACAGTGTACATAAGACTCACTTGTGACGCTAGAGCTATAGTACAGCGGGTAGGGTGTTTGCCTTGCATGTGGCTGACCCGGGTTCAATTCCCAGCATCCCATATGGTTCCCTGAGCACTGCCAGAAGTAATTCCTGAGTGCATGAGCCAGGAGCAACCCCTGTGTATTGCCAGGTGTGACCCAAAAAGAAAAAAAAAACTCACCTGTACTGAACTCAAATGGGGATACAGACTCAAAGTCTTATGTATAAAATACATGGTAATCTCAAAATATATATATTTAGAAGGCACAATCAAGAAGAGACAATTGAAAACCAGCCACTACATAAAAGAAAGATATCTAAGTACAGTGGCAGAAATAAAACATGCCATGAAACAAAGAAAATTTCATAGACACACAGAATCTATATAAAAAAGATAACAATGAAGCACTCCATTTCAATAATCTCACTTAACCTCAGTGACCTTACTCCCAACCAAAAGACAGAGTGACTGATGGGTAAGAAAACTAAAAGCAACCTTCTGTTGCTTACAAGAGATACATCTGAATGATTATGAAAACACTAATTCAATGCAAAGGGATGGAAAACAGTATAAAAGTAGTAGTTTAAAAGAAAGATCTGATGGCCATACTTGTATCAGACAACATAGGCTTCAAACCAAAAATGCTTATAAGGGAATCCCTACCAAAAGAAATAAGATATAAGAACATGAAAACACATTCCTTGTTCATGGACTGGAAGGATTAATATTGTCAAAATAACAGATTAAATGCAGTCCCTATAAAAATACCTATTACATTTTTAGAGACATAAACTAAATGCATCAAAATCTATTTGGAATAATACATCTCCATCTCCTCTCCCCCTCCAAAGACACTAAAACAATCCTGGGGGAAAAAAAGATGGGGGGGGGCGTGATTCTCTTCACCTATCTTTATCTTCTACCCTAAAGCTATAGTAATCAACACAGTAATCATTGCAAAACAAAGACGGACTCTAAAACCAACAAAACGGATTGAGAGTCCAGATACAGAACCTCAGTTATTATGGACAGTTAAACCTCAACAAAGGAGTAAAGTTTGAAGTGGAACAAGAAAAGCCTTTTCACCAAGTGATGTTGGTAAAACTAGTCTATTATATAAAACATAAAATAATTCCACACCATAAAAAACATATCAAAAACTCACATCTTGGAAATTCTTGGGTATTAATTTATTATGTGGTGCATTAATATTAATATTAACATTAATATTAATAAATATTCAGATAAAAAGTCCTCCAAAAACTCACAAAAACCCAATCCCACACCATGCACAAGTTAATTCTAAATGGATTAAAGACCTTGATATCAGAACCTGCATCTATAAATTACATTGAGGAAAACATATGCAAAACCCTTCAAAGCACTGAATCATTGGTTCTAAAGATATCTTCAGTGATTCAGTGCCATTGATCAAACACATGAAAGCAACAGTAAACAAATGGGATTATATCAAATTTAGAAGCTTCTTAGAGTTCTTGTGAAAAAGAGGGGGTACAAATGGTGATGAGTGTGGTGTTGGAATTATGTGCATGAGAAACCACTTTTTAACTGAATCACCATGAGATACAGTTACAAAGCTTTCATGTTTGAGTTTCGGTCATACAATGATCAAACACCCATTCCTTCACCAGTGCACATTTTCCGCCACCAAAATCCTCAGTATCCCCCACTCACAAACCTCCCCCTGCCTGTGTGGCAGACAATTTCCATAATACTCTTTCTCTACTTTGATTACATTCATTCCCACCATTATTATTTGGAATTTTCCCACCACCACTCAAACCTGTCGAAAAAGCAATACTAGACAATTTGTTTTGTATTGCTTATTATGAATAGCATAAGATGCCACATGGCTGCAAGAGCAGCCGTGCACTCCTGGAATTCTAAAATTTCAGATAATTAGGACCTGCAGAGGTCTCTGCAGTGAGCTGCTCAGTTCTGAGATTCTTTTGTGTGTCTCTGGATCACTGCCATTAAGGAGCTTAAGTAATAGCTGGAAGCAGTTGGTGGTTATCAGCTTAAGGTCCCACTGGGGTGGAGGGATGAGAAGGGCCGGCCCATCCCCCATCCCATGAGGACTGACATTTGCCATTACTGCTCCCATGTTCCTGGGCTTCTCATTGAGTTCTGGCAGATGGTGGACGCTGGGATTTCTAGGGGGCAGGTAAAGGGATAGCACCTGCTCTCATCTGGAGTAGCCTCGTGAAATTGACCTATTGCAAAGTCCAGAGGCATCTCTCCAGCGAGTTGCTTGGTTATTACCAGATTATTTTGTGTCTCCATTATTAATAGCATTTAATTGAGGAATCTCAGTTTAAAAAAAGAAACAATAATAAAAAGAAGCTTCTTGGATTGGAGAGATAGTACAGTGAGTACACTTGCCTCACAGGCAGCCAACCAGGTTCAATCGCTGGCTATGATTCCCTGAACATCTTTATGAGTGATTCCTGAATGCAGAGCCAAGAGTAATCCCTGAGCATCGCTGCATGTGACCAAAAATAAATACATAAACGATCCTAAACGAGGTCTGCTTTTCCCCAAAATCGCTGGTGACTGTTCTCATGTTAAGTGAACCAGAAGGACAAACACAGGATGATCTTACTTATTTATGGTATATAGAATAACTGGACAAGGGAATGCAATGAGGTAAAAGGAGGGTACTTAGATCACCTGTGATCCCAAAGTACAGAGAGAAAGGAAAGAAATCAAGTGGGGAAGTAAGTAGAGGCAGATGGGAAGTAAAGAAGGAGAGAGAGGTCAAGTGCCTTGGGTACATCTGGTAGTATGTAGAAGAGTAATATAGCCATATATTTAAACCACAGAGTTAACAACACTGAGAATATAAGATCCAAAGTATAACAATCAAACTTAAAAAATGTGCCTGTCAAGGTGACATGCTGGGAGGATGGGAGGGTACCTGGGAACACTAATGGAGGGAAGTTGACAATGCTGGTGGGACTGGTGCTACAATATTGTGTATCTGTAGCACTGTCCTCCCGTTGTTCATCCATTTGCTTGAGTGGGCACCAGTAACACCTCCATTGTGAAACTTGTTACTGTTTTTAGCAAATCGAATACGCCATAGGGAGCTTGCCAGGCTTTGCTGTGCAGGCGGGATACTCTCGGTAGCTTGCTGGGCTCTCTGAGAGGGATGGAGGAATCGAACCCGAGTTGGCTGGGTACAAGGCAAACAACCTACCTGATGTGCTATCACTCCAGCTCAACAACTTTGTGAATCGCATTTCTTTAGTAACATTCTTAAAAACAAAAACATGGTGTATGGTGCTGCCGTCAGGTCAATCTGTACCTGTGAGGCAAGTGCATCAGCAGCCTCATGGCGCCTTCAGACTTCCAGATACCCCAAATTGCTGTTGTACCTTTGGCCAGACCCCAAAAACTTGGGGCAAACTTTACCAAGAAAGTAAACGGCCACGTGGAGTTCATGCACAATTCAATCAGCTAATCAGTGGCTGAATAAATAGCAGTACTCCTACATTAAAAAAAAAAAAAGAAAGTAAACAGCCAAAAGTTAGGTATGTGGGAGACACACCCACAAACCACCTCCGGCTCAGCTATATAATTGGAGGCATGGCCTCTCTGGTTCCTAATCAAACTGCTTAATGGCCATGATCCCAGAGACTTAGAAACAAATCTCGAAACCCAGCAGCTTTTGGCAGAAATGCATCCGTACTGCGTAGTAGGTTACTGTTGCCGGGCCACCCCTGGGGGGAAAAGGTGCTGCCCCTCCACCTGCTCTCCTGAGGCATCTCGGTGACTGCCATCTTCCAGAGGCTATTGGACAGTCAGGTTTGGGCCCTCAATGACAAGACACACTGGGCCTCAGGGATGGGGGTGGAGCCAGCCCTATCCTCCCCACCCCAACAAGACCCTGAGGTGCCTTCAATGAATGGCCTCTCTGGCTCCTGATCAAGCCGCTTAATGGCCATGATCCCAGAGATTCAGAAACAAATCTTGGAATCCAGCAGCTTTTGGCAGAAATGTGTCCAGTCCCTGCAGTAGGTTACTGGTGCTGGGTCACCCCAGGTGGGAATAGGTTTTGTGCCTTGGCCTGTTCCCCCTGGTGGCCCGGTGTCTGACATCCTCTAGAGGCCACTGGGAAGTCAGGTTTGGGCCCTCAGTGAGGAGACACCCGGGGATTCATGGGATGGGGTTGGAGCCGCCCCTTTTCTCCCCATCCCAACAAGACCCCGAGTCACCGCCCACAAACGGCCTCTCTGGGTCCTGATCAAGCTGCTTAACAGTCATGATCCCAGAGACTCAGGAACAAATCTCGGAACCCAGAAGGTTTTGGCAGAAATCCCTCCAGATTTAATTGTTAAAATTTCAGAAATTCAAAATCGTGGGAGCACCAACTGCAGCTGTGCGACATCATATGTTGTTCATAACCAGCAACAGAAAACAAATTGTCTACTGTTGCCTTTTCGGCATATCTGAGTGTTGGGATAAAATCCCAAATAATAATGGTGGGTCTGGTGTCAAAATATTGAATGTAATCAAAGTAGAGAAAGAGTAACTTGGAGATCATCTGCCCCACAGGTAGTGGGAATGTGGGGAGTGGGGGTATACTGGGGTTTTTGTTGGTGGAGAATGGGCACTGGTGAAGGTACGGGTGTCTCATTGTATGACTGAGACTTAAACCCAAAAGCTTTATAACTGCTCTCATGGTAATTCAGTAAATAAAATTGTAAAAAATGAAAAACAAACAAACAAACAAAAAACAAAGAAACTGTGGTGTATATACACAATGCAAGACTACTCAGATTTAAGAAAAAATGAAGTCAAGCATTTTACCACTACATGGTTGTGTCTGGAAACTACTGTGATGAGTAAAGTTATCAGGAGAAGGACAGATAAGGAATTATCTCTATCATATATGGGATATAAAGAAACAGTTGTAAGGGAATAACAAATGGTCAAAGGCAACAGGAAACGAGAACTAGTCTACAGAACTGAACTTACCTTGAAAGAGGATACTGAAATGTTAGTGGAGGGAAGCAGACACTTAACCAACAATACCACTTTCAGCGGGCTGGAGCGACAGCACAGCGAGCAGGGCATTTGCCTTGCATGCAGCCAATATGGCCAACCCGAGTTCGATTCCTCTGCCCCTCTCTGAGAGCCTGGCAAGCTACCGAGAGTATCTCGCCCGCACGGCAAAGCCTGGCAAACTCCCTGTGATGTATTCAATATGCCAAACACAGTAACAAGTCTCATAATGGAGACGTTACCGGGCCCGCTCGAGCAAATCGATGAACAATGGGAGGACAGTGACACAGTGATACAGTGATCCCACCTTCAGGATGGCATTGGTGTAGATAGTAGCATACCTCCTCTATGAACCTTCCTTCATCACGTGGGAGTTTGTGGCTCAAGAGAACATCCTGCCATAGGGAGAGCACTACGCTGAGTTCTTTTACAACCAGAAATTTCTAGTCACAACATCTCTCATTGAATTCTTTCCTCCCTTTATTAATGCTACATATTTCACCTTAGCATCTACACCAATATTCAGAAGTACAACTCTTTGAATTATGATATCACCACAGCCAGGACAATTTGGAAGGGAACTTTCAGGGGAGGGAAAATAATTTATGATATTTCTATTAAACCAGCTACAAGTAGAGGGAAAACCAGGGCCTCTCCCAGAGGCACACATTTTTCCTTGGATGTTCCTAGGACTCAAAGATTACCACCTCTGCAGGTGGAGGTACAAGCCAAAGCAGTATTCTAACAGTAGTAACACTGCAGGACCAGGAAAAACACCCACAGTGCCCAGACACAACTAGACTTGGCCAGCAGTCTGGTCAGCCACTTGTGGCTCTCCGGGGTTAAGCAGGTAGCAAAGTTATTTACTAAAAGGCCAAGTTACTGGCTATCAGTGTGTGTGTGTGTGTGTGTGTGTGTGTGTGTGTGTGTGTGTGTGTGTGTATTGGGCCTTTGTTGGGCTGCCTGTACTTTGTTGATAATCATCCAGGCTGCTTGCTTTGGGGTGAGCAATAGCTCTTTGAGATATTTTGGCTCTGACAGAATTCAACTATCAGTTTGTTCCCACTTTACCTGAGTATTAGAAAATCATTTATCAAATTGTATTATGACAGTTTGATAAATTCACCCTCAGATGTACAGATGACAGAAATGTTTCCCATTATACTCCAGAAAATGAAGATGGTCACAAACACTTCACTAAGACTTATAACTCTTAGCCATTGCCATCACAAAACATGAAAATAATCTAAATCACAGTGATGTGGGGTTCCAGCAAGTATTGTTAAAATGCTCTGAGAATTGTCATCCAGGGCCCAGTTATAAAAGTGTGATCCCTAACCAGTTGCATGAAGGAATTAGTTGTGCTTACTAAAAATGTGAACTTTCCAGCCTGACCCAGATCTACTGAATTCTAGACTGCATATTTTATTGTTTTTGGAGGGTGTGGGCCACATACTGCAGTGCTCAGGGGTGATATTTGGCTCATGTCCAATGCCAATCAGATTGGTACCTTTCACTTTCGTCCAGCAGATAGGTCAGTTGCAGAGCATGAGACAAACATATAAGGAGACAGTCTGTCCAAGGTCACCTGGGCAGCCATCACTGGTCTAACAGGCAGGCCAATTGTTGACAGAGACACTGAGGACAGTTATATTAAGATCAAAGTCTGGGGCACTTTACATAGCTATCAGAAGGCATCCTTAACATATAAAATCCTGGCATTTTCTTATTCTATTTTTGCCCATGCCGACTCTCTATCTAAAAGACCATAAACATTATTATTCTATGCTCGCCTGCTATGTTTTTGTAGCCTGAAGATGTTATCTATTCTATTCTTTCCTGCTATATTATTAACTGGGTGCACATTTGGAAACCCTTTGTATTCTAATACCTAAATTATCTTACTTAGGGTCATATTCCATCCTTGGAGTGTTTTATTAGGAAGAATTCCCACACTGTTTTAGCCTCATCCAGCAGAGTCAAGGGATCATGTGATGCCAGAGATCAAGCCCAGACTTCCAGCATAAAAAGCACATACTCTTGACCCTAGATATAGCATTTTAACAAGAGTTCAGGTGATTGGTATATTTAATAAAGCATAGATACTTATGAGACAAGGAAACATGCAGATTATTAAAAGAATAACAAAAATGGTTTTACAGTACCTCATTTCCTAATGCAATAAAAGCTTAAAAATCAGCATGACTTTAACAAACTTGCACACATTATGCTACCAATGCATTTTATTCCTTAATTAGACTCACCAATTTAAAAGTCAAATCTTTAGAGTTAAAAAAAAAGAGAATTTTTAAAAAACATTTTAGTCACAGTGAAATTACACTGTGGCTGGGGGTGACTGTGAAGTGTAGAGAAGATGGCAGCCTTGAGAAGAGGATCTGCCACTTTCTCCTGATCCAACTCTGCCACCCTAGGACAGGCTGGGAAGTCTAGTATGAACTCCTGCACAGCTCAGACCTCAAGTCCTGCCAGTCCCAGTAAGTAGTCATCAGCCACCCCGATGTCTACTTGTTCTGTGCAGCACAGGAGTTAATCCCCATACACCAGATTTTTCGGGGAGCCAATGAACTCAGGTTGGAGCAAGGAATTGTTCTTTGAAGGAAAGGTAAGTCAGTCCTAGGCCTTACTCTTTTGGATCCTTCTATTCACAGGAGACGAGCAGTGAAGTAAAAAGATCTTATTTGGAGGTTTTTGAGGAAGGAGAGGGCAGGAGGAAGAAAGTAATAATACTCAAGAGAACACAAGCTTCTCCAAAGGTGAAGAGACCCCCAGTACACATCCCAGCATTAGACAGAAAATATGAAAGTACACCATATGTGCTCAGCCACAACACATGGGCACAGGCAGCACACGGGCTCTGGCAGCATGTGTACATGCTTCCTTTATTCAAGTTGGCTTTTACAGGGTTTCTCCCAAGCTGCCCCATTTGGGGCTTTCTACCTAGGTAAGATTCCATTGCTAATGTAGTTGCCAAAGAGGAAGAGTTGGGAACAGCTAATAAAGATTCTTCTTTGAAATTCCTTTCCTGCTTTTGTTTCTACTAGAGCTCCTGGATGTGGGGGTCCAGCCTTCTGAGGGGCAGCACTGGCACTAGGTAAAGGTCTTATAAGGCCATAATTCCTGTGTCCACATGGTGGGGGTCCTGACAGTCTTAGGGATACCTGTTTTATTTCTTCCCCAAAATTCCACTGCCATGGGGGTCCTTCCCTATCTATCTGTATCCCTCAGTTCCTCCACTTCCTTCCAATACCCACCTCCTAGTCTTTGGAGTTTTAAATGAGAATGGTCCGTATCATATCTCTGTGTAAAGACCACAACAGCTTGAAAGTAGTTGGAACCTATTCAAGTAACTCCTTAGGCAAATTTTACATTTTACAGTGACATTTAAGACAGATGTACTTCTTACAGGTATGAGATTATAGCTAGTGATCATGAAGCAACTTTTGTTTTTAGCTTTCTTAAAGCTACAGCCTAACTAACTTACTTCTAAGACACTTCTGACTTAAGGGCAGAACATGGTAGTAAAATATACTTTTCACCTATAAGATTTTGGTAGCTTGCACCCAATTTTGTTAATACATTGCATTACATTAACCCATTATCCTGGGACGCTTTCAAATTTTTTTAAATGATCACAAATCAGAAAATCTTTTTTTCTTTTTGCTTTTTTTTGGGTTACACTCAGCAATGCTCAGGGGTTACTCCCAGTTCATGCACTCAGGAATTACTCCTGGCAGTGCCTGGGGGACCATATGGGATACCGGGGATCAAACCTGGATCTGCCATGTGCAAGGAAAATGCCCTATCTGCTGTACTATCACTCTGGCCCACAAATCAGAAAACCCTTAACCAAACCTAGAATTGGTCTTTGGCTCTCCATCTTCAGGACCGCCACACCAGACCAACTCTAGACATTATATAATCTTATTCCCAGCCAGCAGGAACTTGTATGGAGATTTCTTCTCCCAGCATCTTTCACTTATAACGTGAATCCTGAATTCCACTGTCAAAGACAAATCTTTTCAGCTCCATTGTGTATAAACTTCTTTCCTTGAGTTCTTGGGCAAGAGCAAAAGTAAAGAGAAGCGGCCTTTGAAATCTAGACTTTGCATTTAGATCTTCTTTTTTCATGGAATATTTATTTCTTGTGGCCTGTCACCATTTTTTTTAATGTAAAATAGATTGTTTGGAGGTTTTGAAGGTAAGGAGGGGAAGAGATGGGGAGTAGGGGAGAGAAAGACAGAAGGAGAAAATAATGCATTTAAGAGCGAATACAGGCTTCTCCAAGGGCGGAGAGCCCTTACACACATCCCAGCATTAGACACGAAAGCATGAAAGTACACATCTCAAGAGGGGAGATGCGGGTGACACATGTGCTCGGTCATCACGTGCTCGGCCACGTGGGCACAAGCAGCACATGGGTTCGGGCATGTGCACCCTGTCACCATTTCTTAATGGCTCTGAGAGGCACAAAAATTGTGCTACAACCACTCATTTGTGAGTTCAATAGTACAATACTTGCCTTGCATGTAAAAGGACGGATGGAGGAGTCTGAGAGACAAGAGAGGGAAAGGGAGAAAAGGGAAGGAGGGGTGGAGAAAATAAAACCTTCTATGATACCTGTTCAAGTCAATCAAGTGCCCTTTTAGCTGCACTCACTAAGAGGAATATGAACCTGTAATATAGCAATGGTCTTTAATGGTAGGACAATTCATTAATCTAATGACTACCAATCTCCTGGCTTAGCAAATCAATCAGAAGCAAATTTCTAGAAATAATCTCATGGACTTTAAGAATCACTGATTTCCAAAGCAGGGACAGGAAGGAGAAATCTCTGCAAGATAGGGTCACCTCTTTGTATGTAGATGTATTCCTAGATGTATTCCCTACTCTTGGATTTGAATGCCATTCCAACACCAGGCCTGTATAAGCCTCAGTGATTCTACTATGATCTTTTCCTTCAATCCATTAAGAATTTGGGGAGTAAGATACATTTAAAATCACTAGACTTTAAATTACTAACATTTAAAATTGAATTATTAAGTATTGGTTCTATTTGAACCCAAACTTGGAGAAGACACTTGGAGATGACTAAATTTTAAGTTACGGAGCGATAGCACAGTGGTAGGGCGTTTGCCTTGCACGCAGCCAACATGGCTGACCTGAGTTCGATTCCTCCGCCCCTCTCGAAGAGCCCAGCAAGCTACTGAGAGTATCTCGCCCGCACGGCAGAGCCTGGCAAGCTATCCGTGATATATTCGATATGCCAAACACAGTAACAACAAAATCTCCAATGGAGACGTTACTGGGCCCACTCAAGCAAATCGATGAACAACGGGAGGACAGTGACTATTCACAATGACTAAAATTTATAGAAAATTTCTAAGATAAATTACTAGAAAAAAGGACGAGGGAACATACGTACAAATTACAAGCCCCAATCTTTCCTTACCCTTTCCCCTCTTCTCTTCCCTTTTATGTTGTGAGGATCAGGGCTTGCATACACTTAGTTGCAGGGCCCACCAGGAGTCATACTTAAAGTTGTATGCACTGGCATGCATTTGTTTGCCTTATGCCTAAAAGGTAAGCTACCACTAAACTATCCTCAGGCCTCACGGCCCTCAAAGTTCCACTTTAAGAAATCAGATCAAAACGATAAAATTACCAGATTGCCATAAAAAAATTATAAATGCTTATTAGTTCATTAAATTATCTCAGGGACTGGAGAGATAGTAAAGCAGGTAGGGCACCTGCCTTACACATAGCCAACTCAGGGCTGATGTGAGGTCAACCTCCAGTATCCCAAATGGTCCCCTGAGCATCACCAGGAAAAGCCCCTGTGCACTGCCTGGTGTGACCCCAAAACAAAAATATTACCTCATTGCAGATATGAGTGTAACTTCAGTCCATGGACTCAAAAGCCTTTCTCTAGCTAAAGGCAGTTACTTCTAATTTGCACACATCTCTTTTAAGGTTTTCCCCAACACTCTAGTCTCCCAAGTCCTGCTAGGCATACCTTTGTTGTATTTTGTCATATTCAGTAGCTACTTGGTTTCCTCACACTAGACCAAAATTTCTGAAAGCTAGGACCCTATCTGTTCACCTTTATACACAGTACCTCTGCCCGATAGCCTAATTTTGTTCCATAAAAAAATTGTTAAGTTTAGAGAATTTTTTTGTTACACCAGGTAGCACTCAGAGGTCACTCCAGAGATGCTCAGGAACCATTCAGTATATGATGTATATGTCAACCTCTAATCCATAATCAGGTTAATATAGGACAATATTATCTATAGAGCACAGAAAGGGTCGGCTCAGCATACTAATTCTCTAATTTTGGAAACATTTATATTGTAAAACCTTATGTCCTTGTCCCTTTTGGGCTATGGTAGCAAAATACCACAGGCTAACTTTATTTGTCCACAATAATTTGTTACATTCAATATTCCAATACCAATTCCACCACCGTAACACTTTCCCACCACCATCCAAGCCTGTCCCAAAAGCAAGTCCTAAATAATTTATTTTGTATTGCTTGTTATGAATAATCTGCTAAAAATGATCCTGAAGAGTTTCCTTAGAGGAAAGTGTGTGAAGGTTGTTTTAGCTCACCCTGGAGCCATTAAGGCCTCATATAAGAGATTACTAACTTGTACCACAAACTAATTTATAAACAGAAACTTTTCAGCTCCAGAGGCTGGAAGTGTAGGGACCAACATGGTCAGATTACGGCTCTTTTGGAGTCATTGACTGCCAGCCTATAATTTCACACAGTAGAAAGTTTCTGTGGCCTCTTATAAAAAGCATTCTGATTCAAGGAAGACTTCATCCTTATCACCAAAGCAAATTTCTTCTGGAAGATCCAGCTCTTAACCATCATCTTTGGGTGTTAGAAGTCAAAAATGAACTGTGTAGGAAAGGGGCCACAAACAGACCATAGCACCTAACAAATGCTAGATATTTATCAGTAGCAGCAGACAGTAAAATTTTTTCGTTTTTAAAATTGTGATTTTGTTTTTACAGGTGAAATGTTAAATGATGTGGTCATTTGAGCCGCAATTCAAAACTCAACACCTCCCTTAAAAAGGTGAAGCTTAATCCCCATCACACAGACCTGAGTGACTGCCATGAGCATGAGAATGCCTATTAAATTCCATTGGCATTCTACTTCTTTTTTATGAGTCAAGAGTGGATAAAAAGGAAAAAAAGGCCCAAATTGTTAACAACAACTTTATTGTTTCACGGTGCAAAAAAACAAAGATCAAAACATAAAATGATAATTGTATGATGCATTTCCCCCTAAATTTACAATGAAGGTTATACATAAATTATAGAGATCACAAAATTTCTAATTTATACTATTTAGAACAAAATTATTTTGATAAATAGGTCCAGAGGACAACATAGAATTCTTAATAATGGCTGCGTCCAAATATGCAAAATATAGCTCCTGGATTGACCACGGTACTTTAAAATTCTCAAACATGCATTAATATAGCCTAATTTTAGGGAAAATATTACACATGGTCTTATCTTGCATTTAAGGAAAAGCCAAAGCTGAATTTCACGTACAGTATTCCTTTCCCAAAATTAATCTCAAATTGGACTAGAGAACAGAGACAGACACTTTTGGGTTAGTACTCCCAAGTAAAGAAAATAATACAATCAATGATGTAAAAAAAAACAGAAAAAGAAAGGAGAGCTTCATTAGTAGCCAAGATAAGTGGGGTTTGTGTGTGTGTGTGTGTGTGTGTGTGTGTTGTGGTTTTGTTTCAAATAGCTCATGAGAATTTTAAACTGCAGATCAGTCATGCTGCTTGGGGTGATCAGACAGACCCGAACACTTATAAAGTGAGTAACTTTATTAAGGTCCTGAAGGTGAGTGTCCGGAGGTGCTGGAATAAAACACATGAAAGGTAAGAAACAGGAAACCTACCTCAGCATTTCTGAAAGGCACAATCTATGAAAGGGAAACCTAGCATAATAAAACCCTTACTGGATGTACATGGAAAGGAGTATGGTAAGCCTGCTTCCTTTCTAAAGAACAAGACCTTCATAAATTGGCCCTTCAGATTCTGGTGATTCTCTCCTCAAACGCAAATGTTCCAGAGTGTTATGAAAATGTTTGTTTATTTGCTCTGTTTCTTCACTGGACTCAAGATTTGGGAGATCTTCTCGAATCTTTTGGATAAGCTGATTCAAAACCTGAATCGTTACCTATAAAAGAGTATGTACAATTTCACAATCAAGAATGTACCACACACAAAAAAAGAATTCAATTAAAAGTATTTTGAAGTGTTTATGTTCACTCTTATTGATTACCAGAGTAATTATGAAAAAAGAGAGATAAGAACAAAGTTCTTGGATTGAACAATTGAACTATTGGCAATTACTAGAATAAAAATAATGAAAAACTGCAGAGCCAATAAAAAGATGAAAAGCAAAATTTCACTTATGCTACACGTTAACCAACATAGTTTTGTTAAGAGAATAATGTATTTATTTATAAATTATTCTAAACCTGTACCTAACAAACCAGTCTAAGTAATGATAAATTCCTTTTTCGTTTTCAAACAGTGACTATTTTTATTATAATATTCCTAAGATGGTCATTTTCCTGCACATAATAAACAGTGACTATTTTTATTATAATATTCCTAAGATGGTCATTTTCCTGCACATAATGAGTTCTTCCAGAAGAGAGATGCATCTATTTAGGCAGAAAAGAACTTGAGAATCTAAGAGATCAGTGGCAGGATGGAGGGGGTTGGGTGGCCAGAGTGACGGTACAGCAGGTAGGTAAGTGCTTGCCTTGCACGCAGCTGACCTGGGTTCAATCCCTGGCACCTCACATAGTCCTCTGAGCCTCTACAGGATCACTCCTGTAGAGCTCAGGAGATTATTCCTGAGCACAGAGGCAGGCATAATCCTGAGAACAACCAGGTGTCCGTTGTGGTTCAAAACTCTTCCCGGCAAAAAAATACCAAGAAAAAAAAAAAAAGTAGGTGAAAGTATTCTACAAACTCTGACTCTTATGAAAAAAAAGCTTCAGAATGATAAAAGTACATGTGTATATTTATATATCTATATATAATATATAAGTAAAGGCTGGAACAATAGCACAGCGGGTAGGGTATTTGCCTTGCGTGCAGCTGACCTGGATTTGATTCCTCCATCCCTCTCAGAGAGCCCGGCAAGCTACCGAGAGTACCCCACCGACATGGCAGAGCTCCCCGTGGCGTATTCGATATGCCAAACACAGTAACAACAAAGTCTTACAATGGAGACATTACTAGTGCCCACTCAAGCAAATCGATGAATGGGAGGACAGTGCTATATAATATATACTATATATAATATAGAAAATCTCCAAAGAGAAAATATTACTTCACGAATAACAGCTTAACTAGTTCACTTACCGCATCATTTTCCTTTTCATAAAAATAGATATATCTGTTCAGAATTTCTATAAAAAGTTGTACTTGTAGAGAGGGATCCATGCACTGATTTGCTATTTTTAGAGCTTTCTTTAGGCATTCCATTACCCTCTTGCCTCCATGAAGCTACAATAAAAGGAGGGTGGAGAAGTAATGAATCACAAATCTCCCATTTCACATCAAGAAATAACAACATGACAATATTCTTTTAATGGACATATATTTAAATTCTCTTCATTTTCTAAAAGTACACTGCTATATTCTAAAAGAAATATGTTGTTTATATAGTTATGGACTTTCAAGTAGTGGTTATAAATGTACTGTTACAAAAACCTCGAAGCAGAGGATTCACCACTGAATGAAACACTGTATTCTTTTCTTTTCATTTAAGAAAGGAAACCTGACAGATATCCAAGTACTACAAATTTTTACCTCCAGGGCACATGCAGCCCCTCCCTGCTGACAATCTCCTCTCCTGTAAGGCACTTACGACTGTACATGTAAGTCGTACACGTAATGCATGGACAGGAATGCCTCCTACATTACCTCTTCTCCATTTTTGTCAGTGTTCCTGCCAGACCAGAAGAGATGTGCACAGGTGCTCACAGCTCTGCCCTGATCAGGTTTCTTGAGAAGTTTGGATGCAGCAAGTGCACACTGAGTCCTCAGAGGTTCATGGTTCTCTTCACTGAAGCATTTCATCCTCTCAAAAGTACCAATGATCAAGGTTATGGCAGCCAGCTGTGCTTTGGAATCACTGATTTCATCTTCATAAAGAGAAAATGCCTGGTGGACAAGAGACATTTAGAAACTACATAATAAAGTATTTTCTAAGGTATTCCACCAACCACCCCAGTCCCTTCACATCTGTTGACAGACTGCAACAAAGAAATGCGTAACTTTTATATTAGCTCACCATTTCAAACTGAAAAAATGAAAACTTATTTTGTTTTCTCAAGAAACACTTTTGAACCTGGAAATCTGAAAGCTCATCAGCACTCAGAAACAACCAATTTTCCTGCTCTTAACATTCATGTAACTATACTGTTAAGAAGTTCCAAAAGAAAAGGGGTCATTACAAATTAACAAAAAGTTCATGTGCACTCAACCATAATTATATATAGATGACTGATTGAACAGTGCTAAATGAATTAAAACAAACCAGAAAGGAGAATAGATAATTACCTGGGACATAAATTCATATGCTACTGTTTCATGATTTTCAAAACCGATTTCTCCAGCAGCTAGAGCCCCTTGAAGAAAAAGTCTCAAGGGTAATTCTGCCAACTCTGCCTTGATCAAAGCACTGATAGTCTGATGAGCAAATGAAAAAATCTTCTGGCATTTCTTTTCCCATTTGTCATCCTAAAACCAGAAAAAATAATTCGAATAACATTATATTAAAGACTGACTTGCTCAAGTATACTTTCTATAATTTATATGTAACAAATAGAAAAAGTTGTAAAGTTTAGCTTCTTCTAGGTCTCATTTACAGATTACCAAGTAAAAACAATCCTCTCAGAATGGTCCTTTGAGCTTACCAGTTTTGCAATTTTCTATATTTGTTATACAAATTTTATATACTTGTTTTCCAATCAGAAAAGCAAAACATTCTCAAACAATTAGGAAAATGTGAAATCACCCCCAAACTGGGTTCCCATAGTATCTAATTTGTATAACTTTTCTTTCACATACTTTCTCATTAACAATTTTCCTTATTGTCATACCAGGTTATTTGAAGCAAACCAGAAAATACTCATTACATAATTTACTTCTTCTTTAGAATATGTAAATCCATAATAATTTACGTAAAGCTTTTTTTTTGGGGGGGGGGGTCACACCTGGCAACGCACAGGGGTTACTCTTGACTTTACACTCAGGAATTACTTCTGGCAATGCTCTGGGAAACCATAAGGAATGCTGGGAATCAAACCTGGGTCGGCCACATGCAAGGCAAATGCCCTACCTGCTGTACTACTGCTCCAGCCCTCATAAAGCTTTTTGAATCCCTATTTATTTCCTTACTACAAATTAGTGAATCACTGGAGCTTTTAAGATTCTAGTTTACATACTGCCATAACTTTTAAAGAAAGATTATTATTAACACTTTTATCATCAATAGATGAGAATTTATCAATTTCAGTTTTTGAGTCACACCCAGCAGAGCTCAGATGATACTCCTGGCTCACTGCTCAGGAGTTACTTCTGCCTCTACTCATAGTACCACAGGTTGCTAAGGACTGATCCAGGAGAGATAACTGCCACTGCTTTTATTTTTTCTTCCTCTACACTAATTTGATCTCCTAAAAGATTTACTGATGCAATTACTTCATGGGAGTAAGTATTTTATCCATGTTTGGCCATCTTAATTTCCTTTTGTTAATCAATCAACTCTGACTTTTTCTTGTTTATGCTACTCCTGCCATTACTGGGATGGGATCTGGGGTAGGATGGATGCCAAAACGCTGTACAGGGTATCAAATATAGGACCTTGCAAGGCATTTACTTTACCACTTGAGCCACCTCCCCAGAAGTGATAGCATTCTGTGGTAACTCGTAATAAACTTACTGATGTTTCACAAACTTATTCATGTTTCACAATGATCTTTAAATGCAAGAAAAACTTCTGGTATAAACTTAAATTGTCTTAAGCTTTCATTTCAAATTGTTTTCAAGTGATTCCCCAGTATGTAATCTAATACATAAGAAAGAATGAGTGATAGATTGAGTTATTAAAACTAGAACTATACCATGGTCTATTTCTGTATACGTTTAAAGTTAATTTAAAACAAACACACAAACACAGAGGGAGGAAAAAGGAAAAAAGTAGTGACATACTTAAAAGTAAACCCACCACTTTAGAATTCTCTTTGTAGCGAAAAGCCAGCTGGTAAGCTGCAAATACCAAAGGCGGCAATGTGAAACGAATCCGTTGATTTCCACCTGCTCCAAAATGTTTTCGTGCTGTGTTTAAAATCTGATGATAAAACAAAACAAAAAACTCAAAATTCTAGTCATTTTCCCTATGATCGATCATTTATAAAGTAAAGCTTCAATCATCATATTGGTATATTTAAAAAGTTTCAATACTAAGCATATAACTTTGGACAAATTATTTATCTTTCTGTTTAGAAGCTGCATTTGAAAAATGAAAAAAATTCTCCTAGACTTGTTGGTAATATCTAATAATACATGTGAAGCATTGAAAATTCTTGCTACAAGGCAGGTATTCAATTAAAAGTGCTGGCTATTATGGTATAAAAACAGTGATGTATCTTAATTCGTAGCTCAGAAACTAAATATAAAAGGGACAATGTTAAACAAATGTCTATTTTTTCAGATAAACAGAACTCAAATAATCATTAGTATATATGACATAACGGGACATATTCAAACAAAACAAACACTGTCCTCCCGTTGTTCATCGATTTGCTCGAGCGGGCCCAGTAACGTTTCCATTTTTTTGAGACTTATTATTACTGTTTGTCATATTAAATACGTCACAGGTAGCTTGCCAGACTCTGCCGTGCGGGTGAGATACTCTCGGTAGCTTGCCGGGCTCTCCGAGAGGGGCGGAGGAACTGAACCCGGCTCAGCCGGGCTGGCTGCGTGCAAGGCAAACGCGCTACTGCTGTGCTATTGCTCCAGCCCAATATATATTCAGGTTTTATGAATTTCCGTGATCCTCACCTTAAAGGTCTTTCTGTATATAGGCATGACCAGTTGGCCAAATATGGCCAATTACCACTAATCTAGTATGCAACAAAAAACAAAAACACATGTGAACAAGTGTGTGCGTGACAAAAAACCATAAGGAAATCAGGTAAAACATATAACCTGTTTGACAGATATCCAACACAGAGATCACACATACTGCATAAAATCTGACACTGCCATTTTCGAGAATGCTTGTCACAAAGTCAAAGGCACTACCCAGAAATCAGCTTCTTTTGGGTCACAAAGGAATTCAACAGAAAGTCAGGACTCATCATGAATTAAGGGGCTAATACTTTACTGTTTTGATTTTGGGCCACAAGTGGCTGTGCTTAAGGCTTATTCCTGGCTATACACTCAGGAATCACTGGCAGGTCTTGGGGAACCATATGAGATGTCAGAGATAGAACCCAGGTTGGGGCTATTCTTTAAAGCAGTTTTAACACTTAACCTATGCATCCAACAATGGCTGAATTGCTTTAATCAACAATAATAAAGAAGCTACCTGTGCTAGTTTTCATTGCTCGAGGTAAGGTAAAGGCCCTCCCATTGTTCGTCGATTTGCTCGAGCAGGCCCAGTAATGTCTCCATTGGAGACTGTTGTTACTGTGTTTGGCATATCGAATACATCACGGGGAGCTTGCCAGGCTCTGCCCCTACTCAAGCAACATGCATGATTCATTTCACAAAGACATTAGTTAATTGGCATCTAAGGATAAAGGGAGACTCTCATCTGATCTTTAGTCAGAAAGATATTAAGGTAAATGCAATTTTTCGATGAAAAGGTATTTCACACATTTTTAATATAGCAAACACATAATGTACCTTCAAACTTGGAAAACATAATTAAATGAGAATTATTTACTTTTTGTTTTTGGTTTTAAGGCCACACCTTATGGTGCTCAGGGCTTACTCCTGGCGGGCTAAGGGGATCATATGAAGTGCTGGGTTGCCATTATCACACAGATGAGACACATGCAAGACAAGTGCCCTATCTACTATATATCACTCTGGTCCCTATTTCTATTCTATAAGTTTATTATGATGAACAAATATTTCTAAAAGCAATACAGTTCAAAGTCAAAATGCACATGAATGCTTTAATGGATGTTTCATCTTTAAAAGGCGACAGTCTGCCTCACAGGCATTAGGAGGGGCGGAAGAGGGGTATATTGGGGTTCTTGGTGGTGAAAAATAAGTACTGGTGAAGGGAAAGGTGTTTGATCATTGTATGACCGAGACTTAAACTTGAAAACTTTGTAACTTTTCCCACAGTGGTTCAATAAATAAATATAACAAAAAATAAACAAAAAATAAAATTAAATAAATAAATAAATAAAAGGCGACAGTGACTGCCATACTCAACCACAGCGGCTGCCGCCATGCCAAAGGACAGACTCTACTACCTCAAGACTGAGTTCTGCAGAGATGCCAAACTGCCAAGAAATTCAGGTACACCAGTTGTTTTGCCAAGAACTTTGGGTCTTCTCAGAGTAGGGGCAGACCACCTATTCCCAGCGCCCCCATACTTCTGGAAGCCCTGGCAGCGATACTCACATCCCACAAAAGCCATCATATAAGCTCACTGCCCAGATAAATATTCTGGAGTTCCTAAAGTGTGCCACTGCATTCTGCAACATCTCCAAATTCTACAGTACTGATGTCCCAGTTGGAACACAACAAACTATATGGGAGAGTAACACAGAAGCCAACTAAGCTTAATAAACAAAAACATTAACACAGATGGCTGAACTAGCAACAACAGCTTAATAAACCCTAAGACAAAGAATTAACAACCCCATGGTGAGATACGATTTTCAAAAAATTTATTTTACTTTTTTGATAATTTCATTAGCCATTTAGCTGTAACAAGCAACATAAAATAAATTAATCTGAACCTGCTAAGGGGGGCAGGTTTGAGGGGTGGCTGGGAAAATGGGAGCAAAGCTGGAAGGAAGGTACACACTGGTGGTGGGACTGGTATTAGGATATTAAATGCCTGTAATAAATGCCTCATGAATAACTTTGTAAACCATAGTGTTTAAATTTTTTTAAAAATTAAAATAAAAGGAGACAGATTTTTCCTTTAATTCTAAAAGTTTTCAAAATAAACTAGGTGTTAGGTGATGCTTGCCTTAGGTTGACATCACCGGGCCTGCTTGGAACAGGGGTCAGAGTTTCTCCCTACTGGGTGGGTCCCAACAGCATCCAACCCTACCTGGGCCACATAAAGGGTCTACACCACAGTTCCTGAAGTGCACAGTCAATAAACAGTTGAAGCACTACTCAACAAATTACACACTGCTCATGAGCAGAAAACAGAGCAATCCCCAGCCTCATCCCTGGCACAACAAGAACACTAGAAAACCAATCGGAAAAAAAGATAGAAGCCCACCAAGTTCAATGAACAAAAATGCTATCACTGAAGATATAAACACTAACCAGTTTAGTAAATCCTCAATGTCTTTAGTGACAGCACGATGTTCAAAGAAATGATGACATAGGCAATCAGTCAGCAAAGCCAAAGTATTAAGAGTAGAAATAAAAAAACTACTGCATTTAGAAATGACAGAAATGAAGAGAACAGTAAGTGATGTAAAAAAAAAAAACCTCAATAGAATTTCTGAACAATAAAATAACAACAATTGAGCAAAAGAGCAAGGAGCACCAAGATGAGGAGGAAACCACTAAAAAATAGCAGGTGGGAATAGTCTGAAAAGAAAAGAACAGCATACCAGAGAACTAAAGGGTGAGCTCAAGAAGAACAATCTAAGAATTATTGGAGCCCCTGAACAAGACGGCAAATGTAATGAAGAAACAATAGCTTACAGTACCAAATCTCAAAGGAATGAACACCTCACCTGAATCAATCATCTGAATAATAAGGAACAATATAGAGCTGAAAGGACAGGCAACAGCTTAGGAAATTCATAGCTTTGAAACCAATTTTACAAGAAAAACAGCTGTTAGAAGAGCTCCTTTTTAGGGTCAAAGTGATCGCACAGTGGGTAGGGTGTTTGCCTTGCACACGGCAGCTGGCCCAGGTTCGATCCTCAGCATCCCATATAGTCCCCTGGGCACTGTTAGGCAAAATTCCTGAGTGCAGATCCAGGAGTAACCCCCTGAGAATTGCTGGGTGTGACTCCAAAAGCCAAAACAAAGTAAGTAAATAAATTGCATCAAAAGAGCTCCTTTAAAAAACAGGAGAATATCCCCAACATGTGGCACTGAGTATGGCACTCACTAATGGCAAATATGGTCGCCCTCTATTAGACTAAGAAAGTTTAAAAATATAGCAATCTATCATTACAAATTAATTTTCATAGATTTTCTGATAATTCCATTACCATTTTTTGGGAGGGGGGGTCATACCCAGCAATGCACAGGGGTTACTCCTGGCTCTGCACTCAGGAATTACTCCTGAAGGTGCTCAGGGGATATGGGATGCTGGGAACCAAACCCGGGTTGGCCGCGTGCAAGGCAAACGCCCTACCTTCTGTGCTATCGCTCTAGTCCCTACCATTTAAGTTTTGCAGGAATAAGCAATATGAAATTAATTTGTTACATTTATTACAAAATAAAATTGTTATATTGCCAAGGGGGTTGACTGGGTGGTGAGAGAGAACCTGGAGACATTGGTAGCAGGATTAATGCTGGTGGTAGTAGGATTAATGCTGGAACAATGTATGCTTGAATCAACTCTATTATCAGCTACTGTCACTGTCACTGTCCTCCCGTTGTTCATCGATTTGCTCGAGCAGGCACCAGTACCGTCTCCATTGGACTTTTTTTTGTTGTTACTGTGTTTGGCATATCGAATACATCACGGGTAGCTTGCCAGGCTCTCCGAGAGGGGCGGAGGAATCGAACCCGGCTCGTCCGGGCTGGCTGCATGCAAGGCAAACACGCTACTGCTGTGCTATTGCTCCAGCCCTACTATGTGTCTTAAAAAACAAAAAAAACACATTAACAAAAAAATAACAAAAAAAAAAAAAACAACTGGTGGAGTTACCAGCTTGTTCCTCAGAAGCTCTAAGAGTTTAGATTATATATTTACATATAAAGTTCATGTATGCCACTTAAAATTTTATTCAGTATAGCTCTTTCTAAACACTGTAAGATGACAAATTGCATGGGATCTGATACCTCTATATGTGATTTCACTACGAGCAAATGAAGGGACATACTAAGAGTTAACCCATACCAAGTACTGCTGATCAGGATCTTCAGATCGCAAAAGATGAATGAATCTGCCCACAAGGCTCTGCTCATCAGCAAAGTCTTCTGGATCAGGGTCTTCTACAGGTTGATCTGGCTGATCCTGAATTAGCGTGGACACTAAATTCATTATGGAATCCACCTGTACAACAGGAGACATAGACACCCACTGGAGTAAGACCACTGGCACATGACGCCACTGTCAAAAGCATTTCTAGTTGTGTTAGTTACAAAATAGTATCAACAATTCCTTAAAAGAAAAAAAGGCAATTACACATTCATATACATGAAAGACAAAAGTCTTAAAAGAGACCCTCCAAGTATAATCAGTGATTATTTTTTCTTCCCATTAGAATTATAGTTGTTTCCCTCCTTAGGGTCCCATATCTATCACAAGGTCTAATATCCTAGCTACATTATTATTATTATTATTTTTTCTTATAGCATGCTGGTATTCTCTTACCTGGTCTTGAGAGACAATTTCTGTATTATAATCCAGAACATTACTAAGCACATAACAACTCATGCTCTTTCTGGACTCATAGTCAAAGTACTCAAAGAGTGGGTGGAAATGTTTTAATTTCAAGACTGTTAAAATATTGTTGTAAGTGTCAACAGGTATCTTCAAGAGTCTGGTCAACTCCTTTGAAACTGCACTACTGGTGGCAATACTACAAAAAGAAAAACAGCAGTCCTTTAATGGATAAAAAATTAACTTTTTATGTATACAAAAGTTAATGTTTCTAAAATATTTGAAATTTTAGTTTGTACATTAAAGGAAACGTGTCAATTACTCCACCCCAAAACACTTCAATGGCCTTTTTCAAGGAGGATAAAAGGATGTTCTTCAATACACTTATTCATCTATTAATCTCTTGCTACAAATAAAATATAATAGTCACCAACTCACAATATAGCTAAATTAAAAATAAAATGTATAGCTAAATTAAAAATGACTGTCTAGAATTTGGTATTTCTAATGGAAGCTTTGAAGTTGTAGTCAGTAAGTAGTACATAATGATGAAAATAAGTAGGAAGAAAAATCCATAAAAAATAGAATAATATAAAAGCAATTTATTTTGCATCAGATGTTGGTGACTAAGGGAAAGCATGCTGAATATAAATAGTAACTAATAACATTATGTGGAGACTACGGAATACTTAGGCATTAGTAAGACCTTCAAAGGGCAAGATTATAAATTTATCTAATTCTACTTTAAAATTCATTTGGTATTGGGGAATATCATTTAATTTTTTCACCCATTTATCATTCAGATCTGGAACTTTTTATAATTTTCATAAAAAGAGACTACAAAGAAAAATTGCAAAGTAATATAAAGAAAAAGAACTTCTGACATAGTTAAATGAGTGGAAGAAAGAAGAAAAAAAGGTATGTGAGTTTGTTTATGTTATGTTATGTATTAAATAGAGGGTCCTGGCTTGATCTCATGCTCAGAATCAGCGAGACAATATGGAAAAAGGATAATAGGAACAGACTTGCTCACAATGGCCAGTAGTACCACAGGTCTAGAAAACACAGCTTGATGAAGCTCTAGTAGTTAAAAAAATATTATTTTCCTGGATGGCATAAAAATCAAAACTTAAAATTAGGGACATACTTGAGATATAAAGCTATATATATTTTTCAAAATTTTCACAACTCATTTATAGCTCTTATGGAAATACTACTTAATCATTTCCTTACCTCTTTAAAATTTCATTCAAAGTGGAAGATTTAGTGACATTGGTCCCTGAAGATTGTTTATGGTCTGAGTGCCACTATTTCTTCAATGTACAGAATTAAGTAACTGGTTGCCCTTCCTCCCCTGGTTAGTACCAAGGATGTCTTAAACATGCTTAAACAAGCAAGTGCTAACATTTCAAAAAGCAAGTGAGTAAGAAAAGCAGATCTAGGATGAAAAAGTACTTTAGAGGGCTTTTACAAAACATCACTTTGACTTACTGTTCAAGGTTGAGTTTATTAAAAATCTCCACTGTTGTTTCTAGAACTTTATCAACATAATCCACACGATCAGGATAACACTTCATAGCAAGATTGATGAGAGAGACTTGCAAAGATACAACATCCTCTGAAGGCATGTCTTGTCTAGACTAGAATGTTAAGAAAACCATAGAATTTATTTTAAACAATTACAAAATAATTCAGGGTGGAGTGGGGTGGCTATGCATGTTCAGGGCTTAATCCTGGTTGTGCTCAGGGGACTATAGGTAGTGCCAGCAATCAAAGCACGGTTGGCCAAGACATATGCGAGGCAAGTATCCTGCCCCACAAAATAATTTAAACAATTATAATTACCAATCAAAATGTTTCAAAAAAGTAAACAAAGAAACAAGCCAAACAAACCTGTATTACTGTAGCGACCTGCTGTGAAAATATGTCAAAAAGTTTAATATCTGCTGGGATTCCAGGTCCATCTTCACGGTGAGCAAATAAAGCTAATCTGAAAAAGAAAATAATCTTTATTATAGAATAGAAGAATCTGGGCAATGAAAATATGGACATTTTATTCTCTTTTTTCTGCATATAAATACACTTGTATTTTTAAAAGGTTTTTTAAAAGGACATGAAATACAGTTGATCATACCCTCAATTCATTTTTGACTAAAAGGTTTTTTTAAACCAATTTTTTTAAAAGGTTTTTTAAACCTTATTTTACTGTCTACTTACTTTGTACCATAGAAACAGATTTTCAACAGGCTAATAATGGCAAAATTTTGAAGCATTAGTAAATACAGTAAACTGACAAATAGATTCAAACAATGATATTTCAGTAATCTTTTAAAAAAGAACACAGATTATTTTAATAATGTATATTTACTACAGTAAATTTTGAAATACAACTAATTCAAAAGGTGAAAATCTATTTCAATTCCCACACATTAAACTATTAAAAAACATGAGTATATCCCATTATCATTATGATTATATCCACATTTTGTTCTGCACATAAGAACAGAACAACTGCTGACAGGAATGGCTAAGATTGCAGGGATAGCCAAGGCACTCTATACCTGACATAGGAGGATCCAGGTTATCCAGCTTTCATTTAGAATATAGCCAGTTAGCATGTAACTTTGCTAATCAGGGCTAATCTGAAATTTTGGGAATTCTGCTACATACATTCTCTATGAAATAACAAATATTTCAAATATCGAAAAAGATAGTTGATGGGGTCAGAGTGATAGTATAGTAGGCAGGTCGCTTATCTTACATGTGGTCCACCTGGACTGAATCCCCAGGACCCTCTAAGATCCCCTAAGCACCACCAGGGGTGATTCCAGAGCACAGGTATTTGAAGAGAGAAATCTACAAGTAAATATATCATGTACTAGCACTCAGCATTCAAAAATAAGCCAGTTATACTTTTAACCAAAACCAAAGGTTAAAGACATAAGACTTAATACTAAAGGGAATTTACTAGGCAGAATTAATACTTCATTTGTGATAGACCCCAATTTGGTCCCAGAACACTGCCACAAGTGATCCCTGAACAGAGTCAGAAGTAGGTGTGGCCCAAATAATACCCCATAAAGGGCAATTACTGAGACCTTTTCTTCTATGGAGTATGGAGGGTCGGGCAGGAGAGAGCTCCCAAAGAATGCTCAGAACACACTGATTATACAGTTCAGTAATGAAGCCTAGAGATAGATGCTAATGTGAAGTGTCACCAAGCTACACACAGTGGAGGAGTGGAGTCAAGTATCAAACTCAAGGCTCAGTATGTATAAGGCGTGCAGTCCACCCAGCCTTTTGAGGTAGCTCTCCAGACCTACTTAAGACATTCTTAATCACCTGTATCTTATAGTTACTTGATAAAGAGATTCCAAATCAGTTTCCACTGAGAGATAACTTTACTCAGATTAAAAATGTTTTTTTGTTTTGTTTTGGTGATCTTCAGATTTGCTTTTTTTTTCTTTAGTCTTTATGCCACACCTGGTGGTGCTCAGAGCTTACCTGGTACTGCACTCAGGAATTACTCTTGGTGGTGCAAGGGGCATGGAGTGCCACATGCAAAGTCACATATACCCTACTCACTGTACTATCTCTCCAATCCCTTGGTTTGTAAGATTTAAATGCTGCATCTGAGTAACAATGTCTAATGTCTTTAAATGCCAAGAAAGTAAGTGCAAAAATTAAAAATATTCTATTATCGCCAATGTCTCTTACACAATTAAGCTCTCTCATGGCTAAGTTATAGCACTCACTTACTAATAAGCACTTATTAGTACTCCTACAGTATATAACAGAGTATGTAACAGAAACAAGTAATTCATACAAATACTTGAAACTCATTATTCCCAGGTCAGGACTTTTGCCTCTGGTGCTGCAAGCTCTTACCTATCAATTAAAGCAATGATTATATTTTTCACGTTTACATTCTGGTGTAACTCGGCACAGGCGCGAAGAAAAGGATTCAATGTCTGAAGGTGGAATTCATCAGGGAAAACCTAAAAGTCAAATAATAATTAATTGCTATGAATATTTTGCATTATGTAACACAATTTCTTTAAACTTTGAAGTTTAAAATTCTTATTTGCAGGGGGTTCACTTTAATCTTATACAATTAAATTTAAATACATTACTTTTGTACCTCTCTATATCTAAGGCCAGAAAGAAATATTCCACTAACCAAAGTACACCTATAATTAAAACAAATAAAACCTACGAAACACGAAGATTGTTCTTCCCTACCTAAATCTGGGGGTTAGGAAGAAATGTATCAATAAAGACCAAGATATCAGTAGGAAAAAGGAATTTTTCAAGGACATTTATTTTCTGTCAATTATTTTTTTCAAATCAATAAAAATGAAAGAGAAAATCAAGCCCTTTAGAAACATGAAACAGGGACTGAGTGGTATAGTTCAGTCTGGGTTTGATGCCCAGCACAGAAAGAGACTAAAAGGGGAAAGAGAAAGAAATGTTCTCACCTACCTGAATAATACACTCCATGAGATATTCTTGAGCCAGAGCATCCCTACAATTAACAACTTGTTCCAGTATGCCACTCAAAACAATCTGAAACAAAAACAGAATATAAGACTTTAATAGATAAAACATTTTTACTGAAGAATTTAATAAAAATTAAAAAAATTTTAATTTAATAAAAATTCTGGGTTTCTAAGAATTTTAAGATGAAATTCATTTAAGATGAAATTCATCTTAGTAATCTTTTCTGATTCGTGTTTTTTGTGCCCTAAGAAACTTTTATCTAAGTTTATGAAGATTAACTTTGTATTTTTTTCTAAAAGCTTCACAATGTGTTTTTTCTTCAATTTTTTAACACAGACTAAGGAAGGATTCAGGATTTTTGCCTGCATATCAATGTCCGATTGTTCAGAACCCTTTGTTGATTGACTTTGCACCTTCACCAAAAATAACTGATTTTATATGTGGGCCTATTCTAGATAGTCTATTCCAGGATTCAATATTGTGTTCAATGCCTGTTTTTGTAAATCACTTCCATGTACTGTCTCTGCTTCTGCTTTTTGTTTTTTGTGGTGCCAGGAACTAAATTCAGGATCTAATACATGATTTGGCATGCACTATACCATTAAGACTCATCTGTAGCTCCGTGACTATCTTTGTACGAGAACTGTAGAACTTAGTAATTGCAGACCACATAGATTGCAAAGCAAAAAATAATTAAAAAATTACTATCTAGATCTTTACAAAGAAGTTTGATTTCTGTCTCTATCCTACCTTCTCCACTGTTACCCTTTCGCCAATACTACATTAACCATAGCTTTAGAGTATATAATAATAAAAAAATAAAGTAACTTTCAATTTAAGTAAAACTGGCATTTGAAAACAGTCCCTTCAAATATACTAATACAAACTCAAAATATAGCACGTTATGTTCTCTTTAACTTTCAAATGGTTTCCAATAAATATATTTCAGTTTAAAAATATCAAGACTTCAACTTATCTAATGACATAAGAAAAGGTGACAAGTGTAAAGATATAAACCTGTTTGTAACGTTCCACATTTACACCTTCCAGCTGACTAAGGCGCACCAAGTTTGTTCCCACTAAAATTCTCAGTTCCTGTCTTTCTCGTTCTCTTTTTTCTCTGTCTCGGCTATGTCCCTGATGTTGCATTCGCACCCAGAGTTTATTCATTTCTGCAAAGTTGAGTAGCACAAAATCCATGGAATCACTGATATCACCAGTTGTTTCTTCACTGCAAATAAACAGTTGGAAAAATATTTATATAGTATTTAGATTATATTTCAACATACCACTATTTTTTCTCCTTTGTACATTGACATTGTACATTCTCAGTTCTTTAATACAACCTTTTTCTAAACATGACTTCCTTCTGACCTGTTGCCATTCCTCTATACCCTACACCCCACCAGTCTTATTGGTAGACTCTCTAATCTTGTGCCATGGTCCCCCATTTATTTTTCACCTCTGATCCACTTAAGACTATACTAGGGGTCCGTGGTAGCGGAAGAAGGGGGTGCAGGGGAGTCATATAGCCACCAATTGAGAAATACTGCTTTAATATACCAATTCTTTATGAAAGACACTTTCAACATCACTGGCTAATGTTTAATTTCAAAGATAGACTCTAGAACAAATATCAGGAAGAAGACACAGTAAAAATTTAAATGGGCAATATACTTTCCCCAATTCTCTTCTCTGGGTCAAATGGACTAATTCTTATAGGCAACTTAATAAACTGCAAAAGTCTTTAAAAACTTACAATCACAATGCACTGTAAATGACATACATCCCTGAGTGTTTTATGTTCTTAATTAGAATATAAACTTTGTGAGAAAAAGGACTACATTATTCTTTGCTTATTTCTTTTCCAAAGATGGAAACTTAAGTTTTCAAAATATTTTAATGATTTTCTAATCTAAATATTCAAATCATAATTAAGGGAGAGGCAGAGGGAGAGGGAAAGCACCTGCCATAGAGGCAGGCAGGGGGTGGGGGAATGCGGGTGTTGGGAGGAGACCTGAGGACACTGATGCTGGGAAATGTACACTGGTGGAAGGATGGGATTTGGAATAATGTATGACTGAAATCCAATCATGAACAGCTTTGTAAGGGTCTATCTCACAGTGATTCAATAAAAAAATTAAGAAAAAAATAGATAAAAATAAAATAAAATTTAAAAAAAGTAACTGGTAGAAACATACTAAAACCGTATTATACACCTTAAAAATAGACATGAAATTTTTTTCAATTAAGCTCAATTTTAATAATCTGTCACATGACTAGTTTGCCAGGCTGGCTGAAAACTACAGGCTGCTTACTCTCTGCAATTGTTGATATAGAATACTGTTCACATACAGGAGTCTCCCAAAATGGCTTTGTCTTTTTTGTTTTTGGAATTACTATCTTATTTGTGTACTCAGGTCATTAAAAGTTATTTAGTGGCGACTAAATACTGACATTCAAGAAACATAAAATTCAGCTAGTTCATAAGAAAAGTTATGCATACTTCATTATTTCATAAAAAATGTGAACTCACTTAGAAAGTCACTTTTAAGCAATATTTAATGTAGGGCCAGGGAGGTATCATAGTAATAAGGAGAGACCCTAGACTGACATGTGATCCTTGGAGACCTCACTGCCAGGTGTGGTTCTGGTGGTCCCCAGCACTGCAGGATCTCAGTTAAACTGCATCCTCAGCCTCACCAACTCAATTTGTGAAGTAATTTTTTTGATTTGTAATTTAATTTGTTTCACATCTCTATATTCATTTATCATAAAAGATATATATCTAGTGGCTAGCTGAAATAGTGATAGTCATTTTCTTCTATATGTATTTCTGTAATTTTTCTGCAGCAAAAACTAAATTAAAAACTGGGAAAAAAAATTTTACCACTTACTCTGTTGGTTCCCCTTCATCGGGTAAGATGTTTCTAGTACACTGAAGAAGATAATTTCGAAGAAACAAACCTCTCAAAGGATGCTGCACACCACGGCACATTTCTACCAAATCTTTCAAAATATCTTTCCTGGACTGAGGAAATGATTTGACATATACAACTCCAACCGTGATCAACAGATAACTAGAAAAATCATGAAAAAATATTTGATTAGAATAAAATATTTAAGTTAAGAATTTAATTATAACAAAACATACAAACATCAAATAAATAATCCAAGAACAGTTTTCTCTGGCATAATGAAAATCATCTGATTTAAAATTTAACTGCTATTAACCCATCCAGCACAGTCTATTCTATACCTATATACATGTATACACAATCTCCCCATATATATACGCAAACATGTATGTACACATATACTTGAACACAAAAGTATCACCCTTTAAATATGTTAGGATATAAACGTTTTGATTTTTCTAATTAAATACATCCTGCAAAGAAATATGCTCCCTGGTGGTGGGCCAATAGCACAGTCGGCAGGGTATCTGCCTTGCACATGGCCAACCTGGGTTCAATCTCCCCACCACTCTATATGGTCCCTAAAGCAATCCCAGAGTAATTCCTGAGTTTAGAGCCAGGGATAACCCCTTAGCACCACCGGTGTGGCCCAAGCCCCCCCCCCCCGGCAAAAAGTAATATGCTTCTTATTTCTAAAATTGCTGAATTATTATGTAAAAATAAATTACACTCTATAATCTCCCCCCAAATCTATAAAAGTCTAAATTTTTAAAAAACAAATTTTAAACATTAAAATATATTTTAAAAAATCTGATTTTACAGGCAAAAAAGCAAAATATCCTATAGTTGTTTTAAGAGATATAACAAAGTAGAAAATATAAAATATAACAAAATGCAAATATAAGTGCCCTTAATTCATAATTACTTACAGCCTTGGAATAATGTTTCCAGCATATTGCACAAGTTCATAGAGATCTGCCACTTTTCTTCCTTTAGCAAATTCATCTGTCAGATAGACTTCCAAGTAGTGTAGTTCATCAGAAATAGCCATGTCTTTTTAGTATGATTAAGGATTTAAACAAAGCCAAACCAACCTCAAGAAAACTCTGGAACTTGTTGAAATCATTACATTTTTGGATAGCGATCTTAAGTGTTAAATTTTTAGGAGGATATGCTGAATAGTAGCTAGAGGAATTCAATATCCCATTCTCACCAATAAACAGTTTAACCAAAGTGAAATTGATAAAGAAGTCAAAGAGGAAATAGCACTAAGGATTTAGACCAAATGGATTTCATAGACATCCATAGGGCACTCCCCCACTCCCATCCATCAAGTATACATTCCTCTCACAGACACATAGAGTATTTTAGAGGACAGAATGCATGTTGAGTCCCAAGTATCCACAAACTCACAAAAACTTAAAAATAAGTTTTCTGATCATAATGGTGCAAAAAAGAAATCAACCATGAAAAGAAAACTGGGGGGGGGGGGGGGGGCGCGGCAAGCGATAGCACAGTGCGCAGGGCGTTTGCCTTGCACGCAGACGATCTGGGTTCAATCCTCGGTGTCCCATGTAGTCCCCCAAGCACTGCCAGGAGTAATTCCTAAGTGCAGAGCCAGAAATAACCTCTGAGTATCACTGGGTGTGACCCAAAAAGAAAAAAAAAAGAAAGAAAAGAAAACTGGGGGAAAATTCAATTAAACAACATGCTATTGAACAATACTGGATCAACAAGGAAATCCATGAATAAATTAAAAAATAACTGGAAAGAAATGAAAACGAAGATGCAAGCTACTACAATCTATGAAACACAACAAAACAACACTGAGGGGTATTCACAGCAATATAGGATTACATCATGACACAAGGAAAAATCCCAAATGAACAATCTACCCTTATACAAAAGAAGTGAAGAACAAAATTAATCGAAACCAAAGAAAGGAAACAATAAAAATCAGAACAGGGACTAGAGAGATAGTGCAGCAGGTACAGAGCTTGTCTTTTGCTCCAGCTTGGCTTCAATACCTGGCAACCCATATGGTCCCCTGTGTCCTGCCAGGAATGATCACTGAGCGCAGAGCTAGGAGTAAGCCCTGAACACTGCTGTGTGTGGCTCAAAACAAATCAAACAAACCAAAAAATCAGAACAGGGATAAATAAAAAAATTGAAAAATAGAAAAGACCAATGAAACCTGTAAATAGGCAAACAAAATTGACAAATTTTAGAGAGGCTAAGAAATAGAGACAAAACTAAGAAAAAGATGTTAGAGAAGTTCAGCACTTTAGTCAGGGGTGGGAGAGGCCTAACAACTCACCTTTGAAGAAGTGTGAAAAAGCACTCTACAATATATACAAGGATATAAACTAATGTTACCACATGAACAACATTTTAAAAGAAAATCTTTGAAAATTTAAAGTTTTAAAAGATTATCTGCTGAGCAAAGCAGTAAAAAGCAGCACCCTGGCAGAAAGGATCTTAAAATGCCAGATAATTTTGTTAGCCTTCTTCAACCATCTGCCCAGAGAGTCAGTGCTGCTCTGCAGGTGTAGAAAAGGTTGAAAACCTGGGTGACAAAACTGCCGGTTTACAGGACAGGTGTCTGCAAGTGTAAAAAGGTAGCTCTTGAGTACTGCATAAATAAATATAGTCTTGATAGCCTCGTTATCTTTCATGAAAGATTTGAAAATTAAGATATAGTAACAACCCATTTAGTAAAGCAGCGAGCTGGAGCAGGAGTACAGTGAACAGACAGAGCATTTACCTAGATTTGGCTGATGCACGACTGACCCCTGGCACCCAAAATGGTCCCCTGAGCTCACCAGGAGTGATCCCTGAGTCCACCAGGAGTGATCCCTGAGCAAAGAGCAAGGAGTAAGCCCTGAAACCGCTGGGTGAGGCCCCAAAACCAAAACGAAACAGACAACTGAGCAGGGACCAGAAAGATATGAGAGTTAAGACACTTACCTTGCACATAGTCAATTCCAGTTTGATCCCCAACACCTCAAGGTGTGGACCGCTAAACCAGAAATAACTCCTGAATACAGAGCCAGAAGTAAGCCCTTAGAATTGATGGATGGGGCCCAAAATCACAATAAAGAAAGAAACTGAAGTATATAGAAAAGGGATTTTTTCTCAACTGAGCACATTCACATGAAACAGTACACTTTGATGAAGACAACGAAGAATAATTCGTTGTCTTCATCATAATTCCATAAATTTTATAAGATATACGTAAAATATGGCTGAAAAAAGCAGAATGGTCAAAAATGCCCATTCTTCAACATTCAAAAGATACAAAGTTCATAGTAGCTCTTTGGTGATAACATAGAAGTCCGGAGTTCACCCAGCATATTAGAAGCATGTTTCAGAGCATCCATAAGCTTGTTTTTATCCTACAGAAATATCAATCAAATTATTGAGAATGTTTAATTTAAATAAACATTTAAGTTGGTTACGGTTCTTCATAAACTCTTAAGGATTTGCTACACTTCTGAAGCATACATCACAAATTATTTTAATCACATAAAAATTAACTTTAGTTTCACTTTGCCTTCTATTGAAAAGAAAGATGTATGATTCCTCACCGGGGTTGTGGAACTTAACAAGTCTCACATATCTAGGCCTGCAAACTTCCCAGCAAAATTCTACGAATTTCAAGTCCTGGCAAATATAAAACTGTATTTTACTTTCAATCAAGAAAGCTGGCTTTCTTTTGAAGTTACTACCCTGACAACGGCTTTGGCACAAACTAAGGACATCCTTCTCACAATGTCTACGTGCCTACTTAACATAAATGCAGACAATTCCCTTAGATGCACTATAAGCTTTATTCCAACCCATTTTCTCTATTCCAAGTATTTTTATTCCTGCAAATTTGTTTGCAAAAAAAAAAAAAATTCAATAGGTAAGCTTAAAAGAGTTATCACTAAGCTTTGGAAAGCAAAAGATCCTTACTCACTTCCTATTATTATCCTTACCATCACAGGAATTTCTAACTTAAAGTGCCAGACTTAAGTCTAACTTAAAGTTCATTTCTTAAGTTTTGATCCAAAGAATTTACAATTTTTCCTTTTTTTTTTTTTTAAGAAAGGCAGAATGCCATGTGCAGCCCTCATTTGGATATGCCCATAAAGTCTTGAAAGCCTAACCATCCAGCATTTTCCAACAAATGGACCTTGAGAGCTTGTTTGGAGGATCTAGCTAGGAGGAGAGAGTCATATACCATATACTTATATACCATCAGCCAGAGTCAATCTTCCTTCGACTAAACCTGCAACTTTGGAAGGCACACAAATGGAGCAGTGAGGAGGAAGGGGACACCTATCCAGGGAGCCAGATCAGTCAAATTAACCAACGAATGGGGTGACAGATCCTGTAGCCATATCACCCTCACATCCAAAAAAATCTCTAATTTCTACACAAATTAACCCCTGCTCTATCTTTCAAAATACAAAAATATACATCTGTAAATAGGTGCAAGTATACGTTTTAAGCAAGTCTTGGCATACACACAAAAGTCAATTCAGAACAGAAATGAAATCCTTACAGATAGAAAAGCAGATGACTAAAACTCAAAGCATTTAATCCATTTATTCAACAAATAGTTACTTAGCACCCATTACATATCAAGTACTCATCAAGGTTGAGGTACAGGATCAAAGAGTTAGTAATTCAGGTTTGATATTGGTATGAAGAGAAATAACAGTGGTAAGTAAATAAAACGTACAGGGTTTCATCCTCAAAGAGCTTACACTCTGATAGGGAAGACATTATCTCAAATCATAAACTTAAGAGAATAACAGTTATCTGTTGAAGTGAAGGAAGGAAAATTGAAGATATACACCAATAGACATTGAAGAATAGATTTACTGGACTTTAGAAAAAAATACAGACTCATTCTCAAGAACGTAACTGTACATAAACTGTGCATATCATCATTCTTACCAGGCATCGCTTCATCTGGAATGATTGGACCTTCACAGCCTGTATAGCTTCATCTAAGAGTTTTTCCTGCTCATCCTGAGGTGACTGCTGTGTTGTAGGCTGAAAAATAAATGTTTTCATTAATTTTTCTTTAATGACTAATCTAACAAGAGCAGCAAAGCCAATGAAACTCCCAGGTACACCAGTTTTCGAGCTGATAATTCCGGGGTCTTCTTAGAGTGGGAATGGGCAACTTCTCCTATCCTACCCGTGCACTGCTGGAGCCCCAGAAGCCATTCCCACGGCCTCTGCCCAGGTTCACAACTAATTTCAGAAGAGATACTAAACCGATGAAACTCCCAGTACACGGGTCTTTGGGCTGAAAACTCTGGGGCGCTCTTGTAGTGGGGCAGGCCTAGTCTCTGTCCTGCCAAAGCCCCAGCAGCCACACCCACATCCTTCAGCCTCTGGTCCAGTTTCATTACTAATCTCAGAAAAGATGTCAAGTCGGTGAAACTTCCCATTACACCAGTCTTCTTGGAGTGGGGGCAAGCAGCCGCCTCCATCCCTCATCCAACTACAGGAAGGTCCAGCGGCCACTCCCACACCCCAAGTCTCTGGCATATAAATGGTACAACTTTACAATAAAACTCAAGAAACACCAAAATGAAGTTCTGTCCCCGTACTGACCCTGGAACGCACAGCCTCATTTCACAAAACCGACAGCCCAGTAACACAGCAAATCTGATGGGAAAGCAATATAAAAGCCTACTAAAATCAACAATGAAAACAATAACAAAAAAGGCTCAACTAGTAACAACCAACTCTGTAAATCCTCAGACAATAACTTCAAAACACCATTGTCTGGGTTGCAGACAATGCCTGTATGCAGCTGACCAGGATTCAATTTCTAGTATTACATCCCTGAGTGCCCAAGAGTGATCCCTGAGTGCTAAATCAGGAGTAAACCCTGAGCATTGCCATATGTGGCCGAACACACCTCCCCACCCCCCAAAAAAAAACCCCCTACCGTTGCAAGATATAACAATCTTCACAAATTTTCTTTTATTCAACTATTTCTTGATAATTCCATTTATCATTTTTCTGTAACAAGAAATATAAAAGAAATTATTTTTCTTTTTTTCAAGGGAGCAGGCTTGGAGAATGGGTAAGAAACTGGTCACAATGGTGACAGGTAGGTTACATTAGTGATGGGACTGGTGTTGAAACACAGAATGTCCGAAACAACTGTATTATGAACAATTTTGTAAATGACAGTGTTTAAATAAAATTAGGGGGAAAATGTTTCATTAGCACTCTCTCTTAACAAATATCTTTACTATTCTTATCATTAATGGAATTTCCAACTTAAGGTACCAGACACACTATTTGACTCTATTTCTTAAATTTTAATCCAAAGATTCTGTAATTTCTTCACAGATATCTCTTCCTTATTGAGTCAATAGGGAAGATTTATCAGGCTTTCCAAGGCTTTCATGTAAGGCTCTTTTCAGTTCTACAACCAAAATCCATTCAGCAATTTTTGACAACCACTGAACAGAGCGGTTTCCAGTCTCTGAAGTTAACCAGATTGCTGACAGGAAACAAATATGTACAGAGAATGTCTTCGTCAGAACTAATTCCATATCCTCATACTAGGATGACGTCACATATGATGATAGCTTATAGATACTTGTTACATAGAGTCCAACCAGAACAGTCATTCTGCCAATCTAACTTCTGTAGTAAATCTAGCATAATCCAATAAATCTGTAATAGCTTCTCTATTCCTCCTAATTACTTTCATCCTTATTTTACTCTACTGTTAGATTAAGGAACTAATTTTTTGAGACACCGATGCCTTTATAAGAAGGAACTAAATAAACAGAAATAAAATACGTGAAATTAGTGACCCCTAGTAGGAAACCCTATGGAATACCTTATCATTTCAAATACAGAGACCTACAGTCATAATGGGCTGGAGCGATAGCCAATATGGCTGACCCAAGTTCGATTCCTCCACCCCTCTCGGAGAGCCCAGCAAGCTACCGAGAGTATCTCGCCCGCACGGCAGAGTGTGGCAAGCTACCGGTGACGTATTTGATATGCCAAACACAGTAATAACAAGTCTCACGATGGAGATGTTACTGGGCCTGCTCGAGCAAATAGTCATGATAGACAAAATACTTATCTTCTCTTTGAAACTGTCAAAAATCTGTTCACAAATAAATTTGATCTAGCAAAAAGAATTAACCAATCCTGTAAAACACGTATCCACTTATTATAACATATAATGGTCATTTTTACGTTCCTGGGACATAATATATCCTGACACAACACATTTTCATAAATCTTCAGTGCATGACTGAATAAGCTGTCTTTATAACACATTATTTTAAAAAAAAAATCACTGAAGATTAAAGAACCAGATAACTGCGTTAAAAAAAGCTATGAAATACTACAGTTATAAGAAAGGGCAAGTCAATGGTGTTGGAGTGATAACACAACAGTAGGGTGTTTGCCTTGCATGCAGCCGACCCGGGTTCAATTCCCAGAATCCCATATGGTTCCCTGAGCACTGTGAGGAGTAATTCCTGAATGCAGAGCCAGGAGTAACCCCTGAGCATCGCTGGTCCCAAAAAGCAATAAATAAATAAAATCAATTAAAATTAAAAAAAAGAAAGGACAGGTCAAACAATTTGCTCTTCAGAAAGGAACAGGAAGGTACCAGGCTAAGTAAAGTCAGTGCACAGAGAGAAAGATAAATACAGAATTCTCTTACTCATATATAAGAAATAAAGAAGCATAGTAGGGGAAAAACAAAAAGGCCAAACTATGTTCTACAGAACTGAGCTTGCCATGACTGTGAGATGGGGGGGGGGGGGGGTACAGGAGGTGCTGAGGTAGGGAATAAAGGGGGTTGGGGGGAACTGGCTGATTGAATGCTGTATTCATTGAAACCCATCACTGACAAAATTGTGAAATTTTAAATTATAGTGACAAAATAAAAATGTCTTTAAAAAAGACTAAAGAATCAAGAAATAAAAGGATAAACTAAAGAATATACTTACAACGGACTACTTAGTCTTAAAAAGAAAAAAAAATTTTGGTATGTGCTACACGAATGAACTCATAAAAGTAAGCTATTTGGGGTTGGAGAGACAGTTACAGGGCTTAAGGTACTTGCTTTGCATGGTAACCAAAATACTTGGTCCCCCAAGCATTGGCAGCAGCAGCACTGAAAGTGAGTGCTTGCCAGGTGTGGCCATGGAGGCCCCCAACCACTGCTCAGGTGGTATGGCATCCCAACACATTTGGCCCAAGCAGCGCACTATCCCTGGTCCAGGAACTGAACATCTGGTCCAGTTGGGAGGGAACCACCAGGAGGGGCCCTGTGCAACTGCTGTGGAGCCCCAACAACCGCCCATCCACCCAAAATATGCTGTCAAAGAAGCCAGACACACAGGCAGAGCCATAGTACAGAGGTAAGATTCTTGCTTTTTATGTGGCAAACCGTGTGATTTGGTCTCCTGAGTGGCTCCTGAGCACAGTGGATGTGGCTTATTTAAAAAACTTTTAAAAGCCAGAGACAAAAGACTACATACAGTATTTTACATATATGAAATATCAATCATCACAAATCACAAATCACAAATCATCCTGTTAATCGTCGATTGCCTTGAGCAGGCCCCAGTAACGTCTCCTTCATCCTAGCCCTGAGATTATATTCACGGCTCTTTAGGAGAATGAGACCCATCATTGTTACTGGTATTTGGCATATTGGGTACGTCACGGGGAGTTTGCCAGACTCTGCCGTGTGGGCAGGCTACATTCGGTAGCCTGCCAGTTTGTCCGAAGTAGGAATGAGATAATAAGATGTCATAATAGGATGTCGAGTGGCTGCGCGGTTCCAGGAGCTGGTTTTTATAGTCTCTGAGTCTTGGCCGTTGATGGGATTACATGGCGCCAGGGGGCCAGTTGGTGGGTGTGAACCCCGCCTACTGGAATTTGGAGGATCTGGGTGGAGGACGCTCGGCCCAAATCCGAGTATGCTTGGAGATCTCAGCCCCAGAACCCGCATGACTTTGTCCCTCTGCCAGCCCTCTGCCAGTACTTTCATATGTGCGGAGAGTGGTCTCAGTATGGTGGTGGCTGGTCCTGGAGGTCTTTGGCTGCCGGAGCCCTGGACCACTCTCCGCACACATGAAAGTACTGGCAGAGGGACAAAGTCACATGGGTTCGGGGGCCGAGATCTCCAAGCATACTCGGATTTGGGCCGAGCATCCTCCACCCAGATCCTCCAAATTCCAGTAGGCGGGGGTCACACCCACCAACTGGCTCCCTGGCGCCGTGTAATCCCATCAACGGCCAAGACTCAGAGACTATAAAAACCAGCTCCCGGAAGAGAACAGTGCAGTCTCCTGATCCCGCGCCTGACTGTCCTCGCCGCCAGGGCCCCTTGGAGGGGAGCGGGTTGAGCTTTCTTCCCCGCCCCGACCAGGGCTCCGGCAGCCAAAGACCTCCAGGACCAGCCACCACCATGCTGAGACCACTCTCTGCACACATGAAATATCAATAATAGGTAAATAATTTCTAGAAAGAGAAAGTAGAGAATCCTTGGTAAAACAGAAGAATAAATGCTTAAAGAGAGTGTCTCCTTTGAGTGTGGTAAAGTATTCTGGAACTAGATAGAGGTAGTCAAATAACAGTGAAAACATACAAATTTCTCAGAACTGCCCACTTTAAAATGGTAAATTTTGTATTACATAAATTTCACCTTAAAAAAAAAAGACCACAGATAGTCTCTTACAAAATTACCCGGAAAAGTGGAAGGTGAATTGATTTTCTTGGTCTAGTAATGAAAAAAGAAAAATATTATCTGAATAATAAACAATACTGAGCATCTCATTAATTTTATTCCTATGGCAATTATGGCAATCTCTATTTAACTAGTAAAGTTTCCTTCCAACATTTCTCCAGAAGCACAAGTAAATTTCAAAGAAAATATAATGTGTTTTTAAAACTAAATTAGAAAGTAAGTTCTAATGAATTATTACCATAAAATGTTAACAGTGGAGTCAAGGACAGCAAGAGCACTTACGGATTCTGATTTACTGAAAGTTATTATTCATTATAGGATAGTTCTCTAAGAACTTCAATAATACCAAACTATTGGTTGGTTTGTTTGCTTTTTTTGTTTGTTTGCAATTTACCTCTGGAAGCAACAGCTTTAACAATTTTTTTAGAATCAATGGATTTGGAGGCTGGAGGGATAGCACAGCAGGTAGGGCACTTTGCTTTGAATGACCCAACTTGGGTTCAATCCCCAAGCACTCCATATGGTTGTCAAAGCCACTGGAACTCTGGATGTGGTCCAACACCCCATACCCAAAACAGGTGACTTTTAGCATCAATGAATTCTATTATGTTCAGGTGGTCAACTTAGAGAATAGCAGTGAAATACCAGACTTTTAACTTTTGCTATGGTAAAATATATGTAACAAAATTTGCCATCAAAACAATTTTTAAGTCTATAGTTCAGTGGCATTAAATACATCCACATACTATCAATCTCTAGAACTCTTTAAGTTTGCAAAGTAAAATAGTCCTACTCATTTAAAAAGAACTCTCATCCCCTCTCCCACACCTCAAGTAACCATCATTTTACTTTCTTCCTCTACAGGTGACTTCTTTAGATACATCTATAAGGGATCGTTCAAGTTGGTCTTTTTGTGTCTGGCTATTTTCATATAGCATGTCTTCAAGGTTCATCCACACTATACCATGAATCAGAATCACCTCCCCCCCCTCCCCTTTTTAAAGCTAAATAACATTGCGGCCAGAGTGATAGTACAACAGGTAGGGTGGCTTCCTTGCACACAGTAAATCCGAGTTCAATCCCTGAGCACCAACAGGAGGGATCCCTGAGTGCAGAGTCAGGAATAAGCCCTGAGCACCACCAGGAGTGGCTTAAAAAAAGAAAAAGAATAAAAGTTAAAATTTCATCTCTCTCTTACAGATCCCTCCATTTTTGTTTATTATCTATTGACAGATACATGTTGTTTAAAACTTCTGGCTACCACATTTAATAATTGTCTTTACAAGGCAAAAACTGAGGTTACCAAAAATGCACTATTTATATAGAACTGACTAGATTGAATGATTTAACCAAATAATAAAACCTTCACAAAATTCTTAAACTGGATTTAAAATAAACAAATAAAAATAAAAATCAGGCTTAATACAAAGCAGGCTTCAAATGAAGAAAGTTAAGATAAAGAAATGTTTACTTACAAGTTGCTCGTAAGATAATGTATGTTATACAAATGATGATTAAAAAGGAGTATGTAGAGCCCTTCCCCTAAAGTAACCTATAGAGCAAAAATAATTGCAACATGAACAAACTATTACTAAACACAAGAACAGGTATCCACTGACTCCTCCTCATTCATGAAAGTGACTCTTCATTTACAAATGACTCTATACATCAGCTATATGGATCAGGAAAAAAAATGTCAGAGGTAACTCAGGGTATACAGGGCATCCCATACCTGGCACAGCCTATGATCCCCAGATATAGTCAATAGTGGTCTCTGATCACAAACCCAGGAGCGATCTCCGTGTTGATGTCCTTTCCCCATCAACCCCAGCACCCAAAACAAAATGCACTACAGAACCAAAATAAAGTTTAACATTTGTAATTAGGCCCATTTAACTTGGGACCAGGCGAATAGCCCCCAATAAGGTTACAGGGAAATGAAAAAGACCTCATGTACTTATCACTTACAAAACTTGTTTCTTCTTTACCAAAAAGGGATAATAGGAGTATTTATATTATGCGAAATAAATGAAACCTCAAATCATCCCAACCACTTAAATTTGTTGGTCAATCTCTCCATTCATATGCTATGGATGTAATCTAGAAATACAATGCAAATATTATTTTATCACATTAATGAAAGTTCTATGGCTGGAACGATAGCACAGTAGTAGGGCGTTTGCCTTGCGCGCAGCCAGCCTGGCTGAGCCGGGTTCGATTCCTCCACCCCTGTCAGAGAGCCCAGCAAGCTACCAAGAGTATCTCGCCCGCACGGCAAAGCCTGGCAAGCTACCCGTGATATATTCAGTATGCCAAACACAGTAACAAGAAGTCTCAAAATGGAGATGTTACTGTGCCCGCTCGAGCAAGTCGATGAACAATGGGAGGACAGTGACAGTGAATCAAAGTTCTATTAAAAAACACTAAAAAGGCATAGATCAAAAACTGAAATGGGAAAAATAAGTATATGGACATAAAAATTTCATAGCATAATACAAATGCCAAATTGTCCCCAATTTCATTTCCCCAGAAATCCAATGATATTTATCATGAACACTCACTTCCCCCTAGGCAGCTGTAAGCAATACCCCTTTTCCTCCACTTGGAGGATTTCTGCTTACCCTCCTCAGTCTCAGTCTCCAAGTGACTTCCCTTAGTCTTTCCCAAGCTTCCCAGAACCCTCTCGGCATGATACCACCACACCAAACATACTGCTTGTAAGAGGGATCAAACCCAGGGCCTTGTACATGCCAGACATGTGCTCCAGGGCTCCGAGCTCTCTCTCTGGTCACTTATGTTTTCAAAGAACAAGTGTTTCTTTTACAGACTTAGCACTATTCATGATATAAAAGGCAAATGGGAGGCTTCACAATTGCACTGGACTACATTTAAAGACCTGGGAAGGCCCAGTCTTCAGAAGCAAAGCATAACTCAAAGAATACTGACTAGCCCAACTAATAGAGTAGTTATGACAAGACTAAAATCTGTTTCCTTTCCCGATAAAATTCATGAAGACAGGACTGTGCATCTGGCTCACAATTCCAAATAGTTCATTCGGCACAGAAGAGGTGTAATAGTAAATGATGATAAACAGACAAACCGTATTTTTACACTTTTCTTGTATCGGTCACGAAAAAAAAAAATTCAAAGAAGCAACCAGAATCACCTTGTATGACGATAGATGATATGAAATTCACTGTATGTCAAATATCTAATCATGTTTTCTGGCATGTACACATTTACAGTAAAGCCTGATTCCACGTGTACAGGTTCAATGAAACCCATTCACAAAACGTGAACGAGAGCACTGAAACTACGTTCTGTACACTAACAGCCAAAAAGCATTACATATACAACGCAAACTTTGTAAAAATACTTAAAAAAAAATGCCAGTGACAACCTCTTTGGGGAAACCAGACCTAAGGATTCACATTTTGAGGAAGTTCAAGTCCAGTCGCCAGGACTTGCAGCCATCAAAGGAAGGTGGGAGAGGCGCCAGGGAGATAATGCCTACTTCCTAACACGTAGAAACACTGGGATTTCACTCCCCAGCAGACAAGTAGAAGAGTCAGCACGCCGGAGGCGCAAAAGCTAAGGGTGCTGCCATCTCCTTTCCGTGGGTCAAAATTAATGGATTATCACAGAGCATTCGAGCTTCCAGGAAATTCTCTTAAGCGAATCCCTCGAAATTCGCTGACAAAAAAAAAAAAAAAAAAAAAAAAACCACTGCAACGGGGCTACGAAGACCAGAAAGGTCAGGATAGTTAACAGCTCCTCCGGTTATAGGTCTTGCACAAGCAAAGATCGTCAGCCCGACCCAGAGCACTTAAAAGGCACAAAGGTGGAGACAAGGGGAGAGTAACCTGCCGGGCTGGCGGCGACACTCCCCGAACCTCCAGCCCGCTCGCGCACGCCCCCAACCCGGCCGGGCGAACTCTCCTCCCCGCACTGGGGCTCCCTTCAAGGCAGGGCGGTGGCCGACTCCACCGAGACGCAATCACAGACCTCACGGAGCCCCGGATCTCATAAGACGAGCTCCCCAACGCCGAGAGGTCGCCCAGTCTTAGGAGCAAAGGCTGCGGCCACGAGCCGCCGCCCACTCGAGCCCAGAGCGGCCCGGCTGCGGCCTTCCTCGGCCTGTCCCTTTTCCCCGTAGGCCACGCCGAGATAGTGGAAGCCCCGACCGGGCTCTAGAAGGTCCCAACTCCGCCCGCAGAGCCCCTAAGTCAGTGAGAGAGAGCAGAGGCTGAGGAAGGGTCGTTCCCAGGACCCGCAGCCCCTCAGCACTCACCATGGCGACTCCCCGGAGCCTGCAGCAAGCAGCACCCACCCGCGCGGAGCCTCCCGCGGTCAGGTGACGCTGCGGCCTCTCCAAGCCCCGCCCTCTCTAGTCCCGCCCTCGGACCCGCTGGCGACTCCTCGATTGGTCCGTTTCTAGGTACTTAAGTCTCGCGTGGTTATTGGCCGTGGTCATTTGTTTCTCCTGGTGGGTCTGGGCTCTGCCGGTATCGTAAGGCGGTGCGGTGCAGGGTAACCGGGAACCGTTCGGCTACGGGAAGGAAAGACAGAGTTAAACTACTCAGCCGAGAAGGATGGGGGACCCCTGCAGCCAGCGTCGCGTTCGTAAAGCGCATGCGTCGGCGGAATACTAGTCTCGTGGGGCGGCGCCAGTTTCTCAAGATGACCAATCAGGATGCAGGAGAGGGGCGGGGCCTTGCCCTCACTGGCCGGCGTGGCGTCTGCGCGCGGGTTTCGTCGCGGAGCGCTTGTTCGCGGAAGTCCACTGCGCGCCATGGAGTCGAGTCTGGTCCGGCGTTTTGCTTCTCGTTTAGGTATTAACGAACCGGCTGTGCTTAGGTGAGTTCGACGACTCATTAGTCAGCCGCTCTACCGTGTGGCGGATGACGGGGTGGTGGTGAGAGGAGGACGCTGGGTCCCTGAGAGGACTCACCCGACCTCTGGAAAAACTTCTTGGCTGTAGGCTTGTTTGGGGTCGCGAGAGAGGGATCAGCTAGTTCTGAGAGAGGCACGGTGCTGGGAAGGGTAAGGAGTAAGAGGAACTCCCTCTCTCTGCAGATATATAACGGACGGGTGGTGTAGCCGAGCGGCTGAGGTATGAGGCCGTGCGCGCCCCTGGCAGGTGCTTCGACCGAAAAACGGGCCCTGTATAGCTCAGCGGGGTCCGGGTTCAGTTCCCGGGTCGCGGCGGGGCAGGGGCGCTGACGATGAAGGGCCTCGAAGCGGGTGTTATTTTCGCAGCCAGGAAGATGTGGGAAATGTATCGTATAGTTTGCCCCACGCCCAAACTATACGATAGTTAGTTGCCTAGACTACCAAAAAAAAAAGGGGGAGAAAAAAAAAGCCCTAAAATGGTCAGGATCTTGGCACGACTGTGTTCGGAACAACAAGTCCATTGTACAGAGGCTCCTTCTGTGGCCGGTTTGAGTGAGGAGGGAACAGAAAGGAGCACGTGCTGAAAAATGATTCGAGGGCTCTAGGAAAACAGCCGTTAGGGCCTGGACACCCCATGTGCTCTCCTGAGCCCCGTCCCGGAGTGACCCCTGAGCACTGAGCCGGGAGGAATTTCCCCCACTCCCCCCCGCCACCCGAACACTGCAGGGTCTGGCCCCCAGACAAAAACCAGCAGTTCCCCCGATGAAATGCCCACACGAGTGTGAATGAATTCCTTAATCCCCTCATCGTCAGCTTCAGGAGCCTCGTTCACCATTATGGCGCCACTTAGAATTGCAGGGTTTGGGGCTGGAGCGATAGCACAGCGGGTAGGGCGTTTGCCTTGCACGCGGCTGACCCGGGTTCCATTCCCAGCATCCCATATGGTCCCCCGAGCACCGCCAGGAGTAATTCATGAGTACATGAGCCAGGAGTAACCCCTGTGCATCGCGGGGTGTGACTCAGAAAGAAAAAAAAATTTGCAGGGTTTGGGGCCTCCTAGGCTTAGATGGTCAGACAGTGGGACCCAGCGATGTGTTTGACAGGCCCCGAGTCCCGAGTGAGATCTTCTGAACACTGAAGTTAGAGAACCATTGATTTAGGGAAAAGGAGGAATCCTGGCCCAACCTGCCTGCCTTATTGATTACACACACACACACACACACACACACGCGCGGGCGCTTTCACACTTTTCTTTTAAAGAGGGAGAGAAGGGACCATAAATCCTGCCCTTTTGATAGTTCACATTTGTTCAAGGTATCAAAAGGATGAACGTAGAGTTGTTTTCCGAAGACCCTTTCTGCCTGGAGGCAGTTTTATCTTAGAGAATTCCTTGGAGAGATCTCCCAAAGGACAAGACTTTTCAGTCCTAACCCAAAGATAGTTGCATTAGAAATCATACCCCAGTGGTATTCAATAGTGTTTACCAAAGTGTTGGGCAACCTTGTGGGGAAAAGAGGGGTGGGAGAGACTGGACAAAGGGTGAGGCAGAGAAGTCTGTGGTTCAGATCCCACAACCAGGTGTAGCCCCTGAACACAGCGCCAAGAGTGATGACCTCGCAGCAAGGCTGGGTAGAGCCCCAAAAACAAAAAGAAAGGGGGAGGGGGGGAGAAAAGCATGGAAAAGAATTTTAGTGAACATATTTCCCTGTAAACCAGGAAAGCAGAGGAATTCTTGAGACTGTCTCAGATCAAGTGCGCTGGCCTGTCTGCACATATCTCCGAAACCAACAATGCCATCATGTGCTTGGATCTTGCAGCTTCCTATATGAAGTACCCCTTAGACAAGGTAAGTCGATCCTTCCTAGTGTCTAAATAGTCCATTGTAAGCTGAAGTTTAATTTCATGTTTGATTTCTGATTGGACTGGTTCCTGTCAAAACTCTTAAGAGAATTTTCTTGGCTGACCTCCTGTTAAATTATTCTAAATTTGAATAATTTTCTTGAGCTAGAAAATACATATATGTATTCTTTTTATACAGGTTTCCCCAGTTACCCACAAGTACTAAAACCATTTGTAATCAGAAATGACATGAAAATTAAGAAATAATTCAAGATCACGACCATCCTGTTATTTGTCAATTGCCTCGAGCAGGCCCCAGTAACGTCTCCTTCGTCCTAGCCCTGAGATTTTTTTAAAAAGTGCCATATTCAAGGCTCTTTCAGAGTTAGGAGAATGAGACCCATCATTGTTACTGGTATTTGGCATATTTGGCCACCGGGAGTTTGCCAGACTCTGCCGTGTGGGCAGGTTACATTCGATAGCCTGCCCATTTGTCCAAAGTAGGAATGAGATAATAAGACGGTCTTCGGCTGCTGGAGCCCTGGTCGGGGTGGGGAGGGAAACTCAACCCGCTTCCCTCCAAGGGGCCCTGGAGGACAGCCAGGCGCGGGGGCAGGAGACTCTGGCGCTGGAGAGATAGCACAGCAGGTAGGGTGTTTGCCTTGCACACAGCCAACCCAGGGTTCGATTCCCAGCATCCCATATGGTCCCCTGAGCACTGCCAGGAGTGACTCCTGAGTGCAGAGCCAGGACTAACCCCTGTGCATTGCCGGGTGTGACCCCCCCCCCAAAAAAAAGCAAAAGAAATAATTATGTGGGGGAAATTCTGTGTATTCCCAGACCCAAAAAATACATCAGTCAAGCAAGCCTTTCTTCTCTTTCCTCACCTCTGATTTAATAATACTATCTAGAAAAAATGAATTCATGTGAATGCAGGATAAAATTGTTAACTTTTCTTAAAAAGTAAGGATATATTTTAAAATATTAAGGCTGAATAAAGTTCCACAGAGAAGAAACTACTATTCTGCTCCATGTGAACGCTACTTTTGCTTTTCACTTTTTCTTTTGTCTCCCGTTTCATGTCCACAAAGAGGGTGAGAGTATCTATCTATTTCACTAGATTTTGAGGATAAAGATTTTGAGGCTAAGAGTATTTGTTACATAACTGCACTTATAAAATGGTGGTCTTTAAACACTGGCTCCCTAGTCTATCTTAGCCCTAACCTCAAACTATCATGCACTGTAATGACTTAAAAGTTTATAAATGCAGCACTTGTTCTTTACCTGGAAACATGGCCCTTCCTTGCTGTTGCATCTATGAAACTTCCCAAACAACATTAGTTTCCCTTGGTTGTTGATCCTTCTCTTTTTCTCCCAGTTTCCTTCTCTTTCCCTCCTTCATATACTCACTGTCCCCACATCATTCCCACTACTACTCTCATTTCCTTTGCCCAGTGAATTGCACTTTGGTTTCTTTGCTGAGAAATAGATGACCATTTATGCAGCACCTTTATTTTATTTAGCAGATTGACTGCAGGTTACACTATTGTACTTAGATTATCTGTGCATATTCATGACTGCCTTTATATAATTTTGTGTGTTTATTTAATTTAAAGTGTGTTTATTTAATTTAATTTAAAAAATTTTTTTAGTTTTTAATGAATCACTGTGCGGTACAGTTATATTATAGACTTACAAACTTTCATGCTTACGTTTCAGTCATACAGTGATCGAGTACCCATCCCTCCACTGGTGTCCGTTCTCCGCGACCAGTGTTCCCAGTATCAGCATTCCCCTTTCCCCCATCCGGTCCCCAGCCCCCGCCTCTGTGGCAGGCTCGTTCACTTTTACTCTCTCTCCTATAGGGTGTTGTGGTCTACAATGCAAGTATTGAATGACTATCATGTTTGGTCTGTAGTCTACTTTTGACACACATCTCCCATCCCGAGCAGGCCCTCTAAACACCCTTTACTTGGTGGTCCCTTCTCTGTCTGAGCTGCCTTTTCCCCCAGCATTTGAGGCCAGCTTCCAAGCCATGGAGTAAACCTCTTGGTACTTACCTCTACTATTCTTGGGTGTTAGACTCCCATTCTGTCACTTTATATTCCACAAATGAATGTAATCTTTCTATGTCTGTCCCTCCCTTTCTGACTCATTTCACTTAACATGATACTTTCCATATTGATCCACTTATATGCAAATTTCATGACTTCATCTTTTTGTCTTTATATAATTTTGCCTTGACTTAATTGCTAGTTTTTAGCTAAAGCGATAAGAATTTCCTCAGAATTGTTTTGAAAAGTAACTTAATGAAAAAAATATTTTAATGGTATTAGATAGGAGCTTATGTTTTGTTTTGTTTTTCCTTTTAAAGGCTTATTTAATTAAACTCTCTGGTTTGAACAAGAAGACATATCAAAATTATCTGAAATCTTTTGAGTGTTTACTGGGCCTGAATTCAAATGTTGGAATAAGAGACCTAGCTGTACAATTTAGCTGTACAGAAGCAGTAAACATGGCTTCAAAGATGCTGCAGAGGTATCTAAACTTTATTGGAAATTTATACTGATACTTAAAAAAAAATTAGACAATGTGCTCTTATTTTAAGTCTTAAAAAATATGGATTTGTTTCTGCTTTACTTTTCTCAGTCTCTTTGAAATACATAATTTTGCAAAATTTACTTCCCCTTAGGTATGAGTTCAGTCTTCCACAGACACAGCAAGAAGATCTTGATTTATCCAAGCCTCTATTTGTCACTGCTGCACTACTTTCAGCCTGCAAGTAAGTGTGCCTTTTTAACATTCAAAAAAGTTCAGTTTACAGATAGATTTTTCATTCCTAAAGAGTACTTCAAGGGCCAGAGAAAATGCTTAAAGGGCTGGAACCTGCTTTGCACGAAGGCCATGTTTTGATTTCTGATATCCCTAGAGTGATCCCTTGGGCACCACTAAAAGAGGCTCAAAACAAAACGAAAAAATTATTTCTAATTTTGTTTTTATGTAAGCATGCTTTTTGAAATAATTTTAGGGAGTAGTAACCAAATGACCAGATTTTCCATTTGGAAGTTTGCTTGACAAGTGGAAACAATTTATTTAATGTAGGCATTCTGATTATAGGGCATACCTTTCATTTCTTTCTCCTCATTTTTTAAATTTGGTACTTTTATTACAGAACTTTGGTTTATAAGACTGTAAATGTTTACGTTTTAGGGATAGTGTTACCACATACACTACCAAACTGCCAATATTCTGCCCCACGTGCCATTGAATTTCCCCCCACCCCACCCTCTAAGCCTGCTGCCATAACTCACCCCTATAATAACTTCAATTTTATGGTCAGAGTCTAAGGATTTGTTTCCATTGTCTATTTCTCTTGTTTATCACTACGAGTGAGATCACCCAGTATTTGTCTTTCTGTTCTCTCCAGTTACATCCAAAATCTAGGATTTCATTTTATTCATATATATTTATAGCTTGTATATATAGCACATCATATTAAGTATTTAGGTTGTTTTGAAATGGGTATGCCTATATCTTCTCAAATTAGTGTTTTTGTATTCTTTAGATATATACACAGCATCTGCCTTTTATAAATAATAAAATATGTCGTTAAAATATGGTCATTTGTGACTTTCTAGGTTTTTTACTTGCTGGTTGCAGTCATAATCAAGTGTTCTTAAAATATCAATGAATTCTAAAAATATATATATATATATATATATATCAATGAATTCTTATATCTGAATCTTACATTTTTGTTACCTATATACTAAAATATTGCCCTGGAAATAATCAGTACTGGGATCTTTGTCTAAAGCTGTCTCTTTTTAAGCATACCAGGAAAATCTTTAGGAAGCAAATTGCGCTTGGCACTTGAAGAATGGTTTTATCACTGACTAAACAATACTCGTGTGTTTGACTTTGTTAGCTATATACTTATTTGGGAGTGATTAATTAGTATTCAGAGAACTATTTAATTTAAAAAAACTGTGTAGGAGTATAACTCTTGTTGTAGAAGGAGTACTAACTTTCAAGACAAGAGTAACAGCAAAGAAAGGTTTGAAGAGGTCTGTTCCCCTAAAAAATTTTTATTAGTAATTGGTTTTTAGTGAGATGTTATTAAGAGAAATTTTGGGGAAGGATGGGTGGTTTGCATTCTTGAAGTATAAATGCAAACATCATTAGAACAAAGAGAGACACTTAAAAGGCTTAGTATATGCTTTGCATACAGGGGACCTGTGGTTTAGTCCCTAGCACTACATGTGGTCCACTGAGCATAGAGTAGTAGTCTCTGAACGCTGCCAGGTGTGGACCTCTTCCCCTCACCCCGTACCCCTACCCCCTGCCACCACCACTGCCCAAAAAAAGAAAGCTAAACATTATTTAGTTAAAATTAGATCTGAGATTTGGGAGTTCTGTAAAGCAGGAAGCATTAGTAAATGTCTTTTATATGCCCCTTTTGTTACATAACAGATCCAGTGTGCATTTTAGTGCAGCCTAATAAGCATCTGAACAAATAGATCAAAGGGCAGACATATAGTTTTAGCTAATGTTATATTTGGAATGAAAGGGACAGTGAGGAGCTGAATGGGCAAAAAGAAAAGAAGTTGATAATCTGGTTCTCCAAGAAGATAAACTGCAGTGGACTTAAAAACTGTAAGTTGTTGAATTCTTTTGTAGGATTCTAAAGCTAAAAGTGGATAAAAATAAAATGGTAGCCATATCCGGTGTTAAAAAAGCCATATTTGATCGACTGTGTAAACAATTAGAGAAGATTGGGCAGCAAATTGACAGTAAGTAATTATTCCATATTCCAAGAGTGTGTCATTTGAAAATGTGGGCCTGGTAAAAGTCAAATATTTTCAAACTTACAAAACAGGTATCTTTGAGAATTTGGTGTATAATATGGGTTATGTATATTTATAGTAAGGAGAATATTTTTCTAATAAAGTAGTTTAGTGGCTTTAAAGACACACACCACACACCTGTGATTCTACAAATTTATGCCTGCAAATTAGATTCTCTGTTAACATTCTGTTAAATGATAGCCACTATCTACATAGGCTGAAATAGAAGTTCTCAGGTGTAACAAGAGAAACCATTTACTTGCTTCTCCTTATTCTAGTATTTGGTCCGAGATTTTAATTTTTACATGTTGATCCAAATACCTAACTATTAAAACTGAGAAAACAGCTAACTTTGATGAAACTGTTTTTTCTTTTTTAAAGGAGAGCCTGGAGAGTCACCTTCTCCACCTCAAAAGAAAAGGAAAACAGTGATCAGCCCTCCAGCAAATGGTAAGGGATACTAACACTTGATGAAAATTGAAATTAGTGTAGTGGAATTAAAGAATTATAGTAAGTGTAATACACTGAACAGTTCTGTGCTCTACTTTTTTTTTTGACAATTTGCCTAATAGATTTAAAATTTTGAATATATCCTGTCAGTCATTGATAAGCCCAGCTATCCAAGCAATCATTTTCAGAAGCTAATTGAACTATCAAGTTAAAAAAATTTTTTAAGGGGCCAGAGTGATAGTACAGCAGGGTAGGGCATTTGCCTTGCACCCAGGTTTGATCCCCTGCATCCCATATGGTCCTCCAAGCACCACCAGGAGTAATTTCTGAGTGCAGAGCCAGGAGTAACCCCTGAGCATTGCTGGGTCTGACCCAAAAAAAACAAAAAAAAAAACAATTTTTTTTTTTAGAAAACCCTTTTTTTTAGTAGTGTCTGCTTAGTTTCAAATCATTATTGGGTATATTACAATTTTTGGAAATTTGCTTAATTTCTGTGAGCCTTAATTTACTAATCTATAAAATGTGATTAGTATTAATACCTTTTGGGGGATTACAGTGACGATTAACTGAGATAATACTGTTAAGAGTGCCTTGTTTAGTGCCTGTCAATCACAAGATTAATGTTTAAAAGCTACCATCAGAATGTATTGGAATACTTGTGTCTTAAGAGAGTGAAAAATGATATATTGACTGCTATTTACACTTTTCAATTCAGTATCTTATTTTCTGTTTCCTTAATTAGTTGCTTTAAAATAAACAAGTTTATTTTTATTTTGTGAATATACAAATTTTGAGGGACAACTGAAAATTTCCTTTTATAGAAATTGAGAAGGAAGTGGATTATCTATTACATAAACCACAAAAAGATGAAGATGTGACACAGGATTATGAAGAGTGGAAAAGGAAAATTTTGGAAAATGCTGCTAAAGCAAAGAAGGCTACAGTTGAATGACTTGAGCTTCCAGATTTTATGCTGCAAATTGACAGTACGTCTGCCACCTTAAGGAAGAGGTTTTGGAATTTTGTTTGAATGTTTGTTAGTAAGGATTCTCAGACTGTTCATTTAATAGCAAGGAAGGCAGTACTTGGACTGAGTTTTGGAAAGGAAACTGGCGGCCCCTAGATGTGAGCAACAAATTTATCACCCATAGGGTCTTATTGGTATTATTTTAGCTCACCCACAATCTCTGCCCTCCAATAACATGGAACTGGAGCCAGTTTGCTTTCTCATTTTGTTTTAAGCAAACAGTCTTCAGTCCCATCCAGTACATAAAGTTCAGACTGAGTGGAGTTTTATCAGTTTTACTTAACTTTTTATGTAAATTTCTTGGTTTGAATCATTACATTGTATGTAGAATAAATGTATATATTACATAAAATAAATGTTATCTTTTTATGTATTCAAGTTGCACTTGGTCATCAGCTTGCAGGAATTCTTTCTATAGCAAAAGTGTCTACTCTAGCAGGAAAAAGAAGCCCAAGTTGACATACAGTGAATTATAGTGCACGGCAGAGCACAAATTTCTTTATTCAGATATCTTGAATTTAAAATCATGCTTTGGGATCAGCAGCAAAGTGCTAGCAAGCATTGCACACATGAAACTAGGGTTCAAATTCCGGCACACAAATAATATAACAATGATGAAATAGTATTTAGCCACATATTACCTATGTAATCTTGAACGAACTATCTTCTTTAAGCATTTGTTTATCATTAAGACTGTTTGATCCCTAGCACCACATATGGCTTCCTGAGCACCACTAAGAATGACTCCTTGACACAAATCCAAGACTAAATTGATTACTCTATGGTGTGACCCACCCAAACCTTCAGCCCCCCCCAAATTGGAATAAAAATGGTGTCTACATTGGAAAATTCAGAGTCTGGGCTAATACATAGGAAGAATTCAATATTACCTGGTATAAGTAGTTAAGTATTAAGATATAGGGAAATTCATAAAACTCTTACATTAGCATCATACTAAAATACAAAGAGACAGATATTTTTGATAACACCGACATACTAAGAAAATGTAACTTTAATAAATGCTACTTTAAAATTGGGAAAGTTTAATGGACAGTAAAGAGGTGTTTCATCAAGCTCTGATGCATCATAGCAGACATGATTTTAGCTAAAAGAATACATGATTTGATTAACTATCCATGAAGAATACAATAAAATTATTGTGTCCAAATTTTAAAAAGCTATTCAGGCTACATAGTACAGCAGATTGGCTATTTGCCTTGCATATTCAATCTCAGCATTCTGTATAGTTTTCCTGAGCTCTGCCACGAGTGATCCTGAGGGCAGAACCAAGAATAAATTCTGACCACTGCCAGGTGTGGCTCCAAAAAAAATTTTTTTTAAATGGTACCAATCAATAACAGTGGTTACCATTTTATTTGCTCTAAGGCGTGGTACCCAAGGTTTAAACCTGAACTGACTTTTTCGCCCTCTGCCCTTTAAATGATCACAACTCTGGCATATATGTTCAGCAAGCCTGTGATAGAACGGAATGAGTCTCTACTTTGACTATTCACAAAGCACATAAATAACTCTTAGACATTACAAAAATACTAGACTTTAGGGCTAGAACAAGAAATGGGTTAACTGGTTTTGCTTCTTAAAACCACTGCTTAGCTTGCTACTGTTGATTTTTTTTTTATTTTTTTCAGTGTTGGAGCCAAACTTCTGGCCTCACATAATAATTTAGGCACTATTGCTGAGGCATATTCCCTGCCCTGTCCGTACAATCTCAAATTAACTTCTTTAAACTTTGGAATTTCCCTTGCATTGTCTTGCAGGTAGAACCTGATTCTGCTTTTCCTGGCCTTAAAGCTTTCCCTTGTAATATATAATCTTACCAAAATTTCCCAATGCCCTCTGAGGAGTATTAAATGATTCTGTTTATCTAGAATATCCAAGACCCTCTTATAATAAGTGCCACTGATCTATAGTTTGTGAAAGCTTCGCCTAGGTTGAATGAAGGATCCATATTGAACCTTTCCTGGACTAGAGATTCAGAATTGTCTCCTGTAGCACACACCTGTGCCATATATTGAAAAACCTATTGGAGAGGATTGAAGGGCCAGTATCCAAGACCCTCCATAATGGTTGCTATTATCTGCTCTTTGATTTTAGTCCTGTCCTGTCTGCCTTATTCCTGTGCTGTGGTCAGACTCCCTAAGGATTTGAAAGGAATTTTGTTCCTCTGAGTTGTTCTTGTCCCTCTGTAATAGCTACTGAAGCAGGTAGGCAAATAGGGAAATACACACACACACACACACACACATACACACACACACACACACACACACACACACCCATGGCAATGAGTTCTTGGGAAGTAATAAAACCAACTAACCATAAGACCCACCTTGTGGCACAGGAATTAAAGTCTGATAAGACCTTTACCTGGCACCAGCAAAGACCCAGAACTTGTATTGTTGCTGAGCCCATGTTCTCTCTAGAGTATGTGTCTCTCTGTCTCTGTCTGTCTCGGTCTCCCTTTCTCTCCCTCTCCCTCTCTCATTCTTTCCCTCTCTCCCTCTGTCCCTTACTCTCTCCTCAGCTTTTCCTCCAGACTTCCAAATAAAACCTGTTTTTACTTTGTGAGGAAAAGACCCCCTACTCTATCAGTCAATGACTATCATAAAAGGTTTATGGTAACCTCCCTTTTGATCTGTTATCCCTTTAGAGCTAATCTCCCTTTAGAGGCCTTTCAGGCTCTCTCTAAAACTGACTCAGTTGGAGAGTCTTACCGGGCTTTCCATGGCCCTATATGTCCCTGCAGATGTTTTATAAGGATTTCCTCATCACATCCAATATTTTAGAAGTTCCCAAATGTGTCCTTAATGAATTACTAGCAGTTTAAAATTTCTAAATGCATTATGGGCTGAAGGAAATAAATCCTGCCTGGTGTATACCCAACTTCTCATAGTACTTAATGTAAAAGAATCATGTCAATAACTCTCCTTTCTTCACTTTGGAATTCTGAGTGAAGATATCCTAATACACTGGGCCTTGAATGAGTCTCCTAATGGATTCCTAGTCCTACTCTAGATTCCGACTTTTACAAAGAGGATAGAAACATTTTTTGTTCATCTGAGGAATACACTTGGTTGCTTTAAACACTGGTGGATCTACTCAAGAGGGAGTCTTGGTAATTCCCACTTTACCATGACTGAAAGGTATCTGATACATCCTTCCAAGCCCCTGAATTTCCACAATCTAAAGAGTATTAAAACTAATTCTAGCTATCTGGTGTATACCCAAAGAATTTGTATTCCTTCAAAAAAGTTCTGAATCTTTTATGAGGATAGAAGTAGCATATGTCTGAGATTTACTGGGCCCCTCAAACGTGGCAACTGATCTTTTAGGTTTACTCATGTTTTAGGTTTACCAAAGTTTTGACATTTCAGAAGGATCCTGACATATTGCTGACCTTACAACAGAATGAGTATCCTAATTCTCAGTCTAAATACAGATTTTGAAGCATTCTTGAGAACAATAGAAACATTTTGTTTGTTTGTTTTTAAGCTTCTGAGACCCTCAAATGTGGCCGATACTATCATTTATATTCTATGGAACTTTTCTTTTGAGGAAAGGAGTCAGTTTGAACATTGTCTGGCCCCATAGTTCCTCAAATGTATTTGTGTCCACCAACAAATTCCATTTCTTCTCTAAGTTCTGAAAATTGTAATAGAAGTATAGAACAAAGTAAGATTTTTCAGAGATTTATCCAGGCCTTACAAGTAAGGTAGTACTTACCCATGATTTAGGGATTTAGGGATCACTACTGTCCTAATGTGGACATTATGGCTGATAATGAGTATCAGCCATTCATCAGTCTATCATGGCTAAGCAAAAGACTGACCAAGTTGTTCTTGAAATCCCCAATGTGTCCCTGAAGAATTCCAGTTCTGCAGCCAGGGAGATCATACAATAATGTATAAGGCACTTGACATCTCTGGCCTAAGAAGTGCGCAAATGTGCTTAATAATTAATTCCTAGCCCTAATATTATTTATGAGTATGTTGCAAAAAAGGATAGAAACATTACTACTGTCTCCAGCTGGATCCCACCACCTTAGGCTAAACTGATATTAGATTAGAATCTAATCTACAGAAACATGGGTCATTGGGCTGAAAACTCCAGGCCTTCTCAGTCTGGATGGAGGACCTCCCCATACTTCTGTAAGACCCAGGCAGCCATGTCCATGCCCCACCCTGATACCAGACCAGCTCATCTACCAGCCTTATTACACAGACTCATCAATAAATCTCTAAGGACATCGACTAACTGCAAGAATTTTTGTTACCCTATCCTGAGGGAGACCTCCAGGGCAATCTTGGGAAGCTGGGTGGATCAGTGCCCAGTGAAACAAAGCTCTGACAGCCACTCCCACACCTCAAGGTGGCTGCAATGCCTCTGGCAAGAATACCCAGTTAAATATTCAGGATTTTTCTGGACAACACCTCCAAACTCTGCAATACTGACATTCCAGTAATAATAGCATACCAGGTTAATGGGATGTATCACAACAGCCTTGACTAATAAATACATTAACCCAGAAGACTTAACTTGGAACAACAACAAGCTTAGTAAACCCTCATATGAGGATATAATGGCCCCACGGTGAGATACAACAATTCGTACAAATTTTCTTCTACAGAAATATTTTTTGATCACTTTATTAGCCACTTAGTGGTTACAAGCAATATAAAATAAATTTCTGGACCTGCGATGGGGACAAGCTTGAGGGATTGTTAGGGAATTCAATGCCTGTAGCAAATCATGAACAACTTTGTAAACCACAATGTTTAAATAACACTGTAGCACTGTTGTACTGTTTTCCAGTTGTTCATCAATTTGCTGGAGTGGGCCCAGTAACACTGTGAGACTTGTTGTTACTTGGCATATCGAATATGTCATGGGTAGCTTGCCAGGCTTTGCTGTGCGGGCAGGATACTCTCGGTAGCTTGCGGGGCTCTCTGAGAGGGGCTGAGGAATTGAACTCGGTGTTTGCCTTGCACACCCTACCCGCTGTTTAAAGTGGGAAAAATATATATATAAAACATTTTTTAAAAAAAATAATAACAAATTCTAGTTCTTGAAATTAATCTGATCTTTTTGAAAATGGAGGTCAATGCCCAGCTCAACAAAAAGATGCTGACTGAGCCTTTACTGGCCCAAGATGAACTAAAAATACATTAATGAATCATTACCCTACTACTGCTGAATCCCTTTTGAAATGTTTAAAAATGGATTATATTACTCTGTACTCACTAAGGATCCTCTCAATATATCTGAAACTTAAGATTTAAGATTCAGGGTAATGTCACCTATAGGTTGGGTCAGCAAGGAAAGGTAGCTGAAATTTCCCTGGCCAGAAGATTTCAAATATTCTAGGGGGAGGATGGAATGAAGGTGGCGGGAGGGATACTGGGAACATTGGTGGTGGAGAATGGGCACTGGTGGAGGGATGGGTACTCAATCATTGTATGACTGAAACGTAATCATGAAAGTTTGTGAGTCTAACTATCTCATGGTAATTCATAAAAAAATTTTTTTTAAAAAAAGAGATTTTAAATATTCTTCCTGATTCCTCCCAATATGCATTTATGGGCTGGGGCTGCCATTTACTGTTCATGGCAGTATCTGACTGGCCTAACTCCACAAAGGGAGAAAACTGAAAATTCTCTAGCCCCAAAGTATCCCAAATACGCACTTAATGGAAAATTAGTCTGTTAAAAGTTAAAATTCTTAGGGAAAAGATGAGACTGGATTCTAACTTGGGTGTAACCAGCACTTTCATATTTGTTGGCCAATATCCACACTAATGTTTCCCTTGCCCTGGATTATTACAGAGATCCCATAATGTGTCCTCTAATTCCAAGTTCTACCATGTACTTTATAGATTTTGGTCTGATTTAAAGGTCTTTGATGCACTTTTAGGTGACTTTTGTGTAAGGTATAAGATATAAGCTCAGTTTTATTTTTTCACAGGTGGTTATCCAGTTTTACAGACACCATTGTTGAAGAGGCTATAATTTTTTAAAATGTTTATTTATTTATTTATGGAATAACTGTGATTCAATAAATCAGAGTTTATTGTTGTTTATGCAGTTACAAAGGTGTTCATGATTGGGTTTCAGTCATACAATGTTCATCCCTTCACTAGTGTACATTTCCCACCACCAATGTCCCCAATGTCCTTCTCCCCACCCCACCCCACCCCACCCCCACCCTCTATGACAGACAGCTCTCTCTCTCTCTCTCTCTCTCTCTCTCTCTCTCTCTCTCTCTCTCTCTCTCTTCCTTTCTGGCATTATAGTTTTCAATACAGGAATACAGCCACCAAAAAAGTGATCATATATATGACTTTCAGCACTCATTTAAGCACTCAGTTTTTGTCCAGAGTGATCATTTCCAATTATTATTGGCATAACGGGTCCCTTCTCTGACCTAATTGCGGCCCTCCCCTCACTTAGGACAAGCTTCCAACCATGGACCAGTCCTTCTGGCCCTCATATCTACTGTTCTTGGGTATTAGTAACATACTGTGATTTTGGGGTTTTTTTTTTAAATATATATCCTGCAAATGAGTGCAATCATTCTGTCTGTCCCCCTTTCTCTGACTCATTTCATTCAGTCTGATACTCTCCATGTCCATCCATTTATAAGAAAATTTCATGACTTTATTTTTCCTGGTTGGCTGCATAGAGTTCCATTGTGTAGATTTACCTTGTTCTTTATCCATTTAGAATGGATAAAGAAACTATGGGCACTCGAATTGTTTCCAAATTCTGGCTATTGTTAATAGTAAAGAGGCGATCATTACTCCACTTTATGTACTCATCAACATTTATTTATTTATTTATTTATTTATTGAATCACTGTGGGAAAAGTTACAAAGCTTTCAGGTTTAAGTCTCGGTCATATGATGATCAAACACCCTTCCCTTCACCAGTACTTACTTTTCACCACAAAGAACCCCAATGTATCCTCCCTCCCACCCTTCCCGATGCCTGTGAGGCAGATGATTTCTACTTAACTCTCTCTCTACTTTGATAACATTCATTATTTCGACAAAAGATGCACCATTATTGTTTAGAATTTCCCCCCAACAATCAGAACTGCTGAAAAGGCATTGTGAAATAATTTGTTTTCTATAGCTGGTTATGAGAACCATGATTTTGGATTTCTGATATTTTACTAATTAAGTTTGGAGGGGTTTCTGCCAAGAGCCAGATAATTACAAGATTGGTTTCTGTGCGTCTGGTGATAAGGCCGTGAGGAGACAAAAGCTGCTCGTGGGGGGCAACTCGTGACTTTGGTAGGGCGTGAAGGATGAGCCGGTACCGCCCGCCCATCCCATGAGGCTGCAGTTCTCCTGTCACCGCCTGGCTCATACCTGGCTTTCCAATAAGCTCTGAGACAGCGACCACCTTGCTGGGGAGGGGGGCGGAAGGGACAGAAACCCCTTCCCTCCTGGGGAGGCATGGCACTGTAGTTTAACGCATAGTCCATTCACTTTTCTGCCGTAAGCTGCCAGGCTCTGGATTAAGTCCTTGTGCCTCTGGAACCTTGGCCATGTGGGAGAGCCACTGGTGGGGGGCAACCTCGGTAGGGCATGAAGAAACTTTTTATTTTTTTTTAATCAACATTTTAAAAATTAGTTGATAATAGATCTGGGCATTTGTCTTTGGATATTTGATACTAACCCACCGACAGAGTCAAACCTTATTCTAGCATATGCCGTCTGACCACCATAACTTTTTTATTTCAAGCTAGATAATGAATACTTTCCAATTTCTTATTTTATTTTGCTTTTTGGGTCACACCCGGCAATGCTCGGGGGTTCCTCCTGGCTCTGCACTCAGGAATCACTCCTGGTGGTGCTCGGGGCACCATATGGGATGCTGGGAATCGAACCTGGGTTGGCCTCGTGCAAGGCAAACACCCTACCCGCTGTGCTGTCACTCCAACCCCACCAATTTCTTATTTCTTAATATGGCCTGGGCTACTTGGGGTATTTTATGATTTCATATGAACTTTGTTATTGTCTCTTCTGTATCATTTTTGTTTGTTTTGGGGTCCAGAATTGTTGATATTCAGGCATCTACCTGGTTCTGCGCTCAGAAAACCAGCTTCTAATTATCTCTGTTTTCTCTGAACTCAGATTTTTTAGGCAGGTGTTGTCTATGAAAGTGTTCTGGGAGTTTTATATAATTTTTAAGGCAGTTATATTAATACATATGCAAATGTGGCAACAAAAGTATTATATTCCTTATTTGGTTGTGCTTTTCCATTTGATTTCAAATGTCAGGTTTAATTTTTTAAATATTTTTCACTATACAAGATGAGAACAATTATTCTGATAATTTCCTCTAGCTCTTTGGAAACTTTCAATAATGTAAGGACGAAAAGACTATTTAGATCTAGATTTGGAAAAATTTTTCAAAGGGTATAAAAATAATTTAATGTACTTTGTTAAAATTAGATCACAGATTTTAATAGACTAAACAATTTAGACCTATTTAATCTATATGATAATGCATAAAAAACATCTTTTATTATTATTTTTTTTTTTGCTTTTTGGGTCACAACTGGTGATGCTCAGGGGTTACTCCTGGCTTTGTACTCAGAAGTTACTCCTGGCGGTGCTCAGGGGACCATATGGGATGCTGGGAATCGAACCTGGGTCGGCCGCGTGCAAGGCAAACGCCCTACCCGCTGCTCTCTCTCTCCAGCGCTAAAAAACATCTCTTTCATTTCTATTATTTGGTGGGTGGCTTTTGGGCCAAACCCAGGGTTACTGAGGGGCTGCTGCTAGTTCTTTGCTTAGTTGGCACTCCAGGCAATGTTGCCATGGTACCAGGAATCTAATAGGGGTTAGCCACAGACAAGGCAAGTGCTTTAATCTCTATATCCCTGGCCCCAAACATTTAAATTAAGTATTCCTCATAAATATTTAGAGATTAAGGTAGGACTGGGAATATACCATGGGATACTCCTGGACTTTTGGGTTTAGAAAAAGTTTAGTCAGTCTCTCCGTGGTGAGATAGGTGAAAAGTAACATAACATAAACCCTAAACCTTAACTCTCAGTCACCAGATGGTGAGGGGCATGAATAGACAACTAATTCTATCCTTCTCATAAAAGATTCTGAAATGAGGACATGAATATGAACTCACAGGAGACATATTTGAACCTATATAGACAGGAGGGTAACAATAAGGCTTCTACCAAACTAGGGCAGGCGAACATCACCAGAAATCCAAAACTGAAATATTAAATTAAAGTTCTCACATTAAAATGTGAGAGCTTGGGCTGGAGCAATAGTACAGCGGGTAGGGCGTTTGCCTTGCACGAGGCTGACCTGAGTTCGATTCCCAGCATCCCATATGGTCCCCTGAGCACTGCCAAGAGCAATTCCTGAGTGCAAAGCTAGGAGTAACCCCTGAGCATCACCGGGTGTGACCCAAAAAGCCAAAAAAAAAAAAAAAGTGAGAGCTTGAGAATACTCTCAGACTAAAAAAAAAAAAAAAAAATTTTATGCCCTATCAATTTTTAAGAGGTTCAGAACTTCTAGTAAGAAGAAAAGATCATTCAGGACACTTTCTGGGACTTCAGAGCGGGTACTGAAAGATCAATCAGCTCGACCACAGTTGGTTGAATATTACCAGTTGTAGGTATTAGCCACCATTTTAGATAGCACAAGGATAAGTATTAAGAATACATTAGGAGAACATATCAAGGGAACTATAATTCTAGGGAAGATTCCATCAAACATCCCCTGCATTACCATGAACCCTATATTCTTAGGGAAAGGGGCTGATGTTATTCCAAACAAATCAGTTTGTATATTCCTCAAATGGGATCAAACTTATGGTTGGCTATAATTCATCTTCTCAGTCAGGATTGAATGGACTTTACAATGACTTCTAAATCATGGCTGTTCTATATCATTTTTGGAGGAGGCAGAGATATTCCAGACCATAATGTTTCTCCTCCTAAGTAGAACACATTGCAGAAGTGGAAATTCATTCAGGAATGTACTCAGAAACCACTGGAATCAGGGAAGTCTCCACAATTCTAATAAGTGTCTCAGAATTCTGGTAGAACTGGTAGAACTATGGGATACATTTTGGAACCTCTGGTGCCAAGAATGTTGAAATTCTACACTAAGAACATTGTGGAAACATTACCATAAAATCTAAACCCCTGGTATCTGCCAATGTTTTGGGGGAATGGGGTAGAACACCCCCCCCCCAAAAATGTGGTTCTATCCTTCTCAGGAGAGATTTAAAAGTACATGGGGATTCATTAGGGTACACACCTGAGATTTTTGGACCAGTAAGCATTCAGTCAAGATCTTTCACCTGTGCCAGAGTTTGGGGGACATACCTTTAGAAGTTTCTATATTGGATGGGCCATGTTAACTCCAAAAGAGAGAATCTGATGGGAGAGAATGCTGGGGCATGGTGGTGGGACACTGTATACCAGAAATTCAACTATGTATGACTTTATACATCACAGTGTCTTAATAAAAAATGTTTAAAAAATAAATACATGAGAATCTATTTCTACTCCCTCATAAGGAATCTAGAAATTATAGTAAGACTGGGGATTAATTCAGACACACATTCTACGGCTTTTGGGCTATTGAAGTTCCCTGGTCTGTCCATAGCAGGGGCCAAAACACCATAAGCCGTTAAGTTAAGGTGTTGACTGAATAATGGTAGGTGCTAAGCATACCCCTGAGCATACAGTAGAAACAGTCAAAATACATATCCATCCTCCTCATGAGATATTCAGAATATCTCAACAACTTGTTATTTGGGGGACATGTTTTGAACTTCTGGAGTCGGGAAAATCTCAACAGCTCCATCTGCTGTCCAGACCAGGGGATACATTGCTCTACAACCTATATTGCAGTCATTAGGGAAAATGAAGTCTTAAAATTTGCTTATGATGGATGGACATGGAGAGTATCATGCTGAGTGAAATGAGCCAGAGGGAGAGGGACAAACAGAATGATTGCACTCATTCGCAGGATATGTGTGTGTATGTGTGTGTGTGTGTTTATGTGAATCATATGCAAAGACAATAGAAACAAGAGACAGGAGGACTGATCCATGATAGGAATCTTGCCACAAAGTGAGAAGGAGAGTGCAGTTTGTTCAAAGAAGGGACCACCATGACAATGGTAGTTGGAAATAATAATTCTGGACAAGAACTGAGTGCTAAAAGGAGGTAAAGTAGCCCTTTCAGTAACATTATTGTGAAGCATGTTGTCTAAAAGGGTAAAAGAGAGAGAGAGGTGTCTGTCATTGAGGCAGGCTGAGGGTGAGAGAAAATGTGGGGATATTGGAGGAGGGAGAAATGTGCACTAGTGAAAGGATGGGTGTTGGAACATTGTATGACTGAAACTTAACCATGAACAACTTTGTAACAGGGTATCTCATGAATTCAATTGAAAATTTTCTTAATTTTTTCTTTTTTTAAATTAAAGAACTGATTTACAAAGTTATTGATAGTTGAGTTTTCAGCGTACAATATTTCAACACCAATCCCGTCATCAGTGTCAGCTTCCCTCCACCAGTGTACTCCATCCCCATCCTCTACCTCCACCCCATCCCCCTCTGTCAACTTGACAGGTACATTACAGAGTTCCAGTAGTTGCAGCTTAGATCTCATGTTTTCAGTTTTGCAGAGTGTGTTTTGGATATATGGCTATACCACTCTCCCAAAGCTATATGGCTATACCACTCTCCAATCAAAATCCTGATACCTGTTACTTCACATTCTCTTCTTCCCCCATCGATTTTTTATTTTTCTTCCCTGTTCTTCTCCTCTCTAAACACTGGGGGCCAGGATGATCTAGGCATCCCCTTTACTACAATACATTTCTTCATCCAGTATTCTATTTATCACAGATACGTGAGATCATCCTGTGTTTGTCTTTCTTCTTCTGGCTTACTTCACTCAACATGATCAATTAAAAAAAATTTAAAAAATAAAACAAAGACCCTTACTGCCAAAAAAGAAATCTTTTTTTATATTCTTTGTAAATGGATTAGAAATGAAGGTGAGACCAGAAATTAATTAGTTAGAATGTTCAGAGATCTCTGGGGCTAGAAGAGGTCAGTCAGGCTCCCAACAAGCATGAGACTGACATTGACCCTAAACTGGAGTGGCTAAGAAGCTGTCATATTAGGGTAACCAAGAACCAATATCTTTCTATATTCTTCCAAAGATGTTGTGATAGGAACAGAAAAACATTAGGAACACATTTGGGGGCCAACAGAGAGAATGACAAGTTCAGTCATAATCCTCCCTCTCATCAGGATAACATAGTCATTTCCCTGTCTGCTAAATAATGCACATAAGACTTGATATGGAGGGGCTGGAGTGATAGCAGAGCGGGTAGGGCGTTTGCCTTGCATGCAGCCAACATGGCCAACACAGGTTCGATTCTCAGCATCCCATATGGTCCCCCGAGCACCGCCAGGAGCAATTCCTGAGTGCATGAGCCAGGAGTAGCCCCTGAGCATCACCGGGTGTGACCCAAAAAGCAAAAAAAAAAAGACTTGATATGGATAAGGTAGAGTTCATGCTCAATTCAATCAGCTAATCAGTGGCTGAATAAATAGCAGTACTCCTACATAAAAAAAAAAACTTGATATGGGGAGGATAAGGATATCACAGATATAAATAATACTTTTTTACCCTCTGAAGAGATTTAGAAATTAAGGCAGGACTCGGAATCTATTAGTGGATATATTCAGGGACATATTCTGGGCCAGGTTAAGTTGTCATTCTTAACGGTGCATGGAGCATTACCAGTGATTTTCAATTGGTTTCCATTTTGTGAAGTATTAGAAAAAATATGCTTCCAACATCCTCATGTGGCAAGACTAGGCACTCATTCAGAAATGTTAACACACTTTTGTCAATAAGTCAAGAGTTGACAAAAGGGAGCAAAGAAGGATTAGTCAGGTTAGTGTGAACATTGCCATGGCTCCTGATCTCACCACATTGGGAGAGCTTGGGGATACCCTCAAGAGATGTAATATATTTCTATGCCTATAAAAAGAGATTCATAAATGAGGCATAGGACCAGGAATTTGGCTCAGTAGTAAAACACATGTTTCACATTGCTCCATTGTGGAGTCATGTTCCAGAACCCTTTGGCTCCATCCCTAACACTGCTGTTACAGTGGAAGTGGAGAGGAGGATATGGGAACCAGGTAATCTAATTCATTTAATTGGTCCTTTTAAATATCACCTACTTAGCCACTCAGATAGATCATGGAAATGTCTGAGGGTGTGAAATACTAAGATATAAAAGGGAACTCCTGCCAGGTGACTTCTTTGACCCCATGCTCATGTCTGGAAGGATAACAGATTCTCTTTGGACCCCTCACCTGTATCCAGACTAATGGCTAGAAGCAGGAATTCTCACTCATATGGCCAAGAACTAAGGAAAGCCAAAAGGACAAAGGGTTACTGGGTTACAGCCTTGAGAAGTCTGTAATCTGTCAGTGTGGACACTGAACGAAAGAATCAGAAATAGACCAGCATAGACCAAGAATGGCATACAGAGGAGCCACATGGCTTGCTTGGGAACCAGTGAGGAATCAGTATGAAACCTGAACAAAGAGCATCAGGGGATCCAACGACACCTTCTTAATGCTATTAAATAAAAAATTAAAACTTCATAAAAATCTGGAGGGATTTTTTAAACTTTAAACAACCTGATTTACAAAAGTATTCATAATACCGTTGTTACCAGCTTTTGATGTTCCAACGCTTATCCTATCACCCACGTGACCTTCCCTCTACCATTGTTCCTATTTTCTCAACTATCCTCCAAGCCTGCCCCCATATTTTGTTTTATATTGCTTGTTATGACCAAATGGTTAAATTAATTATCAAAAATACTTCAGTAAAAGAAAATATATAAAAATTTTTATATCTCACCATGGGGTTTTTAAGTCTTTGTCTGAGGATATACTAAGCTTTTTGTCACAGTTGAGCCTTCTGTGTTTGATTTTGTTTGTTGAGTTTAGTTGGCTTCTGTGTTACTTTCTCATATAATGTGTACTCTCCTAAATCTAATAGTATTCTCCTACTGGAAAGTACTGTGGAATTTAGAAGTGTTGCGTGGTTGTGTATGCAGTTGTCTGGTCCTAAAACTTGGGGGAATCTGTAGAACTTGGATGAGTCTGAAGAGATTCTTAGTGAAGCCATGCCATTAGGCCATTGGCCTGCTGGCATTAGTGCAGTGTGGGTATGTCTACCAGGTTTGGGAGGGGCAGGGACTAGGCCTGTCCCCTCCCAAAGGTGCCACAGAATTTTCAGCCAGGGGGGACTGTTGTGTCCATGAATTGCAGTTGCTTAGCTTGCATCTCCTCAGAGATTCAGTTTGTGAGAAGAGCAGGGCCAATGTGGGAAGTCGACACGATGGCTATGGGAAGTGGAAATGGCTGCTGAGGCTTCCGGAAATACTTAGGGGGGAGATGCACATCCATTTTGAGAACACCCAGAATCTAGAGTTTTGTATGAAAATTGTTCATAGATCATTTAAGGACCCACATACTTGGGAACAAAAAGTTTCACTTTGATATCATAAAGGAAAAAAAAATAAAAGAAGTGGGTAGAAACGAAATTTCATCAGAGGGTGCAGTTGGGGACTTATGGGGTAAAGGAAGACTTCAGTGATAATGCCCTAACCAAATCAAGACAGAAGAAAACAAATTTAAGAATAGCTTGTCTTCTTTTATCTTTAAATCTCTTTCATGTTTGTTAAAGAATTTAATGGGTAATTTTTCTCTTCTTTATTAACTGTGATATACAAAGTTACTAATAGTTGTGTTTTAAGCATACAATATTTTAACACCAATTCCACCACCAGTGTCAACTTCCTCCACCAGTTCCCACCCTCAATCCCCACCCCATCCCCCTCTGTAAATTGACAGGCACATTACAGAGTTCCAGTGGTTGCAGCTTAGATATTATGTTTTCAGTTTTGTAGAGTGTGTTTTGGATATATGGCTATACCATGCTTCCATGTCATCAGTATAATCAAAGCCCTGATGCCTGTTCACCTTCACATTCTCTTCCCCCCATTGATTTTTTTTTCCTTCCTTGTCCTTCTCCTCTCTAAACACTGGGGTCCAGGGTGATCTAGGCATCCCCACTTTACTACAATACATTTCCTCATTCAGTATTCTATTTACCACAGATAAGAGAGATCATCCTGTGTCTGTTTTTCTTCTTCTGACTTACTTTGCTACCTTCCAGTTCCAACAAATTGCATGATTAATCATTCTTTGCAGCTGCATGGTAGTCCAGTATAGGAGCGATAGCACAGCGGGTAGGGCGTTCGCCTTACAAGCGGCCAACATGGCCGACCCGAGTTCAATTCCTCCGCCCCTCTCGGAGAGCCTGGCAAGCCACCGAGAGTATTTGATATGCCAGACACAGTAACAAGAAAGTCTCCAATGGAGACGTTACTGGGCCCGCTCGAGCAAATATATATGTATATATACATATATATCACATCTTCATAATCCATTCAAGACAGAAAAAATTTAATGAACATTAAATCATGGGTATTTAAAATCATGGGTATAATCCAGTCATTGTGGAGGGGTAAAGGATATTCTAGAGCAACAGAACGTATTTCAGGACTACTTATAAGATATTCACAGATCCCCAAATCTTGAGCACTTGCAGCCTGTATGGATATTGTAGACTCAGGATTCATTTCAAATATTCAGTAAATAATTTGGAACCTGGGGAAGACTGCATTATTACAAAAAAGAACATCAATGATCACTGTGCTAGAGAAGACTTAGCCAGGATCTCTTTCCCTAACCTAAGCAGGGAAAATTCCACAAATTCTAAATCATGGGTATAGGCAGATGTAAGAGATCATGAAAACCACAGACAGAATCTGCTTTGGTATCCCAAATAAGGCATTAGGAAATGAAGGCAAATGAGGCATTTTAAAAGTATACATTCAGGAACTTCAAGGCGGGGCATAGAAAGCTTAGTTTCCCCTCATGCCCCTGCAAAATAAAGCCTGGGGAAGTGTGTCATCAACCCTAAATTATTATTAACCAAAACCACAATGAAGAGCCCAGATACCACAGATAGTTGAAATACTTTTAATTCTCATAAATGGCTCTGAACCAATGGCAGGACTAGACACTGTTAGCGAAATACATTTGAATACTTTCGTGCCCAGGTAAGACTTAGCCAAATAAATTTGGGAAAAATAATTTCTCTGATCCCTAAACAAAAGTTGTTAGTTTTGTTATGGGTGGGCCCAATATACACCATCTCCACAATAAAAAATGTATGCAGGAAAAGTATAACTAACAATATTGTAAATCATGGTACAGCAATAAAAATTATTTCTTAAAAAAGTGGAAGAACTCTATTTTTCCCCACACCCTCACCAATCTGACATAAGGAGGAAAGGGAGCCTGATTCCCCTTCAGGTTTTCTTGTCCCACTGTCTCCAGTGACTGCTCATTCAAATGAAAAAGTTTCATTAGAAGTAGTTGATGTATGCACAGTTACACCTCAAAAAGCTTTGAGCTAAATACATACCCCAGCAAAGTAGGGAAAGAAAATTAAAACCCCACAAAAACCCCCTCAAATTTCAGGTAAACAAGATTACAAACCAAGGTACATCTCATTGCGTGGGCCTGGCCTAAACATCCTTCCCCACCAAAAGGCACTTTGGAGAGAAAATATTTTGTTAAGTAAAAAATAACAGAATACAGGGAAGGGATTAAAATATGACAGAGGATTCTTTTTTGTTAGTATAAAAACCACATGTGGCTTTTTAAGAACTTAAAAGGTAATTAAAGCAACTTCAGAACTGAATTTCTAAAGGTTTTGTATGTTGTTTGTTTTTGGTTTGGGGGCTACAACAGCAGAGCTCAGGAATTATTTCTGGCTCTGTATTCAGGGATCACTCTTGGCAGGGCTTGAGGACCATATGTGTTGCCAGGGATTGATGAAGAGCTGTCATGAAGAGCTGTCCACGTGGTGTAGGAGATGTGGAGCCGGGCCCATTGATATGGCAAAGGTTGGGCATGGAGGCTGCTGGGGCCTCCCAGTTGTTCTTTTAAGCAACATCATTGTGAACCTGTGCCAATAGTAACCATATTCCAAGAATAAATTCAACATTCATTGTCATTATTAACAAAACACACACAATTGTGAAACCACAATAATTAATCTTGATAGAAGAAGGAGTGTACGACTTGTTTCTCTGACACATTCTTTTGGGCTGTACTCTTATAAAACCTATTGTTAAATACTAAGTTAAGTCATCATTTTAGTATGGTATAACAAGTCCACTACGAGGGTATAGATCTTCTCTCAGATGAAGACCTGTCTACTATCTCCAGTTCTTTAATTCCTTCTATCATAACCCTTCATAGAAATTTCCCTTCACACATTTTCCCTTAAGTTTCATGAACATACTGCTTCTTTATTCAGATAAAAATGACCTTCTCTGTCTGGAAAACCTTCCTAATTCCCACAGGAATACCTTATGAAGAGGATTAGAATGGATTTTGCCTGCCTCAGGTATATTCTGCCTACCCATAATAACACCAACAACCTTTGTTTAGGGATCAGGAAAATGTGCTTTGCCCAGATTGAGGTCTTCAGCATGCAAGGCAAATGCCTTAATTACTATATTTACAGCCCTCAGAAATTTTTAAAATATTTTTACTATAAATTTTATGAAATCTAAATAAAATTATGTTTGATGAAAGCTTAATATCTGAATTGACATGCATTTTAATTATAAAATACACGCTAGACCTTAGTCTTTATATGAGAAAAGAAATGTAAAATATCTCCAATTTAAATATTGATTGCATATTAAATTTTTCTACATTAAATTTTTATTATAGTTAGTAAATTATTGAAACTAATTTTGCTAGGATATTTTAGGGATGTTCTTATAAAATTTTAAAACATGTATATGGCTTATCAGAAATACTCTAAATACTCATTTTTCTGAGGAGAAAATTCACAATATTCCCCCGAGAATCACTACCTGGTGGTGATTTCTGGAGACTGCACTTAAGAAACCTTTTCAGAGAGACAATTGATGCTCAAAAACAAAGCATTTTTACCAAATCACTACTCTCATGAAAAGGAAGGCTTCCAGGAGCCATCTCTGCTAATGTTCAGCCATTAACTAGCCAGCTCAAACAGGCCTTGGCTGGACCTGAAAATCTTAACTTTCTCACCAGGAAAGTTATCATTTGAGAAATGGAAAAACTATCATTTGAGAAATGCAGCAGGTTTAATCTCTCCACCTTCTGCGTCCCACTGCACTTCTCTGTTCTTTGCTTTTAAAAAAAAAAACTGTACAAAACACAGAAGAGAAGACTTTATACTGGAGCCAAAATCCTGAGAAGTTTTGGAACTGTTACATGATTAATTAAAAACTAAAAGTAAGAATCTGGGATATGGCTTAGTGGCATTGTACTTGCCTTGAATGTTTGATTTCTGACACTGCCAACAAAAACAAAAACTAAAAGTAATTACCCAAATTAAAATTGTTGATCTGATGCCATGGGACTAGCAAGAAAATTAGGTTAGAAGTGAGGAAATAGGATAGTACAGTGGGTAAGGCACATGCCTTGCACATAGCTAACCCAGGTTAGCATACCATACCCTGAGTCCTGCCAGGAGTGATCCCTGAGTGCAGAGCCAGGAGTAAATCCTAAGCACCACTGGATATGATCCCCACCCCCTCAAAGTTAAAGTGAGAAAATAAAAAGGATTACTTTAATTTGAACTTTTTCACTGACTTATCATTAACTTGGGCTGGAGCGATAGCACAGCAGGTAGGGTGTTTGCCTTGCAAGCGGCTGACCCAACCCACCCGGATTCAATTCCTCCGCCCCTCTCAGAGAGCTACAGTATCTCGCCTGCACAGCAAAGCCTGGCAAGCTACTCGTGACATATTCGATATGCCAAGCACAGTAATAAGTCTCACAATGAAGATGCTACTGGGCTTGCTCAAGCAAATCGATGAACAATGGGAGGACAGTGACAGTGATCATTAATTTACAATTTTACTGAAGTATAGAGGTGTAATTTCTACCACCAAAGTTTCAATGTTACCGCACCATCAAAAAAAGACCCTTCTTCTCTTTCATCCGCCCCTACACACAATTTCATTCTGTAACCACCCCTGTTGTCATTGGTCTAGGAGTTCATCTTGTTATTTCTTGCCAGTTTATTTGCTATAGTAATTTATATTCCACATATGAGTGAAACCATTTAGTAGTTCTTTTGACTTCCTTACATATTTGGAGTGTGGGTATTGGGCCATGTCCAGCAGTGCTTGGTGCTTTCGCCTGGCTTTTTGCCCAAGTCACTCCTGGTGTTGCTCAAGAAACAGTATGTGGTGTGAAGGAATCTAATTAGAGTCTGCTATGTGCACCTTATGTCATGTACCCTCTCTGACCCTCACATTATTACATATTTATTTCACTTAACATAATTACCTCAAGATCCATCCATTGTATTCTACAAGGAAAGATTTCATCTTTTTAAATGGCATAGCAGTATTCCATTGGGTAGATATAGCCCAGTTTCTTTATCTAATCATCTGTGGATGGACCATTAGATTGATTCCATATTCTAGTATCATGAATAAGGCTGCCATGAATACAGGAGTGCATTAGTCTTCAAATTAGTGTTTTTATGAATGTTTTTGCATAATAAAATACCCTTTACTAATCATTTTAAAAGTTAGTTAAATGAAAACATTGGAAGTAGATATCCTTAACAAAACAGTAGAACAGTTTTCCTTTACTATCTCATAATGTATCATTTCCAGTTTCTCTCAGAGAGGTGAAGCTCATTGCATTCGTACACTTCTTTCACATATTGCATTCCTGACTTTCTAGAAAGCATAGACTCATAACTGAGGATGGAAAATGAGCTGGGAAGTTACCAAAGTCAGAACATAATGGAAGTCAGAGAAGGTGGAAAGCAAATGGAGTTTTAAAATATGCCCAAAATTATTGTTCTGACTTAGCCATAGTAGGTATATTTTGAAATTTCAAAGAGTATTAAATCAAGCATGTTTTGATTCTTAAAAGGGAGCACATGAATAAAAGTTTTGTGGGGGCTAGAATTATAGTACAGCAGGTAGGGTGTTTGCCTTGCACAATTCTTATCTGGGTTTGATCCCTGGTATCCCATATGGTTCCCCGAGCACTACCAGGAGTAATTCCTGAATATAGAGCCAAGAGAAACCCCTGAGCATTGCCAGGTATAGCCCCAAAGCAAAACAAACAAAAACAGAAACAAAAACACAACAAAGAATACAAGTTTGAGGTTTGTTTTCTTAAATCTACATTAGTTTACATTTGAGTGGAATCATGTAAGAAAAAATGTCAGCTCACACTTGAGCAAACTAAAATATACCCATTTGTCTACTGGGTTCTTTAATCAGAGTAAGCTTAGAATTTAAACTTTGATATATCCAAAGTAAAGATTTTCCTATCTACATAAAGCATGACTATACTTATCACCTAAAGTAGGTACACTTGAAAAGTAAATAGACAATTCAAACATAAGGTAGAAAACATTCTTAGGTTACTTTCTCTAGTCTTTTTTTTCTTTGTTTATAAGAAAAGCAACAGCTATAACATTTTAAACAAAATAATTGGAATCAATATTAGTAAAAGGCCACATTGTGTAGATACTTGAGGCATCACTTTACCACCAGTCTCAATAATTTCTAGGTCTAGGGAACACCAGAGTTGAAGATTAGGGAGAAGTTGAGAATTTCCTTAATCTGTTGGCAGCGGTCACCACGTAGAAATGTTTCTTGAGATAAAAGAGATAGAAAACATAAAATAGTATGCTTTTAGACCAATTTTAAAGAAGAAACAATAAAAGAACATAAGCAAGTTTAGCTTATTCAGATTTACTTCAAACTGATAACTTGAAAAAGAAAACAAGATTCTAGCAAAATTATAGTGGAACAGTCACATAACATTCAGGGGACATATTTGAAGCATGTTGTGTTATATTATAGTGATTTATGTTATCTAGGATGGCATCTTTCAAATTGGGGTTTAGGGCTTATAAAATTAAATCGGCGGAATATAATAAACAATTTTTCTGTGAGACCTAAGATTATAGAATAGAAATGTTAAAATATATAGCACTCATTGTAAGTGTGAATTTTTTACACATGTACATATCCGAGATCGGGCGCATTCAGGGTGGTGTGGCTGGAGCGACAGCACAGCAGGTAGGGCGTTTGCCTTGCTCGAGGCTGACCCGGGTTCGATTCCTCCATCCCTTTTGGAGAGCCCGGCAAGCTACCGAGAATATCCTGCCCCCACAGCAGAGCCTGGCAAGCTCCCCGTGGCGTATTCGATATGCCAATAACAGTAACAACAAGTCTCACAATGGAGATGTTACTGGTGCCCGCTCAAGCAAATTGATGAACAACGGGAGGACAGTGCTACAGTGCTACAGTACATATCTGGGTTTCTTGTTTCTAGGCACTTTGGGTAAAGTGTTTTTGTTTTGTTTTGTCTTTGTCACCAAAGACTTGAGTCAATATCCAAATACTGTAAATCAGGAATATCACAGTTTTAAAGATGGGGGTCCAGAGAAATAGTACCATGTATAGGGTCTTTACATGGCATAAAGATGACATGATTCCTAAAACACCAAATGGTACCCTGAATACTGACAGGAGTGATCCCTTGTCACAGAGCCTGTAGTAAGCCCTGAGCACCACCACGTGTGGCCCCAAAACAACAAACAACAACAAAGAAAGATTTTTATGCCCAGGTATTAAAGAATTGTTGCAAACAAAATTTTCCCAAATGTGAAGGAATCAGGTTTAAAGCCCCAAATGTTTTTAAGGATTTCACTACTATTGTCATTGAGAAGTTAAGTTCAACTTTCCTTCTGTCATTCCTGGTGTCCACTTAGGTACTTTTATGCCATCATAAGTGGTCTGTAGCATTTTAAAAATCAATCTAAAATAGTTTAACATGAAAATGAAAACTGGCTTTTCCCTAAATAATCTCTCTTGACTAGAGTCAAAATGCAATTAAAAGTTTAGCTACAATTTTCTCAAAGAACATGTCAAGAAGGCAAAAACCACCTTGACTAAATGCAGAAAAAAATTACCTTCCATTTCCTCTGAGCCATGTACTTCTGCAGCAATAACTGAGATTTGAGACATATTTTAGATTTTGAAGCTTTGGCAGGCAAATTATTCAGCCACTCATGTTTCAGGCACTGTGTGGCACTCATTCTGCAGCTGTGAAATCAAACATCAGTTGAGACTCTTAGATGAGGTTGCCTTTTCTGGCTATCCAAAAATATGTTCAGTTGGTAAAAAGCCAATAGATTAATCATTTAGGCAGATTCATGCCCCATACTAAAAAGGGAGCTCCTCATGTTTAAAATTCCCCTCCTTAAAAGTGGAAGAATGTCATCAGCAAATGTTCTGTGCCCTCTGCTAAGGGAACATATTCCAGTGATTAATCACCACCTCCCCGAGAAAGCTGGGGAATTGAGGCAGTACGTAGGAGGCCAGCTTTGCTTGGAAGTGCTCTTAAGAAGTGAAAGAACATGAAACTTAAAAAAGTCCTTATTTCTCTTTCCAGAAAAATAATGTCAACTTGTTCATCTAATTTAGAAATATTTTTTTCTCACATAACTTCACAGTCAGAAAGAAACAAAAAATCCAGGAACAATAAGCTGTTTTAATACCCAAATTTTGAGTTTACCCCGGGTCATTTGTAATTATTCCCACATATATGCAAATCAGAAACACAATGGCTCTGCTAAGAACTTAGATAACACTGCTGAAAACCAAATAAAGATTTCTCATCTTAATTCCAAGTAATAATACTTTTCCAGGTAATAATGCTTACATATATCAACCTCTTTTCATATTAATATATGAATAGCCATAATTTGAAAAATAGGGCACTTTGTAACTATGGTCCTTTCCAAAACTCAATGTAGATCTGTGTCAATTTACAAGCAACCAATTGTTGTTGTTACAATCCATTGTTTATAAATTGATTTTATTTATCCCTTTTCCTGCCTCTTTTTTCACTCCAAAGAAACATCAGACTAAAACACCTGAATGGAATTGGTTTTGAGAAAATTCAGTTATTGCAGGATTTTACAACAACCTGACTTGTGGCCACAATCCAAATGGTTCATGAGAAACAAGCACTGAAGGGTACCTCTTCTCTTTGACCAGCAGTCGGGAAACAAAGTCCTTGGCCTCCTCTGTCAACCCTTCAAAGGTATCAGCATCAAAATCCCAGCTACAATTCACAATGAAATTCATGGTCTCTGCATCTGTTTCCCCTAGAAATGGGGATAAACCACTGAGTCTAGAGGAGAGAAAGGACTTTTAGTATGTGGAAGCCATATCTGCCAACCTGCATCAACAGGAGAGAGAAAAATCTTTTAAAACTCAGGCTTAACTAACCAGAACCAGGAAGGTTCAAAAGAAAGGCATCTCCATACTTTCCCCACAGGAAAAGTCCAATTTAAAGGCAAGAATAGTATTCAAATAAATCCCCTATTGGATTCACATCTTTCTTCCTTACTCTGAGATAATGAGTTAATTAGAGTCCAGTCAAATGTGTCTAGTTATCAATGCATATTGATTTACTTATAAACAGTTTAGCAGGTCTGATTGAGTCTTAAGATAAATAAGATTGGGACTGGAGCAATAGCACAGCGGGTAGGGCATTTGCCTTGCACGCGGGCGACCCAGGTCAGATTCCCAGCATCCCATATGGTTCCCAGAACACTGTCGGGAGTGATTCCTGAGTGCATGAACCAGGAGTAACTCCTGTGCATTGCCAGGTGTGACCCCCCCCCCCGAAAAAAAAGATAAATAAGATTGCTTGAATAATACCCAGGTCTCAGGAACTGAAGGAAAACTAGCTTTCTTAAGCTTGCCCAAGATGAGAGTGGAAACAAAGACACCCTATCTGGCTGACTTGGTGTCTCAAACTTCCCCTGTCTTCCACACACACACAGACACACTCTGTGTGTCTTCCACACACACACACACACACACAGAGTTTGGAGACATGGGGTAGCAATTAAATCATAATGATAGGACTGGGAGCAAAGTAGGACTTTGTTGAGTCTCAAACCACAGAAACATGAAGTGCATGGTAAGAGGGACAGAGTTAGATGATGTAGTGAACAACGTATTGCCCTCAGCACTCTAATCCACCAAGCCTTCATTTCTTTGTGAGTCTTCTCTCCTCAGGAACAGCCAAGTTTGATCTATTCACTCAATTCTGAGGAACTGATGTTCACGAGACCAGTCCACAAAGCAAGAGCAGTTATTGTAGGGGCTGGAGCGATAGCACAGCAGGTAGGGTGTTTGCCTTGAATGCAACCATCCGGAGTTCAAATCCCAGGATTCTATGTGGTTCCCTGAGCACCGCTAGGAGTAATTCCTGAGTGCTGAGCCAGGAGTAACCCCTGTGCATCACCGGGTGTGACAGAAAAAGCAGGAAAAAAAAAAGAGCAGCTATTGTGTATCGTATAAAAACTCCTAACACCCTCCTCAGTCAGATGGACTAACTGAGGTGGGTCACAGAGTTCTTTTGCTAGCTTAAGCTCCTATTACCCACAGTAGTTACTGGATCAATAACACACTTTCTTGACTGCTTTACTTCTCCATCTCACTTTCCTACTCCTCCATTTCTGTTTCCTGGAAATAGCACCCAAATAGTTTGCTTAGTCCCCTGGCACTCACAGCATGTAGGTGATGACTCCCACACTCCACATGTCAGTGGGAAAGGAGACAAACTCATAGTTGACTACTTCCGGGGCGAGGAACTCAGGAGTGCCAAAGTTCACCTTCAGCTTCTCTCGAGGCTTATATCTGGGAAGAACAGATAGTAGAGGACTGTGTGAGTGAGTCAGAAAGTCTGTGGATTGCTGGGATTCATTTCTAATAGATGCTAGACATTTTCCAGCCATTCCTCACAGCTTTTTTGTCTACACCTCTCATCCTACTGCCAGTGTGATTTACTCAGGAATTGGCACATAACCAGTCCCCAAATTTAGACTTTTCCAAGTCACTGAGCAAAATAGTTAAGATATTAAAAGAAAGAAAAATTACTTTATCTTATTCATTATGCAGCTATGTGAGTGAACACAGACAAACTGGGTAGAAGTTGAATATTGTAGAATTCTCTGTTGGCTTGTTGAAGAAATGAAAATAAAAATTCTTGTAAAAAGAAATATATTCTGTATGAGAAATATAAATCAAAACTATAAAAACAGATCATTTCATGCCATCAGGGTAAAATATAATAGAAGATAATAAGTGTTGACTAGATTGTGGAGAAATTGGAACCTTTGTTAGAGGGAATATAAAATGGCACATCTGTGGAAACTGTATGGTGGTTCATCAAAATATTTAAAATGTGGTTAGTTTAAGTAATAAATTCTACTTCTGATATATCTAAAATAATTAAACCAGGTCTCAATAAGTATATTTGCACCCACGTTCACAGCAGCAATATTCATAATATCAATAAAGTAAGAATAGGCTAAGTACCCAAGATGGATGAGTGAATAACAAAAATGTGACATATACATGCAGTGAAGGACAGTGATTGGGGGTGGGGGGAAATCCCTGAGACAATATTTAAAGGAAGCAGCTACTCTGGTGGAGAGTGTGGTATTGGAATATTGTATGCAGTGAAACCCTATCGCTAGCGTCTTATGATTATTGTTATTGAATAACAGCGATTCAAATAAAAAAACTTGATCAATTTTTAAAAGAAGGGAAATTCTGTCACATACTTCAACACAGATAAATATTATGCTGAGTGAAATAAGGTAGTGACAAAAAATAAATACTGTACGATTCTTCTTAGATAAGACTTAGAGAGGAAAACAGCTGATTAATGAGTATAGTGTTTCAGATTTGCAAAATTGAAAAAATAATATGGAGATTAGTTACACAATGATAATAATATACTTAACACTATTAAACTGATCTTAAAAACTGTTGGGAATTTTTATTACTTTTACCTAAAGGTAAACCAACTTTGTTTTTCCCAGTATACCTTTCAATGTTTTAAAACTTCATATTTGGCCAAGCTGAGATTTTTAAAAATTTTGTTTTGTACTGGAGTGATAATACTGCAGGTAGTATGTTTGCCTTGCATGCAGCTGACCCAGGTTTGATCCCCAGCATCCCATCTGGTCTCCTGAGCCGCCAGAGTGATTCCTGAGGCAAAACCAGGAGTAACACTGAGCATACTGGGTGTGACTCCAAAACCAAAGAAACAAATTTCATTATAAATCTGTAATTAAAAGTTTACAACTTGGGGGCTGAAGTGATAGCACAGTCAGTAGGGCATTTGCCTTGCACGTGGCCAACCCAGGTTTGATTCCCAGCATCCCATATGGTCCCCTGAGCACAGTCAAGAGTAACTCCTGAGTGCAGAGCCAGGAGTAACCCCTGGTATTGCCAGGTGTGACCCCCCCCAAAAAAAGTTTACAACTTGATTCTTATATTAACACACTGCTAGCACATCTTAGTAAAACTCTGAGTTTTGAATTGTTAAGATAATAAACTTGATGCTATTTGTATTTATTACAATCACAAAAATAAATATTAGAGATGAATAGGCAGTGCACTGAATGATTATCAGGACAATGAAAATACTGTGTGACATTATAATAATAAATGTATGTCATTATGGATTTGTCCAAATCCATAGAATGTACCATTTAACAGTGAGCCCTAATGTAAATGATGGAATTCAAATGATAATTATATTCTCAGTATAGGTTCGTTATAACAAAACCTACTTTTGTTATAAACAAAAGTCCCTCTGGGGATGAAGGCTATGTATGAAGAGGACATGAATTATGTAGTAAATATTAATATATTTCCTTCAGTTTGACTATAAACTTAAAAACTGATCTAAAAAATTATGTTAATTAAAAATATTTTAGTATTTCCTTTTTTCCAGTTACCATACCAAGAGTTATACACCTATGTGAATTTCTTTTAATCTTCAGAACAGTACTAACATTGATCATTGCTGCCATATTACAGATGGTGTGATTTCTAACTAGAGAGGAATAATACACTTTAACGGTGTACCTTGCTTTTCTTAAATTGATGGGATGAGTTTTAGAAGAGCAGTCTCCTCACTTCCAAATTTTCTGAAAGTCAGGGAAATGCCGCCCCAGAGTTAACACAGCCTACACTCTTCAAAGAGAGAATAAGGAGCAGAAAGCCAGAGAGGGAAGAGAATAAGCCTTCCTCTGACAGCCCGCTCCTCCACTGCACTAACTCAGAGAAATTATTCCCACAATGTATTTTTGCTCCTTTTACTGGGCTTGCTCATGAAAGCTGCTTTGAATGTGGGTGGAAGTGACAGTGGGACAATTCCAAGCTTGGCTTTAAATGCCTACATGTTTGTTCCGCTGCCATTATGATTAGGCAAGAATAAGAAACAAATGGAGCAGACCAGTTCTGCTTGTTGACTCAAATCCAGTTTAATTTATATCAGTGACACCCAACCAATAATGTGAAAGTAAATGGATACAATCTGATTTATGGTTAAAAATAGCAACAAATCTTAATTTATAACATTTACCAATTTTTATTGTGTAAACACTGATTTCACTGTAGACAATTTCAAAGTAGATCATGATGTTACTGAATTCAGGGCTGGGATGAATGTACAATAGCACATCATTCTGTAGTATTTCTACCATAGAGATACAACAAGCATAATAGTTTTGTGAACATAAATAATAGTCACGCACTACTTAATGATATATTGGCTCTAATAGACTATACTATATCATATTGTAGGGTATGCCTTCTGGATTTGTATAATTACAATTTATGACATTTATAAAACTTTATATATTTACATATCTATATATAATAAAGTGAAGTAAAAATATCAAAAAAGTAATATAATACATTTAAGATTTTGAATCTTGGTTTTCACAATATGAATGATTTAAGTTTACACAACACAATTTTTAATGGTAGCCTTATTTAACAGCTGGCTTGCATAACTCCTTATCATGAGCAATGAGTTGGATTCAATATACCAATCCCCAACTGACAAAAAAAATGTATGGGCAAGAATAAGTGATTGTTTTAAGTCACAGCCTTTGGGATAATTTGTTATACAGTATCACTGTGGCAACATCTAACCAATTCCTTCAAAGCTATGTCAAAACAGCTAACAAGAGAACTGGAAAGATAGTACAGCAAGTAAAGTGCTTGCCTTGCACACAGTCAACCAGGGTTTTGATCCCTGGCACCTTATATGGTCATCTGAGCAGACCAGGAATAATAGCTGCATGCAGAACCAGTACTAATTTTCAATCACAGCTATATATATGCCACCTTTGCCAAAAAATAATCATCTACCAAGACCCTCTCTCCAGACTCCAGACTCCTGGATCAAGATGCCTGTTGATCATTGGGTCATAGATGAGGTCACAGCCTCATCAAAGGATAATCACCTCCTTGACATCCCAAAGTATCTGTAAAAATAGGGTTTAAACTCAACTATGAGACTAGACTGGAAAATCAAGAGGCCTCACCCTATATTCAACAAGCTAGAGACTTCAATAAGATAATTCTCATTCTCTCCCCATTTTTGACTTCCAGCATGCTCCTACCAAAACCCACTTATGGCTATTCTGCCCAGCTTAGAGTGACCTGTTCCCTCTTGCTGGATGATTTAGTTCTGAAGATTTGCATTTGGTCCCCTACTACTAGAGACTATACCACCATCGAAAAAATGTCCACATACTTTAATAGCCCCTCTCAGAGACACAACTTTACTTTCTATGGTTTGTATTAAGAGAAAAATTAACATTTCAACATTAATTAACATTAATAAATTAACATTAACATTAACAAACATCTACTTTTTCTGTAGTATGCTCTCTCAGCTTGCATAGTCTCCCATAATTCCTCCTTTTGAAAGTACACATTTGCTAGAAAACAAGGCCAATTTGGCAAAAAAAAAAAAAAATGACTCGTTAATGATACTTTTGCCAAATTCTCAGTTTGACAGATTAGTGATGATGTTCTGACATATTCCTTTCATGTTACATCCAGAATTTGTGAATTTGTTCACCCAGAACAGTTTCTTGAGGATCATCTCTTTCAGAAACCTACACTTCTCATAACAAACCCATAACAGTTTGATATGGGTGCTCTTTTCTTAAATGTGGTGTTTATTTTATCAATTATGTATACTAAGTTTTTGGGTCAATTCAGCAGTGCTCAGTGGTTACTCCTGGCTTGGCACTCAGGAATCAGCCCTGGTGGGCTCGAGAGAGCATATGGGATTTATGGGATCAAATCTGGGTTGGCTGCATGCAAAGCAGGCACCCTACCCACTCCCTCCAGCCCCATCCTGGTGTTTATTTTAATTGGCTCTCTGTCTTTGGTCCTACCAGAAAAAGTATTGTTTAGGATAGGTTTTTGACTAGCTAATTTTTGGTAAATTGGCCTACAACTTAAAAGCTCAAACAGGTAAGACTCAAGGCCTTTAGAATGGTGTTTCAACTTCTGAGGCTAACATTCAAGACTCTTCATTGGTATCCTTATTTTCTACTGTATCTTTCTCCTCCAACCCTATCCACAACCTCTGCCTTTCTCAGACTAGGCTGCTGACATGACATGGAGACACTATTATCACAACTTCTAATCCCCGATGCCTCTCCTCCAGTTAGAGCTGAACTGGAGCTTGAAAAATCAACTATGTCAAGTCTGTCTGCAAGCAGTGATATTATGTTGGGAGCTTGAAGTTTGCCAAAATTAGCGAATTAACCCTGTACTCCACAAGTCACTATATATTTACCTGAGTATTATTACCTGCAGTAATAACCTTTTTCATCCATTCCTTCTGGCTACTCAAAGATCTCCAATATTCTAGCAGACTTACAAGTTTACTTCTTGCTCTGAATTCACAGTACCTCACTGTAAATACTCATTTGGTAACTGGTTATCAAACATTTTGGAGACTATGGCATATATATTTATCACATTCTCAATGAGGACACTATTCCCCTGTAAGCATAAACATTAGTCCGAGGTAGGGTAGCTATGACAATGGTTTGTGGCTCTCCAAAGGGCCACAGCACATAAACAGATGCACAGTAAATCTGGACATTAAATTTTATGGGGAGAATGCCTGCCTAGAATCACTAAAGAAATGCCTAAAAAGGCCCTTGGGAAACAGGCAGTGATAATGAATAATAGGTTGAAAAGCACTGCTCTGATATAAGATACTAGTATGTGAAATGCATTATAGTTTTGTAAGACATTATTTGGAAAAATAGTAAGCATTTTTTAATGTTATAAGCTGAACAAGAGCGTTAAGGGTGGTATTGTGCATGAAATCCAGCACACTGGGTAATAAACATCCGAAAGGTGGTGTGGGATATGAACATCTCCCTACTGTTCCTCGGATGACATAAAACTTGGCTCCCATCCATCATGCGGGCACTGAAGATATTGTTCCCTCTGACAAAGAGGTATGTTACCATTTCAATCTGAAATGAAGATGAGTGACCTATGCAGTCCTCCACTGTTATTTTGAATGTCACCTCTGGGAGGCAGGTGTTGGGTGCCAGAAACTGCACTAGAACGAGCAGCTTGATCTCCATGGGAACAAGACTGATTTTCACCACTTACGGATGGATGGAGTGGAGGATGTTTCGAATCTCAAAGAGTGGTTAAAAAAAAACACCACCAGTTTCTTTATGGAAAACTACCACCAAGATAAGAGACTCTGTATTTCCTTTCTGTTTTTTGTGCCATGTCTAGAGTGCTTAGGGACTACTCCTGCTCAAGGAGTCACTCTCATTGATGCTCAGAATCAAACCAAATTTTCTCCATGCAAAGTCATGTGCTCGAGCACAGTAAGCTATCTCCAGTTCAGTAAGAGGAGTTTTTCAAAAGTTGAAAATTCAGATGTGCTGTGAAAATATGTCGTTTCTAGAGCAATTTCATTGTTGATGGAAAAGAAATTCTGGAGGTAGCCTTGGACTTAAAACTTAGCACTTCTGTGGATTGTGAACACCTGAAAATTTGGGGGATGGCTCTTTTCAATGACTAGGGTTTGTGCTATCACCACTAAACTCATGTCACTGTATACATGTCAAGACAAGAACTCTACAGAGGCATAGATTTCACCATACACATGATTGAACAGCATTGCACAGGAAACCACTGACTTTATAACATTTTTATTTATTTATTTATTTGGGGGATTTTGGTCTCTCTTAGTGGTTCTCAGGGCTTTCTTCTGACTCTGTGCTCAAGGATTACTCCTGGTGGGCTTCAGTGACCATATGGAGTGTTGGGGATTGGAATCCAGTTGGCCACACGCAAGGCAAGTGCTCTACTCGCTGTAATATCTCTCTGGCCCTATGATATTTTTAAACTATATACACAACCTAGAAACTCTTGGTAGTTTTCCAGGCTCTCTGAGAGGGGTGGTGGAATCAAACTTGGGTTGACCAGGTCGGCTTTGTGCAAGGCAAACGCCCTACATGCTGTGCTGTCGCCCCAGCCCTCAGGATTTGGCCTAATGATAAATAAAATGCTTTGTATACATGAGACCTGTATTTAATTTCCAGTGCTGCAAATAATAATAATAATAATAATAATAATAGAATAAAGAAAAAAATCCAAGTTACATACACTGGTCACTTTCAAAACTTGACACCTTCATCACTCTCATTGGATGGGTTTTATATTAATACATTATTTCTATTTAACCTTCATAAGGGCTGGAGCGATAGCACAGCAATAGGGCATTTGTCTTGTGCACGGCCGGCCTGGCAAAGCCAGGTTCGATTCTTTCACCGCTCTCGGAGAGCACAGCAAGCTACCGAGAGTATCTCGTCTGCACGGCAAAGCCTGGCAAGCTACCCATGACGTATTTGATATGCCAAACACAGTAACAACGAGTCTCACAATGGAGACGTTACTGGGCCCACTCAAGCAAATCGAAGAACAACAGGAGGACAGTGACAGTGACAACTTTCATAAATACTCCATACCAGCAGCTACCTCACAATGTCAACATTTCTCCAAGTCTTAAGTAGCTCCAGAACCACTTATCTATGGCACCTCCCTACACTGGCACACACATACTTTCCTATCTAACCTAGTCCTTTCCTGGAGGGCAGCAGTGGTGTTGAAGCATCCTACAGGCATCCCAGAAGGTCTGGGAAATGATTAAAACTGAGTTGCCCAACTCTCCATTCAGTATACTCCCATGAGTCATTGCTCCTTTTATGCTCAGATAGGTGATTTAAAGTACAGTTAATCATTCTTTTGTTGTTGTTGTTGTTGTTGTTGTTGTTGTTGTTGTTGTTGTTTTGGGGGGGTCATATCCGGCAATGCTCAGTGGTTACTCCTGGCTCTGTACTCAGGAATTACTCCTGGCAGTGCTTGGGAGACCATATGGGATGCTGAGAATAGAACCCGGGCAACATGCAAGGCAAATGCCCTACCCGCTGTGCTATCACTCTAGCCCCTTAGTCACTCTTTTAAGGATAAGCAAAACACACAGCCAAAGCCATCTCCATAGCAGTAACATGCCTGTGTACACAGCTGTAAAACATAACCCTCTCAATTTCTGTGTGGCAGTCCCCAAACTAAAAAGTCGACTTTGTTGTGAGTCAATACATAAGAAAGCTACAAAGAATACTCAAGGACATTTTTCAAAATGCAGAAATACATCATCCTTACCTTTTGGCCAGCCCAAAGTCAATGATCTTAATTTGATGTCCTGTCTGGTTGACACACAGTATGTTCTCCGGCTGGGAAAGAAAGAGAAATCTGCTTTGCTCAATCAACAGCTAAGAAGGTCTCCAGTTCTTACTGGTCTATAAAACCCTGTTTCTCAGACCCCAAGGGAAAGGAACTGCACAGGAAAGTAGGCAATAATAAGGGATATTTTGGACTGTGGGAAACTGGAGAATTCCTACCCTATGGAAAAGGTGAGGTCACTACTCAGCTCCAGCCCCTGACCACCTTACAGGAAGGAAGGCTCAACAGCCAGAGTTCTCCTGCCTAGAGATAAAACAGAAATCTAAGTTTTATGTAAAATTTCTATGCCCCGAAGTGTGGACAACTAAATCAAATTTAAATACACAATTGTCAAGTGTAATGTATCTGTGATGTCTATTTGGCCCAGAGCTGCTTATTTGACTGTTGGCTTGGAATAGAGACACCAAACTCTGGCTGCACATTATCATTATCAGGGAATTTCTCAAAAATATCAGTGGCAAGTCCTCAATCCCAACTAATTATATCAAAGTTCCAGTGGTAGGATCAAAGTTTCACTAGTCTAGTCAAAGACATCGGAACTGTCAAATGTTTTATTCTGTGGTGACATCAGTGACCCATAAGATAAAGGTAGTGGTCTTACACTTTACTTGAGTCTTTCAGACTGAACTCTGAGGACCTCAGGGGATCTGAAACTATGCTTGATGCTTGTGCAAGCATCAAACATAGTTTGATTGGTAGGGGTTGAGGGTAGACAGAGAATTTATGATAGAAAGGAGCTGGTGGTTTGAAGCCCAGTATCTGAGCTGTGTAGCCCTCAGTCAATCTCTACACATTCCTGAAGCACCAGTGTCTCCGTCTGTAAAGCAGGTCTTAAAACCTCCTCCTACTTCCTCCCAACAGAGTATGAGGATCAAATGATGTAATATGCAGAAAACACTTCACCATTTGCAAAAAAAAAAAAAAAAGCCAGGTATTCTTTTTCCCAGAAAAAAAATTTTTATTGCTATTTATGTTGTGGTGGTATTATATAATTCCTCACCTAGATACAAGAAGAGTTATTATTTAAAATTTTTTCATCTCCATGCTCTCTTTATGTCTAGAGCCACACAGTCCAACAATATAATGTGAGCAGTACACATATTTAAATTTTTTCTAGTAGCAACATTTTAAAAATGCAAAGAAATAAGAAAGTATATATAACAGTAATAATAAAATATTTATATAACATTCACTATTTTAAAATATATAATTTTATGATTTTTCAGTATCTTCACACAGATGTATAATGAACATCATCCTAATTTTAAAACATTTATATCATATAAAAATACTCATATTCATCAGCAGTCACTCTCATCTCTAGTTTCTGGCTACCACTGATGTATTTTCTGTTTCTGTGAATTCATCTCATCTGGAAACTCATGCAATCATTAAAATGTGACCTTTAGCATATGGCTTGTTTTCCTCAGTATAATGTTTTTGTGGTCCATCCATATCGTAATTTCATTACTTCATTCCTTTTTATGGTGAAGTAATATTTCATTTTGAGGATATCTTGTTTTTATATTCATTAGCTTGTGAAAATATAGTTCATGCTCAAATTTGTGGTTATTCTATGTGTTTACTTACAAAGTTTTGTGTCAACTTATATTTTTCATTTTTTTTCAGTATGAGTGAAATTTCAGGTAACTAACTTAATATTTTACTTAACTTTTAGCATTTTAGAAAATATCAGAACTATTTTCTAAAGTTGAATTACAATTCTAAAATATCATCAGTAATGTAGAAGAGTTCCAATTTCTCTAATATCTAACCAAGCTCATTACTATCCATCTTTTAAATTGTTTATTTTGTAAGGCCAGAGAGAGAGAGCATTCGAGCTCCTGCCTTGAATGTAGTTATTTCTGGGTTTAATCCCTGGCATTACATGTGGCACAGTAGCGCCACCAGGAAATCATTTCTATGCACCAAGCCAGGAGTAGCTTCTGAACACAGCTGGGAGTAGTCCCCCCATACCTAAATAAATAAATATTTAACATTCATTAATCTAACAGATATAAATAGTATCTCATTTTGAGTTTGACTTACATTTATGTAATAAATAATGTTGAGAATCTTAGGTACTTACTTATGAATATCTTCACTGGATACATATCTATTGAAACACTGTGACCATGAAAATTGGTTTTAATCATTGAGTTGTAAGACTGATAGCACAGTGGTAGGGCGTTCGCCTTACAAGCGGCCAACGTGGCCGACCCGAGTTCGATTCCTCCGCCCCTCTCGGAGAGCCCGGCAAGCTACTGAGAGTATTCGATATGCCAAACACAGTAACAACAAAGTCTCCAATGGAGACGTTACTGGGCCCGCTCGAGCAAATCGACGATCAACGGGAGGGCCTTTACCTTACCTTTACCTACGTGTACCTTATAAAATATATGACTTAGAAATATTTCACATTCTATTGATTTTTGCTTTTATAATGGTGTTCTTTGGCATGAGACACTTTTGTTTTTATTCTATTTTATATTTTGACCACTTCCCACTGAGCTCAAACCCAGGGTTTGCTAATGCAAAGAAAGCCTCCCTGCCTTCTAAGTCATCTCCCCAGCATGTGTTTGTTTGTTTGGGGGTGCCATCCCTGGCAATGCTCAGGGGTTCCACCCAACACAATTGTTCTCGATGGTGCTGAGGAGGACCATGCAGTTTTGGAATTGAACCCAAAACACTCTCTCCATGCAATTTAAACACTCCAGCCTCTTGGGCTATCTTTCATCTTGATTGTATCCTTTGAAATATACGTGTTTTCAATGCTCATGAGGCTTGTCTCTTTATTTTCTAGCTTGTGTTTTTGAGGTATGTCTAAGAAACCATTGCTTAGTCCAGACTAATTTTGCCTCCTGCCCACTTTTCAGAGAAGTAATTATTGTTACCTCCTAGAAATTTATCTTCCTTAAGTGATAGATAAAGAAAGTGTCACAACAGTTGCACCCAAAGCTATACCATCCCCCTTGTATTTTTCAGTGTCCCCTAGATGTTAGTATTGCCCACTTTGGGAAAGACTGAGTCTGAGTCAAGAAGACTTATTATCTTTTCTTTGAAGACGTATATGTTTTTTAATTTTTTATTTTATTGAATCACCATGAGATAGGGCATTACAAAGCTGTTCATGATTAGGTTTCATTCATACAATGTTCCAACACCCATCCCTCCACCAGTGTAATTTACCAACACCAATGTCCCTCCCCAGTTTCCCTCCCACCCCCCTGAGCCATCCCCCACCCCACCCCCTGCCTCTGTGGCAGGCACCTCTCTTCTCTCTCTCTCTCTCTCTCTCTCTCTCTCTCTCTGATCTCTCTCTCTCTCTCTCTCTCTCTCTGGACTTATATTTTTGGGTCTTACATTTTGGACTCAATCACTTTGAGCAAATGGTATACAAAAAATTTGATGTCTAATATTATTATTTTTGCTTGTTTTTTATTTGGGACCACACCCAACAGTGCTCAAGATTCATTCCTGGCTCTGCATTTAGGGATCCCTCCTGATAGGGCCTGGAATCCTTACTGTATATGGTGTTGTAGATCAAACCTACCTCAGGCAAGTGTGAGGAATGTGCCTTACCTGCTGTGCTACATCTCTGGCCCTGCTATTCTTTTTCATGTGGAAATTAAGTATGTTAGCCCAGCATCATTTATTGAAAAAGCTACTCTTCTCCTCATATTAAACTGTCATTGCTTTTTTACATTGCAAAAATAAATTGTTGATGATTTTTTTACATTGCCATAAAAAATAAATTGACGATAAATGTAAGGAATTCTCTAAATTTTCACTTCTTTGCTCTGTATCCTTATACCAATAACACACTGTTTTGTGCAGCTTAATAGTAAGGTTTAAAAACAGGTAATGTGAGTCCTCCAATTTAGTTTTTTTCAAACTCTTTTTGCTATTCTGTATCCCTTAAATTTCAGCTTATTAATTTCTGCAAGGAATCCAACTGTGATTTTTATAAGGATTGAAAATAACCTGTAGGAAAGTAGATAAAGGACCAAACACAATAACCTCTCAGTGTCCATATTGCAAACCATAATGCCCAAAAGCAGAGAGTATGGGGAATATTGTCTGCTATGGAGGCAGGGGGAGGGTGGGAAAGGGGGGGGGCATACCGAGGATATTGGTGGTGGGGAATGTGCACTGGTGGAGGGATGAGTGTTTAATCATTGTGTATTGTAACCCAAACATGAAAGCTTGTAGCTATCTCATGGTGATTCAATAAAAAAAAAAAAATTTTTTAAAAAAAGAAAGAAAAGAAAAGAACCTGTAGAACAATTTGGGGTGTGTTGCCATTGCTATCTTAACAGTATTAAGCTTTCTAGAGCTGGAAAGATAGTACAATGAGTAGGGTGTTTGCCTTATAAGTGACTCACCCAGTTTCTATCTCTGGCACCTCATCTAGTCCCCTAATACCTGTCAAGAGTAATTTATGAGTGCAGAGCCTGGAGTAAGCCCTGAGTACAATCAGGTGTAGTCAAAAAAAAAAAAAACCAACAACAAGCAATAAAACCCCACAAAACATTACAAATATATTCTTTTCTAATCTATGATCATGAAATATATTTTCACTTCTTTTAAACTTGCTTTGTAGTTCTCAGGATCGAAGTCATACACTTTTGTTAACTTTATTCTAAAGTATTTTATTCTTTCTTTATAGAATTGTAAATGGAATTGCTTTAATTTCATTTACAGATTGCTGACTGGTAGTGTATAGAAATATAATTGAAGGCTAGTTGTTTGTCTTCTATGCTAAATTCACTTGTTTTTTTATTGGAGGAAACCAATAGTTTCCTCCAATTCTACTTAGGACTTTTCTATATACAAGATCATGTAATATGAATAGTTTCCTGATCTAAATTTCCTTTAATAGGGGATCTTTCAGAGGTTTGGCATCTTGAGGACCACTCCTGGCAACACCTGACCTGGTGATATGGGGCTGAAGGTTTGATGCCAGCTCCCAGCAAAGTGCTGCTGCTCATCAGCCCAGTGGGCAGGAGCAGCAGGGCCACATCTGGAAGTTCTAGGGGGCAATTGGTACTGGGGACCCAATTTAAGTCCTGGTGCAATGAAAGCATGTGTTCTGTCTCTGAGCTATCTCCTTTGTTTGAATGATTCGTAATTCCTTTTCTTGATTAATTAGCCTAGTTAGACTATGGGCTGGAGCAATAGCACAAGGGTAGGGCGTTTGCCTTGCACGTGGCTGGCAGGGGTTCGATTCCTCTGCCCCTCTCAGAGAGCCTGGCAAGGTCCCGAAAGAGTATCCCGCCTGCTCAGCAAAGCCTGGCAAGCTACCCGTGATGTATTCGATATGCCAAAAACAATAACAACAAGTCTCACAATGGGGACATTATTGGTGCCCGCTCAAGCAAATCGATGAACAAGGGGAGGACAGTGTGACAGTGTGGTGCTACAGTTAGAATATAAAATAAAATATTTAACAAAGTGGCATTCTTGATTTGTTCCTTCCACATTTCACTGCATAACCATCACAGACTTTATCTTTTTTTTTTTCACAAAAAAGTGGGGTACAAATGTTATATGGTACTTTTTACAAAACTTCTGGCATGGACCAAAGAGATAGTACAGTGCATAGAGGTGCTTGCCTTGCATGCGGCCGATCCAGGTTCATTTCTGAACATCCCCTATGCTCTCCTTAGCACTTCTGGGAGTAATTCCTGAGTGCAGAGCAAGGAGTAAATCCTGAGCATCACTGGGTGTAGCACCCCCCCCCCCCCCACACACACACATACACACAAATTGTGCTGGTATTACTATAAAGATGTTTGTGATAATTCTGTGGTGAAACATGGTAACTGGGTGGGGGAGAGGGTCTCCAGTGGTGCTACAGTACCAGAGAAACCCAAGCCATCCCCCCAAGGTGCCAGGATCTTGAAGGTTTTACATTGTCATGCTCTGCTCAAGAGACCATGTGATGCCAAGAATTAAAGTAAGATCTAACCCTCTTGTGACATCTTTGTCTGATTTTGGTATCAAGATAAGATTGGCTTCATTAAACAAAAAGCAGTTTTTCTCTTTTTATAAAGACTTTGTTAAAGATTAGTGTTAATTCTTTAAAGGTTTAATAGAATTCACCATTGAAACCATAAGGACCTAGACGTATCTTTATGGAAATATTTTTATACTAGTTTGGTCTCTTTGTTTGTTCTAGGTGCATTCAGGTTTCCTGTTTATTCTTGCACCCATTTTTAGTAGTTTGTATCTTTCTAGAATTTTGCTCACTTTATCTAGGTTTTCTAATTTGCCGGCATACTTTTTTTTATAGTGGTGCTTTATAATCATTTTTTACTTCTATAAGACTCATAGACATGTCTGCCCTCTTCATGCCTGATTTCATAAATTTGATTCTTCTTTTGCTCAACATAGATAAAGATTTGTCAATATATTGATCTTTAGTTTCATTGGCTGTTTCTCATATTTTCCCATTCTCCATTTCTTTTCTTTCTGCTCTAATCTTAAATTTGCTTTCCATTTCCATTTGCTTGCTTTGAGCTTAATTTATTCTTCTTGGAACAGGAGTGATAGTACAGCAAGTAGGGTGTTTGCCTTGCACGCGACCAACCCAAGTTCGACCCTGGCATCTTATATGGTCCCCCGAGAACTGCTCAGTGCAATTCCTGAGTACAGAGCCAGGAGTAACCCCTGAGCATTGCTGGGTATGACCCAAAAAGCCAAAAAAATTTCTCTTCTTTTCCTAATTTTGTTTTTTTGCATCCAAAAGCCCACGCAGGCATTTATTTATTTTTTATAATTTCTTAAGGGTGAATGTTAATTTAAGACTTTTCTTCTTTATGTGCTTTCAACTACAAATTTCTTTTCTATTTTAGAATCATCATCTGAGTTTTGGTATGTTATATTCTCATTTTAATTATCAATTAATAAGATGAAAATTTCACTAATATCAATTAGAAAGTATACTTTCTAAACCTAATTTTGGGATATTTTTATTTTGTTTCTCTTTTGGAGCTACATTCAATGATTCTTAGAGAATTGCTATGCCTGACATGATGATTAGGAGCTTCTCCCTAGCAGTGCTCACCGGACCAGGCATCCTGGGGCATGAACCCAGGACTTCCACGTGCAAAGCATGTACTCCAGTCCTTTGAGCCATCTCACTAGCCCCTTAAAACTTAAATTTAACATAAAATTTTACTAAATATGCCAAAAATAATTAAATGGATTATCAATATATGACTACTGATGAAATATTTTTCATATTTTCCAAGTAAATTTTTTGAAGTCAAGTGTATAGCTTACATTTGTAGCAGATCTCAATTCAGACACTAAATTTTCATCATAAATTTTCATCAGAACTCATATTTCATGAATTATTATTCTTATATTTCATGAAATTTATTTCAAAAAGTTAATTCACATACTGAAGTTGTTCTAAAATGCTTCAAACTCTTCTGATAACTAGTGTCAGTTTTAAATTTAAATCAATTAAATTTTAATGTAAAATGCAATTCCTCAGTCAGATTCGCCATTTTTCAAATGCCTAATAGCTACATGTGGCTGTGGATCTTGTATCGGACAGTGCAGCTCTAGAACTCTTTCCATGTTTTAATCTATATAATAGCCCTAGGATGTAGGTATTACTATTCTTCCTTTTAAAAATGGTAAGGCAGGGGCTGGAGCAATAGCACAGTGGGTAGGGCCTTGCACGCCGTCCACCCAAGGTTCGATTCCCAGCATCCCATATGATCCCGCAAGCACCGTCAGGAGTAATTTCTACATGCATGAGCTAGGAGCAACCCCTGTGAATTGCCGGTGTGACCCAAAAAGCAAATAACAAACAAACAAAAACAAAAACAAATGGTAAGGCAGAAGGACCTAAAGTAACACAAATTCTGCTCCTGACTTGGAAAACGGACCTTGCAAGGGATTGTCACCTGCTCACTGCTCAAGTTTCATAGGGGATGCCCAAAGGCTATTCCTTTGCCAGAATTACAAATTAGAATCCTAACCTAACCCAGGAGGCTTAGTGTTAGTTCTAATGAGCAAGAGAAGACTGAGACCAAAACTGCAGGCCAACACTCCACCATTTTTCTAAGTATCCCAACCTTTCTGTCTGATGTCAATCAAGAAAACACTCAGAAGGAACAATGCATATCTAACGCAAGAAGTTCATCCTCCCCACTTGCCATAACTGTGGAGCCACTGAAATTCTTGAAAGAGATAAGTATAAATGGCCCCCTTGTGACCCGGCAGTGTGGAAAAGCATACAGAGAGTCATTATGTAGCATACACTTACTACCTGTCAGGCACTGTACTTGGTGGGTGGCACTCCTAGGACAATCCTAGTGGACAAAATAAAGTGTAATGCTTTCATTCAATGGAATATCACAGATCCCTTAAAGAGAATGAGAAAAAACATGTTTTTAGAGCATAGTTTACTGAAAAAGTAAGTTTAAAATAGCTGTGTATGAATGATTCTCTTTGTGTGTGACTATGTATTATGCTAAACTGCTAATAGAGAAAGTCTTCTCTCAGCCATAATCTCTCGTCAGAGATTATATGGGAAAATGTTCACTGTGAATTTTGTATTTTTCTATACTGTATATATTTTGCTACCACAATTCTGTTTTGTGGTAATAAAATGTTTCTATTCTAACTTTTAATTAATATAAAGGATACTTTAAGCAAAAAGTCATAATATTGTATTTAAATAACACTTACAGAGGTATATAATCCATATTTTTTACAGAGAGAAGAACTGAGGTCCAGAGAGACAATAATACTTACCCACCCCATATTCTAGAATTTAAAAATAGCAGGTAGTCAGGGAGGCAGGATTGTTGACAGGGCTCTACAACAGTGTTTCCCACCTTTTTCTGACCATGGCCCCCTTTTTCCCTTTATCCTCCCCTGTCCTACTGGTTGATCCCCAGTAGGACTGCCATGGTCCCCATTTACATGATTTTCACTTGTGGTTCTCTTGGAATATCCTGTTGAAAAACACTAAAAATACTTCAGCTCCAGAAGAGCACAAGCTCAAGAACCCAGAGGTCCACCCGCCAAAAGGAGGAGAGACTGACCTTGAGATCCAGGTGCAGGATATAGTGCTGATGCAGGTAATGCACACCCTCGCAGATCTGCTTGGTGAACAAGATCACATCCATCTCAGTCAGGTGGTACTTCTCATTTGTGATTCGGTCAAAGAGTTCACCCCCATCCACGCTGCCAGGGTAAAGGGAAAGGCATGCACTGAACTGAGCATGATTGTCAGAGGACTTGTCCACTCTTAACAGGGGCAGAGGAGCCCAACACAGGTCACTACCATCTAATTTTTTTATTTATTTTATTTATTTTTTTTTGCTTTTTGGGTCACACCCAGCGATGTACAGGGGTTATTCCTGGCTCTGTACTCAGGAATTACTCCTGGCTCTGCACTCAGGAATTACCCCTGGCTCTGCACTCAGGAATTACCCCGGGTGGTGCTCAGGGGACCATATGGGATGCTGGGAATTGAACCCAGGTCGGCTGCGTGCAAGGCAAACGTCCTACCCACTGTGCTATTGCTCCAGCCCCTGCCATCGAATTTGTATGGGAAACTTTCCCATATCAGAATGTGGGTGATAACCAGTAAATGATGCACCAAATGGAAGTCTGTGGATTTTCTTCAGTGCTGATAATTAAGGCTCATTCTGGATAACCTAGGCAAAGGTTATAAACTCATTTGTTAAAAAACACCAAATAGCAAGAAACCTAACTGGAAAAATTAGACCAGATGAAAGACAAACATTTTCATAAAACACACTGACTTAGTCTATCTTTTGTACTTTCACTTTTGGTATATACTATGACAAACATTCCACTCTTCTCAGTCCTGTCAGAAGGAAAATAACACATAAACACACACACACACACACACACACACAACACATACACACAATCTAATTGCCACTGAAACCTCAGCCTCAGTGTCAATAATATTTAGGAGTGAAGGTACCATGGCAAATGGGAGACTGGTTTCCCCTGTACAAAAGTCAGCCACTACAAACTCCTGGACAGCAAATCCAGTTGGAAATGCAGATTCAGCATTGCTAGATAGTCATGAAAAGCCAAATATCTATAAATTTTTGGCAAGCTAGAAACTGTGGCCCCAGTAAGACAGATCTATCTGACATTGACAAGTTTGGGGTTAAAAAAAAACACACATCTTTAATTGATTCACATTCTATTTTACAGTAACTTCTTTGCTTAGATGCAGCAAATAAATGGTAATCATTTTTGCAGGAAGAAAACTAAACAGACAAAACTGAAGAGCAAACAGACATGCACACACATGTGCACTCACACACACACAACCCTTCTTCCTTGTTATCTTATTAGTTCAAAACAGTCAGGAGAGTCTAAGAATTTAAGACTTGTTACAAGTTATATTTTAGGAAAATATAACAGAAAACCAACATCATTCTACAGTCTCCTGTGTCTCCTCAAGGTCCCCATGCTATTGGTTCTAAAATCCAACTCCTCTTTTTTAAAAATAGGGAGCAATGAAATTTAAAGCCCCACCTTATCTTTTATAAATATCCCTGAAAAAAAGTGTGTGCAGGGATACATGAAGATATATTTGAGCATTTTTTTCCCTTTATTGCATTCTGGATGGCAATGAAGATTTTTCCTTCTTGGAAGAGCTTGATGAGACAATATTTGCTTTCTGATACAGTTGGCCCTTGTTCAGCTTTAGCCTCAAATTTTCTAATTTCCAGTTGTTAATAAGAACACCAAATTGTGAAAAATTATGTAGTCCAAATTACACACATCTGCAGGTCAAATAAGCCTTATTGACCACTGACTTGTGACAAATTATTTTGTCCTTCATGTTCTGCATTGGACAGAGACCAGGCAGTCGAACCAGCACAAAGCGGGTAATGAGATAGACATGGTTTTCTCAAAGAGGAGGAAAGCAGAGTTTGCTCTATCACAAAGTAGAGTTGTGATAATCACAACTTTAAGCCCCAGCCCATAGCCCAATCCCACTCTTGGACACTCACTACTCCATGATGAGGGTAAAGCTGTTCTTGCTCTCAAAGGCATCATAGAGCTGGATCAGGTTCACGTGACTGAGCTGGTTCATGATATTGATCTCATTCTTCACATCCTCCTTACAGAATCAAAGGAGAGAATAGTTTCTGAGAAACAAATGGGTAGGGAAGAGGAGCTAGCTTGTCCTTCCCAAGACAACACAACAACACACACACACACACACACACAACACCACCACCACCACCACCACCATATATCTTTAATTTTGGCTCTCACACAAGGTGTCCTTGACTTACCACCCAAACCTTATTCTTAACAGATGAACCCTTGCTAGCACTCACCCATTCTACAAATAGAAAACCTAAGGCCCAGAAAGGAAACCCAGAGCTCTTAGAGGTTTATGGGTTTGCTGCTGACTGGAATGTGGGAATCATGGGAAAGAGACAGGAAAAGGGGTGGCCAGGTTTTCTACTGAGGCAGTTAGCGGGACCTGGGACTGTGTGAAGTCTTGGTTCTGGGCAGAGGGTGTGAAGGTAGTGAGGAGTCCCAAGCTTCGTGAGAGGTGCTAGATAGCTCTGGGCAGATTCCTCACCCTCTCCTTGGCACTCTTCACTTTGATGATCTTGGCTGCCAACGAGAGGCCGGTGGACTTCTCTGTGCACTTGTGTACCTGGCCAAACCGCCCCCTGCAGAGACATGTTGACACATAAGACTGAGAGTCCAAGAGGTTCACCCCACACATAGTGGGCTGTTCTATACCTTAGTATTACTGATCTTACCCCTCCTTCACACATATACCATGAGGAGTACCCTGCACCCCACATGTGTGTAGCTCCAATAATTAATGTAACCCCACTTGAGTTATTCGGACTCCACACAAATGACTTGAACTCCAATACTATGTGTGACTCTGTGGTGTATTCACCCTAGAGGATGTCCCATTACATCATACCCCCTGGTTGTTCTGCACCCTAGAGGCTCTCCTCACCCTATCGTCATATGCTCATAGCACCTCCTATATAGTATGACACCTTCTGGATCTATAGATCTCACCATATCACGTGGGCTCTCCTGAACTCTAGGTTATTGTTTCTTCACCCCACTTTGCGAGCTATATACTCATTCTCACACTATGGAATATCCTGCTCCCATCTCAGCTCCAGCCCCCAATTCCTGGAAAACTTCCAGTAGCACCTCACTCAGACTCTGGGTCGCTGTCCAATTTTTCTGTACCTTCTAATGAGCAAAGCAGAAGTCTTACATACCCTCCCAAGACTTCGTGCTGGCATATTGTGTAACTTATCGAGGTCGAGGTCTCCTTGACATTCACCATCCGGTGTTCAAAAGGAGCTGGTGGGGCTGGACTATCATCTGTTCAGAAAACAAGAGTATGAGCCTCCAACACCCCTAAACCACATATCACAACCTCCCTTAACCCCTTAACTTCATTTGATTCAAGTAACAAGCCATTTGTCCTCTTCAAAAATCGTCTCATTCAAGTCACCCATTTATTAGAGGAGGAAGCTAAGTCTGAGGAGAGAAAGTAACTGGCCCATAATCACTCAGTAAACCAGCAACCAATGGGATTCCAGCACCTACATCAATGTTTATTGTACAATGGAGACGCTCTTATCTAGTCTGTTCATTGAGAGAAGGATCAGGGTGAATGAGCACAGCCCTCAGGAGATAGAAGGCACGTGAGCAGGAAAGCAGAGTGGGACTATGTTAAAGGCCCAGGCAGGGTTATGGAAGATGCTGGCCCTAGCAGGTTAATTCCTAAAGTGTGGGGTAGGGTATAAGCAGGCCAGTGGTGGGTTTGGAGGGGAACTAGAGGACAGCAGTGCTCGGAAAGTTAAAGAGTAGTTTAGGATTTTATGGGCCATAGAGAACCACCAGGAGTGACCCATGTACAAAAAGCCAGGATAAGTCCCTGAGCACTTTTGCATGTGTGCCCCACCTCCCACCTCAAACTTAGGATAAAACCTTATCTTTCATAAGTGATGGGAACCAAGAAATGTTGCGTAAAGTAAATAAAGGAATAAAACAGAATAAACACCAGATACAGTGGCAAAAACTGGTTTGGGTGTAAAAGGCTGGAAGACACTGTGGCAGGAAGTCAGCAATTTGTTTTTCCTTTTCTGTGGAGCACATGAAGGCAGTTAGAAAGTTCCTCAGATAACTCCAAAACCTTTGAAACCATGGACTATCAGCACTGGAAATCCTGCTATTTTCTCTTGTTTTAATACATGAAATAATAATACTCGTCATAAACCTACCTGACTGCTCCCAAAGTAAAAATTAGAATTTCCTTTAAGAGACTATCGCTCACTCTTTCTTTCTGTTTGCAAAGGTAAGCGCTAAACCCTATATTTCAAGTGAGTAACATTTGAAAGGACTTGTTGCTTTTTCTGGATCCCTTGAAATGTTAGGAAAGTCTGGACTCTGGGTGTGTGAAACAGATTCCACACAATTGCTTATGTTCTGAATATTTGTAGTACCACATGGTTCAAACATAAGTTTCCAGTGACAGGCAGTCAGAAGCAGAGTCAGGCTTACCAGCAAAACTCTACCTTTGAATGTGGCCTTGAAACCTCCTTGTGTTTCCATTTATCCCCATTCTATAGGCCTGTGAGGTAAATACCAGCACAAATGTCTGTTGCTCAGTACAGGTTAACAGCCTTGTCAACAACCCCTTTTTCCAGGAAGGACTTTAAAGCCACAGCCTGATCTCAGACATGTTTCATAAATTACTAGATGTTGTATCCGTTTCAACCAAGCCATAAAAAGGGAGATAGAGAAATTAACTCATCAGAGCAACTGTGAATCACAGATGTAGCAAGGCAACACAGATAACAAGATGACCTGCAGAATATCTAGCCTTTCCTCAGAAATTCTGGGGCAGGCAAGAGTTCAAAGATGGCCTTCCTGCAGTCACACAGAATGAGTGCTCTGACCAAGGAGGGGATGACCCTAATGACTTAGAGGGGAAGGCATTTTGTCATAGGAATACAAAGACTTCTCCCACACCATATGGGCAGAAAGCAGGTAGCAGTCTTACCACCTTAAAAAGAAAATTTACAACCTGGATTTGATTTTTTAAAAAAAAATTGGCTTTGGGACACACCCAAGAATGCTCAAGGGTTATTCCTGGCTCTGTGTTCAAGAGTGACCACAGGTAGTGCTCAGAGGACCATATGTGGTGCTGAGATCGAACCAGAGTTGATTGCAGGCAAAACAAACATCTTATTCCCTGTACTATCTTTCCAACTCCAATAGATTTCCTTTTTCATAGGAACTTTCCTCTGCCAATCCAGAGTGCTATGATGATGACAAGCTCAGACCGACAGGTAACTCTGAGACACTGACCCAAGTGAGCTTCCATCCTTCTTGACATCTATAACCAACACAACTTCCACCTCTACATCTCTGTGCTTGTCACCAGTCCCTGGATGTACCACCATACTCTTCCCCAGGACCCCCAGTTAAGCCCTTCTGGGAGTCGACCCTCCAAACCCGCTCACTTCCGCTAATGCAGCAATGACTCCACTTACCCAGAACCACAGCTTCTGCGCTCAGGGACTTCATCCTTCCTTCTTCCCCACTGCCAACGCTCCTGGCTGCACTGTCCTTTCCGGGCTCCAGGTTTCCTGCTGCTGGGCCTTTGTCTGGTCCTAGGACTCCAGCATCGTCGCTCTTGTCCCCCCTGGTCTCACTTGGTTCCATGGTGGATCCAGCCCCGGGGCCCTGTGTCTCCTCGGCATTTGCTTCCTCATCACTGCCGGCCTTTTGCAGCAGGGACAACTTGCTGTCTTCTTTTGAGATCTGATTTCCTAACTCAGTTCCAGGGACCTGGGAGCAGTCCCTGGGTCCCTGTGGGTCCTGCTCACCTGGATAGGCAGCAGCTGGAGCCTCTTCAGGTGGTGTGGCTCTGAGATCGTCCCCTCGTGTCACAAGCAGCTCCCCTGGTATATCCGTCTCCTGCACATGGATGGAGATCCTGGGGTAGAGACAATATATCCCCGAGGGTTAAAACAAGGACTCAGGAGTCAGAACAAAAATTGGGGTTAAAGCCCACTGCTGCCCTTCATTGATCATGGTCTCCTGGACTCATTTTTCTCAGCTGTACAAAAAGGTCCCAATGGAACATTATATAACTGAAACCCAATCTTGAGCAACTTTGTAACTTTGAAACTGTGATTCAATTAAAAAAAATTTAAACTTTTAGGTCATACCCAGCGATGCTCGGGTGTTTCTCCTGGCTCTGCGCTCAGAAATTATTCCTGGTGGTGCTCAAGGGACATATGGGATGCCGGGGACCAAACCTGGGTTGGAAGCATGCCAGGCAAAGGCCCTACCTACTGTTTTAGCTCTGGCCCCAATAAAAAAATTTTTTTTAAAGATTAACCTATTACGTGACACTTCATAAGACACACCTTACTCAAACTCCAAGAGTACTGCCCCACATTTGATGGAATTCAAAGTAGGAGACAACCAACTTTAGAGGGAAATACTATATTATTTCAGTTCTGCTTTGGGGCAGGGATTGGGGTTTGGGATGGAAACACCCAACATATGGTGGTGGGAAGGTGTACTGGTGTGGGATTGGTGTTTGAATATTAAATGTAATCAAATATTGAGAACTTTTTAAAGTAAAAAAAAACTTAAATAATAAAAAAATTAAAAATAAAGATTAACCTATTATACCATATTACCTCAAGTAATAGTGAAGGCAAAAATTTTAAAATAAGATAATAAATAATCTAAAAGGCCCTTAAGATTGTGCTTGGAACCAACAGAGTCCAAGCCCAGTTTCTCTGGATCTCTGCTTAGTCAGGACCTCAGCAGAGAGAAGAGCTTCTGTGACAGATAGTGCCATCAGCTCTCACGATTCCACTGGAGAGAGTCCATAGAAGATTTGGTGGACAGAGGAGGGACTTTATTCCAAAGGCCCCTTGGACATCTACTTCTGTGCCAGGAGGATGGGGGAATGGAGAATGAATGCTTCGGCTCTTCCAAACTTTTTCTGGGGTTAGGGATGCTGATCTTGGAAGCTAATTCCTCCCCAGTCCCAGACTTTCCATTTTTGGTTTTGTTTTTTTTTTCTTTTTGGGTCACACCCGGCAATGCACAGGGGTTGCTTCTGGCTTTGCACTCACGAATTACTCCTGGCGGTGCTCAGAGGACCATATGGGATGCTGGGAATCGAACCTGGGTCAGTCGCATGCAAGGCAAACTCCCTACCCGTGGTACTATCACTCCAGCCCCCCGATTTTCAGAGTTTCCCTCACTCTTGACTGTTCCTTACAACTTTATGTGTTGGGGGCATTGAGGTGGGAGTGTCAGGCATGAATTGAGTTTTCAGAAGGAGCAAGGCAGCGTCCACTCTGTCACTGCTTTGCCAGGATGACACTGGTATGCTGGATAAATCAGGCATGGCTCCCTCTTTTGGCCAAGGGTTGGTAATGAACAGAGATGTGCTGGAGAAAAGCACAAAAGGAAGAGGGCTCCAAGGGTAAGGCCAAAAATGGTGCTGCCACTGTGCAAAACAGAAGCGTGGCTCCTCAAAAAAATCTAAAATAAAACTTTCATTTCATCGAGCAATCCCACTTCTCGAAATTCATCCAAAAGGACTGGAAGTCCTATGAAGAGGTATTCATACACCCAGGTTGACAGCAGCAGCACTTAGAGCAGCCGGAGGTAGAAGCAACCTAAGTGTGCACTGATGAATGAGTAGATTAAAAAACAAAAAAAACTATGATAGGAGACAAGGTTCCAAAGCCTGGAGTGCATTCAGGAGGCGCAGGTTCAATCCTTGGCACTATATGATCTCTCAAGAACTGCTGAGAGTAGCTCCCAAGCACTCTGGGGCATGACCCCAAAACAAAGTATGTATGGATGCAGATAGGTGATACAGGTGGAGATGGAGAGAGATGGAGATATAATCTATACTCACAGTGGGATATTATTTAGCTATTAAAGGGAATAAAAGTCTGACATATGCGACAATATGTTTGAGCCTTAGGATTTTTTTGCTTAAGTGAAATAAATCAGACTCAGAAAGACTCACACTGTATGGTTCTGTTTCTATGAGGTACCTCAATTATTTAAATCTCTGTCATAGAGAATGAAAGTAGAAGAGCAGTCACCATGGGCTGATCTTATCATGGGAATAGTTATGTTATTTCTTATCACAATAGGTTAAAAACTAGGGGTTCTCTGAGAACAGAGTCTGTTGAGCAGAGTTTAGGATACAGGGGAGAAGCACCATACCCTTTGAGAGACTCCCTAAAAGCAATATACTTCAGGTAGTTCTGAAGGATGCAGCGGCCTGTACACCAAGAACCCTTGAGTGGGAGGCAACAGAACTACCTCAACACTGTGCCTGAAAGTGAATTCAGTTGGATGATAAGGCAGGCACGGAAGTGTGGTGCTCAAGCCTGGCTCAGGCCTCCTCAGACAGGGGAACAAAGAGGCTGTAGGAAGCCAGTTGCTGGAAGAGTATTCTGCTAAGAAGGCCAAGTCACTGCACTGCCATTTGAGCTCACACATAAGGACCTGCAGGCATGATCATCAGTCCCAGGCCAGTGCCCCCTGAAGGCCTTCTGCTCCTGACCAGCATGCAACACAGCCACTGCCAAAGACTCCTCTGTGACAGTGTTCTGTCCCACCACATCTAACTGGGCTTCAAGACAGTTAATTTGCACAGACGGCGATGCTGGAGTCACCTCCCTCCCTCACATATCATCATCTGCCAGCTGAAATCACCCCAGGGGTGATTGCCCCAACTTCTGAGCTCTGTGGCTGTACCTAAAATCTAGCTCAAGGCTGAAACAAGATAGAAAGCATTCCACCTTATGCAGAATCTTTTTGAAGCCCCTAACAAAGTTCATGGAAAGTTCACCCCCTCCCCAGATTCCACATTTAGCGCCTTGGCTGGAATTCAGGGATCCTAGCCAGAAATCCCGCCCTCTGGCTGATTAGGTCTCCTGGGGACGCCCATTTCCTTCAAAACAAAGACAGGCAGAAAATGTGCGTTTCTCTGCCAGTGTCCAGACATACACACCAGCATGAAGCCCCCCTCCATGGTCCAAGATTTGGGGTTTAGGTTACAGGGGAGGAGTACCATACCCTTTGAGAGACTTCCTAAAAGCAGTATACTTCATGAGAAGCCCTAAAAGCAGTAGGGACCAGGATGAGCTACTTGGAATTAGGACTGACAATCAGTCCTCTGCTTTCTGTATGGTGTCTAAGAGAGAAAGGCCTAAGGCTGATTCCCAAACTAGAAGTCATAATTCTCCTTCAGGACTCTTGATCACAGTCCTCCTAAAAGCCCCTGCACTGACTCAGCCTTCACCAACTTCTAAGAACACATCCTCCTCACCAGTATTTAGGCCTAAATGAAATGTCCATCAGATAGAGCAAGATGATACAGGGATGAAGGGCAGATTCTGGAGGCCAATCACCTGAATTCAGATTCCAACTCCGTGACTCCCTGGCTGTGTGGTCCTGAAACCTGTTTCCTCATCAATAAAATAGGATGCCAACCACACTCACTTTAGGATGTTCTAAAAATAAAACGAGAGGATGTCTGTGAAACCCTTGGCCAGTACCTGGTGGGAGTGGGGGGAGTTTCAGTGAACCCCATCCTTTAGTTATTATTTATTGTTCTAAGAGATAATAGTTCTTCTTCCACTCCACATTAGAATCATCAAAGATGCTTAACAAAGAAGGGGGGGGGGCTGAAGCAATAGTAGGAAGGTCTTTTGCCTTACATGTGGCCGACCCAGATTCGATTCCCAACACCCCATATGGTCCCCCGAGCACTGCCAGGAGTGATTCTTGAGTGCAGAGCCAGGAGTAACCCCTGAGCATCGCCAGGTGTGAACCCCCCCCCAAAAAAAGAAAAGACAAAAGAAAAGAAAAGAAAAGAAAAGAAAAGAAAAGAAAAGAAAAGAAAAGAAAGGGGAAGAGCAATGCCTGAGTCTCACTGTAGACTAAATAAACTAGAATATCTGGACATTGGTAAATTTTTTAAACTCCATATAATTCTTTGGGGAAGCAAGTCAGAAGCAAGGATAAAAGCAGGCGTAGGTTTTCTCCTGTCTTTTCCTTGGGGCCAACCAGCAGAGCAAAGTGATCACTCAACCTGCTATAGGTTACAGCTCATTCTGCCCCCTTGCTGCACTTACCGTGGGCCCAGTTCTCCACTGTCAGCTGCCTTGACCATGGCTGATGACTCTGATGTCAGTCCCATGATGTTCTCTGAGGATTGAGGGTCAGGCCTGTCGGACAGTGTTCCTTGTTCTGTAGCCAGTGCAGCCTCCTGGTGAGTGGAAGACTCCTGGCCCCCGTCAGGTGCCTCAGACGATGCAGGGTCATTCCCAGGTTTCTCACTGGATGCCCCAGAAGCGTTGGCTTCCACCTCTATGGGCAGCAGCAGGTGGTCAGGGGGCAGCTGGGCTGGACCAGGAACTCCAGCCCCCTGCTCTGTGGGGCCCTCTGGCTGGGCGAGGAGGTCAAATCCCATCCCTGAAGTGACAGGGCTCAGCCTCTCCACCGTCCCCTCTGCCAGATCTACTGTCTGGCTCTCTACAAGAAAGTAGAAGAGTGAAAACACACCCCACTTGGGAGGGATCATTCCAAAGAGGTGAGGAGTGGAGCCATTCAGTGCATCAGTGCAGCAAACACTAAATGACCATCAGGAGGAGAAGGCCTGGGTCCCACCAGGCAAGCTGCACAGACATGGCAAAGGAGGCAGGATGCTTCTGAGATGCGGGATGCTGTCAGAATCAGTGACATAGACCTGAGTGGATGGTAGGCGTCTGCTTATCTGAGGTGTGTGTGTGTGTGTGTGTGTGTGTGTGTGTGTGTGTGTGTGTGTGTGTACAATTTACAGACTTTTAAAAGATATGAACCTTGAGACAGAAAATACAATATTCCATAGAAACATATGGGAAGGGAAAATAAAAGAGGATGCTAGAAAGTGTATTTCCGGGGCCAGAGTGATAGTTCAGTGGGGAGGGCATTTACCTTACACACAGAGGACTCAACTTCAATCCCCCAAGCACTGCCAGGAGTCTTTCCTGAGTGCAGAGACAAGAGTACCCTTTACCCCTTGAGAATCGCTAGGCATAACCCAAAAGGGCAAAGGTAAAAGGTAAAGGTAAAGGCCCTCCCGTTGATCATCGATTTGCTCGAGCGGGCCCAGTAACGTCTCCATTAGAGACTTTGTTGTTACTGTGTATCCTTTACCCCTTGAGAATCGCTAGGCATAACCCAAAAGGGCAAAAAAATAAAAATGAAAAAGAAAGTATATCTTGTTCTGTTAATATGACTGAAACCACATAAAAAGTATGCAAAAATATTTTTAAATAAACTTTAAAATTTATTTTTAAAATACACAGCAAAGTGAATTCAATTTAGCTAAGCAATAAGTTGGAAGCATCGCCTACAGACACAAGAATCATTCCAAGTAAATTGAGACATATCAAATGACAGTTCAAATCTTCATGTATATACTAGATCCATGTATAGAAAGAACAATACAAACCAGGAAGAGTACAGCTTCAATAGTTTTCTAGTAATCACATTTTTGTTGTTGGTGGTGGTATTTACATTCTTGAGCTGTTAAGTGTGAGTTGTGAGATAAAGTAAATAAGCTTCCAACTCACCTTCCCAAGGTTCCCTGATCTCAGCTTGCACACCTCTATTGCTCAGCACATGCGTGGGTTTTGCTCCTTTCTCTTCCACTCTCTCTTTATTCTGAAACAGAAGGTTCCCCCAAATGATTAGTGTCATCTACATCATTCTTCAGGCACAAATATTTGTTGAGCACCGACCATGTGCTTGAACTGAAAATACTTACTTTACTCCACCAGGTCTCACAGTGGCATTAAAGGGTAAATACTATTGGTGTCATTTTAGAAATAAGAAAACTAAAATTTTCTCTAAGTCACCAAGCACTTTTTAAAGTGTTGCCACTGTATTGTTGGTGGGACTACACCCAGCTCTGAGAGGGGCATCAATGGAGATAGGACTTTTAAAACACTTAGACCTTGGGACCAGAGTGATCGTACAGCGAGTAAGGCTCTTGTCTTGAACACAGTCAGCCCAAGTTTGATCCCTGGCATTTCATATGATCCCCTGAGCCCACCAAGAGTGATCTGTGTGTGGCCCAAGAAACAACAACAACAACAAAATTAAACAAGAGGTGAAACTTAGATACAATCTTCAAAGGTCAAGTTCAGAGTGATCACTCCTGGCTTCTAGTGTGTTGATTTGGGTTGCATTCTGAAGTTAAACAAACCCATGATTGGGGAATAGCAGCTACAAACAATTTACTGTGTCTCCCTGGGGGTCTGGTGCTGGATCCCAAAGTACAGCCTTCACGGTGCTACCATGCAGACAGGAGTATTGTCTCTCAAAACTCCTACTAAACTGGACTTGCTGGGTTTAAAGTGTCTGGCCAGGGGCTGGAGTGATAGTATAGTGGGTAGGGCATTTGCCTTGCACGCGGTTGACCCGGGTTTGGTCCCTGCATCCCATGTGGTCTCCCAGCACTGCCAGGAGTGATTTCTGAGTGCCTGAGTGCAAAGCCAGGAATAACCGGAGCATCACCAGGTGTGATCCAAAAAGCAAAAAAATAATTAAATAAATAAATAAAATAAAATAAAAGCATAAGGTGTCTAAGGTAAAGGTAAAGGCCCTCCCGTTGATCGTCGATTTGCTCGAGCGGGCCCAGTAACGTCTCCATTGGAGACTTTGTTGTTACTGTGTCTGGCATATCGAATACTCTCGGTAGCTTGCCGGGCTCTCCGAGAGGGGCGGAGGAATCGAACTCGGGTCGGCCATGTTGGCCGCGTGTAAGGCTGGAGCGATAGCACAGCGGGTAGGGCGTTCGCCTTACACGCGGCCAACATGGCCGACCCGAGTTCGATTCCTCCGCCCCTCTCGGAGAGCCCGGCAAGCTACCGAGAGTATTCGATATGCCAGACACAGTAACAACAAAGTCTCCAATGGAGACGTTACTGGGCCCGCTCAAGCAAATCGACGATCAACGGGAGGGCCTTTTTTTAAGGTGTCTAACCATTGTTCTCCTTCCCACCTCACCCTTACCCACAACACACATACACACACAATGTTAGCACTTGGCCAAGATACTTGGTTCATGAAGTGGGGAGAATAGTATTATCTGCCTTGCCACTCATGGGAGGATTGGGGGAGTAGCTCTGGTGATTGATTAGTCCTGCCTGGGTCGGTGTCAGTGTCCCAGAGTCAACTGTCACAGTGTGGTCCAGAGAAGCTCTCAGCAGCTATTCCTTAGCTTCAAGGTCAACAACAGAGCAGAGGCTCAGATCACTTCCTCTAGGTGCAATCAGAGTCCCTAAGTGCAAATATTTTTAGATGGTCTGAACTCTCTGGGTCCCCCTGGTGCTTCTGGGGGACGGTTCAGCCTTTGACTGAGGTCCTTCCCCTGTGACTCCTCTTGGCACTTGTTGCAGCAGCAAATTCTTCTCACAGCTATGACATGGTTTGAACTGTTAGGCCCAAAGCACTCTCCACTGCATTGGTCAAGATGGCTTTTCTTGCCTTGACCACAGAGACTCCTAATTTGGGAACCAAGCCACCAAAAGGAACTTGCACAACAATTTTCAAATCTTTAATTTGTCATCAACTTTTTTTTTTTTTTGCTTTTTGGGTCACACCTGGCGTTGCACAGGGGTTACTCCTGGCTCTGCACTGAGGAGTTACTCCTGGCGGTGCTCAGGGGACCATATGGGATGCTGGGAATCGAACCTGGGTCAGCAAGGCAAACGCCCTACCTGCTGTGCTATCTCTCCAGCTGAGACCAAACTCGAGCCAGCGGTAAGCAAGGCAAGTGCCCTACCTGTTGTACCATCACTCTGGCTCAGTAAAATGCTTTTCTGTTTTGATATTTTTATTGTGGTGATGCATACATTTGTTGAACAGTATACTTAAAATGCACACATTGTATATCGTTTCGCGCATGTACTTTACTCGTAAATTTGATTAAGAAAAGGTTCTAGTTTCTTAGCTTTTCCTTTTTGCTTCTTTGCTAGGGCCTCCTAAGCACTCCTCAGGGGCCAGGGGCCCAGTCCAGGCAATACAGTTCAATGCGAGGTGCTTGGGGACTACCAGGGCCATTCCCGGTGGTCTTCAGAAGACTTCACTGGGGAGCTATGTGGTGCTGTGGTCCCACTGCCGAGCCATCTCCCCTGCCTCTCAGCTTTCTTGAAAAGAAGAATCTAAAGATCTGGTATTTGCAGGCATAGAGCAGGGGGAAATGGCTGGAGCATTTCTCTGATCTGGCCTTGCCTCTCTCAGATGTCTCCCAGTTCTATCCCCTGCATCCCATATGGTTCCCTGAGTACTGTCAGGAGTAATTCCTGAGTGTGCTCATAGCCCACTTAATCACTGCAAACCTCCCCCAAATGACCAAAGCAGATAGAGAGAAAACCAGTAGATCCCCCTCTTGAGGCTGCCACCTCTTCCCATTTCACATAAGTCATCTGCAACAACTGAGTAAGAGGCTTTGTTGGCTAAAATGAGGACAACAAACATTTTCATATATTATTGGGGAATATTCGAGCATCACTTTGGCATTATCCACAGAAATTTATCATTTTGGCTTAATATTTTCATATCTTGAATTGTATAGTACAAATAGATTTATTTTATAGATATACAATGAATAATTATTAATAATTACTTATGTATATATAAAGGCATTTCTAGGGCCAGAGAAATAATACAGCATGTTTTGCCTTGCACGCAGCTGACCCAAGTTCTATCCCCAGCATCCCATATGGTTCCCTGAGTACTGTCAGGAGTAATTCCTGAGTGCAGAGTCAGGAGTAACCCCTGAGTAACACCAGATGTGACCCAAAAAGCCAAAAAGAAAGAAAGGAAAGAAAAAAATGGAGGAAGGAAAAAAGAAAAAAAGCAAGCAAGCAAGCAAGCATTGCTATGGCACTGATTGACAAATTAGGACACATCCCCAAATGGATCACTCTGCAACTTAAGGAAAGAAGACCAGGGAAGCATCCTAGGCTACATGAAACAATATCCAGAGTGAATAATATTTGAGTTAAAACAATAGATAGATACTTATATATATGGATAGATACATAGATAAAGATGTTACAGTGAAGGGAGTGTATGTGAGTTTGTCAATCCACAGACAATATGTGGAAGATGTTACAGCAAACTTGCAGCTATGATTTATTGCAGAGAAGCGTTCAGGAGTTGGAGTAGGAAAGAGGCATTGTGTTTCTCATACCACTTGGATGTGTTTTACCATTGGCATATTCAAAATTAATTTTTGCTTTTTAAAGCTGAGGTGGCAAGAGCAAAAGCTTAGATCTCCACCGCAGGCCAAACTCCAGAAGAGGCACAGAAAATAAGAAGTGATGGTGGCGTACTCAGAGAAGCTATGGGGCTTCAGGGTAAGGGGTCAGTAGGGTGACCGCAAAGAACAGAGCCCTAAGATGAGCCTGAGAGCCCCAGGGGCAAGGGGGGGCAGAGCCCAGACCCCAGAGATTCAGCTTATCTCTGGCCCAAGACTGGTGGGTGATTGCCGGGATCTGAAACGATGGCTCCAGGCCGTCTGAGTGTTGCTAAGTGGCTGATCCTTAGCTGTTCCCAAACAGAGTGTTGCTCTACACACCTCACACACAAACACCCCCACCCCAGCCAAGGTTCCATTAGCCCCCAAGTGTGATTATGCAATCCTTGGGAACAGTCACTCCCAGAAATGCCACACTCCACCCCCAGGCTCCGGCTCCACCTGGCCTCTGTCCCCTGTGGGTCTCTGTCAACACTCCTCTCCCCACCGGCAGCTGTACACTCTGCCCACTCTGGGGCCAAGGACTAGGTTGGCGACAGGAAGGGTTTGGGTTTCTGAATGGGGGTTGTCAAGACAAACGAACACTCCCCATCCGTCTCCCATCCGGAAGAAGCTGCCCAGAGAAGAGAAGTCACTGGGGAGGAACGGAACCCCTCAGTCCCTTCCTTGACAATGGCCATCCGTCCCCACCTCCAGGGGCCTCACCCAAAGACCCACAGTCCTCCCCAGGGAACTGCCCTCTCCCTTCCCCAAGGGGGGTAGACAATTGTTCCATCTGGGAAATCCACCTTTGCAGTTCCCTCTCCCCTTCGACAGATCAACAGATCCTTAACAGATGACATAGTAGGCACAAGAAGGATGGCAGTTCCCCCCTGCTCTCCTAAGACTAGCTGCCTGGTCAGCCTTCCCACCAAAACCCGTGAATCTCCCTTCTAGCCAAGAAGGGCACCAGGGAGGGAAGCAAGAACCAACCAACCTCTGCAGGGTCACCAGCCGGGCTGCCTTCCCTCCAGGGGCCACTTCCTTGCAGGATGAGATCCACCACCTTTGAGTTCTGGAACACAGCCCCCACCAAAGCAACAGCCTTGTCCATGGCCACCACCATCCTGACGAGGGCTTCGAGAGTGGCCCCATGCTGGGCGGCCTCCTGCCGCACAGCCCTCACCAGCTCTAGGACCTCTGGCCACCCGACCTGGGGAGCAGCTGCAGATGGGGGGTCACTTCCCACTGGACTCAGACCGCGGGAGGCCTCCAGCCGGTGCAGGCCTTGCTCCAGGTGGCCCATACCCTGATAGACGCACTGCAGCTTCTCCGTGACGTCTTCTTGGAAGTGCAAGAGCTTGTCAACCTTCTCATTCAGCAGGTTCAGCTTTTTGTCCATGGTGGTTAAGCAGGCTTTGCCCATGGCTGGCAGGCCTCGGGGCCCCACACCTTCCTTGGGGGCTCCTGACATCTCAGTGCACGCTTAAGAAAGGTGAGAAGATGCAAGAGCTGACAGCGCCTGTTTTTCACTTTGGTGGTGGAGACTAGATGTTCATTGTTCTCAGGGCAGCTAATGGCCTCACCCTGCAGTGCCAATTCACACAGATGGCCGTGTTGTTCAGGGAGCCCAGAGCAACAAGCTTTCTGAGCCTTTGCCTTTGCTTATCTCCCACTCTGTCCTGGGCCATGAGTGACAGGCCGGGTTTGGCGAGGCCCTTCTCCTTGGGGCCCCTTTGACATCATAGCAGCATTTAACATTCCTCTCTGAGAGGCTGCTGATGGGCAAGTATTTTAAGAATCTTCCGAGGATAGGCAGTAGCTGAAACTAAAGGTTAAAAGAAAAGAAGTCCTGTAGGTAATGTGCCTAAAAGCTGTCATCTACAAGGAGGTCTCGGATGGGAATTCTAGGGACAAGAAGCCCAAAGCAGGTTAGCCCTAGTGGTATCCCACAGGCCATCTAGTTGACAAGAAAACAAAAATAAAAACAAAGGGGCTGGCAAGATTGCTGCAAAGGCAGGAGCAAATGCTTTGCAGGCAGCTAGCCTGCGTTTGATCTCCTAGTGCTTTGTAGTCCCCAGGGCACCACTGGGAGTGACCCCCTAAAATTTAGATGGGAGTAGTCCCTGACTAACATCAGGTATGGTGCCAAAACAAAAAAATAAAAATAAGAAGGGGCCAGAGATATGGCCCCAACCCCAAATAATAAATAAGAGGCCAGAAAGACAACAGAGAGTAAGAACGCTTGCCTTGCATCCAGTTCACCTGGGTTCAATCCCCAGTATACTGTATGGTCCCCTGACCCCTCCAGGAGTGATTCCTGAGTGCAGAGCCAAGAATAAGCCCTCTGCATGGCCAAATGTGGCCCCCAAATGAAAATAAATAAGTGTGAGGGCCACGAATGTGGTTCATGTGATAGAGCATTTGCATTCCCTGTATGAGACCCTGGTCATGCCTAGCATCATGCAGATCCCACTGGATACAGGTCCTGGACCCAAACACCATCACCACCACCACCACCACAATGAAAACTTTAACCAGAAAATTGCGAGGATGTGGTGAATTTTTGTTTTGTTTTGTTTTTGTTTGGGGACCACACCCAGCAATGCTCAGACGTAACTCCTGGCTCTGAACTCAGAGTCACTCCTGGTGGACTTGGGCGACCATGTAGGATGCCAGGGATCAAACCTGAGTTGGCTGCGTGCAAGGCAAGCACCTTACCTGTTTTACAATCTCTCTGGCCCCCGATGTGGTGACTTTTGCCACAATGCACACTTTGAAATTTTTGTATATTAAAATAAATAAATAAATGGTCTTCCTACTTTGCTGATGTCCTAGACATGTTTGTGCTGCCTGTCCCTCTTCTCACAGGGCTGCAGTCACTTGCACATAAAAATAGAAGTGAGGGACAACAGCTTAGTCCTCTTATCTCGTGCCATCCACAGGCTGGTTCCTCAGAGAGTCCTCTGGGAAAGAGCAGTGAGAGCTCTCCTGCCCCCCACCCCCGCCCCCCGTAATGACTCTGCAAGTACTGGGCACCTAGGTTTGGTTTTTTTGTTTTGTTTTGTTGTTTTTTGGGTCACACCCGGCGATGCTCAGGGGTTACTCCTTGCTCTGCACTCAAGAATCACTCCTGGCGGTGCTCAAGGGACCATATGAGATGCTGGGAATCGAACCCGGGTCGGCTGCATGCAAGGCAAACACCATACCCCTTGTGCTATCGCTCCAGTCCTGCACCCAGTTTCTAAAGCTAATCAGATGCACTAGGAACAAGGCTTTCCTGTAGCTAAACACTTCAACTTCAGAACCTGTGGTTCAATCATGAATAACTTGGTAACTGTATCTCACTGTAACTCAATTTTAAAAATAAATAATACATTCTTTAAAAAGAAACCCATGGCTCTAATTAATTTTTTTTTACATAACCATCAATAAATATATCAGTTAAAAAAGAAAAGCTCCAGCTGCCACTGAGATGTGACACAAGAAGATGCCCAGAGGTCCAGAGACTCAAAACCCCAGGGAGCCACTGACTGACACTTTCCATACAGGCCTTCAGCAGTGGGGTTAGGGGAACCAAGGCCCTAAGGGAATCTATTCTATATCACTCTACAAAGCACAGCCTCTTTTTTCTTCCCCTCTCATTTGAACTCCTTGTTTGTTTTAAAATTTTATTTTATTTTTAAAAAGTTGTCCATGATATTTATTACATTCACTATTCCAACACCAATCCCATCGCCATTACAACTTCCCGCCACTCTTATTTCCAATTTTACCACCACCACCCAAGTCTGCCCTAGTAGCAGGTCCTACATGATTTATTTTGTATTGCTTTTTATGATTAATTCACTAAAAATGACCAAAAAAGATTTCTTTAGAAGAAAGTGTGTGAAGATTGTTATATCTCACCCTGGAGCCATTAATCCCTTGTGTAAGAGATTTTTAATACATTGTTACAGTTTAAGCCTTGTGTACTAATATTTTCTTAATCAAGATTGGTTGTCTTCTACTTTACATCCCATCCAATGCGGTGTGCTACTCCTGGTATATGAGTGGTGTAGGGTAAGAGATGTCGCTCCAGGAATTCTAAAATTTTGATTGGGGTGATATGGGTGGAGTTAACTTTTTAACTGGCTGGTGACTTTGGAGTTCAGAAGCATCTCTGCAGTTTGCTGATCTCTTTCAAGATTTATTTATGAGTCTCTGGATCATGCCCGGTTAATGAGCTTATATGGCACCAGAGGGGCTGGAACGATAGCACAGCAGTAGGGCGTTTGCCTTGCACAGCCAACATAGCAGACCTGAGTTTGATTCCTCCGCCCCTCTCGGAGAGCTCGGCAAGCTACTGAGAGTATCTCGCCCGCATGGCAGAGCCTGGCAAGCTACCCGTGATGTATTCGATATGCCAAACACAGCAACAACAAAGTCTCCAATGAAGACGTTACTGGGCCCGCTCTAGCAAATCAATGAACAACGGGAGGACAGTGACAATGACAGATGGCACCAGAGGCAGTTTGTAGGCTAGGCTCCTGGAAGATCAGGGGGGTGGGGGGAAGGTCACCCATTCCCAACTCCGTGAGCACCTGGAGATTTCAGTCACAAAACCCCCATACCTGAGTTTTTCAACAGATTCATTCCTGGATGAGGCTTGTCTGTGCCAGTGAAGTTTGGTCACAAAGCATAGCCTCTCGAGGACAATTTAGCTAAAGTCACGTGGGAGGGAGGTATGAGACTCCCCCTAAAGTCCCCACTTCTAAATTAAAGCAATTACAAAACTAAACTTTGACCTGGAGATTTAATATCTATGAGCAACTTTTCATTGTTTTGCTATCTGAAGATGACCTGTACACACAGAATGCTTGCCATGCAAGTGCTGTACTGGGTAGAACTCTCTTGCTACCCTCCCTCCTCTCCAGGAAGAGCTGCATATAGAGATCCATGTCCCTTTCCACAAGCACAGTGCTGGGTGTCATTGGCCAAATGACCAACAGCATTCTCAGAAGAGCACTGGTCTACTCTATGCACTGTGAATTAAAATAAGCACACCAGTAACCACAACAGGCTGGTGACCAAACAATTGGATCAGAGGGGTAAGTTCAGGAGGATCCTGCAGGAAGTAGGAGGTCGGACTGACCTTCAGAAGATTTGCAGAGCAGGAGGGAGAAGTAGGGTTTACCAAGGAAAAAAAAATAAGAAAAAAGGAAGGCTAGGACAAAAAAGACCCTCACAATTTCCAGAAGCAACTCTGGAAGAAAGTTCTGAATATGTTAACAGAAGTCCTTGAGATTTCCTTGATGAAAAGCAGTCATCAAGTGAACTGATGTTAGAATCCTTTTCATTTCTTTCTTTCTTTTTTTTTTTTTGCTTTTTTTTGGGGGTCACATCCAGCATTGCACAGGGGTTACTCCTGGCTCATGCGCTCAGGAATTATTCCTGGCGGTGCTCGAGAGGCTATATGGGATGCTGGGAATAGAACCCGGGTCGGCTGCATGCAAGGCAAATGCCCTACCCACTGTGCTATGGCTCCAGCCCCTCCTTTTCATTTCTTAGCCTACAAGAAAAATTAGTATATGTGTACCTAAGGTCTTCAGAGCTTATGGGTGACTGCTCCCCAACTATCACTGATAAACAGTGAACAAGAGCCACGGTGATTCTTTGAGTGCGGACAGCACCTGCCCAGAACATAGGGGAGATAGTCCGCTCCCCAAGTCAGCAGAATGCAGACCAGGAAAAAAAAGTGTTGAGCTGAACTGTCACAGAGCAGCAAATCCATTGACACCTCATCGCTCATCTATCCCACAGGGCTATTTCCAGAAAAACACAAGTAGATCTCGCCTATTGGTGGGGTGGGGTCAGCATGTTCTGAACCCCAAGACCTGGCCTTTCTGATGGGAGGTTCTGCAGCATCTCATTTGAAACTGTTACAACGATCCTGCCTTGAGTTGAAATATTGAAAAGAAACATGTTTCTTTCCCCTCCAGAGCAGGGATGAAAATAATAAAGGAAAAACAAGAACAAAAAACCACACCTCACCACCCCCGCCCAGTAACTAAAACGAAACAGGGGCCATGGGTGAACAAGTGCAATCAATGATTTCTTGGAACTTGGAAAGCTACCAGAAGAGAGGCAGCTAAAGAAATAAAAAATGAGAAAACTGAAGACTTAACAGGCAGAAAAGATGACAAGCATAGAGATTAAGATCCAGAGAGGGTTTGTTCCCTGAGGCCCTACATAGAGTGAAAGAGGAGCAGAAAGACCAAGTAGAGAAAAGGTCCATTCCAAAATAGGCTCTTCCCTCCTCTGCACAGCGGGAAATGCCTGAAGAGGCCCTGCCCTCTTTGGAGATTAGAGTTCTATTTCTGGAGAAACTCAAAGACCCTAAACAATATTTTTATATGCTGCTTTGAGGTTTCCATTTGATCACCTTCAGAAAAACCAAGCAATCAACAGGCCTTAACTATATATCCTATTTTTTTTCCTTATTCTATACTATACCCACTTTTTTTAATAAAAAAAAAACATAAAAGATCATTAGTCAAATAAGTCCCCCAAGACAAAAAAGGAATCCAAACACAAACAAAAAAATAAAACTGCAGATAAAACAAAATGGAAAACAGAAAAAAACTTCAGAAAATATCTCTTTAAAGCCACAGAAAACACTGACAGTTCATTCATTGAAAATGAAAGCATATATGTGAAAAAAGAATAAACAGGGACTAAAGCGATAGCACAGTGGGTAGGACTTTTGCTTTGCACACAAGCCAACTAGGGTTTGATCCCTAGCATCCCATGTGATTACTGAGTGCAGAGCCAAAAGTAACCACTGAGCACCAGGAATGACCCAAAAAACAAAAAATTAAACAAAATAATATCCATGAAAAAGTAGAACTAAAATATATAGGCATGTATTGAGGAGAGAAATGATAAGAAAGTCAGACCATATGGGGATTTGGAGAGATAGTACAGCAGATAAGTTTTTTGCCTTGCACGTGGCCGACCTGGGTTCAATTCCTGGTACCCCATAGGGTCCCCGAAACTCTGCAAGGAGTGATGCATGAGTGCAGAGCCAGAAGTAATAAGCCCTGAGCACCACTTGATGTGATGCCAAAACAAAAACCGAAACTCCCCCCCCCCAAAAAAAATCAGTGGCTCCAGCTGGTCCTATATCTAACTAATTAATGTTTCAGGAGAAATGAAAGAGAGAAAAAAAATTTAAAAAAATACTATTTTTGAGACCTGAAAATAAATGCAAAAACTTGCATTTGTCCTTATGCAATTTTAGAAAACAACAACACAAGATTACAAAATATACCCTGAAATTTATAAAAAAAAATTTTAAAAAATACTATTTTTGAGACCTGAAAATAAATGCAAAAACTTGCATTTGTCCTTATGCAATTTTAGAAAACAACAACACAAGATTACAAAATATGCCCTGAAATTTATAGGACTGGAGCAATAGCACCGCAGGTAAGGCGATTGCCTTGCACACGGCTGACCCAGTCGGCCCAGGTTCGATTCCTCCGCCCCTCTCGGAGAGCTCCGCAAGCTACCGAGAGTATCTCGCCCACATGGCAAAGCCTGACAAACTACCCGTGACGTATTCAATATGCCAAACACAGTAACAAGTCTCACAATGTTACTGGGCCCACTCGAGCAAATCGATGAACAATGGGAGGACGTGCTACAGTGCTACCCTGAAATTTATACCAACACTTAAGTAAACAAAAACAGTGATCTCTTTATGGTTGAGAGTGATGCCAAGAAAGCAAGGAGTGTGAGTGCTAAGGGGACAAAGATGATGCAGAGGTAATTAGAGGCAACTCCCAGAACACAGCTAAAACTCTTGGATATGTTTACCTTTTGGAGCAGACAGGGAAGAACTCTAGGGAACCCAAACTGGATGTCAGAGATTGTATTGCTAACACAGTGACTCAGCACATCACAGATAAGGAGCTTTTTCTAACAAAATGAAATGCCAGTGACAATTTCTGAGATGTCAGACTGCCTCTCTTGAGGAAAAAAAGTGCTTCTCTTCTTTACACAAAAGTGTTATTTGAGGGCCAAGGATATGCATGACTCAGAAACACAGTGTTTGCCTTACATGTATAAAAGCCCGGATCTGATTCCTGGTATTACAGAAGTGTTATTTAGGCTGGTTGTATATCTGAAATGTATCTACATTCTCTGAACACAGCTTTTCTCATCAAAATTGTCATAAAGCGCAATAACCATGAGCTTAGTATTTCTGCAGGCAAAATACCTAGCACAGCTTCTGGCCTCTGGTAGGTACACGGAAATGGTTGGGATTAGCACTGGGCACCTTATCCCTTCCCTCTCACCCCAGCCTGCCCCAGGTGCCAGCCCAATCCCAGATCAGCCTCGAGTCCCATTGCATCCTGTGAGAAGCAGATAGGAAGAGGAAGGCATGTCTCCCCATCCTGTATCAGTTCCCGTAACACCTGGTCTTGCCTGGGCCATGCAGGCAGTAAGTGAAAACTAGCTCTCCCTGAAGTGCAGAAAAACTCAGGAAAGAAAACGGGGTAAAAAAAAAAAAATCAGAGCACCTCAGAGGGCTCCACACAGACAAGTCCAGGGGCAACTGTCCACCACACCCTGCATTGATGGGAACGGACTGTGCTGATCAGTCATCAGTCAATGATCAATCAGTTGTTTGATCAATTGGGCTGTTCTTATCAACCAAAGCTTTCGGCTGACTGAATTTCCTGGTCCCAGACACCCAAGGCTTAGAAACTACTGACATCATGACTCCTTACTCCTGCAACCCTGACAGTTGTTTCTGGCTGGTCCTTCAAAGCATAAAAGCTACTCTTACCGCAGGGATCTGGGTGAAATCTGTCTCGTGCTGCTGGCCCCTGGTGCTGGTTCTGCGCAGTGCTGGAGTGGGGCACAGCGTCCCCATCTTGTGGCCACAGCAGCTGTGCCAACTCAGTGATTACTCTGCCTAAAGATGCTCAACTGCACAAGACTGAGAATGAGTAAGCTGGCCAGTGAGGCTGATTTCTCCACCACTCAGTCCCCAGCAGCGATAAGCCTGGCATTTCTGTTTATCTCTGACCCTGCCCCAGGCCCCACAGGCATCCAGAGGCTTTACTTGGTTATCTGCTCTGCTGGGCAGTATCTCTCTCTGCCCCCCCCCCCCGGGGGTGGGGGTACTTCCTGCATCACTTAGTGGAGTGTCCATTTGTGAAATAAACACCACCGACTGGAAAGAGTAGGGGTGGGAAGGTAGGGAAGGGGAGGTCCTCGGATGACTCCTGGGCAGAACCCCTGCCTTGCCTTCAGTCTACCTCCAGGACAGAAGATAGCCCTGAACAATAGCAGCATGGTTTGGAGGTCCTGCTTTACTTCAGTGAGATTGTTTATACCCTGCCAGGGAGCCTGTTTAGTTATCTCCAGGCTGGGAGGATCCAGCTCTTGCTTCGCCCAAGAAAAACTACCCAGGATGGAATCAGAGAAAGGACTGCATGCTTTGCTTAATACACTTTTCACTTTTCTGACTATAGACAGAGCTTCTACTAAGTCGTGGCAATGTTTTATTTCATCTTACTCCAACTCAATAGGAAGATTATTCCCACAGCCACACAGTCACAACGTTTTGGAGTCAAAATTACAACCCTCTGCTGGTAACTTACACCATCTCTTCTTGCAGAGATTGGAGTGACCTTAGAGACAGTGGACAACATGAAGCCCAGAGATAGGAAGGAACTTTCTGAAGATCACAAAATAATTCAATGGCAAAGATAGGACCAGATGCAAAACTACTGCCCTGAGAGTAGCCATGGATAACATAGCAGGTAGGGTGTTTGCTTTGCACGCAGCCAACCTGGGTTCAATTCCCATCATCCCATATGGTTCCCCAAGCACTGCCAGAAGGAATTCCTGAGTGCAGAGCCAGGAGTAACTCTTGTGCATAACCGGGTGTGACCCCAAAAAGCAAAGAAACAAAAAAAAAAAGTTTCTAGAACTTTTCTCATCTCAGCTGCCCCCAAAGACAGAAAATTAGCAAGCACAACCTTACCAGGATTCCTCCAGGAAGTATGCTTGGGGATAAAACCAAAATCAAGGGCAGAGAGAGAAAGGGATGTGGCAGAGCACCTGTAGGAGGTATAATTTCCATCCTCAGCACACTCCCACTCCCAGAGTGTGGTAGAGGCAGCACTGACGTTTGTGATTATTCCTGGAACCAAAACAAAATGTGCGCTCTCTGGAGAACACAATCAAGTGTCTAAGCACCAGAACCATGTGTGTGACCCCTGAACACAAGCCAAAAAAAGGAAGGCTATGGAGGGAGGGGGCATCAAGGGGTCCCTAGAAAGTGCATCAGTTGGCGGAGTACCTGCCTTGCAGGCAGGAGGCAGAGAATTTGATCCCCAATACCTTCTCAAGGGCCGAGTGTGATCCCACTACTGTTGGTGCTCCCAGGTGCACCAAAAAGTGTGATCTAGGCACACCAAAGTCAAGAGTATGCAGGCCCCTTACTTAAAAGGGTGTGCCCAGGGGCTGGAGCAATAGCACTGCGGGTAGGGCGTTTGTCTTGCACGCAGCCAACCCGGGTTCGATTCCCAGCATCCCATATTGTCCCCTGAGCACCACCAAGAGTGGTTCCTGAATGCAGAGCCAGAACTAACCCCTGAGCATCGCCAGGTGTGACCCAAAAAGGGAAAAAAAAAAAGGAGGTGTGCCCAGAAAGCACTGCAACCAACATGCACACAAACACCATCACTAAAGTGTGCGAGGCTGGCAAGTATCAGTATCAGTTGTGTACAGCTGCTGGTCACTGCGCGAACCAAAGAAAAGCTGGGAGGGGGGCAATAACCCCCAAACACATTTGCCTGATGAAGCAGAGAGGGAGATCACACCTTTGTGGGCACCCGTCTTGGCTGGGGAAGCCTGCGGACTGGCTTGCAAGCAGCTTGTGGGTTTGTGGGTTTGCTTCTGTCACTGTGCTTCGTAGTCAGCATCCCTACCATTGACTGAAGTCTGGTTTTCTTTTTTTCTCCACCTCATTACCCCTTCTTCCCTTCCCTTTTTTGTTGTGGTGAAGACCAAGGGCGACACACTTGGCTGCGCTCAACTTCTTGGTTGCAGGGCACTTTGTTGAGGTGCTGGGGATCATAACAGGATAGCCACAATGACTGCATTCAGCATGTGGGGTGATGCCAGAGCTCAGGATCATGGTCTCATGCCTCCACGGCAGGTGCTCTACCACTGAGTCCCATCCCCAGGCCCTTGCTAAGACCATTTTATTCTCTCATACCTCATCATAGTTGTTCTCTAAGCAAGGTCAGGTGGAATCAGTATGATATTACTAGAGAAGAATAAAGAAGCACCATCAGGAGCCAATTATAGACCATCAGCTACTAATTTTTTCATTCAACAATTACAAATCAACACATAATACAAAAAGACAAAAATTCTAATATTTATTTAGCACTTCTATGTAGTAGGCACTGGCTACATTATTATATAAATTACATTTTCCATGTACAACAATTCTAGGAAGATGATACAACTGTCCCAATTTTATAGATAAATAAACTGAGGACTATGAGTAATGAAGTCATTTCCCAAAGTCAGTTTAAAATCCTGTATTTATTTAGTGGAAGGGAGGAGGTTCTCCCAAGCAGTGCTCAGGGACCCTGGGCCCAATCTCAGATATATATGGCCCTGTTATTCTTCCAGATCAGCAATGCTTGGAACCACCATGACCACCCCCATTGGTGCCTGGGGAAACCACACTGTAGGTGTCAAGCATTAACCTGGGGCCTCTGCATCCCAGTCCTTTGAGATCACTCCTTAGCACAAGGTTGTGTATTTAAATACAGGCAGCCAAATTCCAGAGTCTACTTAAAAAAGAAATGACTCCAACTAAAACATTTTCTTGCTAGAACCTTTGTTTCTAGGGAGCTACATTTGTCATTTGACAACTCAGAAATATTTTCTTTTTCTTTTTTTTTTAATTTTTACTAGTGAAACACCATGAGGTACAGTTGTAGACTTACAAATTTTTGTGCTTGGGTTTCAATTACACAATGATCAAATACCCATCCCTCCACCAGTGCCCATTTCCCACCACCTCAGATCCCAGTATCCCTCCCACTCTCCATCCCCCCCATCCCCCCCCCCCCCCCCGCCTCTGTGGCAGGGCATTCCCTCTTGTTCTCTCAGAAATATTTTCAAGTTGGGATCTCACCAGTTTCATGCCAACACAATAGTATGTGTTCCATTTGCAAAGTATTTTGACATGCTCACGTTTAAGATCATCTGAAGGAGATGGACTATATGCCCCATTTTACTGATAAGGACACTGAAGTTCCCTGTGAGAATCAGTACAGAGCTAGACCTCAGACTTGGTTCCACAGCTTCAAAGCCTGTGTTGACAGCAGAGGACAGGGTTTAAGAAGCCCTCCACTGGGGCTGGAGCGATAGCACAGTTGGTAGGGTGTTTGCCTTGCACGCGGCTGACCTGGGTTTGATTCCCAGCCTCCCAGATGGTCCCGAGCACCACCAGGAGTAATTTCTGAGTGCATGAGCCAGGAGTGACCCCTGTGCATCACCGGGTGTGACCCAAAAAGGATAAAAAAAAAGAAGCCCTCCACCAATCCATGCACCCACTCATCCACTAACCACTACAGTACACCTGACCTGGCTAACAGGAATCAGAAAAGGGTCTGTCTGCTTTCAATATTAATTTGTTTTTCTGAACCTAAACATGAGCAGATTCTCTGGGCACTTTAGTTGCAATACCTTATTTAAACCAACTTGATTCTACCAACTCTAGTGAGTTAAGATCTTTGCTTATACCATAGAAAACTCAGAAAGTCTCATTTCTTTAGTTTGGGGCCATACCCAACAGCACTTGGGCTGCTCCAAGCTCTGTGCTCAGGGGTCACTCTTGGGAGTTCTTAGAGAAACTATGTGGTGTACAAACCTGAACTGAGGTCTCCTGCATACATAGCATGCACTCAGCTCATTGAGTTATCTCTCCAGCCCAGAAAATTTGGGTTAATCCACTGGCACAATGAAGAAAGTAAAATAATAACTAACGGCTAATTAGAAAGAAGATAGGCAAGATGGGGCAAAATTATGTGATGGGCTCATGTTTCCAGCCCTCCCATATCTGATCAAAGGAACTCCACTTCACATGCTCATATTCTTACCCTGTAGTCTCTTCCTGGCCCCCTGAGAGCCTGGTCTCCAGACCGCTTTTGGTATCAGTTCTGAAGAATGAGTGGTAAAGGAAGAACACTGGGTCTCCGGGAGGAAATTTGGCTGAGCTGGAGTAGAAAAGTGGCCAGAGAAGGGAAGTAAAGAGGGAGAGAGAAACACCAAGGAGGGACTGGGGCTATACTTGGACAACCCAGGGCAGCTCCATGATGCCTAAGACTAAGTGAGTAAGGAAGGGATTGCAAAAATGCCTGCTGGAGAGAATTTATTGTTGAAAATCATCTGTAGGAATGGCAAAGTAGCAGGGCTTCCGTGACCCCATGTCTTTGCAGAAACTCACCAAGTAATGTCATTTAATTCAGAGTGTAAGAAAGAGGCTAAGAAATTGCAGGAAATTTCTTGAAGGAACTAATATTTGAGCAGGACGCAGAGTGAACAAAGCTTCACGAGTGACAGTTAGTATGCAAAGAAGGGGGATCAGGCCAGGACATATTAATGGAGAACTAAATGATTAAGAAAGAGAATGAACCAGAAAAATCAAGCAGAGATATTTAGGCCCAAAGCAGTAAGATATAGGTGCAACAACCCTACATTAAAGTGAATGATTAATAATGGAGGAAGTTATTACCTTGGGGTAGAACAATTAATTAATGAAAGACATTCCAGGGCTGTTTGCCTTACATCCTGAGTGTGAGGGTCACCATAGTGTGTGTGTGTGTGTGTGTGTGTGTGTGTGTGTGTGTGTGTGTATTTAACAGACTGCAAGATTTGAGTATAAATTACAATTATATGGCTGGAGCAATAGCACAGCGGGTAGGGTGTTTGCCTTGCACATGGCCCACCTGGGTTTGATTCTTTCGTCCCTCTCAGAGAGCCCGGCAAGCTACCGAGAGTATGCCGCCTGCACGGCAGAGCCTGGCAAGCTCCCCCAGCATATTCAATATGTCAAAAACAGTAACAACAAGCCTCACAATGGAGACGTTACTGTTACTGGTGCCCGCTCGAGCAAATCGATGAACAATGGGAGGATAGTGCTACAATGTCTTGATCAACTTTTGTTGGCCTGAAAAAAAAAAGAAGAGTGGACAGATGGACTTGAAACAGGATTTACATGGATATGCGGGCCTGAGAATTAATGCACACTGCAGCTAAAATCAGCCAGTGTTTACCAGATTTGAGATGGATGCTGTTGCCAAAACAGAGGAGCACTAAGGAAGTAGAGTGACATCTGGGAGAACAAGTCTTTGAAAATCCTTTTTCAAGTGCTGACTGAAATTTCTGAAGCTCTCATTCCATACCCTACATGTCAACAGCAAAAGCAGGTGTTCCACCACTATATCAGAGATTATAAAGATCTGATATTCTTCCCAGATCCAATAGGTAAATATAACCTCAAATGAAGGTCACATATCAGCTGACACATACATTAAAATTCCAGCTTTTTTTGTTTTGTTTTGTTTTTTGGGTCACACCTGGCAATGCACAGGGGTTACTCCTGGCTTTGCACTCAGGAATTACTCCTGGCAGTGCTCAGGGGACCATGTGAGATGCTGGGAATCGATCCCAGGTCAGCAGCATGCAAGGCAAACACCCTACCCACTGTGCTATCACTCCAGCCGCAGAATTCCAGTTTTTTTTTTTTAAAAAAAGTGTTACTTTGAACAAACTGGCAGGTTACCGAATGCAGCCTGCCCACAGGGCAGAGTCTGGCAAACTCCCCTTGGCGTACCCAATATGCCAAACACCAGTAACAATGATGGGTCTCATTCTCCTAAAGAGCCTTGAATATAATCTCAGGGCTAGGATGAAGGAGATGTTACTGGGGCCTGCTCGAGGCAATCGACGAATAACAGGATGATTTGTGATTGTGATTTGTGTTACAGGGAAGAGGCTGGAGATACAGTACAGCAGGCAGGGCACTTGCCTTGGGACTGTTCAACCTAGATTCAATCCCTGGTGCCCCTAGTACCACCAAAAGTGATCCTTGAACACAGAGCCAGGATTAAGCCCTGGTGTGGACTTCAGATACCGATCCAAAAATGAAAATTAATAAATAAATACATAAATAATATTAGAGGAACCAGAAAAATAGCACAAAGGACTAGGAGCATACTTTTCACGTGGGAGCTCGTTAGATTCCTGGCATTGCATGGAACCCCATACTACCAGAAGCAAATCTAGAGCATCACCGGTATGAACAAAAACAACAACAACAATAATAAAGTAATATATCAAACTTAAAAATATACTAAATACATAAACTACACCAATATGGTTAAGTCTGCATGAGAGAACCACAGATCTTTATTTTCTATATTTTGTTTATATATATATAATATTTAAGTGTGCGTTATTTGTGCTATTAAGCAAGCTTGTTTTTCTATAATATTAAACATTTACCTGGACCCATAGGAATTATTCTGGACAGATAACATGCACCCAAAAAGGGTTTAATTAACCAAGAACAGGGCAACTGACTCCCCTCTGGAACCTTGCTGACAGAAAACATTTAATAAACTTACAATGAGATCTGAGGTCAATTGCTTGGATTGAAGCAAACAGAAAACACATACATATAACAGACTCAGAGGCACTCCTCAAAAATAGTAACCCCCAGAGTAAAGAACTATTTGTCACTGAGTGTTGTTTTTTAAAATAGACTGTTGTCCCCTTTCAGCTGGGAACAAAAGTTCCAGGCTCAATGTGTAACTCACCAAACACATGGCAGAATTAATTTGGGAATGTTCTAAAGCAACATTGACAAACATTTGGGAACGATTCTCAGCTATAGCATTCACAGATGATTTAATCTCCCATATCACAGCAATAAGTTTGAAAACAGTCCTAAGGCTGAATTATACATCGAAGTTCCCCAAGCCCATACAAAACTAAAGACAATTCCATGTACTTATAATAACTGTTTTGGTTGATTGTTGCTTTTTATCAGACTTTGGAAGTGTTCTCTGGAGCATCTAGACATCCTAATACACTTGATGAAAACACAAACAAACAGTAAGTTTATCATCTGCACTTACATACCACCTTCTATCCATGGATCCCAAGAGGTCTTTCGGAAATATTATTTTCATAAGTATCCAATGAGATGAGTAAATACTGTTACCTCCATCTATTTGCAGATGAACTTAAACATGGGGGCAGCTAAGTGGCTTGTCAACGGTTAGAACCCAAGACAAAATCCGTGCAAGTCTCCCTCTAGTTTCCCTTCCTCCCTTTCTCTGCTGACTGTCCCTTTGAGCTTTCTTGTTGGCCCTACTTTAAATCAAGCACGCAGACCATTGTCTCCCTGGTGATGGAGGTGGCATTCTATTTCCTGCCTCAAATCTGGCCCAGGTCCCGACTGCATTTCATTTAGCCACAAATGCATCAGCTGTGTGAGAGTGGGGACAGCTTGGCTCCTTGGAAACCTAAGTGGCGTGTATCAGCTGGCCTGAACCTGCTTGAGAGACACCCCAGGCCCTGCTTGCTAACTTCCCTACCACTAGCCCACAAGATACAAGGAAGACAACAATGTTTCTCTAACTTGGGGAAAGAGCTAAAACATCTCAAAAGTAAACACACTGGTCAGGGTCCAGGCTCACCCACAGGGAAAGGTCACCTAGACATTATGGGCTCTAAATTCCTGGACTGTTCACAATCAAATACAGAAAAACAAAAACATTGCTGTACCATCCACCAAGTAATAAGACTTACTACCTGAAAAGTGACACAGTTGCACTCTCAGAAATTGGTGGTGGAGGGTTTTATACTTTGCATTCTTACCATTTGGTCAATAAAGGCAATATATTTTATCACTTTAAATTTGTTTCCATTTCTAGCTACCTAACTGGATGGTAACGTGCATCCTTTGAATTAGACACTGAGTGAGTTGCCCTTCATTCCTATGGTGTGCTCCCACACCCCATTCATGTTCTCATTAGAGCTCATTAGTAAGGACAATACATAATCTCTGGTGTTCATTTACCTTGTGCCAGCTATCTTGCCATGCGTGTCACACCCATGGCTTTTTAAATTTGAGATATGCAGGCCTGAGCGATTATACGGTGGAGAGGATGTTTGCCTTGTAGGTGGCTGACCTGGGCTCAATCCCCAGCATCCCGAAAGGTCCCCCAGGAGTGATCTCTGAGTTCAGTATACCCTGAACACTGCCAGGTGTGGTCCAAACCCCCAAGCCCCAGGTTTTTTTTTTTAACAAATAAACACAAATTTAGGGATTTCAACAACAAAAATTTATTTTTTCACAGTTCTAGAGGTCACAGAGGCAGGTGTCATTAGGTTCATACTTCCTCTGGAAGCTCCAGGGGAAATGTTTCTTGCCTTTTGTTTCTGGTAGCATCTGGGATTTCTTGGGATCACTGTAGTCTCAGCCTCCACCTGCCTAAATGCCTCCACGCTTCATTTGTAGTTTCCTATTGACCACAGTGTGCTTGCATTTAAGGTCACAGGATAATTTTACCTTCCCTGGACTAGACATATTTTCAGAGTCATTTTTCCTCATGCACAAGTCCAGGAATTCAAATGTGAAAATCTAGGGGCTGGGGGGAGAGGGGGTCAACAATACATAGTTGTATGCTTCATTCATTGGGGGAGCACTGCTTTCAGGTTTTTCTTCTTGTGTGCTCCAGAGAATCATTGGTTATGGGATGAAGATGAGGCACAGAGCTCATGCTCCAGTACTCAGCAGATCTGTCTGCAGCACACTCCTACCATTTATTTACAACGTAGCTTCAGCAAGTAATTTAACCTCTCTGAACCTAATGTGTGGGATTGTTTCAAGGATTAAATGAGAATAAACATGAAGTACTATATAGTAGTGATGCAAGTAGTTTTGTACTAGGTGAACAGTCGCTATTGTCCTTTGTGTTAAAAATAGGATGTTCAGCCGACCACAGGCACACCCCGAGCAGGTGATTGAATTCTCTGAAAAACCCAGGTATATGGACTTGTGACTGAAATTCCCAGGCTTCCGGAGTCAAATGGGGCTCCTTTCCCATCTCCATGAGCTTCCACTTTTCTGGCAGTCATGCCTACGAACTGCCTCTGGGCGCCATTTAAGTGCATTGCCAGCCATGATGCAGATGCACAAATGAACCTCAGAAGAGAGCAGCATGCTGCAGAGATGACTATGGACTCCCAAATCACCATCCAGTTAAAACAAAACAAAACATTTAACTCCAGTTCCAGCACCCTATGAAAAAATTTTAGAATTCCACAACATCTCATACAATCATACTACTGATATACCCAGATTGACACATCACATTTGATGAGGAGGAAGGTAGAAAACAACCATTTTTTTAAAATTTTATAAAGTAGTTCACAATATTTAATTACATTTAATATTTAAATACAATCCCACCACCATTACTTTCCCACTACCCTATTCTGGATGTTTTCATCCCGAACCTCAACACCTGCCCTGAAAACAGAACCAAAATAATTTATTTTGTATTTTGTTATAAATAAACCACTGAAAATGCTCTAGAAAACTTTTCTGAGGGAAGAGTGTGTGAAGATTGTTGTATTTCACCCAGGAGCCATTAAGCCCTTCTATAAGCGATTACTAATATATTGTTAAAGGTTGAGCCTTGTGTGTGTGTGTGTGTGTGTGTGTGTGTGTGTGTGTTATGTATCACTGTATCACTGTCATCCCACTGTTCATCGATTTCCTCGAGCAGGCACCAGTAACATCTCCATTCGTCCTAGCCCTGAGATTTTAGCAAGTGCCACATTGGAGGCTCTTTCAGGGTTAGGGGAATGAGATCCATCACTGTTACTGGGTTTTGGCATATCGAATACGCCACAGGGAGCTTGCGAGACTCTGCAGTGCGGACAGGATACTCTCGGTAGCCTGCCGGGTTCTCTGAGAGCGAGAACTAGACAATAAGAGGTCGCGCGGCCTCGAATGCTACTGGAAGATGGGGGATCTGGGTGGAGGAGGCCCAGTCCCAATCCGAGCAGGCTTGGAGATCTCAACCCCAGGATCCGCACATATGGGTTCCTCAGCCAGTTCCTTCATGCGTGAGGCTCATTCGAGCATGTGGAGAGTAGTCTTAAGCATGGCTGTGGCTGGATTTCAGAGGTCTTCATCTCCCGGGGGTCTGCTCGGGATGGGGAGGGAAACTCAACCCACTTCCCTCCAAGGGGCCCGGGTGAGGACAGTCAGGTTCGGAGAGTCTGTATGTATGTATGTATCTGTAAAAATATACTTCCCTCTAAGATTGGCTGACTTCTACTTTAAACCCCATCAAATGTGGTGCGCTACTCTTGGAATATTAGTGGTGTGAGGTATGAGATGTCACAGCCACGCAGTCCTGGGATAGGTTTACTCGTGGGCAAGGCTTGGCCTGAGTGTGTGGAGAGAGGCTGTGAACATGGCGGTGGTTGAGTTCTGGAGGTTTTCGGCTGCCAGGGCTGGGCCCCTTGGGTTGAGGAGGGGCCTCAACTGCCCCCTCTGGGGTGCCCCAAGTGAAGCAGCCTGGTGTGCGGTCCGGTGGCATGGCTATGGCAAATCATTTTATTGTAAAGTAAAAGTAAAGTAAGTACTTTACAGGGCTGGAACGATAGCACAGCGGGTAGGGCGTCTGCCTTGCACCCAGCCAACATGGCCGACCCGAGTTCGATTCCTCCGCCCCTCTCGGAGAGCCCGGCAAGCTACCGAGAGTATTTGATATGCCAGACACAGTAACATTTTATTGTAGCTTAAGATTTTCTTTCGGTTGATTTTTTTTACTATTTTTTTATTTGTGTTTTGGTGTCCAGATTTAAGTCAAACCTTAACTATGCAAAGCACAAATTATACTGCCAGCCCCTAAGGAAGATTTTCCTAATACAGAAAGTGGATTTCTCATTTCAGATCTAATTAGCAACCAAATACCTAAGTGTTAGGTTGTTTTGTTGATATTTTATATTTTACTGAGAGATAAGTGTTCCAAGCCAAAGAAAAGTGATGTCTAATAGGTCTATACTGGGGTCTTGGGAAGTCTCACCCCCGCCCCCCCACCCTCTGCAATCAATCAATTAGTCTATTCAGTCATTCTTTTCTTGGAGTTTGCTGTATGGGAAACTGAGGAACACAGTTTGAAAACAGCCTAGATACGCGGGAAGCAACTTTGAATCATTGTCTGCTTCATCTATCAAAAAGATCTGATGTATATATCAATAATTATCATAAACTTGAAATAACTGTTACAGAGCATTTTCTATATGTTTTATATAAAATATTAAATAAATAAAAAGATCCTAGATCCTTTGGCAAGCAGGTAGATTTGGGCATAAAACCTTAACTCCCCTGCTACAAACAAAAAAAATTCTAGTTCAAAAACAGGCAAAGGACTTTAGCAGACACTTCTTCAAAGAAGATATAAAAACAGCCAGTAATTACATGGGAAAAAATGCTGATTAGCACTAGTCATTTGAGAAATTCAGATAGCGATTAAATCACCCAATAAAATCTAGAAGTCACCACTTCTTCAAATATGCAACATTACAGACATTATAGAAAGCTGGGAATCATTTATCCACCAAGCATATCACTTGATCACTTGACTTCCCGTTAGTCGTCGATTTGCTCGAGCGGGCGCCAGTAACGTCTCCATTTGTCCCTGTCGCATGCTAGTGTAGCCCAATGGCGTCTGTTCGCTCTAGGAACATGAAGAGCCTCAAACCGATCGTTCATGATCTTGATGAAGAAGTCTGACCATCTGGTAGGTGGGTGGCCACGCGGTCTTTAGACATCCCGTGGAATCCAGTCAGTAACAGCTCTAGTCCAGCGGTCGTCTTTAAATCTCATTACATGACCAGCCCATCTGATTTTTGACACTTTGGCAAACGAGACAGTGTCCCTGATTCTTGATCGACGACGGATGTCAGAACTCCAGATTCTTTCTCTCATTTGAGTAAAATGTGATATTCCAAGCATAGCTCTTTCAATTCCTCTTTGGGAGACCCAAATAGTGTTCTCATCCTGTTTACGCAGGGCCCAGGTCTCTGAGGCATATGTTAATGCAGGAAGAACAGTGGAATCAAGGAGATGTGCCCGGAGCCGGAGGTTCTTCGTCCTCTTAGCTATTTCTTCGACGTTCTTGAAGGCGTTCCAAGCCGCTCTCTTCCTCCTGCGCAGCTCGGGTGCCAGGTCATTTGTCATGTTGACTTCTCGACCTAGGTACACATAGCTGTTGCATTCGGAGATGGTCGTTCCGTTGAGAGCGAATGGAGCGTCAGGAACGAGGCTGTTTCTCATAAACATTGTCTTCGTAAGATTTAGCTGTAGTCCGACCTTTCCACACTCATGGTCAAAGTCTGCCTGCATTTGTGCCGCTTGGCTGATGTTTGGTGTTATTAAAACAATGTCATCAGCAAAGCGGAGGTGGTGTAGTTGCCGACCATCTATCTTCACTCCCATTCCTTCCCATTTCAGTTGTCGCATGATGTTCTCAAGGGTGGCACTGAAGAGTTTCGGTGAAATGGTATCACCCTGCCGCACCCCTCTCTTGACATCAACGATCACTTCTTTGTAGAATGGTGAGATCCTGGTAGTGAATCCGTAATACAGCTCACGGAGGATCTTGATGTATTGAGCTTGAATGCCCTGATTAGCTAGGGCTTCAATGACCGCTTCCGTCTCAACAGAATCAAAGGCCTTCTTTAAATCAATGAACGTTAGACAGAGCGGCATCTTGAACTCCCGAGAAACCTCAATGAGCTCTCCAGTCCGCCGAGGGCGCACCACCAAGCATATAAAATAAACATATAGAACCTGGGCCCAAAGGAATGGAGACCCAGGAACTATCTGACACAAGATTAAAAAAAATTATTCTAGAGATGATCAGGAGCCACAAGAGTACAAAGATAAACAATTTCGTGAGATCAGAAGAACAATGCAAGAACAAAAGTTAAAAATAGAAATCAGAAGAAACACAGCAGAGACTGGGGTGTTGGGCTCAAAAAACTAGAGTATGTGCTCTGCATGCAATAACCTTAGTTCAATTCCCTGTACCACGTGGACCCCCAGTACACGTGATCCCTCAGCACCACCCAGAGCAGCCCCTGAGCACTGAAAACAAAACAGAAATTTTGGAGTTGAAGAATAACTGAATAATTCAATAGAGAAGTTTAAAAACAGGGTTAGGTGTGTAGTTCAGCAGCAGAGAACTTGCTTTTCCTTTGTGAGTCTCTGGGTTCAATTCCAGGTACCACAAAAGAAAAGGAAAGGAGAAGGGAGAAAATGAGAAGAAAAGGGAGAGGAGAGAGCAGAGAGGAGAATAGATTTCAACAAACAGGAAAAAAGAACAGTAATCTAATAAAAAGCACGAACTTCTGGCCTGGAGCAATAGTACAGAGGGCAGGATGCTTGCCTTGTGTGTGGCCAACCTGGGTTCACCACATATATGGTCTCCCGAGCAGCACCAGGAGTGGTCCTTGAACGCAGAGCCCAGAGTATGCCCTGAAAACAGCCAGGTATAGCCCAAAACCAAACCAAAACAAAAAAAAGCAAAACCAAGGCACACTCACTGTGTAACACAGTATGAAAGTCCCTAAACACTTGGAAAACAAACATAAATATATACTCCACTAATCTCATTTGTGTGTGTCCATCCAAAGGATTGTTTCCATAGCTTGGCTATTGTACTAATTGTCACAATAAACATGGGTGTACATTTATCCTTTCAAATTAATGTTTTTGTGTTTGGAGGATTGATGCCAAGAAGTGGTATCAGTGGGCTGTATGAGAATTCTAGTCCATTTTTTTTTTTTAAGATCTCTCCAAATGGCTTTCTGTATAGGCTGAAACAGATGGCATTCCCACTAATACTGATGAGGAACTTTTTCTCATCACAACCCTGCCAGCACCGGCTGTTTCCAGATTTCTTGGAATGTGCCATTCTCTCTGGCATGAGATAATATCTGAATGTTATTTTGATTTGATTTTCCTGAATCATGAGAGATGCTGAGAACTTTTTCATATGCCTGTTAGCCATCGTCTTCTTTAGGAAAGTTTCTTATCTCCTGTGCCATCTTTGGTTGGGGTCTTTGGGATTTTTTGTTAAGTTTTATGTGCATTTCCATGTTTAACTGCACTAACCGTTAATTCCCATGTTTATTTGCTCACAGAAGTCAAAATATGTAGAAGAACAATGCAAGAACAAAAGTTAAAAAAAGAAATCAGAAGGAACACAGCAGAGACTGGGATGTTACAACCTAATCTGAAGTATAAATCATCTGATGCAATATTAATCATGAAAAAGAAGGAAATCCTTTCATTTGTGACAAACTGCACCTCAATGGCATTGTACAAATGAAATAGGTCAGAAAGACAAATACTCTATGACCTCTCTGGAATTTAAAAAGGACAAACTCACAGTGGTAGTTACCCAGGTTTGAAGGATGTGGGAAATGGAGAGTTACTGGGCTGAGTATAAACTTCTAGTTAAAGAATCCATAGTTTGGAAGCTGGAGCAATAGCACAGTGGGTAGGGCGTTTGCCTTGCACGCGGCCGACCCGGGTTCAATTTCCAGCATTCCATATGGTCCCCTGAGCACTGCCAGGAATAATTCCTGAGTGCATGAGCCAGGAGTAGCCCCTGTGCATCGCCGGGTGTGACCCAAAAAGCAAAAAAAAAAAAAAAAAAGGATTCCATAGTTTGGGGATCTACTGTGGAGCATGGAGATAATGCCTGAATATTGCTCAGATGCTAGATCTAAAAAGTTATCACACAAAATGGTCACTATGTGACGTGATGGGCTGGTAGTTAATAGTATGGCAGAAGTAATTTTGAAAATTATAAATGAATAAATATAATGTACACTTTATACAATATTATGTCAATAATATATAGAAAAAGCAGATAGAGGTGGGAAACGAGAAGAGAAAATGAAGAAATTCTCAAACAAAAACTTGGGGATGGATTGTCAACAAGCATTCCCAACAAGAAATGTTGAAAATTCTGTGAGAAAGTATGTAAGTCAGAAACTTCTAAACATTTTTTAAAAGGTGCTGAGAAAAAGATAAAATGCAAGTAAAATTAAAATTTATTCTTTGTTGTTGTTGTTGTTGGGGAGCTGAGGCACATATGGCGGTGCACGGGGCTTAGTCCTGGCTCCGTGTGCAAGAATCACTCTTGGGATATCAAAAGCAGTGCCAGGGTTCAAAGTGGAGTCAGCCATGTGCAAGGTAGGTATCTTAACCCCTGTACCATCTCTCTAGCCCTTTTTCCTTATTCTTAACTTCTCTAGAATATTAGTTTAACATTAATAATTTGATTGGACAAAGATAGTTCAACAGGCTGGAAAGAATGATTTCATTTAAAAGGCCAGGGTTCCATCCCTAGTAGCACTCTAATCCTTTGTCATCTCCCCAGCTCTATTATCTGATTCTGAAGAAAAAAAACTACCGATTATGCCAGAGAAGTACAATGCTTAGAGCACTTGCTTTGCAATTGGCTGACCGGGTTTTATTCCCCGAACCACAAATGGTCCTCAGAGTCCCGCCAGAAGTGATCCTTAAGTGCAGAGCAGCAGTAAACCTTGAGCATCACCAGGTATGGCCCAAAAACCGAAGGGAAAAAGAAAAAAGGAAAGAAAAGAAAAACACTACAGGGCTGAAGTCATAGTATAGTGGTAGGATGTTTGCCTTGCACAGGACTGACAGAAGTTCAATCCCCCCATCCCACATGGTCCCCTAAGTCTGCATGGTGTAATTCCTAAACACAGAGCCAAGAGTAACCCTTGAACCTAGTGCTGGGTGTTTTTCTCACCACCACCAAAAAAAAAGGGGGGGGGGAGGGGTTCCAATTTGATAAGCGCTATTCTGTAACAAAAATCTAATAAGAGCCTACATTTTTACAATAGAAAAATACTTAAAAGAATTCACTCAGGGACTGGAGCAACAGTACATTAGGTAGGGTGTTTGCTTCATATGCATCCACTGTGGTTGATCCCTAGTACCCTATCTAGTCCCCAGAGCCCCACTAGGAGTGATCCCTGAGTGCAACCCTAGGAGTAAGTTTTGAGCACTGCCAGTGTAACCCCAAACAAAACAAAATATAAAAAAAAAGAAATTATTCAGTTCAGCTATGTATTTCACACCATTTTTTGGCGTGTATGTGTGGGGAGGGGGTAGTTTGCTCATTATAACTATAATCTTCTAGCAATGAACAATACTTATACTAAAATAAGGTTTAGAAAGCACAGGAACTTGAAATACTAAATTCTGAATGCATGTATGGAAGTATGGATGTCAAGAAGTATAGAAACAAGACAGTATTAGAACTAAAGAAGAAAATGAGGGGGGTAGGGGACAGCCAGGAAATGATTCAGTGGCCAAAGCACCTACCTTGCATATATGTGTTTGATCCCTAGTGCCAACTTTCTTAGAAGCTCAGCTGTCTGAGATGTTGTTTCCTAAAAGTGTTTTTTCATCTCAGAGAAAAAACACTTTTAGGAAACAACATAGATGCCATACCATACTGGTCATTATTTTTTTGTATAAAGTATTTCCAAAAGTTAAGTGATTATATATAGCAACATTTAATAACTCAATTGTAATTTTAAATTTATTTCACCATAATATAAACTGCTCAACCTCTTTTCACTTATTGCTCCATAAGAAATAACTTGCATAAATATTTCATATTTTCAAAATTCTTCAAAATGAAAATTTTGAGGGGTTTTGAGCCACATCTGGCAAGACTTAGGGGCTACTTCTGGCTCTGTGCCAATCCCCACAATGCCCAGAGAACCATGTAGTGGCAGGGATCAAATCCAACAGGAGTAAGACTCATATGGAAAGTTCCTTTAACCCCTATGCTATGTCTCTGCCTGAAAAATAATTTTTATACTATGTTTCTAAGATTAATCTACAATATAGTTCTTGGGAATAAACTGTATTATTAGAGTTTTTAATTGTATACAGCAAGTAGGAGTGCCCAGGATAGACCAAGGGTAGAGAGCTTGTATTTTGCAGGCATGAGGCTGTTGAGTTCATTTCCTGACCCTGCCTCACAGACCAAGCAAGATCACAGAAGCATTTACTGGTATCACACAGAGCACATCTCCAGTGTACCACAACTTGGAGCAAGGGAGCCAACAAGTGTGCAATCCCTAATGAGCACGACTACCAAGTATATGAGAGTAACATAATAATTGTTTGTGCAATTCCTGTCATCACAACAACAATAAAAGGAAGGGAAAGGGAGGAAAGGGAAGAGGATGGGGAAATGCTTGTAATAGTACCTGGAACTAAACCTACAGATTAAGGAATTCTTAGGAAAATTAAACCTCTTGGCTCTTAAGCGCCCCCTGCTGGCAGCTACTGGAAATAAAGCACAAGATAAAAAGATTTTTTTTTTTTAAATTTGGGGAGATGATGGAAGATAAAGGATGAGTGTACTTACAGCTGAAACTGAAAGAAAAATACTCAAAACTAAATAATTATCTTCTCTAAGATTTTAGGACTTTCGAACATATTTGGGGTATGTGAAAAAGGGCTAAAAACAGGGGAAAGTTACTGTCTAGTTTCAACATATTACTATATCCAAATGCAGAAATGCCAAAAATTTTAGTACAGGGCTGGTGCGAGCTCAGTTGGCTGAGTCTTGCATGAGGAAAGCCTGGGTTAGGCTCCAGCATCACAGTTATCCGTGTACTGACAGGAACGACCCTTGAGCAGAGCCAGCAGAAGCCCAGAGTACTGTTTGGTATGACTCCAAAACAAAAATACAGGCTGGAGAGATAATATAGGGGGTTAAGGTCCTTGCCTTGCATGCTGAAGACCTGGTTCAATCCCCCATATCAAAAATTAAATGAAAAAAAAAAAAGTAGCAAAACAAAAATGTAGTATCAAAGGACCCAAAGACAGGGCTTAGTAGTAGAGCAAAAACGAAGGTTCTGAATTTGATCACAGGCATCACCCTCTCCTCGGTGTGATCCCCAATGTCACAATAACACTTGTTTAACACAACTGTGTGTGAACACAACCAAGTATGTGACTCCCAGACACTGCAGCAACAAAGGGGAAGAATAATTTAGTATAAAATAATAACCTTTGCATAAAAATTTCAGTCTAACAGTAATGGTATTACTCTAACCTTACATTTTCCTCTGATTTGTGGAAAATCCTAAAATAACATGTAGATAATAAAATTGTTCATCAAAAATTTAAAAAAAATAATAAAATAATAACCTAAATGATGGGTCTCATTCTCCTAAAGAGCCTTGAATATAATCTCAGGGCTAGGATGAAAGAGACGTTACTGGGGCCTGCTCGAGGCAATCGACGAATAACAGGATGATGAAATGAAAATGAAAAAATAACCTAAAAAAAGGTTATCATTTAAAATACAAAAAAAAAATAAGAATTTTAATTCGCGTCACACCTACAAATCCAAACCTCCATAGCATGTAAATTCATTGACTGGCCTTGTTCCAGAGACTCATAAATCTAGAAAGAGATAAACTTGCTGCAAAATTTCTCAGACAGCAGGGCACTCCAGGAGGGTGGGCCAACTCCGCCCAATGCAAGCACTGGCAGCTGCTCGCTCCCACACTCCTAAGTCAGCCACCTGCCTCCTGCAGGAAGCCAGCCTCACAGAGAAATTAACCTGCCGAAAACTCAGGTATGCAATAGGTCCCTGTGACTGAAATCTCCAGGCTGAGTCAGTATGAGCTACTTCCCTATACTTTCAGACGCCCTTGTAGTCATATCCACACCCCAAAGCTGCCACCCAGTTAAAATTTTAACTCAGTTGTACCACACAGTTAAAAATTCTGGACTTCCTGGAGCAGTATCTCCAAATACTAGTAGCAAACCAGATTGGATGGGATGTAACTAGAAGCCAATCGTGACTAACAAAAACACAGAAGGCTTAACTTGTGACAGTTTAGTAATCCCTCAGAAAAAGACTTAATGTCTCCATGGTGAGATACAACAGTTTACACTGACCTTCTTCTAAGGAAATGTTTTTTGATCATTTCATTACAATTTGTTGGTAAAAAGCAATATAGAATAAATTACTGTGGGTCTGCTATGAGGGCAGGCTTGAGAGGTGGTCGGGAAAACTGGAGACAATGGTGGAGGGAAGGCATTTATGGTGGTGGGATAGTTGTTGGAATATTGAACACCTGTAACAAATCATAAACAACTTTGTAAACCAGTGTTTAAATAATGGAGGGAAAATTTTTTTTTAACATACATAGGCCTGACCTATTTCATGTATACTACAAAATATTAGCACAGAATTTTTACATTTTATTAATGACAGGTAAGACATGATCATTACCATAATGAGATCTAAGTATGAAACAAAATTTAATGCAATGGATTTTAGATTCTGAAGTTGGAAACTTACTTGTATAAATTAAAATAGGCATTTTGCTATACTGTAATAAATGGTTTTAATTACCTTATTTACATAGGTCAAAATCATGCAGCAATCAAAAACTGGCTTTTACTGATTTATTTTCCAATCATTCTGTTTCCCATTTCTTTAAGTTTTGTTGGAGCAAGCAATATAAAGTAAATTTGTTATAGGACCAAGGAGACAGGTTGCAGTTGGGAGGGAAACTGGGGACATTGGTGGAGGGAAGGTCACACTGGTGGTGTTGGAACACTAAATGCCTGAAAAAACTATATTATAAATAACTGTATATTTCAGTGTTTTAATAAAAATAAAAATTTAAAAAACCTTAAATGTTTCATCCTTCATTACAATGAAAAACATATCACACTATTCGTTTCAATATTAAGGTTTATTTTTCCTTCCAGAGTGAGGTTAAGTAACAATTTAAATAATTATCAGGATGTATAAACAAACATCCATTCAGATAAACATTACTGCTTAAAAGTGGCTAAGAAATATTTTGCATGTAATAAATATATTTTATGTTTAGGTTAACAGGCACCATCTTGAGAGCAGAAAAGGTTTTTTTTAACCAATAAATAAATTACATTCAAGAAAACAATGTGTTTATATCTGAAGTATGATATATCCTTAAATGTTTTTCTTCATATAGCACCCAGACTTCCAAACTGTCTAGAAAGTATCTCCTAAAATATAACACATACCTTAAGTCATAAAAATAAAGGCCAAGAAAAAAATTTAAGACAATTTTATAGTTTATATTCTTAATTCCCCATTCAATAAAATACCAACTGCCAATTAAAAGTAAATTATATATGCACTGTTAGTGCTGAAAATCTGAAATATATATTTTTAAAAGTCACTCTTTCTGAAAGTATTTAAAATATTGCATCTCTGGTGGCAAACCTGAAAACTATGAAGCATCTATTTCCCCTAGTTTTCATATTCCCAGTCCCACCCTTTCATCCTTTAACAGTCATTGGTTTCTTTTTTTTTTTTCATTTTCTTTTACTTTTTTTTCCGGTAAATACTCTAACTTATATCCCAAACACGAAACACTGACAATCCTCCTTGGCAAACAAGGAAATCTCAGAACAGTCCAAGCCAGCTTTGCTCCCAGTGAGTGGCACAGGCTAAATGACAGGGGTTGGGGAAAAAAAATCAATGGCCTGTATTGATGCAGTCAGAATGCTCCTGAGAGTCCTTAATTGTTTGAGAATTTGCTGATGTAATCCTGAAGGAAGTTTCAACACAGTTTGCAGACAAGTATCAGAGAATAAGTCTTTGATTGATAATTTTTCTATTTATTTCTGCCAAGGCAACTGAAAACACGAAAGCCTTTTCATCAGAGAGGTTGGCATAGATGTCAATTTCCTTTTCCTGTTTCTCTGTTAAAAAAAAAAAAGTGAAAGCTTAATACAAAGACAGTAGATGCAGTAATTCCTTAGTTTGGCCTTTGTGTATTTCTTTAAATGGCAATATTACACAGAATACTAAAATACATGATAAATGTTAAAAGTTTTGCAGTGCTTTTAACATTCATAATTTAACATTTAAAAGTACTATGAAACAATTTTTTTATTATATAAAGATGTTACTAAAATGTGATGAACTAAATTCTATAACTAAATGGTGACTATGTATTTCTACATATATGTTTTTCTAAATTTTTGTTTGGGGGCCACAATTGGCAGTACTCCAAGACTCCATGTTCAGTGAACAAGTTTCACAAAAGAGGTGAAATGAGGACTATATGGTGACAGAACCCAGAGTTCCAGTATATAAAGCAAACAATCCAGATGTCTGTGCTATTTCCCCCAGTGTCCCAATCCTTCTTTATGGTTCTATAAAGATTAGTTCTATTTTCTGTTCTGCTTTTTTTTCCCCCTTTTTTATTTTGGGGTGGTGGTAAGGGAAGTAGTGGTGAGGGAAGTAGTGCTGAGAAGGCCTGGGAGCCCCAACTGTGATTCCTGGTCAATACAAAGGCCTGAGGATGCTGTGCAGCTTAGGCCCCTGCAGAGTCAGGAATTACCTAAGCCACTCCAGCAGTGCTGGAGGAATGCTTGGGGGCCATAGAAGCCAAGGACGGAACCCAGGTTGGGTATGTAGCTAATCACTGTACTCTCTCTCAGCTCTTTTACATTTTTTTTTTGTTTGTTTGGGGAGGCTACATCTGGCAATGTTCAGGGATTACTCCTGGCAGTACGCAGGGGAACATATGGGATGCTGGGGATCGAACCCAGGTCAGCTGCATGCAAAGCAAGCACCCTAACTACTGAACTATCTCTCAGGTCCTGCTTTTACTTTTAAATTAAAGTTAAACATACTGTGATATACTTGTCACAGAAAACAGAAGTATTCCTACTCATACACTCCAAAAGACAACATTGTTTTAAAAAATATTTCATACTATTTAAATTTTTTTATAAGTTTAGGCAATATGGTTATAAAAGGGTTGGTGTTTATGATATTGTTGTACAAAGTTATTGCGCTCTATCACCAAAGCACCCATGACTCTCTACCACTGGAGATATACTCTGGTACACTTGGCAGGTACCAACTCACTGCTCAATGCTCAGGGACCATGTGGTGCTGGAAACTGAATCCAGGGCTACTCTGGCACACCAGTCACTTTTCCCCCCCAGTTGTTACATTCTGTTTATATATTTTAAGGATGAATTTTATATGGTACCACTTTTTTTTTTGATTTAGGTATTACAGATTTGACTTTTCACCATAGGAAATTCAATTCTTTGCATCTCATCCCATCCTCCAATTAGTGATAATTTCAATTTTTTGTAGCCTTCAATTTTTTAAATTATTCTATTCAAATAACTATTTTCCTTGTATATTACTTTCCCTAGGAGATTCCTTTCCCATTAGCTTAACTTTAATAATTGAACCCAAATTTTCTACTTGCATAATTTTCTAATGTTTATACATATTAAAAAGAATTATAAATTTTATCTTCTTGAAGAAAAATTTCTCCAAGTCTCCAATCTGTACCAAAACAAAATGAGTGCTAGGCAAAACATGTAATTATCAACTTGATATTTCTTTTTTAATATCATGCTGGATATTCTCTTCATGTTTTCTTGAGTTGGATAGACCACATGCTCTGGTTTTCAGGGTACTTTCTTAGTTTACTCAATTTTTATGGCAGGGTAGTACCTTGCAGTGTGTTAGAGGAGTATAGAGAGCAAACTTTTGAAATGCTGGATTAGAAAGCATAGTTCGTAATTTAGTTAATAGAGACTCATGGGTTTTCTTCTTAGTATTTTTAACACAAAAACATTGTCTTCCAATTATTAGTGTCACTTTTAAAACCCAGTAATTTTTTGTAATTATTTGAAAATTTCTGTAAAATTACATAGTAAAAAAATTACATAGTAAAACGCACACATCCTAAGTGCTAAGTGTACAAGAAAATGAGTTCTGACAGATACATCCATGTAATCCAAACCACAGTCATGTTATAGAAAGGTGCTCTGCTCTGTTCCAGCCTCTTCTCTCTTCTCCCCCGGACCCACCCCAGCAACCACTGTTCTATACCAGATTCATTTTGTCTCTTCTCTCTTTGATTTTGGGCCACACTTAGTGGTGCTCAGGGTTTTTACTCCTTGGTCAGTAGAGGATCACTCACTTCTGGCAGTGCTCAGGGGACCATATGGGGTGCTGGAGATCAAACTCAGATCAGCCTTGCGACAGGCAAGCACCCTGTCCTCTATACTATCTGGTCGCAATTTTGGATCTTCTTAAATTTCATATAAATGGTGTTCCACTATTAGCTGGGGTGGGTGAAGCACACTTAAAGAACTTCCCTTTACAATCTATTTCTAAAAGAAACAGAAACGGTGTCTCTTACAAAGAAAGATTGTGAGAGGCCAGAGATAATGCCTGCCTACTGCTGATTCTGATGCTTGCATACATGCATCTTATAGTCCTCATTATAGAGTAAGGATGTCTGGAGTTTGGTTAACACCTCTACCATCCCACAAAACTCCAAGGTTTATTATCTTAGAAGTATCTTCCTGACTGCAATTTTGTTTCCCAGAGCAGGGCTCCACACTTTTAAAAGTTCATTTCCATATACCTACACTCTTAAAGCTCCTTTGTAAGGCAGTAATTTTTTTCCTTTGTTGATATTTCTTTACCTAATTTTCCTTGTTTTAGGCTTATATTTTCAAATCATCCCATTGTTAAAGAAGCATGCAGAAAATTCAAAATCTCTAGAAGACCATAATACCCAAGGAATTACAAGAGTAAGTGTAGTCCTCACAGGATATAGTCAAATATAAAATACATTCCTTTAGTCACAATATTAAGAAACATTGGTATTAACATTGCTATACATTAGGGAGTAGTAAATGAAGTTACATTCCCAACAGCAGTAACTTTTTACAAATAAAAGCTCAGAAAACAGAGAAAAACAGGTAAAAATTCTTGCTGCCTAGAAAGTTTATATATTAATGCATGTATACCTAAGAGTAGCTTAAAAAGCAAAACTTAATTCACAATAACATAACAAATACATTTCATTGAAAATGAAACCATTTTGAGATATTACAAAAAGTATCCCTTTTCTCCTCCATGTACTTACTGTCTTAAAACTCTCTTAAAACTATTTTAAAAAGATAGTCATGGGGACTGGAGAGGTAGTACAAATAGGAAAGGTGCTTGCCATGCACCTGACCCTCAAAACCAATACAAATAAATAAGATGATCATGGATGGAAGGTACCAAATGATAACATATTCTTGGCCTGGATTACAAAATTAAAAATGCCAAGTAGGGGAAGAAAGCAAGAGCAGGGTATTAAGAATACTGGCTGAGGAACTGGACATTTTATTTTGGTGGTAAAGAGCTGAGGTAATTGTGTACGTCAAAACTGTATGTGCAAGAGAGAGAGAGAGAGAGAGAGAGAGAGAGAGAGAGAGAGAGAGAGAGAGAGAATAGAAGAGGAAAAAAATCTTAAGTGCAAACACTATTATAAACATGTGACCCAAATGAATTAAAAGCTTTTTTTTTTTTAAATAAGTTTTCTGGGGCCAGAAAGATAGCATAGTGGGGCATATGCTTGCCTTGTACACAACTGACCTGGGTTCGATCCCTGGCACTGTAAGCCCTTCCAGGAGTGATCTCTGAGTGCAGAGTCAGGAGTAAACCACAAGAAACACCGGGTGTGAGTTTCTTGGGCTGAAAAGATAGTTTAGCAGGCAGGGTGTTTGCCTTGCATGCGGCTAACCCAGGTCCAATCCCCAGTACCCTGGTAAGGTCCACCAAGCCCCACCAGGAGGGATCCCATAGTAGCAACAGATGTGGCCCCAAAGCAGAACAAAATTTTTAAAAAAAGAAAGAAAAGGGAATTTGTTAAGGGAATGGAGTGGGGATATGGGAGGTGACCTTGAAGACAGGTGGCATTCACTGGTGGTCAGTATGAAGCTGAATTGCTGTACACCTATTATTAACAGTATAATAAAGCAGTAAAACTCTTATTAACAGTACTGTAAATAATAATACCTAGAGAAAAATTGAAATAGTAAATACAGTTTCACAAAGTTATTCATGGACTAAGAGGGAATTCATTATACTATGCTTGTGTAAACTTTGAAATTTTCCACAATTCTCCTTATCTAAGGAGAAATATAAATATGCTGTGACCCAAAAAGAATTATTAAAAATTATACTAAACATGAACTTTTTTTTTTATTTAAAGCTATCTTCAAACTATTTTTTAAATTTTACTTATTTTTCAAAGTGCCATGTCTGGTGGAGCTGAGGAGCCATGTACTCAGGGGTGACCCCTGAAGGTAGTCAGGGGACATTGTGTGTTGCTGTAAGCCAAGTACCTTAACCTCAGTACTAAAGGACACGTTCAGTAGAAAGGTTTTTTAATTTTTGAAATACATTTTTTAACAGAAATCAGACTTCTCTTTAAAAACTTAAGTGTAGTCATATTAATAAGTTTCTTCAGGATGTCATATACCAAACTGTTCTCTGAATTCTACTAATCATTAATTTCCAACAAGGCGAATATTTCCTTGCAAAAACTTAAAAATTTTTGTTTTCCACAAAGAACTAAGTTTTTTTGATTAATTTTAAACTATAAAACAATCTACCTTTAAGAAAACACTTTTAAATTAAAATCTAAGTTGTGATTTTAAGTTTAGAAGTTCAATATCTATCAAACACTGTTTTCATTATTATCTTAAGACCTTGGAAAAATACAATACATGGGAGAAAAACAGTCACTGTCACTGTCCTCCCATTGTTCATTGATTTTCTCGAGCGGGCCCAGTAAACGTCTCCATCATGAGACTTGTTGTTACTGTGTTTGGGATACTGAATACATCATGGGTAGCTTGCCAGGCTCTCCGAGAGGGGCAGAGGAATCGAACTCGGGTCGGCCATGTTGGCTGCGTGCAAGGCAAATGCCCTACCCGCTGGGCTGGGAGAAAAACAGTACTTGAATTTATTCATACCTCTTTCTTCCTCATGTTTTTTGGCAGATGCACTTTTAGGTCTTCCTCTTCCGCGTCTGATGTGATCTGAATGGCTGTTGCTTCGAGATCTCTTTCTGTTTTCTAAATCCTTAGTAACTGTAGAATTTATCTTCTCCCGCCTAGCTCTCTCTGTTCGTCTCCTCTTTGCCTCATGTTTGTTTTCTGTACGGATAAGTAAAAAGAACATATTCTAAGAGCTTAGCAAGAGCTGTCTGCCCAATTCCCATTGGCTTCCTTTGTCTTTTGAAACTGCATCTGGATTTGCTGGTTTTGTCCCTCATACCATATATAAAAAGAAGTTCAAAAGAAATCAGATTTACATTAACACTTAAGAAAAAGTCAGCTTTATTAATTTGAGACTTCTGATTTCAGTGCCTACAAGTTCATAATAACATCACAGTAACCTTTCTGTCCTTTTCCCTCCAGTAAGCCAAAAATGTTGGTTAGAAAAATAAAAAATAAATTATTTCCCCTTATCCAAATTATAGACTGAAAAAGGTCACACACATAGAAGCAAAACTGACCTTAAAAATAACACAATAAAGTCACGAATCAAAGTAGAAGGCATCCCATAATGTTTATTGAAGACAAAGTTGGCAAAACTCTCCATGATATTGAAGTTAATGGTATCTTCAAAGATGTCACGCCACTGGCCGAGCAAGTGAAAACAGAGATAGACAAATGGGACTATCTTAAATTAAGAAGCTTCTGCACCTCAAAAGAAACAGTGACCAAAATACAAAGACAGCCTACAGAATGGGAAAGAATATTCACCAAACACACATCCGACAAGGGGTTGATATCAAGGATATACAAGGTACTGGTTAAACTACACAAGAAGAAATCACCCAACCCCATCAAAAAATGGGGCAAGGAAATGAACGGAAACTTTCTCAAAGAAGAAATCCGAATGGCAAAAAGGCACAAGAGAAAATGCTCTACCTCACTAATCATCAGAGAGATGCAGATCAAAACAACAATGAGATATCATTTCACACCACAGAGACTGGCCCACATCCACAAGAACAAAAGCAACAGGTGCTGGCGCGGATGTGGCGAGAAAGGGACCCCCTTCACTGCTGGTGGGAATGCCGACTGGTCCAACCCTTTTGGAAAACAGTATGGACGATTCTCAAAAAATTAGAATTTGATCTCCCATTTGACCCAGCTATAGCACTCCTGGGAATATATCCCAGAGAGGCAAAAAGGTATAGTCGAAGTGACATCTGCAATTGTTTGTTCATTGCAGCACTCTTTACAATAGCCAAAATCTGGAAAAAACCTGAGTGCCCGAGAACAGATGACTGGTTAAAGAAACTTTGGTACATTTACACAATGGAGTACTATGTAGCTGTTAGAAAAGATGAAGTTATGAAATTTACATACAAGTGGTACTACATGGAAAGTATCATGTTAAGCGAAATGAGTCAGAAAGAGAGGGATAGACACAGAAAGATTGCATTCATCTGGGGAACATAAAGCAACAAAACGGGAGACTAACACCCAGGAATGGCTGAGATTAGTACCAGGAATTTTGCTCCATGACTTGAAGGCCAGCCTCATGTGCTAGGTGAAAAGGAAGCTCAGATAGAGAAGAGAGCGAAGAGAGCACCAAATGAAGGGTGTTGTGAAGACCCTCCCAGGGTGGGAGAGACATGCTAAAAGTAGTCTATAGACCAAACATGATTGCCACTCAATGCCTTTCTTGCAAAACACAGTACCCAAAAGAAGAGAGAGAGAACAAGGGGGAATGCCCTGCCACAGTGGCAGGGTGGGACGGGGGGGGGGGGGGGGGGGGGGGGAGGGGGATGAAGGGTGGGAGAGATGCTAGGACCCGTGGTGGGGGAGGATGGGCACTGGTGGAGGGATGGGTACTTGATCATTGTATAACTAAAACCCAAGCACAAAAATTTATAAGTCTATAACTGTACCTCATGGTGTTTCACTAATAAAAAAAAACAAAGTAGAAGGTATCTACTGAAAATATGAAACATCAGAAGTGAGTGTTTGGGGCTGAAGCGATAGCACAGCCGGTAGAGCATTTGCCTTGCACGTGGCTGATCCGGGTTCGATTCCCAGAATCCCATATATTCCCCCAGCACCACCAGGAGTAATTCCTGAGTGCAGAGCCAGGTGTAACCCCTGTGCATCGCCGGGCGTGACCCAAGAAGGAAAAAAGAAGTGAGTTACTACTTTAGCAAAAGATTAAGTAATTTCTGACATTCTAAGATATGTTGAATTTCCTAAATGAAATATTAAATTTTAGTTTTCTCAATATGGTGGTAATTAAGTTCAGAGATCACCCTTCTTAGTACAAACACATCTAAATGTTGGATAAGACAAGGAATCAAAAAATACCCTTTTTTAATATACACCTGAACTCAAAAGCAAGAAGAGAATTTCCCCAAAGCCTAAAAAATCACAGCAGTAAAAAATAATAAAATTTTTTATCTCAAGAACAAAAGGAAACAATATAATATACTAAAATGTTAAAGATGACATACAGATGGCTATAGGCACATTGAATTTTGGGTCACACCCAGCAATGCTCAGGGGTTACTCCTAGCTCTGCACTTAGGAATTACTCCTGGCAGCGCTCAGGGGACCATAAGGGATGCTGGGGTTAGAACCTGGGTCAGCCGTGCGCAAGGCAAAAACCCTACCCATTGTACTTTCTCTCAGGCCCTGTAAGTGATCATTATTATCATCACTCATTTCTAGGGAAATGAGAGAAAAATTAAAATAAGATTTCATCTAGCACATGCTGAGAATGGTCGTTATGAAAAGGCCAGAAACAACAAACACTAGTAAGGAGAATACTCAAAATATTAAAAATAGATTTACCATATGAACCACCAATTCTTTTCCTAGCTCTCTAAAGAACACAGTAAACATAAACTCAAAAGGATCCATGTGCACACATGTTCACTCACTACAGCACAATTTACAATCCAAGTGTTCAAACACAATGTGTATAAAGATGATGATACAAAAACACAATGGGATACTATTAAGCTATAAGATAAGGTGAAATCTTGCCTTTTGTAACAACATGAATGAAACTGGAGGGGGGTAAGTTAAATAGAAAAATACTGTATGCTGTTTGTTTCTCCACCACATCCTGCTGTGCTCTTGGTGTGTGGGGGTCACTTATGGCAGTACTTGGGGACCATGTGGTGCCAGGAATCAAACCCAAACCTCACACAAGCAAGTCAAGTGCTCTACCGTATGAGTGAAGAACACTGAATGATCTCATCCATATGTAGCACTGTCCTCCCGTTGTTCACTGATTTGCTTGAGCGGGCCCAGTAACATCTCCATTGTGAAACTTGTTGTTACTGTGTTTGGCATAACGAATATGTCATGGGTAGCTTGCCAGGCTTTGCCGTACGGGCAAGATACTCTTGGTAGTTTGCCGAGCTCTCTGAGAGAGGTGGAGGAATCAAACCCTGCTTGGCAGGGTCGGCTACGTGCAAGGCAAACTCCCTACCACTGCGCTATCACTCCAGCCCATACGTAGGATTTAACTATACAAATCAGGGTCAGAAAAATAATATAGTGGTTAAGGCAACTGCCTTGCATCCTGTCAACCCCAGTTCCAATCGCTGTGCCATATATGATCCCCTGAGCACCATTAGGACAGGATCACTTCTGAGCAGAAAGTACAGAGCTGAGCAGGGTCCCTGAAAACTACCCAAGGTAGAGAAAGAAAGAAAGAAAGAAAGAAAGAAAGAAAGAAAGAAAGAAAGAAAGAAAGAAAGAAAGAAAGAAAGAAAGGAAAGAAAGGAAAGAAAGGAAAGAAAGAAAGAAAGAAAGAAAGAAAGAAAGAAAGGCCTAGCAAGAGAACAGACAAATTTGAAAGCAAATCCTTGCACTCTGACCACAGAATTGAGGTGAATGAATTGAGAGGGAGGAGAGGATAGAATGGATATAACATGAGGGGCATGAGAAGGGCAATGGACAGTAGAAAAAGGATACTGGTACCTGGGTAATGGGCACTGTGTGGTTAACATATTTTGAAGAGGTTTGAAATTCTAGTACTAAAATTAACATAAGTCTTGTAAACCATTGCTCAAAAAAAAATGCAGTCAGGGAGATGCTCTAAGTGTTCATGCTTTACAAGTGGACATGATCCCTGATACCACATGATCCTGAGTCTGTCAATAATATACAACTTTAAGCCATCTATTGACGCAACACAAAATACCAATGGCATTTTTCAAGAACGTCAAAAAAATTTTTTAACTGAATCACTGTGATATATTTCTCTCCCCCCCCCCCCCCCCCCTTTTCCTCTTTTCCTTTTAGGCACTGTGGTTTGCAATACTGTTACTGAAAAGACACATGACTTTATTTCCTTTCAGCACTCGGTTCTTGTCCAGAGTGATCATTTCCAACTATCATTGTCAAAATGGTCCCATCTCTGCCCTAACTGCACTCCCTCTCCCTATTGTGGGAAGCTTCCTACCATGGACTAGTACTCTTGGCCCTTGTTTCTACTTTCTTTGGGAATTATTCACTTACCATGTTTTTTCCCTTTTTTTACACCCTGCAAATGAGTGCAATCTCTTTGTCCCTCTCCTTCTGATCATTTCACTCAGCATGATACTCTCCATGTCCATCCATGTATAAGCAAATTTCATGACAATTTTTCCTAAGAGCTATGTAGTGTTAAAGAAACATTTTTTTTTTTCTTTTTGGGTCACACCCGGCGATGCTCATGATCAGGGGTTCTGCATTCAGGAATTACTTCTGGTGGTGTTCACAGGACCGTATGAGATGACAGGGATCAAACACAGGTTGGCTGCATGCAAGGCAAATGCTCTATCTGCTATACTATCACTCCGGCCCCCAATAAACAACATATTTTTTTTTATTAGTGTCTGTAACCAAATTTATCCCTGAGGCCCAAGGTAAGGGGATCAGGGCCCATGAGTCACATGTTGCTGTGGCAGCCTTTTGGGCCAGTGCCTGCCATGGGTTGGGCAGGCACTGAATTTGACATAGCTGCAAACAACATTTTTTAATAGAATAATTTTTTAACTTGTATGGAACCACAAAAAGTCCCTAAATAGCCAAGGCAATTTTGAGAGAAAAAAAAAAGAGAATGGAAGGATCACACTGTCCGACTTCAAACTATATCACAACCTAACAATAATTAAGAAGATATGGTAATGGAAAAAAACAATACACAGACCAATAGAGTCCAGAGTAAATTCAGACATATAGGCAAATCTATTTAAGACAAAGGAATGAAGTCCATACAATAGGGAAAGGAAAACCTCTTCAACAAATGATGCTGGGAAAACTGGTCTACAACATGCAAAAGAGAGAGAGAGAGAGAGAGAGAGAGAGAGAGATACTGGATCAATATCAACATAAAGATTTGGGTAGGGGACACCTAACCACAAAATACATAGAAAAAACTATAGGGGTCCAGTAGTTCAGGACCTCAACACCAAGCAACACCAAGAGTGAAACCTATTAACAAGAAAAACAAAAGCAAGAATTAACAAATGGATGTTTAGTTTGTTTCTCTGAAAAATGTCATGAGTATCCTTATAGGGAGTATGTTAAATCTGTATTGTGCAAGGAAAGCTTCTTCAGCAAGTGGTACTGGTATACCCTGGGGGACAAAAAACACACAGCAGAAACACTATCTGTACTTCCATGTTCATTGCAGCACTATTCACAATAGGCAGAACTTGGAAACAACCTGAGTGCCAGAGAACAGACAACTGGATAAAGAAACTATGCTACATCTACACAATGGGATACTACACAGCTGTTAGGAAAAATGAAGTCATGAAATTTGCCTTTAAATGGAGGGATATGGAGAGTATCATGCTGAGTAAAATGAGTCAGAAGGAGAAAGACAGATATAGAATGACTGCATTACGTGTGTGTGTGTGTGTGTGTGTGTGTGTGTATGACACTAATATCCAAGGCCAAGGAAAACGGGGGCCAGGAGGATGGGTCAATGGTCAGAATCTACCACAAGGGTATAGGGGGCAGAGGGTAGGCAAGACAGAGAAGGGACCAGTATGACAATGATAGTTGGAAATGATCACGCTGGATAAGAACTGAGTATTGAAAGAAGGTAAAGGGATATACATGATAACCTTTTAGTATCTGTATTGCAAATCCATATTGCCCAAAAGAAGAGGGAGGGGGGGAGAGGGAGACGGAGAGGGAGAAAGAAAGAGAGGGAGAGACAGTGACAGTGATAGAAACAGACAGAGAGACAGAGACGGAAAGAGTAAGAGAGAAGAAAAGTGCCTGCCATGCAGGCAGGCTGGGGGGAGGGGGGCGGGTAGAGTTGAGGGGTGATGGGAAGGGAAACTGGAATCACTGGTACCGGAAAATATACACTGGTGGAGAGATGGCTGTTGGAACACTGTATGACTGAAATCCAATCATGAACAGTTTTGTAACAGGCTATCTCTAGGTAGCACTGTCTGTAGCACAGTCCTCCCGTTGTACATCAATTGGCTCAAGCGGGCCCAGTAACATCTTCATTGTGAGACTTGTTGTTACTGTGTTTGACATAACGAATATGCCATGGGTAGCTTGCTAGGCTTTGCCATGCAGGCGAGATACTCTCGGTAGCTTGCCAGGCTGTCCGAGAGGGGGGACAGTGGAACTGAACCCGGCTCAACCTAGCCAGCCGCATGCAAGGCAAACGCCCTAACGCTGTGCTATTCCTCCGCCCCCATCTCATGGTAATTCGATTAAAAAAATTAATAAAATAAGTGATGCTGGGAAAACTGATTAGCTATGTGCAAAAATCTGAACTCAGATGTCTTTATAATGCCATGCACAAAGTCAAATCGAAATGGATTAAATACTTAATATCAGGCCCCAAACCATTAAGGAAAAATGTAGGCAAAATTCTCCATGACATCTAAGTTAAAGTCAACTTCAAGGATGAAGCACTCCTCATTAAGTGGAAGTAGTGATAAAACAAATGGGACTACATTAACTTAAGAAGCTTCTGTACTCAAAGGAAACAATAACCAGAATACAAAGACAGCCCACAGAATTAAAGTACCTATTTACCCAACACATATAAGAGGTTAATATTTAAGGCACTGGTAGAACTTCATAAGAAAAAAATCTAACCCCATCAAAAAATGGGGAGAAAAGATGAACAAGAATTTCTTCAAAGAAGAAATACAAATGGCTAAAAAGCACGTGAAGAAATGCTCTGCATCATTAATCATGAGGGACATGCAAATCAAAACAACAATGAGACAGCATCTCACACCACAGAGACTGGTACAAATCAAAAAAGAACAAGAACAAGTGCTTAAATAGATGCGGGGAGAAGGGGACTCTCGTTTACTATTGATAGGAGTATCGATAGGTCCAGCCTTTTAAAGAAAACAACATGGACATTGCTAAAAAAAAAAATCGAGAAACTAAGCTTTCATTTGACTCAGCAACCCCTTTTCTTGGAATATACTCCAGGGGCTCAAAAACAAAATGGAGAAAAGGCATTTGCATGCTTATGTTCATCTAATAGTGAAAGAGGAAGCCCCAACTGACCCTTGCCAGCTGTTATGAGCAGTACCGCTTTTTGCTGGCCCATCCTACATTACTAACTGCAAATTCCTGGGCTTTTCTGATAAACAAGGAGCTAACAATTGCTCATCATAAAATTCTGCCCCAGAGCTTAGGCTCACAGGGAGATTAAGATAATGGACAATACCTGAGGCAGGCAGCCAGAAAGATTCAAACCAGCCTGACCACCCTCTAGATTCCCTGCATTCTCTATAATACTAGTCAATTGATAAGAAATGCAAAGGGCCTTTAAAAAGGCCTACACAAAACTTTTACTTTTTAACTTAGTCCTTTACTAAGGACTAAGTTCCTCCCCACTTGGGGAGCTCCTTCTCTTTTCTTTCCAATAAACTTTTCTACTTTCCAACTCTAAGCCTGAGCATCTTTATTATTCAATATTTTCATTCTTGAAAATATTGAAGAACCTGGGAATCTGGAATGAACACAGAGACCTGCTGCTGCTGATTCGGCTTCACCTGCCTCAATAGAATGATACAATACTTTAATAGTCCCTGCCACCCCCAAAAGAATTATATTGAGTAACTGCATACCAAACTAAGACACATATACACTTCAACTCTCTTATAGTGTCATAAATCTATTTCATACACAAAGCAAACATCAGCTGTTCAAAAAAGGTTAATTATGCTGTTAAGAGTGACAATTAGAATGTGAATCTACAGTTAATGTCTTCTAAGTCCATGTTTATACTCTACCAGTCTTACAGGCTATGGATACTCTTAATCTTTTTTTCTTAAAACCCTTACCCTCATTTCATTTCTATGACACACACATTCCTTATTTTTTTCATATTCTATTCTGTTTCTTTGTCCCACTCCCCGGGATTTCTCGGCTTCAATATTCTTTCATTTCCACCTCAAGGTCACAAAGCCATTCTTATTCAACAATAGAACATTAACAAACTTCAAATGTAAAAAACAGAATTATTTCTCACTGATCTTTTGTATAATCTTAGTGTTTGGTGGTTGTTCTACATTTTTTTCTCAGTAGATCTGATCTACTAACCCACTTCTACTCTTGGTGAATCGAGTTTGTCAATTTAGCCCCCATACTCCATACTCCTTCGTCTTTCTACTTTGCAGTTTCTTCCAGCACAAGCACTATTTATTTCCATGATATTAAGTAGTGTCTGTTGACTTCATCTTCAGCTAAGCTTCAGACTATATATATCCCACTGAAAAAATTTAATTCCTTTCTTCCTCTCTCTTTTCCTTTGTGCTCCTCTCTCTCTCCTTTCACTCTCTCTCCACACATAATGGTCCTCTTCTTTTTCTCTCTCCTCTCTCTCCATACATTATATATGTATATGTATATATATATATATAAACACACACATAAAAATATATAGGTAAAGGTAAAGGTAAAGGCCCTCCCGTTGATCGTCGATTTGCTCGAGCGGGCCCAGTAACGTCTCCATTGGAGACTTTGTTGTTACTGTGTCTGGCATATCGAATACTCTCAGTAGCTTGCCGGGCTCTCCGAGAGGGGAGGAGGAATCGAACTCGGGTCGGCCATGTTGGTCGCATGCAAGGCAAACGCCCTACCGCTGTGCTATCGCTCTAGCCCTATATATGTGTGTGTATATATATATACACAGCACAGCGGGTAGGGCGTTTGCCTTGCACGCGCCCAACATGGCCGACCCGAGTTCGATTCCTCCGCCCCTCTCGGAGAGCCCGGCAAGCTACCGAGAGTATCTCGCCCGCACGGCAGAGCCTGGCAAGCTCCCCGTGACGTATTCAATATGCCAAACACAGTAACAACAAAGTCTCCAATGGAGATGTTACTGGGCCCGTTCGAGCAAATCGATGAACAACGGGAGGGCCTTTACCTTTACCTTTATAAATAAAACCTTTCTAATCAGCACCAAGCCAAAATCTTGGAATCTACCTACATTAATACTTAATACTTGCATCTTCTTTCTTTCTCTTTCTTGTCACTAGATTTCTTCCTTATTTCTACCTGAATGATTGGAACTCAAATAATTTTATTGAATAGGGTCTGGAGGAATAACTCAATGAGCTGAGTGCGTATCTTTCATGCAGGAAACACAAACCAAATGAATTTGCATTCAATCCTGACACTGCTCAGTTCCCCAGAGCACCCCAATAAGTGAGTCCCTGGGCACAGAGGCAGGTGTAGCCCCCCAAAATTATTACTTTTTAATATAAAAATAAGTACACTTGGGAACAGAGCGAATAGTACAGTGGGTAGAGCGTTTGCCTTGCACTCAGCCAACAATTCCCTTGCATCCCATCTGGTTCCTGAAGTCCTGCCAGAAATGATCCCTGAGCACAGAGCCAGGAGTAACCCCTGAGCACCACCAAATGTAGACTAAAAAAGCAAAACCTATGTGCACACGTGCACATGCGTGCACACACACACACACATGCACACACCCCCTACATACTTGTCCTAATAAAAGCATTGTCATTATGTGTATTTTGGAAACTCAGAACTAAACTGAAACTGCCTTTCTAGCATTATTTACTGAATAAACAGTATTTCTGGAGTTCTCTACAGTTGATTCAAATTGTTAGAAAATCAGACTGAGGAATTCAATTAAAAAAATTTTTTAATTGGATTTTTGAGTCACACCCAGCAGTATTCAGGGTCTACTTCCCAGCTCAGTGTTTGGAGGATCATGGGTTGCAGAGGACAGAACCAAGGTGCTGGCATATAAAGCTTCAGATCATCAAGCAATCTCTTTGGCTGAGGAATCCACTTATTTTTTTGGCAGGAAGGGAGCCACACCTGGCTAGGAGGTTCGGGGGTAACTCCAGGCTCAGTGGCCATTCATACTGGTACTGAGAAACCACGCAAAACCAGAATCAAACCTGGGCCTCCTGTAAACAAAGCATGTACTACAGTCCATTGAACTTTCTGGCTCCCAGAAATCCATTTTTAACAAGTTCTTTGGATGACTTCTAAATAACTAATTCAGCAGCTGCCTTTAAGAACCAATGAATTAAATCCATTCTTAAGATAATGGACCAGACTAAGAGGTAAAAATGAAATAATGTTCTTGACACCCCTATAGAGACCTAGATCTCATGCAGACCTTTCAAAATCATGTCCTATTATAATCATTCTTTCATTTAGCAATCTCAGTCAACTTAGAGCTCCACAAAATATTCTCTAGAAAACAGAATGACATCCTTAAAGGCAAATCAAAAAGTGTTACTCTTCCCTCCATCCCAAATTTAAGAGATCATTTCTCCTTGATTTGAAAACAAAACCCAGGATCAGAACCACAGTACAGCAGGTAGGGTGCTCACCTTGTCTACACCCAACACAGGTTCCACATAAGGATGTAGAACCAGATAAGCCTTTCATACAAGGCAAATGTATTATCACTGTGGCCCAAATGCACCTTACTTCTAATCCCCTGCACTGCACAGATGGCTCCCAAGCACAGGCAGGTGTGCTGGCCCTTATCACACCCTCTACATCCCAGAAAAAAACAAAGAAAGTAGTCAGATGGTTAGGGCACTTCCCTTACACACAGCCAACCTGAGTTCAATCCCTGGCATCCCATATTGGTCTTTCAAGCACTGCTAGGAGGAATTCCTGAGTACAGAGCCATTAGCATTACAGCCAATAGCATTTTGACCCAAAAACAAAGAGTAGTTCTCTAGTCACATGTTAAGACAGCACTCCTAATTAAAAATTTACTGCAAGGCATGCACTGATACTCTGTTTCCTCCTGTCTATCTCCTGCCTGTGAGAATGAAAGTTCCATGACAACCAGTAAACCTGTCTTCACAGCAGATTCTTTTATATATTTGCCATCTTTCTTGCTCTAGATTTTAATCTTTAACTTCAACAAAATGTAAAAATTCATAAAAGTTAATTTTATCGTTTTTAAGTTGGATAAAAATGGGGATGGGGGAACACACCTGGTAGTGCACAGGGATATAACACTATGCCGGGGATGCTGATTTTATGTAGCCTGCATGTAAAAATAGACTCCAATTTCTTGAACTTTCTTCCCAGTCCCTCACAAAAATTAATTTTAAATTTCTGTATCAAAAAGCTAAATTGTGGTATACTTTCACAATTACCTGTAGAAGATGATGATTTCTCTGGGTGTTTTGCATTTAAAAGTTTTCTGCTAATAAATATGTAACCACAGGGACATGATTTACATGCAACAGGAACCTGTATAAAAAAGAAAAAATATATTATTTTTGTGTTGTTTAACTTCTTAATTGTTATGTAATCTGGAGACTAAATGAAAAATTACCTGACATGTAAATCAGATTTATTTAAATCCCTACCTCCTAGCAAATTTGAGATGGGTTTTATGTCCTTTACATCTGCAATCTCCTAAAGCTTTTGCAATTCCATGAAGAAACAAAACGTATGATAAACTACTGATATGAGTCAGGGTCACGGTAACGGTCCTCCCGTTGTTCATCAATTTGCTTAAGCGGGCCCCAGTAACGTCTCCATCGTAAGACTTGTTACTGTGTTTGGCATATTGACTATGTCACGGGTAGCTTCCCGGGCTCTCGAGAGGGGCGGAGAAATCGAACCCGGCTCGGCAGGGCCAGCTGCGCGCAAGGCAAACACCCTACCACTGTGCTAACCAACAGAAAATTTTAATATGCTCAAAAACTAAGTGTGTGTATGTGGGGGATTTTCTAAAATATTGGTATGAAAATGTTAAAACACAACAAACTAAAGAAGAAAACATAATCAGGTCATTAAACTAATAACCCCAGCCTATTTTGATAGCCCAACTGAAACAGCTGAAACAGGAAATGTAGAAAAGACATTTCAAAGCAGAAAAGAACTGAAAATGATTCAGGTTTCTAATATGAGAAATTAAAATGTCAACTACCACTGACAAAAAAAGAATAATCTACAACCAGCTCAAGGGGGGAAAAGCGTAGCAAAAACAAAAGAGAATGTAGAAGAAAAGTAGGAAGTGAGATCTAAAATTTTATATTCTTGATGGGGTGGGGGGAGGGTCCTGGGGGGGGGAAGCATATAAAATTTTATATTCTCAGTTCCAGGAAGGACTCTGAATAAAACACTTAAATTCAGGGCCTAGGAGATGAGTCAGTGGCTAAAACACCTGCCTTACAAGGGTGAGGCCAAGAGTTTGATCTGAAGTGCCGCCCACATGCACAGAAACTGGAACCCTAGAAGCACCATAAATGGTGTGTTGTCTCAAGCATGCAGCAGGCACTGGCAAGTGCTGGACCACCGGCAAACACAACTAAAGTGCACAATACCCAGGTTGCACCAAAACCAAGTGTGCAAGCGCCACAACCAAGTAGAAGTGGCCCCTATTATAGAAAAAAAAAAAAAACAATGAGGAAAGGAAAAGGAAGAGGAATGAAATACTTAAGTTCTTAAATCTACAGTGGTTCCTTTCTACATTTTAAATCTACAACGTTTCTTTTCTTTGTTTTTGTTTTTTTGTTTTGGGCAGTGCTCAAGGCTAATCCCTGGCTCTGGTCTCAGTGATCACTCAACTGCTCAGGGCACCACATATGGTGCTAGGGATCAAACCCGGGTTGGCTGCATGCAAGGCAAACACTATCTCTCCTGCCCCTAAAAACTTTAAAACTTGAAAGTTTTTAAAAAACTTTTTAAAGCTATAAATATTTTAAGGCCATAATATCAAAAATTTTTTGAAAAAGTTAAATTAATTCCATATTAATTTTAGTTTTAATATTTTTAGTCATCCTTGAAACCAAGAACTGTTCACACAAAATCAAGCCTAACCAAACCTAAACAAAAAGTACTCAAGGAGTAATTAAAAAATTTGAATTCCCTTTCTAAGGGAAATTCTATTTTCCCCTTGTTTAAGTCAGTAAAAATTTAGTTATAATTATAAAGCTTTCTATTCATGTTCATATTTAGGCTTCCTATTCATGACTCATATTCTATAATCTAAGTGATCTAATTAAGTTAAATTGAAATTCTGGCAAATTCTTTTTGTCTGCATAACAACACAACATAAAATCTCCAGTTAAGTGTTTGAGAAAAACAATGATCCCTGAGGCCAGAGAGAGTGCAAAAGATAAAGCACTTACCCTGCAGGCAGCTGACCTAGCTTCAATCCTGAAGACTAGAACACTACTGTTCCCTGAGCCTTACCAGGGGGATACTCCCGAGCACAGAACCAGGAATAGCCGCTGAGCACCATCAGGTGTGGTTCAAAATAGGGGGAAATTCTTATTTAGCAAGGAAAATAGTACAGGGGTTCAAGTGCTTATCTTGAATACTGTCAACTTATTTTAATCCCTGACACCACACACATGGTCTCCTAAGAATCACCAGGTGTGACTCCTAAGCATACAGTGTGACTCCAAAGCCCCTGAACATCACTTAGGTGTTCACTAAAATCACTAAAATACCAAAAACAGATAAATTAAAATAAAAACAGAAACCCTAACAGAGAGGCTGGAGAGATAGTACAGCAGGTAGGTTGTTTATACCTTGCATACTGCTGACCTAGGTTTGAACCCCAGCATCTCATATGTCCCCCTGAGCTGATCAGGAATGGTTCCTGAGTGCAGAGCCAAGGGTACCCCAGAACAACACTAGGTGCAGCCCAATAGTGAAAAAATAAAAAACAAACAAACACTTTTAAATTTTAAATAATAATAAAAACAAACTAAAAACTTCAATTCCAGATATGTCTAAAAAAATTTAGGTAAAATGTGATGATTCTTTCAAACTATTACGAAGAAAAGCTTTATATTAATGGTGCAAAACTGTGTCCAGAAGAGAGAGCTTTATCATTTTAAAATTTTACATCTTCATAGAAACCACACTCAAAGGCACTGACTCATTTCCTTTACACACAGAATACATTAAGAATATCTACAGTTAAAAAAAATCTACAGTAAATTATTTTAAATTAATACTATCCAAAAAACAGAATCATGACATTCTTTTTTTTTAATTTTTTTTTTTAGTGAATCACCATTTTTTTTTTTTAGAATCACGACATTCTTATTCGACACATAATTTGCTCTGAAGCAAGCATCTTCCAGCTACTGCAACTCAATAAATTTAAATTTAGATCTCTGGTACACAGGAAAATTGTATCAACCCATATTCAATACTAAAAGGGAGACATGTAATTAAACAAGGACTATATATTTGGCTTCGGGTTCTAGAAGACACAAATACCAATTCACATTTGATAGGTTCTCATCCCCCTAATGAATTCCTTTATGCTCAAGAAAAATGAGCTAATTTAGCCTAAAGCTCTTTTTAAAATGGAAAGTCCCTTCCCCCCACCAACTAACTGCTTACACAACCCAGAGTCTATAAAAAAGAATGATTAAATAGGGCGGGAAAATGTCAAGAAAATGAATATCATTAGACATAATTAGCACTTTAAACAAATACCTTAAACTTCCTTTAAATTTTTTTCTTTACATATATTCATTTGTGTTGGTTTATATTAGCAAAATTTTTAAAAAGCTTACATTTGAAATAGCAGTATATGCAAAATCCATTTCTAAAGAAAAATATCATAAAACTTTATGTTCAAGAGTATTGTCTAAAACTAAAGGTATAAGGATATATAAATAACACTCCAAAGTTCATTATAATGGCCAAATATAATAATGAAATATCTACTGCTATATGTTCAGGATCTAAAATGAGGCATGTGTGGTATAAAGTGGAGGTGAGAGGGGAATCCAAATTTTGTTTACTGATGACTGGTCTGAGTAATTCAACCCTTGACAGTATAGTCAAGTTGTTTATATGTTTTATATATAACACACACAAGAACAACTGCAAGAAACAAATTTCTGGTTCGATTTTATTTTACCAATTTGAAAAAAACAGCCAGGAATGCAGGGTGTTGGCTCTACTCCCCACCCCAGGGTGTGGCTTCTATACTAATTTTTTTTTTTTTTTGGTTTTTGGACTACACCCAGCAATGTTCAGCTCCAGGCCAGGATCATTCCGAGCAGTGCTCAGGAGAACATGCTGCTGGGGATCAAAATCTTCTCCCACATATTCAGTGAGAGGAGTTCTCCAGTCCAACAACAAAAAATCATTAAGCTCAAAATAATTACATTATAGAGAACTCATCTATATTCTTTGTTGCCAAGAGAACTTAAGTTACCTACAGCAGACATCTTCGCTTCATGTCTCATAAAATTTTCTATAAATAAAATAGAAATAACTGCCTTACTGAAAAAGAAAATGAAGGCAAAAACTGCTCTACTGTAAAAAAAAATGTAGGCAAAACCTGAAACATAACAAACACAAAATATAACAGAAAATGCAAAGAATCCTGAATTTTACTAGACATAAAATGGCCCTGTAATTTTGAGAAGCCCTTTGAAAAGGAAAAGTATGGTGACTAAGATGTAGAATTACATTTTCAATACTGCCATACAAAGGTGGTCATCATAATACAATTGAAAATCTAAGTATTTGCTGATCTCAATATCTATTTTATAACACACAAAATCACAAGTAAATCTATCCCACAGAGACTATCTCAAACTTTCAGGACTTTACATTTATGTTTATAAAATATAAATATGTTCTAATTTAATATCAGGCAATTTAGAATAACATCAGTATTCTAACGTTTAAAATGTCTTCTAGATTCTAATTTTTTCTCATTTAAAAATAGAAAGATTGTACTTTTAAATAATCTGAAAACTTGAGTCCACACAACCATAGTACACTGGGTAAGGAGTTTGCCGTACATGTGGCAAACCGGGTTCAATCCCCAGCATCCCATATAATCCCTTAAAGCACCATCAGGAGTAAGCCCTAAACACTGCTGAGTGTGGCCCCCAAACAAAAAATAACCAGAAAACTAAAATTAGCCTATTTCAACTTCTTTACTGTTTTTAGTAAAAGGCAGATTTTTAGAATAACCAAATTTTTCAGTTTGTCTTCATGTATGTTGCATCATCTCCAGTATTAATAATAAGATAGAAACAAGCCAACATTTAAAACTATACAATAGTCTGTTATGGAGTAGACTGTGTCATCATCCTCTACTCCCCAAATTTCTATCTGGAAGTCCATCTCCAGTCTTTAAGATCAATGCTGGTCATGGATGTGGGGGGGGGGGGGGGTCACAGGATGGGTGAAATAACTGACACCAGAAAATTCTGTGCCAAAATCTAAGACTTCTAACTCCAGAAAGAACTAGGAGAAAATTTATTAGAGGGCTTTGAGCCACCCAATCTTTGGTATTGCTATGGCATCAGGAGTGGAGGTTGGTATGTAACCAAATTAACTTAATCTTTCCAAAAAAAAAAATACAAGTTTATTATTTCCTCTTTCTCTAAGATATTAAAAACAAGTTATTTTCCCCAAACAAGGTTAGCATTTGCAACAACTAGTGCCCTACAGAAAGTATAATATATATATATATATATAAAGCATACCTCTGCACAATTACAACAAATGGAAATGATTTAAATATTGAAACAATCCCCTAAGGGACTTAAATGAAAAGCAAAATAGTCAGAATTTCACAATGTTGTTTAACGGTTCGAGTTTTAACTATTTACTCTGGAAAACCTGACTAAATTGTTCTTATACTATTAAACTCATACGATCAATAGAATGTATTCTCAGCGCGGTTTTCCTGAGAAGCATTTCTACCACTGCCAATAAAAACACTGAATAAAACATTTAACATTCCATTACAAAATCTGATCAACCTACAAAAGTGTTCTTTAAAGAATGAAGTAAAATAAGCTCCCTGAAAGTCTCCAGCCATTTCAAATTATTCTTCATTTTTAAAGGAGGGGTAAAGAGGAGGCGAGGTAGTCATTTTGAAAAAATTCACTCAGTGGAAAGAAAAAAAAAAACGGATCTGCATGTTGGCATGAAACAAACAGGAATGGTTTTAATTGAGTGATTTTTAACTCATTAGGATTTTAAGGCCTCTTAGAAGAACGCCTAACGCATGCTTGAATCAAGAAACGGTAAAATGCGTATCAAAGCACACGAATTCAGTGTGGAAAGCAATTTTCAAAATTTATAAAATTACATCTATTTTATAGGATCTGGAAGCAGAAGAACCAGAATTTTGCGAACAGAGGATCTGGGAGAGTGAGTGAAGAGTGCCCAGAAATAGGGGCGTAATTTATGTCCCACGAAAGACAATGTAAAGAAAGGATTCGTTATTGATATCTATATATAGAGATATGCATGCATGTGTATATACTTAGGGGACCAAACTTTCAAATTCGCCAAAATTGGAGTCTATGACTTTGCGGCCCCTTTTGTCAAATGTGAGCCATCGTCCTGGGCTCGGCGGGGTACCCGGGGGTCAGGAGTCCACTGTAGGCGTCTGGAAGGGAACAAAGCAACCCTGCGAGGCAGGAGGGGGCCCGGAGGCACGAAGGCGTTTCCCACTCGGCCCCACGGGGGGTGCCAGCCCACTGGGGCGCTGACCCCCGGAATCCCGCCGCTGTCACCCGCTGCCGGACAGGCGCCTCGGGGACGACCCGGACGGGCCACCCGGCCGCCTCACCGCCCACTCACGCCCCCTCCCGCGCCGCCCGCCCCGCCGCCGCGACCCCCTCCCGGCTGACCGCCGCCAGGTGGGCACCCCGCGCCTCAGCCCGGCCGCTTCCGGGCCCCCGCCGCGGCCCCCCCGCCCCGAACCCCCCGAGCCCGCCCACCCCCTCGGCCGCCCGCAGCCCGGCCGAGCGCTCCCTCCACACGCAACGGCCGCGGGCAACGGCCGCTCGCCCGCCAGCAGCCGCCCCGCTCGGGCAGCCCGCGAGCCGGTCGCCGGCGCCCACCTGTTGGTCGCACTCGGGGCATGATTTGGTGGCCATCTTCACTTTCTTGGCTCGAGTTGCAGACATGCTCTTCGCGGGCGGCAGCGGCAGAGTCGGCGGCGGCGGCGGCGGCGGCGGCAGCGGCGGCAGCAGTGCGGGCTCCTCCCCCCGTACCTCGGCGGCCCGGCCTCCGCCCGCCGCGTCTCCGCCGGCCACACCGAGGCTCTGGTGGGTGCCGCGCACGTGCGCGTGCGCGAGCTCACACGGAGCCTGCGCGCCGAGGGGGCGGAGGGAGAGCGAGGCAGGGGGTGTGGCGAGGCGGCCGCCCGCAGTGGGCGTCGGTCCCTAGCGCCTACGCCGCGAGGCGCGCGACACGGGCTCCCACGACGGATGGCGTGGCAACACCCCGCTGGTCTTCGGACGCGTCGAGACTTTTCACGAGAGTTAGATGGTGGGGCTCGTCCGGCGGGACGCTTCGCCTCTCACGGCGTGGGGGCGTGGCGTGGGCGGGGCTGGACAGTAACGGACGTCGGATCTGACCTATGAACGCACAAACAGGCCGGTCGGGGAGCGCGCAGGCTAGTACTTTGCACAAATGCTGAAATTTAATACTTTTTTTTTAATTAGCAGGTTTAATCATGAGGAACTGCAGTAGACATCTGACGAGTGGGCTGTATGCCAAGTCCTGGAGTCAGGGCTTGGAGATACAAAATTAATTGACTTACCGATATTTGATGGGTAAGGAATGTGGTTCAGTGGTCATTATATGGGTGGTTGTGTGAAGGCTAGGGTTTGGTACCCCCAGGACCCATAGACAAAAGATAGAAAAACACGTTATTACACATTCTCACTCTCCTATGTAAATGAATTGGAAATGCCTGGCCATGCCCGGTAGCATAACAAAACATACACACACACACAACCTCACTCCTATTTTTGTGTTAGTCATAAATGCCTGTTTTCAAAAAAAAAAACACACACATAGACATCCTAACTGTTGAGTGTTATATCGAAAAGCAAAGTGCACAGAGTCTTTGACCTAGGAATGTGCACCCCTAACTACATAATGCACAAAGACCTTGCATTCTATAGCATTATTTGTCAGAACAAAATTAAAAACATCCCAGGTGTTTAAAAGATTACAAAGTAAGATATGTTTACAACAGAACTTCTAAAATTAGCACTATATGACGTGAAATGATCTCAAAAATGGTGCTAATTAGAAAACTAAGGTACAGAACACTTGCTTTTTTAGTGTTACTAACTGTGCAAAAATAATATGACAATCTATTTGTGTTTGCAGATGCATCAAGAAACTGGAAAATAAGAATAGGAATGAAACATTATTTTTATTCCACGTCCTATTATTTGAATATGCTACTAGGTTAACCTTATACAGCCTTTCCTGAAAAAAGGGACAAAGATCTATACACAGTTTCTGGGTCAGGCACCTGACTACTGAGAAAGTTAGCAATCTTAGAAGGCTTTCAAGAAGAGTTATTTCCAAAGCTATATACCTAAAAATGTCAAGATTTGCCAAGTTAAAGGTAAAGACTTTTCAGGCAAATAGTGTGAGCAAAGGCCAGTGCAGACGTTAGTTTGATGTGATTACAACACATGGAGGACAACCAGCTAAGACTGAGGTTAGCCATACACAAGTCTAGTTTTTAATTACCATGAGGAGGAGTTTTAACTTTAAAGCTCTTAAACTGATAAGAGTTTTAAACTGTGAATCAGCATGATTAAGTCTGAAGTTGAAACTAATTCATCTGGCAAAAAAACAAAAAACAAACAAACAAAAAAACCCCTCAGGTATAGGACCAGAGGCAAGAGGGTAGAAACAGGAGGAAGGAGGAGGAAGCAGGGTTAAATATATATATGTACAGGCTGTATTAGCAAAACTTGAGAATCTTATTGGGGAGACAGGAGGTAGGTGGAAAGGTCAGGGACATTTCCACGGTGACTCTCTAGTTTCTATAAGAAAGAATGGAGGAATAAGGAATGCAAAAGAACACTGGACCTCAGTTTTCCCTAGAGCATGGTATAGGGCAGCGTTCTTCAACCATATTATACCTGCAGATCAGCATCTGTCTTCGTATCAGTCCATGGGACAACACTTACAGCAGGCCAGTGGTTTTCAGTCCATCACTAATTCATGGACCAGTGGTTGAAGGTATTTGGTATAGGGTATGAATTGGAACTTGGGCCCTGCAATCCAGTCCTTGAGTTTTCTGCAAGTTTCATTATAACAGGTTTTTTTTTTTTTTCTCGAAATCTTCTCAGCCATTTGGCTGGTATGGGTTTTAAGGTAATTCTATGGGGGTTTTGAAATGGTTAATGAAATAGCTGCCTGATGCAACTCCATCCAGGTTCCTCTTCTCTAGTCACATACTAAATAACCAGAGTATTCATGTAGTATTATTTTTGACCAAAAATATAAACCAAAGTCTGCTAGGTAGGATTTTTGAAAGGTTCTGATTTCCTAATAAAAAATATTAATATTCATGTAAAAATCTCTTTGTCCTTTGCTTTCACATACTTTCCTTACTAGAGCTATAACATGAGGCCCTGAGAAAGGTATCCATCTTATGAGAAATGAGAAATCTACTGCAACACAGAAAATTACCTTAAAACTTACTAAAATTATCTCAGGTTTCTGCCTCCCCCCTCCCCCGCCAGCTTCTCCTGGCTTCTTTTTAATTGAATGAATTTCAAAGTTACAAAGATATTTATTATTGAGTTTCAGGCATATATTGTTTCAACACCAATCCCTACACCAGAGCCCACTACCCTCCAACAATATCTCAGATTTCCATCCTATCCCACTACCTGACTGTGATAGGAACTATTCCCCTTCCCCACTGTCCTAGTTTTCTCTTCCCTAAATTATCCCCATTACCTCTCCGCAGTCTTCCTTGAAGACCAGATCTTTGTTTCTATTGCCATTGGATATCTGATATTCCCCTACAAGGTTTCCATATATCCTACAGAGAAGAGAGATCATTCTGATTCTGTTACTCTCCCTTTGACTGCTTTCACTCAACATGATACTCTCCAGATTCATCCACATTGCAGCAAACTGCATGACTCTTAAAGCTGCATAGTATCACACTATGTAGCATAGTTTCTTTACTCAGTCATATGTTCAAGGGCATTTGAGTTGTTTCCATATTTTGTCTAGTGTATATAGGCTGCAATGAACATAGGATTGCAGATGCCTTTTCTGATTTATGCTTTGGGGCCCTTAGGTCATATTCCCAGGAGTGGAATTGATGGGGCATTTGGAAGCTCAATTCCTAGTTTTTTGAGGAACACCTGACTAGTCGACATTCCCACCAGCAATGAATGAGGGTCCCTTTCCCCCACACCCTTGCCAACACTGGTTGTCCTTGTCCTTGTTCTCTTTGATGATTGCCAGTCTCTGTGGTGTAGGATAATATCTCATCAACAGTGTTTTAATTTGCATTTCCCTGATGATTAATGATATACAGCATTTTTCATAAACCTTTTGGTCATCTGTATTCTCCACATTTTTTGTTAGGGTTGGATTTTTTTTCTTGTAATTTTTTACCTCTGCTTTATATATCTTTCAGATGAGTGATAGGCAAGTAATTTCTCCAAGTCTGTGCGTTGTCTTTGTATTCTTTTTTCTTTGGGACAGGAATTTAGGCATGACTATGCTGTCTTACTGCAATACTTAATTAGGTGAAGATCCACTTCCAAGTTCACTCATCTGACTTAGGGTCCCCAGTCCCTAATAACACGAGCTCATCACAAACCTGTCTTGTAACTTAGCTACTGGCTTTCCCCTAATACAAGTGATCTGAGAAAGAAGAAAATAAAGGACAGCACCAAAGAGACAGTACAGTGGGTAGGGCACTTGCCTTTCATGAGGCAGACCTGGGTTCAATTCCTGGCATCCCATATGGTATCTCAAGTACTACCAGGAGTATTCCTGAGCACAGAGCCAGGAATAATACCTGAGTATCACCAGATGTTGCCCCCAAACCAAAAATAATAACAAAAAGAAAACACAGGACAGAAACCAATCAAATTTAGTCTAAAAAGTCAACAAAAAGTCTCAAATGTTATCTCTTATATCTACTAGAACCTAGTCACTAAAATCCCAACCTACACTCAGAGCCAGAGAGGAGAGTTCAATGGGCTGGAGTCCATGCTTTAAATTGTATGAAGTGCAGATTTGACCTCTGGCACCACATGGTTCACTGAAGTATCACTAGGTGTCCCCTAAACCTCCATTAAAAAAATGGGGAAACAGAGATTATTGGAAACGAGGCTGTCTACCCCGTACTATACAAGGGATATGGTCAATTCACTACCAGTAGAAAGTGAAAAGTGCCAGAGTCCCTGACAACATTGTGGCCTGCCTCCACTTACTGTTTACAATGCCCAAAATAAGATAGTACTCTACATCCAATGAAATGGATAAAATTTAAAAGACTACAGAGCTAGAGAGAGAGCTGACTGTATGCTTTGCATATGGAAGGCCAAAGTTCAATCTCCAGCAATACATGAGTCTCCCATTGTGAGGAATAACCTCTGAGCAACTACATCTGTGGCCGAAATTACTCCTCCACCAAAGAAAAAGACTTAAGAACACCAAATGTTACTGAGAGTGGGTTATATTAAATGAGTTCATCATTTGAAAAAAAGATCTAGGAAAATTAAATATACACATAGCTTAAAAATAAATTCTGAATTTATTTATACACAAAAATGAAGTCCATAGAAACACTTGTGCAAGGATATTCATAACATTTTTATTTATAAGCTCAACAGGGAGAAAAACAGATGTCTATCAAACAAGTAAATAAATTATGGCATATTTATTTAATAAAAACGATTTTAAAAAGATACAAATTACCAATACAAGCAAAAATTGATGAAACTCAAAAACATGCCAAGTAAAAGAAGCTTTACAGTACAATTTCTCTGAATTACAGTGCTAGAACAGAAAGCTATGTTAGGTAGAAAAAAAAACCAGCAATGATTGCCTCATAGGGGGCTGGAGTGGGAAAAAATAGAAAATGCTTATGATGTAAGTTTCTGAGCTTATAATAGTCTGTATCCTAATAGTGTCTGCTTATGCCTATTCAATGGTATTTGGGACACTTTTACCTCAATAAGAACCTTAAGTAAACAATGAACTTTTGTGTATGATGTATGCTAAAGTATTACAGTGATATGTGCTAATGCCTGCAAACTTACATTGAAATGACTATTTCTAAATGGTCATGTAGATAAATAAATGATGAAGTAGGTATTTTAAAATATCAATAATCAACCAAGATTGGTGGCTGACACATTTCTTATAAAATTCATGTAGTTTATGCTTAAAAATTTTCATAACTTATAGAAAACCAAACCTACTTACTGACCTACTTGTTCATATGATTTTTAGTTATTTGCTGTCAAACAATTTAAATTGATACCAAAAGTTTTCTAAAAAATAAATAAAAATTTGACCTAACATCCACTTAACAGGGATCAGAGAGATACTAGGGTACTTGTATTGCATGTAGCTAACCTGGGTTTGATCCCCAGCACTACATAAGGTCCCATAAGCACTGCCATAAGTGATCCCTACACAGAGCCAGAAGTTAGTCCTAGCACAGCTGGGTGTGATCCCAAAACAAAACAAATTTTAATTTATGTTAAAATATTTAATAAGCACATATATTATGTGTGGACCCTGGATATGATCCTGTTGGGGTGAGAGAAAACTAAAATCTCTGCTATTGTTTTATCATCTAGTAGAGAAGGTAGACAGATAAAATTGTACAAGTGAATACAGAACTACTATCATCAGAATTATTTTTTGGGGGGTTTGAGGCCACATATAACAGTGTTCAGGGATTACTTCTGGCTCTGCATTCAGGGATTACTTGTGAAAGGGTTCAGGGGATAATATGGGGTGCCAAGGATTGAACCCAGGTTGGCTGCATGCAAGGCAAGTACCGGACTCACTGTACTATCAGTCCAGCTCCTATCATCAGAATTATGAAGAAACCATATTAGAGCTCTAAGCTCTAGTTGGCAGGAGGACCTGACCTGGTTGGGTTAGGGTAGGACAATCAGAAAACACTTTTTGTACAGATATTAAAATGAAATGGGGTGGCAAATACTCATACAGAACAGCATGGGCAAATTGCTGAGGTAAAAGAAAGGGAAAGGAAACTATAGTGGCTGAAATACTCAAAGAGGAAAAAAAAAATCCACATACTGAGGATGGGTGTTAGAAGAATTCACTTTTCACTGACTTTTGATATATTTTTAATATATAAGCATATACTATGCTTAATGTTTTTCTTTTTCTCCACACTCAACAGCTGGTAGGGGAGGGCAGAACAGCAACAGGGTATGCTGGGGATGTGGAATGAACTTGGGCTCCTGCATGCAAAGCACTCCAGTGCCCCTGCCCACTGAGCCATCTCCTCCTGGACCCTGGTTAAGATCTTTAAAGTGATTGTGGGCACTCCAGTCTCACAATAAGCAATTAGATTGGGAAAGAATTTATTTAATAACATGTTATGCACTTGATGCTGGCAATTCAAAGTCACTTTTTAATCTCCTTTTATAATTAGGACCCATCATACCTGTGTTTATAGGGAGAGGGGTGTAAAGCCTGAGGGAAAGGGCTGGAGAAAATAATGAGATGATGAGATATAGCAGCCTCCATAGCTGCACTTCTTTATTTTGACACTGAAAACAAAATTTCTGCAAAGGAGTCTTTTAACAACTTTTCTTCCTTTTTTGGTAAAGGAATGAGATTACTGCTATGACTAGCAGGTCTTTTGTACGTACAAAATTTCTCACTTTTATTGAAAAATAAATATACCCTCTAATTAAAGAGTCACAGATTTAAAGCTGTACTCCTTTCCTTTCCAAGGAAAAGAAGAATTATCAACATAATTAAAATGCAGTCATTTTGGGGCTGGAGAGATAGCACAGCACGCGTTTGCCCTGCACGCGGCTGACCCAGGTCCGATTCCCAGCATCCCATATGGTTCCCTGAGCACCGCCAGGAGTAATTCCTGAGTGCAGAGCCACTAGTAACCCCTGTGCATTGCCAGGTGTGACCCCCCCCAAAAAAGCAGTCATTTTGTGATTTTTGTTTACAATAAATTCCATATTTGCAAAAATTTTAAAGAAATAAATAATCACCAAGCATAAAGAAGCCTTATCTACTCTCTGCCTATGCTTTACATGAACTATTCCTCTCCTTCCCCAAACTTTGCATGGTAGTATCATAAGCCCTATTTTACAGTTGAGAAGAGTAAAGATCAGGGAATATATTAATCAGAAATCTTTCTTTTGACAAATAAAACACTCAATTTAAAATGGTTTCAGCAAAAAGAGTTTACTGATTCTCATTACCAAAAACCTCTATTAGCAGCACCAGTTTTAGGCCAGTTGGTTCCAAGCACCCACAAAAACCACTGGACCTATTTCTCTCTGGTCTAAACCCTTTGAGGAATAAATCAACATCCTAATTGGCTCCTTGTCCTGTCTAATAAAATTGTACTACTTCAGTTTGTGTACCTTTCTATTCCTAAACTAATTATTTGGGCTAGACAAGGACAGGCAGTGATTGTTTTAAACCAAAGTGTCTAGATATTTATCTCTGACAAATGGTCTAAGAATTAAAAGATGGATGGTGACTATACAATACCACTTTCTTTCACAATGCTAATACCAATGCTCTTTACCTCTGTGAACATTTAGCTTAAATTTACTACTTTCTTTGAAATACAGTTCTTCTCACACTTCCAGTCTTAGCCCTGCTAACTTATCACTGTCACTGTCCTCCCGTTGTTCATCGATTTGCTCGAGTGGGCCCAGTAACGTCTCTATCGTGAGACTCGTTGTTACTGTGTTTGGCATATTGAATACGCCACGGGTAGCTTGCCAGGCTTTGCCGTGCGGGCGAGATACTCTCGGTAGCTTGCCAGTTTCTCTGAGAGGGGCGGAGGAATCGAACTCAGGTCGGCCATGTTGGCTGCGTGCAAGGCAAACGCCCTACCCACTGTGCTATCGGCTCCAGTTAACTTATCAATCTGAGTTAAATCAGAAGTTTCATTCTCTTAGGAGTAACAGTCAAAAGAAACACTAATGAGATTCTTGAGCAAACCCAAGAACAGAGCAGTAAAATAGCAAGTGATTCCAGACCAGGGTATCCAGCTAAGGGAGTAAATTAAGGCAGAAAGCACCTCATGTTACAAAGTTACTTATGCCCAAAGAAAATAATATCTTTCATTTTAAGTAAAGCATTTCATGGTCCTTAATTCTTAGATCAGTCAATTCTCCTCTAAAAGATCTCCATTGTTTCTTTCCTCCTTCACTATTAGAGCAGGTAAGGCACTTTCCTTGCTCATAGCTCACCCAGGTCAATCCCCAGGATCCCATATTATCACACACACATAGCCAGGAGTGATTCTTGAGTGCACAGCCCAGGAGTAACCCCTGAGCATCGTCAGGTGTGGCCCCAAAACAGAACATGAAAAAACATGTCTGAGAGCCGTTGAAAGAGGTAGCTAAACTACTAGGCCACTCTTACACTTACACACACACACACACACACACACACACACACACACACAATGTGTGTCATGCCAACTTCTCCAATGAAGAAGCCCTAAACTAAGGAGCATCTTATGGTTTTTACAGCTTCTTAAATACCTAAATACCTTTTAGTCTTCATGTTCTGCACGGTATCAGGTTGAACCATATGAAACTGCATTTTTTTTTATGTAGGAGTATTGCTATTTATTCAGCCATTGATTAGGCTGATTGAATTGGGCATGAACTCCTTTTTTTCCCCCTTTTTTATAATTTTATTTATTGAATCACTGTGAGAGCAGTTACAAAGCTTTCGGGTTTAAGTCTCGGTCATACAATGAAACACCCGTATCTTCACCAGTGCCCATTTTCCATCACCCAAAATCCCAGTGTACCCCCATCCCACACCCTCCCCCTACCTGTGGGACAGATGATTTCCACATTACTCTCTCTCTACTTTGATTACATTCAATATTTCGACACCAGACCCACCAGTATTATTTGGGATTTTACCCCAACACTCAGATCTGCCGAAAAGGCAACAATATACAATTTGTTTTCTATTGCTGGTTATGAATAACATATGATGTCATGCGGTTGCAGCAGTGGCTGCACGATTTTGGAATTCCGAAATTTTAACAATTAAATCTGGAGGGATTTCTGCCAAAACCTGCTGGGTTCCGAGGTCTGTTCCTGAGTCTCTTGGATCATAGCCGTTAAGCAGCTTGATCAGGAGCCAGAGAGGCTGTTCGTGGGCGGCAACTCAGGGTCTTGTTGCGGTAGGGGAGGAAAAGACCAGCTCCACCACCATCCCGTGAGGCCCCGTGTGTCTTGTCACTGAGGGCCCAAACCTGACTGTCAAATGGCCTCTGGATGATGGCAGCCACGGAGCCGCCAAGGAGGAGCAGGCAGAGGGACAGCACCCTTTCCCCCCTGGGGTGGCCCAGCAACAGTAAACTACTGTGGGAACCAGACATATTTCTGCCAAAAGCCGCTGGGTTTCAAGATTTGTGAAACTGCATTTTTATAGGTCAATGAAAATGTTCTATTTTTGAGGAATTTTTTGGTCAACCAAAATATGCAGTGTTGTAACTACTTTCCCAGAATGATAAATTTCCACTAAATGTTACTACATATACATTTATTAAAAATTTAGTACTTTTAAAATTTGATATTCAAATCTTCTGATTACTATTTCTCAGGTGGAGAACATTTTATAAATTCCAAATGTTGAAAAAAGGTCTTAAGTCTGATGAATGTGATAAAATATCTTAGTATAACTCAGCTAACTTCTGTAAGGTGATTTCTGATATCTATGATAAACACTGTCATGGAAAAGTACAAATCAGAGATTCCCAAACTTACTTAATCTATTACCCACTTTTCAGAAAAAAAAAAAAATTACTCAGTGCCCCCATGGAAATCTGTGTTGTTCAAGTGACCAACAGAAAGCACCCATGAATTGTACCCAGGGTCCCATCCTGTCATAGTTCTAGTTTCCTGGGAGATGGTATCACCCAAACTAGTATAGATCCATAATCTGTGTTGCAATCCAGTACTATAGAACAGAATGTGAGTGGGGGGGGGGAGGGGGAGAATTTGGTAATAGTTGAAGGTTTCCAAAAGCACAATGACCAAAAGTTAATTCAAATAACATAGTGAATCAGCGGTGTTTCTGGCAACACGTACCTGCTTTGCATCAAGCAGCTTAACTATACTTGCGTTTCTGAACACAAAACATGCACTCTCAGTGAGCATATATTACACAACACCATAAAGACTTTCCAGGAAAAATCTTAGTTCAAATTTGAGACTACTATACAGTATAAATTTCTGCTTTTACTGTACATAGAAAGTTTTCTACCCTTAAAAAAAAAACAGCAAAGAAGAACAAAAAGACTGAAACATCTCCTCCCCCATTTGCCTTGCACATAGTCAACCCAGGTTTGATTCACCAGCACTCCATATGGTCCCCTGAGCACCACCAGGAGGGACCACTGAGCACAGAGCCAGGAGTAAGTCCTGAGCACCATGAAGAGTGGCCCCAAAACAAAACAAAAAGTACAATAGTTTAATTCAGAAAAATAAAGATAGTATTTTCCTACCATGATTCCTCAGCATGCATCAAATGAATATATCTTTTGATTGAATGGTGCTACTTTTGCAATGTGTATTTACTTCTAATTATGATAGTGTAGAAAAACCTCTACTTCTCTGGGGTCTTTTTGGAATGAGAGTGGGCAGCCTCCCGCCACTAGACCCCCGTACCTCCAGAAGCCCCAGCAGCCAAACCCACATCCCACAACGACCACCATGTAAGCTCAGTCATCGGCCCAGCTTTACAGACTCAAGATAAAATCTCAGACAACATGAACTAGCCACAAAAATTCATAGGTATACTGGCTGCCAGGCTAAAAACTTGAGGGGGCAGACTGAGTCCCGGGAGGGCAGTCTATCAAAGCCCCAGCAGACCTCATTCAAACCCCACAGCTGCCTCCAGGCCAACAGCCTAATTCCACTGACTCACAACTAAGCTTTGTAGAGAAGCCAAACTGCCGAAAATTCCAGGTAGATCAGTCTTTAGGCTGAGAACTCCAGGATCTTTTTGGAGTGGGGATGGGCAGCCTCTCTTAATTGGCTCCTCCATATCTCTGGAAGCCCAGGCAACCACACCCACATCCCATAACTGCCACCTTACAAGCTCACCTATAGCCCCAGCTTTATCGACTCACAATTAAAACTCAGAAGAAATCAAACTCAAAGTCCAGTTAAATATCCTGGAGTTCCTGGAGCATGCAGCCATATCTGTGACACCTCCAAATTCTACAATACTGACATCCCAGTAGGAGCACACAAAATTAGATGGGAAAGTAACATAGACGACAACTAAGTTCAATAAAAGCAATAATACAGAAGGCTCAATTAGCAACAGCTTAATAGACTCTCAGCCAAGGAAGTAAGGACCCCATGGTGAGATATAACAATTTCCACAAATTTTCTTTTACTTACTTTTAATAATTCCATTAGCCATTTAGTTGTAACAAGCAATATAAAATAAATTATTTTGTGCATGCTAATGGGGCAGGTTCAGGGGATGGTTGGAAAAACAGGACAATGGTGGAAGAAAGACTATACTAGTGGAGGGATTGGTACTGGAACACTGAATGCCTGGAACAAATGCATCATAAACAACTTTGTAAATAAAGGGGAATTATAAAAAATAAAAATAAAAACATCTAGGGCCAGATCAATCCCTGAGTACCACCAAGTATGGCCCAAAAACAAAAGCAAAAGAAAAAAAATAAAAATCTTTAACCTAATGGTTTAAAATACTATCTTTATTATATACTAACTTTCTAAATTAATTTAGATCTAATATAATGCCATAATCTTTTTCTTTATTCTTCTCTTTTAAAATAGGTCCAGGCACAAATGCCCCACTACTATACCCTGAGTGCAGAGCCAGAGTAAGCCCTGAGCACCACCAAATATGGCCCAAAAGACAAAGAAAAAAAAATTAAGAAGTGTAGTTTGCTACATCTGGGGAAATCACAGGGGTCAGCACATCCAGAGTGCAAAGGATAAACCTCGCCCTGGGAAAATCACCTTTGTGATCATTTTATCTCCCTGCAAGGTAAGCATTGCCATGATCTTTTTTGCTTTGTTTTGTTTTGGATTTTTTTTTTGCGGGGGGGGAGAGAGTCCTGGTTCTCACTCAAGAGATACTCTTCAAAGGGAGGGTACCATATGGGTGCCAGAGTTGGAGCCCAGGTCAGCTGTGTGCAGGGAAAATGCCCAACCCTCTGTACTATTGCTCTGGCCCCTTGCCATGATCTTTTAATTAGAGGCTCCATGACATATTTTGATGACTGGTAGAGCTAGTCAATCTTAATACCTTTTTTGTTTTATCTTAAAAACATTTCTAAGATCAGTTTTATTGAGATATAATTTAAATGCCACAAATATACTTATTTAGAATATAAAATTTACATGCTGGAGATATAGCTCAGTATAGAACACTTAGCTTGCTAGGCCATAAATTCAATCCTCAACATGATAGTCCATTCACTGAACTATGTTTTCCATTATGTTCTGTAGTTTTAGTTCTTATATTGAGGTTTAGGATATTTTTTGTAGGATTTTTTTGGGGGTGTGTGTGGTTGTGGGGGTTTTTTGGGTTTTTTGTTGTTGTTGTTTTTGGCTCACTCAAAACTCCTGGTGGTACTAATGGTGGTACTCCTGGCTCTGTACACAGGAATTACTTCTGACAGTGCCTGGGTGGCCATATGGGATATCAGCAATCAAACCCTAGTTGGTCACATACAAGGCAAGTGATCTAACTGCTGTACTATCTTTTCAGTCCTTAGAAATTTGTTTTATGATCTATTTTGAATTAATTTTGTGTTTGGCATGATATAGAGGCCTCACTCATTCTTTCATATTTAGATAGACAACATAGTATCCCAATTTTTTATCTCATTCCTACTTTGGACAAACTTTGGACAAACTGGCAGGCTACCGAATGTAACCTGCCCACACGGCAGAGTCTGGCAAATTCCCTGTGGCGTACCCAATATGCCAAATACCAGTAACCATGAAGGGTCTCATTCTCCTAACTCTGAAAGAGCCTTGAATATGGCACTTTTTTTAAAAGTCTCAGGGCTAGGACGAAGGAGACGTTACTGGGGCCTGCTTGAGGCAATCGATGAATAACAGGATGGTTGTGATTTTGTTGAAAGACTATTGTTCCCATTTAATTCCCTTGGAACTCTCTTACTGAAAGTCAACTGTCATTTTTTCTTGCTACTTTTCCATAAGAACTTTGAAATCAGTAGTTGGTCTAAATCAACAAAAATAACTTGTTACTATTTTATTGGGCTGAAGCAATAGCACAGTGGGTAGGGTGTTTGCTTTGCCCGTGGCTGACCTGGGTTCAATTCCTCTGTCCCTCTCAGAGAGCCTGGCAAGCTACCGAGAATATCTCACCCGCAGAGACTGGCAAGCTCCCCATGGCATATTCGGTATGCCAAAAACAGTAACAACAAGTCTCAAAATAGAGACGTTAATAGTGCCCACTCGAGCAAATCAATGAACAATGGGAGGACAGTGACAGTGAAAATTAATATATTTTTTAATAATAGGTTTATAGGTATCCTAGAGTATATCACTTGTATTCCTAGATTAAATCTTTTTTCACTTTTCTTTTTTGGGGGGGTGGGTTACACTCAGCAATGCTCAGGGGTTACTCTGCAATGCTCGTGACTCAGGAATTACTCCTGGTGGTGCAATGGTGGACCATATGGGATGCTGGGGATTGAACCAGGGTTGGCTGGTGCACCTACTGTGCTATAATTCCAGTCCCCATTAAAACTTTCATGTTTGCTTTTTCCTCTGCCTAGAATTTGCTTTCCATAATTTTCTTATGTCTAGTTCCTTTACTGATTCAGATCACAGATTAAACATCACCTCTTCAGAGCTATGGTTCCTTACCAATCAAAAGTAAATTTCTAGGACTGGGGATGTGACTCAGTAATAGGAGTGCCTGCCTTGCCTGTGTGAAGACCTGGGCAAAATCTCTGGCACTACACACATATACTAAAGGGCCAGGGAACTAGCTCGAAGACACTGTAGTTGTACTTTGCAAGCTGAGATCCAGGTTCAATCCCAAACATCTTATGGTGCCCAAGCATCACTGGGTCTGAACAGCATTGCCTTGCTACTTCCAAGTACTGAACCAACCAGTGGACTCCAGGCCACTTGAACACTGTTTGGAAGGCCCATTAAAAAATAATAATAGGGTGAAAAAAAATAATAGGGCAATAGAGAGAGCTCAATGGGCTAAACAAATGCTTTGCATACAGGAGGACCAGGTTTGAACCCTGGCACTTCATGGTTTGGTGGTATTGTTCTACTGAGAAAATTATCAGAGCATTGAGTTGGAAAAAGCCCCAAAGCATTAGATGTGGCCCTCAAAACAAACAAAACAGTAAATAACTTTTCTAAATTTTGTTTTTGGAGGCCAAACCTGGCAGTGCTCAGGGCTTACTCCTGGTATTGCACTCAGAAATTATTTCTGGCAGGCTTGGGGGACCACATGAAATGCCGGAGATTGAACTCTGGTCAGCATTGTGTAAGGTAAGCACCCTCCCGCTGTATTATCTCTGTGGTCCCCCCAATTTTTTTTGAAAATTAAGTAATCTTCCATCTAGCTTTGAGGGCAGTAACTTATTTGGGGGGTGGAGGGGACCCACTCCCAGAAATTCTCAGAGGCAACTCCTGGCTGTATGCCTCAGGAGTCACCCCTGGCAGTGCTAAGGGGACACCATGTGTTAGGAACAAACCTGGGAAGGTTCATGCAAGCCAAGAAACATACCTCCTGTGCTATCTTTAATTTCCTACTTATTACTTGCTGACATATTTTATATATACTACATCTATATATTACTACTATTTATATACTTTTCTCCACTACAACAGAACTGAATTTCTCTTGGTAGTAGATTTACTGCTATATGATCAAAATATTCATTGCCTGTAAAGAACTCAGTAAATTTTTGTAATAAATCCATTCTTATTTTGGTTTATTAACATAAACAAGATGGTAATGGATTTCCTGTAGTTAAAATTACCACAGGAAAAAAGAAGAGTAACAAAATCTCATATTCTCTAACTGTACTTATTAAATAAATTCAGAGCTATTAACTTATTATTATTATTATTTTGAAATAAAAAAGATTCGTTGTTGGATAACATTGGGTTGTCCTTGCTCTATAGGGAGCTTCGGTTTACTGAGTTATTCCCACAACAGTACCCCTGAGACACACGCAATTCTTTAGAGCACTAATAATCTTATACTGATTTTCTCTTTCCTTTATGTCACTTGCATGGTTTAGCAATGCCCTTTTTGTATAGACACAGGAAGACAGTTGATGCTATGCTTTGTAACATGGGAGTTAATTGACTCCAAATAATTACTCCTGGGCATCATCCACATTTACTTGACTTAAGCCTCAGTTGCCTTTACTTCCTAACACCCCCCAAAAGGAGGGGCCCGACTAAGGGACTGGATGGACCCATCGCAAACTGTAAGCTACTCTGGCATCAAAAGGGGACAAGCTAAGTGCCATAAGTATAATAAGTTAAGAGCACAGTCATGGAACAAACTCCATCATGACACAAAAAGAAGTAACTGAATAAGGACCCTGCTGGGGTTAGAAGAGATTAAACTGGCCTGAGGACTATAGTCTGGGATCTATAGCAAGATGTCCCCAGGAAAAGCAATCTTTAAGCTTAATGTACCTCTTACTGTGTTCATACAAAATGACTAGAAATATTATAAGTAAATTTACTATGAGTGGTTAAATAGATTACGAGGTGAACAAAGGAGAAAGCAATAGATCCTGGATGGAATCCAGCCCCTAACAGATCTCCTAGTAATCTAGAGTGCTGAGATCTTGTCCTTGAGTTAATCTCCTAGAACTTCCCCTGAAGGAGTGGTTTTACCTCTGTTTGTTGTTATGATAATGTTCAAGCCCACCTATGTGTACCTCCATCCTTCATGATTTCTATATAACTATGCTGTAAGGAAAAGACAAGGACTAGGATGATGGAACTATGATGACTGGGACTACGACCAAAACTATTATTTTGGGACCTATGATTGTGCTGTAAGGGGAGAGATAGAACTATTTTGGGGAGGAGAGAGAAATAAACTGTCTACCAACCAGCCTGGGGTCCTGTTTCTCCATTCCTCCGATCCTTCATTCGTCCATCACCATGGGCTGGCCAGGGGAACAGTTTTCGGCCATTGACTGCTTGAGTCCCTCACACCCCCCATGCTTTTCTTTTAAAACACAAGATTTTACTTGGAGGATTTTCAGAAGAAGAAGGAGGGAGAGAAAGTGAGAGAGAGAAAGGAACATGCTCAAGAGAGAACCCAAGCTTCTCAAAAGGTGAAGAGAATGCCTACAAAACCCCAACATTAGATATGAAAACATGAAAGTACGGATCTCAAGAAGGAAGATGTAGGTTACATATGCTCAGGTGCCACATGTGTTTGGCCACATGAACACAAGCAGCACATGGGCTTGGGCAGTATATGTGCCAAGAGCTGTTAACTTTTTTTTTTTTTGCTTTTTGGGTCACACCCGGCGATGCGCAGGGGTTATTCCTGGCTCATATACTAAGGAATTACTCCTGACGGTGCTCGGGGGACCATATGGGATGCTGGGAATCGAACCCAGGTCAACTGCGTGCAAGGCAAACACCCTACCCGCTGTGCTATTGCTCCAGCCCCCCAAGAGCTTTAACTTTAAAAAGAAAGCTACAAATTCAAACAAGTCTCATGATGAGGACATTACTGGGCCCGCTCGAGCAAATCGATGAACAACGGGAAGGACCGTGACCGTGACAAATTCAAAATAATAATCAGCACCTATTTTGGTGAATTCAACAAAATACTTAGTACTTTAAAAAATAATATAATTTTGGGGCTGTAGCAATAGCACAGCGGGTAGGGCATTTGCCTTGCACACCGCTGACCCCAGTTCGATTCCCAGCATCCCATATAGTCCCCTGAGCACTGCCAGGAGTAACTCCTGAGTGCAGAGCCAGGAGTAACCCCGGTGCATCGCCAGGTGTGACCTAAAAAGCAAAAAAATAAAATAAAATAATAATATAACTTAATACTAAAAATAAGGTTCTTTCTTATAGTTAACAATTAACAACTGAAATGTCATTAAGATGTGTTATGTTTTATCAGTAAGAGTTAACATATAATTAAATAAATAACAAACACGTAAGTTGACTACTCTAATAGAAATAAAAGATGTGCTTAAATAAGTTATAGTCACACCCAATAGTGCTCAAGGGTCACTCCTGGTGGTACTCAAGAGATTATATATAAATGCAGTACTGGGGATGAAACCACAGTTTGGTCACATGCAAGTTAGGTTCTCTATGCTCTGTACTATCTTTCTGATCCTATGTACTTCAGTAATTTTAATAATATCACCATCAAGAAAAAAATTAACTCATAAAAATTTATTTAAAATTTATATAATAGAAACATAAAAGATGAAAATGTGACAAACTTTCACAATTACCTGTAAAAGGTGATGATTTCTCCGAGTGTTTTATTTTCAGATGCTTCCTATTAAATACATCATCACAGGGACAAGATTTACATACAACAGCTACCTGGAGCAGGGGAGAATGAAAAAAATATATTATGATTATTAAACATATCAAGTACTTATAATAATTTATTTAAAAGGTAGAAATCACACTTTTATCTAAACTCTATCTTCTCATAAAAATTACTTGAGAGATAGGAATCAATATACTATAACACCTTCCCTTCTCATCACTATAAAAATTTAATTTTCTTTTTACAATAGTGTTAATGTATATGCTTTTGGTGTACAGAGTTACTATATCTCCATTCTAAAACCCTTCACCTAGTTCTATAGAACTTCTGAAAGTTTAAAATACCAGTCAACAAGGGAAGATTGTGAGAACTAGAATTATTTCCTAAAATGTTAATTTTATTATATAATTATTTAATAATGTTAATTATTTCCTAAATGAACAGTTGCAATTAGTTAAGAAGAAAAGGGAATAGTTAATAAATTATTACATGAGTCCCAGGATAGGAGACTAGTGTTCTGTTCTGCAATATTAGGTGGAGAAAATATATTGTTTTTATTTTTGGGGGGGTGGGGATCACACCTGGCAATGCTCAGGGATTACTCATGGCTCTGTACTCAGGAATTACTCCTAGTGATGCTCAGGGAACCATATGGAGTTCCAGGGATCTAACCAGGGCCAGCCACATACAAGGAAAATGCCCTACACTCTACATCATCTCTCTAGACCTGAGAATGTATTGGTTTTTAATAGGTGTGGGGATACAAACACAAACTGATTAATAATCATATAACAGAAAGAAAGAGTAATAATTCATGAATGAGACGGAAGTAACTGAAACATCTTATAATAGTTTGAGGGAAAGAAATAAGGAAAACTAACCCCCCCAAAAGGTTACTTTTTATTACTGACATAGGCTCTCCACTTGAGGAAAAAACACTGAACAAATCCCTAAGTCCTGCATGCTTCTACTTGTCTAATATGGCTTTCTTCTATGGGAAGCAGTCCATGATACTTACATATTTTGATGTGAAAAAAAAAGTTATTTTTCAAGTTTTTGTTGTTGCTGGGCTGGAGTGACAGCACAGCAGTAGGGCGTTTGCCTTGTGCGCGGCCGGCCCGGCCGAGCTGGGTTCAATTCCTCCACCCCTCTCAGAGAGCCTGGCAAGCTAGCAAGAGTATCTCGCTTGCACAGCAAAGCCTGGCAAACTACTCGTGACATATTCGATATGCCAAACACAGTAACAACAAGTCTCACAATGGAGACATTACTGGGCCTGCTTGAGAAAATCGATCAACAACGGGAGAACATTGCTACAGTGCTTTGTTGTTGCTGTTGTTAGTTTGTGAGGGGCACACCTGGGGGTACTCTGAGGGCTAGGGCTATTCCAAGAGGTACTGAAGAGCATGTGGAGTAGGGATAGAGCCCATGGTCTCGAACATATAAGATGGCTCTACAAACTGAGCCATCATCCTAGCTCCTATTTAACAATTTTTTTCTATTTAATAATTTTTAAGGTATAATAAACATACAATAAACTACACACATTTTATTTGGTTTGTTTTTATTTTAGGGGCAGGGAGATACCTGGCTGTTCTCAGGGCTTATTCCTGGCTTCATACTCAGGGATCACTCCTGGTGGGCACAGGAGACCATATGGGGTGCCAGGGATTGAACCTGGGTTGACCACATGCAAGGCAAGCTCCTTACCTCTCTGGTCCTAAAACCACACATATTTTTTTTCTTCCCTCCCTCCCTCCCACCTCCCTCCCTCCCTCCCTCCTTGGCCAAAACCACACATATTTTAAATGTAAAATTTGATCATTTCTGACACATGTGTATGCCTGTGAAACTATCACTACAAAAAAAAAAAAGAAAAGAAACTATCACTACAATGAAGAGAGTAAAGAGAGTAAATAACCATCATCCTAAAAGTTTCCTCATGCCCCTTTGTGATCTACTCTCCTACTTCTCATTAATGTCAATACCTCCTTTTCCAGGTAAATACAATTTTCCATTACTATTAGCCTGAGTTTTCTGAAGTTTCATATACGTGGAATTATATAGTCTCTCTTTTAAATGTCATTCACTCAGCACAATTTTTTTTTTCAATTGAATCACTATGAGATTTGTCCCAGGGCTGAGATCTCCAAGCCTGCTTGGATGGGGACTGGGCCTCCTCCACCCAGATCCCAAATTTTCCAGTAGCTAGGCATTTACAACCACAAACTGTCCCCGGCACCATGAAATCCCATCAACGGCCAAGATCCAGAGACTATAAAACAAAGCTCCCAGAAGCGTGTAGCTGCTCTTATAGTCTAGTTCTCCTTCTTGGAGAACCCGGCCAGTTACCGAGAGTACCTGCCTGCATGGCAGAGCCTGGCAAGCTCCTGTGGCATATTCGATATGCCAAAAACAATAACAATGATGTGTCTCATTCCCCTGACCCTGAAAGAGCCTCCAATGCGGCACCATTGGGAAGGACGAGTAAGGAGAGGCTGCTAAAATCTCAAAGCTAGGACAAATGCAGACGTTACTGGTGCCCGCTCGAGCAAATCAATGAATAACATGCGGGATGACAGTGATACAGTGATACCATGAGATAGTTACAAACTTTCATGATTAAGTTTCAGACATATAATGATTGAGCACCCATCCCTCTATCAGTGCACAATTTCCACCAGCATTGTTCCCAGTATCCCTCCGGCCACCCCCATCCCATCCCACCCCTGTAGTGCCAGGTACTTTCCTTCTTACTCTCTCTCTACTTTGGGGCATTATGGTTTGCAATACAGATACTAAGAGGCCATCAGGGTTTGGTCCTTAGTCTACTTTCAGCATGCATCTCCCATCGAGAGCAATCCCTCCAACAATCACTTACTTAGTGATCCCTTCTCCATCCCAACTGCATCTTTGCCCAGTACATGATCCATCCAAACCATGGAGCAATCCTTCTGGCCCTTACCTCTACTGTCCTTAGAGGTTAGTCTCCTATTATGTTACTTCATATTCCACAAATGAGTGCAGTCACTCTATGTCTGTCCCTTTCTTTCTGACTAGTTTCACTTAGCATGATACTCTCCGTGTTCATCCACTCATATGCAAATTTCATGATTTCATCTTTTCTAACATCTGCATAGTATTCCATTGTGTAGGTGTACCAAAGTTTCTTTAACTAGTCATTTGCTCTCGGGCACTCGGGTTTTTTCCATCAGCACAATTCTTTTGAGATTTACCCATGTTGTTTTGTGTAACAAGTTCATTTTTTTCATTGCTGGTATATTATTTTACAATAGTATATATTGCAACATCTTTACTTAACAACTTGCTGGACAAATAAAGCTGCTATAAAACTTCATATACAAGACTTTGTATAGACATATACTTCATTTTCTCTTGTATACACAGCCAAAAGTGGGATGACAAGATCAGAAAATAGATCTGTGTTTAACTATGTTTGTTTTGGAGCCATGCCTGGCTCCAATGGCTACTGAAGCACCACTCTCAGAGATTGTCAGAGGGCTATGTGATACAGGCAATCAAATCTGCACCCCCCTCATGCTAAGCATGTACTTCAGCCCTTTGAACTATCTATCTGGAATAATGGGGATTTTTTGGCGGGGGGAGGAGGGCGGTCACACCTAGTGATGCTCAGGGGTTACTCCTGGCTCTGCACTCAGGAATTACTCCTGTGCTTGGGGGACCATATAGGATGTCAGGGATTGACCCCAGGTAGGCCACGTGTAAGGCAAATGACCTACTCAATGTACTATTGCTCTGGCCACTGGAATAATGTTTAACGTCTTTTTATCCCCCTTTTTGGGTTTTTGAGCTATACCTGATCATGTTCAGGGCTTAGTTCTAGATTTGCACTCAGAGATCACCCCTTGAAGGTGCTTGGAACCAAATCCAAGTCAGCTGCCTACAAGGCAAGCGTCCTGCCCACTGTAATATCTCTCTGGCCCTATGTTTACCATTTAAAGAAAAATGCAAACTACTTTTCAAAGTTGTGTTACCATTTTACATCCCCAATGGCAGTGTATGATAGTTCTAATTCCTCTACATCCTGACCAGCCCTTGGTATGTTCAGACTTGTAATTTTAACTATTCCTATAGGGGAGTAGCATCTCATTGAGATAATGTCCATATCCTTAATTATTATCATAATGACTCATTTCGCTTAGCATGATACTTTCCATGTAGTACCACTTGTATGTAAATTTCATGACTTCATCTTTTCTAACAGCTACTTAGTACTCCATTGTGTAGATGTACAAAGTTTCTTTAACCAGTCATCTGTTCTCAGGCACTCAGGTTTTTTCCAGATTCTGGCTATTGTAAAGTCGATTGCCTCGAGCAGGCCCCAGTAACGTCTCTTTCATCCTAGCCCTGAGATTATATTCACGGCTCTTTAGGAGAATGAGACCCATCATTGTTACTGGTATTTGGCATATTTGGTAGGCCACGGGGAGTTTGCCAGACTCTGCCCTGTGGGCAGGCTACATTCGGATAGCCTGCAAGTTTGTCCAAAGTAGGAATGAGGTAATAAGATGTCGCGCAGCCGCAAAGGCCGCAAATGTCCGGGATCAGAGACTATAAAATCCAGATCCCGGACGAGAGCAGTGCAGTCTCTGCCCCCGCGCCTCGGTGTTCCTTCCCGGAGTCCCTTGGAGGGGAGCGGGTTGAGCTTTCCTCCCCGCCCCGGCCAGGGCTACGGCAGCCGGAGACCTCCAGGACCAGCCACCACCATGCTGAGACCACTCTCCGCACACCTGAAGGTACTGGCAGAGGGACAAAGCCACGCGGGTTCCGGGGCCGAGACCTCCAAGCCTACTCGAATTGGAGTCGAGCATCTTCCACCCAGATCCTCCAAATTCCAGTAGGCGGGGGTCACACCCACCACCTGGCCCCCGGCGCCGTGTAATCCCATCAGCGGCCAAGACTCAGAGACTATAAAATCCAGATCCCGGGACCGACATCTTATTATCTCATTCCTACTTTGGACAAACTTGCAGGCTGTCGAATGTAGCCTGCCCACAGGGCAGAGTCTGGCAAACTCCCCGTGGCCTACCAAATATGCCAAATACCAGTAACAATGATGGGTCTCATTCTCCTAAAGAGCCCTGAATATAATCTCAGGGCTAGGATGAAAGAGACGTTACTGGGGCCTGCTCAAGGCAATCGACGATTAACAGGATGATGAAATGAAAAAATTGTAAAGAGTGCTGCAATGAACAAACATGTGCAGATGTCACTTCAACTATACTTTTTTACCCAAGCACAAAAATTTGTAAATCTACAACTGTACCTCATGGTGTTTCACTAACAAAAATTTAAAAAAATATGTAGATGATGGAAAATGGGCACTGGTGAAGGGATGGGTACTGGATCATTGTATAACTGAAACCCAAGCACAAAAATTTGTAAGTCTACAACTGTACCTCATGGTGTTTCAAATAATAATTAAAATAATTAAAAATTTATAATAAAAATTTTAAAAATTATAATAATGATATTGAACATCCTTTCATGTGTTTACTTGCCAACTATATATCTAATTTGACATCCATTCAAATTTTTACCCATTTTTAAAATAGGGTTATATTTTGTTTGGGGACTTTTTTCTGAGAAAATTTCCTCTAAGGGGAAATGACACTTCTTCTTTTCCCTCTGCAAACACCAACTGTTCCCCCCAGTTTTTCTGACTTCATGATAAAAAATGAACTTACAACTGGATTACTTGTCCTTTTTCTCTTTTATCTCCTACCAGATCAAAATGCTTGCAATTCTTAATGGCCAGCATTCTCTTAAATCTGCAGTTTTGCTCGACATTCAAACCTCAACATCTTCTTCTTTGTAGCTTTTTTGGGGAAAATGGCTTAGTTTGACCTCCATAACCACTCTGCTTCCTGTCATAACGCCGCTTTCTACACTTGCTAGAGTGCTATCTGAAGAAAGCTATTTTCTTGTTTTTGAACTCTAAGAATACTTTATAATTCTCGATAAATAATGTATGTTTTGTAAAGATTTTTTTGCTTTTATTTCTGGGTTATACAAAGAAGTGCTCAGGGGTTACTCCTGGCAGTGTTTAGGGAATCATATGCAATGCCAGATATTGAACCTAGACCTCCTGCATGTAAAGCATGTGCTTATCCCGTTGAGCAATCTCTCCAGCCCTGGAAAAGATTTTTGGAAGGAAGAATGTGGAAAGCTCATACCTGGAAGTGCTCAGGTATGCTATTCCTGGCTCTGTACTCAATGAGTGACCCCTGGTGGTTCTCAAGACCTAGGAAGTGCTTGGGAATAAATCATTGTCATAACTGAAGTGGACACAAGCAATGTAAGAGCTTTATCTTTCATATCTTTCATACTATCCAGATCTTCAAAAAGACTTTTTTGCCAGTTATGCTGTTCTCATTTTCTTGACTTACTTTCAAAGAGATGTTTATGGTTTGGTTTGGTTTGGTTTGGGGCCCACCCATGGTGCTCAGGGGTTACTCTTGGCTCTGCATTCAGGAATCACTCCTGATGGGCACAGGGGGGCCATATGGGATGCCGGAGATCGAACCTGGGTAGATAGCATGCAAGGTAAACACCTTACCCACCGAACTGTCTCTCTAACCCATATTTGCCTAACTTTAAGGTTACAATTTCACTATTTAAGATTAAGTTTTCACTATTTTCTAGAAGTTTCAGAAGTTTAGCACTTATGCCTAGATGTATATTAAAATGTTATTTGTATATGGCTTAAGACAAGAATTAAGGTTTTTTGCAGGGGAGTGGGAGCACATTCAGTGGTATTCAGGGACTACTCCTAGCTCAGTGGTGGGTGGAGATCGAGGGTTACTCCAAGCAATGGCCAGTAATCAAACACGAGAAAGCAAAGCATGCACACTAACCCTCTGCACTATCTCCCTGACCCTAAAATTTATTTTCATCTTTTTTGGGGGGGTTCACCCCCGAAATAGTGCTCAGGGATTACTCCTGGCTCTGTGCTAAGGAGCTTGGGGACCATATGTGGTTCTGGGATCAAAACCAGGTCAGCTGATTGCAAGGCAAACACCCTATCAGCTGTACTATCATTCCAGTCCCTCTAAAATTCATTTCTAAAGATAGATACTACTCAAAAAAGTATCTTCTCCAGTCACAACATGACTAAGACAGAAACTAAATGAAAAAAACTGAGAAATTTGTGGGAATTAAAAATAAACAATGGATTAAAGAAGAAACAAGGAAAAGTAAAAAATCTTAACAGAGGAAAGAAGACAAAAATAACATCTACCACAGCTCTGTGGACACAATGAAAATAATGCTAAGGTTATAACTGTAAAATATATAAACAGGGAGCTGGAGTGACAGAACTAAGGGTAGGGCTCTTGCCTTGCACACAGCTGACCCAGGTTCAATCCCCATCATCCCTTATAGTCCCCCCAAACACCACCAGAATTCCTGAGTGCAGAGACAGGAATAAGCCTTGAACACCACCAGGTGTGGTCCAACACCAAATTAAATAATTATTTAAGTTAAAATACATCTTGAACAAAAATATCAACAATATACTTTTATATGAAATTAAGAAAATTTTATATGAAATTAAGAAATAAACCAGAAAAATAGTATAGGGCTTTAAGCACATGCTTTACATGCAGCCAACCCTGATTTGATCTAGAAAACATCATAGTCCACCAAGTATCATCAGGTGAAGCCTGGAGACTCCCAAAGCACCACCAGGGTGGCCCAGGTAATCCCTGTAAGGTTCAAGTGGTATTGTATCTTCAGGCCCTTGCACTGAACTACTACCCCAAAAAGCGCATACTTTGGTAATGGGAGGCAAGGGGGAAGGTGTTTGTTTGTGGCAGCCAGCATATATATGGGATGCCAGGGATCAAACCTGGGTTGGTTGCATGCCAGGCAAATGACCTGCTACGCTATACTATTTCTCTGGCCCCAAAAGGCCCAGAATTTCTAGGAGGAACTCTTTGCCTCCCCTCCTGAGCACCACTCAGGAGCTCCACTTCCTGCCAGAAAAAAAAAATTTTAAACTAAACCCAAAACTCACACAAGGAAATAAATTAAAAAATTAAGATTGAACAAAATAGAGGGGGTCCTGTATTCGGCTAACCTAGGTTAAAGCCCCATCACTGTATACTGTCACCCAAGCACTGCAAGGAAAGATCCCTGAGCACCACCAGGTGTGCCCCAAAAACAAAAGCAGAGTGAGAGAGAGAGAAAGAGAGAGCAAAAAATATTGCTTAAAAGAAATAGATACAAAGGGGGTGTGGTACTGCCAGCAGGTCAATCTGTACCTGTGAGGCGAGTACATCAGCAGCCTGATGGCACCTTCAGATTTCCAGATACCCCAAAATTGCTGCTGTGCCTTTAGCCAGACCCCAAACACTTGGGGCAAAGTTTTCCAAGAAAGTAAACGGCCAAAAATTAGGTATGTGGGAGACACACCCACAAACCACTTCCGGCTCAGCTATATAATTCGAGGCATGGCCTCTCTGGTTCCTGATTGAACTGCTTAATGGCCATGATGCCAGACACTCAGAAACAAATCTCAAAACCCAGCAGCTTTTGGCAGAAATGCGTCCGGTCCCTGTAGTAGGTTACCGGTGAGGGGGCAAACCAAGTGGGAATAGGTTTTGTGCCTTGGCCTGTTCCCCCTGGCGGCCCAGTGGCTGCCGTCCTTCAGAGGCCACTGGAAAGTCAGGTTTGGGCCCCCAGTGACGAGACACCCAGGGCCTCACGGGATGGGGGTGGAACCGGTCCTGTCCTCCCCACCTCAACAAGACCCCAAGTCATCGCCCACGAACGGCCTCTCTGGCTCCTGATCAAGCTGCTTAATGGTCATGATCCCAGAGACTCAGAATCAAATCTCGAAACCCAGCGTCTTTTGGCAGAAATGCGTCCAGACCATGCAGTAGGTTACTGTCCCCGGGCTACCCCAGGGGGAAAGGGTGTTGTCCCTCAGCCTGCTTCCCCCTGGTGGCTCGGTGGCCATCATCCTCCAGAGGCCATTGCACAGTCAGGTTTGGGCTTGAGTGACGAGACATGTTGGGACTCACGGGACGGGGGGTGGAGCCAGTCCTGTTCCCCCCACCCTAACGAGACTCCAAATCATTGCCCACGAATGGCCTCTCTGCCTCCTGATCAAGCTGCTTAGCGGCCATGAACCAAGAGAATCAGAAACAAATCTTGAAACCAGTGGTTTTTGGCAGAAATGTGCCCAGACTCTGCAGTAGGTTACTGTCGCCAGGCCACCCCAGGTGAGAAAGGGTGTTGTCCTTCCACCTGCTCCCCCTAGGCGACTCAGTGGCCACCATCCTCCAGAGGCCACTGGACAGTCAGGTTTGGGCCCTCAGTGATGAGAAACGCGGGGCTTCGTGGGATGAGGGTGGAGCCGGCCCTTTCCTCCCCTACCCCACCGAGATCCCGAGTCGCTGCCCATGAACGGCCTTTCTGGCTCCTGATCAAGCTGCTTAACGGCCATGACACAGGACTCAGGAGCAAATCTCGGAACCCAGCAGGTTTTGGCAGAAATCCCTCCAGATTTAAATGTTAAAATTTCGGAATTTCAAAATCAGGCGGCCACTACTGCAGCCACACGACATCACATGTTATTCATAACCAGCAATAGAAAACAAATTGTCTACAGTTGCCTTTTAAGCAGATCTGAGTGTTGGGGTAAAATCTCAAATAATAATGGTGGATCTGGTGTCAAAATATTGAATATGATCAATGTAGAGAGAGTAATGTGGAAATCATCTGCCCCACAGGGAGCAGGAGGGTGTGGGATGGGGATATACTGGGGTTGTTGGGGGTAGAGAATGGGCACTGGTGAAGGTACAGGTGTTTCATTGTAGACCGAGACTTAGACCTGAAAGCTTTGTAACTGCTCTCACAGTGATTCAATAAATAAAATTATAAAAAATAAAAAAAAAGAAATAGATACACAGCCAGTTACATTAAAGGCCAATAAATGCCTTTACCCCTGTACTTTCTGTGCACATGAATGTCTCCAATATTTTAAAAAGTTGAACCTTAAACCCATTATACTAAGTTAAATAGATTGGTTGCAAAAGACACACACTCTATGATTCCACTTACAAGAGGTCCTTAAAGTAGTCAAATTCTTAGAAACAAAAAGAGGGGTGATTGCCTGGGAGCTGGGTGGTGGAGGAAATGGAAGTTATTATTTAATGGGTAGCTTCAGTTTTACGAGTGTTCTGAAAATGGATGGTTATGATTTCATAACAATATGAAAGCACTTAATACCACCAAACTCTACAATTAGAAAAGGTTAAAGTTGGGCCAGAATGATAGTACAGGGGCTGGAGCGACAGCACAGTGGGAGGGCGTTTGCCTTGCACACGGCCAACTCAGGTTCGATTCCCAGTATATAATATAGTCCCTTGAGCACCACCAGGAGTAATTCCTGAGTGCAGAGTCAGAAGTAACCCCTGAGCATCGCCAGGTGTGACAAAAAAAAAAAAAAAGTAATGATAGTACAGCAGGTAGGGCCTTTTTTGCCTTGCACTTTACTGACTGGATTCGATCCCCAGCACCCCTTCTGGTCATCGGAGTCCCGCCCAGAGTGATTCCTGATCACAAAGCCAGAAATAAGCCCTGAGAAACCACCAGATGTGAACCACAAACAAAAAAGAAAAGAAAAAAAAGAGAAAAGGAATTGGTTAAAGTGATCTGTCACTGTCACTGTCACTGTCCTCCCATTGTTCATGGATTTGCTCGAGCGGGCCCAGTAACATTGTGAGACTTGTTACTGTGTTTGGCATATCGAATACATCATGGGTAGTTGAAGTGATAAATTTTGTTATTTGTATCTTAGCACAATAAAAAAATTAAATCAAGGAAAATCCATATGTATACATCTGGATCCAATACCATCTATTAAAAAAATATCCTTTCTCGGCCAGAGTGGTAGAACCAGCAGGTAGAACTCTTGCCTTGCACCATGGCTGACCCCAGTTCGATTCCAGGCACCACACATCCCCTAATAGCAAGTGTCTTCAAAAGCACTGTCAATATTTTATCTGTTTTTATGATTATTTCAAGTAGAAAAACAAATTTAGTCTCCATTACTCCATCTTTCCAAAAGTAAAAGCCATTTGTATTTATTTTTGCTTTTCTTTTACTTTTTATTTAATAAAATTGCATTTTCACAACCAGAAGGCCAGAGAAATAGCATAAGAGGTAAGGTACTTGCATTACATATGGGTGATCCTGGCTTGATCCCAGGTACCACATATGGTTCCCCAAGCACCAGCAAGTATCACTCCTGAGCAGAGGGACAGAAGTAACACCCAAACATCACCAGATGTGGCCCCAAACACCACACTCAAAATACATATCACAACCAGAATTTATTCAGTTATTTCATATATTCACTATTTTAAATTTCTGCAAGAGGGGCCAAAGTGATAGAACAAAGGGTAGAGCATTTGCCTTTCAAGGGGCTGACCCAGGTTCAATCCCTGGCATTCCATATGGTGCTTTCAGCACTTTCAGAAATAATTCCTGAATGTAGAGCCAGGAATAACCTCAGAGCATCATCAGGTGTGACCCAAAAAAACAAAAAACAAAAAACAAAAAAACTGCAAGAAGAACTTTGAAAAGATATTGCCTCTGAGAAGTTCATTATTGATGACCCCTGAAAAATTCTCCTGCTACTTTTCTTCCTAAAGTTTTTCTCAAAATCTCTGGGGCTAGAGCAATAGTATAGTGGGTAGGGCATTTGCCTTGCATGCAGCTGACCAGGGTTTGATCCCTGACATCCCATTTGGTCCCTTGAGCACCAAGTCAGGAATAAATCCCAGAGAATTAATGGTGTGGCCCAAAAGCTTAAAAACAAACAAAAAGCTTAAATATAATGACTTTATATTTGTGCAATTTGAAGATCTCCAATTATTCTACAACATAAACCACTTATGTAATTTCATTACAAACCGTGTAATGAAATTAATGTTAAGCTAACAAAATTTTGTAGTTCCGCCCATGCCCAGGCTAATGTATATAGGACTTTATGTTGCTCATATGGTATAGAACATATATTTCAAATGTGAGGCCCTGAATCCAATCCCTGGTACTGAATGTCCCTCAAAAAACAGCCAGGAAAAGCCTTGGTGAACCTCCAAACACCACCTGAAGTGATCCTGCCGCTCCCAATTAGCAATGTCAGATACGCCTTCCAAATAACTAAGACAAAGTTACTTTTCTTCTGTAAAAATACTGAAAATAGACAAGGCCAGTTATATGGCTCATTGTTAGATCATACATGAAGTAGAAAAAGTCCCTAGGTTCTGTCCCTGGCACTGCAAAAAATAAAGTATTTGTAAGAAGACATACAAGCACCACAGACAATAAGTGCAACCTTTGGCAACCTTGTCTGCCTCAACTCAGAATGCAATTCCCTTGGTTACATGTGGAACAAGCACAATAGCAAAAGGAATGCAAGCCTCAGTGACCATTACATGTACGACTACCAGTAAATACTAAATGTGTGAGCACCACAGTCAGATGGTGTGTGCAATCCCCTAATCATCTTAACAATGTGAAGGAAAGGGGAACAGGAGAGTTTTTTAAATTTTTTAATTATAAAATCACTAAATAAGCTAATCTTCAGCTTGTACTTAACTTCTGGGGGCACCTCCCATGTGGCGCTTAGGCTTCAGGGGCTATTCTTGACCAACAAGTCAATAGTTCAATGCACAGCCCCAAGAATGCATTGCTGTTTGGGCCCTGTGGTGCCAAGGATTACTCAGGCCACCCTAATAGTGTGCTATGGTGGGAGACCTTCAGAGCCACACCAGACAATGCTTGGGGAACCAAGAAGTACTGGGGTCAGCAGCATACAACGCATGTACCTTAATCTCTGTTCTATTTTGCTGATCCATCAACCTTATAGTCTAACACAACAATTTTAACAACTTATTTCTAAAATACAACTGGACTAATATAAGACCAATTCCATATTTTATTAATATACAGTTCCCTCAAATAGCAACTGCTACCAAGAGTATCACGCCCACATGGCAAAGCCTGGCAAGCTACCCTGACATATTCGATATGCTAAACCCAGTAACAATTGTCTCAATGAAGACGTTACTGGGCCCGCTCGAGCAAATCGATGAACAACGGGAGGACAGAGTTTATTTTTTGTTTATATATATTTAATATATATTATATATATTTATATTATATATTTAATATATATTATATATATTATATATTTAATATATATTATATATTTATATTATATATATTACAGGTGCCTGCTCAAGTAAATCAATGAACAATGGGCTGACAAGTGATACAAGTGATACAAGTGGGGCTGGAGCAATAGCACAGCAGGTAGGGCGTTTGCCTTGCACGAAGCCGACCCAGGTTCGATTCCCAGGATCCAGCATCCCATATGGTCCCCTGAGCACAGCCAGGGGTAATTCCTGAGTGCAGAGCCATGAGTAACCCCTGTGCATGGCCAATCACCAGGTGTGACCCAAAAAGCACACACACACACAAAAAAAACAAGTGATACAAGTGATATATTTTATATACATTTATGTATATTTTATGGATATTGTTTTTTAATATTTTAATAAAATAAACAGAAGCAAAGATGATTACATCAAATTAATATGCTTCACACAGGAAAAAAACAATAAAAAAAACACTCAGGGGCTGGAGCAATAGTACAGCAGGTAGGGCATTTGCCTTGCACAAAGCCAACCCGGGTCAATTCCAGCATCCCATATGGTGCTCCCGAGCACAAGGAACAATTCCTGAGCACGGAGCCAGGAGTAAGTACTGAGCATTGCTGAGTATGATTCCAAGACAAACAATAATAGACAACCACAGACCGGTGTTAGATTACAGTTGCAGGCATTTTAGGTTTTACATTGGGTTGTCCTTTTTCCTCCCAGAGGGAACTTAGGCTAATTGAATTACACCTGACCACAGTTCTCCAGAGGCACACCCAATTCCATCTGGGCACTCTCAATTCTCCATGTTTATCTTTAACCTCTCCTTTGTGCTCTTCTTCCCCTGTTAGTCATATATATGCACAAATCAGACACTGTAACTTACAAAGTCAAAACCTTCTGATGGCCCTGAATTTTGTATATGCAAGTGAAATATTACTTTTCTCTTTCCTTTATGTCCTATGCATAGTTTTATTTTAGAGCAATGTCCTTTTTGTATAAACACAGGAAGAAAGTTAATACTATGATTTTGTAATATGGGATCTAATTGACTCCAAATAACATTTATTTTAGGGTATCCATCATACTTGCTTGACTTAAGCCTCAACTGCCCATAGAATTGACCTTAGTTCTTAATTCCGCAAAAGGTAAGTCCCACTGAGGGACTTGGATGGACCTAGGGAAAGCTGTAAACTGCCCTGGTTTCTAAAAGGGACAGCCTAAGCATCACAAGAAGCATGATAAATTAAGAACAAACTCTGGAACAAACTCTGACATGACCCAAAACGAAGTAACTTGATAAGAATCTTGGAGTTAGGAAAAACTAACTTGGCCTGGGGACTGTAGTCTGGAATATATAGCAAGATATCCTCAAGAAAAGCCACTCTTTAAGCTTAATCTAGCGTATAGATAAAAGCCTTTATCTCTTACTATTTATACAAAATGATTAGAAATATCATTAAGAAGTAAACTTAATATAATTGTTTAAATGGATTACCAGCAAAGAAAAGGAGACAGCGATATGCCCTTAAATGGAATTCCACCCTTGGGCAGATCTCTTTAGAAGGAATCTAGAGTGCTAGAGCCCCTGAGATGATATTCTGTCCTTGGGTGGATCACCTCGAAGAATATCCCCTGAAGGAGGAAACTCCTGAAGGAGATTCATTCTTTATGTTAATGTTCAACCACACTTACGTGTAATTGCTGCCCCCCAACCTTTCACAATTTCTCTTATGATTAACGCTGAAATATTAGAATAACTGCCACTGATTACCAACCACTAGTTACCAGCTTGTGGCCACGTTCCTTCATCCATCAGCCAGGAAGACAGTCATTGGCTCTGAATGCACCAGGGGACGCAGGCACCCAACCATGGCATGGAGACGATGACAGACTGGGAGAAAATATTTGCCCATCATCCAACAAAGGGTTAATAACACACACATATGTATGTATGTATATATATACATATATATACACACACATATCACACACATGCACGCATGTGCACACACACACACACACACACATATATAGCACTGGTAATACTTAACAGAGGAAAAAAAAAGGAATCAAAGAAATAGTATAGCAGGTAAGATAGTATACCTGTCTTGTATGCATCCAACATGGGTTCTAGTCTGGACACCCCATATGGTTCTCTGAGCCCCATCAGGAGTGATCCCTGAGCAAAAAGCCATTAAGTCCTGAACACTGCTGAATGTGGCCCAAAGCGGGTGGGGAGAGAAACAATCAACCCTATTAAAAAGTGGAAAGAAGAGATGAACAAAAACTTCAACAAAGAGACATACTGATGACTAATAGGTATGTGAAAAATTACTCAGCATCACTAATCACCAGAGAACTGCAAGTAAAAACAATGAAGATTTATCACCTCATGCTGGCCCATATGCGCAAGAACAAAAGCAACCGGTGCTGGCACGGATGTGGCGAGAAAGGGACCCTCCTTCACTGCTGGTGGGAATGCCAACTGGTTCAGCCCTTTTGGAAAACAGTATGGTCGATTCTCAAAAAATTAGAAATTGAGCTCCCATTTGACCCAGCAATACCACTCCTGGGAATATATACCAGAGAGGCAAAAAATTATAGTTGAAGTGACATCTGCACTTGTTTGTTCATTGCAGAATCTGGAAAAAAACCTGAGTGCCCGAGAACAGATGACTGGTTAAAGAAACTTTGGTACATTTACACAATGAAAACACTTATTTAAAAAAAAATTTTTATTAGTGAAATACCAAGAGGTACAGTTGTAGACTTACAAATTTTTGTGCTTGGGTTTCAGTTATACAATGATCCCATCCCTCCACCAGTGCCCATTCTAATGATTCCAGTATTCCTCCCACACCCCAACCCCCCCATCGCACCCCGCCTCTGTGGCAGGGCATTCCCTTTTGTTCTCTCTCTCTCTCTCTCCTTTTGGGTGCTGTGGCTTGCAAAAGAGGCATTGAGTGGCAATCATGTTCAGTCGATAGTCACTTTCAGCATGCATCTCTTATCCTGGGAGGATCCTCCCAACACTCTTTACTTGGTGCTCCCTTCTCTATCTGAGCTGCCTCTTCCTCTAGCATGTGCGGCTGGCCTCCAAGCCATGGAGTGGACCTCCTTGTACTTATCTCAGCTATTCTTGGGTTTTAGTTTCCTATTTTGTTACTTTATATTCCCCAGATGAATGCAATTTTTCTATGTCTTTCCCTCTCTTTCTGACTCATTTCACTTAGCATGATACTTCCCATGTAGTACCACTTGTATGTAAATTTTATGACTTCATCTTTTCTAACAGCTGCATAGTACTCCACTGTGTAGATGTACCAAAGTTTCTTTAACCAGTCATCTGTTCTCGGGCACACGGGTTTTTTCCAGATTTTGGCTATTGTGAACAGTGCAGCAATGAACATAGAAGTGCAGATGTAATTTTAACTGTATTTTTTTTTTTTGCTTCTCTGGGATATATTCTCAGAAGTGCTATGCTGGGTAAAATGGGAGCTCAATTTCTAATTTTTTGAGAATCATCCATACTGTTTTCCAAAAGGACTGAACAGTCGGCATTCCCACCAGCAGTAAAGGAGAGTCCCTTTCTCGCCACAACCACGCCAACATCGGTTGCTTTTGTTCTCTTAGATGTGGGCCAGTCTCTGTGGTGTGAGATGATACCTCATTGTTGTTTTGATCTGCATCACCCTGATGATTAGTGATGTAGAGCAATTTCTCATGTGCCTTTTAGCCATTCGGATTTCTTCTTTGAGAAAGTTTCTATTCATTTCATTACCCCAAGAAATGTTGAAAACACTTTGGACACTTCTCAAAAAAACTAAGAATTGATTTTCCATAAGACCCAGAATTCCCACTTCTGGGCATCAATCTCAAGGACCCTAAAAAACTACTGTGAAAAGACATATGCACTCCTATAGTCATTGCAAAACTGTTCACAATAGTCAAAACCTGGAAACAACCTAGTGTCCATGAATAGATGACTGGATAAAGAAACTATGGTCAGGGTGGGAATGATAATACAGCAAGCACTTGCCTTGCTTGTGGCCAACTGGGTTTGATCCCCTCGTATCCCACCAAGTCCACCAGGAGTGGTTCCTATGTGCAGAGCAGGACTAACCCTTGAGCAACATCAAATATGGCCAAAAAACAAACAAAAAAGAATAAACCATGGTCTATGTACACAATGGAATACTACTCAGATATAAGACAGTTGCCACTAAATAGACAGAACTGGAGGGTATCATGCTGAGTGAAGTCAGTCAGAGGGAGACAAAAAGATCCCAAATGATCTCTCTCATATATGGGACATAAGGAAACATAATAAGGCAATAACAAATGACCACAAGTAACAGAAACTAAAAACTGATCTGCAGATTAGACCTCAGTTTGCCTTTCTTTCTGGAATAACAAATATTGCTCTAACAATACATCTGGGATTGTGGAAAGAAAAATCTCAGCAATTGTTTGCATTTGGTCTTTATTCCTTTCTTTTGCTATCAAAAAAAATCATATATGGGGCCAGAGAGAGTACAGGGGTTAAGACATTTGCCTTGCACATGGCCCACACTAAGAGTGATTCCTGAGCACAGAGCCAGAGTAGGCTCTGAGCACAGATAAATGTGGTCCAAAAACAAGACAGAGAGAGAGAGAGAGAGAGAGAGAGAGAGAGAGAGAGAGAGAGAGAGAAAGAATCTAAAATAAATCACAGTTTCTGCTTTAAGAAAATAGTGAGGGTTGGGGCTAAGAGGGTACAGAAGATAAGACACTCATCTTGCATGCGGCCAACCCAGGTTCAATCTCTGACACCCCATATGGTCCTCCAAACACCACCAGAAGTGATCTCTGAACATGGAGCAAGGAGTAAGTCTTGAGCTGAGGATGCAACAGAGGTGAAGAGGGGAAACAAGTAAAAGTAAATAGCAAGAGGGGCTCTTGCCTTGCATACGGCCAGTCCGGGTTCAATCCGGAGCATCTTAGATGGTCCTCCGAGCCCTTACAGGAGTGATCCCTGAGCACAAAGCCAAGAATAAGCCCTGAGCACCACTATATGTGGCCCAAAAACTGAAGAAAAATGAGTAAACAAAAGAAAGAATAAAGTCAGAACAGAAAGCAACAAAGTTGAAATACCTAATCAGTAGAGGAAACAACAAAACCAAAAGTTTTTTTTTTTTGACAAGGCCAATAAAATTACTGTCTCTACTCAAGCTAACTAAGATTTAAAAGAGAGAAGACACAAATTACCAATATCAATAATGAAAGTCAGGATAAAGCCCATAAACATTAAAAAGATAAAGGAGTATAATGAATAACTAGATAATTTGATAACCTAAATCAAGGTACATTTACAGACTGGTAACAGACAGCAAGTGTAAAAAGGAACAAAACCAACAACCCACATAAAATGGATCAATTCCTTAAATGAAATATCTTCCAGAATCTACACAAGAGGATGACACTGGTATAGGTACTGGTGCTCATTTTAGACTGAAACTCAATCATGAATAACTTTGTAACTTTGTATTTAGTAGTGGTTCAATAAATAATAAATTTTGTTAAAAACAATCTGAGAGGCCTATAATCTTTTTTAGAAATTAAATCCATAATTACTAACTTTTCAAAACACAAAGGCACCAGGCTCAGACACAGAGCACCAGGTTCATATTTAATAAAGAAATTATATCAATTCCCTCCAGAAGACGAGCTAAATCATATTATAATGCATCATCACTCTAAAATCAGATAGGAGAACTACAAATTGGGGTCAGAGAAATACTATACGGGATGAGCATTTCCCTTGCACAGAGCTGACCTGGTTCCATCCACATATGGTCCTCCTAGCACAACCAGGAGTGATTCCTGAGCACTGCCTGGTGTGGACCAATCCTCAACACACATCCCTTCCACCAAAGCCCACAAAATTTACACTAGGTGCATCAATAAATTAATATTTAGGTATAAATCTAACAAGACATGTGTAACAATATCTACATGAGGAAAATTACAAAGTCTAATAAGAAAACTTAAAAGTTAATGAATATTCCATTTCTGAAAAAGCACCCAATTACAGTAGCATTAAGAAGGATGAGCAAGGAGAGGCTGATAAAATCTCAGGGCCGAACTAGGCTGCCAAAACGAAGAAGGACTAAAATGACTATCTGTACTTTCAATGCACATACACTGGCATCAGAAGCATGCATCGAGGACCTGATGGTGCAAGCGTGAAAGATTGAGTACGACATCATTGGTCTGACTGAGACAAGAAGGCATCAATCACATCACCCCGTTTTCGACACTGGAGAAGAACTGTTCCTTGGAACATGCGATGATAGAAGCATTGGTGGTGTCAGTGTCCAACACGAACTTGGCCATGAGCATTAATTCATTCGAATGCCTAACAAACGAATCAGACGATTACACTTGAATAGATGTGGCTCACTGCCAGCAGTTTCTATCTTCATCTACGCACCAACATCCAACTATGATGAAGAAGAAACTGAGAAGAAATAGAGCTGGAGAAGTTCTATAAAGAAGACCACACCTTCTACAAGATCACTGTCGGTAATCTTAATGACAAGATAAAACCGAGAAGGTCACCCGAAGAACTCCGTATCGGGGCCAATGGCCTCAAATGGAATAAACAGGGTGAGAGACTGTCTGAGTTCATCATGTCGATCAAGACCATCCATGGTAACTCACAATTCCAGAAGGCCTGGAATAGAAGGTTGGACATAGGAGTCTCCCAGTGGACAGTTCCACAACGAAATTGAGCACATCATATTCAATCAATGGTTTTGCCTGACGGATGTCACTATTGTCCCAGAATTCCAAATGGGATCAGACCACCGTCTTCCTTCGTGCAAAATTCTACTTCATGGAGCAGGGAGAAAGGACTGCAAAGTTTAAGAAAAGAACTCACAGAATGACCACCAACTGGGAGCTCTTTGGCACTACTGCGGCAACGTAGGAAGATGCCGTCACTGACAACATCGACGAGGAAGAAGATCAACTAGTTCAGCACTTTCATAACTGCACGAGGAATGCTGAGAGTGAGAAAGCCACAAAAAAATGCCTGTCTTCGGAAACACTCAAGCTCATTTACCAACATGGTTTGGAGCCTCAGGCAATCACAAGCTAATATCGGAACTCACAAAGCTGTGAAGAAAAGCAATAAAGGAAGACCTCAAAGAGGAAAGAGCAGCAGTGTTGGCCAATGCGGCAGAAACTGGGAAAAGTATTCACAATGCTCACCTGTCCTTCGCCAACTACAAGACCAAGCACTGCACTCCAACATCCTGATGGATCTATCACATCTTTTAGTAGGGCAATGGAGAAGATTATCCACAACTTCTACTCAGATCTCTTTGATAGCCACATCCACTTGCCCACATACCAAACTCTGCTGGATAGATATGTCATTCCTAACGTTCTCCCTTCCAAAATCCGACATGCCATTTCATCGGTAAAGAAGCATATAGCACCCGGTGCAGACAAGGTCAGACCTGAAGAATCCGCTGTCAGTAATCATCAATACACCAGCTCAGCTCTTCACAAGCTACCTTTCTGAATGCAAGATTCTATCCCAATGGAAAACCAGCAGGACCGTTCTGTTGTACAAGAAGGGAGAAATCCATGACATCAGCAACTATCGCCCCAATATGCCTGTTGTCCGTCATCTACAAGTTGTTCACTAGAGTCAACCTGAATAGAATAGGTAGCAGAACACTAGATGAAGGACAACCATGAGAGCAAGCTGGGTTCTGCAAAGGATTCAGCATGATCGACCATATCCACACGATAACAAAGCTCACTGAGGTTTCACGAGAGTTCAAGAGGCAGCTCTGTCTAATGTTCATTGATTTAAAGAAGGCCTTTGATTCTGTTGAGATGGAAGCAGTCATGGAAGCCCTAGCCAAACGGGGCATTCAAACTCAGTACATCAGGATCCTCCGTGAGCTGTATTACGGATTAACTACTAGGATCTCACCATTCTACAGGGAAGTGATTACTGACGTCAAGAGAAGGGTTCGGCAGGATGATACCATTTCACTGAAACTCTTCAGTGCCACCCTCGAGAACGTCATTTGACAACTGGAATGGGAAGAAATAGGAGTGAAGATAGACGGTAGGCAACTACACCACCTCTGCTTTGCTGATGACATCGTTCTAATAACACCAAACATTAGCCAAGCGGTACAAATGCTGTCCAACTTTGACCATGAGTGTGGAAAAGTCAGACTGCAGCTGAATCTCACAAAGGCAATATTCATGAAAAACAAACTAGTCCCTGACATTCCATTTGCTCTCAACAGAACGAACATCTCCGAATGCAACAATTATGTGTACCTAGGTCTAGAACTCAACATGACAAACGACCTGGCACCTGAGCTGCGCAGGAGGAAGAGAGCGATGTGGAACACCTTCAAGAGCGTCAAAGAAGTTGTTAAGAGAAGAGAGAACCTCCAGCTCTGGACACATCTTTTCGACTCCACTGTTCCTCTTGCACTAACATACGCCTCAGAGACCTGGGTCCTATGAAAACAGGACAAGAACGCTATTCGGGTATCCCAAAGAGGAATTGAAAGAGCTATGCTTGGAATATCACATTTCACTCAAGTGAGAGAAGGAATCCAAAGTTCCGACCTCCATCGATGATCGAGAATCAGGGACGCTGTCTCGTTTGCCAAGGCATCGAAAATCAGATGGGCTAAACATGTAACGTGATTTAGAGACAACCGCTGGACTAGAGTTGTTACAGTCTGTATTCCACGGAACATCAAAATGACACGTGGCTGCCCACCTATGAGATGGTCCAACTTCTTCATCAAAACCCTGAACAAGGTTTGAGGTTTGAGGCTCTTCGTGTTCCTGGAGCGAGCAGATGTCATTGGGCTACACTAGCACAAGACAAGGACGAATGAAAACATTACTGGCGTCCACTCAAGCAAAGCCAAGATTAACAGGATGACAAGTGATAAAAGTGATACAACAAGTGATTCCACGTCCATGCAAACTTGTATTGTAAGAGGGAGGAGGAGGAAAAAGGAAGAGACAGGAGGAAGATAAAAAGGAGAAAGGGGAATTTAGATCTTACACCCTTCACAAAAAAAAAAAAAGACCTGGGAAATGAATCAAAGATTTATATGCAACATAAAACTATAAAACTCTTCTTAAATATGTAACAAAAACCTAGATGGATTTTAGGAGTGGAGATGACTCTTCAGACATGACACCAAAAGCATCACTATATCACTGTCATCCCATTGTTAACTGACTTGCTCAAGTGGGTGCCAGTAACATCTCCATTCATCCCAGCCCTGAGATTTTAGCAGCCTCTCCTTACTCATCCTTCCCAATGCTGCCATATTGGAGGTTCTTTCAGGGTCAGGAGAATGAGATCCGTTATTATTACTGTTTTTGGCATATCGAATACGCCATAAGGAGCTTGCCAGGCTCTGCTGTGCAGGTGGGATACTCTGGGTAGCTTGCCGGGCTCTCTGAGAGGAATGGAGGCTTTTGGTTTGTTGCCTACTGTCTAAATCCCATCAAAATGATGTAGTAATTATGGAAAATGGGTAGGGAGTGTTTTATGATGTGCACGCAGCCCAGGAATATGTTCATTCACATGTGAAGCTTGGCCAGAGTGTGTGGAGAGCAGTCTAGAGCATGGCGGCGGATGGGTTGTGGAGGTCGGCTGCCGGGGCTGGGTCCCTTAGGACAGGGAGGGCTCTCACTGGCCCCGCTCTGGGGCGCCCCAAGTGAAAACAGCCAGGCGCAGAGTCCAGTCACCAAAAGCATATATGCTTTTCGGTTGCCACCAAAAGCATATGTGTCAAAATTAATTTGAGATTTTGATGGGGGTATGGTGCTGCCAGCAGGTCAATCTGTACCTGTGAGGCGAGTACATCAGCAGCCTGATGGTGCCTTCAGACTTCCAGATACCCCAGAATTGCTGCTGTGCCTTTGGCCAGACCCCAAACACTTGGGGTAAAGTTTTCCAAGAAAGTAAACGGCCAAAAGTTAGGTATGTGGGAAACACACCCACAAACCACCTCCGCCTCAGCTATATAATTGGAGGCATGGCCTCTCTGGTTCCTGACTGAACTGCTTAATGGCCATGATCCCAGACACTCAGAAACAAATCTCGAAACCCAGCAGCTTTTGGCAGAAATGCGTCCGGTCCATGCAGTAGGTTACCGGTGCTGGGCCAACCCAGGTGGGAATAGGTTTTGTGCCTTGGCCTGTTCCCCACAGCGGCCCAGTGGCCGCCATCCTTTAGAGGAACTGGACAGTCAGGTTTGGGCCCTCAGTGACGAGATACGCAGGGCCTCACAGTATGGGGGTGGAGCCAGTCCTGTCCTCCCCACCCCAACCAGACCCCAAGTCATCGCCCACGAATGGCGTCTCTGGCTCCTGATCAAGCTGCTTAATGGCCAAAATTAATTTGAGATTTTGAAATTTTCAAAAATGCTAGTCAGTGAGGGGGCTGGAGTGACAGCACAGTGGGTAGGGCGATTGCCTTGCATGTGGCTGATCCGAGTTCCAATCCCAGTATCCCTCCCATACCCCCGGGCACCACCGGGAGTAATTCCTGAGTGCATAAACCAGGAGTAACCCATGTGCATTGTCAGATATGACTCAAAAAGAAAAAAAATATGCTAGTCAATGAAACAAAATGCCTGAGACAGGGAGAAAATTCTTGCAAAATAATTCTGCTACAACAAAGAACTTTCTCGATATCTGAAAAATAACTTACTGGGATTTTGATCGGGACTGTATTGAATCTTCGGAAGAACAAACATTACTTTCTTGGTAAACTTTGCCCCAAGTTTTTGGGGTCTGGCCAAAAGCACAGCAGAAATTTGGGGGTATCTGGAAGTCTGAAGACACCATCAGGCTGCTGATGCACTTGCCTCACAGGTTCAGACTGACCTGCTGGCGGCACCATACTCCCAACAAAGAACTCTTAAAACCTAAAAGTAAATATGAGAACCTCATCCAGATGTACAAACCCTAGTAAGCACCCCAACCAAGTGTGTGTTTACTGTGATACACAGACTGTGTAATCACAACATAATCAGCAATACAACAAAAGAGAAGGGAGGGTAGGTAAATAAATAAACTAACTTCACCATAAAGCAAAATATCGCAAGTGCTGGAGTGCATGTTTTTAATCTCTGGCAACACAATGGCCCCCATGTACTGCCAGGACTGGATCCAGATGAGATCACTGGGAGTGGACCCTGAACACCTTCAGTTATGACTAACAAAAAAATTTTTTTAACTTGACGATAAAGAAACATCATCAAATAAGACATTCAGATGGCATGACATAAGCAAATGACTTGTAGATAAACTTATGTATTTAAACTTATAAACTTATTTTAACTTATTTATTTACTTGTAGATAAACTTATTTAAAGATGATTTACATTTTATATCACTAAAGTTAGCTAGAATAATAATTAAAATAGCCCAAATCTGGAACACTGACACTACCAAATGCTGATGAGGATGTGGAATGACAGGTATTCTGATTAACTCCTGGTAGGAATACAAAACATAAAGGCCCCTTTTGTATTCCATAAGACACCTTCTTACAAATGAAACACATTTACCATATAGCCTAGCAATCCTGCTCCCTGGAAACATATTCAAACAAAACCCTGAACACATAAGAACTTTACTTACAAATAACCATGATGTCCATCAACAGGTGAATGAATTTAGTGGTACATCCAGACAATGAAATATTACTCAGCACTAAAAAAAGGATACGCAAACATGCCCAGAAAGACACGCAGAAACCTTCAATGCAGATTACTAAGCGAAAGTAGTCTATCTGAAAAGTGTACATACTGCATGATTCCAACTCTATGACATTCAGTGGTTGCCAGGCTAGAAGGAAAAAGAAATGGAAAGAGCACAAGAGATTTTTAGGGCAATGAAAATACTCTGACAGGAAGTGAGTCCCCCCACCCCCAAATGCACCCTGAGGCCAGACATTGCCCTGCTATTGGTGAGTACTGTAGAGGTCCACCAAACACTAAAGGTCCTGGCTTCACACAAAGTTCAGGAGTCAGCACCTTCTCCCTAAGAGACTCTCCCTCCCACAACAGAGCTCTCTCAGAGACCTCCCTGGCAGTCAGGGTAACGCTGAAGTGAAGTGGAAAAGATGCACCCCCAGATTATAAAAGGAATCATGAAAGCATGCAGATCCCTACCACAAGTAGTGGGTGAAGACTATAAACCTGAGGACTCAATTATTAATAACCCCCTATATAATCTCTCTGAAATCAGATGCTTAGGATGTTTACTGCGATCAAAGAACAATGGAATGGGACACCAATGAAACACAAGAAGATATGAGAACAGAAACAAGAAAACTACAAGTAACAACTGAAAAACTTGATAGGCAGGAAATAAAAGCTCACTGGAAGTCCCTACCAGCAGAGTAACAGTTGCGACAGTTGCTGAGGGCAGAATCAGTGAGCTCCATGATGAGGTACAGAAAATCTTCAGACAAAAGCAGAAGATGAAGAGAAAAGTCTTCAAAATAAATCAAAACCTGACAAGAGAACTTTGGAATGAATTCAAGAGGAATAACACAAGAAACATCAGGGTCCCAGAGAGCCAGGAAGGCAACTCTGAAAGAAGCAACAGTCAAAGATATAATTACTGAGAAGTTTCCAGAGCTGGAGAGTGCATGCTCCCAGATCCAAGAGGTCTGAAGAGCACCAACTAAAAGATATCCGAGTAAAAATACTCCAAGACAAATCCTAATTATGATGATGAAAAACAGAAAGATAGAATACTGAGAACAGCAAGATAAGAGGAGGAAATTATATATATAAGGGGGCGTCCTTAAGATTGACAGCAAATTTACCACACAAAAACTTCCAGGCCCAAAGACAATGATGGAATATAGTAAAACAAATAAACAAACAAAACACACTCAATAAAATGAATGCTTCACAAAGAATACCCAGTCAAACTCTCCTTCAGATCTGAAGTAACATTATACAACTTCATGAATACACAACAGCTCAGGAACTTCATAGACTTGCAGACAAGAACTAAACGGGCTACTTTAAAACAAGATGAATCCCACAAAACCATCAAATTCCTGCAGAAAGCTAGCACAAAACTCCACAACAATAACCTCTCTCAATGTCTATGGGCTAAATACACCAATTAAGAGACACAGGGTAGCAGGATGGATTAGAAAATTGAGACCAACATTCTGTTGCCTGAAAGAAAGAGATTTGAATACTCTAAGTAAACATAAAGTCAAAGGTTGGAAGATCATTCTTCAAGCAATGGGAGGGTGGCATACTAGTGACAACATAGATTTTAGGATAAAAAAAGTTTATAAGAGATAGCTAAGGTCATAGCTTAATGATCAAGCGATATGTACCTCAGGAAGAACTCACACTCCTAAACATATATGCATCTAATAAGAGACCAGCAAAATACCAGCAAAAAACAACTAATGGGCTTTAAGACACTGATAGCAACATAATAATAGTTGGAAACTTCAACACCACTCCACTTATATAGAAATATACATATACTAAATCCCTCTCTTCCATTTTTTTCTTTATAAGAAGTTGATCTACCAAGAAGAATATTCATATATAAGTATATACAAATGTATACATGTACATATATATAAGTATATAGATATTTGTGACTTTTTTATCATCAAAAACCTGAATACGCATTCTTCTCCAATGTACATGGGACATTTTCCAAGACAGACCACATGACAGGACACAAAACATACCTCTACAAAGTCAAGAGGATAGAAGTCATGCCAACTTTCTTCTCAGACCATGATGCACAGAAAATGTAAGTTAAACACAAATAAAAACATAGAAACAACCCAAATACCTGGAAATTAAATAGCTCATAATTGAGCAACCAATGGATCAGAAATGAAAAATTCTTGGAAACAAACGAGAATGAGAACATGTCCTACCAGAATTTGTGGGGCACAACAAAAGCAATATTAAAAGGAAAGCTCACAGTTATCCTAACATCATTAGACACTTAATAACCAACTTGCAGGTTTGCAGCTCCATATTTGATAGAGTTCAAATATGGTTTGAACCATGGGAACACATGCAAGGGCGATTAGAGGCCACCCTCAAAGCCTCTATCCCTCTCAGAGAGCACGGCAAGCTACCAAGAGTATCCCGCCCGCACAGCAGAGCCTGGCAGGCTATCCGTGGTGTATTCAATATGCCAAAACCAGTAATTACAATGGGTCTCATTCCCCTGACCCTGAAAGAGCTACCAATATGGCAGCGTTAAAAAGGATGAGAAATGAGAGGCTGATAAAATCTCAAGGCCTAACTAGGCTGCCAAAACGAAGAAAGACAAAAATGATTGTCTGTGCTTTCAATTCACGTACACTGCCATCAGATGCATCCATCGAGGACCTGATGGTATAAGCACGAAAGATCAAGCACAACATCATTGGTCTGACCGAGACCAGAAGGCATCAATCACATCATGCCATTTTCGACACTGGAGAAGAATTTTTCCTCAGAACATGCGACGAAAGAGGCATTGGTGTCGGTGTCCTTGTCAACACGAACTTGGCCATGAGCATTGATTCATTCTAATACCTAACAACCCGAATTGGACAATTACACTTGAATAGATGTGGCTCACTGCCGGCAGTTTCTATCTTCGTTGTCTACGCACCAACATCCAATTATGATGAAGGAGACATTGAGAAGTTCTACATGGAGCTGGAGAAGTTCTATAAAGAAGACCACACCTTCTACAAGATCATTGTTGGTGATTTTAATGCCAAGATAGGACAGAGAAGATCAGCCAAAGAACTCCACATTGGGACCCACGGCCTAGAATGGAACAAACAGAGTGAGAGACTGTCTGAGTTCATCATGTCAACCAAGACCATCCATGGTAACTCACAGTTCCAGAAGGCTGAATCTAAATGTTGGACTTGGGAGTCTCCTGGCGGACGGTTCCACAACGAAACTGAGCACATCATATTCAATCGATGGTTTTGCCTGACCAATGTTGCTTTTGTCCCAAATTTCCAAACGGTATCTGACCACCATCTCCTTCGTGCAAAATTCTACTTCACGAAGCGAGGAGAAGGGGCTACAAAGTTTAAAAACAGAACGACCACCAACTGGGAACTCTTTGGGACTATTGTGGCAACATGGGAAGATGCGGTCGTTGATAACACTGAAGAAGAATACGATCAACTGGTTCAGCACCTCCATGATTGTGCGAAGAACGCCAAGAGAGATAACCACATAAAGACGCCTGTCTTTGAAAACTCTTGAGCTTATTCGCCAACGTGACTTGGCACAAGCCTCAGGCAACCACAAGCGAACATCTGAGCTCGCAAAATAGTGCAGAGAAGCGATAAAGTAAGACCTCAAAGAGAGAAGAGCAGCAGTGCTGGCAGATGCAGCAGAAGCCGGCAAAAGCATTCATAACGCCTGCCTGTCCTTCGCCAACTACAAGACCAAGATGACTGCGCTCCGACCTCCTGGTGGATCTATCGCATCTTTCTGAAGGGCAATAGAGAATATTCATGACTTCTACCCGAATATCTTCGATAGCCCCGTCCACCTGCCCACATACCAAATTCCACAGTATGAATATGTCATTCCCAAAGTTCTCCCTTCTGAAATCCGACACGCCATTTCATCGGTAAAGATGCACCAGGCTCAGACAAGGTCAGACCTGAACACCTGAAGAATCTGCTGTCAGTAATACTCCGGCTCGGTTCTTCACACGCTACCTGTCTGAATGCAAGGTTCCGTCCCAATGCAAAAACCAGCAGGATTGTTCTGTTGTACAAGAAGGGATACATCCACGACATTGGCAACTATCGCCCAATCTGCCTGTGGTCTGTCATCTACAATCTGTTCACTTGAGTCATCCTGAATAGGATTGGCAGAACACTAGATGAAGGACAACCATGCGAACAAGCTGGGTCCTGCAAAGGATTCAGCATGACTGACCATATCCACATGGTAACCAAGCTCACTGAGGTTTCACAAGAGTTCAAGATGCTGCTCTGTCTAACAACGTTCATTGATTTAAAGAAGGCCTTTGATTCTGTTGAGACCAAAGCAGTCATGGAAGCCCTAGCCAAACAGGGTGTTCAAACTCAATACATCAGGATCCTCCGTAAACTGTATTACGGATTAACTACCAGGATCTCACCATTCTACAGGGAAGTGATCACTGACGTCAAGAGAAGGGTTCGGCAGGATGATACCATTTCACTGAAACTCTTCAGTGCCGTCCTTGAGAACATCATGCGACGACTAGAATGGAAAGGAATGGGAGTGAAGATAGACAGTAGGCAACTACACCACCTCCACTTCGCTGATGACATCGTTCTAGTAACACCAAACATTAGCCAAGAGGCACAAATGCTGTCCGACTTTGACCATGAGTGTGGAAAGGTTGGATTCCAGCTGAATCTCACGAAAACAATGTTTATGAGAAACAGTTTCATTCCTGACTTTCCATTTGTTCTCAACAGAAGGAACATCTCTGAATGCAACAGTTATGTGTACCTAGGTCAATAAGTCAACATTACGAATGACCTGGCACCTGAGTTGCGCAGGAGGAAGAGAGCGGCTTGGAACGCCTTCAAGAGCATAGAAGAAATAGCTAAGAGGACAAAGAGGATGAAGAACCTCTGGCTCTGGGCACATCTCTTTGATTCCACTGTTCTTCCTGCATTAAAATACGCCTCAGAGATCTGGGCCCTACGCAAACAGGATGAGAACGCTATTCCAGTCTCCCAAAGAGGAATCGAAAGAGCTATGCTTGGAATAACCCGCTTCACTCAAATGAGAGAATCTGGAGTTCCGACCTCCGCTGAAGGTCAAGAATCAGGGATGCTGTCTCGTTTGCCAAGACATCGAAAAACAGGTGGGCTGGACACGTAATGAGATTTGGAGACGACCCTTGGCCTACAGCCATTATGACTGGATTCCACAGGACGTCAAAAGATGCTGTGGCTGCCCACCTATGAGATGGCCAGACTTTTTCTTTAAGACCCTGAACAATCAGTTTGATGCTGTTCATGTTCCTAGAACGAAAAGACGCCATTGGGCTACACTAGCACACGACAGGGACAAATGAAGACATTACTGGTGCCCGCTTGAGCAAATCTATGAGTAACGGGAAGTCAAGTGATCAAGTGATCCAAATATTCATCAGTGTAGGATAACAACTGATTTGTCCTTTCTCCCTTGCCACAAGGAGCTTAGGTTTATCAGGTTACACCTTTCACAGAGCTCCCAAGTCACTCCCATTCCTTTGTTTATCTGTAACCACTTCTCTATGCTCTCTTCCCCAACCAGTTAATCAGCTTTTCCTCCTAATCAGACTCTGTTAATTTGTAAGGTCAGATCCTTCTAGGACACTGAACTTGTATTATAAGCTAATACTGCCTTTCTCTTCTCCTTATATCTTATGAATAGTTTACTTTAAAGCAATGTCCCTTTTGTATAGATATAAATACAGGAAGACAGTTAATATTATGCTTTTGTAACTTGGGATTTAGTTGGCTTCAAATATTATTCACTCCCGGGCATCTGCTTTCTCAACTTAAACCTCAGTTTCCCTTAGTTCCTAGCACCCCAAAAGCAGGGTCCCAACAAGGGACTGAATGGACCCAGGGCAAGCTGTGAGCTACCCTGGCATCGAAATGGACTAGGCCAAAGTGCCACAATTCTTAACTATAAGTTAAGAGCTTGATATGGACAAATGCTGTCATGATCCAAAAGTAACAAGACTAGGACCCTGCTAGGGATAGGAAAGACTAATGTGGCTTGAGCACTGTAGTCTGAGATCGAGATGACCCCAGGAAAGCAATTCTGTAAGCTTAATGTATCTCTTACTGTGTCCATACAAAATGATTAAAATGATGAATGCTTATATGTTTTTTGGACAAGAAGAGGAGAAACACACCCATGGGATTCTGCTCTTGGGTGGGTCATCCTGCTGAGAGGGTATCTGTCCTAGAAGAAGTACTCCCTGAGGGAAAGAACTTTACCCCTATTGATTGTGACCTACCTATGTATAAGCCCCAACCCCTCATGCTTGGGATTTAACTAGACTGTAAGAGGGGGCTGGGGGATCCAGATTCCAGAGCCAGAAGGAGAATGAAGAGGGATCAGGGAGGAGAATGAAGTAGCATGGGGAGAGGAAGAAGCAGGTGAAGAATCAGAGGAGAATGGAGAGGAAAGTGGAAAAAACTGCAACTGACACCAACCAACTTGGACCTCGTTACCTTCCTTCGTCTGCCCAGCGCCATCGACCTCCCCAGGGTAGGGAAGTGGCGTGAGACTACCAAATGAGGGAGAGAGATAGAGCTGCCCCTTTTGTGTTTACACAATCAGTAAGAAATAGGGCCTACATAAATAATTTGACAACACAACTTAAGAAACTAGAAAACGACCAATGGCAGCCACACTGTGGCCTATGTGGTAAAGCAGAAGATGTAAAACCCTACATTCAATCCCAAGTGTAGCACACCCCATCCCATACTCCAGCACCTCCACATCTCCACTGGGTGTGGGTGTGGTTCTGGAGAATCCTGAGCACCATATCTGTAGACTCTTATCACAAATTATCACTGCCCAGCACTCCTGAGAACAACTGGGTCACCCTATAAAAGAAAAAAAAATTAAAATGTTTGCTTGAAATTTTGAGGTGGAACCTGGCCTGAAAGCACCTTGGTGAGGTTTTGCTTTGGGCTTCCGACCTACAGAAAAATCGTGCGGTTATATTCAATACCCTGGAGCCTAAGATCTCTCCCATGGACAAAAAAAAAAAAAAGAAAGAAAAAAAGCCAAAACATGAAACTTCTAAATATTCAACCACTAGTATTTTTTTTCCTTTATGTCTGAGTTGTTGGGTGGAAGCAGAGAAAAGCCCCCCAGGAATACTGTATGGTATCACAACTCTGATCACAGTCATAGTTTTTTGTCATTTCTTTTAAAGTTGACCTGAACTCTTTAGGCTACTGGTTTGTCATAATGTCATTGAAGACCCCACTGATCACGGATCAGAAAGCAGCTACTAGTAATAGTAGAAAATTCCTCTTTTACAAGGTTAGAAAAAGACAGCATTTTAAAAACACAGGGCCTAGAAAGGAATAACTTTTAATCAGGCAGTCCTCTCTCAAAATTTTACACCCTAGATAAATGATTATTAAAAACTAGAAACCTGGGGGCTGGGGTGATCGTACAGTGGGGAGGGCATTTGCCTTGCACGCAGGCAACCCGGTTTCCATCCCCAGCATCCCATATGGTTCCCTGAGCACCGCCAGGAGTAACCCCTGAGCATCACTGGGTATGACCCAAAAAGCAAACGTCAAACGCAGAAACGAGAAACTCTATTAAGATCGCAATTTACTGAAACCCAAGAGGAAAATGGGATTACCGCAGCCCCTCCTCCATACCCCCTTCCCGTTTTGTTGTTGTTGTTGTTGTTTCTTTCTCACTGAAAACGTCAGGAAGGGAACAAAGCAACCCTGCAGGGTCGAGGCACGAAGGCGTTTCCCCACTCGACACCACGGGGGGGGGGGGGGGGGGGGGTGCCAGCCCAGTGGGGGGCTGACCCCCGGAATCCCGCCGCTGTCACCCGCTGCCGGACAGGCGCCTCGGGGACGACCCGGACGGGCCACCCGGCCGCCTCACCGCCCACTCACGCCCCCTCCCGCGCCGCCCGCCCCGCCGCCGCGACCCCCTCCCGGCTGACCGCCGCCAGGTGGGCACCCCGCGCCTCAGCCCGGCCGCTTCCGGGCCCCCGCCGCGGCCCCCCGCCCCGAACCCCCCGAGCCCGCCCACCCCCTCGGCCGCCCGCAGCCCGGCCGAGCGCTCCCTCCACACGCAACGGCCGCGGGCAACGGCCGCTCGCCCGCCAGCAGCCGCCCCGCTCGGGCAGCCCGCGAGCCGGTCGCCGGCGCCCACCTGTTGGTCGCACTCGGGGCATGATTTGGTGGCCATCTTCACTTTCTTGGCTCGAGTTGCAGACATGCTCTTCGCGGGCGGCAGCGGCAGAGGCGGCGGCGGCGGCGGCTGTGCGGGCTCCTCCCCTCGTACCTCAGCGGCCCGGTCGCCTCCGCCCGCCGCCGCCCGCCGCGTCTCCGCCGGCCGCACCGAGGCTCTGGGGGGTGCCGCGCACGTGCGCGTGCGCGAGCTCACACGGAGCCTGCGCGCCGAGGGATCTGGCGGAGTGACGTGACATCGGTCTCTCGGGCTTGACCTGCAGGGTCGCGCGACACGTCGCGACACGTGCATCACGCAATGCAAATCCCGCCGGTCCTCAGACGCGCCGCGACTCTCAGGAGAGGAGACGGGCGGACCCGGCCTGCGCGTTGCTTCTCCTCTCCTCTCGCTGCGTGGGGCGCTGACTGGCACTGGACGGTAACGTGAGGACGTCGGACCGTAAGGGACGGCGGATCTGACCAACGAATGTGCCCGCAGGCCGGTCGGGTAGAAGTTGGTAGAAGTTCTAGTGGTAGAAGTTGGTAGGCGCGGCTGACTGAAACGGCCGTGGCGGGTTGAGAAAGCGTCTCTGAGAAGATGCTGACTTTTTTTTTTAATTTAGATAAGTTTAAGCATGAGGAATTGTAAATGGGCATCGTATTTTACCTTTTACTTGGTGTTCTGGAGATCAAATGTAGCACTGTTGTTTGAACCTGGAGTTGGCAAGTGCCTTTGTCGCACAGGCCCCAGGACCCATTATACTTTTATTTTTCCATCACTGATGATAAAGGGAAAGTAAATTATTTATGAAACGAAGTATAAGAAAAGATATTCATGTGGAATTTTATTTTAGAATAGGAAATTCAACAGACATCAACTCATATTTAAAAAAATCAGCACAGCTAATTTAAGAAAGTGCACTTTGCACACATTTTTTTAAATTTTTTTTTTAGTGAAACACCATGAGGTACAGTTGTAGACTTACAAATTTTTGATTTGTTTGGTTTTAACATTCACTTTACTGGATAAAACTGCGTGGGTGGTCATGCGAGAGCGCCAGCTAGCCTAAGGGAAACTTAGGAGGGAACCAGCTACTAGATGGATCGTTTAGTCTTTCGCCCTATACCCAGGTGCGACAACCCATTTGCATGTCAGGACCGCTATGGACCTCCATCAAAGTTTCCTCTGGCTTCGCCCTGCCCAGTCATAGTTTACCATCTTGTGGCAAAGCCTGGCAAGCTACCCATGACATATTCAATATGCCAAACACAGTAACAACAAGTCTCAAAAAAAATGGAGACATTACTGGGCCCGCTGGAGCAAATCAATGAACAATGGGAGGATAGGCAGTGACGGTGGTTTTAACATACTTGCTTGTATACCCTTATATTCGCGCTTAAATGGCTCCAGAATGAAATACAACAATCTTCACACACTTCCCTCTTATTGTGGTGGGAAGGTGCTTGGTGGGATTGGTATTTGAATATTATCTGTAATGAATTATTGTGAATTATGAAAATAAAATATACATTAAAAGATAAAAAAATTTTAAAAGTGCACTTTGCTCAGAGAAACTTTGCCAACGTTTATTTAAAGCTATTGCACTAGTAACTTCTCCAATTGCAGTTACAATATGAAATTCTGTAAGCATAACTTGAATATATTTATGTATTTTTATGAATATGTATATATTTTAAGCTTTTAATATAACAAATGTAAATGTTTCTTGTTTAGCCATTTATATAAATTAGGCTAAATTGACAAAAGCCGTACTTGCAGAGTAAATTTTATGTCTAAATTTCTCTGGACTCATGGAAAGAAATTAATCTTGTGGAGGAATGTTAGTGGAACTAGAAGAATATATTTTAAAGTATTTTTAGTATATTCAGGATTTGTTCTTTTTTTTTCTGGGAGGATCTCACGTCCCCTACAAACATTCTGAGCCCACCAGAAGTTAAAACTAGTACCCCAGATTACACAGTTCTCCCCACCACCCTCCCATGCCCCAAGTTATGGAGCCTCCAGGATGGCACTTGATGATACTTTCTAAAACTTGTGGAACAGGGGATGGAACAGGAATTGGCTGCATGCAAGGCATGAGCCTTCACACCTTTACTACCTCTATAGCCCCATAATTCATTCTTAATCTTTATTCTAAATGAACTAATAAATTATTTTTAATTCATATTCAATTATCACAGTAGCTAGAATCATGTATGTAATAGTTAAAAATTATAGGAAAAGGTATAGAGGGTTCAGAGATATAGTACAGTTTGTAAAGAACTTGCCTCGCATGTGGCCCACCCAGGTTTGACTTCCCAGCACCTCATATGGTCCCTAAGCCCTGCCGAGAGTCATCCCTGAGCACAGCCAGAAGTAAGCCTGAGCACCACCAGATGTGCCCCCCCCACACACACACAAAAAAAAAATCCAAAAAACATTTTGGAGGTCCTAAGAAAATTATAACTACTATATAATATAGCAATCTCATTTTAGGACATAAATCCAAAGAAAATGAGTAAGTATTTCAAAGAGATGTTAGCATTCTTGTGTTCTTTATAGCAGTGTTCACACCAAACACAATAAAAATCCACAGCTTAACTGGTGAAAGACTTTTTCATGTATTGCTTCTCCCCAAAAATCACAAACAAGGGGCTAGAGCAATAGAGCAATAGTACAACTGGGTGGGTGCTTTCTTTATACACAGGCAACTCCAGTTCGATCCCCGGCATAATATGTGGTCTCACAAGAGCTGCCAGAAACAATCCCCAAGTGCAGAGCCAAGAGTAAGTCCTGCGAACACTGGGTGTGGCCCCCCAAAAATAAAATAAATAATAAAATAAGGAATAAGACAAGAATCTCTGATCTTGCAACTTCTATTCAATGTATGATTGCAAGTTCTAGCCAGAGTAATAAGACAAGAAAAATAAATAAGGACCTCTGTGTACTGCTCCATCATTCCAGGTAAGGCTAGTCTCAGCTGATATCACTGGGTCTATGCCAGAACAAGCGACAGAGCCCCTTCTTTCTGGCAAAGTCCCAGAAGCCTTCACACTCCACCTGTGCCATATTAACAGGCCCACACCACAGCTCTTGGAGCAACAAATCTACTCAGCAAGTTACACATTGCTCACAGTTCAGTGAAAATGGCAGAGAAGGAAGAGAAATCCTCATCTTAAATCCCTCAGCATCTTCCAAGAGGTTTAATTATGAAGACCCACCTCCCAGCACAGCAAGTACACTAGAAAAACAATGGGAAAAATACAAGAAGCCTACCAAGTTTAATGAGTGAAAACAATATGACCAAAGGCACAAACAATACCAACCATCTAATTAAATCCTCACACAATGAGTTCAGTGACAACATGATGAATATGTTTAATAATTTCAAAGAAACGATGGAACAGGTAGTCAGCAAAGCACAAAAAAGAAGAGCTGAAATTAAAAAGCTACTATCGGAAATGACAGAAAACAAGAGCATGGTAGGAAATATAACACACACAGACACACACACAGGAACTGGAATGACAGTACAATAGATAAGGTCTTTGTTTTGCATGTGGCCAACCTAAGTTGGATCCCTGGGATCCCATATGATCTCCCAAGCATTCCAGGTATGATCCCTGACTGAAGAGCCAGGATGAAGTCCTGAGCATCACTGAGTGTGATCCCCACAAAAAAACAAAATACTCAATAGAAGTCTAAACAACAGAATAACAGAAGCTGAGTAAAAGATCAAGGAGTTCTAAGGTGAGAAAATCACAAGGAAACAGCAGAAAGTGGAAACAAAACAAAACAAACACTGTCCTCCTATTGTTTATCGATTTGCTCAAGCAGGCCCAGCAGCGTCTACATTTTGAGACTTGTTACTGTGTTTGACATATTGAATACATCATGGGTAGCTTGCTGGGCTTTGCCGCACAGGCGAGATACTCTTGGTAGCTTGCTGGGCTTTCTGAGAGGGGCAGAGGAATCGAACCCAGCTCGGCCAGACTGGCTTCGTGCAAGGCAACACCCTATCGCTGTGCTATCGCTCCAGCCCCAGAAAGTGTAATATAGTTTGAAAAGAAATAAACAGTATACTAGAGAACTATGGGATGAGTTCAAGAGAAATAATAAAAGAATCATCAGGGTCTCTGAAGAACAGGAAAACAAATTTGTTGAAGAAATAGTAGGTAAAGAAATCAATAAGAATTTCCCAAAGTTGATGAATACAGGCACCAAGATCCATGAGGCCCAAAAGGCTCAGTGAAAATAGATTCAACTAGGAAGACTCCAAGACACACTGCACTCAAAATAACAAAAAATCCAAAGATAAAGACAATATTGAATACAGAAGATCAAAACAGGAACTTACATACAAAGGAAAGCCAAAAAGATTCACTTCAGATATATCAAATAAAACTCTACAAGCCAGAAGAAAATGAAGGGATATAGTACAAAAACTCAACAAAATGAACACCACATCAAGAATTCTTTATCCTCCAAGATTATCATTCAGACTTGAAGGAACCATAAAGAGCTTCAAGAACAGACAACAGCCTAGGAAATTCATAACTTTGAATCCAGTTTTGGAAGAAGCATTAGAAGAGCCTCTTTAAAGGACAGGACTAACATCCCAACATGTGGCATTGAGTATGGTGCTCACTAATGGTATAGTTGTCCTTTATTAGACTAAGAAAAGGGATGTTTACTCGTAGCTTGCGAAGAGATTTTATATATTTTTTTTTCTTTTTGGGTCATACTCGGCTATGCACAGGAGTTACTCCTGGCTCTGCACTCAGGAATTACTCCTGGCGGTGCTCAGGGGACCACATGAAACGTTGAGAATCGAACCCAGGTTGGCCGCGTGCAAGGCAAATGTCCTCCCCACTGTGCTATTGCTCCAGCCCTTTATATATTTTCAATGATAAATCAAAACTCATTTGTATTGATTGTTCTATGTCTGATAAGTTTTTTTACATTTAGAGATCTTTATTATAATCTTTTACTTATTAATGCAGACATCTAAGCAGTATCTACAATATAATATTTTCTGATATAAGATTAATATTCCCTTTCTTAGCATAAAACACAACTTTTTAGGCCTATTCATATTTTCACATTTAAATTTTCTTAACACTGTTCACCCTTTTTAAAATTTACATTTGTAGGTTTTGCTTATTTCTTGGAAACTAAAATATATTAGCATACAGGCCAGAGAGATAGTATAGCAGGTAGATCACTTGTCTTGCACGCAGCCACCTGGATTTGATACCCAGCACCCCCTATGTTCCCCTGAGCTTAACCATAAGTGATTCCTGAGTGCAGAGCCTGGAGTAACCCCTGAGCACTGCCAGGTGTTGCCCCCAAATCAAATAAACAAAAATATATATATGCATATATATAAACACAAATTTTGAAACACTATATATATGAGCGATAGCACAGTGGTAGGGCGTTCGCCTTACAAGCGGCCAACATGGCCGACACGAGTTCGATTCCTCAGCCCCTCTCGGAGAGCCCGGCAAGCTACCGAGAGTATTCGATATGCCAAACACAGTAACAACAAAGTCTCCAACGGAGACGTTACTGGGCCCGCTCGAGCAAATCGACGATCAACGGGAGGGCCTTTACCTTTTACCTTTACCTTATATATATGACAGGGAAGACATGATAATTACAATAAGATCCAAGTGAAAAATAAAATTTAGTGCAATATATTTTAGATGACAGAGTTGAAAACTAAGTGATGTAAATGAGAATATACAGTATACTATGTTGTATTAAATGCTTTGAATTTCTTTATTTACATAGGTTAAAATCGTACAGCAACCATCACAAATCAATTTTTGTTGATTTATTTTCTGATAGTTCCATTTGCCACTACTTTAGGTTTTGTTAGAGCAATCAATACGAAATAAATTTGGTTTCAGGTGGAGCTACACCTGGCAGTGCTGGCAGTGTTCAGGGCTTACTCCTAGGTCTGCACTCAAGAAGGAAATTGGGGGACCATATGAATACCAGGAATCTAACTAGCATCCACCATTTGCAAGGCCAGCTCCTTACCAGCTATAGTATTGCTCCAGCCCTTTAAATAAATTTGTTGGGAGTATGGTGCCGCCAGCAGGTCAATCTGTACCTGTGAGGCGAGTGCATCAGCAGCCTGATGGCGGCTTCAGACTTCCAGATACCCCCAAATTGCTGCTGTGCCTTTGGCCATACTCCCAAAAACTTGGGGCAAAGTTTATCAAGAAAGTAGTATATTTTTAATTGAGATCAATTGCCTTCTACTTAATACCCCATCCAGTGTGGTGTTCTACTCCTGGTACATCAGTGGTATAGAGTATGAGATGTCTCTCCAGAATTCTTAACTTTTAAATAGGGTGATATACCTGGAGTTAAATTTTTAATGGATGGTGATTTTGGAGTCTGGAGGCATCTCTGCAGCTTATTGATCTCTTTTGAGATTAATTTATGAGTTTATGGATCGTGGCCGTTAATGAGCATATATCATACCAGAGGCAGTTCATGGTGTTACTGCCACGTCATCTGAAGTTTAATTGTTTAACAGGGTATTGGAAGTGATGAGAGATGCTCCATTATCTAGTTGCCTGTTTTCAAAGAGATACCATATACCTTGACTAGCTAAAGAAAGAGGAGTCCAATCTTCCTGACTTCACTCACACAGAATAGTGTTCCCATCAGACTTTGCTGTGTGACTCAAGTGCCAGAAATTCTTATTTTTTAGCATTTTTAGTAAATAATCTTCACAATGATTTACAATGTTACTAATAACAAAATTTTATGTCTGATGTCCAAATTCCGACTTAGGAATAGTGTCCTTCCACCAGTGCCCCAAGGTTCTCACCCACTTCCTACCCACCTCATTATCAAACTCATCTTTTGATTTAATTGTTATAGTTTGAGAGGCGTATTTATATAGTGTTGAATCTTAAAATTTTGATTTTTACAATTGCCTCACTACCAATGTTCCCAACACCCCTTAATGCCCAGTCGGCCTCCTCTTCTCCTTCCCACGGCAGAGATCTTCCTAGTAGATTTTCTTGAAAAGTGTTTATTCATTTGTTTTAGGTCCTTAGAACAATTTCCTTATACTTTAAATGTTGGTTTTATTTGCTTTATAATTTTCATATTATTCTTACTTCTCAATAAGAAGATTACCAACTTCATAGAGCTCCTCTTATTATCCTTCCAGAAATGGAATTCCCAAAATCTGGACATGCACATATACCTTGCCCCATGCCCCTGACCCCAACCCCGGCAGTACCTGGGATTGAATTTAGTGAATTACTAAATTCACTAAATTTTTGTTATAGCTCATGTTTTGTTGGTTAGAATGGTTCATGCTTAGTCAGCTTGGTTCACTCTACAGTATTTATCTGGAGACTGACCTTGGCTTTCGTAGGTCCAGACAACTTTATTCCCATACCCACTGCCTTCACAGAGATGTTGAAATTCTGTAATCATCTGGAACCTCCTCCTCCCCACATAGATGTAAAGCTTCTCCATGCAGTCTCCCCAGCAAGGAGAGACTTTTGTAGTAGTTCTGGTTGTTTAAAATAATGATATTCTGAGTCCAAAGTAGGAGTTGTGATACTTCTGTATATTCATAAAATAATGTGGTATTATTACTACTATATTCTATTTGTTACCAGGCCACAGTCACTGTGGAAGTATATACAGTAGACTCTCTTTACTTGTTTCAGTTACTACGAAGTCACTGGAAACACTTATATAATGAATACTGTATCCTGAGGGGAAATACTTCTTGCAAGACTGTCACATTTTTGGAGAAGAGTAATCTATAACCTATTTTTGTGTGTTTCTATTTAAAGGAACCTTTCTTATCAAATATTATTTATTAGATCAAACATACAATCAACAGTACTATAACTCAGGGGCTGGAGTGACTGCAGTGGGTAGGACGTTTGCCTTGCACATGGCCGACCTGGATTCAATTCTCAGCATCTCATATGGTCTCCCGAGTACCCCCAAGCACCGCCAGGAGTAATTCCTGCACGCAGAACCAGGAGTAACCCCAGTGCATTGCTGACCCAAAAAGGAAAAAAAAAAAGAAGTACTACAACTTATGCCTACACAAAATTTATCACAATTTTTTCTCTTTATGGTAATTACAAACTTCTTGTCCTTAATAAAACCAGATGGTGCTAAAGAACTTTTTTTTTTTGAGCCAGCTGTGCTCAGAGTTTGTCCTGGTTTTCATCTCAGGGATCACTGCAGGCAGTTCTGAGGGATCTTTTGTGGCATGAGGAACCATACACTTACACACTGGAGTAAACATACACTTACACATGAGAAACCAGTGTCTTACACACTGTATTATCTTAGCATTTTTGACATTTTGAATAGCAAAATCACTAACAAAAAACAATCACAAAAATATGCCCCTAAAATGACCATTCAAAGGGCATTTGTTTACACTATGAGAACTGAAAAATGAGGCTGAGCCTCACTGGCATTGTTCAGCTGAGATCTAACACATCAGTCAACTCTTTAGTCATTTGGCCACAATATCATTCTAAGTATTGATGAAGTGAGTAGGCAGATTTGCACACATGGAGTCTATGAATAGTAATGAAAGACAGTATATACCAGCAGGCCTGACTCATTAGAAGGCCATCTGTGGAGATGTGCTATGAACTAACTTGGTACATACAGTCATCTCCACTATCTAATTAAAAGATATTTTCACCAACCCAAAATGAACTACATAAAAAAAAAAAATGAACTGCATGTTGTTTGGGCAGGGAAAAGCATACCTAGTGGTGCTCAGGATCTATCCTAACTTGTTGAGGCGTGAGCCTCAAGCTTTGGGGAGACCATGTAATGGCAGTGATTGAATCTGGGACTTCTTCATGCACAGCAAGTACTCTAGTCCTTTGACCCATATTCCCAGCCCCTGGGAATACACTCCGTTCTTTTTCATTTCTTTCTCTTTTTTTTAATATAGGAGTACTGCTATTTATTTAGCCACTGATTAGCTGATTGAATTGGGCATAAACTCCACCTTACTTTTTTTTTCATAATTTTATTTTTTTTCCTTATATTTATTTATTGAATCACTGTGTAAAAAGTTACAAAGTTTTCAGGTTTAAGTCTCAGTCATACAATGATCAAACACCTTTCCCTTCACCAGTACTCATTTTTCACCACCAAGAACCCCAATATACCCCCCTCCCACCCCTCCCAATGCCTGTGAGGCAGATGATTTCCACTTAACTCTTCTCTACATTGATTACATGAATTATTTTGACAAAAGATGCACCATCATTGCTTAGAATCACCCCCCCTCCCAACAATCAGAATTGCTGAAAAGTCATTGTGAAATACTTTGTTTTCTATAGCTGGTTATGAGAATCATATAATGATTTTGGATTTCTGCAAAGAGCCAGATAATTATGAGATTGGTTTCTGTGCATCTGGTGTTATGGCTGTGCCGTAGAACCACTTGTGCGGGGGAACTCGTGACCTCGGTAGGGCGTGAAGGACAAGCCGGTACCGTCCCCTTTCCCATAAGACTGCAGTTGCCCCGTCACCACCGGCTCATACCTGGCTTTCCAATAAGCTCTGAGGCGGGGGTCACCTTGCTGTGGGGTGGGGGGGGAGGCGGAAGGGAGCAATACCCTTTCCCTCCCGGGAGGCATGGTACCATAGTTTAAAGCATGATCCATTCACTTTTCTGCTGCTGCAAGCTGCCAGCCTCTGGAGTAAGTCCTTTTGCCTCTGGAGCCATGGCTGTGCCAGAGAGCCGCTCATGGGGGGCAACTTGTGACCTCAGTAGGGTGTGAAGGACGAGCCAGTACCACCCCCCTTCCCATGAGACTGCAGTTGCCCTGTCACCGCCGGCTCATACCTGGCTTTCCTATAAGCTCTGAGGTGGCAGCCACCTTGTATGCAGTCCAGATGCATTTCTGCCAAAAGCCATTGGGTTTTGAGATTTGTTTCTGAGTCTCTGGGATCATGGCCGTTAATCAGCTTGATCAGGAGCCAGAGAGGCCGTTTGTAGGCGGCGACTCGGGATCTCGTTGGGATGGAGAGGAAGGGCCAGTTCCACCCCCATCTGGTGAGCCTCGCGTGTCTCGTCACTGCACCCAAACCTGATTGTCCAGTGGCCTCTGGAGGATGGTGGTCACTGGGCCACCAGGGGGAACAAGCCAAGGCACAAAACCTATTCTCACCTGGACTAGCCCAGCGCCAGTAACCTACTGCAGGAACAGGACTCATTTCTGCCAAAAGCCTTTGGGTTCCGAGATTCGTTTCTGAGTCTCTGGGATCATGGCCTAAATTAAGCAGTTCGATCAGGAACCAGAGAGGTCATGCTTCCAATTATATAGCTGAGCCGCAGGTGGTTTGTGGGTGTGTCTCCCACATACCTAACTTGGCCTTTTACTTTCTTGGTAAACTTTGCCCCAAGTTTTTGGGGTCTGGCCAAAGGCACAGCAGCAATTTTGGGGTATCTAAAAGTCTGACGGTACCATCAGGCTGCTGGTGCACTCACCTCATAGGTACAGATTAACCTGCTGGCGGCACCATACCCCCCTCTTTTTCATTTCTTGGCACCCAATTCTCTCTTTTTTTCTGTGTAATTGCCTATTCTGATCATTTCAACTAAGTGCGATCATATATTGTTATGTTTTCAAGCACCAGTTCTGAAATTATGTGAGGGTTACACATACACACACACACACACACACACACACACACACACACACACACCTCCTCAAACACTAACTGAATATTATATACTTCAATTTAATTTTGACATGAACTATCTAAAGTTAGTGAAGACCTCACAGGTCGCAATGTCAGTCTTGTTACCAAAGCCAGTTTTCATTTTCTTGCACTTGAAAGCAAATATTCAAGAGTCCAGAGTGGTGAGAAAAAAAGAAATTTAATCAGGGGCTAACAACCTTTTTTTTTTCCAGAATACCGCAACACTTTTATTAAGAGTATTAGCTTTGTGGGGCTGGAGTGATAGCATAGCGGGTAGGGCGTTTGCCTTGCACTTGGCCGACCAGGGTTCGATTCCCAGGATCCCATATGGTCCCCTGAGCACCGCCAGGAGTAACTCCTGAGTGAAGAGCCACAAGTAACCCCTGTGCATCGCCGGGTGTGACCCAAAAAGAAAAAAAATTAAAATTAAAAAGAGCTTTGAATAAGTAGTTGAAGTAATACTTCCTTGAAGTCATGTCAGGTGTTCCATAATACTCATAACTTGATGGATTGACATTACTTAGAAATGTACTAGACACAGGTAAAATCTTTTGGTTTTTTTTACTGAGCACCTCCTACAGTATAAGACGGTTTCAGTGAGCTATTCTGACACAGATTTATTTCAAACAGATAATTTATGAATAATTACAAGTTGGAATATCCCAGTGCTTTTATTTTCTTTTGGGGACACACCCAAGTGATGCTCAGGGGTTACTCCTGGCTCTGCACTCAGGAATTACTCCAGTAGTGCTTGGGGGAATTATTCCAGTAGTGCTTGGGGTACCTTATGGGATGCCGGAGATTGAACCCAGGTTGGGTGCATGCAAGGCAAATAAATGCCCTACCCATTATACTATCACTCTGACCCACATCCCAGTAATATAGGCAGGCAGGCAGATAGGACAGCCTCTCCAGGCCATGGCAGTAAATTTCCTGGGAAGTAATAACGCTGAAGTTGCAAACCTTCTGGAAGGCCAACCTTGCAGAAAAACAGGAACTAAGGCCTGATAAGACCCTCACCTATCTACAGCAACAGACCCAGAGAAGCTCCTGCAAAAACAAAAGGCTAGGAAAGGAATTTCAAAGAAGACTATCACCACCCCCAAGCCCCGTGGTAACCTCCTTAGCAAAGAACTTTTTTTCTTCTCTTTTTTTTTCTTTTTGGGTGACACCCAGCATTGCAAGGGTTTGTACTCAGGGATTACTCCTGGCAGTGCTTGGGGGACCAAATGGGATTCTGGGAATTGAACCTGTGTTGGCCACATGCAAGGCAAACACCCTACCTGCTGTACTATTGCTCCAGCCCCCCAAGCAAAGGACTTTTAGCTAGATAGAAGCCCCACATGGGGCAGGTTGGACAAAGCCTATAAAAGCCGCCTTGAACAAAGGCAGGGTGCACATAAGCTGCCGGAGCCCATGTGCTGCTTGCGCTCATTTGGCCGAGCACATGTGATGCCTGAGCATGTGTCGCCCTCATCTCCTTTCTTGAGACGTTTGTGTTTTCATGTCTAATGCTGAGATGTGTTTAGGGGCTCTCTCTCCACCCTTGGAGAAGCCAGGGTTCTATCTTGAGCACGTTACTTCCCACTCGCTCCCACTTTCTCTTCCTCTTCCCTTCTAAACTTCCAAATAAAATCTGTTTTACTTCACTGCTCATCTACTCTTGAAGTTATTTCCTACGAGGCCAGACAAGAACCAGTAACCCTGGTTACTGGTGGCAAAGGCTGATTGGGAGAAAGTGACCATCTTTCTCCTCCCCATTACACATAAGTCACCAGTGGGGCCCACCGACATCACAGTGCTTTTTAAAACATTAATATATGGGGCCGGAGCAATAGCAAAGCGGGTAGGGTGTTTGCCTTGCATGCGGCTGACCCGGGTTTGATCCCCGGCATCCCATATGGTCCCCTGAGCACTTCCAGGAGTAATTCCTGAGTGCAAAGCCAGGAGTAACCCCTGAGCATTGCTGGGTGTGACCCAAAAAGGAAAAAAAATTAATGAATACAGTATGAATTTACAGTTGCTCAGTGATGGGCAGCAAAATAAAGTCCAGACTACTGGAGGGAATGGCAATTTAAGAATCCCAGAAAGTCAGAATTCCTTGGATGCCAACGCCCAGCTTATAATTCAGTAAGTACAATTCAGATGCGGTGTTTTTTCACAGACCATGATCTCCCAAGGAAGAATTTCTATGCAAACATGCAAAAACAACACAAAAGTCCTTCAGGTCAGGAGAGTCAGCTCATCAGCTCCTTGCTGTCATCCCAGGCCAGGCCTTGTGATTGCCAGAGCAGGAAACCCTGGTCTCATGACCTGTCCTCCTCCCTTCCTAGGGTAACAGAGGCACAGGGCAATGATCTTTGAAAACAAAATCAAGTGAATACTATGGACATGATCACTAGCACTAAGGGGGGAGAAAAAATGACAAGGATTCTCTCCCCTGCCCCACCACCAAAAGAAAATGTGAAGATACCCTCTCTCTATTGTACATACTCGAACAACAGATAAAATGTTTCATGTGGAACTTAGAAATGACATTTTTGTTTGTTTGTTTGTTTGTTTGTTTGTTTTAAATGTAAGAGTACTGGTATTTGTTCAGCCATTGATTAAGCTGATTGAATTGGGCATGAACTCCACATTACTTTTTTTTTTTTTATTTGTATCACCATGAGATCGACAGCACAGCGGTAGGGCATTTGCCTTGCTCGAGGCCGGCCTGGCAGAGCAGAGTTTGATTCCTCCGCCCCTTTCGGAGAGCCCGGAAAGCTACCAAGAGTATCTTGCCTGCATGGCAAAGCCTGGCAAGCTACTCATGACTATTCAATATGCCAAACACAGGAACAACAAGCCTCTCAATGGAGATGTTACTGGGCCAGCTCAAGCAAATCGATGAACAATGTGAGGACAGTGCTACTATAGTATATTGCCTTTTATGTATAGTTTTCACATAAAAGCAAGTGTGTATTATTTCTTTCACTTTGTATAATATTTTTAAGATTACTCAATTTTGTGGTATATAAGAGTACTTCTTTCCTTTTTTAAAGCGGTTTGCATGGATAAGTGTTTTTTCACTCATTCACCAGTTGATGGATATTTGGATTATTTTCACTTTTAGTTATGAAGAAATTGCTAAAAGTTTTTGTATGGATGTATGCTTTATTTTGTCACCAATGCATACCTAGGATTGAAATTATAGGACTTTCCAAACTGTTTTGCACAGCAATAGTACTATTTTTTAAATCTCTTTAATAATCTTTCTTTTTGCTTTGTTTCATTTTGGAGGGGGTGGCCACACCCAGTGTTATTTAGGACTTACTCCTGAGCACTCAGGGGTCATTCCTGGTGATGCTTGGGAGACCATATGGGGTGCCAGGAATCACACCCAGGTTGGTCACATACGAGGAAAACAACCTATGCACTAAACTCTGATGTGGCCCCTCAATAATCTTTCAATATTGACACTAGAATGTAGCAACTGTATTTCACATTTGCATGTGATTTTATTAACACAAATTGCAGCACTGGTGTCAAGTAGAAAATTTGAGTAGAAAATGTTATTTCAGTTTTGAACTTTTTTGTGTGTGTCGTGTGTATAAATTTCATTTTAAGGTGGTTTTTTATTTTGCTTGTTTTTTTGGTTTGTGAGGGGGGTTTGTTTCACACCCAGTCTAGGGAACAAAGCAGGGATCATGCAAAGAATGTGCCAAACCTCTGTAATATCTCTTCAGATTTTCATTTATTGTTCTGTCAGTCAGTCTATACCTCCACAAATAACATGCTTTGGTCTCACTTTTCTTGACAAAAAAAAAAGACCAACGTAAAGTTTATATCAGGATAAAGTTTAGATAAGAAATAAGTTTAGATTAGAATCTATCAAATAAAAGCTACATTAGGGTAAAAAAATAACGTTTCCTTTCATAACTTCTAATAATCATGTATTTTCAAAGGCTTAATTAAAATTTTAAATGACTCTAAATCTGAGGACAGCTTAACTGGGTGGTTCTGGCACAGGACCTCTGTCAGCCAGAGCTACAGGCTTGTGAAGGCACAACTAGTGCTAGATACATTTTCAAGATGACTCACTTGCAGACCTACTGGCAGAAACCAGATTCCTGCTTCATGGACCTCTCCCAAGGGATATGTGAGTGTCCTTATGGCCTGTCAGTAGATGTCTCCCCAGATCAAGTGATACAAGGATAAAGTTGCAATTCCTTTTTCAGAAATCACAAACATCGTGTCTGTTATATCTTATTTCTTGGAAATGAGTCAACAATTCTAGTCCACGTTCAAAGAGAATGGAGCTAAGTACAATGTAATTCATGAACATATTTTAAAAATATCCACACTGACTAGAGGCAGAATAAGGGGCTTTAGTTGCTTACCAGTCCTCTCCAAAAGACCACTTCGCTGTCCTTATTACAGCTGGTGGTCCAACAGATAGCACGGTCACGGTCCGGTCATGGTCCTCCCGTTGTTCATCGATTTGCCCGAGCGGGCCCAGTAACGTCTCCATCATGAGACTTGTTGTTACTGTGTTTGGCATATCGAAATATGTCACGGGTAGCTTGCCAGGCTCTGCCGTTCGGGCGAGATACTCTCGGTAGATTGCCGGGCTCTCCAAGAGGGGAGGAGGATCGAACTTGGGTCGGCCATGTTGGCCACTTGTAAGGCAAACACCCTACCGCTGTGCTATCACTCCAGCCCAACAGATAGCAAGGTTTCTATAAAGCCTTTCACACTCTAGATTAAGAAGTTGCACTTTCATTTCTGAACCTATTTATAGGATCCAATGTTCCTTGGCTCTCAGAATATATAGAAATTTTTCTCTTTTTTCCTTGTTTTTTTTTTTTTACATGAGGCCTCGATTCATGTTACCTTGACTTAGCATCTGCCTGAGCACAACAGAGATAGCACAAGTGATGCAGTGGATGGCTCATTGTAATACAGCATCTGCTCTGCAAGCATGAGGCAGCTACTTTGATCTTCATGCTCCTGTTGACTCCACATTGTGGGATTCCTTACAATACAACAGAGAATGTCATCACTGAAGTTACAAAGTCAGATGTGTACAAGCATTAAAATTTGAGTGTGCATTCACAATAGCCAGAATCTGGAAACAACCCAAGTGCCCGAGAGCAAATGACTTGGATAAAGAAACTATGGCACATCTACACGATGGAATACTATACAATCACGAGGAAAAACAAAGTCATCAAATTCACTTATAAATGAATGGACATGAAGAATATCATGTTGAGCAAAATGAGTCAGAGAGAGACAGACATAGAATGATTGCACTCATTTGTAGAATATAATTTAAAAAAAACAGGGTGGAAGGGAAACTGGGGTCATTAGTGGAGGGATGTGTGTTGGATCATTATTGCATGACTGAAATCTGATCATGAGTAGCTTTGTAACTATGAATCTCATGGTGACTCAATAAAAAAATAAAAAACAAAGAATATTGGTGGCCAGATGATAGTACAATACATAGGGCATTTGCCTTGCATGTGGTTGGCCCAGATTTGATCACTGGCATCTCAGATGGTCCCCTGAGCACTACCAGAAGTAACTCCTGAATGCAGAGCCAGGAGTAACCCCTGAACATCGCCAGGTGTGACCCAAAAGACAAAAAAAATTTTAATTAAAAAATTAGAAAACACAATACCCAAGGTCAGTAGAAACAAGAGCTAGGAGGACTGGTCCACCATTGGAAGCTTGTTACAAGTGGTGGGGGCAGAGGGCAGTTAGGATAGAGAAGGGACCACTACAACAAGGATAGTTGGAAATGATCACTCTGGACAAGAACTGAGTGCTGAAATTAGGTAAAGGGAAAAACACAACAACCTTTTAGGACCTATAGTGCAAACCATAATGCCAAAGAGAAAGGCGGGGAGTGAGTTGGGCACCGAGACAGAGACAGACAGGAAAAGAGAAGAATAGTGCCCTCCATAGAGGCAGGCTGGAGTGGTGTATGTGCAGGAGGGCATGAAGGAAACTGGAGACACTGATGGTGGGAAATATACACTGGTAAGGGATGGGTGTTGGAACATTGTATGACTGAAACCCAACCACAAAAAATTTTGTAACTACATATCTCACGATAATTCAATTTAGAAAAATTTAAAAAGCTGAGTGTGCAATCCCCAATAAGCATCCCAACTGAAAAGCATATGAGTACCAAAATCAGGAGTTCAACATGAAATCATTTTAACATGGAAGAGGAGAAACCTGGGGGAAGAACAGCGTGTGTTGCCTGGCTCCCTGAACAAAGGGCCCAGAAGATTTTATTTTGGATAAGGGAGTGGCGTGGGTTTTATTTTATTGTGGAGGGGACTATGCACACCTTACTGTGCTCAGGGACTACATAAGGCTCTTTGGGGTGAAGGTACTAAGGTATTGAACCTGGACTTTCTGTTCTAACCCATTGAGATATCTTCCAGTCCCACAGAAAAGGGTGTGTGTGTGTGTGTGTGTGTGTGTGTGTGTGTGTGTGTGTGTGTGTGTTGTAATGGTGATCTAATTTTTATGTTGAGATGTAATGGAAAGTTTTTAAAGAGGCTGAGGAAAGAAAGGAATGACATCTAAGCATGTAGGAATGAGGAGGTACAGGAGTTGGTATATAGGCAAAGTGGATAGAGCATAGGATAGGTGATTCATTTGCATGTTAAGTCTTATATTTAGGCATAAGTTTTAAACTAAAACAGGGGGAAAGTCAGTAAAAGTCTAGCACTGGAGTTCACCTTGATACAGACCAAGATGATTAGTTTGGTTTCTTCTGTGATATTTCTCCTTAAGAAAACACCTTCTCTCTCATTTCTCTGATTCTCTGAGATATGCTGATAAAGGACATTTTTCTTAGCCTTTCCTTTTAAAGTTATAACTGGAACATAGTGAACTTTGCTGTGATGGGATTTGAGGGAGTGATATTCTCCCAAACACAGCAACTATCTCAAAATATATGGATTACACAGGTTACTTTCTTCAAGCGAGAGGCTACTACATAATGGTATGTATCCAAGAAGCAGGTGTTATTGGGAACCATTCTGGATGCTGGCAACCATAGGTAATCAATAAGGACATAGGGGCTGGAGCAATAGCACAGTAGGTAGGGTGTTTGCCTTGCACACAGGCTGACCCAGGTTCGAGTCCCAGCATCCCATATGGTCACCCAAACACCGCCAGGAGTAATTTCTGAGTGCAAAGCCAGGAGTAAACCCTGAGCATTGCCCGGTGTAATCCAAAAAGCAAAAAAAAAGAAAAGAAAAGAAAAGAAAAGAAAAAAACTAATCCGGGAAACATTGGTGGCAAGTGCACTCCACAAAAGAAATGACATTAATGGGTGTTGGAACAATGGATGACTGAAACCTAAATATGAACAGCTTTGTAAAGATCTATCTCACAGTGATTCAATAATAAAATCTTTAAAAAAATAAAATATAAAAAAGGAAGTGACATCAAAGAAAGCTGATTCAGGGGGAAAAAATGTGAAGGATCAGTAGAGGTCATCCAGTCTATCCTTGAAGGCAGAAATAAAGAACTGGGACAGGAGCCAGAGAAGTCACTTTTCCCTGGCTTTGATGCTATTTCTAACTGCTCGAGCTCTTTCATGTGTGCTGCTAAAGTGGCTGTAGGTGCTCTAGTCACACAATATGCAATTAGACTTGGCAGCAGCTGCTTTAATAATAGGTATTAAGTACTTGATGAACCAAATGGGCTGTTCAAGGCCACTTTTGTTCTTTCTTGCAATTAGGATGTGTGCTTCCTCAGGAAGAATGGAAGCGGTGAAATGCGGCCACCCCCCACCTCTGGTCCTGTCATTGCTTTAACATTCAGAACATAAAACCTCTCCCAAGTTGCCTTTTAGATTTTCAGGTTTTTGGTGGGAGAAGAGAAGAAGGGCACTGGATAGAATTTTTATTTTATTTCATTTTTAGATCATACCTGGTGATGCTCAGGGGTTTCTCCTGGCTCTGCACTCAGGAATCACTCCTAGTAGATACAGGGGATTGAACCCAGGTTAGCTGCATGCAATGCAAGCACATTACATGCTGTACTATCACTCAAGCTCCAACACAGCAGAATTTTTAAATATAAGATTTTCTATTTCCCTCAAATAACTGAAAAATAGCACATAAGGTATACACTAGAGGTGTTTATTCTTATTTGTTTTATCCAGAAGCTTTGGAATTTTTTACAATTCTGTAACTATGATTGTTTCATATTTTTATTTTTTGTATATATTTTTTGCAAACATCACATATTTCACAGAGAAATAGCCTACAAATAATAACCACAAAAATAAATGTGAAGAACTATCCAGGTAAAGAGAGAAAAGAGGAGAAGCTTCATCTTTGTCCACAAGGAAAGTTCTCTTCTTTGGTCATGGTCAATCCCACAGATTGAATCAGGGAACACTTATTGCAGAAAAACCACAGGCTCAAAGCAATTGGACATCCCTACCTCCCACATAGGGACCTCAGCACTGACCAACCCATGATCCAGCCTCCATTGAGAACTGAATTCAGTTCTGAATCCAAGTCCCTGAACAAAAGGGATTTCATAACCTCTGGTGTTCCATAAACTCTGCATCCTTTGTTTTTCCCTCTCAGTGCTCAATGTTTATTGGACATCCACTCTATTCATGTGCATTACATTGATTATCTATCTCCTTCTCTATACCCTGCATGGTGGTACCATGAGCCCCGTTTCACAGTTGAGACAAGTAAAGCTTATGAAACAAATCAATAAGGAATCTTGATTTTGTCAAATGCAAAACCCAACTTGAATGGTTTGAGCAAAAATGACATTTATTGGCTCATAAAACCAAGCATCCAGACACAGGATGGACTTCATTCTCTGCTACATCTATGCGCTTAGGTGAGCAATCAGAGCCACTTCTTTCATGTTTAATCTTTTTGTTAAAAAAAATTGACATAATTTACAGAGGAAAAACTCATACCAAAAATGGTGAATAGATGTAAAGAACTGTCCAGGCAAAGAGTAAGAGGGTTTGCCCTCAGCTTTTACTTTGGTGGTCCCTGCAGGCAATTTCCATTCCTCCACCCCCATTTCATTTGTTTGTTTGTTTGGAGGCCATACCCACTGGGGCTCAGGGTTACTCCTGGCTCAGCACTCAGGGATCACTCCTGGTGGGGTTAGGGAGCCATATGGGGTGTCAGGGATCAAACCCTGGTAAACTGCATACAAGGTTAGTCCTACCTACTAGGCTATCTCTCCAGCTTCTTGGCAGTGTCTTTAAATACACTACATTTCTTTACCTATGAAGTTGTTGGGGGTGCTCCATTTGGATCTTCTAAAGTAATCTGGCATTTAGCTGCAGGAGGCAAGTCAGCTGACAACTTCCAGCTATACCACCTTTGTGATCCATGCTCCTTTTGGCCGGTTACTGGAAAGGTCCTGTGTTCTAGTCACTTCTGCCCAATGCTTCCTCCTCTTATGGGCAGTCTTTGCTTTAAGAAAACCTATGGGGCTGGAGCGATGGCACAGCGGGTAGGACATTTGCCTTGCACGTGGCCGACCCGGGTTCGATTCCCAGCATCCCATATAGTCCCCCAAGCACTGCCAGGAGTAATTCCTAAGCGCAGAGCCAGGACTAACCCCTATGCATTGCCAGGTGTGACCCCAAAAAAACAAAACAAAACAAAAGAACACCTATGGCAGTGAGATTTTAGGGGATGGGAGGGGAGGTTGAGGTTATGGTGGAAAGGGGGGACCCTGGGACAATGGTGGCGGGAAATAGACACTGGTGGTGGGGGAGGTGTGGGAATTTTTTATTCGTGAAACCCTTTCATTAATAGTATTGTGGAATTGTAAACCATAGTGACTAAAATCTTAAATTGTTTAAAAGAGCGCCTGTGAGATTGACTGAGTATGTCATATCCGTGTGTGTCCCCCTTACCCCTCCCAACCCTCAGGTTGATTTTGTTTATTTAGCTTTGGGGCCACACCCAGTAGTGCTCAGGGCTTACTTCCTGGATCTGTACTCAGGGATCAATAATGGCAGGGTGTTGAGATCAAATTAGTGTCAGTCATGTGCAAAGCAAGTGCCTTACCTGTTGTATTATCTCTGCTCCCTTATCATATTTTAAGGCTTTCTTTGCCCTACACTACTTCCTCCTTCCTCATCTTTCACAAGTGTTATCCACTCCCCTAAACAAACCTCTCTTGTATTTGTATTCCAAACTCCATCTGCATCTTCTTCCTTCAGGAGTCAACTGCCATGTCACATCTCCACCTGTCACTTCTCCAGAGAAAGTAGATGTCCTTGCTTCACCCAGATCCCATTGTACAAATTTCTGTTTTTTTCTTCTAATACCCACCCAGCACCTGAAATTGTGCTCAGTTGTGCTGTGTGTGTGCTTTTGGGGTCACACCTGGTGATGCACAGGGATTACTCCTGGCTCTGCACTCAGAAATTACCCCTGGTGGTGCTCAGGGGACCATATGGGATGCTGGGAATCCAACCTGGGTTCGGCAGCATGCAAGCAAACGCCCTACCCGCTGTGCTATTGGTCCAGCCCCGAGTCGTGCTTTCAAAGTCCTAGCATCAACACTTTGCCCTAATGCAGATGGTCCGGTGCCTGGAGTTCTCCCTGCTTCCTTTCTTCTCTGCTACCTGACTAGTAACTAGCAAGTAGAGAATCTCAGCACCAAGCCTCTGTAGACTCCAGACACACCTTTGAGACACAAGCTACTCTCCAAAGATCCCCTGCAGGATGAGACTGAAGCTGTCTCCACAGGGCTTGGTCTTGCTTGGCTCTCTCTCCTTTGCCCTGTTTTGCCACTCTACTTCCTGTCTGCCTTAGCAGTACCTGTTCAACTGAGCACTTACATATGGGTCTTCCTCTGAGAGTGTGCATCCTGGAAACTTGGCCAAGAGCCGGCAGTTGGGGCCACAGTGACTCGCAAGTGTCCCTCTCCTTCAGAAGAGCTCTTTGCTGCCTTCTTGCTTCTTTTTGCCCATCAGGATGCTGGGTGGTAGCTGTTGTCTACTCTCACTCCTCCAGCATGCTGTTCCAGTTCCTCACTGCTTCCCTGGTCCTTTCACAGCTCCTTTTATGAGTAGCCTGGAATAAAATTCCTCAGTTACCCCTTTGTAGTGTACTACCTTTTCCTGAATCACAAATATGACCATTACTGTCACTGTAGCACTATTGTCCCATTGTTTATCGATTTGCTCGAGCGGGCGCCAGTAACGCCTCCATTCATCTCTGTCTCAGTGCTAGTGTAGCCCAATGGCATCTGCTCGCTCCAGGAACATGAAGTAAGGCCCGTTATTGTTACTGTTTTTGGCATATCGAATACACCACGGTTAGCTTACCAGGCTCTGTCGTGTGGGTGGGATACTCTCGGTAGCTTGCTGTGCTCTCCAAGAGGGGAGGAGGCTTTTGGGGCCGCCTCTAATCGCCTTTGTAGATAGATAAGAGAATACAGGCAGGTATGTTAAAACCAAACAGTTTGGTTTGACCATTACAGATTTTGTTTTTCATTATCTGTTTATCTTATACTTAAGGGATATTGTAGAGGGGTTAAGTCACTTGCCCAGGGACAACTCTGGTCTACTTATGACCCCCCCTCCCAAACACTGCCAGGAGTGTTCCCTGAGCACAGTGAGGAAGCCCTGAGCACTGCAAGGTGTGGCCCATCACTCCCCCACCTGCTAAAAAAAATTATTTCTTTTTTATTCTCTTTGTGGTCTATTCATTTGTCCGTCTATCCATTTATCAATGTATCTTTCTATCATAAAATTTACAGTATCCCAAAGGTTTGAAATGAGACATAAGCTTAATATTGCATAACAAATACCCTTCTCCCTCCTCCCCACGTCCAATTAAACTGTCTCTGAGACAGTGCAAGCTAAATTCAAAATAATAATAAAAGTCGGATTTTTTCTTTCTTTTTGGGTCACACTCGGCGATGTACAGGGGTTACTTCTGGCTCTGCACTCAGGAGTTACTCCTGGTGGTTCTCAGGGGACCATATGGGATGCTGGGAATCGAACCCAGGTCAGCCACGTGCAAGGCAAACACCCTACCCTCTGTGCTATCTCTCCAGCCCCAAAAGTCGGATTTTTGAGGTTCTTCTGGACTTGCATCCAGATGTAATGACCTCCAGTTAACTGAGGCAAGACTGTAAACAACTTGTAAAAGGTGGCATGTGGCACTAGATGGCAGCCGTGACCCACCGCCAGTACTGTGGCTCAGAGAGGCCATTGACATTCTCGGCTTGCCTGACTCTACAAAGTTCACAATTCAGTCTAGCTGAATCCAGCTCTCCTGCTCGCTCTCCTCTCTTCCACTGGAGTTGTTCCATCTTCCTGCATCACAGAATCAGCTTGTGATTTTCCCAGCGCCCTGCGTGCCTAAGTTGCCCTGTCCTTCCAGAGCCCAGGAAGGTTTCTGTTTGTATTTTCTTCTGCTGCCCTCCTTCAGAGCTTCTGTTGCTAGACAACTCAATACAGTCCCAAGGGTTTGGGTCTTTGTTGATTATAGAAGTTTAATATCCTCTAGACGCAGGAAATATTGATATGTTTGGGCTGCCTAACTAAAAGATCTGTGCAATCTCTTATGTCAACACCCCCCACCCACCTTGGATTTATTAAATAGTGACATTAGTTTAAAAAAAAATCACAGTATTAATAAACACACTTTTAGCTGCATGTCACTAAAACCCCATAGAAATTAGCTAAAGCTAAATAAAAAAGGAGGAGAATAATTAATCAGTAGACTTTAAAGCTACATGTATGAATTTAAACACGACTATATCCAAATTAGGTTTTGATAGATCTAGATGATGCTTGAGGCAGGGAGAGGAGAACAAACATCATCAAACTATTAGTCTCCATCTATCTCCTACTTCCTTTTTGCTTTTTTTGGGGGGGCCACAAACCTGGTAGTCCTCAGGCTCTACTCCCAATTCATTTCTCAGAGGGTCACTCGCTTCAGGGCTCTGGGAACCAAGTGGTGCTGGGAATCAGACTTGGGCCTCCCCTATGTAAAGCATGTGCTCCAGGGGTCAGGAGAGATAGTACCTCAGAGAGGGTGCTTGCCTTGCGTGAGAATTACCTGGTTTGATCATTGGTATCCCATATAGACCCCCAACCCTGCCAGGAATCATCCCTGAATGCAGAGCCAAGGGTAAGCCTTGAGAAACACTGGTGTGGCCCCTAATACATAAAATAATTAAATAAGGTATGTTCTCCAGCCCCTTAGATCCTTTCTGGGACTCCTACACGCTCTCTTGAGCACAAACTCCCAAGTGATGAAAGAAAAGTATATCTTCATAGTTCTGCCAAGACTCTCAGGCTTGACTTGAGTACAAAATTGTCTCTAAACTAATCGCATGGCAGGAAGCCCGAGAGATGACATACACCTTGGCTAGACCAAGAGTCTATTGCTAGAAAGAGGCATAAATCAGGATGAGAATGAGAAGGCTTGGATCCCTAAGGAAATAAATCAGACGTTGTTCCTTGAAGAAGGACCACAAGCCAAGCCAAGTCAGCTGACAACCCTGGTGACCAAGCAGTGAGTTCCCTTTGCCCTTCCCCTCTCTCACTTATCTGTTAACTCCGTTGGTACATCTCAGTGCCTGAAAACACTTCTAGCTCTCCCTCTATTCTTAACCAGGTAAAAGTTCTCCTTATCCAACCTCTGGTTCTTCCTACCACAGCCTGCTAACAGTCTGTTATTTCTTTCAATGCACTGATAAGTTTAAGATTATATCATAATAAATATCAAAACTCTTTGTGACTTTGACCTTTCTCTTTCCCCCTGGCATTTCCCATTAACATCAAGTTTGTAGGATTTTCTGCAATTAGGAGAAGCTAAAATGTACAAGTAGAAGGCTTGTCATTTGGAGGGTGTGGCAATCTCTCCCCGGGCAAAGCTGCCAAGTTACATTCTATTAACTCTGATTGGCTCTGATTAGGCCAATGCTGAGCTGTTTTGTGCTGATAAGGACACTAGGTCTCTAGCCCTATCCAGACAGTGGAAATTATACAATAGAACCACTTCAGCCTCTTATTTCCTTGATCTCCATTACCATTCTATAAAACACGCACCTCTATGATGTTTTTGTTTGTTTGTTTGCTTTGGGGGTCACATCCAGCAATACTCAGGTGTTATACACTCAGGAATTATTCCTGATGGTGCTCAAGGGGGCATATGGGGTGCCAGGGATTGAACCTTGATCTGCTGCATGCAAGGCAAAAGCCCTACCATCTCTCCAGGCCTGATGTTCTCCACCCTCTTCTATACGTACAATGTATGTTCTTTGTTTCATTTGTTGGGTTGGTTTTGGGGGCACACATCAGCTGATGCTCAGAAAGTCAGGAAATACTCCTGGCAGAGCTCAGGCATTACTCCTGGACCTGCACTCAGGAATTACTCCTGGAAGTACTCAGGGAACCATACGGGATGGATGCAAGGGATCAAACCCGGGTTGGTCATACGCAAGGCAAACTCTACCCGCTGTACTATCTTTCTAGCCCTCATAATGCATGTTCTTTTCATGTTACTTAATGGTGCATGCTCACCAATCTCCCTCTTGAATATGGATTTCCTGAAAACTACTAGAATATATATAAACTGTTCCATTACTTTACTTGTGCTGGGCATAAAATCAGTCCCCTCTCTTTGAAGCTCTTTGAAGTTGTTCTTCAGCCCATGCTGATAGACATGCTTCAGAAAGTTGTTTTAATGCCTATAAAGCTCTCTCTTTTCTGCTTCTTCTCCTTTATTTACTTTATTGCTTTTGTTGATTTGTGCTTGTTCTCACTTGTGCTCAGGGCTTACTCCTAGCTCTGTGTTCAGGGATCACTCATGGTAGGACTCAAGGAGCCATGTGGGGTGCTGGAAATTAAACCCAGGTTAGCTACATGTAAGACAATCATCTTAACAGCTGTAGTATCTCTCCAACCCCTAAAGCCTTCTTTTCCCCCTTCTTGTTTTCCTTCCTTCCTTCCTTCCTTCCTTCCTTCCTTCCTTCCTTCCTTTCTTTCTTTCATTCCTTCTTTCATTTTTGTGCCACACCAACAGAACTCAGGGATCCTGGTTGCACTCAGGTGTTCATATGGATCATCAGGGATAAACAACAATCAGCTCCCTGCTGCTCTACTATCTCTCTAGCCTCCAAAGCCCTCTTTTCTAGTCAGTCATTTCTCTATGGTACTCGCACTAGATTATAATCTTCAAAGAGTAAGATTTTAGTGTCCCCAGAACCTACTCCAGTGACTGATACCCAGTAGATACTCAGTGAAAGTGTATTCATTCATTCATTCATTAATTCATTAGAGGCTTATTTATTATTAGATATTGGACATATTGTCCCATTAGACATACTGTCTGCCTGACTTCTATCTCAGTAAATTAATGCCCATAGTGTAACTGCACTGCTTTCCCCATGAATGGGGGTCTGAGAGAAGAGTAAGTATCTTAACCAAATGGATTCAGGAGGAGAGTCTCTGAAAAGTCATGATGATGGCCTGCTTTAGACAAATGAGAAGGAATAAATGAGATGAAGGAGACAGGATATCCCCTAAAGCATGCTGGAAAAGAATAAAAGGTAGAGACCTGAGAGATAGTCTAGCGAATAAGGTACTTGCCTTGCACGTGGCTCATCCAAGTTCTATCCTTGGCACCACATATGGTACCGCTACCAGCACTGCCAGGAGTGATCCTTTACACAGAGCCAAGAGTAAGCTCAGAACATCTCTGGCTGTAGCCCAAAAGAAAACAAACAAAAATAGCATGTTTATTGATATCAGATTTACTGATCTATTCATTACTAAAATATTATTTATTATTAACTCCATGCACCATGGGAAAACTTAGTGTAGAACTAGATTTTTCAGGTAAGCTGATTTTTAAATAAAGAAATTAAAAGGGCTGGAGCCAACTCAGGTTCCATCTTCATCATGCCACATGGTCTCCTGAGGACCCCCAGGAGTAATTCCTGAGCGCTATTTCCAAGTCTGGCCCCAAAACAAAAAAAAAAAAAAAAAAAAAAGAAAATCAAAAGGGTAAAGACAAAAGCAGAATTTGGACAAAAATTACCCTATTAAGAATATAGAGAAGCTATCTGATAGTCTGCAGTTGGCAGGACAACTATTCTACAGTAGACCTTCAACAAATATGTGACGATTTGGGTGAAAGAAATAGCGATCAATATGCTTTGTTTAAAACAGAACAAAGCTAGCCAATTGCTACAGGCACATGAAAGCAATAAAAGGACAAAAGAAATTAATTTAAAAGAGGCTGGAGAGATAGTACAGCGGCCGACCGGAGTTCGATTCCCAGCATCTCATATGGTCCCCTGAGCACCACCAGGAGTAATTCCTGAGTGCAAAGCCAGAAGTTATCCTGTGCAACACCAGGTATGACCCAAAATGCCAAAAAGAAAAGAGAAGAAATTACTTTAAAACAGTGAAATTTATACAATTCTGTATATGTAAAATTAAAAAGTGCCCCACTGGAGCAGAGAAATAGTACAGTGGGTAATTTACCTTGACCAATCTAGGTTTGATCACCAGCATCAGACATGATCCTCTGAGCACTGCCAGGCATGATCCTTGAGCGCAGGACCACGAGTAAGCCCTGACCACCTCTGGGTACAAAACAAGAGTCCAACCTCAGATGTTATTTACTGCCAGAGCCTGAGATTGTTACTAAGAAAGTGGTGGGAGGAGACTAGTGAGGGAATTAAAATGCCAGGCCAAGACAAAGGCACAGTGAATTCAATATTTAGTGTCTTGAAAAGAAAAGGCCAGGGAACACAAACCACTTTTGTTTTTCAGACTTAATTACTGTCTGGGATTGATGAAGAAAGTACTATACAAAAGAGCGGCTTACACTTTGTTACAGAGAAAGTCTCCCAATACCTCCACTGGTTACAACCTGAGTCATTTGTGGAAAGACTGCTAAGTGGAAAGAAGAGTTATAAATGGTTTTTAAATCAGTGTGTTGTGTCACAAGTTGAGGCAGTAGCTGCTCCCCAGTCTTGCAGAAAAACCATGAATCAGAGTCTAAATATTCATGAATCAAATATTACAATGGGGTGTCTTCAATAGCATTCAGCAGTTATACCCTCACTTCTCGATCTCCTCAAAGTGAACCACAACCCAGGGTGCAAATCAGTAGGATCTGGAAATTCCTCATTCCATGCTAAAAAGAATGAACTGATAAATATCACATAGCATAAGACCAAAGGAACCCTAACCTTTACTCAATATTGCTTCTTGGTTTTTTTGTTTGTTTGTTTTGCTTTATGAGTCACACCCAGCATACTTAGGGCTCAGTACACAGGGCTCATTCCTGGCATTGCTTGGGGATCATTTGATTTTGGGGCTCAAACCCAGGTCTCCGTAAGCAAATCATGTATTCCAGCTTATCAACCTATATCCCCTAACTCATTCAATACTTCCTGTACTAAGCATTTCCTCTACTCCCTCCTCAAAATCATTAAAGATCTGTCAACAGTGGAGTTCATGCACAATTCAATCAGTTAATCAGTGGCTGAATAAATAGCAGTACTCCTACATTAAAAAAAATAAAATAAAATAAAAATCTGTCAATAAAGGCAATATTTTTTCTAGGTCAGTGATTTTCAATGACATGTCTATGGTACAGTCCAAAAGTGTAAAATGTTTGAAAATTAGTGATCTAGATTATGTTCCATGTCAGTAACTGTCTAATGTGGTTTAAACATAATCACTTTTCACGCAAGGTTGTAGGGTGTGTACCATCATACCCCATTTTATAGATGAGGAAGTTGAAGCCAGAAGAGATTTTATAACTTGGCTGAGATAACATGGCCTTGATTAGTAAATCAATATTAGGATTGAGGTTGTTTGACTCTACAACCTGCACTCAATATATCAGTGTATGTTACATTGTGAAGGAAGTGCCATCTAGACCAGGCTGAGTTGTTCCTAGCTCAGCCCATTCTATGAACCATACTGATTCTTCCTCCTTCCTGGTCCATCTTCAAGAGAAAAACCAGGGGCCACGCCCGCTCCTCTCTGGAAAGAAAGATGGCGGCCGCACGGGAGCCTTGTGGAAAGCGGGTTTGAGCCGGGCTCGGGGGAGCGGCGGGGACCTCATGGGAAGGGGGGCTTTGTGGGCCGTCCCCCACGCCCCACCGAGATCGCCAGCTGCCCCCCACGAGCGGCTCTCCGGCACGGCCACGGCCCCGGAGGCACAAGGACTTAGCACAGAGAACCAGCCGCTTGGAGCAGAAAAGCAAATGGACTTGTGTTGATCCGCGCCACCAAGCCTGCCCGGAGGGGGAAGGGCGTTGACCGGCCCGCCCGCTCCTCTCTGGAAAGAAAGATGGCGGCCGCACGAGAGCCTTGTGGAAAGCGGGTTTGAGCCGGGCTCGGGGGAGCGGCGGGGACCTCATGGGAAGGGGGGCTTTGTGGGCCGTCCCCCACGCCCCACCGAGGTCGCCAGCTGCCCCCCACGAGCGGCTCTCACGGCCACGACTCCAGGGCACAGAAACCAATCTCTTAACTAGCTAACTTTTAATAGAAATTCTTCCAGGGTCAATAAGTAAAATAGCAGAAATTCAAAACCGCGTGGCCGCTATCGCGGCCGCGCGACATCATTTTATTCTTAAACCAAGTTGTAGAAAGCGAATCATTCCACAACGCTGTTTCAGCATGTCTGATTGGGGGGGGGGGGTGGGTCGTAAACTCTAAACAATAATTGTGCATCTTCTATCGAAATAATCTATCTAGTCAAAGTAGATAGAGTATTAACTAGAACTCATCTGCCTCACAAAGAATTGGGAGGGGTGGGAGGTGGGGGTTTATTGGGGTTCGGGGTTAAAAATGAGTATTGGTAAAGGGAAATGTGTTTGGAATCTACATGACTGAGACCTAAACCCGAAAGCTCTGTAACTTTTCCCACAGTGATTCAATAAATAAATAAATTATTAAAAAAATAAATAAATAAATAAATAAATAAAAATTAAAAAAAAAAAAAAAAAAACCAGGGGCCAGAGGGACAGTAAAGTGTGTTGGGCATTTGCCTTGCATGTGGCTGACCTCAGTTCAATCCCCAGCATCCAAAACAGTCCTCCGTGCAATGCCAGGAGTAATTCCTGAGTGCAGAGCTAGGGTAACCCCTGAGCATCGCCAGGTGTGCCCCAGAAAGCAAACTAAATAAATTAATTTACAGTTTAATAAAAAATAAAAGAGAAAAGCCAAACCAAACCAAAACCCTATATTCACCTACTTTGAAAGAAGCTGCTAACTTTAATGAGAGGTGAGCCAATCAATGTCCCTTTCATTCAATGATTGGCTCAGTGATCAATTTAGAGTCAATAGGTCATGATGGAATTTTTTTTTTCCCCAGGAGAGCACACTCATTAGTGCTCAGATTCGGGCTCTGTGCTCAGGGATCAATCCTGGCAGTGCTTGGGGACCACAGTCAGTATCAGTGTTGAACAAAGGTCAGTCTCTCTCTCTCTCTCTCTCTCTCTCTCTCTCTCTCTCTCTCTCCCCCCCCTTTCCTTTCTCTCCCTTTCTTTTTCTCTTTCTCTGTCTTTCTGTTTCTGTCTCTCTGTCTCTGTCTGTCTTCTCTCTGTCTCTGTCTTTCTGTCTCTCTCTCTCTCTCTCTCCGCCCCCCCCCCCCACCCCTTCCTGGAGTTTCTGAGAGAAAGAAATCCCCTGAAATCTTTCCTGGTTTGGGTGATAGAAAAAAGTAGGGAGAGTATTTAGAGAATACTAAAACTCTTTTTACTGCTAAGAGGGAAGGTTTCCAAGGTGCTAACAACAAAGAGAGTAGATCCTTGAGAAAGCCTCACAGCACAGCACAGATCATCAGCAAAAGTTCGTAATGTTGAGAAACATTGCCCGGAGCAGCACCTGAGCTCTACATTGAGAATAGTCTCTGTGCACTGGCTGGGTTCCCTCCCAAAACAAAAACAGAAGTATTTAGTGTTGGGGTCATGCCACACAAAATTACTGGGACCTCTGGGCTAGGTCAAGTAGTATTGTCATCACCTGATTTGAGCTCTAAATCTAGTCTCTCCTGAAGTGCCACATACATCCCACACTGCTGGGTTCCCTGAGCCAAACACATACCTTTAAAAAAAAATATGAAGGGAACAGAAAAAAGTCAGAAGGCTAGGCACATGCTTTGCGTGCAGAAGGCCTGGATTCTATCAGGTCACCTGAGCACCACTGGGTGTGACTCAAAATAAAAAAGCAACAACAAAAGCTAATATGAATAGGGTTTGGTTTTGTTTTGGCTTGGCTTTTGGGCCACAACAGACTGTGCTCAGGAATCACTTGTGGGAGACTCCGGGGACCATATGGGGTGCCAGGGATCAAAACTGGGTCAGCTACATGTGAGGCAACCCTGCTGTGCCCCCTTATCTCTCTGCACCCCACTTTTTCTTCTTTCTTTTTTTCTTTCTTGTTAATAAGGTTTTCAACAAACTGCATCCTAATCAAAGTAATCTTTTGGGAAGGTTGAGGCATGCACATTAGCTATGATCAAGGACCATTTTTTGATCATGGTCAGAGGATTTTATGTGATGTATGGGATAGAAGCAGGTCCAACTGTGTAAGGGAAGTAAGTGCCTTAAATCCTGTACTATCTTTGACCTCAAAATAATCTTAATCAATTTTTTGAATGCTGAGTCAAAAATATACTAGTTATCAATATTCTAGTGAAACAGTAAGCTGTTAGTCATAGATGAGACTGTGACTTGATGTTTTTGTCATGCTAGACTAGAGGGGCTAGATTAGAGAGGCTAGTATAGAGGGTATAGACGAATAGAGTCAATAGAGTGTTTTTCTTGCACACAGCTGACCCAGATTGGATCCCCAGCAACCCAATGGTCCACCAAGCACCGCCAGGAGCAATTCCTGAGTGCAGAGCCAGAAGTAACCCCTGAGCATCACTGGGTGTGGCCCAAAAACCAAGAAAGAAGAGGGAAAGAAAGAAAGAAAGAAAGAAAGAAAGAAAGAAAGAAAGAAAGAAAGGAAGGAAGGAAGGAAGAAAGAGAGAGGGAGGGGAAAGAAAGAAGAAAGGAAAGAAAGAAAGAAAGAAAGAAAGAAAGAAAGAAAGAAAGGAAACTTGACTCTCATCTGTTGTAGTTGTTCGGTTTTGTGGTGGTTTTCTTTGGAGGGGGGTATATAACATCTGTTATGTTCAGTGGTACCCTGGTTCTAGTCTCAGGAATCACTCCTAGAAATGCTCAGGGGGTCAATGGGGATTGCGGGGATCAAACCCAGGTCGGTCACATGGAAGGAAAGCACCTTACTCACTGTATGATGACTCTGAGAGTAAATTTTCTTAAACTCTCAACCAAAATTAGATTGCATATTTTTATACAAATGAAAGTCAGCAAAAATTCAGTTAATCGCCCCCAACTATTGTTTATGGATTCACCTTGATAATTACATTAGCTCTGGTTAATGTTAAAATGATTTAAAATGCTATCTCAGCAGGACAGAGGTTTATAAACCAGAAGTATGTTGGAGGTGAGACAAAGTCTTCAGGGCATCAAAACATAGCCAGGGTACAGAGTAGATGAGGAGCGGCCAAAGAGGACTTTAGACTTATCTATGTATTAATCTCTTATAAGGGAATGCATTTGTAAATTATTCATAAAATTAAAAATTAACTTTAAAATATGGTTAAAGGGCATGTCATATAATCGCATTATCTGAGATGAGGGTTATGAGTTATTTTTGAATAGTGAAATCTCTCAACATTGTATGAAATACTGTGATTATCATTTGTGTAATTATCATTTTTCATATCAGATTTTATTTTGTTTTTGGGGTCACACCTGGCTGTGCTCAGGTCTTACTCCTGGCTATGTGCTCAGGAATCACTCCTGGCTGTGCTTGGGGGACCACATAGGGTGTCAAACTTGATCTGCTGCATGCAAGACAAGCACCTTACCTGCTGTTCTATCTCTTCGACCCCTGGTATAGAATTTTTAAATCCATGAATGATTTGGGTGAAATAGGGAATAAGGAGATAGTCTTGAGAAAAGAATGCTTCTACTTCTCTGCACTTCCCATTTTGGCCACCCTAGGTAATGCCTGGCATGGGTTAAGACTGGTAAAGTTGGGCTGGAGCAATAGTACAGCAGATAGGGCGTTTGCCTTGCACGCAGCTGCCCTGGGTTCGATTCCCAACATCCCATATGGCACTCTGAGCACCGCCAGGGGTAATTCCCGAGTTCAGAGCCGGGTGTGACCCCCCCCCCCCCAAAAAAAAAGACTGGTAAAGTCTGTTGGGCTGGAGCGATAGCACAGCGGTAGGGCGTTTGCCTTACAAGTGGCCAACATGGCCGACCCAAGTTCGATTCCTCCGCCCCTCTCGGAGAGCCCGGCAAGCTACCGAGAGTATCTCGCCTGCACGCCAGAGCCTGGCAAGCTATCCATGACGTATTCAATATGCCAAACACAGTAACAACAAGTCTCATGATGGAGACGTTATTGGGCCCACTCGAGCAAATCAATGAACAATGGGAGGACCAACTGACACAAAGTCTGTTACGAGCATCAACTGCAGTAATGGATACTCATGTCCTGCCAGCTCTGCAAGGCAGTTGTCATGCTGTACCTGAAGCCCTCTTTTCTACATACCACCTGAGACTAGTCCCCACCATCTGAATTCTCAGGCATACCTTGACTCAGGCTGGAGTGAGAAACTGCTTTTTGCAAAGAAAGCAAGGTCAATATTCACTTCAGCAAGGAAGTTTCAGGTCTATCACCTTTTCATTTTTCATTTCATTTCATCATCCTGTTAATCGTCGATTGCCTCGAGCAGGCCCCAGTAACGTCTCTTTCATCCTAGCCCTAAGATTATATTCAGGGCTCTTTAGGAGAATGAGACCCATCATTGTTACTGGTATTTGGCATATTTGGTAGGCCACGGGGAGTTTGCCAGACTCTGCCCTGTGGGCAGGCTACATTCGACAGCCTGCAAGTTTGTCCAAAGTAGGAATGAGATAATAAGATGTCGGTTCCGGGATCTGGATTTTATAGTCTCTGAGTCTTGGCCGCTGATGGGATTACATGGCGCCAGGGGGCCAGGTGGTGGGTGTGACCCCCGCCTACTGGAATTTGGAGGATCTGGGTGGAAGATGCTCGACTCCAATTCGAGTAGGCTTGGAGGTCTCGGCCCCAGAATCCGCGTGGCTTTGTCCCTCTGCCAGTACCTTCAGGTGTGCGGAGAGTGGTCTCAGCATGGTGGTGGCTGGTCCTGGAGGTCTCCGGCTGCCGTAGCCCTGGCCGGGGCGGGGAGGAAAGCTCAACCCGCTCCCCTCCAAGGGACTCCGGGAAGGAACACCGAGGCTATCACCTTGCAGCTCAGAAAACAATTTCCGGAGGAGGTGAAATAGTGAAGCAACTTTTTTTATTCTGTTTTGAGGTCATACTCGGCAGTTCTCAAGACTTACTCCTAGCTCTGACTCAAGGATCACTCTTGGCAGTGCTCAGGGGATCATATGGGGTACTGGAGATCAAACCCAGGTCACCAGTTGTGCAAGGCAAGTGTCCTACCTTCTATCCCATGGCTCCAGCCCCAGCAAAATAGTTTTTTGGCTTAATAGATTTTTTAAATTGAGTCACTGTGAGATAGAGCATTACAAAATTATTCATGATTGCATTTCAGTCATACAATATTCCAACACCCAACTCTCCACTAGTGTAATTCCCCAACACCAGTGTTCCCAGTTTCCCTCCCAACCTTACCAGCAAAATAGTTTTTACTGAAACAAATTCAGAGAAATGAGAGGGGAAAGACCGAGAAATGTTCAAGAGAGAACATGGGATTGTTCAAGAGGGAAAAGCAGAGAATGGCTTTTGGGAAAAGATTATATACAATTCCTCCAGATTGTCATGGCCTAAAATTCTCTGCATGCATAAAAGCTGGTCTGGAAAAAAAAAAAAAGCTGGTCTGGGTCAGGGGGAAAGTCTTAACTGTCCCTTCATACTCTTTTTTTTTTTTTTTAGATTTTTTTTTTTTAGTGAAATACTATGAGGTACAGTTGTAGATTTACAAATTTTTGTGGTTGGGTTTCAATTATACAATGATCAAATACCCATCCCTCCACGTTTAGATTCTTCAATAGCTTCTCCTTTTCTGAGCAGTAGCCTTCTCTGGGTGGTGTTTCAATTTCTGCATCTCCAAAAAGCTCAGTATTTGCATCTCAAAGAGATGTGTTCCTTATGCCTATGGGCTAATTCAGGGCTGGGCTATTTCTTTTTAGTTTTATATTTCCTGAAAACTCATTTCCTGCCCCCTTTAACTATCTTCCTGCACCCAAAAAATATGATCATTTCCTTCCTCAGAAACCCTTCTTCTGTTTATGTCTCATTATAGTTTAGCTACATGGCATATGGTTCCTGGACAGTCATGGTGTACTGCCCAAGTGTATCATAACTCAATGAAATAGCTGAGACACAGAAGGGGAGGAGGACAGAAGTTTATTTCATCATAAAGGGCCTAAGGAACATAATGGGTTGAAGGATACTAACCCATTTAACAAATGATTCAAACACTTAAGTTGCATTTATACTCTAAAACTACACTCCAGGAGGCTGGAACAATAGCACAGCGGGTAGTGGGGTAGGCGTTTGCCTTGGGTTGGATTCCCAGAATCCCATATGGTCCCCTGAGCACCGCCAGGAAATTCCTGAGTGCAGAGCCAGGAGTAACGCCTGTGCATCACCAGGTGTGACCCAAAAAACAATAAATAAATAAATGAATAAAACTACACTCCAATGTGTCAAATTAAAATCACACAAGATAAAGCATAGTTTTTATTTATGTTTAAGATACGATGCCATGTGCTGAAGTGTTAGTAGGATGCTTGCCTTGCACATGGCTGACCAGGTTCTATCCCCAGCATCCCATATAGTTTTCTGACTGCTAGGAGTAATTCCTGAGCACAGAGGCAGGAGTAAGCCCTGAGCATTACTGGCTGTGGTCCAAAAGCACTGCATGTAGCACCCCGTTGTTCATCGATTTGCCAAGCGGGCACCAGTAATGTCTCCATTGTGAGTAAAAGTAACATTGTTGTTACTGTTTTTGGCATATCGAATATACCACGGGGAGCTTGCCAGGCTCTGCTGCATGGGCAGGATACTCTAGGTAGCTTGCCAGGCTCTCTGAGAGGGATGAAGGAATCGAACCCAGGTTGACCCTGTGCAAAGCAAACACCCTACCCGCTGTGCTATCACTCCACACTATGGTCCAAAAAACAAAGAAAAAATTAAATAAAACAAAATGTATTTTACAGACATATATCAACAAAGGCTTAATTTCGGTTCTATCTATACATCTCACAGGAGCAATTTGTCTCTTTGACAAGCCATCCGGTGGACCCCACGGAGGGCTTATGTGAGGCGGGAAGGAGACAGTCACTTTCTCCTGATCCACCTCTGCACCTCAAGATCCAGTTTTTCAGGGTTCTTGTCTTGCCTTGTAGAAAATAATTTCAGGAGTAAACAAGCAGTGAAGTAGAACAGATTTTATTTGGAGGGTTTTTTTAAGGTATGGAGGAGAGAGAGAGAGAGAGAGAGAGAGAGAGAGAAACATGTAGATAGGAAAGTACACATCTCAAGAGGGGAGATGCAGGCAACACATGTGCTTCGCCACGTAGGCACAAGCAGCACAAGGGCTTGGGCAGCATATGCACTCGCTCTCCCTTTGTTCAAGATGGCTTTTTTTTTTTTTTAGATTTTTATTAGTGAAACACCGTGAGGTACAGTTGTAGACTTACAATTTTTGTGCTTGGGTTTCAGTTATACAATGATCAAGTACCCATCCCTCCACCAGTGCCCCTTTTCCACCACCACGAGTTGCAGTATCCCTCCTACCCCCCATTCCCCCCATCCAACCCTGCCTCTGTGGCAGGCTGTTCCATTTTGTTCTCTCTCTCCTTTTGGGTGTTGTGGTTTGCAAAAGAGGCATTGAGTGGCAATCATGTTTGGTCTATAGTCTACTTTCAGCATGCTTCTCCCATCCTGGATTTCTCCCTGCAAGATGGCTTTTATAGGGTTTTTCCAAGCCACCCCCACATGGAGCTTTCTAGCTAGATAAGAGTCCATTGTTAGAGTCCCTTGTTGCTAAGCGGGTAGAGTTGGGAATGATCTTTGAAACTTCTTTTCTTGACCTTTATTCCTGCTGGATCATGAGATTAAAGGAAGGAATTGAGGGTTCTCCAGTAATTTCCTTCAAGCTCTTTCTGCAAGGGAGGGGTCCAGTCTCCACAGGGTCTGCTGCTGGAGAAGGTCTTATTAAATCTTGTTTTCTGTATCCACAAGGTGGGTCAGACTTAGGACTGGTGGCTTTATTTCTTCCCAGAAATTTTGTTGCCATGATGTGGGAGGGCCCTTTCCCTAACCTATCTGCCTACATCATCTTTCCATAGCACAGGGTTAGGCATTAGGGATTTGCCATCCCTAATCAGTGCAGGTGGTTGTAAATCCCAGGGTCTGTTATGGATTTATTGCAGGGTCTCTAAAGGATTTACACAGGACAGCACAAATGGTTATTCTTTAGGGTCTGACTCTTAACAAACTTCTAACCCTTTCTTGGCCCAACAGTATGTGGATGATGTTTTCTTAAACTATATGATGTAGACTATAACAAATAACTAAAACCAGTACATATCAATGGGAGCAAATATAATAATTTGTTTCCTAGCCTTTCCTGGCTCTTTCTCCTGCCCTGACAATTCTGGAAAGATACTATCCCCATAAAACAACAACAGCAGCAAGAGACAGAGGAACTAGGTGCTAAAATTTAAAAACATGGTCATCTACAGCACTTGTTAAAATAAATATCTTCCCCAGACTCCAAATATAAGCATTCAGGACAATCACCAACACCACTGTCTGGGATCCACGTTTATGTAGAAGAAAGAGCATGAGAAATAACAGCAACAAAATATTCACAGGAAGGAAGGGACTAACTTGAAAAAAACATTTGAAATGATTGGGGTTTTGCCTCTGCAAATAGGATAAATATAGGGATTTCAAATCAAATATCCCAAGACAGAATAGGTTTTTAACTTTTTTTTTAATTGCATCACCAAGAGATTCAAAGTTACAAAGTTGTTCAATGATTGAGTCTCAGTTTCACAATGTTCCAACACACATCTCTTCACCAGTGCACATTTCCTACCACTAATGTTCCCAGTCTCCTCCCACCCACCTCCCCCAAAACAGAATAGTCTTGACCCAGGCCTCTTAAGCCGTGGGTTGAAATGTGGTCACAAAACTGAATATAGGACTGATAAAAAATAATGTGCCAATATTAAAAGTTTCCCAAGCATACAACAACCAAAACTTAATTTAAAATCAACCCTAACAGAGAATTTGCTTAACACAAATAGTAGGGCTAAAGCGATAGCACAGTGGGTAGGGCATTTGCCTTGCACACGGCTGAACCCGGGTTCGATTCCCAGCATCCCTGAGAACTGCCAGGAGTTGGCGTGTCAGAGAAATAGTACAGTGGGTAGGACTTTTGCCTTGCACACAGTTCAATCCAGGGCATACCACATGGTCCCCCAAGCACCTCCAGGAGTAATAGTAATTCCTGAATGAAGAGCCAGGAATAACCCTTGAGCATTGCTGGATATGACCCAAAAAGAAAAAAAAAAAAAAGACAAATAGTAGGAGGCTTGCTCTTCAAGCCCGCCATCTCCTTTTTAAGTGTATTTTGCTTGCTTGTCTCTTTCTTTTTCCCAGTCTGAAGAAGCCTGTGTTCTCTCTCCAATATGTCCTACTCCTTCTCTCTCCCCTAACATGTTCCTAACATCTTTCTAAATAGGTTCCAGTAAAAGCTGCCTTTCTTCACCAAACATTTTTTAAAAGGCAAATAGGAGGAGCTAGAGAGATAGTATAGTGGGTAAGGTACTTGCTTGCCTTGCACATGACCAACCTGAGTTCGATTGCTGATACAAAATATCCCTGACACAACAGTATCTTGTTGATCCCTGACACAACATATCTTGTTGATCCCTGACACAACATATCTTGTTGATCCCTGACACAACATATCTTGTTGATCCCTGACACAACTATCTTGGTGACACCTGACACAAAATACCTTGGAATCTCAAATGTGATCCTGAGCTCAGAACCATAGTAAGCCCTGACCTCTTCTCGGTGTGCCTTTCCCCAACGACAAATAGTAGAAAAAAGTAGTCAAAATGTGGAATCACCCCAAATCATTATTAACAGATGACTGAATAAAGAAACTGAGGTGGGGGGGGGGGCAGGGGAGGAAGACTAGGTAGAGTCGAGTCACTTAGCTCTGGTCTGCTATTTAACGGTAAAAAATACCTTGCAAGAGCAAGATATTCACCAAAATAGTGAATGTTTTGGGTTCACGCCCAAGTACGCCACTATTTTGTGTTGTTCGCTTATTTTGTTGTGCTTCAAAAGGAAAGGCGCAGCTACAAGTCCTCGAGCTGATATCTCAGAGGAATGCAGAAGTAGGGTGCTACTGGAGAGGAGCCCAATAGAATCCCAACTAAACAACCCAGTTGTGCCAAGATAGAAACCAGCATTGATCCTTCATTTTAATGCTGAAAAAATTAAGTTTTGTTTTGTTTTTAAGCCATACCTAGCATTGCTCAAGAGTTACTCTTAGCTCTGTACTCAGGAATTATTCCTGGCAGTGCTTAGGGGACCATATGGGATGCTAGAGATCAAGCCCAGATCAGTTGTGTGCTAGGCAAAAGCCCTATTTACTGTATGTCCCTTTGGGTACCAAATGAATGAGATTTTGCAGCCAGGATTGCCGCGTCTGGCGCTGCAGGGCCCAGCCAGGGGAGGGCCGTCAGGGTGAAAGCAGCACTCGAGTCACACAGGGTTCCGTCATTCAGGAGATGGCATGAATGCGTGCGTTTATTCAGAGCATAGGTACAGACTTAAGTATGTTTCCACAGCCACCCAAAAGAAAGGAAAAGGGGATGGGACGTGGGAAAGTGGATGGGACGATGAATAGAGCCATGCACCGTTGGTCAGCCACCTGGTGACCCTTTCGACCTAATGCTTCCGGTTGGAGCGGCCTGCTTTGTCACAGTTTTGACATATCCATAGAGACTGTGCTGTTCCTCATACATCATTTACAAATCATTTACGAGGGTGCATTTTCCCCAAACTGAGACCTCCTGTACTGGGAAGTTGCCCAGCAGGACAAAGGGGGAATGAAAAATCAAGCATTCTTTTACTTGGTCAGTAGGCAACATCTCACCCCTTTTTTCCAATTATGGCACGCCAGGACCCCTGTCTTAGGTCGTCCGTCGCCCCGCCGTGGTACCTGTCCTTGGGGAGAATGCTTTAGCCCCTGTCTTAGGTGTGCGCGACGGTGACGGAAGTTGCCCGTCATTGGGTATCCTGGGCAAGGGCATACTTCCTTAACCGTGAGGAGGCACAGGGGAGGATTGATGACATTTCTACCAGACCAGGCAGGACCCAGTGTGGCTTAACCAGAATGGAGCGTGGCTCAGAAAAGAGGGGCAGGGGTAGGGTAGAGGGGTGATGGGGATCTCTTTGTTCAGTGATCCGGGGTTTCTGTACGGGTCCGGTCCGCACTCCTTCTCCTCCTGCGTTTTCCGGTACCAGCCACGAGATGAGGTTGCTGCAACAGATAAAGGAAGAGGATTCCCAGGCCCATTAGAAATACCTTTCTGAATAGGACTGCTTTTTGCTAGTTTCTCCCAGCTGCCTAAAGTGAACTTGAGTGATTTGCCGATCAACCCTGCCAATCTGGTCTCTGACAAATGAGACAAGTCGGCTCAGGATGCAGGGCCCGAATGTAAGCATCAGTAATAGTATGATCAGAGGGCCTGTTATAGTAGATATCAGGTGGTGAACCAGGGGGATTGATTAAACCAAGACTCGAATCACCCTTCCTGAGCTTCTTTCTCCTTTTTACACCGTTCCAGGCCTTCTCTCAGCTTAGCCATGGAATCTCGGACCACCCCCGTGTGGTCGGCATAAAAGCAGCACTCTTCTCCCAGCGCTGCGCACAGCCCTCCGTTTTTAAGGAAGAGCAAGTCGAGCCCCCTCCTATTTTGCAAGACTACTTCCGACAGGGAGGTCAAGGATTTTTCAAGATAGTACAGCTGGGAGGATACTTGCCTTGCACGTGGCCCAGCCAGTTTCAATCCCTGACATCCTATATGGTCCCCCCAAGCCCACCAGGAGGGATTTCTGAGTACAAATCCAGAAGTAACCCTGTGTATTGCCAGGTGTGCTACAAAAGCAGAAACAAACAAAACAAAAGACTTGAAACTACAAATTGAAAAGGCCATATTACACCTGAAATATTGACCGAGAAAAATTAACAAGATGCATTCCAGGCTCTGGTTTTGTTGGTAGTGAAGTAGCATTACTAGTATAAAACAATGTGGAAACTGTTGTAAACCACATTTGTTATAAAATAACTTATATATATACACATTTATATGTGTATATATGTATATATATATGTATATTTTACAAAAGGACATATTCCAGGACCGAGGGCAGCTTGGTATGGATCCTCAGCTCCATCTGGCCACCTTAATAGTGTCAGTAACTATGACCGGGCACTGATCCAGAAGTAACCCCTGAACACTGCTGGGAGGTTTCCAAAAACCAAAATCAAGGCACACAAGCAAAATAAGACATATTAAATACACTAAAGAAAAGAACCAAAATTGGCCCCATTGCCACTTGACAAAAATGCCAAATGAACTATAATGTATAATGGAAGAAAATTAAACTTGCTTGCTTTCTTCCTTCCATCTTTCCTCTTTCCCTTTCCTCCTCCTCCTCCTCCTCCTCCTCCTCCTCCTCCTCCTCCTTCTCCTCCTCCTCCTCCTCCCTCCTCCTCCTCCCTCCTCCTCCTCCTCCTCCTTCTCTCTCTCTCTCTCTCTCTCTCTCTCTCTCTCTCTCTCTCCCTATTACCTGTTTTAGTTTTTACTCTTGGCACTGCACTCAAGAATCATTCCTGGCGGGGTGCTCAGGGGTCCATGTGGGATGCAAGGGTTTGAACCCTGGTCAGTCACATACAAGGCAAACACCTTACCTGCTGTACTATCTCTCTGGCCCCTTCTTGCACTAAGAATCAAACCTAGGTCCTCACATGTATAAGGCAAGTGCACTTCCACTTAGTCAACATCCCTAGCTTCTCCTGACTTTTTCTTTTGTTGTTGTTTTGGGGTCTCACACATCACTTCTCAGGGCTTATTCCTGGCTCTGAGTTCCCCTGAACCATTAGGAATCACTCTTGGCAGGCTCAGGGTGCCAGGAATTTACAACTCAAGTCAGTTGTGTGCAAGGAAAGCTTCCTACCCACTGTGCTATCACTTTGACCGGTGCCTTTTTTTTTTTTTAAACAAAAGCTTCCCCCTCACACACCTTTTCCTTTCTTTTGGTACTGCTGTTGTGATGACCAGGGATCACACATCTGATTGTAGTGTTTGCACACTTGGCTAGAGTGTTCACCAGAGGTCACAAACTTAAGTTACACATATTCCCCATTAGTCACACTCATTTAGTGACTAATTATTAGTCAATTATTACCATAATGAGATCAAGTAGCACTGTAGCACTGTCCTCCCATTGTTCATCGATTTGCTCTAGTGGGCACCAGTAACGTCTCCATTGTGAAACTTGTTGTTACTGTTTTTGGCATATCGAATACATCACGGGGAGCTTGCCAGGCTCTGCCGTGCAGGCGGGATACTCTCTGCCGTGCAGGCCAGGCTCTCTGAGAGGGACGGAGAAATTGAACCTGGGTCAGCCACGTGTAAGGCAAATGTCCTATTCGCTGTGCTCACACAGAAGATTTCTCTTTCTCTTACAGGACCCTCAGGTCATGAATAACAAGCTCAGGTCATGATCTTCTCATTGTCAGACTAAGTCATATCCCAAGGAAAGTGTGTTGTCCACTGCTGGCCTCCTGCTCCAAACTCCCTTTGCTCAACTGGCCTCCACAAGACCCTTGCAACTGGTCTCACATGTGCCCCCTTCTCCCGCCAGCGTTATTTTCCTCACAGCAATAAGATCAAGTATAAAATAAAATTTAATGTAATATACTCTAGATTCCAGAGTTAAAAACTTATATATGTAAATGAGAATTGGCATTTTATTATATTGTATTAAATGGTTTTCATTTTCTTATTCACACAGGTCAAAATTATGTAGTAATCACCAATCGGCTCTTACTGATTTATTTCCTGATCATCCAATTTGACATTTCTTAAAATTTTGTTGGAATAAGCAACATGAAATAAGTTTGTTCCTAAGGGGGCAGGATGGGATTGGGAGGGAAACTGGGGTTATTGGTGGAGAGATGGTCACACTGGTGGTATTGGCACACTAAAAGCTTGATGAAACAACTATATAATGAACAACTTTGTGAATTACGGTGTTTTTAATGAAATTTATCAAATTTTAAAATAAATAAAATCTTTTTCACAATCATGATCATTTTGGAAAGGGAATGGGTGTGATTCAGATATTTGAGATGACTTCTGCAGTGGTGGGCAAAGCTCTGTTTCTTTTCCAGAGTGGTAGTTTTAAAACTGCTCACTTCACAATTCACTCCTAAGTTACAAGTATGCTTGCTGTAATTTTCTATATGTGTTTGTTGAGGGTGTGAGGTTGGGGATTTGGGCCACATCCTTGGTGCTCAAGAGCTCAGTAGTGACCCCTGGTGGTATTCAGGGAATCATATGTGGTGCCACAGTTTTAAATCAGGGTAGACCTTAACCCCTGAACTCTCACTAGCCTATGTGTTTATTATTTATTTATTAATGATAATAATAATAATTATTATTATTTTTTGGGTCACACTCGGCAATGCACAGGGATTACCCCTGGCTCTGCACTCAGGAATTACTCCTGACCGTGCTGAGGGGACCATATGGGATGCTGGGAATCGAACCCAGGTTGGCAGCGTGCAAGGCAAACACCCTACCCGCCATGCTATCGCTCCAGACCCCTATGTGTTTATTTTAATAAAACGTTTTAAAACAAAAATAAAACAAAGCAATTATATTCAGAGAAATTTAAATATGTTCTAAAATATCAGTAAATTTCGGTTACATTTTAGGTACAATGATTATATTTTATTATTTAAATAAGCTTATATTATGTAAAATGATAATTTATTATTGTGGTTATATATGATAATGGTGTTGTAGTTACATAGACTGGTATTTTGGTGAGAACTACATTCTGGAGTATCTGCTATTATTTACTTTAACTTTTTAGGAGACCGGAAACATAAGCCCAAGTAAGCCCTGAGCACCACTGGAATTATACAATAATGGTCTTTGTATACATTTCTATGTATTATCACTTCACTTAATCACTTAACTTCCCGTTAGTCATCGATTTGCTCGAGCGGGCGCCAGTAACGTCTCCATTTGTCCCTGTTGCGTGCTAGTGTAGCCCAATGGCATCTGTTCGCTCTGGGAACATGAAGGGCCTCAAACCGATCGTTCATGATCTTGACGAAGAAGTCTGACCATCTGGTAGGTGGGCGGCCACGCGGTCTTTTGACATCCCGTGGAATCCAGTCGGTAACAGCTCTAGTCCAGCGGTCGTCTTTAAATCTCATTACGTGACCAGCCCATCTGATTTTCGACACCTTGGCAAATGAGACAGCGTCCCTGATTCTTGATCGTCGACAGATGTCAGAACTCCGGATTCTTTCTCTCATTTGAGTGAAACGTGATATTCCAAGCATAGCTCTTTCTATTCTTCTTTGGGAGACCTGAATAGCGTTCTCATCTTGTTTGCATAGGGCCCAGGTCTCTGAGGCATATATTATAATATCTCTTAAATTTGAATCAATTTACAAAATTGTTGGTATCTTGACAATTAAATTACATTGTTTTCTCTTTGCTTATTATGACATTACATTGTTTTCTCTTTGCTTATTATGACATAAGATAGTGGGGTATTTTACAACTTCTTAAAAGATGTTTTCATTTTCTCCCTCCCCCTCCCTTCACTGTTGTTGATGATGACATTACAAGGATAAGCAACTTCCTAAAGTAAAACTTCCTAACTCAGCTTCCATGCTCAGCATATGTGAAACTGGGGATTTAAACTAAAGACCAAAGCATATGTTTTTGTGTCTTTTCTCTAGGCTCAGCACCTTTTATTTAAGTGTGTTATATATGTAGACAAAACAAATTTAAACACCATGGTTTACAAAATTGCTCGTGATGAATTGTGATAGGTATTCGATATTTCAGCACTGATATTCCCATCACCACTGTCACTTTGCCTCCACCATTGTCTTCATTTTACCCATCAACACCCAAGCCTGCCCCCGTAGCAGGCTCACACTGATTTGTTTTATACTTGTTGCCAGTAAATGACTAATGGAATGATCCAAAAATATTTCAGTAAAAGAAAATTTGTGACAATCGTTGCATCTCAACATGGGGACATTAAGTCCTTGCCTGAGGGTTTACTAAACTGTTCCTGAAAGTTAAACCTTCTCTGTTAATGTTTTTGTTAGTGAGGTTAGTTGGTTTATACATTACATTCCCATCTAATCTGGTGTGCTCCTACTGGGATGTTAGTATTGTAGAATTTGGAGATGTGGCTCCAGAAAATTCAGAATATTTAACTGGGCAGTCTGGCTGGAGGCGTGGAAACAGCTTTTGAGATATGAGTGCAACTGCTGGGACTTTGGTAGGGCAGACTGCCCTGCCCCCTCCAAAGACTGCTCAGGAGGTCTCTTCAGGAACCTGTATCCAAAAATATTTTGCTGCTAGTTGATCTCTTTCAAAATTTGTTTATGAGTCTCTGGAACAATGCTGACATGGCGGCAGCAGTGGGACACATGTGTCCTGGTTTGAAAATTTTTATGTTGAAATATTTATTTGATGGGGGTGGAGACAGTACAAAGGGTAACATGCTTGCCTTGCATGTCACTAATCCTGGTTAGATTCCTAGCCTTGCCAGGAGTGAACCCTGAGCACAGAACCAGGTGTGGCCCAAAACTCTCCACCCAAATAAGTTTACTTGGGGACAAAGAGATAACTTAAAGGGCCAGTGCACACACGTTGCACGTGAGGCAGGGTTTTATCTCCACCACTATATTTTTTCCTATGTAAGCACCATTGGATATGACCCAAAGCACCAAGTCTGGGATAGTCCTAAGTACCACTCTGTGTGATCCAAAAATGAACAAAAAAAATTTTTACTAAATGCACAATACTGACATATAAATGAAATTATACCAAGTTGTATTCTTTATTGGTCTACCTTAACCATAAAGTCACCTTCAGACATGGAAATTGGTTGAAGTCTTTCTTGACTTTGAGATCTCAGCTATTATAAGAACGCTCAGATATTTGCAAAATTTGCCCTTTTTGAATAGAAATGAATAGCAGAAGAATGGTTCTTCAATAGAAAGCTTACCACTTGTGAGGGTGGGGAGAGGTAAGTTAGGGAAGAGAACACAAGGACGATAGGATAAAGCACCTGCTCTAGAGTCAGGCTGGGGCAGAGCAGCAGGAAAACTAGGACATTGGTGGTGGAGGGAAGTGGATAGTAGTGAAGGGATCAGTGTTGGAACATCATATGCTTGAAACTTATTAACTGTAACTATAATTTATGGTGGTTGTAATTATTTGGGCTGGAGCGATAGCACAGCGGGTAGGGCGTTTGCCTTGCATGCAGCCCACGCGGCCAACCCGAGTTGGATTCCTCTGCCCCTCTTGGAGAGCCTGGCAAGCTACCGAAAGTATCTCGCCCGCACGGCAAAGCCTGGCAAGCTACCCATGACGTATTCAATATGCCAAACACAGTAACAACAAATCTCACGATGGAGACGTTACTGGGACTGCTCGAGCAAATTGATGAACAACGGGAGGACAGTGCAGTGCAGTACAGTAATTACTTAAATTATGAAAAAAGAAAAAATCATAATGAAAAGAAATGTTAACTATCTAAAAATAAATAGAAATTTAAACTTAGTGGATAGTAAGTAAGTTTAAGTAAATTTAACCTTATTCAATAGTGTTTCAATATAAATGAATATATGATTACTTTTGAAATTGAAACACTGACATTAAAAGTTAAAGACAAAAAGTAAAAGTTATCACTTGTATCATTTGTATCACTTATATCACTTGTCATCCTTTTGCTCATCAATGTGCTCGAGCGGGCACCAGTAACGTCTCCATTCATCCCTATTGCGGGCTAGTGTAGTCCAATGGCATCTGCTTGCTCCAGGAACAGGAAGAGCCTCAAATCGTTCGTTCAGGGTCTTGACAAAGAAGTCTGACCACCTCATAGGTGGGTGGTCTGGCATTCTTTTGATGTGGAATCCAGTCAGTAGCAGCTCTAGTCCAGCGGTTGTCTCTGAATTGAATTACGTGCCCGGCCCATCTGATTTTCCATGCCTTGGTAAACGAGACAATGTCCCTGATTCTCCATCATCGACTGAGGTCGGAACTTTGGATTCTTTCTCTCGCTTGGGTGAAACATGATATTCTGAGCATAGCTCTTTCGATTTCAAGTTATAAATACATAAAATAAGGAGAATGGGCAACAGAAACACAATTATTTTTTCTGAACGTTTTTCTTCAATCATGCATGAAAGCTAATTTAAGAGAAATGATTTGCCTTTTTCTCATGTTATTTTCATATTCACCATAAAAGAAGGAAAAATACCAACATCCTTGGGCAGGCCTTGGCTTATCCTGCTTCATTTGACGAAGATAAGAGAACAATTAAAATATCATGGAATTTCATGGAATCACTTAGGGAAATTAAGACATTCACTTATTTATTTGTTGTTTATTTATTTATTTATTTATTTATTGCCACATGGCATGACACTCAGAGTCTACTTCTATCCCAGTGTTTGGTAATTTATCCTGGCACTGCTTTGGGGACTATGCAAGTGCCTGGTATCAAACCCAGTACTCTTGCATGTAAAGCATGTGCTTCAGCCCACATTTATAGCTTTTCAGTACAGATTAATGCATTTAAAAAATTTTATATATTTAAGAGAATGGGGCTAGGGATTGGAAAACACATAGACATGTCCAGGAAATACTGTTGCCCAGAAAAGATAGAAGAAAATCTAAAGGCCTGAGCAATAGAGCAGTTGGTAAGGCACTTAGCTTGCAATTAACCCCACTGCAATCCCTGACACCACATATATCCCCCTGCACCACTAGGAGTGACTGCTGGGCATCTCTCGAGTGACCCAAAAAACAACAAAGAAAACCTATGTCTCCACACCAGACTGAAGAGTGAGCCCTTCCACTGTCTGGAAACAATCTGCAGAAACTGAGAAAGGTACCTGTTTTCCCAAATGTCAATTTTTCAATAAACACAAGGCATACAATGAAACATGAAAACATAGCCTATCCAAAGGAAAAAAAGTAAATATCCAGAAACCATAGCTGAAGAAACAGGCATTGGAGATTTATAAAACATGTACTTTAAAATGGGCTGCAGCGATAGCACAGCGGTAGGGCGTTTGCCCTACAAGCGGCCAACATGGCTGACCCGAGTTCGATTCCTCCACCCCTCTCGGAGAGCCCGGCAAGCTACCGAGAGTATCTAGCCCGCATGGCAGAGCCTGGCAAGCTACCCGTGACATATTCGATATGCCAAACACAGTAACAACAAGTCTCATGATGGAGACGTTACTGGGCCCGCTCGAGCAAATCGATGAACAACGGAGGACCGTAATGGCCGTACTTTAAAATAACTTCTCTTAGGCAGTTAGGATAGAGAACGGACTACTACAGCAGTGATAATTGGAAATGATCACTCTGGATAAGAACTGCGTGCTGAAAGTAGGTAAAGGAACAGACACGATAACCTCTCAGTATCTTGAGATTGCAAGCCATAATGCCCAAAAGGAGAGGGAGAGAGAGAGAGAGAAAGAGGGAGAGAGACAGAGACAGAGAGACAGAGAGACAGAGACAGACAGGGACAGACAGACAAAGACAAAACAGAGAGAGAAAAAAGTTGCTGCCATAGAGGCAGGTAGGGGTTGACAGGAGGGAAACTGGGGGCATTGGTGGTAGGAAATGTTCACTGGTGGAGGGATAAGTGTTGGAACATTATATGACTAATAGCTGGTCATGAACAGCTTTGTAACTGTGTATTTCATGGTGATTCAATTAAGAAAAATAATAATTTAAATTAAAAAATAAAATAAAAAAAGCTTCTCTTTTTTGGTGGTGGGGAGACACACCCAGTAGTGCTTAGGATTTACTACTGGCTCTGCACTCTTAATTACTCCTGATGGTGCTCCAGAACTATATGAGATGCTGGAGATCAAGCCCTGGTTGGCTGCATGCAGGGCAAATGCCTCACCAACTGTACTATGGCTCTTAAAACAACTATCTAAAAAATGGTTAAGAGCTAAATAAAATCAGGAAAATTATACATGAGCAAAATAAGAATACCAACAAAATTAATTATTAAGAGAAAGAAAAGTGTTTCTGACGCTGAAAAATACAATAGCTGGATTGAAAAATTCACTGGAAGGGTTCAGCAGCAGACTTTGTTACACAAACAAACAAACAAACAAAAAACACAGTGAACTTGAAGACATTTGATCGTTTGAAATCATCAAACCTGAACAGCAAAAAGAAAAATGTTGTGGAGCTGGAGAGATAGCACAGCGGTTAGGGCATTTGCCTTGCACGCGGCTGACCCAGGTTCGATTCCCAGCATCACATATGGTTCCCTGAGCACCACCAGGAGTAATTCCTGAGTGCAGAGGCAGGACTAACTCCTGAGTATTGCTGGGTGTGACCCAAAAAGCCAAAAAAATAAAAATAATGTTGAACAGATTTATAGGACACCATTGAGTGCATGTTGTATATTATGATGAGAAGGATGACTAAGGAAAAGAGAACATATTTGAAGAAATAATGACTGAATTTTTTCATAAGGAAATAGATGAATGCATAAATACAAGAAACTCAATGAACTCCTGGTAGCATAAATCTAATGAGATTAAAACCGATATACATCATAATTTGAGTAGAAGTCATGGATAATCTTCTCCATTGCCGTTCTGGAGGATGTGATGGATCCATCAGGACGTCGGAGGGCAGTCATCTTGGTCTTATAGTTGGCGAAGGACAGGCGGGCGTTACGAATACTTTTCCCGGCTTCTGCCGCATCTACCAGTACTTCTGCTCTTCTCTCTTTGAGGTCTTCCTTGATCGCATCTCTGCACTGCTTTGCAAGCTCGGACGTTAGCTTGCGGTTGCCTGAGGCATGCGCCAAACCACGCTGGCGAATTAGCTCAAGAGTTTTCGAAGATAGGCGACTTTTTGTGGCTATCTCTCTCTTGGCATTCCTCGCACATTCATGGAGGTGCTGAACCAGTCGATCGTATTCCTCGTCAATGTTGTCAACAATGGCATCTTCCCATGTTGCCGCAATAGTACCAAAGAGTTCCCAGTTGGTGGTCGTTCTGGGAGTTCTCTTTTTGAACTTTGCAGCCCTTTCTCCCCGCTCTGTGAAGTAGAATTTTGCACGAAGGAGACGGTGGTCTGATCCCGTTCGAAATTTTGGGACAACAGCGACATCAGTCAGGCAAAACCGTCGATTGAATATGATGTGGTCTATTTCGTTGTGGAATCGTCCACCGGGAGACTCCCATGTCCATCGTTTAGATTCTGCCTTCTGGAACTGTGAGTTACCATGAATGGTCTTGGTCGACATGATGAACTCAGACAGTCTCTCACCCTGTTCGTTCCATTCTAGGCCATGGGTTCCGATGTGAAGTTCTTCAGCTGATCTTCTCGGTCCTATCTTGGCATTAAAATCACCCACAATGATCTTGTAGAAGATGACTGCCCTCCGACGTCCTGATGGATCCATCACATCCTCCAGAACGGCAATGGAGAAGATTATCCATGACTTCTACTCAAATCTCTTCGATAGCCATGTCCACTTGCCGACATACCAAATTCCACAGGATGGGTATGTCGTTCCCAACGTTCTCCCTTCCGAAATCCGACACGCCATTTCGTCAGTAAAGAAGCAAACAGCACCCGGCCCAGACAAGGTCAGACCTGAACACCTGAAGAACCTGCCGTCAGTACTCATCAATACACTGGCTCGGCTCTTCACTCGCTACCTGTCTGAATGCAAGGTTCCATCTCAATGGAAAACCAGCAGGACCGTACTACTGTTCAAGAAGGGAGACATCCATGACATTGGCAACTATCGCCCGATCTGCCTATTGTCTGTCATCTACAAGCTGTTCACTCGAGTCATCCTGAATAGGATTGGCAGAACACTAGATGAAGGACAACCATGTGAGCAAGCAGGGTTCCGCAAAGGATTCAGCACCATCGACCATATCCACACGATAACCAAACTCATTGAGGTTTCTCGGGAGTTCAAGATGCCGCTCTGCTTAACGTTCATTGATTTAAAGAAGGCCTTTGATTCTGTTGAGACGGAAGCGGTCATTGAAGCCCTAGCCAATCAGGGCATACAAGCCCAATACATCAGGATCCTCCGTGAGCTGTATTGCGGATTCACTACCAGGATCTCACCATTCTACAAAGAAGTGATCGTTGATGTCAAGAGAGGGGTGCGGCAGGGTGATACCATTTCACCAAAACTCTTCAGTGCCACCCTCGAGAACATCATGCGACGACTGGAATGGGAAGGAATGGGAGTGAAGATAGATGGTCGGCAACTACACCACCTCCGCTTTGCTGATGACATTGTTTTAATAACACCAAACATCAGCCAAGCGGCACAAATGCTGGCCGACTTTGACCGTGAGTGTGGAAAGGTAGGACTACAGCTGAATCTTACGAAGACAATGTTTATGAGAAATAGCCTTGTTCCTGACGCCCCATTCGCTCTCAATGGAACGACCATCTCCGAATGCAACAGCTATGTGTACCTAGGTCGAGAGGTCAACATGACAAATGACCTGGCACCCGAGCTGCGCAGGAGGAAGAGAGCGGCTTGGAACGCCTTCAAGAACGTCGAAGAAATAGCTAAGAGGACGAAGAACCTCCGGCTCCGGGCACATCTCTTTGATTCCACTGTTCTTCCTGCATTAACATATGCCTCAGAGACCTGGGCCCTACGCAAACAAGATGAGAACGCCATTCAGGTCTCCCAAAGAAGAATAGAAAGAGCTATGCTTGGAATATCACGTTTCACTCAAATGAGAGAACGAATCCGGAGTTCTGACATCCGTCGACGATCAAGGATCAGGGACGCTGTCTCATTTGCCAAGGTGTCGAAAATCAGATGGGCTGGTCACGTAATGAGATTTAAAGACGACCGTTGGACTAGAGCTGTTACTGATTGGATTCCACGGGATGTCAAGAGACCGCGTGGCCGCCCACCTACCAGATGGTCAGACTTCTTTGTCAAGGTCATGAATGATCGGTTTGAGGCCCTCCATGTTCCCGGAGCGAAGAGATGCCATTGGGCTACACTAGCACGCGACAGGGACAAATGGAGACGTTACTGGCGCCCGCTCGAGCAAATCGACGACTAACGGGAAGTTAAGTGATTAAGTGATTAAGTGATACATCATAATCAAACTGTAGAAAGACAAAGTCAGTGACGGCCATGCCCACCCACTATGTTTCCCCCAGAGTGCCCAAAGAGCATCACATAGGTACCCAATGCTGGGACCCACCATCCTCCATCCTGCAAAGTGGGTAGATCTGGAGATTATCATGTTGAGGGAAATCAGTCAGAGGGAGGGGAAAAAGACTTAGAATGATCTTTCTCACATGCGGCATAGAAAGAAACTTCTTGGGAGAACATAAAATGCCCAAAGGCAATAGAAATGAGGAACAGAACTGGTTTTCAGTAGAAGCTTGCCAGTGAGGCAGGGGTAGAGACATAAGTCAGGGAAGGGAACACTAGGACAATGGAGGTGGGGAAAAGTGCCTGCCACACAGGAAAACTGGGGGACACGAAGGAAATTGGCGACATTGATGGAGGGTAGTGGGCACAGTAAAAAGAACAACATAAGCCTGAAACTTAAACAAAATATCTTTGTAGCATTGTAATTCACAATGATTCAATTCAAATAAATAAAAATGAAAATAATCTCATTCTGTGTCAATGGCACAAGAAATACAGAGTGAGGGACGGAGCAATAGTACACAGGCACACATCACAAAGAAGAAAACAAGTATTGGGCTGGATCAACATTATAGTGGGGAGGGTGTTTACCTTGAATGCAGCCGACTGGGGTTTGATCCCTGTCACCCTCATATGATCCTCCAGGAGTTATCCCTGAATGAAGAGCCAGACTAAGCACTGAGCATTGCTGGGTTTGATTCAAAGTAAAAACAAAACAAAAACAAACAAAAAAATCATCAGTGTTGGGGGGGATGTGGGGAAAAAGGACCTTCATTCCCTGTTGGTGGAAATGTGAGCTGGTCTAGCCATTTTGAAGAACAATATGAACGCTCATCAAAAAACTAGGAATTGGGGATGGATTCCTAGTGTAAGGAAACTTTGCCTTGCACACAGACCTGGATTGATCCCAGACACACCATATGATCCCCTGAGCCTGCCAGAAGTATTTTCTGAGCACAACGCCAGGCGTAATTCCTGAGGAGGGCTGGGTGTGGCCCCCAAACAAATAATAAAACCAGCAATCAAGCCCCCATAAAACCCAGCAATTCCTCTTTTTGGCATCTCTACCCTAAGAGCCAAAAATTCTATTCTGAAAAGAATTTGCACTCACAGCTTCATTTATATATTTGATTGTTTTTAGCAATGTTAAAGTAGTTTTGAGTTGGTTGGTAGTGGAGGGAGGGTAGTGGGCACAGTAAAAAGAACAACATAAGCCTGAAACTTAAACAAAATATCTTGGCTTGGATTAATTGCCATTATTATGTGAGGTTGTATTTCAAGATTAACCAGCAAATAAACTTTTTTTGCATGGTGTGCACAAAAAAAAAGGGGGGGGGTAGTGAAGTGATAGTACAGTGGCTAGGACACTTGCCTTGTACCTGGCAGACCCAGATTCAATTCCCGGTACCTCATATGGTCCCCCAAACACCGCCAGGAGTAATCCCTTAGTGCAAAGCCAGAAATAAATCCTGAGCATCGTCAGGTATGACCCAAGAGCCAAAATTTAAATAAATAAATAAAAGAGATTTGCACTCCTCTGTTCATTGCAACACTACTAACAATAGCCAAAATGTGGAAACAACCCAAGAATGTAAGAACAGACGACTGAATAAAGAAATCATGATACACATACACAATGGGATACTACCTGGCTATAATGAAATTATGCCATTTGCTGCTACCTGGATGGATCCAGAGAGAATCATGCCGTGTGAAGTTAGTCAGACGGAGAGGAACAGACACAGAATGATCTCCCATATGTGAGATATAAAGAAATATAGTAGGGATATAATAAATGCCCAAAGGCAAAAGAAACCAAGAACTGGTCTTGGTTTCTGTGAAAATTGCTAAGTCCTTATCTAAGAAGAGTGGAGGGTTGGGGAGGGGAAGGATTGGGATGTGTGTGAGGGAAGATGACACTGGGACAATAGTGGAAGGAAGTGGACACTGCAGAGGTGGGGGGTGCTGCATTTCTTCTTCTTTTTTTAATGCATGAAACCCTTCCAGTAACAGTATTGTAAACCACAGTGCCTAAAATAAAAATACTTTTCCCAGCTACACTTAGCAGTGCTCAGGGCTTAACCCTGACTCTGTGCTCAGAGATTACACCTGGAAGGCTAAGTGTACTGGTGACTGAACCTGGGTTGACCAAATATAAGTAAGTGCCCTATCTACTGTACTATGGTTCTGGCTCTAAAATAAACATTGGTGGGGGTCGGGGGGAGATTGTTACTTCCAATGGTCCTCAAGGCCAGCTCCTGTCTCTGTGCTCAGGGATCACTCCTGGTGAGATTGGAGACTATAGGGATTTAACCTGAGTTGGTTGCATGCGAGGCAAGTGCCCTATCTACTGTGAAACTGCTCCAGCTCCTAATATATATATATTAGGATGCATATATAAATATATGTCACTGTCACTGTCCTCCCATTGTTCATCAATTTGCTTGAGCGGGCCCAGTAACGTCTCCATTGGAGACTTTGTTGTTACTGTGTTTGGCATATCAAATACATCACGGGTAGCTTGCCAGGCTCTGCCATGCGGACGAGATACTCTCGGTAGCTTGCCGGGCTCTCCGAGAGGGACGGAGGAATCGAACTCGGGTCGGCCATGTTGGCTGCGTGCAAGGCAAATGCCCTACTGCTGTGCTATCGCTCCAGCCCTACTTTAATCAATTTTAAAAGTAGCAAAAGATGTCATTTGTAAGTAACAGGAATTCTCTATTAGGTTATCAGGGCCCACAGTGATAGCACAAGTAGGAAGGGCTTTTTCCTTGTACATAACCGAGCCAGGTTTGATCCCCAGAACCACATATGGTCCCCTGAGCACCTTCAGGAGTGATCTCTGCATGCAGAGCCAGTAAGCACTCAGCAACACTGATGTGCTATCCTCCGCCCCACCAAAGGCAGTCAGAGCACTTCACAGCAGAAACCTTGCTGACCTGAATGTCAGAGAATTCCACATCTGAAAAAAAAAAAGTCATTCAAAACTGAAGGAGAGAACCGTGGCTACCAGCCCTACCCTACCAATTCCCAACTAAATCTCCCAGGAGATGTACACCGAGCATCTAAAATTTATGGAAATATCAGTCTCCAAAGCTGAAAATTCTGGGGTACTCTTGGAAGGCGGACCCGCCCTGTCAAAGCCTGACAGTCACACTCACAGACCTTGACTACAGTCATACCTAGGGCTCACTTGACAGGTTCACGAATATTCTCTGTAGAGACATCAAACTGCAAATAATTTCAGGTACCTAGTGCCCAGGTTGAGAACTCTGGTGTTTTCGCAATCAAGGTCAGTAACCTCTCCACGTCCCCCAACTGCCTCTTGTACTTCCACCAACCCCAGCAGCCATGCACACCTCCTAAAGCCACCACCACATCAACTCAATGGCCCACACAAAGTTTCTGGACTGTGGACACCTCCTAATTACTCAATATTGAAAGTCCACTAGGAGCACATCAAATTAGATGGAAATTAACACAGAAACTGATAAACTCAACAAACAAAAGCAATTTACACAGGTGGCTCAACTAGCAACAAACTCCTTAATAAATTCTTAGACAAGGACTTAACAACTCGGTGATCAGAAATAACAATTTTCACATAAATTGACTTTTTATACTTAGGATTTAATATAAGTATAAATATAAGTATAAAATTGGACAATCCTCATGCATGACGAACTGGCAGAGGAATCCAGGTGTGCAGGACCCAGGGCTTAGATCTCCAAGCCTGTTCGGATCGGGACTGGGCCTCCTCCACCCAGATCCCCCATCTTCCAGTATATAGGCGTTACACCCACCAACTGCCTCCTTGTGCCGTGTAATCCCATCAACAGCCAAGACCCAGAGACTATAAAACCCAGCTCCTGGAAACGCATGGCCGCATTTGTGGCCGCATGACATGTTATTATCTAGTTCTTACTCTGGAGAACCTGGCAGGCTACCGAAAGTATCCTGCCTGCACAGCAGAGTCTGGAAAACTCCCCGTGGCATATTCAATATGCTAAAAACCAGTAACAATGATGCGTCTCATTCTCCTGACCCTGAAAGAGCCTCAAATGTGGCACTTTCTAAAATCTCAGGGCTAGGATGAAGGAGACATTACTGGTGCCTGCTCAAGGAAGTCTATGAACAATAGGATGACAGTGGCAGTTATACAGTGATTTTAATATTGGAGATTTGTTATCCGACCAGTTTTAAATTATGGAACTTTAGTAACAGTTGCGGCTTTTTTCTAGATTTAAACAAATAATTTAAAAAAAAAAACTAGAGGAGGGGCTGGAGCAATAACACAGTGGGTAGGGCATTTGCCTTGCACGTGGCCGACCTGGGTTCGATTCCCAGCATCCCGTATGGTCCCCTGAGCACCTCCAGGAGTGATTCCTGAGTGCAGAGCCAGGAGTAACCCCCGTGCATTGCGAGGAGTGACCAAAAAGCAAAAAGAAAAAAAAACAAAAACAAACAAACAAACAAAAAAACTAGAGGAGAAATTAAGACATTTTCAGATAAATGAAAGGTAAGAGAGTTTATTACTCTCTTACTAGATTACTCACTAGATTTGCCCTGCAGAAAATGATAAGGATAGACCTTTATTTCAAAACAAATAATTCTAGACAATAACTTGCAGTCATACAAAAGCAGAGAGTTCTTCTGAAAAGATAAATAAGTGGACAAATATAAAAGCCAATATTACTATAACTTTGATTTTTTAATTATACTTATTTCATATGATTTAAAGACTAAAGCAAAAAATTAATTCCAAATCTATGTTAAATGGGATTAAAGAGATAATATAGTAGATAGGGCACTTCCCTTGCATAAAGCCAACCCTAGTTTAGTCTCTTGTAGCCTATATGGTCCCCTGAGCCAGGTCTGGAATTATCCCTGTGTCCAGAACCAGGAGTCAGCCCTGAGGACCAATGGCTGGGTGGTGACCCTAAAACAAAAAATGTTAATGGATACAAAATATATAAACATGTAATTTGTGACATTAGTGACATTGTGACATTAGTAACATGGGGAGGTGGAACCATATAGGACTACTGCTTTTGTATATGATTGAAGTTGATTAGTTTAAAATAGACGTTAGTGAAGTGGAGAAATAGTATGGGTGTTAAGGTGTTGGCCTTGCATCCAGTTGATCCTGGTTTAAATACCCCTCAAAGCATATGGTTCTCTGAGGCTGCTGGATGTGATCCAAAAACATAGAATAGATTGTTAGGGCCCTTGGAGATAGTTCAGTAGGCTAGAGTGCATGCTCTACGTGCAGGAAGCCCAGGGATCACATGATCTCCTGAGCATCACCAGGAACAACCTCCAACCTCCAAGGCAGGAGCAGAACTTGAGCACTATTGCCTGATGTGTCCTCAAAACCAAATAAATTTTTTAAAACTTGTTCATTTTTTTGGCTCACATTCAGCTGTGCTAGGGGTTTATTCCTGGTTCTGGGCTCATGGATCACTCCAGTCAGGCTCAGGGGAACCATATGGGTGCTGGGGATTGAACCTGGGTCACATGCAAAGCAAGTGCCTTACCCGCTTGTACATCTCTTTGAGGAAAAAATTTTAATTAAGTAAAATAGATTGCTAGAGCTGAGGATATGACTCAAAGGGTCAAAGCACATGCCTTGCATGCAGGAACCTCAGGTCCCATCTCCTGCAGTGTGTGGTCCTCCCAAGCACTGCTGAGAATGACTCTGGGCCACCACAAGCTGTGACCAAAAAAACTTTTAATTAATTAATAATTTAAATGGAGTGTAACAGCATAAAATGTTTTATGTAATCTTCTTGGAAATGACAAAAAATATTTATGGAATATACACAAAAAATGAACAAGAAGTCAAAGCATGTAACTTCAGAAAATCAGCTAAATCCAAAGTTTTCACCAGAGAAATAGTATAGTGGATAAGGCTCTTGAGCACTGCCAGAAGTGCTCCCTGAGCACAGAACCAGGAGTAATCCCTGACCATAGCCAGGGATTGGCTCCAAAACAAACAAAATAAAAAAACTGAACAAACCTAAAAGTAGACAAATAAAGGGGAAAGCTAAGGACAAAATAAAACATAAGACATATACAAAAACAACCAGATGGCAGAATCATGCCCTTTCCTACTAAAAATCACAATCTAGAACAATCAAAATTGTGGAAGAATGCCTTTAAAAGAAAAATGAGACTTAAAACTAAAATAAGGGTATCAGAGTGATAATATAGCTGGGTAGGGCATTTGCCTTGCATGCTGCCAACCTGGGTTCAATCTCTGGCATCCCATATAGTCTCCCAAGCAGTGCCAGGTATAATTCCTGATTGCAGAGTCAGAAGTAATCCCTGAACAATGCTGGGTGTAACCCCAAAAGAAAAAAAAAAGAATAAAATAAGATAGCTAATTACCACTCCTTTTCTTAAAAAAAAAAAAAAAGTAGGTTTCAACCATAAGGGCTGGAGTGATAGCACAGCGGTAGGGCGTTCGCCTTACAAGCGGCCAACATGGCCAACCCGAGTTCGATTCCTCCGCCCCTCTTGGAGAGCCCGGCAAGCTACCGAGAGTATTCGATATGCCAGACACAGTAACAATAAGTTGTTCTATTATATATAAATTATATATTTGCTCTTTGTCCCCAATTCCAGGAGCAGAGCTTCGAAAGCCCTTAGAATATCCTGCGTGATTGGAATACAAGGTTAACTATATCTAACTTTAACTGCAACAGATAACTCAAGGAGAGTCTGATAATTTCAAGGGAGGGGCTAGCTGAACACAGGATTAGTGGGTTGGAAATTTGAGTTCCACCTCCCAACCTCCAGGAAGGGAGGGACCAAAGGTTGTAATCAATAATACCTACATAATGAAATAAGACTTTGTAACAAGGAGCCTTAGGATTGTTGAAGCTGGCATCTTGAAAGGACTTGGAAGCTCCGAAACCCCATTCCTTGCTCTGTGTATCTCTTCCATTTGTTTACTTCTGAGCTATATCTTTTATAGTAGAGCAATTTTCTATTCCTATGAGTGATTCTACAGAATTTCTGAATCTGTGCTGGAGGTCATGGGATCGCTTGTGCTCATAATGGTCTGGGCAGAAACTCTCATAGTTTCCCTACTTCACTTGTGAGTAGTGTTGGAAGTAGAAACAATCTTGTGGGACTAAGCCTTTAATAAATCCTAAACTCAGTTCTGCCACTGACTATGTAATCTCTTTTTTTGGTGGGTGAGGGGCACCCATCTTTTTTTTTTTTTTTTTACGTTTATCGGATTGGTACTTCATGTCCATCACTCTGATTGGCATGAACGTTTTCTTTTTTTCTTTTTTTTTATTTTTTATTTTTTTATTCGTGAAACACCATGAGGTACAGTTGTAGATTTACAATTTTTTGTGCTTGGGTTTCAATTATACAATGATCAGATACCCATCCCTCCACCAGTGCCCATTTTCCACCACCATGGATAATATCCCCCCCCACCCCCATCCCCCCATCCCCCCGCCTCTGTGGCAGGGCAATCCCCTGTGTTCTCTCTCTCCTTTTGGGTGTTGTGGTCTGCAAAAGAGGCATTGAGTGGCAAACATGTTCAGTCCATAGTCCACTTTCGACATGCATCTCCCCTCCTGGGAGGGTCCTCCAAGCACCCTTTATTTGGTGTTCCCTTCTCTGTCTGAGCTGCCCTTTCCTCTAGAATGCCCGACTGGCCACTAAGCTATGGAGTAATCCTCCTGGTGCTGATCTCAGCTATTCTTGGCACCCATCTTTTTTTCGGTTTTGCTTTATGGGTCACAACCAGTGAAGCACAGGGGTTACTCCTGGCTCATGCACTTAGGAATTACTCCTGGTGGTACTCGGGGAACCATATGGGATGCTGGGAATTGAACTCGGGTCAGCTGCATGCAAGGCAAACGCCCTACCTGCTGTGCTATGGCTCCAGCCCCAGGGTCACCCGTCTTTGTGCTCAGGGCTTACCCCTGGATCTGAGCTCAGGAATCACTCCTGACAGGCTTGGAGAACCATACATGGTGCTGGAGATCAAACCTGGGTCAGCTGTGCACAAAGGAAGCACCTATTCACTCTAATATTGCTCTAGCCCTAGTTACGTGAGCTTGACAAGTAACCCAGTCTTTCTGAACATTAGTTTTCCTTCCACTATAATGGGGATAAATGTAATCTGTATGTCATAGTGATGTTCTGAGATTTGCATTAGATTATCAGTAAGCCTAATACATTAGGAAATGGTAAATGTTAGTTTTTGGTTTTGCTTTTTGTTTTTTACTTTGGGGACACCTTGCAGTACTTGGGGTTGTTTGCAGTTCTGTGCTCAGATGATTGAAATTGTGCCAACGTCAGAAGTTGAGTCTCCCACATGCAAAGCATCTCTCCAAGCCTATTTTTCTTTTTCTCTCCTTCCTTCCTTCCTTCCTTCCTTCCTTCCTTCCTTCCTTCCTTCCTTCCTTCCTTCCTCCTTAACCTCCCTCCCTCCCTGGCTGCAGCTCAGGGATCACTCCTGTTGGATATCATGGCACCATATGGGATGCCAGGAATCGAATCTGGGTCAGTTGGCAAGGCAAGGCAAGGCAAGGCAAGGCAAGGCAAGGCAAGGCAAGGCAAGGCAAGGCAAGCACCTTATCCACTGGTCCCAATTTCCAGCCCTATTTTCTGTAATGTTATTGTTGCCTACTGACCAAGTAAAAGAATGCTTGATTTTTCATTCCCCCTTTGTCCTGCTCAAAGCTGGGCAACTTCCCAGTACAGGAGGTTTCAGTTTGGGAAAAATGCACCCTCGTAAATGATTTGTAAATGATGTACGAGGAACAGCACAGTCTCTATGGATATGTCAAAACTGTAACAAAGCAGGCCGCTCCGACCGGTAGCATTAGGTCGAAAGGGTCACCAGGTGGCTGACCAACGGTGCATGGCTCTATTCATCGTCCCATCCACTTTCCCACGTCCCATCCCCTTTCCTTTCTTTTGGGTGGGTTGTGGAAACATACTTAAGTCTGTACCTGTGCTCTGAATAAACACGCGCATTCATGCCATCTCCTGAATGACGGAACCCTGTGTGATTCGAGTGCTGATTTCACCCTGACGGCCCTCTCCTGGCTCGGCTCTGCAGCGCCGGGCGCGGCAGTTATTATTAATAAGGAAAGCTTTATACCAGGCCTTCTTGGCGCTAATCCAAAACATAGTTTGGGATTGGAGAGATAGTACAGCAGGGAGGACACTTGCTAGCATGTGCCCAACCTAGGTTCAATCCCCAGCATCCCTATGGCCCCTAGAGCTCCACTAGGTGTGATCTCTGACTGCAGAATCAGAAGTAAGCCCTGAACAATGCCAACTGTCACGAAAAAAAAAAAAAAGAAAAAAAAACAAAACCAACAAACAAAAAAACAAATCACAGTTAATGTTCCAGGTATGTATTTTCTTAAGTATAAATAAGAAAACATGTCTCCTTATGTTCCTTCTGTAAAATCTAGAAAACAAGAATTTAAAAAAGATAGTAAATGAAAATTGCAAAACAATAAGGCTTATAGTCTTGCACAAATATTTTTTCCAAGTTTCTAGGTCCCAAAACTATTTTGCAATCTTCTCTAGGTGAAAGATTTTGTGGCTTCATCAAGAAAATATCTGGGAAAATTTGGAGCCTAAACCAGCTAAAAAACATTGATTTAACTCATTGCTTAATATTTTGTCTGTGTTGTAGTTCATTCAGTAGCTGAAGTAATTGAGTTTGCTACTGAATTCTCTTCACATTAATCTCTTGAACTGTGTCAAAAATCTTTCCCAAATGTCCTCTAAGGAGGCTGGAGAGATAGTACAGCAGGCAGGGTATTTGACTTGCACACGATTGACCTAGGTTTGATCCCTGACACCACATATGGTCTCCCAACCCTCCAGGAGTGATTCCTGAGCGCAGAGCCAGGAGTAAATCTCGAGCACTGCCATTTGTACTCCCATAAGGCAAAAAACAAACAAAGAGGCAAACAAAAACAGAAATGTCCTTTATGGTAGAAGTCAGAGTCATAGAGTGACCAAGAAGCAAGGAAGCTTCTAGAAGCCCACACAACTATTCCCTCTTCTTCGCTCTTCTATCCTTTCCTCTTCTAATCTCTAATACCTTCAGCATTTAGTTGCTAAGAGGAAAATGAGCTTTCCCCTTTGAAATGTTGTCAGTGCAATTCTGAATTGTAAATACCACTTTCCTGAAATTTATTTGTCTCATTCTCCTTAAATTACATGTACTGAACGTTCCAGTTGCTTGTGACTCCCTGGGCTTTGTAACACAAGTTTATCTTTAACGCCCTTGTCACGTCACTCTTGAAAGTTCACAGCTACAATGTGTCCTGGCTGTTAGGTCACCTTAACTAATATTTGTTTGTTCAAGAGGCAATAATTTACCTCAAAAGGATTCAGAATAGGTGAGATTTCAATAAAATCCCCTAACTGGAGAGTTATTGTGCATGCTTTGCATGGAGACCAGATTCCATGCCGGGGGGGAGCTGACTGACACGTGGCCCGAAAAGATAGAGAGAGAAACTGTTGAATAACATTGGGTTGTCCTCCCTGCTCCTCCCGCAGGGAGCTTAGGTATATTGAGTTACTCCCACAACAGTGTCCCTGAGGCACACCCAATTCCATCAAGCACTGATAATCTTATATTGCTTTTCTCTTTCCTTTATATCATTTGCATGGCTTGTTTAGCAATGCCCTTTTCTGTACAGACACAGGAAGACAGTTTGTGCTATGCTTTTGTAGCTTGGGAGTTACTTGACTCAAAATAATATTTACTCCTGGGCATCCATCCATATTTACTTGACTTAAGCCTCAGTTGCCCTTAGTTCCTAGCACTCAAAAGCAGGGTCCCGACAAAGAGACTGGATAGACTCCGGGCATGCTATAAGCTACCCTGGCATCAAAAGGAGAAAAGCTAAGAACTGTAAGTATAATAAGTTAAGAGGATGGTGATGGAACAAATTCTGCCATGACCCACAAAGAAGTAATTGAATAAGGACCCTGCTGGGGTTAGGAAAGAATAAACTGGCCTGAAGACTGTGACCTGGGATCTATAACGAGATGTTCCCAAAAGATCCAACCTTTAAGCTTAATATATCTCTTACTATGTTCATACAAAATGACTAGAAATATTATAAGAAGTAACTTTACTGTGACTGATTAAATGGATTACTAGCTGAGGAAAGGAGAAAGCAATACACCATGGATGGAATCCTGCCCTTGAGCGGATCTCCTAGTAATCTGGAGTGCTAAACCCTGATGAGATTTTGTCATTGAGTTAATCTCCTAGAATTTCCTCTGAAGGAGTGGCTTTACCTCTGTTTGTTGTTATGAAAATGTTCAACCCCACCTATTTGTACTCCACCCTTCATGATTTCTATATGATTATGCTGTAAGCGATAGCACAGCGGTAGGGCATTCGCCTTACAAGCGGCCAACATGGCCGACCCGAGTTCGATTCCTCCGCCCCTCTCGAAGAGCCCGGCAAGCTACCGAGAGTATTCGATATGCCAGACACAGTAACAACAAAGTCTCCAATGGAGATGTTACTGGGCCTGCTCGAGCAAATCGACGATCAACGGGAGGGCCTTTACCTTTACCTTTTATGCTGTAAGGGGAAAGAAGAGACTTTGGGACTCTGAGGACAAGAGTAGAGGACTATGAGGAGACGAGGAGACTATGATGAGACTAAGAAAGAGATAACGAAGGAGAGGACTTTGAGGTCTCTGAGGACACTAGGATGATGGAACTATGTTGACTGGGACTATGACCAAAACTATGACAACAATTGTGCAGTAGGGAGAGATCAGACAACACTGGGGAGGAGAGAAAAATAAACTGACTACCAACCAGCCTGGGGCCTAGTGCCTGTTTCTCCATTCCCGGGTCCTTCGGTCCTTCATCCATGGGCTGGCCAAGGGAATGGTTCTTTGTCACTGAACACTTGAGTCCCTCTGTGCACCCACACCTTTCTCTTGGAAACTCACAGGAGACTACTATGCAAATATCTCTTGACACCCCAAAAAGGAGCCATCTCTGAAACAAGGTTGTAATCATTCAAAATTTTACATGCTTTCTCTTTTTAAAATTTATTAATTAAAGATTCTTGTAGTCTAGGGGCTGGAGCAATAGCACAACGGGTAGGCCGACCCAGGTTCGATCCCCAGCATCCCATATGGTCCCCTGAGCACCGCCAGGAGTAATTCCTGAGTGAAGAGCCAGGAGTAACCCCTGTGCATCGCCGGGTGTGACCCAAAAAGAAAAAAAAAATTCTTGTAGTCTATCCTTGCTTTAAAAAAATCATGACTAGATATATCAATATAACATAATCTTTCTCGTTATATTTATGGCATTAAGTATATTGATATTGCAATGTGACCGTCACCATCATCCATCTCAAAAACCTTCTTATTATGGTGCTGGAGCAATAGCACAGTGGGTAGGGTGTTTGCCTTGCACACGGCCGACATGTATTCGTTTCCCAGCATCCTATATGGTCTCCTGAGCACCACCAGGAGTAATTCCTGAGTGAAGAGCCAGGAGGAACCCCTGTGCATTGCCGGGTGTGACCCAAAAAAAACCCAAAAACTTTCTTGTTATTCTGAAGATTCTGTATCCATTAAAAAGTAACTCTCCATTCTACACAGGCACAAAAAGGAAGGTTTCTACATTCATAAAGAGAGTGGCACATGTTTTTACAAATGAAAACAAATGTTTATTTAAGGGAAGGTGAGGGTTTCCAATTTCACAGGCTACATCAGTTGATTGGGAAACTCTAAATTACATGATTTACAATTATACCTTTGGGAAACTAATTCAGTGGTAGAGCACCTGCCTTGCATGTGGAGGGCCTGGGTTCAATCCCTGGAACTGCAGATAAATTAATAAATAAAATTAAACTTTTGGCAGAGTTAAGTTAAGAGCACGGTCATGGAACAAACTCTTTGATGACCCAAAAAAGAAGTAATTGAATAAGGACCCTGCTGGGGTTAGGAAAGAAGTTAGGAAACTGCAATCAGGTTAGGCACTAAATTTGGGTGTGGCCTACCTAGTTGACTCTATTTTGACCTGCTTTTCCTTCTCCTTTAACAAGTGATAGCATTAGCTAAAGTCTCACATCAGATAAAACTGATTTGGAAGAAGAAGAAAAAAAAAATAACAGACTTGAAAGTAGAATTCAGAACTCCCTGATTTCCTACCATAAAAGCATTTACCTTTGTCTGATAACCTGCAAAGCTCTGGAATCTCCTCATTTGAAACTGTAGCACTGTCCTCCCATTGTCCATCGATTTGCTCGAGCGGGCACCAGTAATGTCTCCATTGTGAGATATATCAAATACGTTTGGCATATCAAATACCTCAAGGGGAAGCTTGCCAGACTTTGCCCTGTGGGCAGAATATTCTTGGTTGCTTGCCAGGCTCTCGGAGAGGGGCGGAAGAATCGAACCCAGGCCACGTGCAAGGCAAACAGCCTACCAGCTATGCTATCGCTCCAGCCCACCTTATTAAAAAAAAAAAAAAGATAAAAGAAAAGAAAAAAAGTTTGGCCTCCTGAGAGGGGCTCCGGAAGCTCCTGGGTTTCTGGAGCCCCTCCCAGAGATTCTCAGTCAACTGGTCTGGCAGTTGAAAGCAAGGGTCAAAGGTTTTGGTGCTGCTCAGCCCCTGCAGTGCTGGGGATTGGTCACCTTATTGGTGCTCAGGAGCCTTCAGGGTTGCATCCTGCAATGCTTGAGGAATGGGGTGTGCCCAGGATTGAATTGGGGTTGATCTCAAGCAAGGCATGTGACCTGGGATCTATAACAAGATGTTCCCAGAAGATCCAAACTTTAAGCCTTAACTCTCTACTATTTCTCTGGCTTCTGGGATATGCACTTTTAGCAAACACTTATGGGTTTCTTAGATAACACTTCAGTTTCACTGTCCTGGCCTATTAGTTTATGGCATATCATCATGATGGGGCCGGAGAGATAGGACAGTGAATAGGAATCCTTGCCTTGCACATGGCAAATCAGGGTTCACTTTTCAGCACCCAATATGATCCGATGAACATCACCAGAAGTAACTGTTGAGTGCAGAATCAGGAGTAATCCCTGAGTATTACTGGATATAGCCTATAAACCAAAATCAACAACAAAGAAGGCATTTCATCCACAGAAGGGACTAACTCCGCAAGGGACAACTCACCTTTGAGTCCACAAACACCCTGCCTTTTGACATTCTGGGGGCTTTGACATTCTGAGGAATTATCCATCCTTCCCTGCAGTGCTCATGTGCTATTCTGAAAAGACTTTCAATAATTGCTGATCTACTCTGCTCACTTATGAATGTCCTTCATCATCACTATAGGGTGAAATAACCCTTACTGACCCTGACTAGTTTCTCCGGACTCTTAGGGGCAGCTTTTCTTTTGGGGGTTGATGATTAGGGCTTAGTTCTAACTTTTTGCTCAGGAAGAATTCCCATCCAAGCCTAGGGGACCATATGTGGTACCGGGGATCAAACAGAGTCAGCCGGGACCTGGGTTCAATCCCAGTGCCAGAATTCAAACGGGAATTTACAAAATAAGCAACTTACCCCGAGATATCTCTCTAGCTCAGAGGGTTACCACTTATTGCTATGTTCCACTGGACAGCAAAATTCTGAGATCACTGATCTTACAGAATTTCTAAAACATTTTATTTATTTATTAATTTATTTATTTTGTTTTGGGGGCACACCTGGCAGTATTCAGGGGTCACTCTTGGCTCTGCTCTCAGGCGTCACTCACGGTGGGCTTAGGGGACCATATGGTGTGCTAGAGATTGGACCTAGGTCAGCTGTGGGCAAGGTAAACATCCTACCCATTGTACTCCAGTCCCAAGAATCTATGTTTTTATGTGTCCTTTCATTTATTTCTTTAAGAAATTTTTACTAAAAATCTATGTGAAGAACCTGAGAGATAATGTAGAGGTTTAGGCACATGCCTGGTTCTTAACGTGGCTGTTTTATTCTGGTTTGTTTGTTTGCTTGCTTGCTTGCTTGCTTGCTTGCTTTTTTAATTGGATCACCATGAGCTACACTTACAAAGCTTTCATGTTTGAGTATAGCACAGCGGTAAGGCGTTTGCCTTGCACGCAGCCAACATGGCCGACCCGAGTTCGATTTCCCCGCCCCTCTCGGAGAGCCCGGCAAGCTACTGAGAGTATCTCGCCCGCACGGCAGAGCTTGGTAAGCTCCCCGTGACGTATTCGATAAGCCAAACACAGTAACAACAAAGTCTCCAATGGAGTCGTTACTGGGCCTGCTCGAGCAAATCAATGATCAACGGGAGGGCCTTTACTTTACTTTACTTTACATATAATGATCAAAAACCCATCCCTCCACCAGTCTACATTTTCCACCACCACTGTCCCCAGTATCCCTACACGCCCACCCGCACCCTCGTCTTGCCCCTCCCCCTCCCTCTAAGGCAGACAGTTTCCCTCTTACTCTCTCTCTCTCTCTCTGCTTTTTTATTTTTTTCTTTTTGGGTCACACCCGGCAATGCACAGGGGTTACTCCTGGCTCTTTGCTCAGGAATTACCCTTGGCGGTGCTCAGGGATGCTGGGAATCGAACCTGGGTTGGCCGCATGCAAGGCAAACGCCCTACCTGCTGTGCTATTGCTCCAACCCCACTCTCTCTCTCTCTGCTTATGCATTATGGTTTGTAATACAGATAATGAGACACCATCATGTTTGGTCCTTAGTCTCCTATGTGACTATTTCTTACAAGTGCATGGTTACTTGAGCATCACCAAGTGAAACCTTGGGGATTGCTGACAGGGGGACCGGATAATCTCTGACACCGTAGGGCCAGACCCGTACTGTATCCTAAGGCACTTGCTCTGAACTGCTGACCTTATTGGTAGGAGACCCTGGATCTCCTGAGTACTGCTTAGAAGCCACTTCCCACCCACCCCCCAACAAAATAAAGCAACCTCCATGTGCCAGGTAATATGCTAGGTCTGAGGAATGCCAAAGAACCTGCCATATCCCATCACTACCTTCCCATCACTACTTGGGGCCATTCCCACCCTAATCAGGCTAAGAGAGGACTTTGTCAGCACCACAATTCATCCTCCTGCATCCTCCATTAACCCCAATGCAATCAATCTTTAATATAGTGAAATTTTCAACATAAATATGATCATGTCATTCCTATACATCAAGCCTTCCCAAGGCTTCAAATTGTTCTTAGGATGAAGAAAAAAAAATCTGACATTAAGATCCTGGCCGGCTGATTCTAATACCACTCACCTCTGATCCCTGTCTTCCAGCCCCGCCTTTCCCTTGTCATCTGTCTTAAAAATCACTTTAGGGGCTGGAGTAATAGCACAGTGGGTAGGGCGTTTGCCTTGTATGAGGCCAACCCAGGTTCGATTCCCAGCATCCCATATCATCCCCTGAGCACCACCAGGGGTGATTCCTGAGTGCAGAGCCAGGAGTAACCCCTGTGCATCACCAGGTGTGACCCAAAGAGCAAAAAAAAAAAAAAATCACTTTAGCCTTAGAGCTCCTCAAACTTTAGCACCTCCTGGCCTGGCTATCGAACTGAGATGAAGTGTGGCGGTACGGGAGGAATCTAGGCTCTAAGAGGAAGTAAAGGAAAGCAGGATGGGTCAGAAAAAGAAAAATCATAGTCCAGGCCTGCAAGAGTCCAGCAACTTACATGGAAAGCCTTCCCTAAATACAGCTTCAGCATAACCTGAGTCCTTGCTAGTCCCTATGCCAGGCTTCTCTGCTTAGGGTGTGACAGTAACCTCAGGACAACCTGCAGGTGAGGCAGACCCTGATGGATTGACAGATTGAGGCTAATCTACCGTACCCATGGGAGCTGCTGTCCCTTATCATCTCACCAAGCAGCTCACTGGCCATTTTTCCTGGGAAACCTTATCTTAGACCTCTGGAGCATAAATGTTTATAAAATTTTATTCTTTGCCCCCACTGCTCCCCTCACCCCCCAATTATCATGGTTTGGAAATTCTTGTTCATATGTTCAAATGAAATCTGACATTCACAAATCACAATCACAAATCATCCTGTTAATCGTCGATTACCTCGAGCAGTTCCCAGTAACGTCTCCTTCATCCTAGCCCTGAGATTATACTCAAGGCTCTTTAGGAGAATGAGACCCATCATTGTTACTGGTATTTGGCATATTGGGTACGCCACAGGGAGTTTGCCAGACTCTGCCGTGTGGGCAGGCTACATTCGGTAGCCTGTCAGTTTGTCCAAAGTAGGAATGAGATAATAAGATGTCATAATAGGATGTTTGCATTTGCGGCCGTGCGGTTCCGGGAGCTGATTTTTATAGTCTCTGAGTCTTGGCTGTTGATGGGATTACACGGCGCCAGGAGGCCAGGTGGTGGGTGTGAGCCCCGCCTACTGGAATTTGGAGGATCTGGGTGGAGGATGCTCGGCCCAAATCTGAGCAGGCTTGGAGATCTGGGCCCCGGAACCCGCGTGACTTTGTCCCTCTGCCAGTACCTGCATGTGTGCGGAGAGTGGTCTCAGCATGGTGGTGGCTGGTCCTGGAGGTCTTTGGCTGCCGGAGCCCTGGTCCGGGCGGGAAGGAAAGCTCAACCCACTCTCCTCCATGGGGTCCCGGCGGCGAGGACAGTCAGGTGCGGGGGCAGGAGACTGCACTGTTCTCTTCCGGGAGCTGGTTTTTATAGTCTCTGAGTCTTGGCCGTTGATGGGATTACAAGGGATTACATTAAGATGTCAGATTTCCTAAAAGAAATCATACATTCTAAGCAGGGAGGGACCTTCACATTTGTTTTTTTTTTTGAAGGGGGGTCACACCAGGTAGTGCTCAGGGCTTACATCTGCCTCTGTGCTCAGGAATTATTTACAGCGGTTCTTGTGGTCCCATACGAGATGCTGTGACTGAACGTGGTTTGGCTGTGTGCAAAGCAAATGCACTACCTCCTCTACTATCAGTAGGTCCCAACAAGGACTTACTGTTGCTAGTTCCAATCAATAGTCTAGTAACAACTTAAGAAGTGAAAACTAGGGCTGGAGAGCCAATATAGTGGGTAGGATGCTTGCCTTACATACAGTACATACAGCTGACAGAGGTTTGATCCCTGAAACTCCCTATGGTCCCGATTCTTGCCAGGCGTAATCTCTGACAGGAGAGCCAGAAGTAAGCCCTGACCACAGTTGGTTTTGCCCCCAAAACAAAATAAAACAAACAAACAAACAAAAAACAAAGAAATAAAAAAAAAGAAATGAAGACAAATACCATGTCTGTAAACAAAACTGAAACAAAAAACTCTCCCGACTGAATAGGTGAAGGGTTACTTTTTTAATGGGGGGAGAGAAGGTCACACCTAGTGATGCTCAGGGCTTACTCCTGGCTCTGCACTCAGGAACTGCTCCTGGTGGTACTTGGGGGACCATATGGGATGCTGGGAATCTAATAGCATCAGCCTTGTGCAAGGCAAACACACTACCCACTGTACTATCACTCAGGCCCCGGTGAAGTTACTTTGTATTTGCATCTCTCATCTTAGCTCAGAGTTGTCAGCCATGATCTGAAATGCAACGAAGTTTTATTTTTCATATTTAATAGCTTGCTCCTCCCTCACAGCTTGGATTAGAAGGCAAAGAAAGGCAAAGTTCACACCACTACCACCATTATCAGCACTACCTAAGCTTTTAAGGCTCCAGTGACTAGCAAAGATCAATTGCATTTCCAAATCCAGAGATCTATACAGGCCTGGTTCCACACTACACAAGTGTAGGCTGAATCACTGAGTTAGAACTCACTGATCCTACTATTAGGTATCTTATCTGTGTTGTCTGAACAGGTAAGTCACTTAATGTCCCTGAGCCACATCTGAGCCAGTAAAATGGATATGATAATACCTGACCCTTCAACTTTCCTGATGGCTGTCAGGTTCAAATGCAGTAACAGGCAAGATGGTCACTACACATTGTAAAGTGTGGTTCATATGAAAGCAATAGATGGACTAGAGCAAGAGCATACAACCTTGCACATGACTAATCCAGGTTCGATCCCCCACACCCCATATGGTCCCCTGCGTATGCTAGGAGTGATCCCTGAGCACTGCTGGGTGTGGCCCCAAAGCAAAAAACAAAACAAAAGCAAGGTAGCTTTTGGGCCAGAGCATTTACCTTGTACAGCAGGTAGAGCATTTACCTTGCATGCAGCTGACCTGGGTTCGATCCCCAGTATCCCATATGGTGCCCCGTGCTTTGCCAGGAGTAATTCCTGAGTGCAGAGCCAGGAGTAACCCCTGAGCATTGCTGGGTATGACCCAAAAAGCAAAATAAATAAATAAATAAACAGACTGCAATGTAACACTGTCGTCCCGTTGTTCATCGATTTACTCGAGCAGGCACCAGTAACGTCTCCATTGTGAGACTCGTTACTCTGTTTGGCATATCGAATACGCCACGGGGAGCTTGCCAGGCTGTGCCGTGCGGGCGGGATACTCCCGGTAGCTTGCCGGGTTCAAGGAACTGAATTCTACCAGCCATTAAGCTCCTGCCGAAATAAATAAATAAATAAATAAATAAATAAATAAAACAAAACAAAAAACCAAATGAAAACAAAACGAGGGAGCTTTCTTTTCATGCAGAAGGGTCTATTTGTTTTCTACAATGATGTGAGATGATGTGAGAGCCCATGTAGGTGGGCAGTGTGTGGGGTGTTGTTTTTCCCAGCTGTACAAAGGAATTTGTGCTGACATTTCTGAACCCTGCACCCCTGTCCCAAGGTCCCTTGTCCCTTATGTTCAGGGTGGAGACAATAGAAAATACACGGAATTTTCTAGGGTGAATAGGAAGGGACTTTTACATCATATGAGGTAGAGACTAAGTATGTTTGGAGGGCTGGGAAATTGTTCATTTGGTAAAGCACTTGCCTTCCATATGTGAGGTCCTTTTTTTTTGGTTTATCACTGGCACTGCAAGAAGAGAAGAAAAAAGTGTGTTTTGAATGTGTGGGGCTCTAAGCTAATCTTATTCTAATTACAATGTGAGCTTCTCAAAAAGTGCCTTTTGTGGTGGGGCAGGAGGGAGTATTTAGTGGGGATGGGGGTGGGGCACATCCAGAGTGCTCAGGGCTTATTCTTGGCTTTATGCTTTATGCTCAAGAAGCACTCCTGGTCGGGCTCAGGAGACTACACGGGGTGCTGGGGATTAAACCCCATTGGCCATATGTAAGGCAAGCACCCTATCCTCTATACTATAGTTCTGCCCTGCCCCCGACAAAGTGCCAGTTTTTCAGAAGTAAAATAGTTGGGCTGGAGCAATAGTACAGCTAGCAGGGCTTTTGCCCTGCACATAGTTGACCTGGGTTCCATCTCTGGCCTCCCATATGGTCCCCCAAGCAACACCAAGAGTAATTTCCATGTATAGAGTCAGGATTAGCCCCTGAGCATCTCTGGGTGTGACTCAAAAACAAAACAAAACAAATAAATTAAAATAGTTTCATTGTAGAAGGATACTAATTCTAAAGAGAATGAAGGATGAGAGAGAGAAAAACGGAGAGGGAGAGGAAGAGAGAGAGGTCAAAAGTAAAGGAAATTTGGGTAACCAGAGAAATAATAGAGTGGGTAACATGATTGTCTTACACGCAGCTAACCCCGGTTCAATCCCCAGTGTCCCATATGGTTCCCCAACAATGCCAGGAGTGATCCCTAAGTGCAGAGCCAGGAATAAACCATGAGCATTACTGGGTGTGTCCCCCCAATCAAAGCAAAACAATAAAATTAATAATAATAAACACGATAGCACAGCGGTAGGGCGTTCGCCTTACAAGCGGCCAACATGGACAACCCGAGTTCGATTCCTCCGCCCCTCTCGGAGAGCCCGGCAAGCTACCGAGAGTATTCGATATGTCAGACACAGTAACAACAAAGTCTCCAATGGAGACGTTACTGGGCCCGCTCGAGCAAATCGACGATCAACGGGAAGGCCTTTACCTTTACATAAACAGAAGCTGGAGAGATAGTACTGCAGGTAGGGTGCTTGCCCTGCATGCTAAAGCTGAACTGCATTGGCCCCTGGTATCCCATATGGTTCCTGAGCAATGCCAGGAGTGATTCCTGAGTACAGCGACAGGAGTAAACCCTGAGAACAGGCAGATGTGGCCCCCAAACAAACAAACAAACAAACAAAAAGTAATGGAAACTAATGGGAAATTCAGAGTGGAGTAAAGGAGAAATTATGTACCCAGAATTGAGATGCACATGAAATGCTCCCTTTCTTTGGAAACCAATTTTTAAATTTATTTGTAACCCACCTTGTGGTGTTCAAGATCTATTCTCAGCTGTTTATTGGGTGAAGGGGAAGGGGTTGGGGTGGGGGTGGGAGAGGGGGGTATGGTGTGGAGGTCATGCTCTGTTGGAGATCCCACATAAAAAAGACTGCAGTTTTACACCAAATAATTTGGAATTTCCTGGTGAGCACTAATGAGATAATGTATGATAAGATCTCCTTCCTTCCTAAAGGAAAGTTTTCTTTGTTTGAAATAGTCTTCCTTTCTTTCATTATCACCCTTGTCCCATTCTCTGACTATAAACCTTCCGTTTTTGTACAATCCTTGCTGTTGCCTTTCTGTTAGCTTGATGGGATGCTGCCTGATTGATGAACCACGTGATGAACTAAAAAAAAAAAGTCAGATAGGTTTTTTTTTTTTTTGGGTGGAGGGGGGCGGGTGTCTAACCTAGGTCTTTACACATGCAAGACAAGTGCTCTACCACAGAACCACATCCCTAGCATGATTGGTTTTTTAATGCCTAATAAGCTCAAAGTCAGCCAAGTAGTATGAAGTTGTATGCACCTATATTCAAACAGATTTTCTAAGATCTTAAGCCTGTATCTTGCTTTTGTTCGGTTTGGGTTTGGTTCTTTGGGTTACACTAAAGGTGCTCAGGGGCTACTCTAAGGACCTTCCATGGTGCCTGCATGTTATGTAAGCACCTTAACCCCTGAACTATATCTCCAGTATCAATGGTATGTTTTGATTTATTTTTGTTTGGGGGCCACACTGGGCTGTGCTCAGGAATTCCTCCTACTGGGGTTCAAGAGAGTATATGGGATGCTCAAAATAGAACTTGGGTCTGCTGTATGAAAGATAAGCGCTGTACTATCTCTCCAGCCCCAAATGCTATGTTTTTGTTTTGCTTTGTTTTTGGTTTTTTGGGTCACACCCCGGTGATGCACAAGGGTTACTCCTGGCTCTACACTCAGGAATTATTTCTGGCGGTGCCCTACCCGCTGTACTATCACTCCAGTCCCCCAAATACTGTGTTTTTAAAGTGTTTTCTGCCCGCTGCTTTCACAAACCTAATATGAGAGATATTAATTGGGGCAAGGGAACTCTGCATTGTATTTTCCACCTGAAAACATCTAGAAGCAGAATTTTTGAGACAGAAAGGGAACTTAAAGGTCATTTTATTCCATTTATTTTCCAAAAAGAAAATGTGAGGTCTGGAGAGGGGAAGTGGTTTTTTCCCACATTCTTTCGGTCAGTTTTGGTGTGAGTTAGAAACCATGGCTTTCATTCCTGCTCTTGCCCTGCTTTGCCTCTGGGTGAGCCAGGAAATCTTTGCCTGGAGATACCTTTGCTAAAAATAGTTACCTGTGCTAAGCATTCATTTTTCAATAAAGATGTACTGAGTGCCTCATATGTGCCGTGAAGCCTTAAAGGTGCCGAGACTCCCATGAGCAAGTAAATGCCCTTCCCTTCAGAAGCTTGCATAGTTAATGAGGGATGCAGATCACAACCCAGTCAAAAGTATTCAATTAAGATGTATCAGATGGGGCGGGAGTGATAGTACAGCGGGGAGGGCGTTTGCCTTGCACGGGGCCGACAGGGGTTCCATTCCCAGCATCCCATATGGTCCCCCGAGCACCGCCAGGAGTAATTCCTGAGTGCAGAGCCAGGAGTAACCCCCGAGCACCGCGGAGTGTGACCCCCCTCCCCCCCACCAAAAAAAGATGTGTCAGACACTGGGCGGAGCTTAAGATTAGAGAAGGTTCTCCTATATGGAGTGCTCAGAAAAAGCTCTGGCAAACGAGAACCAGGTAAACCCGGGGGTGGGGGCTGGAGGGGGGGGGGGTCCTTCAATCTCAGCAACCCGTGGGAGCTGTATACCAGATTCGTTTTGCAGACAGGGAAACTGACGTTTCAGCAGCTCGCAGACAAGTCCCCCCAAATCAGCCCCCTCTCCCTATCCTCCCAGCTCAGTCGCTGCCAGGGTTTGGCCCTGCATGATGAAACCCTGGGCGAGAACTGCACCACCTCGCCGACTGCGTCCTTGCAGGTGTTGGGAGGAGGGGAAGAAAGTGGGGAGGCTCTCGCCTACGGGAAGAAACTGCAAAGAACTCTCGCCAGCAAACAGAACATCCCCCCTTGTCCGGCCCCCGCCTGGCCTCCTGCCCGGCCCCCGCGAGGCTCTCTAACCCCTCAGGCTGGACAAAGAGCCCGCCCAGCTCCGGGCCGAGCCAGCCCCGGGGTTCCCGCCTCTCGCCCGCCCAGCTCGGGTTGGCGCGGTGCACCATGGGACTTGTAGTTCCTTCAGACGGGCACACGTGCCGCGGAGGGAAAAACTAAACTACAAAGTCCAGGAGGCAGCGGGCCGGTCCGGGGCGGTACTAGCGGGCGGTGGGTGTGTGAGCCGCAGGGGGCTGGGTGGTACGGTCACCCGGCGCTGAGATGCTGCTGCAGGCGGCAGAACCCGCGAGCAGCTCCAGGCGGCCGTGCTAGTCGAGCGCGGCGAGAGGAGAGGTCCGGCGGCGCCAGGCACGTTGCATGTGTGGCTGCGGGCGCAGCCTTGGCCGAAGCGGCTGTGCCGCGACGTGACTGCAGCGGCGCGGCGAAGGGTTCGGGTCGCCGGGGGATGGGCACCTATAGCCCTGATCCGGGCTGACATTGCTCGCGCCAAGAGCCCTTGGCTGGGCTGCGGGGCCCGGGGAGGAGATGGAGCGGGTGGTGCTGGGGGGGACCGGTCGGTGCCCGCCGGATGCTGTGCGCGAATAGGTTTGATCCCTTCTATTTTGTGCCAAGGTTTCTCTGGACGGGCGAACGATGCAGCGGGCTTTGGCGCTGGCCCGGCGGGGCTGCGGCCCCCGTACCCCGGGCCCCTGGAGCCGTAGGCAGAGCAGCGCGGCCGCCAAGGCCTCGGCGGTCTTCAGGACGCGATCCGAGCGGAGCCCGCAAGAGCGCATCCTCACGCTGGAATCCATGAACCCGCAAGTGAAGGCGCTGGAGTACGCGGTGCGGGGACCCATCGTGCTCAAGGCCGGGGAGATCGAGAAGGAGCTGCGGCGGGTGAGCGTGGGCGCGGGGTTCCGCGGGGCTGGAGGGACAAGAAGACCTGGGGCGGGGGGCGGGGGGCGGCGGCGGCGGAGCAGCAGCTGTTCTTCTCCCCATCCCACGGCCAGCTCTTTCAGCCAAGCTTGGCTAAACCGGAGAATGCCGTCTTCCCATCCCTTCACCCACTAGTGCCCAGCCTCTGGCACAGAGTAAGGTCCTGAAGGCACGGTCACTTGTTGACTTGCATCCATCCCATTATTATGGTGCCAGTGCCCGTTATGTGGCTGCTTGACCCGTGTGGAACTAAGGCGGAGGGGGTGGGGGGGGGGTGTTGGAAGGTAACAGTAACGAAAATAAACAAGAGGGTTTCAGACAGTGAATACTTTGAAGAAAGTCAGTGGAGGAATGTCGGTGCTGGGTGGAAGTTGGAGGAAGGTTCGGAGTGTGCAGGAGGAAAGCTGGTAGACTCCTCCTGTCTGTTCCTGAAGTTTTTTTTGTTCCCTCCTCAGCGTCTGAAACCTTAGGGACCTTTGCTTGTCATGATTCCCTGAGTAAAGTTGGGACGGTGGGGAGAATCCTGCACAATTCCCTTTACACTCTTATGGTACCTTGATCAAGGGCCACACTTGTTCTCTAAGGACTCGGCTTCTCCTAATTGGGCCTCAGACCCTTGGCACGGGGGCCCTGGGTCTTTCTTTGTCTTGGTGACTGACTGGCTGAAATCTTGGCTTGTCTCCCTAGCTACCCAGAAAGTGACCAACACACCCAGGAGTAATGTCCGCCTTCTGGACAGCTGGGGTAGTAGCAGAAGTGTTTTGAGATAGCCCTGTAACGCCAGAGTTCTAATCTGGCTGGCACACAAGAGGCAGAGTCAAGAGAGGCAATGTAAAAAAAAACAACAAAAAAAGTAAACACTTGAAAGATTTGTTGGGAGCTGATGAAATAGTTACCCAGCTGCTTGCTCAAGATCTTACCCAGAGCGGGAGTGGTCGGCAGGGTTTCTTGAGTCTGCTCCCAGAACCAGATACGGGGGCCCTGGGGTTGGGTGGTGGTAGAAGTAGTTGGTCACTTAGTGTCTACTTGAATATGTGGGAGGATGTAACATTGGAACTGTGACACTTGTCGCCCATTGCCCTGGGGACTGGGGAGTTTGATGAGCTCATAGCCTGCTGTTACCTTGTTGGGACACCCAGTTCCGCTGACTCAAAACAGTGACCTGGGCATGTCAGAGACCAGTGTCATCCTCTGACGCCTGACAGGGCTAAGTTTACACCTTGGCCCATAGAAAGTTGAGTCGTTTTGTGTCTGCCTCACCCAAAGGATGGCCAGAGCAGAGAATGTGGATTTCTTTTCTTTTCTTTCTCTTCCCTACCTCCGCCCCCACCGTGTGTCTGTGTGTGTGTGTGTGTGTGTGTGTGTGTGTGTGTGTGTGTGTTTGGGCCACACCTGGGGTGCTCAGGGCTTGCTCCTGGCACTGCTCTCAGGAATTTACTTCTGGCATTGTTTGGGGGACCATATGCAATGCCGGGGATCAAAACCAGGTCAGCTGAGTGCAAGGCAAGCTCCCTACTCACAGTACTATATCTCTGGCCCTGCACATGGATTTCTGTCACTTTGTTCTTTGTTGATATGTGGTGCAGACTGGAGCAGGCCTTCCGAGATAATTGTTTTCCTGTAAAACCTAAGCTGAGATGAGATTATTCCTGATCCATCTCTTTTTTTTTTTCTTTTTTAGCTTTTGGGTCATATTCAGAGATTACTCCTGGCTCTGCATTTAGGAGTTACTTGTGGCATTGCATGGGGTACCGTGTGGGATGTCGAGGATTGAGCCTGGGTCGGCGTGTGCAAGGCAAAATGCCCTACCCACGGTACTATCTCTCCAGCCCCTGGTCCATCCCTTTAAAGTTGATTTCCCTGGTTCCAGAGGTGACAGGTGTTCCTGGGATTGCCTTTTGCTAAGTAGCAAACTTGGGTGTAGTTTCTGTGATGTATAAAATTGCTTAGGTTGGAAAGAGCTGTTGTCTTTGCCTCAAGGAGCTGAGCCTCGTGCTGTGCTATCCCCGAGCCTCTCCTCCCCCAGTTCTTTAAGGCTTTGGTGGGAGTTTTGAATCGGCTGAGAAGAAACGAGATATTCTATGGTGGGAACAGGGCTGTGAGCAAGAAGAGAAGGCCGGAATGGTTGGGGCATTTGGGGAAGGGCTTGGGTGGCACGGAATATGGAAGATGACTGGGAAAGGAGGTAGACAGGAGGCTTCTGTGTTGGGCTCTGGACTTCATGGTGCCACATTCTGGAGGGAAGTAAAGAGACTGAATAACGGTTTCAGCAGGGAGTTATTTGAGGCACATTACCTGGTTATTGGGTTTGGACAGACACCAGGATGTTTTGGACAGGGGCCTAAACCCCAGGTGCTGCCCTGGATAAAGACCTCTTTTTTGACCATCTACAGTTTTGGGTACTTTGCTTCAGTCTTATTCCTCTAGTTCTGTGCTCATCTCAGTTTCCTGGCTCTATATGCTGGAGATGGAGTCAAGACAGCATAGCATCACCAACACCTTTTATTCTCAGGAGCCATTGTTCCCATTTGCTTCCTTCCACCCTTAATTCTTCCCTTCCTCCCTGGGCTGACTTTCACAGCTTTGTTTTTCTACCTCTGTTTTGAGCTTTATTGATGAAAATTGGATGGGAATAAAGGGTTCCGTTTGATTAGGATGGAATAGGTAAGCATTTGTAGGGAGCAGAGTGGCTTGGTACGGGCGTTCCAGCCTCTCTGGGCTAATCTATAAAATGAGAGACTTGACCCCTAGATGCAGGGTTCCTCCCATGTAGAGTTTTTTATCTCCTCATCTAGCCAAAGGTGTGTTGGGCCTGAAATGGTGCCAAGGCCCTAATGCTGTCTCATGGGATCATTTCACCAAGTGCTCTGCAAATACTTCTGGCTGTTCAGTTGGATGCATGGCTGTAGTGTTTACCCTGGTGGATGGCTGGCACAGTGAATCCCATCCTTTTCTGAAAAGTGTGGAGGATGCCCAGGAGAGTGATAAGGAGAAGGGGAGCTGGGTTTAGTGGATGTAAGAGTCTCCAGACTGAGTCTGGGATGTCTCAGGGATACCCTCTTCCTAACGACAGCCCCAAGGGAAAGAACCTGTCTCGGCTTTTCAGAGCCTGGTGCTCATTGGAAACAGCATGTAAAAATAAGCTGCAATTAGTAAGGAGTTTTGAAAAGATCTGTCAGTTCTTTATCAACCTACTTGCTTTTCCTTTGCTTTGTTGGGGGAGGGGAGCAGGTTGCACAATTGAAGAAAGGAATGACTTTACTTCTAGTTGTAAAAGTAGTTGCTGGTGGGACAAACATTCAGAAACAGGAAAACCGATTACTACTGCTAGTGTTTCTCGAATCTGAACATCAGTGAAGTGGTAAAAAACATTCAGCCCTTTATTGGATGCTGTAATACATTGATTGTTATTGTTACCTAAGGAACTAAGATTAGAAACCTTGGGTTTTTAAGCACTGGTGGTAAAATCTTTTTGTTTGTTTATTTTGGGGCCATACCTTGCAGTGCTCACAGCTTACTTCCAGCTTTGTACTCAAGGATCACTCCTGACAGAGTTTGGATGACCATATATATGGGGTGCCAGTGATAGAACCTGGGTTTCTGTATGCAAGGCAAACACTCAACCTGTTTTACTATCTCTCCTGCCCAGGTGGTGCAATTTTATCAGTCATTTTCTCTGGAATTTAGATGCTACTTTAAAATAATTTATAGAATTGGCTCTCTGTGGGATGAATCCTCTACCTACCCATCTTGCCCACGTCTCCCCTAACCTGTATCCTGGTTTTTGTCTTTTATATGATGTGGGCCTCAAACTAGTTAATCAGAGACTTTGGCCTCAGTTTATTCTTCTGTAAGATGTAACAATTTAAAGACTGCTATGAAAGGTTTGATTCCTCCGTCCCTCTCGGAGAGCCCAGCAAGCTACCGAGAGTATCTCACCTGCATGGCAAAGCCTGGCATACTACCTTTGACGTATTCAATATGCCAAACACAGTAACAAGTCTCACAATGGAGACGTTACTGGACCTGCTCGAGCAAATTGATGAACAATGGGAGGACATGCTATACAGTGCTATGAAAGGTCAGTGACAATACTTTGAAAGACCAGCAGCTGGTTAGACTCCTTATGCACGGCTTGCATTCTACCACTGAGCCTTGTCCCTGATATAGAGGGCTTGGAAGTTTTCTTGTTTGGGGGATTTTTTGTTGTGGTGGTTTTAGTTTTGGTTTTGGGGCCACATCCAGCAATGCTCAGGAGTTACCCCTGACTCTGCACTCAGGAAGTACTCCTGGTGGTGCTCAGGGAACCCTATGGAATGCCAGGGGTTGAACCCTGGTCAGCCACGTGTAAGGCAAGTGCCCTCCCCACTGTACTTTCTCTCCAGCCTGTACTTGGGACTTTGTCTCCAAGTGAGAGTTGCTTGAGGAGACACACCTATGGTCCCGTGCCTTTCCTTCCTCTTGAGGCTTCCTGAGTCTGGGAATGTGATCTGTGAGATGCCTTGTTATCATGAATTATTACTTAGAGTTCATTCACATCATCCCTATTTTTCCCCCGGAATCTCCATTTCTACCACTGGTCCCCAGCTTTCCCTGCTGCAGGTTCGGAAACTTTGCTCATGGAATCCCACCTTAGCTCAGGCAGTGTCACAAATAGCTTGGCTTGCTTTCTTCCAGCTTTGCTTGTCTTTCCATAATAGTCACTGCCAAACCTTCTGCTGAGATGCAATTTCCTCATCTGTAAAAGATACCTGTTTGGGGGTCTAATTGGGATTAGTCTCTGGCGCTTTCTTCTGGAGATCTCTGTAGAACTTCTGCTCTAGTGTGACCTCCTTGCCCCCGTCCCGCCCTATTGTCTCTGATTCTTTTTTTATTTTATTTTATTTTTAATTTTTGGGTCACACCCAATGATGCACAGGGGTTACTCCTGGCTCTGCACTCAGGCTTCACTCCTGGCGGTTCTGGGGGGATCATATGGGATGCTGGGAATCGAACCCAGGTCATCCACGTGCAAGGCAAACACCCTATCCACTGTGCTATCACTCCAGCCCTGTCTCTGGTTCTTTTCACATGGTTTTTCTGGTCTGGAGGCGCCGAGAGGGGAGGAAACCTGCCGTGCCTTCTCCCTTGCCTGTGCTCAGTTCTAACTGTTCAGAATCCCGGACTCACTGAGTTCTGTCCTGGGGCACGAGAGATACATCCTCAATGCTGTGGACAGGTTCTTAGACTTTGAAAACATTGAACCAGAGTAGGTCTTTGAATAACATCTTTTCATTCATCATTGGCTAGGACTAGGTTTTCTCCTCTATGTTCTCATGAAAATGGCATTATCCAAGCAGTTGCTGTGTTTGTTGAGTAAGAGGAAGGTTTTACAGAAGTAGCAGCCCTACCAAACCTTCCTGCCTACATAGCCTATGACAAGACCAGAGTCATCCCTGGCTGGAGGAAACTGCTTTGTCCCTGTTAGAGTCCTATTTGCCCCTTGACCCCATGATGCTGCTGGGCTTGTGAGCTGAGAAGGACAATGGCAACTTCATACATGCATCCTCAGGGCCTGGAGGTCTACACCCTTGATTTCCTACTTGAGCTGGGTGGTGGGCCCTCATGGGTCCGATCTTTGGCTAGGGCTCCACAGATTAGGCAGGCGGGCTCCAGGCTGCTGGGAAAGGGACCCAGGGCACTGTGTGCTGACCTGGCAGGTTCTAGGAGCTGGGCTGAGATGAGGCCACCATTGTGCCTGCCAGGAATCACTGTGGCTGGAGTCTGCTCACTGGCCCCTGGGCATTTCCCAATGCATGTAGACCTTGAATGGGTGCCGACTCACAGGAGTCTGCCCAGAACATTCTCCTCTATGTGGTGGCCCTTGGTTGGTCAGCTGGTTGACTTGCACATTCAAGGGTGCCAGCTGCCCATCCCCCCGCTCATCCATCAGAGCTGAGTGTTCAGGATCTCCTCCGATCCCAGAAAGGGAGTGCTCAGTGTTCCCAGGCTTGTTGGCAAACTCGGGTGAGTTTTGCAGTGCAGGGCAGTGGCAGGGACAGAAATTCAGGGCTCAGTTCCAGACATTATTCTCTTGCCTGCATTGGGTAGGCCAAGGTGTATAGCTGCAGGGTGTTTTCTGACCCTGGCCTATGGCAGATTTACGCCTTAGTAAAGAATGGACTGTGCCCACACCATGGAGATCACCTGCGTTTAGCTGGCCAGGTCTCAGTGGATTCAGTCAGGCTAACAGATGGCTCTGGGATGAGAGCCCAGGCTGGTGCCAAGGGGTGGGTCAAGCCTGTCCCTCTCCTGCACACAATGGCCGAGTCCCTCCTCTCGCCTCGGCCTTCCTGGGTCCTGCATGTCGGGTGAGCCCTGAGACCACACACTGTGGCTGTTCACACCCTGCCCTAGCCTTGCAGCTATGGGTAGAGCTGCGTCCTGGTTCCAGGAAAACCTGGGTTCTCCATTGGCCTCAAGCACCTTGCTCCATATTGGCCAACCCTGAACTCAACAGAAAAGAGAACAAGGAAATAAAAGGACTTTCCCCCGCCCGCTTACTTGAAGAACCACTTTTGAAGATTTACCAGGCTTGTTTATGCAGGTGCAGGGCTGCTTTTGGGCTGTGTCCTGCTCCTCCCTCCCCCCCCACCCCCCAACCAGGCCCTCTTCACTCCAGAAACAGCTGGAGAATTTCTACTTAGGAGGGGTTAGGGGTGGCAAACAGGATCAGTCAGGAACACTTATTTGGCAGCTGCTTTCATGTCTTAAGTCCACTGGTTTTTATTTAGGTTGATTATGACTGAATTTTAGAAGGAAAGTTTCTTGAAGTTGCTTTCATTTGCACATTGCATAAGTTGAAAATAAAAAGACACTCTCACAACCATAGAATCATCCCATTAAAATTTGTCTCAAGGGGCTGGAGTGATAGCACAGCAGGTAGGGCCTTGAACACAGCCAACCCGGGTTCGATTCCCAGCATCCTATATGGTCCCCCGAGCACCGCCAGAAGTAATTCCTGAGTGCATGGGCTAGGAGTAACCCCTGTGCATTGCCGGGTGTTACCCGAAAAGAAAAAAAAATTTGTCTCAAGCCATAGACGCTATCTAGGGGTTGAGGTGTTGGCCTAGCCCATGGCTGGTTCCAGTTCCATCACCGACACCGCCTATGGTCCTCTGAGCAGCAGCAGGAGTCACTTCTGAGCACAGAGCCAGGAGTAAGCCTTGAGCACCGCAAGCTGTTCTCCAAAAGCAAACAAATGGAAAACAAATTGTAATTAGGAAGCTTTTGGGGAAGGGCAGCTGGAGACAGGAAGATGGCCAGCCCTGGCTGGACCCGCCTCTGCGCTCTGCCTGCCTTCTTTCTCCACTCTGACCTTTGAGACCTGTTCCTAGCCCAGCTTTGTAAGATGATAATGTTTATACTCTGACAAGCTTTCATACTGGTTGACTCGGATAATCCCTTCAGGCACCTTGGGAGGTGCTTGAACCTGCTGTTGATTCTAAGTCTTCTAGGGGCTAATTCTGTGTTGTCCAGGGAGCTCTATGGGACCCCCATTCCCAGATCCTCACCTCGCTCCATTCGAACTGTTAACTTCCTGTACAGCAATGGATCATTCAGTCCCTACCCAACCTTCAGAGATGTGACTGTCAGCCTGTCCCTCCTTCCTCTCCCTGCCTCTCTTTTCTGTGCTAACTCCTGGCAGTGTTTTTGGTTTGCCCTTCAGCCAGTATTCTCATTCCTGATGCTTTTTCTTTTTCTTTCTTCCTTCTTTCTTTCCTTCCTTCCTTCCTTCCTTCCTTCCTTCCTTCCTTCTTTTTTTGTGAAGCAAAATGGTCTTTAGTTTTTTAAATTTATTTATTTAGGCTTTTTGAGTTTCACCCAGAGATGCTCAGGGGTTACTCCTGGCTCTGCATTCAGGAAATACTCCTGGCAGTGCTCAGGGACCATATGGGATGTTGGGGATTGAACCCAGGTTAGCCATGTGCAAGGCAAGCACCTTACCTTCTCAATCATCACTCAAACCCAGGATGGTTTTTAGTGAATGAAATTTACTTAGAAAGATGTGAAGGGGGAGAAAGAGAGGAATATGTGTTCAAGAGAGAACATGAGCTTCTCCAGAATAAAAAGGAAAAAAACTTAAAAAAATTTTTTTTAAAGTGAAAAATCAGATTGTATTTTTTATCCTTAAAAGGGGTGGGGGGCAGTTGGGGGGAGTTTCATGGGAGCAACCCTGAAAGGCCCTGCTTCTCTGTGTTTTCTGGAGGCCAGTGGCTGTGCTGTCCCTTGGCCAGTTGCTTAGTTTTATGAGGCAGGGGTGCACTTGGTGGCAGGGAGCCAGGGACCGTGGGAGCCTCCCCCTGCTGTGCAACCCTGCCGCCTCCCAGCACATCAGCTTCTAAGTCTCTGTTTACCTTCCCTCATTCCTGATGCTTTTTCTTCCCTTTGCTGTTGGTGCAGTAACCTGGGGTGTACCTGTTGGTCATGGTGCTCACACACTCTGGTTGTGGTGTTCCCACATCTGGTTCTGGGGTGCTGGAGCTCATACGCTCAGTTGCGATGGAGTGTGTGTGTGTGTGTGTGTGTGTGTGTGTGTGTGTGTGTGTGTCTCGGTGCTGGGGATCAAACTCATGACCTCATGCCTGAGGGCAGGTGCTCCCCATGGAGCCACGTCCCTGGTGTATCTCATCCCTCCTTTGGACATTCCTGAAAAATCACAGTGAGGCATGTACCTGCAGCTACTTCAGAAAAGTTTGGTGAAAAGTGGAAAACTGCAGATCACGAGTGATCTTGGAGTCTGATTGGAATTTCAGCACAGTAGCTCCCCACCCTTATCCCTCAGGGGCAGCTGCCTGAAACCCCTAGGGATATAGACTGTGGAAATATGCAGAGTATGTACTCAGCCACGCACTACATATACCCATGATAAAGTTCAGTTTGTATATTGGACACTAGAAAAGACTAGCAGTAATAAGCCTTTGTAAAATAGAGCAAGTATAATACTATATTACCATAAAAGTTAGGTATTTGCTTTTTTCTACCTTTTTTTCCCCTCCTTCCCTCTTGCTCCCTTTTAAAAACACCTTATTGTGTCATATTTTTGGACCATGGTTGACAGTGGGTAATAACTGAAACCGTGAAACCAAAATAGTGGCTGAGGAAGAATGGATTACTGTATTTATCAATTATGTGTTACGAGAGCATTTCTTAAACTTTTAGAACCCCGGTTTCCTTGTTTATAAATAGGATTATAACTAGGTCTTCCTTGTGGGGTGATGGTGAAGGTTAAGTGGGACTGGGCCTGCCAGGGACTTGGCACTCTGCCTGACACCTGGCAAGGCTCGAAATAGGGCTGCTTATTATATCCTGTAGGAGACAGAGTCTGGGTCCAGGGCCTGGAAGTTGCTTAGTCACCACCTGTTGCTTTCTCTCTGCTCAGGGTATCAAAAAGCCGTTCACTGAAGTCATCCGTGCCAACATCGGGGATGCCCATGCCATGGGCCAGCAACCAATCACCTTCCTCCGACAGGTGAGCTGTCCTGGGATACCAGGGGAGACGAGGGGACTTGGAGACCAGGCTGCACCTCTCCCTTCTGCCTGCTCATCTGCTCATCCATCCGCCCTGATAGGACACTGCAGGCCCCAGAATCCCACTGGAAGGTGCTACTTAAACAGCATCACCCTCTGGTCTGCCGTCTCTTAGTTCCTGCCCTCCCAAGCCCTGTCTGGGGAATCTTCCTCGAGGCCCCCCGGGGAGGCTTGTGCAAAAGTGCTGAGTCCTGCGTGCTGGGTTTCAGGCTGAGCTGGTGACAGCATTGTAGGGACAAGCCCTGGGAGAGGCCCAAGGGCTGGGAGGTGTGTTCAGGTCCGGCTTCCTGAGTGAGACGCCCCAGCGCTGAGTGCTGGCTACACTGACCAGCCCGGTGGCTTTGAGAAAGGAGTCACCAGGGCAGTCTCCAAGGCAGCAGGTGGGTCGGGAGTTTTGGTAGGTGGAATGTTGAGCTCGGCCCCTGGCCCCATGGCTGGGAGCAACTGTGGGTGCTTCGGGTTTGACTGCCTGGCTCAGGCCTGAGGCTCGGGAGGAGGCAGGCTTTAGTTTATCAGTATGGTCAGTCAGCACAGGGGTACCACATGAGTCAAAACTGTGGGATTGGTGGGCTGGAGGGGGAGAAATAGGAGGGAGGAGACCATACAGCCACCGGGACAGAGAGGCTAGGGGCCTGCTATAGCAGGAAGCCTTGTCTAGGGCCAGAGAGATGGTACAAGGGTAACACACTTATCTTGTGTGCAGCTGACCCAGGCAGGCAGATGGTCCCCTGAGCACCTCCAAGAGCGGTCCCTGAGCACAGAGCCAGGAATCATCCCTGAGCACTGCAGAGTGTGTTGCCCACCTCCTCACCCCCCAGATCCTTTCCTAGAAGGACTAGGGCCCAGACCTGAGCTGTAAGGACCCCGAGTGGGATTAAGGTTCTGGGCTGGGGCGAGCTGGGAAAGTGTCTTTTTTGGTCTTCTGCTGCCTGGGCTGATGTGAAGAAGAGGGCACCTGCTCTCTGAGCAGGAAGTTTGAGGGTTTCAGCCTGCAGGCCTTCAGCGGCCTCTCTCAGGGGGTCAGGGAGGAGACTGGCATGGCCTGAGAGGCTGCCTCTCCTGTGACCAAGGAACATGACAGGGGCCCGTGAGTATACCCGAGGCCCCACCCGGGTCCCTGAGGAGAAGAGCAGGGATGGCAGCTCTGCCAGGGAAGTGGAGGGAGGGGGTCAGGGTGCCCCTTGCCCTGGCAGCTCTCCTGGAAATGCAGCCTTCGCAGAGAGAGAGAGAGAGAGAGAGAGAGAGAGAGAGAGAGAGAGAGAGAGAGAGAGAGAGAGACGGTGGCCTCTCAGTGCGAGCAGGGCCCTGATTCAGGCAGCCTGACAATCCAGATCTAGCGCCAGCCTTTCCTGCTTCACCCGTGTCCCTGGGGGAGGGCAGAGCGGGTCACTGCACAGTGTTTAAAGGAAGAGGAACAGTACTCCGAGTCACTCAGCCCGGGTCAGGACAGTGAGCCCTCCCCCGCCCCCCACCCCTCACCCCCCAGATGCTCCTGGGACAGCTCTTGAGCTGCCAGCTTAGACTTGCCCAGAGAACTGGGGGCAGGGGGGTGGTTACCTGTGCTTTTGCAAACATTTCCTTGCTTAATCCTCTTTAATTTGTGAGGTTAGGGTGGTGTTCGCTGTTACAGAGGCAAGAAAGTCAGCTGGAATTCACTTCTGTCCAGGAAGTGGGGGTGAAGGCAAGAAAAGGGGAGCGGGCCCTGCATGGGAGGTGAGGGAGCCCCGGTGTAGTAGGAGGGGTCTGTGCAGCCCTGCTTCCTGTCGGCGTAGCCCAGGGGCCCTGCTTGGGAGACCCCTGTTCTTGCGGCCCTGGCGTGGGAGCTGCTGCTCTTCATGGCCTCGAGGGGCAACGTCATTCCGTTCCCCACCTCTGGGGGGGAGGGGCCCTACACCCGGATGCTGCTGCCCCTTCTGTCCCACAGTCTCTCCTCCTGGTACCGACACGGGACAGAGCCCTCTAAGCTGTCATCTCTCTCCACACTGTCTCTAGCTCCCTGTCCTTTGTCCGCTCCTGGGGGTTCCTGGTGGGGGGCGGGTGGGGGGCCTGCTGGGAGTCCAGCCGCGCCTCTGTTCCCCCAGGTGGTGGCGCTCTGCACCTACCCAAACCTGTTGGACAGCCCCAGCTTCCCAGAAGATGCTAAGAAACGAGCCCGGCGGATCCTTCAGGGTTGTGGCGGGAACAGCCTGGGTGAGGCCCTGATTTGCCGGGTCCCAGGAGACAGAGAGTCACGGTGGTGTCACCAGCTGACGAGAGAGTTGTGTGTGCCAGGGAGCATGTGCGTGTGGGGGGGGGGGGGGGGGGTGAGGCACAAGTGGCACAGGTGTCCCCAGCTGCGCGGGTTAGCCTCCTGTGTGCTGAACCCAGGAGGGCGCCCAGGAGGCCTCCAGGTGACTGGATTTGAGTTTTCTGCCTGAAGTCAGGCTGGCTAGCCTCTGAGGCCTTTTGCTAGAGCTGACAGTTTGACCAAGGACTGGCTGGGAGCACCTGCCTCTGAGTCTGAGGGTCCCCAGATCTGGGCATGTGTCCCCGTGGCCCGGGTGTGGGGGTTGATTGCTGGGGAAGACGTGATGGGAGGCGCTTTCCTCCACTTTGGGCAATTTAATTTTTTAATTTTTTAATTTTTTTGCTCTTTGAGCCACATCCAGCGATGCTCAGGGGTTATTCCTGGCTCATGCACTCAGGAATTACACCTGGTAATGTTTGGGGAACTACATGGGATGTTGGGAATTGAATCTGGGTCGGCTGCGTGCAAGGCAAGCGCCCTACCCGCTGTGCTATCGCTCCAGCTCTGGGTGTTTTCATTTTAACAGCACTTCTCCCCCTTTGCACTGTCCATTCTCTGCTGAGGGCCTTCAGGAAGGCACAAGCCAAGCCCTCGAGGGCCCTGTAGAAGGGGGCCAAATATGTGAGACTCCGGGGGAGGTGAACATGATATTTTCCCTTCCCTGCCAAGGTGGATTTCCAGGGTCTAGGCCTTTGACACTTTGTTCTCATCTTATTTTCTTTTTTTTCTGTTAACTTTTGCCCAGTACCTCTGCCTAAGTCCTGCACGAGGGGTTGGCTCCCATCCACCGGCTGTTGTTCTTGGAGTATTTTGAGGACATGTGCCTGAAGATTTTGGAACGTGGGCCAGGGGTTCTTGTGGCTTTCTCAGTGGGGGATTAGCCCCCCGCTTTGATCTCTCATAGCATCTCTCTGCCTTTCTTCTCCCTTTGCTCTGCTTTTGCCTTGTTTCAAGAGCCTTTGCTTACCCCTTGCCCCGTGGCCACCCCTTGTGCCCCTTGAAGTCAGAGTACCCCCAGTTTCCCTGTTTGCCAGCCTGGATGGTATATGAGCCAGTGCCATGTGTGCAAGGCCTTCATCGCAGGCAGTCTGAGAGCAGCCCCATAGCCCATGGGGAACCAGAGGAAAAGGGGCTTCTCAGGGAACCAGCAGGTGGGCCTGGGACTCTGAGAAGCCACAGCCGAGAAGTGGGCAGGGGGCTTCCTCTGGGGAAAAATGTCTGGAGAAGGTGGAAGGATGCTCATTCCACTTATTAAGCTTCAGCAAGGCTTTGTGTGCTGTCAGCAAGGGCTGGGGACAATGGGGTTGTTAGTCCAGACCTAAGGTCCCCTTCCGAGAGTGTTGCAGCCAGAGGACAGTTGGCCTTCAGGGTGTCCGGGAACCACCCTGAGTTAATGCTAGTTCATGGGCAAAGGTGCTCTCTCTCTCTCTCTCTCTCTCTCTCTCTCTCTCTCTCTCTCTCTCTCTCTCTCCTCTCACCCTTAAACGACGAGTACTTTGTACTCCTTGGGCTTTCGAAGAAAGTTGACCTGTTCACTAACGTCTCCTGTAGGATGTAGAGAAACTTTGACCCGTGACTGGGATTGGGAGGGCTGCTGCTGTGTCAGCTTCAGTCCTGCCCACTGAAGTGAGAGGAAGCAGCAAAGATTGTTGTGGCTCAGGGTCACCCTAACCCAAGTGGAGATTATTAAGCAAGGCCTTGGTGCTCCCCTGACACGTTTCCATCACACCTTTCAAACGATTATGGATGCCTCCCTTGTCAGCCTAGTAACTTAATCCTCGGGATCTTAAGTGGGTCTGAGGGTGACTATCTTCAAGCTAGACACACCTAGGGAATGGAAGCTGCCCTTGTCCAACACCCCCGGAGCACACCTTGTGTGCCAGGCGCTGTTGAGGTGGGGCTTTATCTTTCGGGTGGGCCCCTGGAGGGAGTCTCTCGGTCTGAGCCTCGAAGGATCAGTCTGGTTTTTGGAGTATAACAAAATGATCTGAAGGGAACGGGTGGGAGGTCTGGAGCACGGCAGCAGGGGACTCAGCAGGGGAAGGCCTGCATGTTCATGTGGGTGGGACGGGGAGGCTCCTTGGCTGGCCCCGGTGGGAAGGAGAGGGCAGGAGAAGAGAGGGGGTGAGACCAGGGGGACGACTCAAGGGCTGGAGAGATGCCTTTTCATTTTGTCAGACCCTGAGATTGATCCCCAGCATCACATGCATTTATTTCTCCCCCCTCAGTACCACTGGGTGAGCCCCTCCCCCAACAATGAAAATATTGATAAAATATTGATAGAGGGCAGTATTGATAGAGGGCAGAAGGAAACAGGGGGCACTGGCAGATTTCTGAGCATGGAGCCACTAACCAGGGATCCATCTTGCCTCCTACTTGTGGTTAAGCCTTAGAAGGGATGGGTTTATTTTCTTTAACTGTGGTATCAAATTCAAGTGATAAGAGTGAAAAGGGGCTGGAGCGGTAGTACAGTGGGTAGGGCTTTTGTCTTACACGCGGCCAAGCCGGGTTCAATCCCTGGCATCCCATATGATCCCCCAAGCACCGCCAGGAGTAATTCCTATTTGCAGAGCCAGAACATCGCTGGGTGTGATCTCCCCTCCAAAAAAAAGAGTGAAAAGGGCCAGAGCAATAGTATAGCAGGTTGGGTGCTTGCCTGGCACATGGCCAGCCCATGTTTGATCTCCCAACCTCCCAGATGGTCTCCCATGCACTGCCTGGAGTAATTCCTGAGTGCAGAGCCAGGAGTAACCACTGAGCACCACAGGTATGGCCCAAAATAAATAAAAAACAACACAAAAAAGAGGAAGTGAAAAATCTGCCTCCCACTTCTGACCTAGTCTCTTGGTTCTTTTCTCCGGAGAAGTTACCTTATCAGTTTGTATTCTGCCAGAGGGAGTACGTCTTGTGCTTTATATAAACATTGGTCTAGATTTTAGTCCAAATGGCATTGCTAACGTGGGGTAGAAGCAGGACAATCATGCCCAGAAACCTCAGAGAGCTGTGGTTAGTGCTGGGTAGGGATTCCAACTTCTGGAGCTGCCCAGAAGTGTCATTTGGGGTTAGCAACATGTAGGCAACACTGACAAAAACATAATAATCTCAGCTGCACTGATTTATTATATTGTCATAGAATATGAATAAGCTAGGAGGTGGTCGAATGGGTTATGGGCCAGTTGATTTACTAGAAACCAGGGCATAGAATATCGCTTAGCATATAGTAGGTTCTGAGTCGATGAGTGGAAGGGCGGATGCGTGGGTAGATGGATGGCAGATGGACAGACGGATGGATGGATGGATGGATGAGCAGAGAAGTAAGTGGGTGGATGGTGGAGAGAATTAATGGGTGAAGCCCCGATAGATAGGCAAGTGGGAGTTAACCTCACTTGAGAGCCCTCTGAATAATTATATGGGTATCATCAGATCTGTGGAGCCGACATCTTGCCCCTTATGACTATCTCATTTACTGTGTTACAGGAGCTTACACTGCTAGCCAGGGGGTCAACTGCATTCGAGAGGATGTGGCTTCCTACGTGACCAGGAGAGATGGTGTGCCTGCAGATCCTGAAAACATATATCTAACCACTGGCGCTAGTGATGGCATTATCGTACGTATAAAGGGCTGATGTGGTTGTCCCTGGTTCACCCTCCCAACCCCCCTTTCCCGAGATTAAAACACTGTCCTCCCATTGTTCATCGATTTGCTCGAGCGGGCCCAGTAACGTCTCCATTTTGAGACTTGTTGTTACTGTGTTTGGCATATTGAATACGTCACGGGTAGCTTGCCAGGCTTTGCCGTGCGGGCGAGATAACTCTCGGTAAGCTTGCCGGGCTCTTTGAGAGAGAGGGGCGGAGGAATCGAACCTGGCTTGGCCGGGCTGGCTCCGTGCAAGGCAAACGCCCTACTGCTGTGCTATTGCTCCAATTCCAAGATTATCCTGATCTTATCCTGAGCTCCAAGGCTGCTATAATCATTTCTATAAGCTTTCAAATGTGTTAAATTCTGATTGGAGCCCCCAAGGAAACTAAGGCCCAGAGACAGTAAGTGACCTGTCAGCTTTGAGGCAGCCTTGGTGGCACTTGTGCCTCTAGTTCTGAGCTTCTGGGCCTCTGCCATAACATCTATTACTGTGTCCTGCTGTCAGTCAGTACCCACTCAATTCCCAAGAATCTGGGTTTAGGCAGAAGTCCTGGAGGAGAGGGGTGAGTGACTTCAAAATTTACTGAGAAGAATGAAGACATTGTACTTTTTCAATCTGGTGACATTTCTGCAAGGGGCTTGAGTAAGAACCTAGAAACTATGTGGAAAGGGTAGAGTCTTCTAGAAGGGGGCTTGGCTTATTCAATGAATTAGCACTCCGCCAATCCTCTTCAAGATTCTCTTGGCCCTGGTTTCTCAGGAATTCTACAGGGCACTTAGGGGATCGTCGGGTGGAAGCGCCACCTGGTGGTAGCCAGGGGGTATTTTTTAAAAAATCTTATTCGAACAATGCCTTTTTCTTCCAGGGCCTTTCCAGCCTTGGGCCCTGGTAATTACTGACAAGACAGATTCCAGGAGCCCACTCCAGTGATACAGAATGACTTGCAAAATTGGCCAGTTTATGGATCACTGCTTTAGACCACTTTAAAAAGATATTAATAAATATTGAGTCTTTCTATGCCATGCTCTATACTAAGAACATCAAAACATGTTGTTTTGCATCCTTCTCACAGCCAGCCTCATTTTAGAGATAAAGTGAGAGTTGGGGAAGTTAGAGCGAGCTCTGGGTGGCAGGTGAAAGGCTGCATCCTGGAGTCTTCTGGGTTGCCATTCCTGTCAGCCCTCAGGGGCTGGGAGTTGCCGATGTTCCTGAAGGTGTGTCTTTTTCTTGCAGACCATCTTGAAGATTCTGGTGTCTGGAGGTGGCAAGTCACGGACGGGTGTGATGATCCCCATCCCTCAGTATCCCCTCTACTCAGCGCTCATCTCTGAGTTTGACGCTGTCCAGGTGAACTATTACCTGGATGAGGAGAACTGCTGGGCCCTGGATGTGAATGAGCTCCGGCGTGCCGTGCGGGAGGCTCAAAACCACTGTAACCCCAAGGTGCTGTGCATCATCAACCCCGGGAATCCCACAGGTGCGTGCTTCACCTCCCCCTCAGTTCCCTGGGGGTGGGGTGGCATCACTGTTGTCTGGCACTAAACAGAAATAATGGGAGGGGCTGGAGTGATAGCACAGCAGGTAGGGCATTGGCCTTGCACACGGCCGACCCAGGTTCCATCCCCTGTATCCCATTTGGTCCCTTGAGCACTGCCAGGAGTAATTCCTGAGTGTAGAGCCAGGAGCAACCCCTGAGCATTGCTGGGAGTGACCCAAAAAGAAAAAAGAAAAAAAAAAAGAAAAAATGCAAGTCCTAAACAAAAAGAATGCGAGTCCTCTGCTCCCAGTTTCAATTCCAGATTTGCTAAAATAAAGCCATAAAATCTGCCATAGGCTCCCTTTGTGGGTGAGCAAATGCGGACATTTCCAGGGACAGGGGCTACTGTTAGAAGACCAGTCTCTCCCCGAGTTCTTGCACATGTCAAGAATTAGCGCCCTGAATTCTCATTGTACCTTCACTCCTGCTTGTTTTTCCAAACCAGTTTTCTGAATGCTGGTATGTGCATTTTTTGTTTTCCTTTGACATGGCATCGCTATGTACTTTGAGATCTGAAAAGGAAATGCCTTATTAGAAACAAAAGCAAACATACCCTATAAACCTGTTTCTAAAGCTTGAAAAGCACTCCTAATTTTGCATATTTTTCTTTAAAAAAAAAAACGCAGTCTGCCTGTTTTGATCTTTCTGGGCTACTGGCTTCATGTGCCCCCTGTGCTATTTGGATGCAGAGAACAAGGGCTCCTTTTCCTCCTTTGTTGAGATAAATTGGGTTAAAGCCAAAACACATTGGAGTTGATTGTGGAATCTGCTTCTTGGGAACATCAAATGATGCTTTAATCAGCTAAAAGCACCACTTGAATTCCTGAGTGCAAAAAATGGGTGCATCTGGCAGAAACACTGCATTATTGACCCCAGCTCCCTGGGGGGAAGGGACGAAGATTCTAATCGTGATGCAGTAGGAGAAAGATGTGCAGCTGAGTTCCCAGTCCTGCTTGCTTTCTAGTCACAAAGGGGGCTTTTTAAAGTCTCAACGTCCAGGTCACACTTCAGAATGGGGCCCAAGCATCAATATTCTGTGCAACTGAGGATGAAAACTACAGCCTGATTTGTTAAACACAGGAGCTGGGCCCCCTCCCACATTCTCTTATCCTTGGTCTAGGACCCTAGTCTAGACTTTTCCCTCCCTCTTTTTTTCCTTCCCTTCCTCTCTTACTCCTTCCCTCCCTTCCATCCTTCCCTCCTTCCCTCTGTGCTTAGGGAACTATATGTGGTCCTGGGGATTCGAACCAGGGTTGGAGGGGTGCAGCTGGAGAGTTTGGAGGGTCCCCCCCCAATACTATCTTCCCAGACATGAGACTTAGTTTCCCGGTAAGGCCCAGGCTGTTGGAGTGGAAAGTTCTACATCTTAGGATGTACGCCTACTTTATATTTGAGAGTCAGCAATTTCTTGGCCAAGTGTTTACATAAATCTTCCCTGCCTTGCTGTCTGGGAATAGAGGCTTTAAGATTTTTTTTTAATGAAAGGATTCATGTATATGCTAATGTAAGTTATTTATAAGGCATAACTGAGTAGGCAGAAGCTCCCCCCTTTTTTGGAGTCTTAAATGTATGAAAATCAGTTACTAGAAGATAGGACTTGGTATATATCTGAGGAACCTGTATCTTGGCTGTACAGGTTGGCTACAACGTATCCAAACGGACTGGAATGTTAAGCCACAGTTCTTTGGGATTCAAGGTAGAAACTCAGATCAAGATGAGGCTGGAGAAATTGTACAACAGACTGGAACTTATGTTTTGCATGTTGGAGATCTGGGTTCTGACACATCATGGTCCCCGGAGCATGTTCTGACTGGCATCCCCCCCCCAACCAATTAACTTGGAATAACCACCCCCCATCCCCTCATTACTGGGTGTGACCTAAATAGAAAACAAACTGAAAGGACTGGGTGATACAGTATAAATGCTAGAGGGTCAAGCAGTTCTCTTGAATCGCCCCAAATTACACGATTCGCTTTTCCTACACCACCAGTGCATGTTTATGCCCACTCAGTGACTGCTGGGTCTCAGGCACGGGAGAGACAGGTCCGTCCTTGTTCCTGGGTTTGCAGGGAGGTGTTTGGAGGAGTTATTTGCACTCAGCAGCCTTCCTTTTCTCTGTCCAGCTGAGGCTGTCTGAGGCCTGCCCTTGCGTATTTCCTCTCTGCTTCCCTTGGCATTGTGCTCATATGCTTTTGATGCTCTTGGGGCTCCAATTTTCGCTTGAATATTAGCATCTTACAGTTCGTGGGATCACAGGCATGACTGGTTTGCAGGCAGGCCCTGTCCCCTGGGTATCCTGCCTCTGTCTGTGGGAACAGTGGTTGGTTCCTTGTATAATCCAGGAGTGCCACCTTCTGGGAGTCCTAGAACCCAGGCTTGCTTTGTCAGAAGCTCAGGTGGTGCTTGCTTAGCAGAATAAAACTCAGACCCTTCTAAAGGAATTAGTTCATTGCTCTGGTAATTGGAAAACGGAATTCTGGCCATATCATACCATGCTTTATTTTATATATTTCTGTATCTGGCAATGCTCAGGGCCTACTCATGGCTCTGCACTCAGGGATCACTCCTGATAGTGCTTGGGGGGCCATATAAATACCAGTGATCAAACCCTGGTGTGCAAGACAAGCACCCTATCCAATGTACTATCTTTCCAGCCCCTGTGATATTTTATTTCCAAAATATATATTTTTATATTCCCACAGACAATCATATAGTACCTTTACTTCTTTATTATTTTTTCTGACTTTTTTTTAAATTGGAGAAGGCCACACCCAGTAGTGTTTAGGGGCTACTCCCAGCTCAGTGCTCAGGAGTCACTCCTGGCAGGGCTCAAGGGACAGTTCAGTTCCAGGGATCAAACTCAGACCCACCACATGCAGAGCACATGCTCAACAGTATTTTTTCCCCCATCCTATTATTTTTTTTTTTCTGTTTGGGAACCATCCCCAGGGATGCTCAGGGGTTGCTCCTGGCTCTACACTCAGAAATTATTCCTGGCAGAGTTGGGGGACCATATAGGATGCCCGATATTAAACCTAGAATGACAGTATGCAAGGCAAATGTTCTGCCCGCTATACTGTCACTCTGGCTCCTTTCCTTAGCTTTTAAATCTTTAGCAAGGTAATACACTCTACATACTACTTTGCATTCACATCTGTGGGAGTAATGTTTGTGTACCCCTTTTCATATGTATACACTAAGACACTCATGTATATCCATAGATACATGACACATAGGCATTTATCTGTAGACACTTATCCATAGATACATGCAAACAGTAAAGAAATAGCATTTTCATTTCCCCCCTTTTATTGAGGTACTGGGATTTACAATACTGTAAATGATACTATACATACTTTCATGCATACTTGGTCCCAATACTTCACCCACCACCAGAGTGCCCACTTCCTTCTCCCCAATGATCCAAGGACCCCTCCCCACACCACCCTGCCTTAGGTAAGCTCAGCTGTTTGGGTTTGGGTTTGGTTTGGGGGGGGGGGCACACCTTGCAGTGCTCAGGGCTTTCTCTTGGCTCTGCGCTCAGGGGTCACTTAAGGACCGAACCTGGGTCCACCACATATGACACAGGTGAGGCATGACCTGCTATACTGTCGCTCCGGCCGCATGAGCTCGGTTCTGTAGACCAGTTCTCAGTTCTGTTGTCTTTGGCCACTTGTTGCTCCTTTACTGTGTTTCTTTGTTATTTATTTATAAAATTTATTTTTGTTTGGGGTCTGCAGGGCTCATTCCTGGTTCTGTGCTCAGAGATCACTGCTGGTGGGCTTGGGGTGTCAGGGATGAAACCTTGGTCAGTCATCTGCAAGGCAAGCACCCTACCTGCTGTATGCTGTACTATTGCTCTGACCGTGTTTCTTTCTATTTGAAAAGTTTGTTTGTTTTGGGTTCACACCCAGCAATGCTCAGGGCTTCCTCCTGGCTCAGTGCTCAGAAAACATTCCTGGTGGTGCTTAGGGAACTATATGGGATGCCAGGGATTGAACCCAGATCAGCCACATCAACCCACTATACTATCTGTTCGGCCCCTCTTTCTTGTTTTTTTTTTGTTTGTTTGTTTGTTTGTTTTAATTCTTATTAGTGAGACATCATGAGGTACAGTTTCAGACTTACAAATTTTTGTGCTTGGTTTTCAATTATACAATGATCAAATACCCATCCCTCCACCAGTGCCCATTTCCCACCACCACGGATCTCAGTATCCCTCCCACCCCCCATCTTTCTTGTTTTTTAAAGAAAGAACTTCTAATTTTTTTTTTTTGTTTGGAGCCACATCTGGAAATATGTAGGGTTTATTCCTGGCTCTACACTCTGGAATTTGCTCTTTGGAATTACTCCTAGAGGTGCTTGGAGATCAGAAATTGAACCCGGGTCCACTGTGTGCAAGACAAAATGTTCTACCTGCTGTACCATCACTCTGGCCCCAAGAAAGAATATTTTAAATGAATTTACAAGTCTGTCTATAGCAGTGCTTTTCCAGAGAGTATGAGATATTCCCAATGCTATCCTCATTGTGGAAATACTGGAAAAGGGCCTTTGCTACCTTGTTGAAGTTTTCTTTCCCTACCCATGGCCCCAAGGGTGAAAAGCAGTGTGAGTAAACATCTTTAGCAATGTATGGCCCCTCTCTGACTTGGACAGAAGCCAGAGCTGGTGTGCATGCTTGCTCTTTGAGTAGTCTGCAAATATTTATTGAGCACATACTAATCAACTTCAAGACTCTTCAGGGAGTCCTATTCTGACTCCGGAAGCTCATGTGTGCCCAAAATTCATGGTTCTTCTCAGCAGTTACTGCTGATGTGTAAGGGGGGAAGCTGCGCTGATTGACTTAATGCCATCCGTCATTTTTCTTTTTTCTTTCTTTTTTGGCAAGCCTTCCTGTCCTCCAGCACTTTGAGCAAAACATACTTGTCCACTCTCTCCCACAAACACTCATAAGCATGTCAGATGGTGGGGTCCCTCAGAGGGCTTCCCTGGAGGTTGACCGAATTCGATCATCTATGTCTACAACTACTAGGAAGCTCAACTTGTTAAGCCTTGAAGGAATTTAGGATCTCTCAGTGATTCTGGGTGGGGTTATTCCCTGGGAAAATTTAAACAGTATCACATTCTGATTTCCTTTGGGTATTTTTATTTTTTTAGGTCAGGTACAAAGCAGGAAGTGCATAGAAGAGGTGATTCACTTTGCTTGGGAAGAGAAGCTCTTCCTAATGGCTGATGAGGTAAGCCCCAGCTCTTTCCTCAGTACAGGGAAAAGGTGAGCTCTCTCTTCTAGAGGAAGGGGTTTGTCCCAATCTGCAACCCCAAAGCATTTTCTAACCAAGAAAATGGACTTTCTGTAACCGATGAGATTGTGACCCAATACATTCCTATATTGATTTGAATTCTTCATTAAGGATTTTAGAAATCAAACCCAAACCACTTCACATTTATTTTTAAATTTTATTTATTTATTTATTTATTTATTTTGGTTTTTGAGCTACACGCAGCTGTGCTTAGAGTTACGCCTTGCTCTGTTGTCCGGGTTCACTCCTGGCAGTTCTCAGGGGACCATATCAAACCAGGGTGGACCGCATGCAAGGCAAGTGCCTTACCCACTATGATATCTCTCCAGTCCTAAAACCACTTTAAAAAGGAAAAGAAGAGGCTGGGGTGATAATATAGCAGGTAGGTCACTTGCCTTGCATGCAGCTGACCTGAGTTCAGTCCCTGGCATCCCATATGCTTCCCCCACCCTGCACTGCCAGGAGTGATTACTGAGTGCAAAGCCAGGAATAACCCCTGCTGATTGTGGCCCCCAAACAAAACAAAACAAAATAAACAAAACAAAAGTAAATTAATGAATAAAAAGGAAAAGAAGGGGCTGGAGCAATAGCACAGTGGGTAGGACATTTGCCTTGCACACAACCAACCCAGGTTTGATTCCCAGCATCCCATATGGTCCCCTGAGCACCACCAGGAGTAATTCCTGAGTGCAGAGCCAGGAGTAACCCCTGTGCATTGCCGGGTGTGACCCAAAAAGCCAAAGATAAATAAATAAAAATAAAAAAGAAAAGGAAAAGAAAAGAAGTATTCAGATCACAGGTATAGGTTGGGATCTGGAGACTCAAACTCGTATTTTCTGGATTCTTCCTTGTTAGGTCCTGCTGCACTCTTACACACAGAGCCACACTGGTGCAGCTGAGGCACCCATTGCCAAGCCAATCACTGTGGCCTATTTTACACTGTCTTCCCGTTGTTCATCGATTTGCTCGAGCAGGCCCAGTAACTCTCCGTTTTGAGACTTGTTGTTACTGTGTTTGGCATATTGAATACGTCATAGTAGCTTGCCAGGCTTTGCCATGCGGGCAAGATACTCTCGGTAGCTCACCGGGCTCTCTGAGAGGGGCAGAGGAATTGAACCCGGCTCTCGGCTGGGCTGGCTGTGTGCAAGGCAAATGCCCTACCGCTGTGCTATTGCTCAACCCCATTTTGACAACAATTTTACACTATGCAAAAAAAAAAAAAAATTGACCTGGCCCTGAGCAAGGGATGGAGCTTTGCCTTGGTTTCCCAACTCTCCCAACAAAGGAGGGAAGAATAGGAAAAAGGTGTTTCTTGAGGAAATAGTGAGGGGTTGTTAGACTAGAAGGGAGGCTGTGATGTCAGGTGGGCATAATACACCCTACTGGACCTCCCACCTCATTTCCTTCCCCTGGCAGCCCGTAGAGAAATCAACCCGAATAACCCCACAGTTACTGTTCTGGAGCTGAGCCTGCTCCTTCTTTTCCATTTTTCCAAGGAACTTGGGGACACATACTACATTGCCACAGGATTTCAGTACATGTGACTCCAACATAGTGATTTCTTTGCTCCTTAGCAACTCACCCCACCTCTTCCTCATTAACTTGTAATGATTTCTAGCAATTCAACCTAAAGTTTTCATTTTTATTTCATTAATTATTTTGGTTTGGGGGAGGGCTGGCTACACTTCTGGGTTACTCCTGGCTGTGCACTCAGGAATTACTCCTGACAGTGCTCAAAGAACCATAGTGGGATACTGGGGATTGAACCCGGGTTGGCCGCATATAAAACAAGCCCTGTACTACTCACTATACTATCGCTGTAGCCCCTAAAGGCTTTTTTTTTCTCTTTTTGGATCACACCCGACGATGCTCAGGAGTTACTCCTGGCTCTGCACTTAGGAATCACTCCTGGCAGTGCTCAGGGGACCATACGGGATGCTGGGAACTGAACCTGGGTCGGTCGCATGCAAGGCAAACGCCCTACCCACCGTGTTATTGCTCCAGTCCCAAGCCCCTAAAATCTTAATTTCTAAAGGAGCAAGGGGCAGTAGAGTACAGCCTGTTTTTTTTTTTTTTTTAAACTGCGGCACAAAGTGCTCCCCTCTGGGTCTGGGAAGAGCAAGAGAAGGGGAGGGCAGAGAGAGGGAGAAAGGCAGGAAGGAGCATACAGTGGCACTGCCTGGCCATGGACAGAGGAAATAGCCCGAGGCTCCCTATCACCCAAGGGCCCACAGAGCCTCCATTTCCCATTTCCAAAGCAGCTGTGGGAAGCTCATGTGCCAGGCCAGCGTGGGGTGCTGACTGGCTGGGAGAGCTAGGCTGTGTGCACGGGCAGAACGGGACAGGTGGCCACGGCTTGTGTTTGCAGTCTCAAGGGGAAACTGACAGTGAAAGTGGACAGGAAACCCAAATAATTCCAGCTGGTTGGAGTTATTCCCTCAGAACAGGCTGAGAGGGCTCAGTTAGCGCCTTCTGTGGGGAAGCCAGAAACCAGGTCTGCCAACTGCTTTGCTTGTGAGTCTGTGGAAGGGTGTTAAGCGCTGCACTGCAGAGAGAAAACTGGCCCGGGCAGGTAGGTGCCCTTTGTCACCGATCATATGAAGCAGAAAGGAGGCTGAGAGACTAGGTAGGGATGTGAGAGAAACCGCGTGGGTGTTCAGCCTGAGGCTTTTCCTCATTTGTTCTGGAAGCTTCCTTCAGACAGGTATTTTGGGTTTCTGTGGGGTTTTCTGGTTGGTTTTTTTTCCTCCCTTTTATTTGGGTGCAGCACCAAGGGATCAGACTTAGGTCAGCCCCGGGCACGGCAAGCATCCTCCCTGCTGTCCTGTCACTCTGGTCCCCCTCAGGCAGGCTTTGAACTCTGAACTGGTTCCCAGAAGTGGGAGTGGAGGCTGGGCTTGAGGCCAGATAGCCTGACGGCACCTCAACTCTGGGAGCCTGTGCCCCCCGCTCCAGTGGCCTGAAGGGTTCTGCCTGTTGGTCTGCACTTGAGAGACTTCTTGAACTCAGGCCTCTGGAAAGAATGTCTGGTGACCGTCCCTGCCTTGTCTTCTTCCTACAGGTATACCAGGACAACGTGTACTCTCCTGACTACAAATTCCATTCCTTTAAGAAGGTGCTTTACGAGATGGGTCCCGAGTACTCCAGCAACGTGGAGCTGGCCTCCTTCCACTCCACCTCCAAGGGCTACATGGGCGAGTAGGTTAACCTCTGACCTCCCTCCCCCTGCTCTGGGCCTACTCGCTTCCAGAAACACACTGCTTCTCCCTGAGAGAGTGGTGTGTCGATAAAGGATCAAAATCCTAGCAGCTGCCAGCAGTTTCTGAGGAGCCAAGGAAGGCAGAGGAAGTGGATAACTGTGGTCAGAGAGTCAAGTTTTGGGGGCTCTGGGTGATCTCTGCCATAGTACTATGTTCAGAGAGGCAGCTTGAATATGTATTCATTCATTTTGCTGATATGGATGAAGTACTCCTATGAGTCCAGTATGTATTTGGCACTTGGAATACTGCAGTGAGCAACCCAGACCACAAGGGTAGAGCTACTGTGTTTGAGGGTGCCCGTTGCAGCAATTTAGCCTGAACCCTAGCACAGATGCACTAGTCTCTCTGCTCCAGGGGGGCACGTACTTCAGGTCTGGCATCCGCCTTCAGGAGCTTCAGGAGTGGGCATTTAACACACTAATGCCAAAGAGCATTCTTCAGAGGACTTTTGCTGGAACTTTTACGAAGACAAAGCCCACCCAGAACCTGATCGTAGCTCATGTTCTAGTTAGGAGAGAGAGCAGTAGGCGAATGAGTAAAATGTGGAGAAAACAATTAGAGAAGAGATGAAGAGCGCTTAGAGGAAAGGGTGCCATCATGGACTTAATTAGTGCCTCACCGAGCTGCTGGCTTAAAGTGGAGAGACAGAGGAGGAGAAGGAGGCTGCGTGTGACTGACGTAAGGACATTCCAGGCAGAACTAAGAGCATGTGCAAATGCCTTGAGGCAGACACGTGCCTGGCATGTTCACACACATCAGAATGGAACTGCAGAGGAGTGAGGAGGGGAAAAGTGGAAGAAGCTGAGATCAGTCTCAGGCCAGGGTAAGGGGCTCCTAGGATCGGTACTTTTATGCAGTGAGATAGTTGGAGGATTTGAACAGAGGCCACACCTGACTCTGTTTGACTCGACTGGTTGCTGTGTGACAGGGCAGGCCGGTGACAAGATCGGGACCCTCGTAACTCAGGAAGCTATTGCAGTCCAAGTGAGGTATAGTGGATCAGGTAGAGGTGGTGAGAAGACATTGGATGCCACGTGTATATGTGAAGTGGACTGGATGAGAGTTGTTTGATGGAAAGGTTACGTTTGAAAGAGAAGCTGTTGAGGATTATTCCTAAGGGATTTGTTGAAATAACAGAGTTTCTGTTCAATAGATGAGAGTGGTTGTGAGAGAAACACATTTAGGGAAAGGGGGAAAGGTGGAGAGTTGGTTTTGGAGGGGTTAAATTTATATATTGCATTGGAGGGGGAGAGTGAGTGAGAGAAAGAGAGAGACAGAGAGAAAGCACAAACTGTGAGGAGAGAGAGAGACAGAGAGCACAAACTGAGTCTGCAGCCCAGACCAGTTGGAAGCTGATGTGTGGGCAATGCCAGTGTCTGAGTTGTTTGATCAAGAGGAGAGGAAAAGAGAGGGGGAAGGAGAGAGAGAGAGAGAGAGAGAGAGAGAGAGAGAGAGAGAGAGAGAGAGAGAGAGAGAACAAACTGAGTCTGCGTCTGCAGTGCAGACCAGTTGGGGGCTGGTGCGTGGGCAGTCAGTGTTGAGTTGCATGATAGGGAGCTCGCTGAGCCTAGATGTTTCTGAGTGAGAAGTCCAAGGACCAGCTGTCACTACTCAGAAGTTAGGGGTGAGAGAAGGAACTTGAAAAGGTGACCGAGAAGGAAAGGTCTTTGCATTCACAACTAAGGGTCTCCATTCCGTGACCCTGGGGGGTGGATCTGCTCTGTTCCAGGTGTGAGGAGTGGGGAGGGAACTTTTTTATTAAGCAGGAGGCTAGTGTGACAGTGAAGCTTGAAGAAATATATGGCCAGATCAAGAGTTGTGCTCTTGGAGATGTTGCCCACTAATCATGGCTTTATTTGATGTGCACAGGGCCTGTTGATGCTGGCCCTAACACTGTCTGCTCTCTGTTAACTCATTTTTCAAAGTCAAGTTTGTTTATCACATACTTGTTCATCTCTCCATCTGTGTTCTGGAGACTCTTATGTAACAGTCAGCCCTCTGTTGGGAGCTTGTTGGCCTTGCACAATTTGAGTATTCTGTTCATCAGCAGAGGTTTCGGCAGAAAATCCCTTTTTTCCGCTTTGGTTATAAGCAAAACTTTCCAAGATATCAGAATTTGTCTTCCCATCTTGCAAAGACTAGTTCAGGAGTATTGTATTTGCCAGTTCTATTATCATGATCCCAGAAGCATATTATCATTGCATCTCTGAGGTGCGGGTGGGTGGTTGTAAATAGGAGAAGAATCTGTTCCTACCTTGGGATGCCTGTTTCTCTGGTCATTAGTCTAAATGTTACCACATTTCAGAGGAGATTTGGCTTCAGAAACTGTTTCTGGGAGAGTTGACGTGGTTCTAAAAGTTGTTTTTAACTCATTGTGTGAACTCATCGTATTTTATTAATTTTTTAAATTTTATTTTACTTTTTAACTTTTGGGCCACACCCAGTGATACTCAGGGGTTACTCCTGGCTCTACACTCTGGAATTACTTCTGGTGGTGCTCAGGGGACTAAATGGGATTCTGGGAATGGAACCCAGGTCAGCTGCATGCAAGGCAAGCACCCTCCTTACTGTAATATTATTCCAACCCCTCATCTTATTTTAAATTTGGTCACGGTCCTCCTGTTGTTCATCGATTTGCTCAAGCGGGCCCAGTAACGTCTCCATCATGAGACTTGTTATTACTGTGTTTGGCATATCGAATACGTCACTGGTAGCTTGCCAGGCTCTGCTGTGCGGGCGAGATACTCTCAGTAGCTTGCTGGGCTCTCCGAGAGGGGCGGAGGAATTGAACTCGGGTCAGCCATGTTGGCCGCTTGTGAGGCAAATGCCCTACCGCTGTGCTATCGCTCCAGCCCATATTTTAAATTTATTTTAAAATATTTAATTTAGAAAAATGTGGCAACCACTGATACAATTCTAGGATTAAAATTCATTAGATAACAGTTGTAATAGTAAAATCAATAGATCTAGAATATACATTTATGTGAACATTGTTACATTTGATTCAGGGTTGGTAAGTCCTTGTCTATAAATTTATTATGCGTTTTTGGTTTCAAGAGCTGTCATGCAGTCCAGTCACTTCAGATACATAGTCTGGGCCAGAATTGACAAGGCAGCAGATGCGCAAATGGGTTTCAGAAGTTTGGGGATTGCGGGGAGGCTGCCCACCCTGACTCCAAAAAAAACAGCGGAGTTCTTTCTTAGCCCAGGCGCTGGTACCTGAAATTTTTCCGAGACTGGTGTCTCTACAGGAGTATTCATGAAGTGCTGGAGTTGAGCCCTTGGCGCAGCTGTAGTGGTGAGGATGGGTGCTGCTGCCAGAGTCTTGGTTTGCTGGGTATTCAGCCCACCTGCCTCCCATGGGTGCTCTAAGGTTTTCAGTATCCTCTGCTTATTTTAATGTAATTTGATTGTGTACTCATTCAGAATCCTGTAAGTAATGAACTGAGTTTGAATTGGCCTATACGAAGCATTTTTTTTTTAAGAAAACAAAAATCCACGTGGTTAAAAAGTACAGGAGTGCAGTTGACTCAGGGGGTTTAAAGATGTCCATGGGACTCTTTCTTGCTTTATCTCATTTTCTTTCTCGGCTCTGTTCTCCTTTGGGTTGACTGTGTTTTCAGCCAACAGAAAGTTCCAGCTTTTGCTGGGTGGTCTTTATCAGTAGTGAATTGTGTCCAGCGTCCTCCTACCCGTGTGCCCTTTCGAGCAGGGGTAATTGTGCTGGTTAGGGTTCAGGATAAGCTGCTGTAACAAAAGGGCCCCAAACAAGGACTTAAACAAGATGAAAAGTGTATCTGCCTTTGGTGTGCCGGCCCAGAGGACAGGCTCTGCTCCACAAGGGCGCTCGTGAATGTGATGGGTGACACAACTCTGCTTTCTCCACGTGTGACATCTGTCTCCAGCACCAAGGCTTCTGTTCCAGTTCTCTATTTCATCGGAACAGGACCGAGGAAGGATTCGGCCTGCTTTCTCCCTGTAACCAAGTGACAGGAAGTTACACTTACACTTTACCTTTCATTGCTCAGAACTTGGACACGCCTGACCTCTCTGTGTTGGCCCAGGGAGGGTTGCAGAAGATTGTGCTTTGCTGGGTGGCACTTTATAGAGGTCTCTGTGTGACGGATGATCCTCTTTGCCTCTTCAACCTTCAGGTGCGGCTACAGAGGAGGCTACATGGAAGTGATCAACTTGCACCCTGAGATTAAGGGCCAGCTGGAGAAACTGCTCTCGGTGCGTCTGTGCCCGCCGGTGTCTGGGCAGGCCGCCATGGATACCGTTGTGAATCCCCCAGTGCCAGGAGAGGAATCCTTCGAGCAGTTCAGCAGGGTGAGTCTGCAGCACCATTACCATCAGGCTCTCTCTCAGGGTGACCTTCAGGAGTGCTGGTGGTTCCTTTGATATCTGACCTGCTTCCCATGAGGTGAGGTTTTTTATTTTTTGGTTTTGGTTTTTTTTTGTTTGTTTGTTTTTTTGCTTTTCGGGTCACAACCAATGATGCTCAGGGGTTACTCCTGACTCTGCACTCAGTAATTACTCCTGATGGTGTTTGGGGAACCATATGGGATGCCGGGGATTGAACCCAGGTCAACCACATGCGAGGCAAACACCCTACCCACTGTGCTATCACTCCCGCCCCGATGAAGTGAAGGATGCATCAGGATCCTGATTTGAAGCAGGCAGATCTGCACATAAGCACAGAAAGGTGGATTCTGAGGGAAAGTCCTTGGTGTCTTGAAAACATGGGGAATGGCGTAGGTCATTCAACTGGAAAGGGGAAGTAGCTAGGCACAGGGTTGGTTCTGGCCCCTAGACCTCACTCCAGACTGTCCAGTCAGACCAGTTGCAAGAGACATGAGCTGTACCCCCTTTAAACAACAAAGGGAATTTATGGGTTATATAACCACAAATCAGTTTCCAGCCATTACAGACACACGTCTTATCTTTTTTGGTAAAATTCACGAAATTCAAAACTCACCATGATAGGGCAAGAGATAGTACAGCAGGTAGGCCGTTTGCCTTGCATGTGACTGATCCGGGTTCGATTCCTGGCATTCCATATTGTCCCTTGATCACCTCCAGGAATGTTTTCTGTGTGTAGAGCCAGGAGTAACCCCTGAACATGGCTGGATGTGACCCAAAAAGCCCAAGACAAACAAACAAAAGTCTCACCATGATAGCCTCTTTTTATGGTTCTGCCAGGGATCAAACCCCAGGATCTCATAAATGAAAAGCCTAAACTCTGCCACTAAACCATATCCTTGGCCCCCATTTTAGCCATTTTAAACTGTTTAGTTTAATACATATAGTCATTCACATTGTGATACAACTATCCCCCAAATCTTTTCATCATCCCAAACTGAAACACTGCCTACATTAAACATTCACTCCCCATATCCTTTTACCAATTCTCTGCTTTATGTGTTTATGAATTTTGTATATTGTCCTTCACTTAAGTGGAATTATACACTATTTGCCCTTTTGTTTCTGGCTTGTTTCACTTAACATGATTTCTCCATGGTTTCTTCATATTAAAGAAGCCATGATTTCTTCAGGGTTTCTCCATATTAAAGCATCTGTTAGAATTTCCTTCCTTTTCAAGCCTCAGTATGAATGCACTATGTAGACACTGTCCATTGCTTCTTCTTTCACCTGTAACCCACGCCTCATCATCCTTCCCTAGTAGTACTCGCTGAAGGTCTGGGGTGACGTGGCCAGCAATGAGCCAGTCCCTGATTTGTTTTGGCCAAGTCGTGTGCCCTAGGCATACCTCATAGATGGTTAGTAATGAAATGGTCAAAGCATTTTCATGTATCTTCTATCCAGGACCATGTCTATCTAGAACAGTGAGCAGGAACTGGGTTTTCTCATTTTCAGGAAAGACCTTCTGGTACAAGATGAGAGGCCATGACACAAGCTAACCAAGCCGTACCTGTGGCCTACAACATCCCATGTGCTTGGGAGCCCCATGCTCAGGCACATGACAGGCTCATGGGCTGAGCGTCTGTGAAGAAGTGGGGAGGTGTGTGCACTCTGCCCGCCTCCCTGGGCACCTTGCACCAATGTGCTCCATGATGGGACATGAAGAGGACAGTCTCTAGGGGCCAGGACCATTCCATGATATCCAGAGATGCTGACTCTTGTTTTCTCTTTCCTCAGGAAAAGGAGTCTGTCCTGAGTAATCTGGCCAAGAAAGCCAAGCTTACAGAAGACCTACTTAACGACATCCCAGGAATTCAGTGCAACTCCGTACAGGGAGCCTTGTATGCCTTCCCTCGGATCTTCCTTCCTGCCAGAGCTGTGGAAACTGCTCAGGTCCGTACCCTGCCAGCCCTGGCTCTTTCTCTGGTTTCTCTCGGGACTGCTGGGTAGGGGCTGCTGCGTGCTTTGGAGAACAAAAGGATTGACCCTAGAAGCCTCTGGCTTTTGTGGTAGTGGCACATCTGGAGCTGAGACTCAAGAGAGCAGCACTAATATGGGGTGTAACACTGGTGCCCTGAGGCAGGTGCCCAGGTGGTGCTGCTAAAACTGACTGGCTGTGGAGATAGCGCAGCAGCGAGGGGGATGGGCTTCAAACCTGAATTTGAACCACAGCAATGAGCAGCACCACATCATTGGGCCCAAGCATTGAACTTTCTGGCCTGATTGAGTATCTCTGGGAATAGGCGCTGTGTCTGCTTGAGCATTCTTGGGAACCTCTCTCCTAAAAATGAACAACCAAAAATCCTGGATGGTCCCAGGGAAGCAAGAAGAGTCTCTCCTAGCTAGTCACTAGGCCCTCAAACAGCAGTTCTCAGACCTGAGTATGAACACAGATTATCTGAGGTCTTGTTAAAATATCAATTCTCATTCAGGAATTTTGTGGAAGGCGCCAGGGTTCTACATTTCCAACAAGTTCTCAAGTGTTATCATAGACTTTGAAGATCAAAGGCTAGAGCAGTATTTCTGTAAGCGTCACCTTTGTGTACCCAGGGTCTTGTTAAACATGCAGAATCTGGGCCAGAGATAATATATCGCGTGTGGTCATTGCCCTGCAATGCGGCTGTCCTAGGTTCAATTCCCAGCACCCCATATGGTTCCCTGAGCAGGGTGTGTGCCCCCCAAGACATAAACAACCATCCCCTGCCACCCCGCTCCTGACTTCTTGAGTCAGAATCTCAGATCCCTGGTGCGAAGTGAGAGAATGTTCCCCTTGGCCAGCACACACAACCTCTAAGAAGGGCTAGTCACATCCATAAAAGCCCTAATGAGTACTCACCTCAGGGTCCTGTGGGCTGCATTTGGGACTTGGCTCAGAGAAAACCTCTTTAAATGTCTATTGAGCCACTGCCTGAGAGTGGCGTGCGTTGTGCCCAGGAAACAAACTTTCCTCCCTCCCGCAGACCAAGAACAGAAACGTCCCAGCCTATGGCTAGCCTAAGGTTCCCAACTTCAGCTTCTGTTGTCCATCTTCTGCCCACTTTGATCCTTCCAGGAAGGGTAGGAGAAGGGCCTAACCAGGGGAAGAACCTGCCGCTTGATTGGAGTTGGTTTTGAGGTTTTAATGAGTTGAGGCCATGTGAAACCAAGAAAGCAACAAATCAATGACTTCTACCCACTCCACAGGCCCATAAGATGGCCCCTGACATGTTCTACTGCATGAAGCTCCTCGAGGAAACTGGCATCTGTGTTGTGCCCGGCAGCGGCTTTGGGCAGAGGGAAGGCACCTACCACTTCAGGTATGACTCCTTCCTGCGCAGGGGGGTGCTCCCAGGTTGTCTGGGGATGCGCTGACTTCTTAACAGAGCATAGGCTGGCATCAGAAACAAGATGTATGTGGGCCTCTCCTCCCTGGAGTTCTCTCCCCACTCTGTCCTGTGTGTGGTAGCATTGAGATCCTGGGCCCAGGCGTTAGGGAAAACTTGGAAAGATTCCAAGCTCATGTCTTGGACCAGTCTGTCTCCATCTGTCACAGACAACCTGAGATGTTCCCAGTGAGGTGATTTTTCTTTGTTTTCCTTTTCAACTCCATAAGAGCTGCATCTAGCATCCATACGGCCACTCAGTAACTCAAAAGCTACTGACATATTGCATCTGAAACACAGTGGAGTTAGCGCGACTTGTAAAGTGCTACTCTGTCTAGCACTGACAGGGGGCTTTTGGAGATGAGCAAGGAAAAACCTCAGTCCGTGGGACTGGAGAGATAGCACAGCAGGTAGGGTTTTTGCCTTTCATGGGCTGCCCTGGATTTGGTCCCTGGAACCTCTCTAGGAGTGAATGATCCCTGAGTGCAGAGTCAGGAGTAAGTCATGAGCCCCCCTGAATGTGGCCCCAAAATAAAACAGAGAGAGAGAGAGAGAGAGAGAGAGAGAGAATCTTAGCCTCCATGCAGAGGCCTGTTACATTCAGAGTAGCACCTCCTCATGCACGGTGCTCTCAGATGTCTCCAGCAGCGCAAGATAAAAAAGGAAATGTCATGAGCTTAGTTAGCTCCTGGAGCCAAGTCTTGACTCAGTCAAGGTCATGAGCAGTGTGTATAATCATGTTTGGCCTCTCCACCCTAATTATTTTTTCACCTTGGAGATACGATTCTAAAAGTGGATAGGGCCAGAGAGATAGCTTCAAGGGGAAGACACATGCTTTGTATGCAGGAGGCCAGGGTTTGATCTCCCAGCACTGCATGATCCCTCAAGCACTGCCAGATCAGGAGTAACCCCTGAACACTGCCAACTGTGGCCAAGAAACAAAAATAAAAAAGGTGGTTAAATTGCAAGGGTTAAATTGATCTGTGAAATAAAACCCTTAGTATCATGAACATCTAGGCCATCTAGTAGGGAAGGATATTGAGGCAGTATGGCTGGAAGTTTCAACTATCTGGTCCTGATTGTGGAGATTGCAGAAATGGGGGTGGATGGGGGCGGGGGCAGGGAGGGGAAGACCCATCCAGCAGGAGTGAGATCTTGCTCTCCTAGAGGAAGTTCTAAACATTGGTCAGAGTGTTGTAGAGTGGACGTGTCTTACCTTAAGTGCTGCTGTGGGCTCTTTGCTTTGTTCACGTGTAGTGTTTGTGTCACTATCACTGTCACTGTCCTTCCGTTGTTCATCAATTTGCTTGAGCGGGCCCAGTAACATCTCCATTGTGAGACTTGTTGTTACTGTGTTTGGCATGTCGAATACATCATGGATAGCTTGCCAGGCTTTGCCAGTCAGGCGAGTTACTCTCAGTAGCTTACCGGACTCTCCAAGAGGGGCGGAAAAAAAAAATGCAGAGTGCGAAAGAGTAAAGGTGGTTTTAACCAATGCCAGGCACTGTTTAGGAGCAGATTCTCTCAGAGCTGATGGGACAGGCCTGTCCCTCTCCAGACGTTGCCCACGCCTTCTCGTTTCCATGCCCACAGTGCAGAATGAACTTTGGGGTTCACTACTCACCCCATCCCAGAGCAACTTGAGTGCAGGCTGACACTGTTCTCTTTCCTGACAGAATGACCATTCTCCCTCCAGTTGAGAAGCTGAAGACCGTTCTCCAGAAGGTGAAAGACTTTCACATAAAGTTCCTGGAGACATATGCGTGAGGCCTCTGGGCCCCCAAGGGAGACTGGGGCCTCCCTCCTAACCTCCACCAGGCCAGACTGAATGTGCACCTCCCCCAGAAACTCTGCCTCAGACCTTGCCAGGGTCACTGGTAGCTTTCATCATCATTTTGCCCCAGGAGACTTTTTTCTCTGTGCCTTGATGTTGGGAACACTTCTCTTCTAATCTAATGTGAATTGGGGATGTCCCCACAGCTCTGTTTTTTTTTCTTTTGTGTGTGTGTGTGTATGTGTGTGTGTGTGTGTGTATGTGGGGGTTGGGGGTGGTGAGGGAGGGAGAGGGTGGGGTTGGATGCAACCAAAGTAGAAAGGATTTGCTCAGCATACGTGGCCAGCCTTCTCAGAATCATTGTTGCTTTTGAAAAGTTCATTTGGGGTTTAAAATAATCAGGATGTCTTGGGTGAGATGTTTCATTACTGGAAAAAAATAAGGTGCTGGGTAATGTATGACCTGACCGTGGTGAGGACTGAAGAAACCCCAACTCACCACCGTGACCTGTGAAATAAAGCCCTGAGTATCATGAACATCGAGTACTTCCAAGAGGAGTGCCTGGGGTCCCCAGGAGTCTCAGAGGCCCCGTTCCTGCCCGAAGGCAGAGGCTTCTGTCTCAGACCCAGATGGTGAGGGCGGAAGGGCATGGTGCTGGACTGGACATTAAGTGAAGTTGTGGAAGGTTCTGGGGGTAGTGGGCAAAGTCAGACAGCTCTAGAAGAGGAAGAGATGATGAGTGTGACTCCACATTGAACGTGGATTCTATTTGGGACCAGGCAGACAGTAGCAAGAACTATGCATGCATGGACAGAATTAGGCTCTCTTGGGAAGACCTAGACCAGAATCCATGTCTGAGAGGCCTCCCTGGACTCCAGGAACATGGGGTACAGCCCAGTGGTATTCCAGTCACAGGGTTGGAATCTTGCCTGTGAAATGCGGATCCATCCAGTAACAGTTGCCCAGTAGCTGTTGCCTCACGAGGCCTTGGTTGCGCCTTTACACACTATTGTCTCCCTGGGGAGGGGGGAGACTAGGAAAACACTATGAATGTCCTAATGAGCCGAATAAGGGAGGATCCTCCTCACGGCCACAAGGAAGTTTCAGTCAAACCTCCCTTCTCCTTAGTGTCTATTATTTCAAACTGAATTTGACTCTTTTCCAGCGCCTCATTGGTCCAAGTGCCTTGTGGGTTGGCTGTGTGAGAGTGCACGTGCTCTGACTTGAAGTCCATAAAAATGGTTTTACATGAAATGTGCTGCTTCCATAGTTGCTGGTGACTCCCAGACTATGTCCTATAGCATCAATCTCTCTTGGGACCAGGAATTACCCCCATGCCTGCAGCCTCCCGAGAGTGGGTGCTGTCAGATAGCAGACTAGGTGGCCTTTTCTTCAGAGACATGACCTCTCCACATCAGTTGAGAAAGCCAAGGCCAGCTCAAGGGATCCCATAAGTCCCAAATGTTATCACAGGAGCTGGAGAGAGAAATCAGAAGGGACTGAAGAAGTGAGCTTTGAGGGCGGCCTCCTGTGCTGTCACTTCCATGCCAGGTACTGCAGGGGAGACCTTACATGTTACTACTCTCACCCCATGAAGAAGTAGCCACAATCTCAAAGAACAAAGGGAATGTTTAGGAAACATTCTTTTTAAAAAAATTGTGAAAAATTGCACTTATGCGTATTGTATGGAATATGAACCAGGATGTGTCCCAGAGTTGTGAAATTTCTAGTGAAAAGGTTAAATGGTAGAAGCTGGTATATTTTTTATATTTTTTTGTAACAATTGCTATTTTCATGGGGGGAGGAAGGGTTAGTATTTGTAGTTTTAACAAGTCCAGTAGTTTTTTACAAAATCTCTTCAGATTATAAATAACTCTTAAAAGCTTTGCAGCATTTACATGATTTTTTAAAAAGATTCTTGTATACACTTGAATGACTTTTAAAATAAACATAAGAGGATCATGCTAAGATTCACTGGTTTAGGAGGTCACCTTCAGGTAAGAAAGCTGATGGTTATAGATTTGATTTTCTACAGATCATACGGTTTTGGGCACCATCGGGCGAGTTGTATCGTTCGGGATGGCACTTTAAGCCCACACTTGGAAGCTTTTGTCTCTCATCTTGCTCCATTGTGGGGGATGCTGGAGTGTTCCCTGTAGTCCCTGAGACCTGTTGATTCTTGTACCCTAGTTGAGTGGGTTTGCAGGAAGAGTTGACCATCAGCCTGTCCCTGTTTTCTGATTTTGTTTCTCATAGGCATTTCCTGACAAAGGTAATGGTGGTTCTGCTGGACATTTCCAAACAATAAACTACATGTACAAACTGGTGACTGTGTTGAACCTTTCTTGTGGTTTAAAAATATGGTGGACATCATCATTATGTCTTCACTCTCTGTAACTCAGTTTCTAACACAATAATGAATATTTTCCCCCATAAGCCTCTGTTCTAACTTCTTGGTTCCCCCCCTTTTTTTTCTTTTATGTGAACTCCAAGAACCCTGCATTACTTTTCTATCACGTGAGACAGAGAAGCTTTAGTCTTTTTGGCAGAATGTTGTTAAAATTAAAGGATTCTAGAGATGTGACTCAGTGGTAGAGCCGTGGAGTCCCCCTTGCAGGCATGAGGCTGTGATTTTGATGCTTGCCACTGCCAAGTGCAGCTCTGGGGGCACTGATGTGATCGCTGGCATCACAATGTGCACAAACTGCAACCACAACCAAGTGTGCAGCTTCAGATAGTGCAATGACTACAACCCAGGAAAGGGAAGAAAATGAATACAGGCCTTGACTTCTTAGTGGAAGTGAAGTTAAGTACTAACAGCTGCTTTTTGTGGGGCAGAAGAACCATGTTGAGGCTAGTGGAGAAGGGGGTATTATTCATATAAGGAATTTCATTTTCCCCAGGATTTCACAAAATCACATCAATTTGGTGGGGGTAGGAGATACTAGGGTTAATCCTGGATCTACACTCAGGAATCACTTCTTTCGTTGCTCGGGGAACTATATGGGATGTCAGGTTTCGAACCCTGGTTGGTTGCTTGCAAGGCAAATCCCTACCCACTATAGTATCACTGGCCCCATTCATATCAATTTTTATGTGTGGTTTTAGAATCCGAAGGTTTTTGTTCCTCCTTTCACATTTTTATGTCTAGTTTGTTAAGAAAAAAAAAAAAGTGTGTGTGTGTGTGTGTGTGTGTGTGTGTGTTTAGGAAAGGGGGTCATATCCAGCAGTGCTCAGGACTTACTCCTGACTCTCCACTCAAGAATCATTCCCGGTGAAGCTCAGGAAACCATATGGGATGCCCAGGATTGAACCTGGGTCAGTCACATCTGGCCCCTAATTTATTAAGAAAAATTTGGAAACTTAAAGGGTCCCTGAGTCGGATGTGGCCCAAACACAGAAAAGAAAAGAAATTTTTGGAAATTTTATTTTCAAAGGGAATCTTTCAGTTGTATGAACTGGAAATCTGCCAGTCATTTAAGCAGAACCAAACAAAACCAAAACAGGTTTTTAGAAGGAAAGTGATAATATTAAATGCTTATATATTTTTAAAAAGAATATTCTCTGGTGGAGGGATGGGTATTTGATCGTGGTATGACCGAGATCCAAGCACAAAATTTGTAAATCTACAACTGTACCTCATGTTGTTTCACTAATAAAAAAGAAAAGAAAAAAAAAAAAGAATATTCTCAAGTTAATCAATAAAGGTCTATCTTAGGAATGTTGAAAAGACAGAGCACAATAAGCCCTATTTAAACAGAAAAATAAGGAATTTAAGAGCAGAAATCAAAATTCAACAAAATTGAAAAACAGTGGAGAAATTAATAAAACAAATTTTGAGAAGTCGAAATTGATACTCCTCTAACAAGATTAAAAGGAATTAAAAGAAAATTAAAAGAAAAAGAAAAAGTTTTCAATATCAGGAATGAAAACAAAAATCTCATAATAGATTTCCATAAAAGGTTTATTAGTAACCACTATGGACATAAATTTAAAATTTATGTAAAGTTTATGAGAACTACAAACCACTAAATTTACCCAAAATAAAATACAAACCTAAAACTCCCGAAAATGTATTTTTTTAAACAGATATGTAACATCAATTTTAAAATAATTGAATTGGAGTTTTAGAACTAAAAAATGCAATTTCTTGAATTTTAAAACTTCTAAGAGAAAGAGAAAAAAAGAAATATTTTGTAAGCAAAGTAGAATTCCCATTATTACTCTCCTTCCACATTTTAGTTTGTTTTCACACTAAAAGATGCTTATGATCGATACAGCGTGAAGAGAAGGGCCACATAGAGGGTGGGACCCACAGCTCCCGGAGAAAAAGAAAAAAACAGGTTCCAAAAAGAGCCGAGATCATTGGGAAGTCCCAGATGGGGTAGGTACCGCATCCCGCCTCCCCTAGATGGAACCCCGGTGACCAGAAGCCTCTACAAGCACAGCTCGAGTATGCGGGAACTAGGACTTTTACTCAAAACCGCGCGGCCGCGTTTTTCACTCTATATACAAAGTGATCTATGGGAAGTAAACCACCCAACGTTTCTCCCTGAAAATCAGAGTTAAGTTTGGAGCACGGCCACAGCCCCAGAAACACAAGGACTTAATGCAGAACCCAGCAGCTTGGAGCAGAAAAGTGAACGGACTATGCGTTAATCCAGGCCATCATGTCTGCCCGGAGGGGAAAGGTGTTGGTCCCTTCCGCCCTCCTCCCTCTGGAAAGAAAGATGGCGACCACACGGGAGCCTTGTGGACAGCCGGTATGAGCCGGGGGTGTGGGAGCGACTAAAACCTCATGGGAAGGGGGGCGTTCTGGTCCTTCCTTCATGCCCTACCAAGGTCACCAGTTGCCCCCCGCGAGCGGCTCTCCAACACAGCCACGGCCCCAGAAGCACAAGGACTTAATGCAGAACCCGGCAGCTTGGAGCAGAAAAGTGAACAGACTCTGCGTTAATCCAGGCCATCATGTCTGTCTGGAGGGGAAAGGGTGTTGCCCCATTCGCCCTTTCCTCCCTGGAAAGAAAGATGGCGGCCGCATGGGAGCCTTGTGGACAGCAGGTATGAGCCGGGGGTGTGGGGGGCGACTAAAACCTCATGGGAAGGGGAGCGTTTCGGTCCGCCCTTCACACCCTACCGAGGCCACCAGTTGCCCCCCTCGAGCGGCTCTCCAGCACGGCCACGACTCCAGAGCACAGAAACCAATTTCTTAACTATCTGACTTTCAGTAGAAATACTTCCAGGGTCAATAAGTAGGGCCCAGGTCTCTGAGGCATATGTTAATGCAGGAAGAACAGTGGAATCAAAGAGATGTGCCCGGAGCCGGAGGTTCTTCGTCCTCTTAGCTATTTCTTCGACGTTCTTGAAGGCGTTCCAAGCTGCTCTCTTCCTCCTGCGCAGCTCGGGTGACAGGTCATTTGTCATGTTGACCTCTCGGCCTAGGTACACATAGCTGTTGCATTCGGAGATGGTCGTTCCATTGAGAGCGAATGGGGCATCAGGAACAAGGCTGTTTCTCATAAACATTGTCTTCGTGAGATTCAGCTGTAGTCCTACCTTTCCACACTCACGGTCAAAGTCGGCCAGCATTTGTGCCGCTTGGCTGATGTTTGGTGTTATTAAAACAATGTCATCAGCAAAGCGGAGGTGGTGTAGTTGCCGACCATCTATTTTTACTCCCATTCCTTCCCATTCCAGTCATCGCATGATGTTCTCGAGGGTGGCACTGAAGAGTTTCGGTGAAATGGTATCACCCTGCCGCACCCCTCTCTTGACATCAACGATCACTTCTTTGTAGAATGGTGAGATCCTGGTAGTGAATCCACAATACAGCTCACGGAGGATTCTGATGTATTGGGCTTGAATGCCCTGATTGGCTAGGGCTTCAATGACCGCTTCCGTCTCAACAGAATCAAAGGCCTTCTTTAAATCAATGAATGTTAAACAGAGCGGCATCTTGAACTCCCGAGAAACCTCAATGAGCTTGGTTATCGTGTGGATATGGTCGATGGTGCTGAATCCTTTGCGGAACCCTGCTTGCTCGCATGGTTGTCCTTCATCTAGTGTTCTGCCAATCCTATTTAGGATGACTCGAGTGAACAACTTGTAGATGACAGACAATAGGCAGATCGGGCAATAGTTGCCAATGTCATGGATGTCTCCCTTCTTGAACAGTAGTATGGTCCTGCTGGTTTTCCATTGGGACAGAACCTTGCATTCAGACAAGTAGCGAGTGAAGACCCGAGCCAGTGTATTGATGAGTACTGACGGCAGGTTCTTCAGGTGTTCAGGTCTGACCTTGTCTGGGCCGGGTGCTGTTTGTTTGGACACTACTTCCACTACCCAGCCGTCGCCACACTCCAGGACGCTTTCCGGACCCGCGCGGCCGCTTGCGGCCCCGCGACACATCATAAGACACTAAATACCCATCTTCTGGAATTGTCGTACCATATTTGATAGGGTTCAAATATGGTAACACCTACAAGGGTGATTAGAGGTCACCCCAAAAGCCTCTATCCTTCTCGGAAAGACTGGCAAGCTACCGAGAGTATTCCGCCCGCACGGAAGAGCCTGGCAAGCTATCCGTTGTGTATTCGATATGCCAAAACCAGTAACTACAACTGGTCTCATTCACCTGACCCTGAAGGCTTGACCGAGATGGCAGCACTGAGAAGGATGAGAAGGGTCAATAAGTAAAATAGCAGAAATCCAAAACCAACATTTAATTCTTGAACCCAGCTGTAGAAAGCAAATCACTTCACAATGCTTTTTCAGCATGTCTGATTTGAGGGGGGTAAACTCTAAATAATAGTGGTGAATCTTTTAATGAAACAATGAATCTAATCAAAGCAGATAGAGTGTTAACTAGAATTCATCTGCCTCACAGGGACTGGGAGGGGTGGGTGGTGGGGTCTTATTGGGGTTCTTTATGGTAAGAAATAAGTATTGATAAAGGGAAATGTGTTTGATATTTGCATGACTGAGACCTAAACCTGAAAGCTTTGTAACCTTTCCCACAGTGATTCAATAAATAAATAAATTTAAAAAAATATGAAAAAAAAAGATGCTTATGATCAATAGTTATCTAAGATATTCAAATACAGCTACAGTGAGATTTCCACTACAAGGTTTTTCAAATTTGGGTGTTTGACATTTAAATTTTTTTTGGGCGATGTTGCCCTGTTCAACATTTTTTTTTGTTTTCTACTTTTTTTCACTTTTTTCTTTTACAGTATTAATGTAATAGTGTCAATGTTGTCTGTCCCATTTCTCCCTATCTCATTTACTTCCTCATTCTCCATCTCTCCCCACACACCTCTTTTATATCATTTCTGTTTTCAAGAGTTCTGTTTTCACTCATCATTGTCTAGTCTCTTTCTGGTTTCTTTATATACCACAAAAATGAAACTATCTTGTATTTGTTCTTATACCCTGGACTTGTTTCATTTAACATGACACCCACTAGATCCACCCAATTTGTAGCAAAAGGTAGAATTTTATCTTATAGCTGTGTTATATACCGCAATAGCACAGCGGGTAGGGCGTCTGCCTTGCACGCAGCCAACATGGCCGACCCGAGTTCCATTCCTCCGCCCCTCTCGGAGAGCCCGGAAAGCTACCGAGAGTATTCGATATGCCAGACACAGTAACAACAAAGTCTCCAATGGAGACGTTACTGGGCCCGCTTGAGCAAATCGATGATCAACAGGAGGGCCTTTACTTACTTACTTACTTATTCACTCATCTGTCAAGCATTTGGGTTGTTCCCAGATCTTGGTTGTTGTAAATAGCACCGCAATGAACATAGTAGCGCGTGTATCTTTTTTAGTTAATATCTTAGTGCTCATGGGGCAGATGCCAAGGAGTGGAATCACAGGGTCATATGGTAATTCTATTTTTAATTTTTTGAGCTGTCTCCCAGCTGTTTCCATAATGGCTAAACCACCAACAGTGACTGAGTTCCTTTTTTTGTCTCTATTTCTGCCAGGATTATTTACTTCTGGACTCTTTGTTTTGTTTTGTTGTTTTGGTGTTGCCCAGTGGTTCTCAGAACTTACTACTTGCTTTATGCATAGGGATCATACTCAGCAGTGCTCAGGGGACCACATGTAGTGTCAGGGATTGAACCCAGGTCAGCCATGTACAAGGCATTCACCTTACCCGCTGTACTTTCTTTCTAACCCTTTACTTGCTGGTATGAGGTGATGCCTCATTATTATTTAGATTTGCATTTCCCTGATAATCAGTGATGAAATATTTTTCCTCTCTCCCTTTCTCTCTCTCTCTCTCTCTCTCTCTCTCTTGCTTTTTGAGTCATTTCTGGCAATGCTCAGGGTTACTCTTGGTTCTGCATTCAGGAATCACTGGCGGTTTCGGGGGGCCATATGGGATGCTGGGGATTGAACCCAGGTTGGCCATGTGCAAGGCAAATGCTTAGCCCTACTGTATTATCACTGTGGCCCCCAAGACACTTTGAGGAAGTGTCTGCTTAGCTTTTCTTTTTTTTTTTTCCCCGTTTTGGGTCACACCCGACGATGCTCAGGGGTTATTCCTGGCTTTGCACTCAGGAATCACTCCTGGCGGTGCTCAGGGGGCCATATGGGATGCTGGGAATCGAACCTGGGTCGGCCGCATGCAAGGCAAATGCCCTATCTGCTGTGCTATTGCTCCAGCCCAGCTTTTCTCATTTTTATGGGGTCTTTGTTGCTGAGTTTTGTGAGTCAATTATATATTTTGAATGTTAATGTCATCCCATTCACTAGATGTTTTCATCTTGACCACTGTTTCTTACACAGTGCAGAAACTTTTTAGATTTCATCAAGTAAAATTTGTTTTATCTTAGCTTTTATTTTTTTTTTAATCAGTGGACTCATATCACTGAAGATACCTCTGTGACTGTTTCATTTGTCTTCTTTTGTGGTGCTGGGGATTGAACTTAGGGCCTCAGACATGCAAGGTAATTGCTTTACTTCTAAGATGCATAACAGACTTTGAAGATACCTCTGGAGTCAGTATCATGTAGAGTTCTGCCAATGTTTTTCTTCTTGTATTTTATGGACAAGGTTCTAATATTGGGAATTTAATGCATTTTGAATAAATGATGTGAAATAGAAATCCAGTACAATTTTTTTTTTTTTGCTGCTAGCCACTTTTCCCAACAATTTCTTTCTTTATTTTTTAAGAGAATTTTTTTCTTCATTTAATGCTTCTGTCTCTTCATCATAAATATGCCCATACATCTGAAGGTATTCTGAGATCTCAATTCTCTTCCTTTGGTCTGAGAGTTTGTTTTTATACCAGTACCATTGTGCTTTATTACAACACTTTATAGTGTAGTTTAAGGTCAAGATATTCAATGTCTCCCTTGTTCATTTTTCTTAGAATTCCTTTGGCTATTCAGGCATTTTTGTTCCATACAAATTTTAGTAGCATTTATTCTGTCCTTGAAGAATGCCATTGGAGTTTTGATAGGGATTACATTGAAAATATAATGCTTTGGATAGGATGGCCTTTTTGTTTTGTTTTGTTTTGGGGCCACACCATCAATGCTCAGGGGTTACTTCTGGCTTTGCACTCAGGAGTCATTTCTGCAGTACTTGGAGGACCATATGGGATGTCAGGGACCAAACCCTGGTTGGTCACATGCAAGGCAAATGCCCTAGCCACTGTACTATTGCTCCAGCCCATCCTTTTCAATATTGAAGAAAGTTCCTTCCATTTAATTGTTTAGTAACTTTATCTGCACCTGTTGTTAATGATCGGAAGATTTTATCTGTCCTTTCAGTGATACGGTGTATTACAGTAGCTGATTTGCATAAATTCAATCACCTTGCACTCCTGAAATGAATCCCATCTGATCATAATGAATGATATTTTGATGTATTGTTGAATTTTGTTTTATTGAGGCAAAATGATTTATAAAATTATTCATAATTGAGTTTCAGGCATACAATGTTACAACATCCATCCCACCACCAGTGTCATTATCTCTCCACCAATGTTCCCACCCGCCAGCCTGTCTCCTTGTCAGGCACACTGTTTTTATACACTGTGATTATATAATACTGTTAAAGGTAGGATTTCATGGATAGGGCAATTCAGCACCACCCTCTCTCACAGTGTCCATTTCCCTCCACTGTTGCTGCAGTGTCCCCACATTCTTCCCACCCCCACCCCCCATGACAGGCTTCCTACTGAAGACCTGTTCTCAGTTTCTGTTGCTTTTGGGCATTTGTTATCCCCCCCCCTTTTCTTTATATCCCACACATACGGGTATTGTTTGTCACATACCGAACTTTTGGTGGTTTTATTTCTCGGGAAACTTGGTCCTGAGTTGTTGGGGTCTGGCCAGAGGCACAGCGGCAATTTTGAGGTATTAGTTAGCCTGAAGGCACCATCAGGCTGCTGATGCACTTACCCCACAGGTACAGTTTGACCTGCTGATGGCACCACACCCCTTAACTGGCTTTTTTTTTTTGGGGGGGGCTTGGGCTTTTTTTTTGGGTCACACCCAGCGATGCTCAGGGGTTACTCCTGGCTTTTCACTCAGGAATTACTCCTGGCGGTACTCGGGGGATCATATGGGATGCTGGGAATAGAATCCGGGTTGGTCACATGCAAGACAAACACCCTACCAGCTGCACTATCACTCCAGCCCCTCTTAACTGGCTTTTAACTTTCTTTTTTTGGGGTAATTATTCAGACACTTGGTGCTTTTTAATTGGGGAATTCAATCCATTGACATTTTAGGAAATTTCTGTGATGATTTTAAGTGGTTTTGCGTTTTGACTTTGTTTCTCTGGTTTTCTCCTCTGGTCTTTTGATGGCAGTCTTTTACGTAGTGATGTATTTGCCTCTTTTTTTGCATTTTTGTTCTTTCATTTTGCTTTTGGAGCCACACCCAGCAATGCTCAGGGCTCAAGAATCACTCCTGGCAGTGTCTAGGGAACCATAAGGGGTCCTGAGGATCAAACCTTGAGTTGGCCACATTCAAGGTAAATATCTTACTAGCTGTTCTTATTTTTCCACTTTTTTTTTTTCCTGTTTGGTTTTGGTTTTGGTTCTGGCTTTTGGATTACACCCGGCAGTGCTCAGGGCTTACTCTTGGCCCTGTGCTCAGGGATCACTCTTGGTGGGGTTCAGTGTACCATAGTGGTGCTGAGGATCAAATCTAGGTTGGCCACATGCAAGTCAGGTGCTCTACCTGCTCTACTGGCCCTTATTTTCCTCTTCTAGTTATTTTCTGCCAAGTAGTTTTGATTTGAAGGTACTATGTAATGTATATTGGAAGTTTTAAGTTTATTTTGCTTTTGAAATTTAGGTCTAGAAACAACCAGTTTTGATAGGGATACCATGAAAAAACTAACTTTATTCACTGTTGGTGATACCATCATCTGGTTCAGTTTCTACAGAAAGCAGTATAGAGACTAAAAACAAGTTAAAAGTATACCATATGACCCACACCAGTGGTCCCACACCTTGGCATCTATCCCATAAACACAAAAACATTGATTACAAAGATATATGCATACCTATGTTCATGGCAATACTATTTACAATAGCCAAGAGATGGAAACAAAGCAAATGTCTATCAACAGATGAGAAGACAAGTAGCATCTCACACAGTGGAATACTGAAATAATGTATTTTCATCAGAAGATGAAATCTTGCCTTTTACTACAACTTGGATTGTGCTACAGGGTGCAATACATTAAATACATTTAAAAAATCAAAGGGAGAGGGACGAATACTGGATAATGTCACTCATGTGTGGTATACAAAGAGACAAAAAATAATGATAATGATAAATAAAAGCAAATCTTTGAACTCTATTAACAGAACTGAGATTGGGGTTAGACAGAAGGCGGGGATGGGCTGGACAGCATTAACACTGCTCTGTGTGTGTGTGTGTGTGTGTGTGTGTGTGTGTGTGTGTGTGTGTTTAGTGCATTTACTGTATTTTTTTTAATTTTTTGTTTGCTTTTTGGGTCACACCCAGCAATGCACAGGGGTTACTCCTGGTGGTGCTCAGGGGACCATATGGGATGCTGGGAATCGAACCCAGATTGGGGGCCACGTGCGAGGCAAATGCCTTACCTGCTATGCTATCGCTCCAGCCCCTGCGTTTACTGTATTTTTTAAAATTAATTTATTTGTTTTTTACTGTGAATTCACAGGATTTTTTTTGTTTGTTTGTTTGTTTTTGGGTTACACCGGTGATGCACAGGGGTTATTCCTGGCTCATGCACTCAGGAATTACTCCTCACCATGCTCAGGGGACCATATAGGATGCTGGGAATCGAACCTCGGTCGGCTGCGTGCAAGGCAGTCGCCCTACCCACCGTGCTATCGCTCCAGCCCCATTTACTGTATTTTTTAACTCCAGGATTTCTATTTGAATTTCTCAAACTTTGAAAGCAAAAGAATGCTTTCTCTGACTTTGTTAAAATTCTCTTACCTCCATCCCTCAAGTCAAAGCTGGTGACAGAGTGCCTCCCCCAGGGCTTCAGGGAACCTGCGTGCTGATTAGTAAAGTAAAGTAAAGGCCCCTCCCGTTGATCGTCGATTTGCTCGAGCGGGCCCAGTAACGTCTCCATTGGAGACTTTGTTGTTACTGTGTCTGGCATATCGAATACTCTCGGTAGCTTGCCGGGCTCTCCGAGAGGGGCAGAGGAATCGAACTCGGGTCGGCCATGTTGGCTGCTTGTAAGGCGAACGCCCTACCCGCTGTGCTATCGCTCCAGCTCCTGCGTGCTGATTATGCTCTGAAAAGATCAAGAAGTGCCTTCTTCTGTGGGTGTGGCATGATTACTAGAAGTCAGGTTTGGTCTGGTGTGTTGTATATCCAGAGTCTGAAAAATATTAAAAAATAAAACAAGCCAAAAGAAAATGAAATGTGGGTCCCAAAATGGTTCCTGGTAAAAGTACTTTGCAATTATGGGGCTGAGAATTGGATCCCCAGCGCAGAGCAGGATTTGGGCAGCATGACAACAAAGTGTGCAGTCCTTTGTTTGAGGCAGTCCATTATTTCCTTGTTTGAAGTGTGAAATCACAGCTAAGTGTAAATACTACAAAAGAACACAACCCCCAAGAAGTACTACAGTGAAAGGAGTAGGAAGTTCAATTTTCATTGAGCACATGTGAACACCACAATGACAATGACCAGCCCCCCTCCCCCAGCAGGTACTACAACAAATGTTTGTGTGACAACATCAAAACCAAAGAATACAACCCCTGGAAAGTATGTGTGCAAGCATACTTAGTCCAGAGTGTGAGTACCACTACCTGATGTCCAGTGCACCACAGCTAAATGTTCAAGCACTTTAGCCTGGTATGTGTGCAACCATTGGTCATCACAGCATCAACAACAATGGACAGAGGCTTGCCTTGCACGCAGTCAACCTAAGTTCAATTCCCAGCAACCCATATGTTCTTCTGGGTCTGTGAGGAGCGACCCCTGGGCCAGGAGTAAGTCCTGAGCATAGCGGAGTGTGGCTCCCAAACAAACAAACAAACAAAAATAATGAAAGTGGGGGGCTGGGGCAATAGCACAGCGGGTAGGACGTTTGCCTTGCACGCGGCCGACCTGAGTTCAATTCCCAGCAAGCCATATGGTCCCCTGAGTACCGCCAGGGGTAATTCCTGAGTGCAGAATCAGGAGTAACCCCTGTGCTTCGCCAAGTGTGACCCAAAAAGCAAAATAATAAATAAATAAAAATTAAAAAAATAATGATGGGGGAGGGAATTTGTAAAAGATGTGTGTTGAGAATGTATTTAGGGATGGTATTCAGTGGTGTCTGATATTTCCCTTAAAGTACTTCAGGAGGGCGAAAGGGCTGGAGAGATGGTGCAGAGGTTAAGGCACTTGCCTTGCATGCAGTTGACCCTGTTTCAGTCCCCATAGCATCACATAACTTTCTTGAAGCCCTACCATGACTGATCCCTAAGCACAGAGCCAGGAGTAAACCCCGAACACTTTCAGGTGTAGCCCAGAAATCCCAAAAAAAAAAAAAAAATCAAACAGACCAACAAAACTTCAGGACATAGAAAAAAAAGAGAGGGTAGGGGGTATGGTGCTGCCAGTAGGTCAATCTATACCTGTGAGGCGAGTGCATAAGCAGCCTCATGGCGCCTTCAGACTTCCAGATACCCCACAATTGCTGCTGTGCTTTGACCAGACCCCAAAAACTTAGGGCAAACTTTACCAAGAAAGTAAACGGCCAAAAGTTAAGTATGTGGGAGACACACCCACAAACCACCTCCGGCTCAGTTATGTAATTGGAGGCATGGCCTCTCTGTTTCCTGATTTAACTGCTTAATGGCCATGATCCCAGAGACTCAGAAACAAATCTTGAAACCCAGTGGCTTTTGGCAGAAATGCGTCTGGTCCCTGCAGTAGGCTATCGGCGCTGGGCCACCCCAGGTGGGAATAGGTTTTGTGGGAATAGGTGGGAATAGGCCTGTTCCCCCTGGCGACCTGATGGCCGTCATTCTCCAGAGGTCACTGGACAGTCAGGTTTGGGCCCACAGTGATGAGACACGTGGGGCCTCATGGGATGGGGTGGAGCCAGCCCTTTCCTCCCCGTCACAATGAGACCCTGAGTCACTGCCCACGAACAGCCTCTCTGATCAAGCTACTGATCAAGCTACTTAATGGCCATGATCCCAGAGACTCAGAAACAAATCTCAAAACCCAGCAGCTTTCGGTAGAAATGCGTCTGGACCACGCAGTAGGTTACTGTTGCCAGGCCACCCCAGGTGGGAAAAGGGTGCTTTCCCTCTGCCAGCTCCCCCTTGGCGGCCTGGTGGTCACCATCCTCCAGAGGCCATTGAACAGTCAGGTTTGGGCCCGCAGTGACGAGACACACGGGGCCTCATGGGATGGGGGTGGAGCCGGCCCTTTCCTCCCCACCCCAATGAGACCGAGAGTCACCGCCCATGAACGGTCTCTCTGGCTCCTGATCAAGCTGCTTAATGGCCATGATTCCTGAGACTCAGGAACAAATCTCGGAACCCAGCAGGTTTTGGCAGAAATCCCTCCAGATTTAATTCTTAAAACTTCAGAATTCCAAAATCACGCTGCCACTACTGCAGCCACACGACACCATATGTTATTCATAACCAGCGATAGAAAACAAATTGTCTACTGTTGCCTTTTCAGCAGATCTGAGTGTTGGGGTAAAATCCCAAATAATAATGGTGGGTGTGATGTCAAAATGTTGAATGTAATCAAAGTATAAAGAGAGTAATTTGGAAATCATCTGCCCCACAGGTAGGGGGAGGGTGTGGGATGGGAGTATACTGGGGATTTTGGTGGTGGATAATGGGCACTGGTGAAGGTATGGGTTTTTTATTGTATGACCGAGACTTGATTCCGCCCCCCCCCACAAAAAAAAAAAGAACCTTGAAAAAAAAAAGGAAGAGAGGATAATAAAAAATTAACAAATTTGGGGCCAGAGTGATAGTGCAGCGGATAGGACACTTACCTTGCACTTGGCCAACCGGGGTTTGGTCCCCAGCATCCCCTATTGACCCTGAGCACAACCGGGAGTAATTCCTAAGTGTAAAGCCAGGAGTAAGCCATGAGTACCACTGGATGTACCTCCAAAAAGAAAATAAAACAAACTTAACAAAAATTTTACTGACCTTTATGGGGTATTAATGCTAGAGCAGGAATTAATGCTAGAGCGCATCCTTTTCATGTAGGAAAGTCAGTGTTAACTCCACTTCCCTCACAAAAGAACATCTAGAAAAATAAGTACAATTTTAAAAGAATAGATAAAGCAAGAATAGTCTTTTAAAAGAATAGATGAAACAAGTGCTAATCAACGAATTGGGAGGGGTGTGTAATGAATACGTGGAGATTTGTTTTATTCTATTTTTGTGTGTATTTTCATAATAAAATCTTTTTTGTTCATTTGTTTGGACCCCACCCAGTGATGCTCAGGGATCACTCCTGGCTCAGGAATTACTCCTTGTGGTGCTCAGGGGACCATATGGGATGCCAGGGATCAAACCCAACTAAGTCACATGCAAAGCAAGCACTTGACCAGCTCCACTATCTCTCCAGCTGGCAAAATAAAGTCTTTTAAAACAACCATAAATTTCAAATAAAGAGATATGGTTTTCTCAACTTATAAGCTGGATAAATAATAATCTATATCTTACAAGGCATTTCCTATGCACAATATTTTAAGCACATGTAACATTTTAAGCAATAGGCTTGGCACATAGCAATCATTCTATCATGTAAGTTGGCTCTTAAGATGCTGTCCATACCCAGAGAAGAGACAGCAAACTTTCAATTTATTAAGCTTGTTAGTTTATAGCGGGCTGGAGCGATAGCACAGAGGGTAAGGCGTTTGCCTTGCAAGTGGCCAATATGGCCGACCCGAGTTCGATTCCTCAGCCCCTGTTGGAGAGCCCAGCAAACTACCGAGAGTATCTCGCCCCCACAGCAAAGCCTGGCAAGCTCCCCATGATGTATTCAATATGCCAACACAGTAACAACAAGTCTCACGATGGAGATATTACTGGGCCTGCTCAAGCAAATCGATGAATAATGGGAGGACCATGACTGTTAGTTTATAGCATTATTGCACTCTCACAAAATCTTGTTTACATACACACACACACACACACAAACACATACACAAGACTTTAGAATAAACCTGGGACTTTTTCTGGGAAACTCAATTTTAAGTATTTGATTCTATTAACAAGAAAAACAACAAAACTGTGTACCATCTGGTCAAAAGAATCAAAAGAACTAGTTCCTGACCATGTGTAGTGGGAACTGGCCTGAGTTTTTCTCAGGCCAATGTTTCAACCCATGACAGGAGATGTGATATAAAAGGTTTAGGTGCATGCTTTGCATCTAATTAATCTTGGATTAATTCTTAACACCACATGGTCCCCCAAGCATCTCTGGACTCCAACACTGCCTAGTGTGGTTCTGTATGGCCCTCAACCACCACTGGGGTGGCCCAGATAATCCTCAGTACCACAGGACTCAAAAAGCAATTCATTCTCTGGCCCTTGAATTGAACCACTGGCTGGGTTGGCCAAGAACCAGTGGGAGTGTTTTTTGACCTCCTGAGCACTGCTGAGGAGACCCCCACAAGAAAAAGAAATGGAGTGATATGTACTGGGCCATTCTGTGTCAGGTAGGATTCAGTTGGTTGCCCAACAGAAGCAGTATCAAAATTCACAAGAACTTAAAGAGAGGAAGACAGTTGGAGCAGCAGTAAATACTTTCCTTGAAACATGCCAGACAGTACTCACTGAGAAGGGATTGAGTGAGTGAAGGTAGTTAAAATTGAAAAAAAAATTTTTTGTCCCCTTTTGGGCACTGTGGTTTACCATACTGTTACTGATAGAATATTATGCATGTCACTTTACCTCCTTTCAGCACCTAGTCTTAGCCCAGAGTGATTTCACAGAAATTAAAAACAAAAAGAATCAGATGTAGATGTTCTCTAGAAGTCTATCAGGTCGTGTGTGCTTTAAGATTTTATGAAATCTTTTGCAACTGGATTTTACTCACAAGATGTTGAGTAATTATTAGATTATGCGCATCTTTTTGTGGTGTCAGAACCCATTTATATGATGCAAGTCAAGTAAATGCACTGTTTTTTCAACCTTTAAAGAAGACCTGCACCCAATCCTTCTCACACTCTTTCAGAAAGATGCAAAAACAGAAATCCTACCAGTTTCTATGAGGCAAACATTATCCTGATAACAAAAACAGACAGACTTCCTAAAAAGGGGCCAGAGTGACAGTACAGTGGAAAGGGCATTTGCCTTGCACAGGGACAAGTTGGGTCCGAGTCTCAACATTCAGTATGACTCCTTGAGTCGACCCAGGAGTGATCCCTGAGCTCAGAGTCAGGAGTAACCCCTGAGCACTGCTGGGTGTGGTCCCAAAACAAAAACAACAATCAAAGAACATAGAAATCCTAAAAAATATATAGACCTATATCCCTGATAAGTGTGCAAGGATTTTCAACAAAGTATAAGCAAACTGAATCCAACAATACAGTAAAAAAAAATCATACACCAGGATTCATCGCAGGTTAACAATGGTTAAATACACACAGATGAATCAATGCAATACAACATATCAATAGAAGAAAGAATAAAAATTATGATTGGTGATTGGTGCAGTTAAATCTCATGAAGACAATGTTTATGAGAAACAGTCTCATTCCTGACATTCCGTTCGCTCTCAACAGAACGAACATCTCCAAATACAACAGTTATGTGTACCTAGGTCAAGAAGTCAACATGACGAATGACCTGGCACCTGAATTGCACAGGAGGAAGAGAGCAGCTTGGAACGCCTTCAAGAGCATCGAAGAAATAGCTAAGAGGAAGAAGAACCTCTGGCTCCGGGCACATCTCTTTGATTCCACCATTCTTCCTGCATTAACATACACCTCAGAGACCTGGGCTCTACTATAACAAGGATGACCACGCTATTCAGGTCTCCCAAAGAGGAATTGAAAGAGCTATGCTTGGAGTATCATGCTTCACTCAAGTGAGAGAAGGAATCCGGTGTTCTGACCTCCGTCGACGATCAAGAATCAGGGATGCTGCCTCGTTTGCCAAGGTGTCGAAAATCAGATGGGCTGGAAGCGTAATGAGATTTGGAGACGACCGCTGGACTAAAGCCGTTATCGACTGGACTGGATTCCACGGGACATCAAAAGATTGCATGGCCGCCCACCTACAAGATGGTCAGACTTCTTCATCAAGGCTCTGAACGATCGGTTTGAGGCTCTTCATGTTCCTGGAGCGAGCAGACGCCATTGGGCTACACTAGCATGCGACAGGGATTAATGGAGATGTTACTGGCTCCCGCTCGAGCAAATGATGAGTAACGGGATGTCAAGTGATCAAGTGATGATCGGGGACAGAGAGATAGTACTATGGGTAAGTGCTTGCTTGCCTTGCATGTGGCCAACGCTGGTTTGATTCCCGGTATCACATATGGATTTCTGAGCCCCACCAGAAGTGATCTCTTAACTTAGAGCCAGGATTATGCCCTGAGCACAGCCAAGGTGAAAACAAAACAAAAAAGAAAGGGCACCACCTCTGCCCTTCACCCCTGAAAAAAAAAAAACCCTATGTGATCAAATCAATTAATTCAGAGAAAGCATTTGATCCAACAATCGTTCAGTGGGTAGGGTGCTTGCCTTGCATGCAGCCAACCTAGGTTTGATACCTGGCAACCCTTATGATCCCTGAGCCTGGAGTGATTCCTGAATGCAGAGCCAGGAGTAACCCGAGCATTGCTGGGTGTGGCCTCAAAATCAAAAAAAAAAAACAAAACAAAAACAGAAGATAGGGAAAGAGGGGCTGGAGAGAGTACAGCTCATAGGGTGCTTGCCTTGCACCTGGCCAGCCTGGGTTTGATCCCCACCATCCCGTATGGTCCCTGATCCACACTAGGAGTGATCCCTGAGCGCCACAGCCAGAGTAACCCCTGGGTTATTGCCTAGTGTGGCCCCAAAGGAAAACAAAACAAAATGGAATATTAATAGAAACTTCCTCAAAAATGACATACAGATGGCCAACAGGTATCACTGTCATCCTGTTGTTCATCTACTTGCTCGAGCAGGCGACAGTAATGTCTCCATTCGTCCTAGCCCTGAGATTTTAGCAGCCTCTCTTTACTCGTCCTTCCCAATGGTGCCACATTGGAGACTCTTTCAGGGTCAGAGGAATGAGACCCATTATTGTTACTGTTTTTGGCATATCGAATACGCCACGGGGAGCTTGCCAGGCTCTGCTGCGTGGGCAGGATATTCTCGGTAGCTTGCTGGGTTCTCCGAGAGGGAGAACTAGACCATAAGAGCTTCCGGGAGCTTTTATAGTCTCTGGATCTTGGCCATTGATGGGATTACATGGCCATCTCTCATATGTGGGGTATTAAGAAATATAGCAAGGAAATAACAAATGCCCAATGGCAACAGAAGTAGGAAGTTTACTGTGGCAGGTGGTATAGGAGGGACTCAGAGGGGGAAACACTAGGACAGTGATGTAGAGAAGTGACATTCTGGTGGAAGGTGATGCTGAATGGCCTATGCATGATAGCTTTTCACTAGTATTGCAAATGACAATGCCTAAAATAAAATTAAAACATTGTGACACCAGTGCTGGATAGTACAAGGCCTTGTACATGGTTGACCCAAGTTCATTCCCATATCTACCAGGAGTAGTTCCTGAGCAGAGAGCCAGGAGAAAGTCCTAAGTACTGCCATGCCAAAAATAAATAAAACAAACTATATAAAAAAACAAAAGCACAGACAGGACAAAAGAAAAAAAATAAACTGGACTTAATTAAAATAAAAAGCCTTTTTACTTCAAAAGATATTATGAGGGAAGTGAAGATGACCCATGGACTAGGAAAAAAATAATTGCAAGTCGGATATTTGATAAAGGAAAGACAAGTTGTGGTACACCCATACAAGACTCTGATCCAGCAATAACAAGATATCAAGTCATGTAGAGATATAACTAAATCTTTCTCTCCAGTTTAACATTTTTTATGCTTTTGGATCACATCCAGTGGTCCCTTGTGGGCTACTCCTGGCTTGGTGCTCAGGAGTTGCTCCTAGGGTTGTAGGTAGGACCATCTGTTTCTGGGATTCAAATCCAGGACTTCGCATACATTCTTTCATTTACCACTATCCACCCTCACCACTTCCTTTCCAACTTCAATGTTGTTGCTAACATTGTGATCTGCGGTGTTACACCACACCTAGCTGTGGTGCTTGCAGTTTTTTAGTTATGGTACTCATCAGGGACTGAACACTCTAGTATGTGATGCTCAGACACTTGGCACAATGCATACTGAGGTTGTGTTCCTTCAGTTGTAGAGGTTATACTGTGCTCACCAGAGGTCATACTTCTGGCCACAGCCTTCGAAATCACTTTACATTGCTTGTGACTTACGCACACACCTGGTTGCGGTGCAGCTGAAAACTGCAATACCAAGAATCACAGATAGTAGAGCTGCCAGGCTCAAACAGGGAAAAGCCGTTCAGATTGCACTCTGCACACAGAGCACTGGAGATCTGAACTTATAACCATACACCTGCAAGGCCCTAAACCACTGTACTACTATACTTCAGGTCCAGATATTGAAAGCGGGTTTGAAAAAGCTATATACGTTTCCAATTACAAGAAATCCTTAGGCAAAACCACTAAGTGGTTTTAATAGATACAGAAGTAAGAATACAGACGAGGAATAGGTGAACTAGGATGATTTTAGGGCGATAAAACATATGTATTATTGTCTAATGACACTATCTCAAAATAGTGATCTTTCATTGTTTCTAACTTGGGAGCTATGACACCCATCCCGTTCCTGTGTCCCCTGGATATTCCAAGGAGGCCACAGATGAAAATCATATAAATGAGGGGTAGGAGTACTAGAAGGGCACAAGTGGAAAAAAAAGTTGAGAAACTGCTTTACTGTACAGATTTCAAAGGGGCTGGATAGCGAACTACTGGCTGTAATTCTTCCAGTGCACATATAAAGCAGTATTATAGTTCTTAAGGCAGTCTCCTGCCCCTGCGCCTGGCTGTCCTCGCTTGGGGCCCCTTGGAGGGGAGCGGGTTGAGCTTTCCTCCCTGCCCCGACCAGGGCTCCGGCAGCCGAAGACCTCCAGGACCAGCCACCACCATGCTGAGACCACTCTCCGCACACCTGAAGGTACCAGCAGAGGAACCAAGGCAAGCGGGTCCCGGGGGGGCTGAGATCTCCAAGCATACTCGGATCGGGGCTGAGCATACTCCACCCAGATCCTCCGAATTTCAGTAGGCGGGGGTCACACCCACCAACTAGCCCCCTGGCGCCGTGTAATCCCATCAACGGCCAAGACTCAGAGACTATAAAAACCAGCTCCCGGAACCGCGCGACCGCATTTGCGGCTGCGCGACATCTTATATTATGACATCTTATTATTTCATTCCTACTTTGGACAAACTGGCAGGGTACCAAATGTAACCTGCCCACACGGCAGAGTCTGGCAAACTCCCCATGGCGTACCCAATATGCCAAATACCAGTAACAATGATGGGTCTCATTCTCCTAAAGAGCCTTGAATATAGCACTTTCTTAAAAATCTCAGGGCTAGGATGAAGGAGACGTTACTGGGGCCTGCTCAAGGCCATCGACGAATAACAGAATGGTTGTGATTCGTGATAGTTCTTAAATCAGAGGCAGAGAGACAGTGTAGGGGAGTAAGAGCAGCTGCATTGCATGCTGTCCTGGGTTCAATTTCTGGCATTCCATGTGGTTCCCCAAGCACTGAGCACAGCCAGGAGTGATTCCCGAGTTCAGAGCCAGGAGTAACCCCTGAGCATCACCCTCAAACAAAAATGTCATTTAGAAGGGCTGGGGAGATGGCTCATGCTTCGTACACAGGTCCGTCTGGGCTCAAATACCTGGCACAGGGTCACCTGAGCTTAGGTAGAAGGTATGTTGGTCGAAAGGAATGCAGATAGAGAACAATAATGCAACTATATTACAAGCGTAAGAAATAATCTCACAGAAGTGACGACCAGAATAATTTGGAAACATTTAGAAAATTAAAAGAAGCTAGAAGCACAACAGGTAAGTGCTTGCTTTGCATGCTGCCTGTTTGGGTCTCAGCACCAGTGACCTCTGAGCAGAACCAGGAGTAAGCCCTAAACATAACTGCATATGGCCTAAACCTCACCCTTTCCACCCTCTGCTTCCCCACAAAAGGTTGAATACATGGTTTACATATGGGAGATCCAGCCAGGTTCAATGCCAGGCGTCACCACATGGTCCCCTGAATACCATCAGGAGTGGACAGTAATGAACAGAACAGGAAGTAGACCCTAATCACTATATGACTCCAAACAAACCCCTAGCACTGTAGTTAGTAGCTAATAGTTTTCTGTAGGAGTATGGTTATAAAACTATGTTTGGGGCCACACCCAGCAGTGCTCATGGATTATTTGTGGCGTGACTCAGATGATATATGTAGCTGGGAACGGAACCCAACAGCACATGCAAGGAAAGTACCCTACCTGCGGCACTATTTTTTTGTCCCCACTTAAAAAACTTGTATACTGCTTTACATATATACTGGGAGAATTGTAAGTCAGTGAGAACAAGGTTTCTCAACATTTCACTGAAATAACATTCATTCATAACATGCAAGTCAGACTGCCAAAAGCTTGTATACAACAGCTTTAGAGTTATGCTCTGGCATTTGAAATGAAAAATATTGTGATAGAACGCTTGGTTTTTGTTCCTGGCTCCTGCCATAGGAACTCCTAAATTCACTAAAATTTGAAGAATGTTCTGAGAGGGTTATCTTTTTTTCTCTCACAACTCAAGTGCTCAATAACTCTCAACGATGAGTTTATGTTAGAAGGTAGCAACTTTTGAAAGATTGAAAAGAGGAACCAAGGATGTAATTAGAAGGTTGGAACTTTCCAACACACTTCCGGATCTCCAGGAAGGAGAGGGGTTAAAATTAAATTTGACAAGTTATGTGTCCCTTTGCCCCACCACCTTCATCTTTTTCATTTGGCTCTTAAATATCTCTTAAAATTTATACTCAGGGGTTACTGAAGCCACTTTAGGTGGCTCTTGGCTCCAGCCGTGCTTGGTCCCTAACATACTGACAGTTGCTATCCTCCACTCACTAGAAAAACTTACGTGTTAGTGACACTGCTAACCAAGACAAACGTAAAATGAATACATCACAAAAAATCAGTTATGATTCTATCTAGGCAACATCTAGCAATGGCTCAAGGACTACATAGTTGTGGGGATCATACTTGTGCCTCCTTGCATGCAAAAAGCATGTGATTTCTCCAGCCTACTGACGGATTACATTTTATATAAAATATTTAGGAAACAAATCCATAAAAAAAACTACTGAGAACAACAGAAACTGGAGGAGAGAAACGAAAAGCAAATGCTAGGTTTGAGGTTTCTTTCCTGGAATGAAAATATTCTGGCTTAGTGACTCCCAAATCGATTGATTATACTTTAGATACTTAACTGTACACCTTCTTAAATGGATAGCTATAATGGCATATATTAGTTATAAAAATTATCTGCACTGGTGATACTAGAAGTTTATTCACTGGACAGGTGCTCTACAAAGTAGAACAAGCAGACTACAAAAAGCATTAAGTTATAACCAAGTTTTATTCCAGTTCCACATGGTTTTGTTATAGTAAACAAACCAGAATGAAAGGACTACACTGAAGAGCTCTAATATTTTATAAACCTTTATTGGAAAGGCTACAAACTTTATATTGCCACTGCAGTTCTTAAACACTTAAAGTGGTTGTGGGGAAGTAACCTCAGATACAAAACTACTATGCTGTTGAATCTTGCCCAGGCTGGTTGTAAATTTTGTACAATGGAGGTAGAGTGGATAGGGCAATAATTTAAATCTCACAGGCCTTGATTAATGCCAATTTTTTTTCAGGTTCTAATCAACCTAGAAATAAATCACAAATATTATAATTGGGTTCAGGGCTGGCATAATACATTTAAAATTGTTTTCAGTTTTCCCCCATTTGTTTCTTTTGTAAATGTAAAATGTCCAACTGAGGTCTCTTTTCCTTAAAAGTATGTTCTAAAAATATTTACTACGGGAATGAAAAGAATAATTAGAAGACAGAAAGAACACAGTATCTTTTTCATAGTAGTTTTACCTGATTTTTCTCATACCAGCCTAAGAGATACTTTTCTATAAAATGTTGTAACTAACACTTCCCCCAATCTCGAATATTCAATTTAATGGAGACAGCACACCTTTAACTTAACATTTGACCAAAAAAAAAAAAAAAAGAAGAAAAGCATTTTAACAGGATCTATGCAGACATGGTTCTAATATTTGCTGTTACTTTATTTTTAAAAAGTGGTGGTAGGGAGATACAGAGGTTAGGTTCTTCTGGCTCCAATCCTGAGAATCATACGTATGAGTTACATTAACTCAGTTGTCCTTGAGTCTATAAAGCATCAATTGAAGCCAATAAAAGCTTGTTTCTACCAACATACCAAACTTTCTTTTGCCTTTTAAAACTGTAAAATGGGCATAAGCTTCAGGCCAATGGGTTTGTGAGGGTTGTTTAAAAGAACCAGCACTAAGGATATATTATCCAGTTTAAGGATATACTTTACAGTTCAAAATATCTTCTTCCTTCTAAAAATGTGACACAAATAATTTACACCACTTCCTTTTATTATCAAGTTTCAGAAACCTTTCACAAGATGGTTTAAAAAAAAGGGGGGGGGGGAAGAGAAGGAAAAGTCCCAAAACTTACAACCACAGCTAATGTTATTTATTCCATTGTTCCCAGTCAGATCAAAACCCACTGTGCAAAAGCCCATTTTTCCATGCATCTAAATGATAGATACAGGTTATGAAATTCTTTATTCTATTTGTAGCAGCTTATGCAGGTGCAGCCAAACACAAAGCTTCAGGACAAATTGTACACAAACTTTACAATGTGGGATTTGAAATTAAAATATGAAACATAAAATCTACACAAAACTGAAAAAAAAAATCAACAGGTATCAGGACTGCAACCTATATATAATCAAATGTGAAAGGGAGTCTTGTTTCCTTTCAAGTGCTTTATTCTGCTACAGAATAGTCAAAATGAAGATGGTAAAGCTTTGTGGTTAGTTTAAATTATACACTCTGTAGATACTATACCAATTTTAAAAGTTACACATAGACCAACAGATGTCCATCAGTTCATCTGAATTGACCGGACACTCCAGCTGGGCCGCTGAAAACAAATCAGGCAAACGTGGAAAGAAAATCCACCTGTGCAATTTGCAGTTTACTGATGGGCACATTGCACTCCTGGTCCATGATGGCTGCTGCTTTCTTCATCAGAGCTATCATTATATGCTTCACGCCTCTGACCACCTCCTGAGCCCCTAGTGCTATCAAATTCCTGAAGCTCTACCTCCTCTGTTTCTCCAATTATGTTTGGAACTTCTGGTCTAGATGGCAGAAGATCTTCTAGTTCCTTCATTAAAACAAATAAAATAAGGTTACATCTTAAATGCAAGGAGAATGTTAAAATGCACTTAATTTTGTACCAAGTCAGAACCGACAAACTGATAACCCATCAAATCTACAGCTGTCATTTGGTTACTCATCTTGATTTTAGAAATTAAAACAAAAACCCTGAACTAGTTGTGAACATTATTTATTTATTTATTTTTGGGTCACAACCGGCAATTCTCAGGAATTACCCCTGGCAATGCTCAGGGGACCATATGGGATGCTGGGAATTGAACCCGGGTCAGCCACGTGCAAGGCAAATGCTGTACCCTCTGTGCTATCGCTCCAGCCCACCTGTGAATTTAAACATTGAAAAATTTCCAAACAGACATTTCTCCCTATGTGAAACAACCAGCAGATGCTATGCTGGGGATTGCCCTCTTTAGGTGAAGGATCTGATTTCCAGGGAGCTCCAATCTTTTCATCACTTTAGACAGGATTGGTTTTACAACTTATTTCCATTTGGCCCCATAAATATTTATAACTAGCAATCCTTGCTTCCAGGAGAGCTTACAAGGCAAAATTTTCAGAAGTCTAACCTTAAAAACTGTGATATGTCAACACCATGTTTTTTTGTTGTTTTGTTTTGCTTTTGGGGTCACAACCCGCGATGCACAGAGATTACTCCTGGCTTTGCATTCAGGAATTACCCCTGGCGGTGCACAGGGAACCATATGGGATGCTGGGAATCGGACCCGGGTCGGCCATGTGCAAGGCAAACGCACTACCCGCTGTGCTATTGCTCCAGCCCCAAAAACTGACACTATGTTTCTTAAATGTAACAGTTTAAAAAAAAAATTAATGCTTAAATTTGAAGAATACTTACAGAAAGTTTGTCTGGGTTGATCCAGTTGTTTTCAGGAAACTGCACATCAAATTTTATGTAAAGATCACCTTTTTCAAAAGGATTACGGTATTGTGGCATACCTTCAGCTCGAACTACACGAACACATCCTATTATTTTAGCAAGTAAAATGGAAATTTAAAACTTTACCCAAGGTGTTTAGGAATATCAAGTCACCATAAAAAACAACAAATCATAAAACCAACCTACAAACAAAATCATACAGAATCCTGGATCAAACAAAAATCAAGATTTACCTGGTTCAATTACTTTGCCAGGAGGGTATTTTACCACAATTTGACGTCCATCAAGGTGTTTAAATGTGAACTGAAACCCACACAGTGCTTCAACAAGTCCTATCTTATATGTCATGTGCAAATCATTCCCATCTCTCTGGAACACCTACAGAGCACAAAGAAACATTAAAAAAAAAAAAATCATGATTTAATACTTGTGCTATGTTCCCTGAATCAGATTATTCAAACTGGAAAAACGAAAGTGAGTCATAAGGCACAGCAGATGCACTGAAAATAGAACCAGACATATTCTATAATCATGGCCCATTTCCTGATCCCACACCACTGAGCAAAAAGGTGTTCTAGGCCCAAAGGAATTCTGTAGAACAGGTTCACTTTGTGGTGCTCCTTAGGCATAATCCTAACAGAGAAAGAGGGGGGATACAAGTTCAACATAACAAAGTCAACCAGTAGTGCTCAGCCAAGAAAACCAAGAGGGTTTAATCCAATGCTAATTTAAACATACACAAACAAGATCTCTCACCTAAATTGAGAATCTACTTTAAATGGATATAAGTCAAATAGTAGCACTGTTCTCCCATTCGTTGTTCATCAATTTGTTTGAGGGGCCCAGTAACGTCTCCATTGTGAAACTTGTTGTTACTGTGTCTGGCTATCGAATATTTCACGGGTAGCTTGCCACACTCTCAAAACTTTGCCGGGCTCTCCAAGAGGGGCAGAGGAATCGAACCTGGGCCGACCAGGTTGCCCACAGGTTGGCCACATGCAAGGCAAACACCCTACCTGCTGTGCTATCGCTCCAGCCCATGATAAATGCTAAAACTGTCTTATTCCATTACAGCATAATCTTCTGGACTAGACCAGTGGTTGGTTTCTGTATGTGCAAATAGGTTACAATTACTGGGTGACATAAGCAAAAATAATTCAAAGAAAATGTTTGTGAGCTTTCAAAATGTATAGGTATATGGCTGAACCTGGTTCAATCATTGTACTACATATAGGTGGATTCATGAATGAGTAGACCCTGAGAACTACCACATGTGATCTAACAATGCCTATGCCCAAACAAAAACACACAAAAGATGAAACTAAACAGCAGTCATTTATATTTTCCTCCCAGTGTAAATCTTTTTTCCCTCCTATGTTTTTGGGCCATACACAGTGATACCCAAGAGTTACCTCCTGACTCTGCACGCAGGAATTACTACTAGCCACGCCGGGGGACCATATGGGATGCCAGAGACCAAACCAGGGTCTGCTGTGTGCAAAGCAAGTGCCCTACCCACTGTAGTATCACTTCAGCCCCTGTAAATTTCTTTTCTAAAGAATAATCCTGGCTGATTCATTTAGAGTAAGACAGAAATCTGAAGATAAATTCTTTCCCTAAACCATTATCTTGATCACTAGTCCTAGAACCACAATCTCAGCAGCACCAAGGAACTAGTTAGGAATACACAAAGTTGTCATCGATCCACTGAATGTTACCTATATGTTTATTCAAGTGTTCCTCACACCGGATGGAAAAATTAAACAAAGTTTAATGCAATACTTTCCACTGCTTCAAACTTTAAAATGCCAGTGTTTCTGAACATCTCACACTATCATTGTTCCAAACCCCCTGTTCCTTTGATTAAAGTTATAATAGAACGAGCAAGAAAGGATACCAGATTCTTCAATAAGAAAGCTCAACCTGAAGAAACTCCAGTAAAAATGAGTCATTTTTGACAAGGGGTGGGGGAGTGGGTAGGCCAGATAATTTGATGTACGGCAGGGGAAAAAACTGGCGGGGAGAAAGAGTAGTTATATGTGAAAGGTAGGTTATTTGTGATTCACAGAAAATAAACATTAATAGTCATTTTCTTTGTGTGTGTGTGGCGGGGGGGGGGGGGGGGGGGGGGCTCTTGGGGCCAACCCAGCAATGTGCAGGGCTTTTTCTTGATTCTGCACTCTGGTATTACTTCTGTGGGATCAAACTTCAAGGGATCAAACCTGAGTGGGCCGTGTGCAAGGCAAACACCTTACCCACTGTACTATTGCTCTGGCCCCAAGAATAGTAATCTTTCTTTTTTATTCTTGGGCCTTTATCCCGTGGTACTTGGGGTTACTCCTGGCTATGTGTGGGGAATGCTCCCACTGATGCTAAAAGGACTATGCAGTGCCAGGGATTAAATCCATGCTTCCTCTATGCAAAGCATGTGCTCAGTAGTTCACTGAGCCAACTCTCCGACCCAGTTGAGGTAACTTTTTAAAATCAAGGGAAAGAACCAGAGATAAAAATACTTAAAACTCAAAATAATGTCTGAGGGTGGGAGAGACATGCTAAAAGTGGTCTATAGACCAAACATGACTGCCACTCAATGCCTCTCTGGCAAAACACAGCACCCAAAAGAAGAGAGAGAGAACAGGGAGGAATGCCCTGCCACAGCGGCAGGGTGGGACGGGGGGGGGGGGGGGGGGGGAGGATGGGGGGTCGGAGGGATGATAGGACCCGTGGTGGGGGAGGATGGGCACTGGTGGAAGGATGGGTACTTGATCATTGTATAACTGAAACCCAAGCACAAAAATTTGTGAGTCTATAAGTATACTTCATGGTGTTTCACTAATAAAAAAAAATGATAAATAAAAAAAAAATAATGTCTGAAAAGTCAAATACAGTATGCAAAGGAGGAATTAACATTATCAGATACTGCAGTTTTCAGCTGTATTAAATGTACTACAGTATCAAGAACACCCAAATACACATCTGTACCGAAAGATCAATATACATGAAATAACATGCAACAAACAATTTACTAATAAAACAAAAATGGTAAAACTGTTGGCCTCTTACAAGATAACTTCTTTCTTCTATTTTCTTTTCTTTTTCATTGTTTTGGGCCACATTCAGTAGTACTTAGGGTTTATTCCTGGTGGAGCTTGAGGGACAAGGGACTGAATCAGAGTTGGCCACAGGCAAGGTCAAGTGCCTTTAAAACCTTATGCTACTTCTCTGGTCCCTTTTTTGGTTTGTCTTTTCGGGACACATGCGGCTGTACTCAGGGCATCAAACCCGGGCTAGCTACCTGCAAGGTAAGCACCTTTCCCGCTGAACTCTCTAGCTCCTTTACTTGAAAATTGTTTTCTCATTAGGCACTGTGACTTAAAATATTATTATCATTAGTGCTTTAGGTAAACATACTGCTATACCACAGGCACCATCTGAGTATTCCCCAACTACTGTCTCTATAATCCCTCTCACCAGCACCTGAATTTCTACTTTACAAAACCAGTTATACCTGCTTTCTGTTCAATGTGCCCACACAATTCCTCAGCTGCCAAAAATTTTAAGTCACTTACTGACAACACTTCTTCACATACAACAACATAAAGCAGATTATTCACTATCTCATTTGATTCTACAAAATGCTTATAAGAAAGGACTGTTCTTCCTTTTAATAAGAAAAGTACAAGAAGACAAGAGTTAATATACTGGAATACATAATTGCCTTATCTCCAAGTCCAGTAACCTGTACTTTAAAAATTCATATTCATTATGTAACATTAAAGACTAAACTTAAGAGGTTAAAACCAGGTTTGATCAGTCTTACATGCCCAAAACTACAAATCCACGATGACTACTCCAAATTAAGCATTAAATTCCTCACTACATCCTCATTACTATACTTTTAAGTATAGTAATATACTTAAATTGCTTAATATACGGCCTCAAATTTTATTTCATAAACTGCTCTCAAATTATTTCACATATACATCAATAACCACATGCTGTTTGTATCTTATAATACTGTCTACTCTATACCCAAGCAGTCAAGTATCTCAATTACTTAACTGCCTCTTTATGCCTTATGTGGTGGTGTGCATGAAGTAGCGAACAAATTATGAATTAAAAGAATCTTGTAAAAGAATTAAAAATACTGCAACCTACCAGAAGCTAAAGCAAATTCTAGAAAATATTCTCTATTTTTGATCTCTGGGCCATACTCAGAGGTACTCATGGCTTACTCCTGCTCTGCCCTCAGATATCACTCCTGGGGATGATGCCAAGGATTGAATCCATGTTGGCCCTGTGCAAGGCAAGAGCCTTACCCACTGTATTATCTCTGTGCTGCTGAAAACACTATTTTAAATAGCCCAATAGTCTTGCTATTTATAAGTTTGGCAGTGTCTGCAAAGGATCAATTTTATAGCTTTTCTGAATTAAGAAATGTCACTGTTATAACCTAAATAAGGCTAGTGTAATAGAGTACAACCTAGAAAGATAATGAATATAATCAAATTTCCAGAATGTGCATTTCAATATGGCTTTGCTTCTTGAGCGCACTAGACTGTACTCTCTATTCTAATTTCTATGCTAAAGCCAGCAGAGTATGCTTTAATTACCCTCTGTGCAGTAAACAAAAGCCTTAGATTCAAAAAGCTCAAATGGTAAGTTCAAAAACTCAGCTCTGATAGACAGTCTAGTTATTGTGGCTAGCCTCAGTTTTATTTGATGTGTCATGTTTAAAAACAGATGGAGAGAAAATTCTGAAGCAAGTGATTTTGAACAACTTTATACCCTTATATAGGGTGTGCATGTGCGTGTCTAAAAGACCCAACCTCAGATAGAAGGTGGAATGGACCAACTTGTGACTCTGAAGATTTATGGTAGCACTCCCTTTCTCACATCTGCTTCATCTAGTTCTCAATAAGAATAGTAAACAGACTTTCAAAGGAAATTTTGAGTAAATGTGATCAAGTATGAAGCCAGAACAATCTGTCAAATTATCCTACCTCCAAATGCTTCTATAGTCAATAATTTGGGTGATCACTAAATTATCACTAGCTCTAGATATAACTGCATGCCTTACATATAGGATACACAGTAATCACATGTGGGATCCACAAGATTACACATGGATCTTCCCAAGATCCAAGGACCTTATCAAGATCCACAGCAGTACCGTCAAAAAGAAAGTGAAGTGGTATAACCAAAATTACTTACATTAGACATGTGGTTTTCAACCACTCTATGTAAAAAGACTGAACACTGCACCACGTTAAACTGTTTCCTTTTGCTTTGTACACAAAACAGACATAATACATATTGGAATTTTAAATAAACCTGTGAAATCTTTCAAGAAGCAGTATGTAGAATAAATCAACAGCAGCACTGATGAGTAGAGCCCCGTTTACTCACCACCAATCAAGAGGAGTTTCACAGTGAAAAATAGGTTGCTTTAGATCTGGTCCATGAAACAAAAGGCATCAGATTACAGTGCTAGTCAAGTGGCCCAGCTGGAACCAAAATTTATGCCTTCTACAGTGCTGCTGACTATACCTGTCTTGCTGGTTTCCTAAACAAGTCAGGTCTTAAGAACTCAGTCTAACCACTTAAAACTTTTCTTCTATGTTCAGTGTTGCTCAAGGGAACCCAAACAGATCAAACCTGTATCATGTACAACCCACTTCTAAACAAAAATAAACAAAAAGGAAGTTACCTCATGCTCCTTTTCCTGAAGCAAAAGAACAATGTCTCCTGGTTCCACTCCTGGGGCCTGGTCTGCCTCCCCAGTAAACGTAATTCTCTGTCCATGTTTCATGCCTTTGTCTACATGAACTTCAAGAATCTTGACTTCTTTAATCACCTTCTTCCCTTCACATTTTTTACAACGGTCTTTTTCATTAATTACCTCTCCTGGAAAAAGAGGTCATTAAATTTCTAGTGCACCATACATACATGCACACACACTCATCCCTAAACAGTATGAGTGCTAAATAAAGCCTTTATTAAATAAAATTTTAAGCTTTAAAAAAATTGCTATTGAAAGTCTAAATCATCATCCTGGTTACCTTAAGGGCCCAGTTACCTGATCTCTTGGTTCCTGACTCTACTCCCTAAAATTAAGACTAAGCCTAATGATCAAGAAAATAAAAGAAGTCAGATGCTAGAATTTCCACAGATGAAAAATGTCACTTAAGGACGAATAGAGATGGTCCAAATAAATATCCTTGGGCCTGAGATAACTTAAATGGCAAGTTCCATCCATTCCCCACTCATGCTACTTGAATCAATGGGTCTTGAATCAGCAGGTGATCTAAGACTGAACACTGCTGAGTTTGGGCAATACATCACTGTCTGACCAATAAACCATCAGGCCCACAGAGCTAGGCTGAGGATGGCAGGAAATTGTCCCTAGGTACTGCTTGGGAGAGCAATTCCTATCCCTAATTAAAGAGCCCTTGTGAGTCATTAATACACGGTATAGTGCAGAGCCCTGAACACATATATTCCATGCTTAGGATATCCTAATTTCTTTTCTATGTATTCTTCTAAAACATTTGATAAGTCATATAATAAAGTATAAAGTTATACAAAATACATAGTGATAAAAAAAGCACTGATTTCCAAAAGCTGAAATTAGCATACTTTAATGCTTAAGATGACATATATAATGGACTTCAGGGACGGTTAAGAAAACTACTTTGGCCAAATGTGTCCTGCAAAACACCAGTTCCTCAAAATGATAACACGTAAGAGAAAATTTTTTAACTCTAGCTTCTAGGTAGTGTCTATTGTCAGCAACACTATTTAATAAGGTAAAAAGCAGTTAGACACTCCAGAAGGGAGAAGTAGAATAAGCAGCCTTTCCTTATTCCATCTCTTCTAGGAGCAATATTAAATAGGATACTCAAACTGCACTGTCCCACATGCTAGCTATTAAATATCTAAAAATCAGTTTCTAAGTCATATTAACCACATTTCAAGTAATCAGTAGTTAGAGATGGCTCAGTGGCTATCAACCAAGCATACATAACAGATCTTTTCTCACTGCAAATAACTCATTAGGACTGTGCTAGAAAAACCGTTGGCAAAAATAAAGCACACAGGTGACATTGAACAAACCTACTTTCCAAGTACTATTTAATTAGAAGTCATATTTACATATTATTTACATATTATCTGTGATGAAGTATTAAACGGTAGAGGTTGGAAGTTTCTGAAAACACGCAGGACACAAACAGAACGATGCTCTTCTGTTAAAGAGCTTTACTCGCTATTCTTAAAGTTAACAAATGTTATGGTAAAATCCACCCACTCTTAAGTTAATTTGTTGTCACCTTCACCAAGTTAACCTATGCATAAGTATATCATTACTTTCACATTTTTCTTTCAGAACTGGCATATTTTCTTTAGTGATGAATCTATTACACATTGAAAAATAGTAAGCACCTCTACTTTATGAAATTCTAGTTCATTCCAACATAAAATCAAATGTACTGGCATGAATACCTTCTCCATTACAGTCAGAACACACAGACTGCATCTGTTGTACCATTCCTGGAGCCAGCTGTCTGATCATGATGCGTACACCTCGACCCCGACAAGCACTACACTTCTGCACAGCTCCAGACTTTCCGCCTTGGCTAAAGCAAGCAAAAGCAGAAATTAAATTTGCCCATGGACAATTCCAAAAGAAAATAAATTATGCATTTCACCTTTACCTTCAATCCCAATGAATGTTATTTCAACATATCCTATACTGAGCAGTTTAAAATTTTTAAGTTTTGAAACAGTTTTTATTTGGTACTCGTACCACTAAAACAACAAATAAAATTAGCTGCATAAACTAGAACATCCACTTACCCATTGCATGCACTACAGAGTACATTCTTGCTAAGTTGTAGTTTGGTTGTCTTGCCATTATACAGATCTTCTAAAGATACTCTGGGGAGAACAGAATAGATTCAATCAAATTTTGCGATGTCTTCTTAAATAACAAGATAAAAATAATTGCTGAAATAGCAATTTCCACTTTTACCGTATGTCCCTCACCCCTCCTTTTTATTTTGTGGGCCAGCGATGCTCAGGGGTTTACTCCTGGCTCTGCATTCAGGAGTTAACTCCAGGTCAGCCACATACAAAGAAATCACCCTTCCTGCTGTACTATCTCTCCAGGCCCTCCATTAACACGCTTATTTAAATTTAAATTTACAGAAGTTTTTTGGCTTGTTTTTGGGCAGACACCCAGCAGTGCTGCGTAGGAGTTACTATTGGCTCTGCACTCAGGAATCACTTCTGGGGGGCTCAGGGAATCATACCTGATGCTGAGGTTGGTGATATGCAAGGCAAATGCCCTTACCCGCTCAACTATCTCTCCAGCCCCAAATCAACAGTAGTTTTAGTGCAAAGCTCTAATTAGTAAACGTTATCATAATGTGCAGTATACAATGTTCAAAATCAAAACCTACTGGATTAGTCAAGTGTTTTATTGTGCTGCATTTCTGAATATATGATAAATTGCAGAGGGCTAGGGATATTGCTCAAGTAGTCAAATACACTGACTTGTATGTGCAGACCCTGGTATGATACTCCCAGCACTGCACTATATGGCCCCTATCCAATAAAAAATAAAAACTGTCAAGTGCACAAACTCAGGCATTCAAACTCTCAGGCATGAGAAGTCTTTCACCTAATCTAACCCTTACAACCTAATCTAATTCTGAAAGAGAGATAAAATTATCATCACTAATTTTACACAACAGGAAAAGGTGATCCTGACCAAGATCCTGACATAAGCAGTCTGACTCAAGCCATGCCCTAACCCTTCAAAACAATACAGAAAGGTCAGTTATTACAACTCAAATTGACTACTTCTTAAAAAAGAAAAAATTAAGTGGCTCTATCTATAAATTGAGAGGAGAAACAGGTGCTAAACAGATTCCTGAGTTTTAGAGGTTTTATTTTTTAGAATACTGTGTATCTGAATAAACACAAAGATTTAAAAAATATGTACCTGAGGGCTTGAAAGATAGTATAGTACATAGTGAGCTTGCCTTACAAGTGGCCCACCCAGGTTCAATCCCTGGTACCACAGATAGTTCCCAGTAACACTAGAAGTGGTCCAAAAACCAAACCAAACCAAACCAAACAAAAAATCACAGCATAGTATTAGAATTGGAAGACCATTTCCAAACTTTGTCAATAAAATGAATGTACAGCAAAAAAAAAAAAAAAAAAAAATCCTCAAAATACTATAAATCAAGATCTGGCAACAATGAATTTGGTTTTACCCTTTTAACTGCATTTCAAAATTTCTTAAGATTCACTTTAACAGAAAAACATATAGCCAACAAATTTCAAATACTGGAACATGGACAATTTAACTGGATTTGAAAATACTTGATTTCATCGGTTTTTGTTTTTGTTTTTTTTTTTGGTGTCAGGGATTGAACCTAAAGCATCACATACGCAAAGCAAGTGCTCTACCACTGAGCCATATCCCCTAGTCTGTACCTGTCTTTTATTATAAGTTCTTATGGAAAACTCTAACCAAATGATAAACATGATTTTTGCCCCTTTACACATTTAGTCACAATCAGTATGTAAAACCACCAAAAGTCCAGAAAATGTTCAACAAATATGGATAAAGAAAAATATGGGTAATGATCTGGCACAGCTGGCACTCTCTAGCACTTGGGCTAAATAGGCTCAATTCTCCATTCCACAAAGCAATTTAACAGTATTATTAGCCTCAACACACTGGGAATCTGCCAAGAGAGACAAAGCATATGTAAAAAAAGCATTACTTATAAAGAACAAAACCTGGCAATAGGCAACTGAAAAAGTGACTAAATATACCATACACTGAAATGTAACTCAAATGAAATGTTACTGTAACCCGAAAATTTGAAGCAATGTTAAAACAACAAAAAACAGAACTGCATTTACTATACACTATGAATTAAAGTTTGTAAGTCTCCCAACTGGTGCGGGGAGGGTAGGGGGAAACAACACGGATGGACCCCAGCACGGAGTTATACACCTAGTGCTCCTTGGCCAGGGAAATCTGCTTAGTGTCAGTGCAGGGGATCTAACTCAGGGACCTCAAAAATGCTAGGCATGAGGCCAGGCAGTACAGTGGGTAGGGTGCTTGTTTCGCATGCGGCCAGCCAACCGAAGTTTGGTCTCCGGCAATCCATATAGTTCCCAAACCTTCAGGAGTGACCCCTGAGCAGTGCCAGGAGCATGCTCTGAGAACTGCCTGTCAGGTGTGGCCCAAAACCAAAACATAATGGGGGGAAGAGGGGACGCCAAGAGATAACTGCAGATAGAAAACTGGTCTTGAATCACATGTGGTTCCCCTCCAAGCTTCTGGTTGTGGTCCAACCCACCCCCTCCAACAAAACAAAACAAAAATGCCCCATGTTTATGCTATTTCCCTGAACCTTGAAAAGGTAAAGGTAAAGGCCCTCCCGTTGATCGTCGATTTGCTCGAGCGGGCCCAGTAACGTCTCCATTGGAGACTTTGTTGTTACTGTGCTTGGCATATCGAATACTCTCAGTAGCTTGCCGGGCTCTCCGAGAGGGACGGAGGAATCGAACTCGGGTCGGCCATGTTGGCCGCTTGTAAGGCGAACGCCCTACCCGAACCAATTTGTTGGGGGTGGGGGTGTAGTGTGAGAGAAAGTAGGGACACTGGTAAAGGGATGAGTATTCAAATATTGTATGGCTGAAATCCAATCTTGAACAACTCTGTAACTATGAATCTAAGATTATTCAATTTAAAAAACGGGGTGGAGTGGGCAAAGGGGTAGTACAGCAGTAGAGTGTCTTGCAGCAGCCAAACTGGGTTCTAGTTCTATGCCTGTAGCCCATATGGTCCCCTAGCTGTCAGGAGTGATCTTAGAGAGCCATAAATACTGTGGGTGTGGCCCCAAACTGAGGTAGCAAGAATGTGTGTGAAGAAGCAGCACACCCACTGCACATGTGGTGTGCTCAGAGGTCACTCCCCATGGCACTCAGAGGAACAATGTGGTGCTGCCAGGCTTCCAATCCCAGGTTCATTTATGAAAACATCTACTCTAGCCCTCTAGCTATCTCACTGATACAAGAATAAACATTTCTAAGGATAATAAAAGGAACTGTAAGAAGAGCATGCATTCCTGATCCTATTCTCAGATCATCTTTATCAGAGGAAAATACAATCAAATTTAAGAACGATATTTAGGAATCAGGGATGATCAGAGAGATGTGGCAGAGCACATGCCTTGCACATGTGAAGCCTGGGATCTATCCCTGGCACCACAAACAAATAAACAACAAAAAAAGTGAGGTTCAAATGGTAGATTATGCTTTAATTCCTCCAATCTAATGTATTAACTACATAATATCTTTAAAATGTACATTTGAGCTTAATTTGCCAGTAAAATTGTTGGGTCATGAAAATGCCATCAAGATGAAAGACCTCACAAAATTTGCAAAGTAAGATAGTTATTTTCATACTCTAGAGGTCTCATGGGCTCACAGTCTAAGATCAAGGTCAGACACCATTCATATGCTGGCAAGTTAATGTCAGGCTTGAAGCCAGCAACCTCAATAGAAACCAATTTAGGAAAGTCCACTGCTGAAGATGAAGTAATGAGTGACTGTAACATGAAAACAAAATAACTGCAAAGTGATGGATAGTACAATGGGTAGGGCATTTGCCTTGCATGAAGATGATCCAGGTTTGATCCTTGTGTAACATATGGTCCCTCCAACACTGCCAGGAGTAATCCCTGAGCATTGCCAGGTATGAGGCAAAAACCAAATACAAACAAAAACAGGTTTAAAAAACAAACAAACAAAAAAAGCCCTGGAAGATCAAGTACCCCAAAGAATTTAAATTATCAGAAACTTATGTAGTAACAAGTCTCAAAAGGATCTAACAAAACCATCTTCCTACCCAATAAAATACCAGCCATATTTTAAGACATGTAACAACATACACATATTCAGATTATCAAATTCAATTTAGTCACCCAACAAGGACCTTTAAGTCAAATGAAATTTTTTCCAATCTAAGAAAATCCACTAAAATCACTACTTAAAAAAAGTCACAATAAAAAAAAAAGAGGTCAGGGATAAAGCTTTAATAGTAGGATTCCATCCTCATCACCAAGAATAAGAACTCACTTGAGTGGATGCATCATGTCTTCTCCTCTTCTTCTGCCGTTTCGACTTCTACTTTGATTGCCCATGAAGCCAAATAATCCCCCACCAAAAATGTGAGAGAAAATGTCATCCATTCCACCTCCTCCGCCACTGCCTTCCCGAAGACCTTGTTCTCCATATCTGTCATATAACTCCCGTTTCTCTGGATTTGATAGTACTTCATATGCAAAGCTTATTTCTTTGAACTGTAATGAAAAAGCAACAAGGAAACTAGCTGCACTTTAGAGGTAAAGACTAATAAAACTCACATAATAGAAATCTTGGTCTAGTACTACAGAGATAGTATAGTAGGAAGGTTCTTGCAGACAGCCCCTGGGGTTGAATCCCAGCAGTCTATAGGTCCTCTGAGCACCGCTAGGAGTGATTCCTGAGCAGAGACAGGAATAAACCTGTTTTACTGAGCACCATAGAGGTAGAGTGTGGCTCAATCTCCCCTACCTCTCCCTAGCAAAACCACTACCACTGCATGGAATGTTAGTACTCCCATTTAACAAAATATTCAAGTTTTGTAAAGGCTTATATCTAAAGCGATGATGTACTTTTCCTCATCGTTTTTAAAAATCTTTCTTACTTATTTTACCAAGAAAGGCAATTGACAGATTCAAACAAACACACTGAAAATGAGGTCCAAATTTCATCATTCAAACTTAAAAATGTGCCTGCCAAGGTGGCAGGCTGGGGGTGGTGGGTGAGAAGTGGATGGGAAGGAACCTGGGAACTCTGGTAGAAAGAAGAAGACACTGGTGGTGGGACTGGTTTTGGAACATAGTATGTCTAACCCAACAACTTTGTAAACATGGTGCTTTAATAAGATTAAAATATAAAAGTTAACCTAACTTTAAAACGAAAACCTCAAAGGTTAAGTTTCAAATAACTTACTTTGTCTCCAGCATTTGGATTCTTATCAGGATGGTATTCCTTGGCTAACTTTCTGTATGCCTTAATAGAAGATTAAAAGAAAAGGGGAGAAAAAAAGTTAGGCACAAAGATCAACTTAAAGACTTCTGAGTGAAAAATATCTTTATCCATCCAGATTGTTTGGCATTTTCCTCCCCCATTCCATATATTTCCTAACTTAATATAACAGAGCGCCCAACTGGCTATTCTCGCAAATACTGATTTCTCAGATACAATGAAAACAACAACAACAACAACAACAACAAAAGCCAGGGCTGGGGCTTAAAATATAATGCTACTTTCAGCACCATCACGTCTGTAGCTGCCATAAACAGACCAAGAAGACTTCTGTAACTCAGAAATGATGGGTAAGCTTTCAGACTGTTAAGACATGGCCCCAAACAAACCTAAGATGCCTCCTGCCTCGTCTTCACTGTAACATCGAGTTGGGGAAAAAACAAAAAAAAACCCAAAAACCGAAAGCAAGCAAGCGGCTCCTGAAAAAGAGTTTCACCAGCGGCTATTAATCGGGGCCCCAGTTCCCTGGAGTGACTGGTCAACACCTTACTAGGGTGGCCGCGATACGCGGGCACCCCCCACCCCCGACCCGCTCCCGGCACCTTCATTCAGGCCCCGGGTTATATAACACACAGGAGCATTTCCGGTAAGGTAACAGGAAGTCCATTTTACTCTCCAGTCTCGGCGTCCCACTGCCTGCCGGAGCCGCCTCGTTTCTCTCCGCGCACAAACCCGGTCACTCGAACCCTCCCGGAGGATGCTGTGTGTGTGGGTGGGTGGGTGGGCTCAGTCAAATGCCTCGCGGGTGTGCGGGTGTGTGTGTGTGGGGGGGGGGGGATGGGGGGAACCTGCAATCCCGAGCCGAGAGGCTGGCGGTCACCGCCGAGGCGCGATAACGAAGCGGCCGCGGGTTTATTTTTAGTCAGCCTCCGCTCAGGTGCTTGGCCGCGACCCCACGCTTGGGGTGGGGGATCCGGGCCCCGAACGCCCCCATCTCGGCGGCGGCGGCGGCCCCCCAGAACAAAGCTCGCCCGCACGCGAGCCGAGCGAGCGACCTCTGGGCGGCACGCGCGAGGGAGGCGCTCCCGGTGGCCGCGGCGGCTCCCGGGAAACGTCCACAAATGCCCGGCGACGGCGGCGTGGACGCCTCTCTCCTCCCCGGGGTCGGCGGCGCGGGCCGCCTCGGTCCAACCTGTTTTTCCGGGGTGGCGACCTCGGCGCGGGTGGGCCGCGCCACGCTAGGCCCCGGGCGCCCGGCCGCGGGGTGGGGGGTGGGGGTGGGGTGGGAGGCAGGCAAGCAGGAAGGAAGCGTTTTTCGCCTTGTTTGCGCTGCGGTGTTTTTTTTTTTTTTTAAATTTGCGGCATCTGCGGCGGGCGGGGCCGCGGGCCCAAGGTCAGCCGAGGCTGAGTGCGCGACCCCGCGGCCCGGCCACGCCGAAGCCGGCGCCGGCTCGCGGGCCGCCCCCGCCAAAGCGCGGCCTGGACGCACAGGCCCAGGCCCCGCGCCCCTCGCGATCCCGTTCGGCCGGGCCACCCTCTCGCTCGCTCTCTCTCTCTCTCCCCCAATACCTTCTTCAGCTCGTTCTCGCTGGCGCCGGGAGGGACGCCCAGAATGTCGTACAGCTTCGTGTCGGCCACGTTCGCCATGGCGGCCGGCCTGGCAGCGCTGGAGGGCGGGAAGGCGGCGGAGCTGACGGAGCGCGGAGCCGGCCCACAGCGGCGGCGGCGGCGGCGGCGGCGCAGGCCCGAGCAGACAGCGGAGGGGAAGTGGGGGCGGGGCTGAACTTTGACCCGGCGCACGGCGCGCCGTGACGTCGCCGCGTGGGAACCGCCCCCCGAGCGCTCGGCCGCGGCCGTTGGAGGTCGGGCGTGGGGACTGCCGCGCCGTGTGTTGGGCGGGAGCCTTAAGCCGAGCGGTGGAGACGGGCGCTCGCCTGGAAGTCACCTGCCAGGGAGGCTTTCCACGGAGACTGTGCCGAGGGGCCGCGGGGAGGGTCTAGGAGCCCGAGCGATTCTGGTGGGAGAGAAAAATTAGTCCAAGACCTCGATGGAGAGCCCAATTCTGCAAGCTTCTCCATCAATCCCAGATGCTGATGCGGACCCGCCGGTGTCTGGTTCCATTTGGATTTTATTTAGCCTGAGAAACAGGACCCCCTGGGCGTGTTTGCGTATCTCTGGTGTTTTAGATTAGGGAATGAGACAAACAGGCACCCAAAGTATGAGATCCCTTCTGTTCAACCGTTAGCTACCGTTTTACAAATTGTTGTTTCATTAGTCTTCCTACTCTTACAGGTTCGTAAGGGAAAGCATTTCATTCATAAGAACGATGTTTGTATTTAACATGTGACTTCAGTGGGGTGTGCCCGAGAGGTGGTGGAGGTCCCCGGGTCCTCTGCCGTGATGCTGGGGGTGGGGCTCCAGGGTTTTCCCATGATGCTCAAAAGGTGACATACCAAACCCTGTCCACCTGTACTAAACCCAGCTCAACAGACGATGGCTTTTTATGTCACGTGTATTGAAATTAACAACTTCATCTCATTCCTGCTTTTGTTACAGTTGTCTTCTCTTTCACGATTTGTTTATGGCATCTAAACTTTGAATCCAAGGTCACACTTGGCCACCTGGATCATGATATTTTGGGCTTTCTTGATCAATTTAAAATTAACAGCAAAGGTCTAGGTGATTAAAGGTGACCTGTCTGGGTCCAGTTATTTGGAGATTAAAACACATTAAGAAAAAAACTGTTTGCACTTACCTTAATGAGCCAAGATGTTCAGAAGCCTGGATAAGGACATGTTTTGGAGCTGGAGTGATAGTACTGGAGTGATGGTAGGGTGTTTGCCTTGCACGCGGCCAACCCGGGTTTAGTTCCCAGCATCCCATATGGTTCCCTGAGCACCGCCAGGAGTAATTCCTGAGTGATGAGCCAGGAGTGATGCCTGAGCATCGCTGGGTGTGACCCTAAAAAAAAAAAAAGAATAGCCCTTAAGCAGCACTGGTGTGGCCTGAAACCGCAAAATAAAATACAATTATAAATAAAAATGACATAATGAGACTTAAAAAAAAAAGAACGACATGTTTTAGTGGAAGAGTAAGTCATAGTGTGTACCTTGAACTCATCAGCTTATGGAGATGGGAAAAGAATGCATTCTGAACCAGACTCCTGCATGACCTCTCAGAATAGTTGCCTTGTTTGACATTCTATGGAGGGCTTTGAAAGGCCTTTGCCAAGGAGTTTGAAAGTTATTTTGAAAACTGGGGTTTAGTTGGTCTTAAATTATGATGTTCCTTTCCCCTGACTCTTCTCTTTTCCTCAGATCCAACCCCAAATGCTGCTCCCTTATTGAAGTCTTCCTTGATTCTGTAACCAGAAAGCACTGTTTTGAGTGCCCACTATTCCTTTCTTGTGCCCTTTGTGAACAGATCTATGTGCCACTTGAGTGATATTTTTGTGTCTGAACTCTAGTTCCTTTCTTGGGTAGAATTAATTCATCTCGGCCTCCACGGTCTGATTTGAACTCCATAAGGACTGCAACACTCATTATGGTAGGGTTAGATTATGTGTGTTGATAGTTTGACTCTATAAAACAATGTGAACTTAACTTTTCTGAGATGTTTTCCTTTGTACAGAATGGGATTTAATAGCATTTACATAATTGACTTTATTTTTAAAAAACTATTAAAATAGCAAATAGGGGCTGGAGAGATAGTCCAGAAGATTGGGCACTTGTCTTGCACATGGCAGACCCATTTGATCCATGGCACCCTGTATAGTTCCTGTGCATCACTAGGAGTAACTCCTGAGCTACTCCTACCAAACAACAAATAAAGATCTGCAGCACATGCTTCACAATCTGGGGTCCTGGGTTCCTGAGCTGGGGATAGTCTCCCCCCACAAAAAAAGGAAATAAAGAAAAAGTGAATACTTGGAAGCAAATTTAGAATTAGAGCTAATCCCTGAGCTGAGTGTAGTCTCCCAAAAAAGCAAGGGGAAAAAGAAATGGTGGATACATGGAGAAAAATTAGTTTTAGAAGTATCCTAGAAAAATTAGGATTAGAAGATTAATTTGTGTTTTTCACTCATTTGCTTATAGGTTTTCTCTACATATCCATTGTTTTTATTTAAATCCCTAATAGTATCCCCGGCTTTTTCCATTGCCGATTCCAGGCTTTTTTCATGATATATCTCTTCAGATCTCTCTGCTTGCCGATTGCCATGCTCGTTATTTCGCCATCAGTTCCTGCTACACATGAAAAATTTGAAGTGAAACTTTTTTATTGCGGCCTTCATGTTTTCTTTCTGCTTCTAGCATTAAAAGAGAGCAGAACTCTTGTGTTTGTTTCAGTTTTGCTCATTTTTCCATTTTTTCAAAATGAAAAATGTCCTCAGTTCCATTTTAGCGTCTCTTACTGGATTAACTGGGTAAATCCCCACCGTAGCTCTTGTTTTTTGTCTAAGTTAAACCAGTCACCACAGTATATATTTTTATTATTTCCATTTACTTAGTGCATTTTCTCCATTTCTGAGCTTTAGGTGTAGATACCATTGTTGCTTGCTAATTTTGTAAGTAAAAAGTTATTTCTTAGTTCTGTGTAATTCAGCTGACACACACTTGCCTTTCTGTCATATAGTGAGTTCTATTGGTGTGAGCACTGGAACTTTTCAGCTACTAACAGTGTTTTTGAAGTAGTTCTTTTATTTTAGCTCCAAATTTAGCTAATGCCATAAAGAAAACAAGATCTTTATCTCATGTCATGTCTCGGGCACCATAAAATGCTGAGTCACAGTGCATCTGCGGGCAGCTTTCACTAAGTAAATGATTTAAACAGTAAGTTCAGATTTCTGCTAGGCTTATATGATTTAATTCCTTTTAATTTGTCATACTTGGTAGTACCTGCATGAGGTTGATAACAGGTGAGAGAGGGGCCTGAGTAAGGACTTTAGAGAGGGTATGTTGGACTATATAGTGTTCTTGAAGGCCTTTCAACTGCTATCAACTCAGGTTATTCAGACAGTAGTTTTGCTTTCTGCCTTTTGTCTAGTTTTGAATGTGTAGAGCATGAGATGCAAAGTAAAATGCTTTTCAGGGTATACAAGAAGGATGTTAGTGATAAGAATTGATGACTGCTAGTACTGAGGGGGAAAAATCATGGGGTTTGGGTCACTAGATGATCTTTATATTCCTTGCAGATCCAATACTAAATTGCTCAGTGATGGAACAATATGGCTGCATATGGATTATGTGTATATGCATAGTTGAACCTTGAAAGGGTTTGAACTGTTGGATTCAAGTGGACCCATTCAGTTCAATTGACTACACATTTATTTTCTATCTCCAGGTTCTGATTTCATGTATTCAACCAAGGACACATGGATGAGACAGAGAGAGAGGAAGCTGACTGAACATCCACAAATTTAGGAATGGGAGAGAGAGGTGGGGATAATGTCCTGAAACCAGGGGACAACTGTAGTTAGGTTTTAGGTTTTGGAGAAGTCAAAAATTTGTAAGTGGGGGCTGAAGAGACAGCACAGTAGATAAGGCCTTGCATGCCACTGACCCAACATCCCATATGGTCCCCCAGCATCTTCAGGAGTAATTCCTGGTGTAGAGCCAGGAGTAAGCCCTGAGCATTGCAGGTTGTGGCACAAAAACAAAAATATACAAATTAGAAGTGGAGGTTTGAGGAGTACATGGTTTAAAGGGCTTCATCTCTAGTACTCCCTAGTCCCATAGGTGTGTCCCCTTATTCCACACCCCTCCTGTACCCCTTACTCCTCCCTCTCCCCTCCCCCCTCCTCCCTGGGAAAAGAAAACAAAAATTAGAACAGGGTATTTCTAGTTTTGTGTATTTTAGTTTTGTGTATTTCTTAGTTTTGTGTATTTTATTTCTTTGGTTATGATCATGGAACCCAGGATGTCTCATGGGTACACTCTACCATTGAGCTATATCCCCAGTCCTAGGTCATTGATTTGGTTTTGTTTTGTGTTTGAACCATACCCAGCAGTGCTCAAGACTTTCTTTGAGGCTCTATGCTCAGGGATTACTCCTGGAGGGCTCAGGGGACTTTATGGGGTATATGGGGTGTAAATAATACTTCTGTGATCAAACTTGTAATCTAATTTTTCTGTATAGTCTTACATTCCATAGAATACATTTATACAGTATTGGTAATATTTTCATAATATTTTAATGTTATTTCCAATGGAGACATTACTGGGCCCGCTCGAGCAAATCGATGAACAATGGGAGGACAGAGACAGTGAATGTTATTTTAAAATTAAATTAAAAAAAATTTTTTTTTTCAGTTTTGAGGCCATACCCAGCAATGCTCAAGGGTTACTTCTTTTTCTGTACTAAGTCTACAACTGTACCTCATGGTGTCTCACTAATAAAAATTAAAAAAAAAAAAAAGGAATCACTCCTGGCAGTGCTCGGGGGACCATATGGGATGCTGGGGGATCGAACCTGGGTCGGCCACGTGAAAGGCAAACACACTACCCACTGTACTATTGCTCCAGTCCTTTACACATTATTATTATACGTAATTTTGTTCTGCCAAACCTTAAAATGTTTGTTTGAAAGTCATACATTTACTTAATAAAATTGTAAATGTCTTAACTATTGGAACAATTTATGTTATAAAATACTTGATAATGTAGATGAAGAAAATGATCCAAAGTCTTTAGTGACATTTAAGTATCAAACCTTTCCCCCAGATAGGTAAGGTAAAGGTAAAGGCCCTCCCGTTGATCGTCGATTTGCTCGAGCGGGCCCAGTAACGTCTCCATTGGAGACTTTGTTGTTACTGTGTCTGGCATATCGAATACTCTCGGTAGCTTGCCGGGCTCTCCGAGAGGGGCGGAGGAATCGAACTCGGGTCGGCCATATTGGCCGCTTGTAAGGCAAACGCCCTACCGCTGTGCTATCGCTCCAGCCCCCCAGATATAGTGATAAAAGTTCCCAACATTATTTAATCAGGAAAAAAAAATAAAAATGGGCTTGAGTGATAATACAGTAGGCAGGGCACTTGTCTTGCATGCTGCCAACTCAGGTTTGATCCTTGACACCCCATATGGTCCCTCCAGTCTACCAGGAGCCATCCTTGAGCATAAAACCAAGAAAAAGCCCTGAGCACCACCAGGTGTGGCATCCAATTTTTTTAAAAAAGAATATAAAAAGCTCATTTAATTGTGATTTAACTACCAAAGTAATAATAATATGGAATTAAGTTTATTTTATCTCATGTGTTTTTTTTTTAATTTTTTTTGTAGTACTGCTATTTATTCAGCCACAGACTAGCTGATTGAATTGGGCATGAATTTCATCTCAATTTTTTTAATTTAATTTTTTTCTTTTTATATTTATTTATTGAATCACTGTGGGAAAAGTTACTAAACTTTCAGGTTTAAGTCTCGGTCATACAATGATCAAATACCTTTCCCTTCACCAATACTCATTTTTCTCCACCCAGTATACTCCCACTCCCAATGCCTGTGAGGCAGATGATTTCTATTTAACTCTTCTCTACATTGATTACATTCATTATTTTGACAAAAGATGCACCATTATTGTTTAGAATTTCCCCCCAAACAATCAGAATTGCTGAAAAGGCATTGTGAACTATTTTGTTTTCTATAGCTGGTTATGAGAATCATATAATGTCACTTGGCCACGATTTTGGATTTCTGCAAAGAGCCAGATTGGTTTCTGTGTCCGCTCGTGGGGGGTAACTCATGACCTCGGTAGGGTGTGAAGGAAGTGCCGGTACCACCCCCTTCCCATGAGACTGCAGTTGCCCCGTCACCACTGGTTCATACCTGGCTTTCCTATAAGCTCTGAGGTGGCGGCCACCTTGCTGCCAGGGAGGAAAAGGCAGAAGGGAGCAACACCCTTTCCCTCCCGGGGAGGCATGGTGCTGTAGTTTAATGCATGGTCCATTCACTTTTCTGCTGCAAGCTTCCAGGCTCTGGATTAAGTCCTTTTGCCTCTGGATCCATAGCTGTGCCAGAGACCTCGGTAGGGCGTGAAGGACGAGCCGGTACCATCCCCCTTCCCATGAGACTGCAGTTGCCCCATCACCACCGGCTCATACCTGGCTTTCCAATAAGCTCTGAGCTGGTGGCCACCTTGTATGCAGTCCAGATGCATTTCTGCCAAAAACCGCTGGGTTTCAAGATTTGTTTCTGAGTCTCCGGTATCATGGCTATTATCAGCTTAATCAGGAGCCAGAGAGGCCGTTTGTAGGCGGCAACTCAGGGTCTCATTGGGATGAGGAGAAAGAGTCGGCTCCACCCCCATGTGGTGAGGCCCCGTGTGTCTCATCACTGCAGGCCCAACCCTGACTGTCCAATGGCCTCTGAAGGATGGTGGTCACCAGGCCACCAGGGGGGACAGGCCAAGGCACAAAACCTATTCCCACCTGGAGTGGCCCAGCGCCAGTAACCTATTCAGGAACAGGACACATTTCTGCCAAAAGCCTTTGGGTTCCAAGATTCATATCTGAGTTTCTGGGATCATGGCCACTAAGCAGTTCGATCAGGAACCAGAGAGGAAATGCCTCCAATTATATAGCTGAGCCGGAGGTGGTTTGTGGGTGTGTCTCCCATATACCAAACTTTTGGCCGTTTACTTTATTGGTAAACTTTGCCCCAAGTGTTTGGGGTCTGACCAAAGGCACAGCAGCAATTTGGGGTATCTGAAAGTCTGACTTTGCCATCAGGCTGCTGATGCACTCACCTCACAGGTACAGATTGACCTGCTGGCGGCACCATACCCTTTCTCATGTGTTTTTTGGTTTTATTTTGTTCAGGGACTACAGCCAGTAGTTCTTAGGGATTCCTCTTGGCCCTGTCATCAGGAAACATATCTGAAAGTAATTGGGGGGACCATATGTGGTACCATGTATTGAACCAGAGTCAGCCAGGTACAAGGCAATTGTTTTACTCCTGTACTATCTCTCTGGCCCAGCACTTCTTATTTTTTTTCCTGTTTTTATTATTGATTTTTTATTAAATAACTATGACTTACAAGGTTATTGATAGTTGCATTTTAGGCATATAGTATTTCAACACCAATTTTACCACCAGTGTCAGCCTCCTTCCACTAGTTTTCCCGCATTCCTTTCACATTTCAACCCCTACTCTACCCCCAATCCCTCATCATGGTCAACCTGATAGGCACATTACAAAGTTTCTGTGGTTGCAGCTTAGGTGTCATGTTTTCAGTTCTGTTGAGTCTGAGTTTTGGAAATATGGCTATATCACTCACCCATATCACCAGTAGAGATAAGTCTTGGTGCCTGTTCACCCATTACTTCTCACACTCTTCTTCCCCTCTTGATTTCTTTCCTTCTCTGTCCTTCTGTCTAAACACTTGAGTTCAAGAGTGATCTAGGCATCCTTTTTTTACTGTAGTAAACTTCCTCATCCAGTGTTTTAGGTATACATATCATTGGGATCATCATATCCAACACTTATTCTTAGTGCATTTTATTGGGTTAAAACATTATAGAATCAGACCAAGACTGGCTCCGTGTTGTAACAAAGCCTTCCGTTTATGAGGCCCTGGGTTACAGAATCAAACTGACATGATCAGGGAAAACAAGTCAATTGATGGAATCCAAGAGAAAAAGATAGCAGTTTAGAACAGGATGGTTACAGGAGAGGAATGGTTGAATTGATCTATTTGTTGTTGTTGAAATGTTGACTCTTATTTTTACAACCTGCCTCCTTCCTTGTTGTTGTAGATGTTTTGTAGCAATTAGCAAGGGTTCCATATATGTCTGTTCATGGCAGTGTTCACACATCTCACTTGTGGTGCTCTATGAAAATGCACTTCAGATTATGATGTTGTTGCTTGTACATTGTGGGGTTGTTGCTGTAGTACCGGGGTCACATTCTTGAGTTGTGGTGCTCATCCATCTTTTATTTGTGTTGCTCACCAGGTGTCACATCCTGCTATTATAATGCTCATATCCACATTGCTTCAGTGTGACTGGAATGCTTGCAGACAACAGAGCTACCATGTTAGATCAGCTGGGTTGCCAAGGTCATGTTTAGTATTTGTGGCAACACCAGAGATTGAATTTGTACCCTTACATGTGAAAGGCAGACATTCTAAACTCCGAGCTATTCCTCCTGATCTCTTGTATCTGTTCTAGAAGTAATGTCTGGAGATGAGATAGATGATCCCCATTGTTATTTCCTCCCATATTACTAAAAACCTAAAATTTTTACCCTCCCCTTAATCAGACAATGTCATTTACTCTACCTCATTACATTATCAATTCATTATCAAATTTTGGACTCCTAGAATTACTCCCTTTTATTTCTTCAAAGTTTTAGATTCTGGCTCACCTATCCAACTTTATCACTGTCTTAATTCTTACCACTATAATTTTTTAATATACCTGTGAGCAATTCCTGAATTTACTTCCTTGAATTTGCATCCAGTGTTCTTAATCTTCAGTCCCAAATCCTCCTTAATCCCATTTACTTTCTACCACTTGTTTCTTTCTACTTCCTGTAATAGTTTGGCATTCAGCTACACTAGAATTGATTTTAGCAAAGTGAAAATTATTGATAAGAAGGAAGCAAGGTGGGCTGGAGCAATAGTACAGCAGGTAGGGCATTTGCCTTGTTTGTGGCCTGGTTCTATCCCAGAAACCCCATAGAGACCTCTGAGCCCATCAGGAGTGATCCCTGAGCACAGATCCAGGTATAAGCCCTGAGCACCACTGGATATGGCAAAAAAAAAAAAAAAAAAAGGAAGCAAGGACTTTAAGGGTATCCAGGAGGCAGATGAATTTTAATGAAAATGTAACAGCACCAATAATTATGGAGCCTAATCCTATGGTACTTGCTAAGAGATGTGGTCTTCATGCCTTTAGGCCACTTTAACATAGGCAAGCTCTTAAGTTTTATTATTTCCCCAAAGTACATAACTGAGCCCCTATTTATCTGCCTTAAACACTATATGATCTGGCCTCTGTAATTCCTTTTTTAACTTCATGGGACTTTCTCTTCTCTCTGCGCTCTCTCAAGGACATGTTATTTTCTCTCCTTTTTAATATTCAGTCTTTTCAGTTTTGTTTATGGGCCACACCTGGCAGTTCTCAGGGCTTACTCCTGGGTCTCTGTTCAGGGATCACTTCTTGCAGGCTCTGGGGACCATATGTGGTGCCAGGGATGGAACTCAGGTAGCCATGTGCCACGCAAGTACTCTACCTACTGTGCCATTTCTCTGGTCCCTTGATAAAATTTCTTTGTTTTACTGTTTGACTCATCCTGAAATTCTTTTCTGCAAGGGTAGAGAATGAACCAAAGTGAAGGTCCGTAAAAATCAGTCTAGCCCTAGACCCTGCCTAAGGCTATGTCTTTTCAAAACCTCAAGTGGGAGGGACAAATTTCTATACCATGTAGATCAAGTGGGTTTCAAATGCAATCTGAGGGCTATCTTAGTGGGGCTGGTAGGACCCTAGAGTCTCGGTAGTATGCGGTTATTTGTGGCAACTTCTTTAATTAATCCTAACCACTCCTGGTCACTTCTCCAGGGAAATCAAGATATGCCTAAGTAGGAGGGCAGTAGCTCTCTTTCTGTTGAGGCCTTTACATCCATACTCACTGGTTTCCTGTGTTTCCCACTAACAAAAATGGCAGATAATATTCAGAGACTGAAAGCATACTCCACACCCAGGGACAAGAAAAAAAAAAGAATTTTAGAGAAGTGCAGGTTTCAATTTGAACAAGAAGGCAAAGGAAATGCTCAGAGATGATGTTGAGTCTGTGGAGACTGATGGACAGTGAATGTCCATCAAAGTGATGGCTATGGAACAGGGTATAGAATAATTAGTTGAGGCTTACGATCATTTTGGACTATGTTCACTTATTTTAATATTGGCAGCCAATACTGATTCGAAACAGTCTCAAGTTTGGTGTGATATGACTGCACAAACTATAGACTGATTTATTGTCGACTTATTGTGTGCAAGCAGGAGTCTCCCCAGCAGTGCCTGGAAGCCTGTGGACCATGTACAGTCCAGTGGTATTTGACCCAGCTGTGCAGCCTGACAGTTCAGTATTTGAGCCCTAAAGGTGCTGGGGGCTTCCAGGATTGTACCCAGTGATGCTCAAGGTGGGCCATGTGGTGCCAACTATCAAACTTGGAGCCTGACTGATGGAAGGCGGGTGCTCCAGTACATTCAGTTATCTCTCTGACTTCCCAAAACTTTATTATGTTAGAAAATAACAGACTTTTTTTCCATTTCTGGAGTAATTAAGATCCCAATATTTTCTCTTTAAATTTCTGGATCCAACCCTTCCTTCCTTCCTTCCTTCCTTCCTTCCTTCCTTCCTTCCTTCCTTCCTGCTTGCCTGCCTGCTACACCAGGTGGGGCTTATGGCTTACTCTTGAATGTTGCTCAGGGATCACTTCTGGCAGTGCTTGGGGGTGGGGGGGTCATATGAGGTGCTGGGAATTTAACAACGGAACAGCTATGTGTAAGCCAAGTGTCCTTCTTGCCCTCTCTCTATGGATCCATGGATCCAATCAGTTTCTTAAATGGAAAAGGAAAAATAAAAGCTTGATTTAATCCACCTTTAAAAAATATCATTAAATGACCTTTAGAATCAACTTATTTTCTGTTTTATCTCAACTTGATAAACCTTTGATAATAAAAATCTTGGTTTCAGGGGCTGGAGCGATTGTTACAGTGGGTAAGACTTTTGCCTTGCATGTGACTGACCTGGCACCACATGCAGTCCCCAAAGCCCCCTCCCCTAGCCCCCCCCAAGAGTGACCCCTGATCACAGAGCCAGGAGTAAACTTGAAGAACTGTCAGTAATGGTTCAAAAGCCAAACTGGGTGGGGAAAGTGTTTCCATTGCTTTCAATGAAAATGTAATATTTTGTAAAAAATTATCTTTATTGGAGCTGGAAAAAAGTATAGCAAGTAAGTTACCTCCCTTGCGTGCAGCTGACTCAGTTTCAATCTCCAGTAACCCATATGGTCCCCCAGCTCTGATATGAACGAGTCCTTAGTACAGAGCTAGAAATTAAGCCCTGAGTTAAGACCTAAGCACTGCCAGATGTGGATCCCAAACAAAAACAAGGTTATTTATACATTTAAGTGATTAAAAATCTTAAACTCTGTCTAGGGCTGGGAGATGACTCAGAGAGCTGAAGCAAATGCAGGGACTCTAGGGGAACTGCCACTGCTGTCCCCAGGCACTGTGGAGAATAAGCCCTGAACACCGTGCTAGGAGGGAGTGGCCATAGCCCAAGTACATGTGGGTATGACTTAAAAGCAACAACCAAAATGCAGCGAAAAACCAAAACCTTTAATCGTATAAAATTTTGCTATAATCTTCTTTGTCTCTCCTTACTTCACACCTGAGTTACTCCTTTGCTTGACTCTGTTCAGGATCTGTTCTCAGTGGTGCTCAGGGGACCACGCAGTGATGGGGATCAAACCCAGAGTCTCCTGTGTGCAAAGCATGCACTCAGGATGTTGCGTGATTCCCCCCCACCCCCCGCCCATCATTCATCATTCTCACTTATTCTTATTTTAATTTTTCTCAGGGGTGGGTCTGGGCCATATCTGGTGGTGCTTGGGGGTTCTATTCTCAGGAGTTTTTCCAAGAGTACTTGGAATCAAACCCCAAAAGTGGGTTTGTTCCTGAATTTGTGGGTTCTTGAGGATTTTATGAAAGATTTGCATGCAAAATTCAGATGCTTAAGTTAAAGTTTATGGCACAGTAGGGTCTGCGTCCTATCCAATGCCCAAGCCTCTCCTTTTATCCATGTCACTTGTCCTGTCCCTCGGTTATAATTCCTTGTTCTATCCCTCACCAACTGCCAGCCTCTAGTGTCCAATAGCCTGGGGTCTTGCCCCTGTGGCTCTCTCTCTCTCTCCAGTGTACCTGTTTTTGATCTGGAATCTGTAGTTAGAACCCTCGGACGTGTGTCTCCTACTGGGGCTTGCTGCTCTGTAAACTCTCTCAGGGCTTCTCTACCCTAGAAGCTTCCTGTCCCCCAGCTTTCCTTTGGCTCTGATCATGGCCACCTGCCTGTGGGTGAGATGGCTGCTCTCCTGCCATCTGTCTAGGCACAGGTGAGGGGACAAAAAGAGTGTTTCCTGACTGGGGTCTTCCTTTTATTTATTTATTTTTGGTTTTAGGGTCATACCTCGCTGTGCTCAGAGCTTACCTCCTGACTTTGTTCTCAGCTCAGGGAACCGTATGGGGTGCTGGAGAATGTACCTGGGTCTACCACAGGCAAGGCAAACATATTACCATCTTCCAGCCCTTGGGGACTTCCTTTTATCTTTTGCTGTCTCCCACCCCCAGCTATCTCATTATCTGTTTTGACTGGATATTTTCTCAGCAGGTCAGATTTTAAAACAACCAATTAAATATTCACCTGTCGTGCCACCCTTCCACTCCCACAGTAACAGGAGGACCATGTGGTGCCAGGGATTGCATAAGTCAGTCACATCAAGACAATTGCTTTCTGACCAAACGTGATGGCCTCTCATTATCTGTATTGCAAACCCTAATGCCCAAAAGTAGAGAAAGTATGGGGGAAATTGTCTGCCAGGGAGGCAGGGGGACGGTGGGAAAGGGGGGGGTATACTGGGGAGATTGGTGGTGGAAAATGTGCACTTATGTTGAGATAGGTGTTCGAACATTGTATGATTGTAACTCAAACATGAAAGTTTGTAACTGTATCTTCCATTAACTGGAGTGGGCCCAGTAACATTGTAAGACTTGTTACAGTGTTTGGCATATCAAATATGTCACGGGTAGCTTGCCAGGCTTTGCTGAGCAGGCGAGATACTCTCAGTAGCTTGCCAGGCTCTCCGAGAGGGGCGGAGAAATCGAACTCGGGTCAGCCCATGCGTGTAAGGCTCCAGCCCATCTTATGGTGATTCAATAAAAAAAATTTAAAAAGTAAAAAAGACAGTTGCTTTCTGCCTTTTTTCTATCTCTCCAACACCTTTAAAATAGTTTATACAAATTTAAGCAAATATAAATTTATATAATTATATGGAGCGATAGCACAGTGGTAGGGCATTTGCCTTGCATGCAGCCAGCCCGGCCGAGCCGGATTCGATTCCTCTGCCCCTCTCAGAGAGCCCAGCAAGCTACCAAGAGTATCTCGCCCAGACTGCAAAGCCTGGCAAGCTACCTGTGGCATATTCAATATGCCAAACACAGTAACAAGTGTCAAATGGAGACTTACTGGGCCTGCTCGAGCAAACTGATGAACAACGGGGCTACAGTGCTACATACTTATATCCATTTTTTTGGATCCTGCCAGTCCCATGAGGCTGTCAAGCTGTGCCTGAAGTCACTCATTCTGCAGCACTCAGGAAATGGCCCCCACTGTCTGAATTCTCGGGGACCATGGGCTCAGGCTGGCGTGAGGAACTGCTCTTTGTAGGAAAAGGAAGTGCATCCTTACCTTGGCACGGGTTTTCCAAGTCCATTGCTATTCCTCACAGAAGAGTATCAGGAGGAGGTGAAATAGTGATGCAAAATATAAATAAATTTATTTTGATATGAAGGGAGAAAAAGAGAAGAATACATGTTGTTCAAGAGAGAATGTGGGCTTCTCCTGAGTGGAAAAAGCAAGAGACCTGCTTTTGGGAGGTTATATACAATTTATCTATAATTGTCTTGGCCATGAATTCTCTGCACAGGAAAAAGTTAATCAGGTTGTTGCCACAGGAAAAGCCTTGCACTGTTGATGGTCCTTTCATATTGTTATCACTATGGATGAGGCCTTAGTTTCTGCATTTGGGTGGTGCCTCTACCTCTGTAGAGCTCAGGATTTGCATCTTAACAGGATGTGTCCTGTTTTCCATGCCTTTGAGCTACTTTTGGGCTGGGAAATTCCTTCCTCTTTTTTTTTTTTTTTTTTTGAGAGGACGCCACATCTGTCAATGCCTAAGGGTTGCTCAGACATCACTCCTGGAGGTGCTCAGGGCACCAACTAGGATGCTGGGAATAGAACCTGAATCAGCCTTGTGCAAGGCAAGCACCCCACCCACTGTATCATCTTTCCAGCCCCTAGGCAATTTCTTAAGTTTTATTATATTCCAGAAGCTCATTACCAGGGCCACCCTAACTATCTGCTTGCAACAAAAGTATAATAGTGTATGGATTTGTTAGGGTACAAAAGACATCCTATGAAACTCCTCTGCGTTGTTTTTATCTTAAAATTTTTTTCAGGTTATTACCACCAGTAATTGTTATTACCAGTAACTGTTTACTTAAAATTTCAGGTTATCACCAGTAACTGTTTTTTTAATTTGTATACTTTCTTTTTCTTTTGAGGTCACACATGGCGGTGCTCGGGATTTACTCCTGGTTTTGTGTTCAGGGAATGATTCCCGAGATCAAAGCCAGGTTGGCCACATGCAACCTAAGTGCTGTATTTGCTGTACTCAACTCTGGTCCTGCTCTGGGTTCTTTGTATGTGTCACTGTCCTCCCGTTGTTCATCGATTTGCTCGAGCGGGCCCAGTAATGTCTCCATTGGAGACTTTGTTGTTACTGTGTTTGGTATATCGAATACATCACGGGTAGCTTGCCAGGATCTGCCGTGTGGGCGAGATACTCTCGGTAGCTTGCCGGGCTCTCCGAGAGGGGTGGAAGAATCGAACTCGGGTTGGCCATGTTGGCTGCGTGCAAGGCAAATGCCCTACCGCTGTATGGATAAATAAGCATCACACAGATTGACAAGAGAAAAAAATTTTAAGTTTAATATGATGTATGAAAGTTTAATGCCTTGTGTAAATATGGAAGAGGTCAGAAGACTAAATAGTTTACTCAGTTACTTGCCTTCAGATCTGGTCTAAAACAGAGAACTTTAGGGATCAGAGAGATAGTACAGTGGGTAAGACACTTACTTATCTTGCATGCAACCCACCTGGGCTTGATCCCAGGCATTCTATCTCCTAAGCACCCATCAGGAGTGATCCTTGAATGTAGATGTAGGAGTAAGCCCTGAACACCACTGGGTGTACAGCCATTCCCTGCCCTCCCCACCCCCAAAAAGAGAATTTTGGGAAGGGAGGGTCTTTGAGAGAGGTTACCAGTAAAACTAATAGAGAAAGGCATTCAGATTTAGTTTTCTTTGCCTTAGAAATGAGATAATGAGATTTGGATTAAGTCCTAGTGAGGGACTTCCCCTTACAAAGCAGTTTACAAAGGTCACAAATAGTGCCTTTCACCCAATTTTCAGAGCTCTTCCCAGTAAATCTTTTTGTCAAAGACAATACAGAAGACAAGGTGCTAACCTTGTACATGGCTATCTGGGTTTGATCCTTGGCATCAAACATGGTCTCCAAGAACTGCCAGGAATGATCTCTAGGACAGAGTCAGGAATAAACCCTGACCATTGTCAGGTGTCCATTGCCCCTCCTTCCCCCCAAAAGAACATTTTGAAGGCAGCTTTTTTTTTAATTTATACATCGCCTGTCTTAATTTTTTTCTTTTTTTTTTCTTTTTGGGTCACACCCAGTGATGTACAGGGGTTACTCCTGGCTCTGTACTCAGGAGTTACTCCTGGCGGTGCTCAGGGGACCATATGGGATGCTGGGAATCGAACCCGGGTCGGCCGCGTGCAAGGCAAACGCCCTACCCGCTGTGCTATCTCTCCAGCCCTGTCTGTCTTAATTTTTTAAAGTTCAATTATCTTTTTTTTCCCCCCCCACAGTTAGAAAGTTCGTGATTGGGTTTCAATCATACAGTGTTCCAACACCTGTCCCTTCAGGAGGGCAGCTTTTTGCTTCTCTACATACACTCTGCATGGGCTGGAGCGATAGCAGGGCTGGAAGAATAGCACAGTGGGTAGGGCATTTGCCTTGCATGCGGCCGACCCGGGTTCGATTCCTCCATTCCTCTCAGAGAGCCCGGCAAGCTACTGAGAGTATCCTGCCTGCGTGGCAAAGCCTGGCATATTCAATATGCCAAAAACAGTAACAACAAGTCTCACATTGAAGAAGTTATTGGTGCCCGCTCAAGCAAATCGATGAACAATGGGAAGACAGTGCTACACTCTGCACTGATTTTTGAGCACTTAGTGAATTCTGAAAATCCTTTTGATACAGGGCACGTGGAAGGGTGGTGCATCAGGTGAATTTAGTAGGTCACTTTAAATCTTGCCAGTGTAACAGAGAGCTAGACAAAACAGATAACAGGATGTCTGGGGTGGGAGATGGCAGCAGATAAAAAGAGGGGCCCTGCTTCTTTCTGTCTTTGCACAAATCCAGGCAGACTGCAGGATTAGATAGGGCTCAAGTTCCCAGATGGCCAAGTACAGTCAGATCTCATAGGTCCAGACAGGTGCAGAATACAGGCAGGGCTCAGACACCCAGACAGGTGCAGAATTCAGGCAGGGATTAGATGCCCAGGAAAGATCAGATTCAGTTAGGGCTCTGATGCCCAGGTAGTGAGAAGGTGCTAAGCATAGGGATTCTCACCCATGAGTACCATGGCTGTGGAAATGTACTAAGAAAGCCAGGATGGCAGGAAGTGCTGGGGTACAGTTTGGAGACCCAGCGACAGGTACAGAGCACAGGGATCTCGTCCATTTACTTATGGGGGCAGGCTGGAGACAAAGGAAAGCTAGGACAATATGTTAGGTGTGTAGGATAACATTGATTTGTCCTTTCCGCCTTGCCACAGGGAGCTTAGGTTTATTGGGTTACTCCCATCACAGTGCTCCCATTCCTCTGTTTATTTGTAACCTCTTTCTTTGTGCTCTGTTAACTTGTAAATATTGCTTTTCTTTTCTCCTTAAGTCCTTTGCATAGTTAATTCAGAGCAATGTCCTTTTTGTATAGACACAGGAAGACAGTTAATGCTATACTTTTGTAACTTGTGAGTTAATTGACTCTGAATGATATTCACTCCAGGGTATCTGTTCTCTTGATTTAAGCCTCAGTTGCCCTTACTTCCTAGCACCCAAAAAGCAGGGTCCCAACGAGGAACTGGATGGACCCAGGGCAAGCGGTGAGCTACCCTGGCATCAAAATGGGCCTGGCCAAAGCACCATAATACTTTTTTTTTTATAATTTATTTATTGAATCACTGTGGGAAAAGTTACAGAGCTTTCAGGTTTAGGTCTCAGTCATGTAAATATCAAACATTTCCCTTTACCAATACTTATTTTTTACCACGAACCCCAATAGAACCCCACCTCTACCCCCTCCCAATTCCTGTGAGGCAGATGAGTTCTAGTTAACACTCTATCTACTTTGACTAGATTCATTGTTTCGATAAAAGATGCACCATTATTATTTAGAGTTTACCCCCCCTCCCAAATCAGACATGCTGAAAAAGCGTTGTGAAATGATTTGCTTTTTACAGCTGGGTTTAAGAATAAAATGTTGTCGCTTTTGGATTTCTGCTATTTTACTTATTAACCCTGGAAGTATTTCTACTAAAAGTCAGATAATTAAGAGATTGTTTTCTGTGCTCTGGAGTTGTGGCCGTGCCGGAGAGCCACTCATGGGGGGCAACTGGTGACCTCGGTAGGGCGTGAAAGACGGACTGGAACACCCCCCTTCCCATGAGGTTTTAGTCGCCCCCGCACCCCCAGGTCATACCTGTTCTCCACAAGGCTCCCATGTGGCCACTATCTTTCTTTCCAGAGAGGAGAGGGCGAATGGGGCAACACCCTTTCCCCTCCGGGCAGGCATGATGGCACGGTTTAACACATAGTCCTTTCGCTTTTCTGCTCCAAGCTGCTGATTTTCTGCGTTAAGTCCTTGTGCTTCTGGGGCCGTGGCCGAGCACCATAATACTTAACTATAAGTTAAGAGCATGGTCATGGACAAATTATGTTATGATCTAAAAAGTAACAACTAGACTAGGACCCTGCTAAGGTTAGCAAATACTAATCTGGCCTGAGCACTGTAGTCTGAGATCTATAGTGAGTTGTCCCCAGGAGAGCCACCCTACAAGCTCAATGTATTTCCAACTGTGTCCATACAAAATAACTAATATTAAGAAGTAGAATTAAGATGTTAATTAAGTTATTGGACTCAGGAGAGGAGAAAATCCCCCAGGTGGTATTTCTGTCCTTGAGTCTAATTGGTGATCAGGAAGGACTTTTGATATGTTGATTTTGCTACTGGATGGGGTGTGGTGGCTACCCCCAAAGTGGAGAGTTGGGAGAGAGACTAGAGAGAGATCAGGGCAGAAAGATGGAATGCGGAGAGACCAGCAAGGGGGACAGAGGGAGAAGGATGTAGGGGAAGAATGCAGAAGCAGGCTGTGGAGCGAGGAGAGATGCGGCTGCAAGAGGGTGCATGGAGAGATGTGCGGGAGAGAAAGGAGGTGACTGGAGTGAGAGGCAGTGTGAGACTAGAACTAGGGGCTTAGTGAGACTGTAACAGGCGCGTGGGCAGAATGAAATAAATGGCAACTGATCATCAGCCAGCCTGGTGTCCTCGTTTCCTCCTTTGTCCACCCGTGTAATTAGCCGACTTGGGTGGGCGAGTGGCCTGAATCCATCATATGCAGGAGACGAGAGAGAGTCGTGAGGGGCTCTCCCAAGCCACCCTGGAGATTACAGTCCTGGGAAAGACCAAAGGACATTCTTTCCAACCAGGAAAGTGTACATGGGAGAGAGAGAGCAATGCTGGGACAGGACTTGACCATCATATACACTGGAAGTGACATCATGCAGGATGGGACTAGAACATAGTAATTGGATGGGGCAGCCCCAGTGGGGAGTGACGTGGTTCATGGCTAAAGGAGAGGCCTGGACATATGGGGAGGAACCCAGACCAGTCTATCTAGTAAACTGTACAATAAACTAACCTTTAAACTTCCAAGTTTTGTATGCAAATATTTTATACAATTCTCAAGAACCCACCAGTGCAGGAAAATCCACTTTCGCACTAACACTTTTACTCAAGTGGGAGGGAGGGGGCACCGAAATCTGGGCCTCAAACTTTTTTGGCACCCGTGCTACTCTGGGCCCTGTCCTTTCACATCAGTAGCACTGAAGCGGGCACCAATAACGTCTCCATTGTTAAACTTGTTTTTACTGTTTTTGGCATATCGAATGCACCACGGGGAGCTTGCCAGGCTCTGCCGTGTGGGAGGGATACTCTCGGTAGCTTGCTGGGCTCTCCGAGAGGGATGGAGGAATCGAACCTGGGTTGGCCGCGTGCAAGGCAAACACCCTACCTGCTGTGCTATCGCTTCAGTCCCCTCACATCAGTACATATTGAAAATTTCCTTACTAAAAAAATAAAATAAGTTTATTTCCATGCACCTAATTCATTTAACTAGTTCTTGGTGGCTATTTTGCAGCAGGCAGTCAGGCAGGGGGCTTCTTGGCAGTGATCTGAAAAGGAGTTACACTGCTGAATTTTAAAATTTCTTCAGAAGACATTAATAAAAATGAAATATCCTGGAGTTAAAAAGACCCTCCCCACCCTAGCCCTAGTGCAATATTTAAAATGACCCAGACCAACCTGAGGCTCCAATTTAGGAAGACCCTAACCAAGCCCTAACCCTAATACTGGACTCATTCAGGAGGCACTTCATCAGGAACAAAGGTCCAATGATTCTGAAGACCACCAGAGTTCAAACTTCTTAACACTACCAGCAATTTGATCCTATCACCATCTTCTTACCCCCCCACAAAGACTCCTAGGGAAAGGAAGGCACAATGAAAAAGACATATAATTCACTTTCAAAAATAATTACCAGAGTACTCCATTCTGAAACCATTCTAGCATCCTGACTTTGAATGTGTTATTCCTTTACTTTACTCATTCTCATATTTCCTAAATAAAGCTATTTATTTTACTATTCATCATCTGGAACTTTTTTTCTGCCAGAGTAGACCAAGAATCAAAGGGCCTGGATGGAGATCTGGACTGACTTTTTCTTCTAATAAAAGCCTTCCCTGACCTCAGCCTGAGAAGCACAGATTCCCCCCAAATTCAGGTTACAAAGAGAATAAATCCCATGCTGAGCAGACCAGGTGAGTTCGAAGGCTGCCTTAATGAGGCTGGCAGGACTTCAGAGACTAGCCATACAGAAGCTCATGCAGACTTACCAGTCCTGATCTTCCAGAACTGGTAATTAAAATATGTGTATATGCCAGAGAGAAAAAGGCTTAGAAGTTATTTTTTTAACTCCCAACTTTTAGAAAATAGGATATGTTTCTCAGGAGCATTATAATATATAGTTATATATTGTATATAATATTATAATATATAATGCAATATTATAATATGTAATATATGTAATATATAATTGTGATTACAAATTGATTTTACTTTTGATTGTTTAATTTTTTTCTTTGTTAAGTTTTGGGGGACACTATGCAATGCTCAGGGGTTACTCCTGGCTCTTCACTCAGAAATTACTCCTGGAGATGCTCAGTGGATCTTATGTGATGCCAGGAATTAAAACAAGTTTGGGTGTGTACAAGGAAAGCAATTTAGGGGCTGGAGCAATAGCACAGCGGGTAGGGCATTTGCTTTGCACGCGGCTGACCCGGGTTCAATTCCCAGCATCCCATATGGTCCCCTGAGCACTGCCAGGGGTAATTCCTGAGCGCAGAGCCAGGAGTAACCCCTGTGCATTGCTGGGTGTGACCCAAAAAGAAAAAAAAAAACAAAAAAAAAAAATAAAGGGAAGCAACTTATACTACCTCTCCAGACCCTTGGTTTTTTAATTTTTAAAGAGAGTTGATTTACTCAAAGGAAAAATTTAATTAAAAAAAAAGAAATTGACTTAAAATATCCTGGAATTAAAAAGCACTCTCCCCCTACCTTCTCCCTCAGAACCCCCTGGCCCCCTATACACACTTAGAGAAGATCTAAAAGCAATAGCCACCAGTATCATTTTTTGAAGTTGAAGTCATTGTTATTTTCTTATGTATGATTCAGGAAAAAATATTCAGAAATTTTAAGAGCAGTAGCTCTGAATTATAGTTTCTAGGTCAAAGAATGAAGACATAATGTCAGCTCTGATTTACTACTGAACTTGCCTAGCAGAGTTTTCCTACTAAAGAAATAAACTACTCAGTTCCAACTGGAAAAATACACAGGAAAAAATCCAGGATCTAGTGGACTTGGCAAGGGAAACCTCTTCTCTAAAAAAAACCAAGACAAAATACTCTTTAGGAAGATTTTCATTAGAGAAGAAACTCTTCGAAATAATTGTAATTCAAATCTGTGTCTCCTTTGAAAGTAGATTCCATCCTGGAAGGTCTTTTTAATTTTTTTTTTTCAGAAAATAAAGAATAAATCACTTTCCCTACCAAATTAGTGACAAAAGGATTCTGAACGTACTGCCTTCCTTCTCTAGAGACCATCATTTGAATGATCTGAAGTAAAATGTCACAACTCAACTCCTGAATTAATTTCTTAAGAGTTTTTTTGGGCCAGAGATGGTACAGGTGTTAAGGAGGTGCTTGCATATAACCAAACTCAGTTCTATCCCTGGCATCACATATGGGGCTGGTCCCTCAGCACCACCAGGAAAAAGTTATTTTTCTTAGCAAAATGTATGAAATTCTAAATGTTGAGACTTATCTTTGAACAGTCACCTTGGGATGGGGCTGGGGAATGTAAGGTGCTGGTTTTGCAAGCGGCCTACCTGTGTTCTATCCCTGGCATCCTTTATAGCCCCCTAAGCACCACCAGCAGTGATTCCTGAATGCAGAGCCAGGAGTAAGCTCTGAGCACTGCTGGGTGTAACTCAAAAACAACAAAGAAAAATTGCCTTGGGAAAGATTACAAGTTGTGGCAGTTCTTTGCTAAAGGCATAAAACCCTGAAGCATCGCTGGGGCTGGGTGTGACCTAAAGAGCAAAAAAAGAAAAAAAAATTGATGAACCTTAAAAAGTAAATGAAGTTCGTCAACTGTGCATAATTCTACTGCTCTTTGGAGACTAAGAATAGAATACCATCACTTTTATGTTCTGGAATGTCATCTACAGATTTTTACATAAACAAAGGGCCATTTGATTGTGCAGTAAGTGCATGTGAAAAATGTTTATAGAGAGGCTGGAACGATAGCACAGTGGGTAGGGTGTTTGTCTTGCATGCAGCTGACCTGGGTTCCAATTCCCAGCATCCCATATGGTCCCCCGAGCACCGCCAGGAGTAATTCTTGAGTGCATGAGCCAGGAGTAACCCCTGTGCATAGCCAGGTGTTATCCAAAAAGAAGAAAAAATGTTTATAGAGATTTCAATTTTTCTGAGAATTTCATGGGAGTGGGAATTTTATATATGCACATATACATTAATGTTTCTTGTTTTATTTTTCTCTACTTTAAAAAGTTCTTAAAGAACTTTACAGGCAATATTACTCAAGAGTGGAACTATTATGATAGATAATAGGGCTGGAGTGATAGCACAGCGGTAGGGCGTTTGCCTTGCATGCAGCCAACATGGCCAACCCAAGTTCGATTCCTCCGCCCCTCTCGGAGAGCCCGGCAAGCTATTTCGCCCGCACGGCAGAGCCTGGCAAGTTCCCCGTGACGTATTCGATATGCCAAACACAGTAACAACAAAGTCTCCAATGGAGACGTTACTGGGCCCGCTCCAGCAAATCGACGAACAACGGGAGGGCCTTTACCTTTACCTTTACCTTAATAGGGATTACAGGGATGGAACTTTCTAGTAGTGGCGGTGGGGAGAGATTGGACTGAATCCCTAGTAATGTGCAAGTTAGAATTTGTAGCAGGATGGGGTGGAGTCAATGATGAAAATTCCTGAGATGAAACATCAGATGTAATGAGGGACGCTGGCTATATCATTGTGACAACAGTCTTGCTGAAAGTAGGCCAATGTGACTGGACATCACATAAAGTAGGGTGATCAGATACAGAGGTTTGGGAATTCTTATTAGACTAATTTATCAATTGTTTAAAATTATAAAGGAGTTTAGGGAATTTTAATTACAATGTAGTTAAAGATAGTAGTAGTCAAATATCTGTGGCACAAAAAATGATTTCTTATATAAAATAATAGTATGCATCAATTCGTTCATTTCTCACATATATGTACACATACATACATATATATGTATATATATATTCTTAAAGGGAATGAGAGTACAGTGGGACGACCTTGTGTGTGGGTCACCCGCATTTGATCCCCAGCACCACATGGTCCCCCAAGGTGTAATCCCTGAACACAGAGCCAGGAGTAAGACTTGAGCACTGCCGGGTATGTACCAAAACCAAAAAAAGAAAAAAAAATCCTCCTATTTCTCTCTCTTCCCTTTCCTTCCCTTTTTTGTTGCTGTTGATTAGCTGGTGACATGTAAGTATAGGGGTTTTGGTTAGGAAGAAAGTAAAGTAGATTTTTCTGAAGTGATGTCAGTTCAAGAAGGATCAGTAGAAATGCTGACTCTGGGGTAGGATTGTGCTGAGAGTAATTAGAAGATATAGTAAAAAAGGTAAGGTAAGGTCATAGAACCTTGTGTTCATTGCTGCAGACTTAGGTTATTACCCAGGTAAAATGAAAAAACATTAGAGGATCTTGAGTAGAAAGGTGATATGACAGGATGGACTTTCCAGATCAAATCCAAGAGCTCAGACTTTTGCTTTCTTTGGTTTTATGTTGCTTTGTTGCTTTTGAGTCACTTCTGGTGGTGCTCAGGGATTGTTACTCTTGACTCTGCACTTAAAAATTATTTAATGATGCCTTCTCGGCAGATCTGAATGTTGGGGGAAAATTCCAAATAATAATGGTAGGTCTTCTGTCAAAAAATTAAATGTAATCAAAGTAGAGAGAGAGAGTAAAGTGGAAATCACCTGCCACACTGGCAGGGAGAGGGGTGAGAGGGGGATATACCTGGGGTTCTTGGTGGTAGAAAATGTGAATTGGTGAAGGGATGGGTGTCTGATCATTGTATGACCGAGACTTAAACCTGAAAGCTTTGTAACTGTTCTCATGGTGATTCAATTAAAAACAAAATTACTCCTGGTGGTGCTTGGAGGGACTATATGGGATGCTTGGGAATCAAACCCAGGTTGGCATGTGCAAGGCAAGCACCTTACCGGCTGTACTATGGCTCTGGCTGGAACTCATACTTTAAAGGCAGGCACTCAACCCCATAGGGTAGATATTCTCTAACTAATTTATGAACTACAATTTTATTGTTCCTGTTGTTGCTTTTGTTTTTTGAGGGGCCACACCCCCTGGTGCTGAGGGCTTAGTCTTGGTCTGCTGAATGCAAGGCAAGTGCCCTACCTGCTGAACTATCACTCCAGTTTTATTTAGCTTTGTTTCGTTTTTGTCATTGGGGACTGTTTGGATAACATCGAGGACAGAAGTTAAAGGGCTTTGCCAGATGTTTAGCAGTGGCAGAGTTCTGCCTCGGTGTTGAAGGCAACAAAGAAAAATAGAGGTGTTTTGGACCTCTCTAATATGAAAGAAAGGAGTGAAGGGTGAAAACCAATTTGGACAAATGCATGTGCAGTTGGTATGAGTTGTATCTCCAAACAAAATATGTTGTATTGAAACTGTTCAGGTGTGTAAAGCAGAAATATGACACTTCTTGAGAAAAGATGATCCAAAGCTCCTTGACATTTGTGCATGTTCGTGTTTAGCACCTATCAAATTGTGTCATGTGTCATTTGGATGTGTAGCTCAGTAGGCTGTAGTCTCTTAGTGGGTAGGGCTTATGGTGTTTGTCACCACCCCCTGACCACACCTTCCCTTCACTGATGTTATTGCTATTGTTGTGACAATCAGGGTCACACACATGACTAATTGATGCTCTAACATTTCGGTTGTGCTTGCTGGGACCATGTACCAGTTTGTAGTGCTCAAACACTCAATTGTGGTGCTTATTGGGGGGTCATACTCCTTTAGTTGTGAGGCTTGGCATGCTCAGTTGTAGTGCTCATTGGTGATTGCTGTGTTGCTCATGCAAGTGTTTATCACGAATCCCACTTCCTGTCTCTGGTGCTCTGATATTTTTTAGTTGTGGTTCTTACAAGGGGTCAACACCTTTTAGTTGTGTTGCTCACACATACCTGGCTGTAGTGTGGGCTGAAATTACTTGTTTCCAGGTATCACAAACAGCAGAACTTTCAAACCTTAATAGCAATGACTCAAAGTGTTGTAGTATATGCTTTACATGCAGGAGATCCAGGATTTTTTGATCTTTGGTTTCCTAAGCACTTCTGGTAGTAGTACTCAAGAATTGTCAGACATTGACCCTAAATTAAACAAAAAACCCAGGAGAGGGATCCCAGAGGGGATAGGGCTTTTGACTTGCATGTGGCTGATCCAGGTTCCATCCCGAGTACCCCATCCCCCGAGCATAGCCAGTTGTAATTCCTGAGAGCTGTACTATGAATAACCCCTGAACATTGCTGAGTGTGTCCCCCAAACAAACAAACAAAACCCCAGGAGAGCTGCTATTCTCAGTGTATGCAACAGCATGAGAAATTTAATTGAACTCAAGGCCTTGGACTTGCGAGGCAGGTGTTCCAAGCTATTGATTCCCATGACTTTTGTCTTTGTTTCTCTATTTCCTAGCAAAAAAATTTGGCATGCAGTATGTACTGACTATGTGTTTTCTGAGTGAACAATTTTTCTTGACTGTATTATATTCACAAGCATTTTTATATTAGTTTCATTTTAAATATTTGTGTTTATAAAACATAAAGGTGTTAAAAGATATACACATTGCAAAGTATACTAGAGTTCAGCTCAGAAACACCTGCCCTGGTGGTTTTCCTATGTATATTTTAATTCAATAATTATGAGAGTCCTATCAAACTTGTCTTCTTAATATGTTCCCTATCAATTCAAGAATTTGTTTTGTAATAAAATTTCTTTCTTTATTTTTTCTTTCTGTCTGACCCAGGATTTCATCTTTTCTATGGCTGAGTAGTATACCATTGTGTATATTTACCATAATTTTTATGTTTACTCATTTATTTTTGTGTACTTGGGTTGTTTCTATGTTTTTGATATTAGGTGTATACTGCCAAAGTGAGGTGACATCTCTATAACATTTTAAACTTATGTTTTCCTGATAATAAATGATAATGAATATTCTTTTCTTCTGCCTCTTGGACATCTATGTATTTTTTTTTTACTTATTCAACTTCTCCCCCTGCTTTATATATAAATATATATATTTTTAATTTTGTGTGTTTTGGGCCAACTCCAGTGGTATTCAGGGCTTGTCCTGATTATATGCTCAGGAATCACTACGATAAGGATTGGGGGACCATATGTGATATTGGGGATCAAACCCTGATTGATCATGTGCAAGGCAAGCACCCTAACCATGTACTATTGCTCTGGCCCTACCCTAAGTTTTGATGAGTTTTTTTTCCCTCTGGCCCTCCCCTACCTTTTAATGAGATTTTGTTTTGAGGCCACATCTAGTGGTGCTCAGGGGTTACTCTTGGCTCTGCGCTCAGAAATCATTCCTGGCCGTGTTCAAGGGAACCATACAGGATGCCAGGAATTGAAACTGGATTGGCTGTGTGCAAGGTAAATAAGTGCCTTACCCAGTATACTATCACTTCAGCCCTGAGACTTTGTAAAAAATTATTAAAAATTGATTTTGTGTTTTTTTTAAAAAAGTACATCTTGAATATGTTAGCCCTGCATGATGTATGATGTATGAACATTTTCTTGTGTTCAATCGATTATCTTTTGCTTTTATGATAATTTCTCTTGCTTTTTTGAATGCTTTGGGCTGGAGTGATAGCACAGCAGTAGGGCGTTTGCCTTGCATGCAGCCAGCCTGGCCGAGCCAGGTTCAATTCCTCCGCCCCTCTCAGAGAGCCTGGCAAGCTATCGAGAGTATTCAGTATGCCAAACACAGTAACAAGAAATCTCACAATGGAGATGTTACTGGGCCCGCTCGAGCAAATCGATGAACAATGGGATGACAGACAGTGACAGTTGAATGCTTTATAGTTTCATATGGTCCCATTTACTTGTTTTTGTTTCAGTTTTCCTTGCCACTGAAGTCAAAATTCCTGAAGACACTGTTGAAGCCAGTGTCATGAAGTATTTTACTTATTTTATTCAATGTATTTTATGGTTTATGCCCAACTAGGGCAATGGAGAAGATTATCCATGACTTCTACTCAGATCTCTTCAATAACCACATTCTCAGATCTCTTCAATAACCACATTCACCTGCCCACATACCAAATTCCACAGGATAGATATGTCATTCCCAATGTTCTCCCTTCCAAAATCTGACATGCCATTTTGTCAGTAAAAAAGCAAATAGCATCTGACCCAGACAAGGTCAGACCTGAACACCTGAAGAACCTGCCGTCAGTACTCATCAATACACTAACTCGGCTCTTCACATGCTACCTGTCTGAATACAAGGTCTTGTCCCAGTGGAAAACCAGCAGAACTGTTCTACTGTACAAGAAGGGAGACATCCACAACATTGGCAACAATCGCCCGATTTGCCTGTTTTTTGTCATCTACAAGCTATTCACTAGAGTCATCCTGAGTAGTATGGGCAAAACACTAGATGGACAACCATGCGAGCAAGCTGGGTTCCAAAAAGGATTCAGCACAATCAACTTTATCCACACAATAACCAAGCTCATTGAGGTTTCTTGGGAGTTCAAGCTGCCACTCTGTCTAACGTTCATTGATTTAGAGAAGGCCTTTAATTCTGTTGACTCTGAAGTGGTCATCAAAGCCCTAGCCAAACAGGGCATTCAAACTCAATACATCAGGATCCTCTGTGAGCTGTATTATGAATTCACTACCAAGATCTCACCATTCTACAAGGAAGTGATCATCCATGTCAAGAGAGGGGTTAGGCAGGGTGATACCATTTCACTGAAACTCTTCAGAGCCACCCTCGAAAACGTCATGACATGACTGGAGTGGAAAGAAATGGGAGTGAAGATAGATGGTCGGCAATTACATCACTTCCACTTCGCTGATGACATTGTTCTAATAACACCAAACATTAGCCAAGCGGCACAAATGCTGGCCGACTTCGACTGTGAGTGTGGAAGGGTCAGATTACAGCTGCCTCTCATGAAGACAATGTTTATGAGAAACGATCTCGTTCCTGATGTTCCATTCGCTCTCAACGGAATGAACATCTCTGAATGCAACAGTTATATGTACCTAGGTCGAGAAGTCAACATGACGAGTGACCTGGCACCTGAGTTGCGCAGGAGGAGGAGAGTGGCTTGGAACGCCTTCAAGAGTGTTGAAGAAATAGCTAACAGGATGAAGAACCTCTGGCTCCGGGCACATCTCTTAAATTCCACTGTTTTTCCTGCATTAACATATGTCTCAGAGACCTGGGCCCTACGCAAACAGGATGAGAATGTTATTCGGGTTTCCCAAAGAGGAATCGAAAGAGCTATGCTTGGAGTATCACACTTCACTCAAGTGAGAGGAAAAAATCCAGAGTTCTGACCTCCATTGACAATCGAGAATCAGGGACGCTGTCTCTTTTGCCAAGGTATCAAAAATCAGATGGGCTGGACCCGTAATGCGATTCAGAGACAACTGCTGGATTAGAGCCATTACCGAATGGATTCCATGGAACATCAAAAGATCATGTGGCTGCCCACCTATGAGATGGTCAGACTTCTTTGTCAAGACCCTGAATGATTGGCTTGAGGCTCTTCATGTTCTTGGAGTGAGCAGATGCCATTGGGCTACACTAGCATGCGACAGGGATGAATGGAGATGCTACTGGCGCCTGGTCAAGCAAATTGATGAGTAACTGGATGTCAAGTGATCAAGAAATGCCCGTCATCCTTGTTGCAGGGCCCATCCCTAGTGGTGCTCTGACTCGGTAGTGCTTGGAGGCTACCAGGGTTACACAAGGGTGCTGTGTGAACCATGAAATATTAGGAATCAAATCAATGGCCTTGTACATACATAGAGCTTGAGTCACATAACAAGTCCCTAACTTCTAAATTTTATGCTAATCTTTTTATTTTGTTTGGGGGCCATACCTGATGGTGCTCAGGGAACCCTCCTAACTCTATACTCAGAATACTTCTGGTGGACTTGGGAGACCATATGAGATGCCAGTGACTGAACCTCGGTTTGCCGTGTGCAAGGCAAATGTCTATTTCTCCATCCTCCATTTTATGCTTTAAGATTCATTATCATAAATTTACTGTCTATATGTGCAAGTATTTTGTTCTGTGTGTCTATTTAACCTACTTTTCCAACATTACACTGTTTTGATTTTTATAATATAGTTTGAAGTTGATGAAGAATGATGCCTTTGTTTATGGAGATACCTTCCAAGGCACCTTACGAGCACTAGTCTGAGAGTACTGTCTGTACAAGTAGTGCTGGCCTAGCCCAACCACTGTCAATTGTGAACGTAGCATTTAAGACAAAGGGAAAATGAAAGAACACAGATGCTAAAAGAAAACACCAAAACCCCAGTGGGGTGACCAGTGAAACAGATCTCTGAAGTCTGTCAAAAGATGGAAAAGATCACATCAATGCTCAGTGATCTGCAAATGACATTGGATTGGATTCAAACAAAGAATTCAATACATCTTTATGGTAAAATGAAGGAAAATTTCGAAATAGAAATGTAGGAATTTAAGAACAGAGTAGTAAGCCTTAGAACCAATGTGATAGAACCTGAAAAGCAAATCAGTACACTTCAAAATAAACAACTCTAACTAGAAAAAAGAGCAATTGAAAAAGAGAATGAGAAAAAAATAAAGACAATACAAGGGAAATTATTGACATAATAGTTTATATTGACATATAAGAACTTTGAATCATAGGATCTCTAGGAGAATAACAAGACAGAGAAGAAAGACAAATTGAGGAAATAATTGGGAAGAATTTTCCGAATCTGAAAAGTGAAACAGGAGCATTGATCCAAGAGACACAAAAAGGACCAACCAGAATAAACCCAAACAAAACACCACCAAGGCATTTTATAATCAGAATAATAAGAACCAAAGACAGGTTTCTTACAGCTGCAAGACAGAATCAAAACCTTACACACAAGAGAAAATACATTAGAGTCATAGCATATTTCTCTAGTGAATCTCTACAAGCAAGAAAAAGAATTTCTAACCAAGTATCATCTACCCAGCATGATTGTCATTTAGAGTGGAAGAAGGAACAAAAACTTTCTCAAACAAGCAGCAGTTGAGGATGTATTTGGAATCCAACCCAACCCTAGAAAGGACACTGAAAGACCACACTGTAGCACTGTCACTTTCCTCCCATTGTTCATCGATTTGCTCAAGCGGGCACCAGTAAGACTTGCATTGTGAGACTTGTTGTTACTGTTTTTGGCATATCGAATACATCATGGGTAGCTTGCCAGGCTTTGCCTTGCGGGCGGGATACTCTCAGTAACTTGCTGGGCTCTCTGAGAGGGGCAGAGGAATCGAACCCGGGTCGATCCGGGTCAGCTGCGTGCAAGGCAAACTCCCTACCCGCTGTGCTATTCCATCCCAAAAGACCACATATATATTTAAAAAAGAAGCATTACATAGTACAAACGACCAAACTCCACAGATAGATGTGTCAACAAATCCTTTCATATCAATAATTTCTCTAAATGTCAATGGACTAAATGCTCCCATAAAATGACACAGAGTAGCAGGAAAGATCAGGAAATAAAACCCAATCTTCTGTTGCTTTCAGGAGAGCATATGGAATGCTGGGGATCAAACTTGGACTGGTGGCATGCAAGGCAAATGCCCTGCCCACTGTGCTAATGCTCCAAGCCAGTACTTAGAATTTAATGAGCCGCAGAGTCGCATGAATGGGGTGATCTGAGTGTCATTAACTATAGATGAGGACTGTGGCTTTCTTCAGGACTCATAAGTTAAACAAATTAGCCTTTTCAGGCTCAGTTAATTGTAGCCAGATGGAAATGTAAGTCCTTTGTTGCCAGAACTCCTGTTTCAAGAAAACATGCAAAGTCCAGATTTTTACCAAAAATTGCTTGATATTTTTTGAGTTATATGAATGTACAAAGGAAACGTGCATGCCAGATTTGACTTATGAACTGCCAAATTGCATTTCTCTTCACAGACTTGGTGGTTTATACCCCTTTTGCTATACAAATAAAACCATGTTAAGACTCTGGGTAAATTTTGGCAGCATATATCAAACCTTTACAGATAGTAGAGATATTATTATTTGTTTTTTTGGGGGGGAGCGGGTAACTAACACCCAGTGATCCTCAGGGTTTACTCTTGGCTCTGCACTTAGGAATTATTTCTGGCAGTACTTGTGGGACCATAAGTGACAGTTACTGATACAGTGATACTTGTGGGACCATATGAGATGACAAGGGTCAAACCTAGGTCGGTTGCATACCAGGCAAATGCCCTATCTGCTGTACTATCTCTCCAGCCCACGATATTATTTTTGATTCCAAAAACAGTGAGAAATTAAATATCCTTTCAATAGTGTCACTATCGAAAACATCCTTCAGTGAATAAGAATAGAGCAAAAATTACACTTGGGCTGGGGAGGTTGTTCAAAGGGCTACTACTCATACTTTCCCCTAGGGAGACCCAGGTTGATACTGTATCAACAAGTTCCCCTTAGCATCTTTTGGGAGAAACCCATGAATACTAAGCCAGAAATGACCAGGGTGTCAGAAAACATAGACTTTAAGTTAAAAAAATTATAAGGGACATGGATGGTCATTTCTTAATGATCAAAGGATAGCACAGTGGGTAGGGTGTTTGCCTTGCAGGCAGCCAACATGGCTGACCCGAGTTCGATTCCTCCGCCCCTCTCAGAGAGCCCGGCAAGCTACCGAGAGTATCTCGCCCACACGGCAGAGCCTGGCAAGCTACCTGTGACATATTCAATATGCCAAACACAGTAACAACAATTCTCAAAATGGAGATGTTACTGGGCCCGATATATTTATATATCCTTGATATAATATCTATCCTTTATGTGTACTTCAAATATGTAATGAGAGCTCACCACCCCTACACATTTATGTACCTAACACCTAATATTGGACTATCAACATATTTAAAGCAACTGCTAATAGACCTGAAGGAAAATATTGACAACACAATAGTAGTGAGAAACTTCAACGCTGCTTTATCACTTCTGTGTAGATCAACTAAACAAAAATTCAACAAACACTGACTTTGAAGGCAGTGAGTTTAGCAGACATATCATCCCTAAAATGCTTAGTACACATTCTTCTCCTGTGCACAGGATATTCTCCAAGATAGACCATATGCTGTGTCACACAGCATAACTCCATAACATCAAGAATGTGGAAATTGTATCAACTATTCTTTCAAATCATGATGTGTTGAAAATGGAAGTTAGTCACAAACAGAAATTAGGAAAAAACTCAAATATTTGGAAATAAAACAATTCACTACTGAACAGTCAATTACTCAAAGAGGAGAGCAGAAAGAAAAATTTAAAATTCCAGGGGAAAATATGAGAATGAAGATATGAGCCAGAATACATGGGATGCAGCAAAAGTCATGTTAAGAGAGTTCATAGATCTTGATAACCTTTCAGTATCAATATTACAAACCACAATGCCCAGGAGGAGAGAGAGAGAGAGAGAGAGATTACACCATATCAATACAAGAAATGAACATATCAATAGATGCAGTGAAAGCATTTGACAAGACTCAATACTAATTTATGTCAAAACTCTCAACAAAATGGGAGTTAAAGGAATTTTCTTCAATATAGTTCAAGCCAATTACCACAGTCCACAGGAATTTTCTTCAACATAGTTCAAGCCAATTACCACAGTCCACAGGAAATATGAGGGCAAAAAACAGCCTAACATTAGGCACAAGACAAGATTGTCCACTCTCATAATTACTATTCAATAAAGTATTGAAAATCCTTGAGCAGTAATTAGACAAGAGAGAGAGATTGAGTGCATTCATATCAGAAGAGACATACTAATTTAGAAAACTAAAGATAGTACAAATAAGTTCCTAGAAACAATAGACTTGCACAGTAAAGTAGCAGGCTAAAAGACCAATGTGCAGAAATTCATGCCTTTTCTAAATATAAATAAAAAAATTAAAAAGATAAATTTGGGGCTGGGATGATGGCACAGCAGGTAGGATGTTTGCCTTGCATGTGGCTGACCCAGGTTTGATTCCCAGCATCCTATATGGTCTCCAAAGCACCGCCAGGAGTAATATCTGAGAACATGAACCAGGAGTAACCCCTGTGCATCGTTGTGTGTGACCCAAAAAACAAAAAAAAAAGAGATAAATTTTATAAAAAACCATTCACAATTGCACTCAGAAAATCAAGTATCAGGGACTTGAGCAACAGCATAGTGGGTAGGGTGCTTGCCTACTCACCAGAAGTGATTTATGAGTGCAGAGTCAGGAGTAAGCTCTGAGCACCACTAGGTGTGGGCCCTAAAACAAACAGAGAAACAAACAAAAACAAATACATAGATATCAGCCTCACAATAGAAGTGAAAGACATACAAAGAAAATTATAAATCACTGCTAAAAGAAATAAAAGAGGACACAAGGAAATGGAAACACATTCCCTGTTCATGAGGTGGATGGATCAATATCTTCAAAATAAAATCTTGCTCAAAGTGTTACATAGATAATTCAATGCAGTCCATATAAAATACCTATGACATTTTAAAAAAGAGATGCATATGCATTAAGAAGGATGAGGAAGGAGAGGCTGATAAAATCTCAAGGCCGATCTAGGCAGTCAAAATGAAGGACAAAAATGACTGTCTGTACTTTCGATGCATGTACACTGGCATCGGATGTAACCATCGAGGACCTGATGGTACAAGTGCAAATGATCAAGTATGACATCACTGGTCTGACCAAGACGAGAAGGCATCAATCACACCACGCAGTTTTAGACACTGGAGAAGAACTGTTTCTCGGAACATGCGATAAAAGAGGTGTTGGGGGTGTTGGTGTCCTTGTCAACACGAACTTGGCCATGAGCACTGATACATTTGAATATCTAACAACCTGAATCGGATAATTACACTTGAAAGATGTGGCTCACTACCGACAGTTTCTATCTTCATTGTTTATGCACCGACATCCAAATACGATGAAGGAGAAATTGAAAAGTTCTACTTGGAGCTGGAGAAGTTCTATAAAGAAGACCACACCTTCTATAAGATCATTGTGGGTGATTTTAATGCCAAAATAGGACCAAGAAGATCAGTCGAAGAACTCCACCTCAGGACCCGTGGCCTAGAATGGAATGAACAGGGTGAGAGACTGAGTTCTTCATGTTCACCAAGGCCATCCATGGTAACTCACAGTTCCAGAAGGCCGAATGTAAATGTTAGACATGGGAGTGTCCCTGATGGACAGTTCCACAATGAAATTGACTACATCATATTCAATCACTGCTAAAATTGCCTGACCTATGTTGCTGTTGTCCCAAAATTCCAAATGGAATCTGACCACCGTCTCCTTCATGCAAAATTCTACTTCACAGAGCTGGGGGAAAGGGCTACAAAGTTTAAGAAGAGAACTCCCAGAACGACCACCAACTGGGAGTTTTTTGGCACTATTGTGGCAAGACGGGAAAATGCCATCTTTGACAACATTGATAAAGAATATGATCAACTGGTTCAGCACCTCCATGATTGTGCGAAGAACGCTGGGAGAGAGAGATAGCCACAAAAAGTCACCTGTCTTCAAAAACTCTTCAGTTCATTGGCCAACAAGGCTTGGCGCAAGCCTCAGGCAACCACAAGCAAACGTCTGGTCTCACAAAGCATTGCAGAGAAGCGATCAAGGAAGACCTCAAGGAGAGAAGAGCAGCAGTGCTGGCAGATGTGGCAGAAGCCGGGAAAAGCATTCGCAACGCCTGCCTGTCCTTTGCCAACTACAAGACCAAAATGACTGCCCTCCAATGTCCTGATGGATCTATCACATCTTCCAGAAGGGCAATGTAGAAGATTATACATGACTTCTACTCGGATCTTTACGATAGCCACGTCCACCTGCCCACATACCAAATTCCGCAGGATAGATATGTCATTCCCAATGTTCTCCCTTCCAAAATTCGACACGCCATTTCGTCGGTAAAAAAGCAAACAGCAACCGGCCCAGACAAGGTCAGACCCGAACACCTGAAGAACCTGCCATCAGTACTCGTCAATACACTGGCTTGGCTCTTCACATGCTACCTGTCTGAATGCAAGGTTCTGTCCCAATGGAAAACCAGGAGGACTGTACTACTGTACAAGAAGGGAGACATCTATGACATTGGAAACTGTTGCCCAATTTGCCTGTTGTCTGTCATCTACAAACTGTTCACTCGAGTCATCCAGAATAGGATTGGCACAACACTAGATGAAGGACAACCATGCGAGCCAGCTAGGTTCTGAAAAGGATTCAGCATGATCGACCATATCCACACGATAACCAAGCTCATCGAGGTTTCTTGGGAGTTCAAGAGGCCACTCTGTCTAACGTTCATTGATTCTGTTGACACTGAAGCGGTCATCGAAACCTTAGCCAAACAGGGTGTTCAAACTCAATACATCAGGATCCTCTGTGAGTTATATTACAGATTCACTACCATGATTTCACCATTCTACAAGGAAGTGATCAACCATGTCAAGAGAGAGGTTTGGCAGGGTGATACCATTTCACCGAAACTCTTCAGTGCCACTCTCAAGAACGTCATGAGATGACTGGAATGGGAAGAAATGGGAGTGAAGATAGACGGTTGGCAATTATACCACCTCCACTTCGCTGATGACATTGTTCTAATAACACCAAACATTAGCCAAGCGGCACAAATGCTGGCCGATTTCGACTGTGAATGTGGAAAGGTCAGACTACAGCTAACTCTCATGAAGACAATGCTTATGAGAAACGGTCTCATTCCTGAGTTCCATTCGCTCTCAATGGAATGAACATCTCCAAATGCAACAGTTACGTGTACCCAGGTCGAGAAGGCAACATGACGAATGACCTGGCACCTGAGTTGTGCTGGAGGAAGAGAGTGGCTTGGAACTTCTTCAAGAGTGTCGAAGAAATAGCTAACAGGATAAAGAACCTCTGGCTCTGGGCACATATCTTTGATTCCACTGTTCTTCCTGTAATAACATATGCGTCAGAGACCTGGGCCCTACGAAAACATGATGAGAACGCTATTCATATCTCCCAAAGAGGAATTGAAAGAGCTATACTTGGAGTATCATGCTTCACTTAAGTGAGAGAAAGAATCTGGAGTTCCGACCTCCGTCGACGATCAAGAATTAGGGACGCTCTCACATTTGCCAAGGCATTGAAAATCAGATGGGCTGGACATGTAATGAGATTTAGAGACGACCGCTGGACTAGAGCGGCTACCAATTGGATTCCATGGGACATCAAGAGATTGCGTGGCTGCCCATCTATGAGATGGTCAGACTTCTTCGTCAAGACCCTGAACAATCGGTTTGAGGCGCTTCGTGTTCCTAAAATAAGCAGATGCCATTGGGCTACACTAGCACGTGACAGAGACAAATGGAGACGTTACTGGTGCCCGCTTGAGCAAATCAATGAATAACGGGATGTCGAGTGATCAAGTGACCATGATGCATAGATCAAACCTGTTGAAATATATGTGGAGTAATGAAACCCCCAAAAAGCCAAAGCTAGAAGGGAAAAAGAGGAGACTTATCTTTTTCTAGCTCAACCTATATGTAAAGCTGTAGTAATAAATACTGTGGTACTGGAATAGGATGACACTCTCAGACAAATGGAATAGAATTGAGTCCACATATAGGTATATGGGCAGTTAATCTTTGATTAAAGGGGAAAAACATTTGAAGTGGAACATGAAAATCCCCCTTAACAAATGGTGCTGCTTGGGGCTGGAGAAATAGCACAGCAGGTAGGGTGTTTGCCTTGCACGCTATCGACCCAGGTTTGATTCCCAGCATCCCATATGGTCCCCCGAGCACCGCCAGGAGTGATTCCTGAGTGCAGAGCAGGAGTAATTCCTGAGCATCGCAGGGTGTGATCCAAAAATAAAAAAAAAAAAAACAAAAAACAAAAAACAACAATGGTGCTGGCAAAACTGATCACTCACATGAAAAAAAGTGAACTCAGAATCCTTTCTAACACAAAAGTCAAATCAAATAGTAGCAATAGTACAGCAGGTAGGGCATTTGCCTAGCATGTGGCTGACCTGGGTTAGATTCCTGACATCCCATACGGTCCCCTGAGCACTGCCAGGAGTAATTCTTGAGTAACAAGCCAAGAGGAAGCACTGAGCATCACTGGGTGTGACTCCAAAACCAAAGAGAGACATCAACATTAGACTTGAATCTATAGAAAACATAGGTAGAAAGTTTCATGATTTGTTGTGATTCATGACATTGGATCTAAAGGCATCCTCTGATTCAATGCCATTAACCAAGTCAATAGAATCGAAGGTAAGCAAGTGAAACTACATCAAATTAAGCAACTTCTGGGGGCTGGAGCGATAGCACAGCGGGTAGGGCGTTTGCCTTGCATGCGGCCAACCGGGGTTTGATTCCCAGCATCCCATATAGTCCCCTGAGCAATGCCAGGAGTAAGCTGAGTGCAGAGCCAGGAGTAACCCCTTTGCATTGCCAGATGTAACCCAAAAAGAAAAAAAAAGCTTCTGCACCACTGAAGAAATGATGACCGGATTTATAAAGAGACCCCCAGACTGGAAGAATATATTTACCCACTACTCATCTGATAAAGGGTTAATCACTGTATCACTTTTATCCCGTTTTTCATCGATTTGCTCAAGTGGGCACCAGTAACATCTCCACTCGTCCCTATCATGTGCTAGTGTAGCCCGACGGCATATTGGGGGCTCTTTCAGTGTTAGGGGAATGAGGACCATCATTGTTACTGTTTTTGGCATATTGAGTACACCATGGGTAGCTTGCCAGGCTCTGCAGTGCAGGCGGGATACTTTCAGTAGCTTTCTGGGCCTTCCACGAGGGATGGAGGCTTTTGGGGCAGCCTCTAATCACCTTTACAGGTGTTCCCAATCAGGCATATATGCGGGCAGGATACTTTCGGTAGCCTGCTGGGTTCTATGAGAGTGAAGACTAGACAATAAGGAGTCACTTGGCTGCAAATGCAGCCACATGCTTCTGGAAGCTTGATTTTATAGTCTCTGGATTACACGGCCGTTGGTGAGATTACACAGCAGTTGGTGGGGATAACTTTCTAGCTACTGGAAGATGGGGGATCTGGGTGGAGGAGGCCCAGTCCTGACCCAAGCAGCTTGGAGATCTCAGCCCCAGGTCCCACACACCTGGGTTCCTCTGACGGTTTCTTCATGCATTAATATCCAAAGACATATAAGGCTTAATATATATATATATATACATATATATAAGATATAAAAGATATACAAAGGGCTAATATCCAAGAATATAAGGAAGCAGTAGAACTTTTTGTTTGTTGATTGGTTTTTGTGGGTCACACCTGGCAATGCTCAGGGATTAGTCCTGGCTCTGCACTCAGGAATCACTCCTAGCAGTGCTCAGGAGATCAAATAAGATGTCAAAGATCAAACCAAGGTTGACTGTGTGCAGGATAAGTGCCTTACTCACTGTACTCTCTCTCCAGCCTTGGCACTGAACATTATTCAAGAACTTTACTTTTTTTCCCTTGGCTGTTGATGGGATTACACAGCACCAGGGGCAGTTGGTGGATGTAACGCCTATATGCTGGAAGATGGCGGATCTGGGTGGAGGAGGCCCAGTCCCAATCTGAGCAGGCTTGGAGATCTATGTCCTAGGTCCCGCACACCTGGGTTCCTCTGCCAGTTCCTTCATGTGTTAGGCTCGTCCAAACGTGTGGAGAGTGGTCTTAAGCATGGCAGTGCCTGGAACCGGAGGTCTTCAGCTGCCTGGGCTCTGCGCGAGGTGGGGAAGGAAACTCAACCCCTCCTCCAAAGGGTCCCAGTGAGGACAGCCCGGCGTGGAGGCAGGAGACTCTGCTGCAGAAGACTCATCTTATTATCTAGTTCTTACTCTGGAGAACCTGGCAGGCTACCAAAAGTATCCTGCCCACATAGCAGAGTCTGGCAAACTCCCTGTGGCGTATTCAATGTGCCAAAAACCAGTAACAACGAGGATTCCCATTCTCCTGACCCTGAAAGAGCCTCAAATGTGGCACTTTCTAAAATCCTAGGGCTAGGACAAAGGAGACATTACTGGTGCCTGCTTGAAGAAATCGATGAACAACAGAATGACAGTGACACAGTGATACTTTTTTTTCTCTTATAAAGGTTTTTTTTTAATAATTAACCCCATCAAAAGCATGGGGAGAAGAGCTGCACAGAAATTTCCTCAAAAAAGACATACAGATGTTCAATAAATATATATATTTAAATGTATGTATCATTTAGCATCAGATAAATGCAAATCAAAACAACAAAGACAAATCATTTCATGCCAATGAGACTAGCACACATCACTTGATCACTTGATCACTTGACATCCCGTTACTCATCGATTTGCTCGAGCAGGCACCAGTAACATCTCCATTCGTTCCTGTTGCATGCTAGTGTAGCCCAATGGCATCTGTTTGCTCCAGGAACATGAAGAGCCTCAAGCCAATTGTTCAGGGTCTTGACGAAGAAGTCTGACCATCTCATAAGTGGGCAACCACGTGATCTTTTGATGTCCCGTGGAATCCATTCGGTAACGGTTCTAGTCCAGCGGTTGTCTCCAAATCGCATTATTTGTCCAGCTCATTTGATTTTCAACACCATGGCAAATGAGACATTGTCCCTGATTCTCAATCATTGATGGAGGTCAGAACTTGGATTCATTCTTTCACTTGAATGAAGCATGATACTCCAAGCATAGCTCTTTCGATTCCTCTTTGGGAGACCTGAATAGTGTTCTCATCCTGTTTCTGTAGGGCCCAGGTGTCTGAGGCGTATGTTAGTGCAGGAAGAATGGTGGAGTCAAGTGATGTGCCCAGAGCCGTAGTTTCATTGTCCTTTTAGCTATTTCTTCATGGCTCTTGAAGGCTCTCCATGCCACTTTCTTCCTCCTGCACAGCTCAGGTGCCAGGTTGTTAGTTCTCTCAGCACACATCACAAAGAAAAAACCAACCAGTGATGGCATGGATGAGAGTGTGTCAGGTAAAGGGTCATTCACTGCTGGTGAGAATATCGATTTATCCAATCTTTTTGGAAAACAATAGACACTTCTCAAAAATCTAGGAATCAAACTCCCATATGATGCAGCAATACCACGTTTTGGACCCTAAGGGCCCAAAAACTATTCAGAAAAGACAGTTGCCTGTCAGTGTTCATTACAGTATTATTCACAATAGTCCAAATCTTGAATAGATCCAAGTGTCTAAGAACAGATGACTGGATAAAGAAAATATGGTACACATACACACTGAAATACTACTCAGCTAAAGAAAAACTAAAATAAGCAATTTACCGCTACATGGATGGATTTGGAAAGTATCATGCTGGAGGCTGGAGTACAGTGCGTAGGGCTGACCTGGGGTATATCTTTGTGCAAGGCTGACCTAGGTTCATTCCTGACATCCCATATGGTCCCCTGAGCACTGCCAAGAGTAACTTCTGAGTGCAGAGCAGGAGTAACTCCTGAGCATCTCCAGGTGTCGCCCCCAAACCAAAACCCAAAACATCACACCTGCCCCCTCGAAAAAGGGAGAGGGACAGATATAGAATGGTCTCTCTCACATGTGGATTATAAAGAAGTACAGTAAGGAAACAACAAATGCCCAAAGGCAACAGAAACTGACAACTGGGTTTTAGTAAGAATCATATCACTGTGTGTGGGGTGTGAGTACAGTAGGATAAAGATGGGGCAGGGATGGACACAGGGACAATAGTAGAAGGAAGCTGACACCCTGATGGAGGGTAAAGTGCTGGAATGATTTATGGATGAAACCCTACCATTAACAGTACTATAAAACATGGTGCTAAAATAAAATTAAAGAGAAATAAGTGGGAAGCTGGAGTGATAGTACAGCGAATGGGTCACTTGTCTTGCACATGGCTAACCCGGGTTTGATACCTCATGCCCGCCATGATCCCCTTGAGCACAGAGCTAGGAGTAAGCCCTGAGGGTGGTCCAAAAGCCAAAAATAAATAACTAAATCACTGATAAATTTATTTTAGTCAATCAACATTAAAAAATGCTTATAGGAATTGAATAAAAGTATCTGAAGCGTCTTAATGGAAGAACTCTAAAATTTAGTGAGAAATAAGAACGCTTGGGACTCTTCAATTATACTAATTTCAAGAACCAGATACTAAAGAATTGATTATGTTGGGTCTCTAGTTGAACAGAAACCCAGAGGGAAACAACTACCTGGCCATTCTTTTGGGGAAAAGGCTTAGGGAAGGTTAATGCATTAAAAAAAACAAAAAACAAAAAACAGTAGAAGAATTTAAGTGACCATTATGATAGTATAGCATGTAAGCTGCCTTGCACGTGGCCATCCCAAGTTCCATCCACAATGCTCCATGTGGTCCCCTGAGCCCCCACCAGGAGTTATTCCTGAGCATAGACATAGGAGTAAGGCCTGGGTACCACTGGTTGTGTCCCCCACAAAGAAAACAATTTAAAAAGTTTAAAAAGAAATTGCACTGATAGTTTCAGTGAGTTCCCATAAATCTATTGTTAACATCTTTCATTGCCATGGTACATCTGTCACAACTAAGACGTCAACTGATGCATTGCTATTAACCGAAGTAAAGATTTTTTATTCTTATTTCACTTGTTCTATTTCAGAGTAACGTCTTGAACATCACATTCCATTTAGTTGTCATTCTTCTTTAGTCTCCTCTGATCTACACTTCTCAGTCTTTCCTTATGATCGGTTTGAGAGGTATTGGTTGTGTATTTTGGGCATGCCCCTCAATTTGAGTTTGTCTTATGTTTTTCTCGGTTTATTACATCTTAAAAAAGGCATTTTAGAGATAAAGTACCCTTTTCATCACATTTTTTCAGATTATATGTTATCACTTTGTGGTGGTGGAGTGGTTACCTATCTACTTCGGCAGGGGAAATTTCTCTTCCCATTTTTTTCTCAGTTGTTTATAGCGGTATAGATTCTTGTATATTTGTTCTATTTGGGAGTATACTCTTATTATCTATTTATTTTTCCCCCTTTACTATTGCAGTGGCAATGACCAGGAGTCACACACTCAGTTGATTGTGATACTTGCACATTTGATTGTGAAACTCACTGTGGGGGCAGGGGTCACACACTTCAGTTGTGTTTACCCATGTGCTCACCAACTGTTACACTCCCTTAATTGTGATGTGCTCACACATCCTGGTTGTAGTACTCAACAGGGGTTGTTCTCCAAGACACAGTACTTTTGTATCTTTAGTTGTGGAGCTTGCATATACCTGGCTGCAGTGCTTAGAGACAACACACTCCTTTGAAGCGCTGAGTTCCCAAACAGGTTGCTGTAGAGCTGTGCTTGGTACTTGTGGGCAGGATTGTGGATTGAACTTGCAGCCTCACACTTGCAAGGTAGGAACTTTTGTCACTGAGTTACCTCTGTAGCATCCATATGTACTAGTTTATGTATGCACACAGTAGCTATCATAAATCTATAATTACATTATCTCTCCATCTATGTCTACATCAAGACTGTCATGAGTTCATGCTGATGTTAATCATCCTTTCTAACATGCTTCTGCAACACCTCATACAGTAAGCATTCTGTGATGTGACATGGTCAAGGAAGGCAAAAATCAACTCTCAGATGGAGTAGTGAGAGTGTCCACATAGGACACATCCTGTTTGTTCTTCTTTCACATATTGAACATTAACTGAATATGACTTCTTTTTTTATTTAAATAAATTTTTGACCACATCTATGTTGCTTGGAGGTTATGCCTTACTGCACTCAAGAATTACTCCTGGTGGTACTTGGGCTACCATATGTGATGCAAGGGATGGAAACTGGGTTGGCTGCATGCAAGACAAGCACCTACCCACTGTAATATTGCTCTGGACTCTTTTTAAATTTATTTAATTTAATTTTTTTCGTTTGGGGGCTCACCCGGCAGTGCTCAGGGGTAACTCCTGCCTCTGCACTCAGGAATCCACTACTGTCAGGGCTCATTGGGCCACATGAGTCAGCTGCAAAGCAAGTACCCTACCTGCTCTGCTATCTTTCCAGCCCCTGAAAATGATTTCTATAGATAGTAGCAAGTTTCTATATTGCAGTGTGCTGGCACTTTACATTATTAGCTTAGCCTTCATAACCTTCAAGTTGGTACTGATATTATCCCAGTGCTACAGATGAGAAACTGAGGTGCACAGAGTCTAATATGCCAAGTATTAGTACATTTGTCCCTAGTATCTGTGGGAGACAGACTTTCTCAGAATCCAAAATCCCTGTGTACTCCATTCTCATACATAATATAACATAGTTTTTGTTTGTTTGTGGGTCACGTCAGGAAGTGCCTAGGGATTATATGCTCTGTGCTTGGGGATCACTCCTGGTAGTGCTTGGGAAACAATAAGTGGTGCCAGGGATCAAACCTACAGGAGCCTCCGGCCTTGGCCACCTGCAAGACAGGTTCTTTAACCCCTGCACTATCTCTCCAGCCCTAAAATAGCATAGTAAATGCATATAACTTACTCACACCTTTCTGTACATGTTATCTCTGGATTATTTACAAGTCATACAATGTAAATAGTTGTTATTCTGGATAGTTTGCAGAATAACAAAGTCTTGCTTGACTCACTTTTTTGAGGGTGGGGGTTTGGGGCCACACCCAGCTATGCTCAGAGCTTACTCCTGGTTCTGTGCTCAGGGATCACTCAAGGCAGTGCTCAGGAGATCATATGAGATGCCAGGGATTATTGTGCCTGGATCAGTCATGTGCAACATAAGTGCTTTACTCGTTATATTATCTCTCTGGCCCTTGTTATTTGGTTTTTGTGCCTCTGTTCAGCACAGAACAACCATTTTATTTATCTATTTATTTATTGTTTTGCTTTTTGGTTCACACCTGGCAATGTGCAAGGGTTACTCCTGGCTCTGCACTCAAGAATTACTCCTGGCAGTGTTCAGGGGACCATATGGGATGCTGGGAATCGAACCCGGGTCGGACGTGTGCAAGGCAAACACCCTGCTCGCTGTGCTATCACTCCAGCCCCAGAGCAACCATTTTAATCACAGCACATAGTTTCTGTTCATGGTTCTTTGAATCCCAAAATGAATATTGAGGGTTGGCCTGTAAATGGCTGAGCAGCCACCATAATAGAAGGCACCACCCTCCTTAGAAAACTTCTATTTGTTTGTTTTTTTCCTACTCTAAAAGTATTGTTGGATGAGCCCCAACCCATATACACCTGGGATTGAGTCTGGGTTGCCTGCATGCACGGCAGATGCCCTATCCACTGTACTATCTTTCCGGTTCCAAAAGGTAAGTTTGTATGTTTGTTTGTTTTAATATTGCATGGTTTTGTTCTGGCTTTTGAGCCACACCCAGTGGTGCGTGGGAATGAATTCCAGCTCTATGCTCAGGGGAGTCTCCTAGTGGGGGAATACGTGTTGCTGGGGATAAAACTTGGATCTCCTGCATGCCCTTCCTCCAGTGCAGACTTCTTTCAAGCTTGTTCCATTTTTATTTTGTTTTATTTGATTTTTATAAAAAGGACCTTAAATATTTTCCATTTCCCTTTATCCACAGTCAACTTGGAATACCAGTTGCACAGGCCCTTACAGCCTACCCTAATTTTTTTGGTCATATTACCTTTTTAAAAATGTTAATCCTAGGGTCTGGAAAGATACCACAGCACGGCATGTTAGACACTTGCCCTGCACGTGGCTGACCCTGGTTCAATCTCCAGCATTCCATATGATCCTCCAGTCACCACCAGGAGTAATTTCTGAGTACAGAGCCAGAAGTAACCCCTGAGCACTGCCACATGTGCCTCAAAACAAACAAAAAAGAGTTAATTCTAGTTTGGGCTTTGAAATATAATATAGTGAACTAATATGGACTCATGTCTTGCTGCAAATAGTAGTTTAGGTATTTTTTTTTTTTTTGGTCACACCTGGCAATGCACAGGGGTTACTCCTGGCTCTGCATTCAGGAATTACTCCTAGTGGTGCTCAGGGAACCATATGAGTTGCTGGGAATTGAACCTGGGTCGGCTGCGTGCAAGGCAAATGCCCTACCTGTTGTGCTATCACTCCAGCTGTTAGATTGTTTTTAAAGGTTTAACTTCAAAGTCAAACTCTCATGTGCCCACTAGGGAGGGGAATTCTTTTCTGAGTGGAATCCAAGCAGGTGGGTGCTGGGACAGAGATAGAGAGTGGACCTCAATATCAATCCAACATTTTTTTGGCCTCAGGAAGTGGTCTTGCAGACAGGGACTCCAGGCACAATCATTGTGGGAGTTGTGCAGGCTTAGGACCTGGAATGTCACCTCTCTGCTAGGGGACCAAAAGCAAAGCCAACCTGCTGAAGCACAGGAGTGTGCATTGAGAAATGGAAACCTCAAACATAGACCACACAAGGAAATTCTTTCTGCTCATTGTGGAAATGCAGAATCAAGAACAAAACAAACCCAAACAGGAGAGAGGCAAACTCACAACTGCTCTGTGCGATGGTTTCCACATGCCCAAAACTCACGGAACACATGTTTGCATGTGCACTCACACACACACATGACTAAGAAGGACTAGCTCGCATGGGACACTGATACACCATCAGAAAACACCAGTTGACACAGCATCAGAAGAATCAGTGCCCCTGAGAACTTGAGCTATTTAATCAATGATGCTACAGAAAAACAGCTGGAGTGATAGTACAGTGGGTAGGGTATTTGCCTTGCACACAGGCAATCTAGGTTCAATCCTTAGCTTCCCCTATCCCAAGAAATCACTAGAAGTAAATTCTGAATGCAGAGCCAGTAGTGATCCCTGAGTATTTTCAGGGTGTGGCCCAAAAGAAAAAAGAAAAGAAGAAGAAAAGAAAAGAAAAAGAATAGTGATGAAATACTTGATTCTCTGGATAAAGAACACCCTCTCCCTACCCCCACCCCCCAAAAAAGAACACTCCAAATATTGCATAGTATGAGTAGACCTGATATATCCTGAAGATTTGTTTTGCCAGTTGAGGAATTCATAAATTGAGTACTGACTATACAACATGAGTGCTTTGAAAAAACTAGAGAATGCCTTTGGACAGTCCTGAGAAAAGAATTCACCAACTTCCAAATGTCTGGATTCAAGCCAGTAAAACTGCTTTGCCTAAAGGACCACCCCCCTCCCCCACAGCACCACATAACCAGGGTTTGGCAGTCACTTATCTAATTTCTGTAAGATACCAGATTGTAAGGTACTGGCGTGGCTAGGGATGTAACTTAGTGGTATAATACCTGACTTTCTTGCATGGGACCCTACGTTTGGTTTTTAGCACTACTGAAAATAAATAATAATATCTTTTTAATTATTGGGTAGATTTTTAACTTTCTAATTAATGGGTATCCATGAGAGTGATAATTGGAGGATCTGAAGATGAGGACTCAGAAGAACACAGTCAAGCTGGCAAGCAAGTCTGTGTTGCTTCAATCAGTTCACTGGGTTAGAAAGACAGCCATGGAAACCAAGAATTAGAAAGTTGAGGATGTGTGTCAGGAGAAATCTGTCAGGAACACTTTCCTCAAGTGGAAAAGGCATGTGCAAGAAGAGAGGATTCAATAACACACAGCTTCTGCAGTATATAAGGAAGCAACCTAGTTAATTTGGCCCATAAGACACTATGATATACCACTTGTTCTTGAACTCATTAATTTTTTTAAAGTTGTATTTAAACACCATAGTTTACAAAGTTGTTCATGATACAGTTGTTTTGGGCATTCAATGTTCCAACACCAATCCCACCACCAATATGATCTTCCCTCCACCATTGTCCCTAATTTCTCACCTCCACACTCAAGTCTACCCCGTTAGAAGGGACAAAATAATTTATTTTATATTTCTTGTTATAACAAAATGGTAAGCAAAATTATAAAAAAAATAGTTCAGTAAAAAAATTAATAAAAATTGTTATATTTTTTTCTCGCAATATAGGCGTGAGGGAGGGTGGGAGTGGGTGGGCTATGTAATCATTCTTTACGATATGATTGCAAAGTTCTCTCTTGGACTGATCTGACCTCTGTTATAATCCAACTATACCCCTTTGTCTATGTGCCTTTGGTTTATGGCCATGTTTATGTCTAGTAACCCTAATAGAGATCCTTGGGCAGGACCTGAGAGTTAGCTCAATGGGCTGGAATGCATAGTTTGCATGTGGGAGGTCTGATTTTAGTCCTTGGCATTGCCTGGTCCCCTGAGTACCATCAAGACTGGCCCCTAAATACAGAATCTGAATTAACTCTTGAAAACTGTTGGGTGTGGACCAAAAATAGAATGAAAAAACTGAAACAAAACAAAATCCTTGGGCATTGAATTACAATGTCTTTGGTCTTCAGGGACTAATGATGGAAGATCCAGACATACAAAACTACCATACTCCTTCCATATATGCTCTTTCATGCATGCAGGGATTAAGACAATTGAACTAATAAAAGTTAAAATGTTTGTTTTTGTTCCACAGGGCCAGAGAGGTAGAACGGTGGATGAGATGCCTGCCCTACATACAGCCAACAGGGGTTCCATACTTGGTACCCCATTTCGTCCCCTAATCCTTGCCTGAAATGATCTCTGAACACTAACCAGTTTGATCCCCTCCAAAGAACAAAAAACAAAAAAACAAAAAAGAAAATCTATTTTTCAGGGCTGGAGCCATTGTACAGCAGACAGAGGGCACTTGCATTGCAGTTTTAATCTCCAGCACCATGTATGGTCTCCTGAGCCCTGTCAGGAATGATCCCTGAGTGCAAAGCTAGGAGTAAATCCTTAGCACTGCTGGATGTGAACCCCTCCCCCCCCAAAAAAAGCAAAACAAAAGCTTCTTTTTTGTTTGCTTTTGTGATATAGGTATCAAATTCAGGGCTCACATATGGAAGCCTACTCGGATTGGGCCGAGCATCCTCCAACCAGATCCTCCAAATTCCAGTAGGCGGGGTCACACCCACCAACTGGCCCCCTGGCGCCGTGTAATCCCATCAGCGGACAAGACTCAGAGACTATAAAAACCAGCTCCCAGAACATCTTATTATGACATCTTATTCCCGCTTTGGACAAACAGGCAGGCTACCGAATGTAGCCTGTCAGCATGGCAGAGTCTGGCAAACTCCCCGTGGCATACCCAATATGCCAAATACCAGTAACAATGATGGGTCTCATTCTCCTAAAGAGCCTTGAATATAATCTCAGGGCTAGGATGAAGGAGATGTTACTGGGGCCTGCTCGAGGCAATCGACGAATAACAGGATGATTTGTGATTGATTGTGACATATGGAAAGCATGTAGCCTACCACTGAGCTAATCCTGTGCTCAGTAAGTGTGTGTGTGTGTGTGTGTGTGTGTGTGTGTGTGTGTGTGTGTGTGTGTTTGGGCCACATTGGCTGTGCAAGGGCTTACACCTAGCTTTGTGCTCAGGGATCCCAGTGTCCAGGGTTAGAACCAGGGTCAACTGGCGACAGAATACAGTGAGTAATGCACTTGCCTTACATGTAACTAGTCCAGGTTCAACGATCCCTGGCACCCCATATGGTCCTCTGAGACCCACCAGGAGTGATCCCTGAGACCAGAGTCAGGAGTAATTCCTGTGCATTCCTGGATATGACCCCCCTATCCCCATCTACCAAAAAAAAAAAGTTTCCAAGAAATTCTGAAGGCTTAACAGGAAAGCCAACAATCTTTAACTGTACAACGTAACTGTTATCCTTTACCTTCCCATTGCTTTTATTGTTGTGATGACCAGGGTCACACATACTTGGCTCCAAAGGGCTGGAGAGGATACACTGTTGTGAAGGTGCTGGGATCCCAAATGACAGCGACTAGGCTGCATGACACTTGGCATGTGGGATGAGTTGAGGACTTAATTGTGGCCTTCTCCACTCTTCCACTGAGCCCCATCCCCTGATTTCTAGCTACATTAACTTTTAACAGAGAACTTAAACACTTATTTCATATTTTCTATGAACTGTAGTGGCACACAATAATGTTACACTCTTTAAATGGAGAGAAAGTAGTCCTAGAAAAGAATTCACTATTTAGATAGACTCCATAACTTATTACCATAAACCAAATTTTTGAATCGGGAAAGGCATTTGTAAGAAGTCTTAACTGAGCACGCTCCAGTACTGAGCTGAGATGCAGGATGAGAAGTTTATGAAACATCCATTGATAAGCTCTGTGAGTCCTTTTCATATGCAGCAGCACCACTTCTCAATTGTTTCAAATTCACTCTGACTGCAGAGCCAGTTCTGCTCTAGAAAGCTCAGCACAATCCCAGTCTATTAACACCATAGAGGGCACAGAACTGTGGTTTTAAAGCAGCTCTCAGTTACATATTGCTGTCAGGAATCAGTTTAGAGAACTTCAGGAACCAATATTATTGCTATAAAATTGGAAGACAAAATGGTAACCATTTCTTTTTCCTATCAGGGTTACATGTTCTGATCTTAGGTATGTATTAAATGTTGTTTTGTAGAGAGCAAAATAATTAATGGTCAATTTCTACTTTTGGTAGGTTGCTTGTGGTTAGAAGGGTTTATAATGCATACAGTCACAGAATAACTATGCTGTCACAGGATTAATGAATAAATATTATATTGAGACAGTAAAAGATTTGATTTGAAAAAATAAGCCACAATTTAAAATAGTTAGATTTACCCTGAAGCCTCATGGGAAGGGGGGCAGAACTGGCTCGTCCTTCATGCCCAACTGAGGCCATGAGTTGCCCCCCACGAGCGGATCTCTGGCACGGTCATGACACCAGACGCACAGAAACCAATCTTGTAATTATCTGGCTCTTGGCAGAAATCCCTCCAGACTTAATTAATAAAATATTAGAAATTCAAAATTGCGCGATAGTGGCCGTGTGACATCATATGGTTTTCATAACCAGCAATAGAAAACAAATTATTTCACAATGCCTTTTCAGCAGTTCTGATTGTTGGGGGGGGGAAATTCCAAATAATAATGTTGCATCTTTTGTCAAAATAATGATTGTATTTAAAGTAGAGTTAAGTAGAAATCATCTACCTCACAGGCATCGGGAGGAGTAGGAGGGGGGTATATTGAGGTTCTTGGTGGTGAAAAATAATTACTGGTGAGGAAAGGGGTGTTTGATCTCCCTGTGAGGAAACCCTGTGAGAAAGGTATTCTTATCATCTTTGCTTAACAGATGTGGACATACTCAGTTCAAAAGGAATTGAAATATTAGGCAACTAGCTCTCAGAGAGCATTGAGAACCATGAAGATGAGGCATTCCTGGTACAATGTACAAAAGCTCCAAGGCATCTGAGGAAGAAAAAGATCAAGAAGAGCCAATTTCCACAGAAAACAAAACATGGGCTGCTACATCATGCAAGTTCTCATAGGTCATGGTGATTTTGTCTAAGGGCAATGGGAAGTAGTTGATATTCTATTTATTTAATAATTTTTCATATTTCATAATTTAAAGAGCAAACAAGAGGCAGGGGAGTTAGATTTAGAGTAGAACATATTCATAGCATGTGCAAAGCCTGGAGTTCGATCTATGCTACCATCTGGACCTCTGAGTGCTACTGAGGTGGCTCTTATTACTCTGGGGTGCCATATTGCTTGGGGCATGCATAAGCACTGTTGGGTCTGTGCCTGATGGGGATCCCCAGGGTCACTCCCATTGGTGCTCAGGGATGCCCCCAGACCTAAAATACCCTATGGTCCTGGGGATCTGCCTTGCAGTGCCAGATATTGAATTGTGGCCTCATGAATACAAGAAATAAACTCCACTTTTTTTTTTAAACTACTTAGTTCCTATCTATCTCTTTGGCAGGATCAGCTGAAGAGTTTATTAGGGCTTGATGAAATGGGAAAATTTGAGGTCTTTTACTAATAAATTATAGAGTCTTCAGACAAATGTAAAACCCTTACAGTACATCTGATGGATATACATATTACATGCCTATGTAGTCATTTCTATCTTTGAGTAACTGAGCTTGATTCTGTAGGACATTTCAGAAATGAGATAAAGAACACATTTTAGAGGGATTAGTCATTGGTCAAGAGATGCTCTTGGTAAGTTCCAATTTCCTGGCACTTCCAGTCTATCTTGCCTAGAATGAATGATTGTTTCCCTGTCATTTTTATTCAAGTGTGCCACTGCCCTGATGAATGTGGCCAGTCCTTGGGGTCATGGGTCAGCCACCCACAGCACTGCCAGAATATCATCAAGCAGATAAGGTATCATCAAGCAGATAAAAGAAGGGGTACCCTAGGTTTCTGACTTTTGTATTGGAAGGTCAGAAGGTCCTCTCTGGAGTTGGGAAGCACTGGAGAAAGAGTAGGTGGTGCATATAGGTAGGGAAGCACTGAAGTTTGGTTTGAATGTGCTGAGCTCAGTTACCATATGTGGGGCTGTCTGAAGACAATGGGAGTTTGGGCTTTTACGCTCTGAAGACATGTCTTGCTGTGGATGTGGGTGAAAGTACTCAGGAAGGAAGGCAGAGGACTCTGAGATTCTTGGCTTCTGCTGCCTACATGTTGGACAGACACTGAGGGGTCTTGATTCTTTTTTTGGGGGGTAGGGGTCTTGATTCTTATAGCCTTGTAGGGATTCAGGAGTCAATGGACACACAAAGCCCATAGGCTTGTGCCATTCTCCCGAGGGACACTGGTGCCGGTATTCTCCCAAGGCTCTTGGGAATAGGCTTCAGTTCCAACTTGGGTGGAAGCAGAGAGCAGAGATTAAAAACCATTGTGTCAGGCTGCCTTCTTGCCACTTCCCTATGCACACTCTCCCCAGAGGCACAGAGGCGGTTAGAGAGAGAGAGGGAAGTTCTAAAATTGCTTGAACAAACACTGAAATAGTTTCTTATCCTTATCTCCACTTTCTGGTTCATGGGTTTTCACTGCAAATAAAAGCCCAGGTTAACTAGTGCATATTAAAACAATGACTGTTTCCCAAATGGCATTTCATAGAATCAGATTGCCAGGGGGCAGTTAAGATATCCAAAATATAGTAAGTGGGCATCCAGATGACATGAGTATTCTTGCATATTTCAATGTCTACTTAAGGAAAGGTGCCCAGGCTCCATTAGTGTCTATAGAGTCTCCTGGATGTCACTTTATTCCTCATCATTAAAGTCAATCTCAGTTTCTAAACAGAGGAAGATAAATGAACAGGCTCTGCCAGGCCCAGCTGGCCCTGGGCTCCTTGGCCCAGTAATTGCTTCCTTATTGTTTCTTCTCATTCAAATGATGGTCAGAATAACCACATGGCACTTGAAAGTTTTGTAATTCAGAAAGAGAATTCTTCCCAAGGGGGCGTTGGGGCCTGTGGAGGGTTTGTGCACTCAGCATGGGGGATCTGGGCATCAGCTCAGGCCATAGTCAATCTCGTGTCTTCATTGCCTTCCTGGGAAGAATCTTTCTACTTATCTTGTGTTTATTTTTAAAATTTACAAATAAAACCATCTCTGAGGTTTTGTATGGCAATCAGAAAAATCTGAAAAAGATTCAGAAGGATTCAACAGTGATCCTAAATTTTAGCATGGAAAGTATGAGGAAATGCAGATGGAAATACAATTTGTCATTGTGGAAAACTAAACATCTGGCCTCTTGATTTTTTTTTTAAAAACCTTTAAACCAGCTGTCTTGTCATGGGAAAATCACAGTTTGAAAAAAATTCTTACTTATTATCATTTCATGACTGTTTCACTCCAGGGTGATGTTCAAATATTGAGCAGCAGGTTTGGCATGATCATCAGTCAAACCAGCCAGGAAATGGTTGGTATCGGTTTGTGCCAGCCCATAAAGAGGTGAGTGTTAGGTGAGCTTGAGACCCCCCGGGAGCCCACACAGGGCTCTGGCTGCTGCTTCTGACTCCTTTCCTACTGTCTGCGCAGAACACACATGCCAAGGACTTGGAATCCAAAGACAAATAATCTGTGATATCAAAAATGACACCCTAAATTCGTTCCAATACAAGGATGTTTCATAGTAGTGTTGGTGCTGATTGTCTTGTGCAGTTTTATGCTTCAGATGTTTTCCAGCCAAATAAAGAGACCTAATAACCATCAAACTCTTGTCCAGTGCAATTACCATAAATCATAATAAATGTGTTAGAATATTGCTAGGAACATAGACTCACAGTCATGGTCACAGGATTATGGGGCCCCAGAGATTGTTTCAGTGAGGGAATGTGATATTACATTGTACTCGTGCGACTAGCCTAAATCCTTGGCCAAAAAGTGAAGAAAGTCTTTCCCAAATGTTCTCTGGTTGTTACAGGTGTCATCAAAGCCTTCAGATGTGGGAAAGAAATTGAGTACAGTGCTATTCCAGGAGAAAAAAGTCAAGGCAGAATGTTAAAGAAATATTCACAAAGCATAAAGCTCACTTTTATCACTTAGTACGACTATATGTCCATACATCTTTCTAGACACTTCTTATGTATTCGCCACAGTATGTGGGAGGCTTCTTCTTGTTTCCTTTTTACCAATGAGGAAGTAGCTGATGTGTGGCATGTGCCTATGCTTTATGAGTTTCATCTTCTTTAAAAAAGGGGGGGGGGCACTGGAGCGATAGTACAGTGTGTAGTGCATTTGCCTTGAATGTGGCTGACCTGGGTTCAATTCCCAGCATCCCATATGATTCCCCGAGCACTACCAGGAGTGATTCCTGAGTGCAAAGCCATGATTAACTTCTGAGCATTGCCAGGTATGAAGCCAAAAAGCAAAAAAAAAAAAAAAAAAAGTTCTCCCCAGGGGTGCTCAGGGCCCTGGAGTCCTTGGGTCCTTATTATTTGGTGCTAGACAGAGTGTCTCTTGGTATCTGCTGGTGCTGGAGGCCACTGGGGGATGGAGCTCTCAGGGCTGCATACAGGCTTGCTTTGGTCTGTGCCTCTCTGAGCTGTTCCCAACCTGCCTTTTCCTGTTTAAGTCCACCCATTTCACAAAAATTATTGATATTTTCTAGGTGCACTGGGGAGAAATATAGGAGCCTCCTTCCCCTTCTGCCTTTAAGTGTGTAGTAGTTGCCAGCATTTGTTTAGAGGGAGAGCCTCTTGTAGTTAGAGGGGCCCTAAGAAAATGGGGGTGGGGAGGAGAATTTTGAATAGCCTTGAGGAGAGGTTAGGGTCCCTGTTTTCAACTTCTTATTCGGCCTTACCTTCATTAAGCGAATGCCAATTTCAGATGAAATTGTGCAATTTGTTCTTTCTGATTTAGACTCAGTCTCTCTGATCTATCACATCATTTCTGAGCAGCTGCTTGCCCCTATCTTAACCTTGCCCAAATCTCAACTCAGTAGGGTTGCCTGATAAAATAAATAAAATACAGGATGTCAGTTAAATTCATATTTTAAATAAAGGATTAAAACTAGTTTAGTTAAGAATGTATCCTGTTGGGAGAATGGTGCCGCCAGCAGGTCAATCTGTACCTGTGAGGCGAGTGCATCAGCAGATGAAGCAGATACCCCAAAATTGCTGCTGTGCAAGACCCCCAAAACTTGGGGCCAAGTTTACCAAGAAAGTAAAGGGCCAAAAGTTAGGTATGTGGGAGACACACCCACAAACCACCTCTGGCTCAGCTATATAATTGGAGGCATGGCCCCTCTGGTTCCTGATCAAACTGCTTAACAGCCATGATCCCAGAGACTCAGAAACAAATCTTGAAACCCAACAGCTTTTGGCAGAACTGCGTCTGGCCCCTGCACTAGGTTACTGGCGCTGGGCCACCACAGGTGGGAATAGGTTTCATGCCTTGGGCTGTTCCCCCTGGCGGCCCAGTGGCCGCCATCCTCCAGAGGCCACTGGACAATCAGGTTTGAGCCAGCAGTGACGAGACACAGGGGGCCTCATGGGATGGGAGTGGATCTGCCCTTTCCTCCCCGTCCCAACGAGATCCCGAGTCACTGCCCACGAATGGCCTCTCTGGCTCCTGATCAAGCTGCTTAATGGCCAGGATCCCGGAGACTCAGAAACAAATCTTGGAACCCAGTGGTTTTTAGTAGAAATGCATCCGGACCCCGCAGTAAGTTACTGTCGCTGGGCCGCCCCAAGGGTCAAAGGGTGTTGTTCCTCTGCCTGCTCCCCCTAGGCGGCTTGGTGGCCGCCATCCTCCAGAGGCCATTGGGCAGTCAGATTTGGGCCCTCAGTGACGAGACACGCGGGGCCTCATGGGATGGGGGTGGAGCCGGCCCTTTCTGTCTCATCTCAACGAGACCCCGAGTCACTGCCCATAAGTGGCCTTTCTGACTCCTGATTAAGCTGCTTAATGGCCATGATTCCAGAGACTCAGGAACAAATCTTGGTACCCAGCAGGTTTTGGCAGAAATCCCTCCAGATTTAATTCTTAAAACTTCAGAATTCCAAAATTGCGCTGCCACTACTGCAGCCACGGAACACCATATGTTATTCATAACCAGCAATAGAAAACAAATTGTCTACTGTTGCCTTTTCAGCAGATCTGAGTGTTGGGGTAAAATCCCAAATAATAATGGTGGGTCCGGTGTCAAAATATTGAATGTAATCAAAGTAGAGAGAGAGTAATGTGAAATCATCTGCCCCACAGGTAGTGGGAGGGTGTGGGATGGGGATACACTGGGGTTTTTGGGGGTGGAGAATGGGCACTGGTGAAGGTACGGGTGTTTCATTGTATGACCGAGACTTAAACCCCAAAGCTTTGTAATGGCTCTCATGGTGATTCAATAAATAAAATTATAAAAAATGAAAAAAAAAAAGGAAGGTGGAGTACATGCCCAATTCAATCAGCTAAGCTAGTGGCTGAATAAATAGCAGTACTCCTACATAAAAAAAAAAGAAGAAATGTATCATGTAATATCAAGGTCATGCTTACAATGCGTTTTTTTTAAAATAAAAATTGTTGAATATTATCTTTGATCCTTCCACAGAGAGCTTAGGTTTATTGAGTTGTACCCAATCACAGTGCTCCCGAAGCACACCCAATTCCATTAGGCGCTCCTAATTCTCTGTGTTTATCTTTAACTTCTCCTTTGTGCTCTTCTTCCCCTATCTGTTAATCACTTTTTCCCCAAATCAGACCCTGTAACTTGTAAAGTCAAGTTCTTCTGAGGGCTCTGCATTTTGCCTATGTAAGTGAAATATTGTTTTTCTCTTTCCTTTATGTCCTTTGCCTAGTTTATTTTAGAGCAATGTCCTTTTTATATAGACACAGAAAGACACTTAATGCTATGCTTTTATAATATGGGGGTAATTGACTCCGAATAATATTTACTTCTGCGCATCTGTCATATTTACTTGACTTAAACCTCAGTTGCCCTTAGATTGACCTTAGTTCCTAACTCCCCAAAAGGTGGGCCCCACTAAGGGAGTTGAATGAATACAGGCCTACCCTAGCATCGAAAAGAGACAGGCTAAACTCCGTAAGAAGTATAATAAGTTAAGAACATGGTCACGAAACAAATTCTGTGATGACCAGAAAGAAGTAACTGAATAACCTGGCTGGAGGACTGTAGTCTGGGATATATATCAAGATGCCCCAGGAAGAGACACTCTCTAAGCATAATATATCTTTTACTGTGTTCATACAAAATAAATAGAAATATTAGTAAGAAGTAATTTAATAGGATTGTTTAAATGAATTACTAGCTAAGGGAAGGAGAAAGCAATACCCCTTTAGATGGAATCCCACCCTTGAGCCCTTGATGGAAATCCATCCTTGAACAGAGCTTCTAGTAAACCAGAGTGCTGAAACCCCAGATAAGATTTTGTCCTTGAGTTAATCTCCTAGAGGAACTTCCCCTAAAGGGAGGGCTTTTCATTTGTTTGTTGTTTTGATAATGTTCAACCACACTTGTGTGTACCCTCACCCTTCACGATTCCTATATAACTAAAGCTGTGAGACTTGAATAAATCATCACTGAATACCAACCAGCCTGAAGTCCTGTTCCTTCATTTCTTCATTTGTCTTTCGCTGTCAGGCTGTCAGCCAGCCACCGACCGCACCCACACTTGAACTCACAAAAAAAATTATGTGATTTATCTGAATTCAAAATTGAACTGTCCCTTCCACATACCACTTACAACCTCATACCAAGCTTCTGGGTGCCCCCCTTTAGCCTACCCTCGGGCCCTCCTGGTGATGCCTTTCCTATATCTGTGAAATTCTGTACTGTATCCACCAGGAAGAGAAATTGTTTGAGACAAGATAACCCTCAGTTCAGAAGGAGAGGGAACATGGCCGCTAGTGATGTTGACACAGGTTGACAGTTTAGAGGTACACTCTTCCCTTTTCCCCCAACGCCGGCTATTTGGATTAGACATCACCGTTCCAGGAGGAAGTGGTTTCGGAGGAGGATCTAGGAAGAGAAGTTGCTCCTGGTGGTCCTGGAGAGCAGAGTTACTCAGCTGTGCCGCAGGGAGGGCTCTCGAGATGTTTGAGGGGAAATAAACACAGCCGGATCCACCGAGGGCCACTAGGGGGCGGACTGGCTTGAGAAATGGTTTTTCTCTGCCACGGATAGGAAAAGAGAGGACTTCACTCCAGGCAGAGGTTCCTTTTCCTTTGCTCTAAAACCAAGGCAAAGGGGTACATAAAGTGACAAAATAGGAGACTAACACCCAAGAATAGCCGAGATAAGTACCAGGAGGTTTACTCCGTGGCTTGGAGGCCAACCGCACATGCTAGGGGAAAAGGCAGCTCAGATAGAGAAGGGAGCACCAAATAAAGGGTGTTGGGAGGATCCTCCCAGGATGGGAGATGCATGCTGAAAGTAGACTATAGACTGAACATGGTTTCAACTCAATGCCTCTTTTGCAAACCACAGCACCCAAAAGGAGAGAGAGAACAAAAGGGAGTGCCCTGCCAGAGAGGCAGGGTGGGATGGGGGAATGGGGGATGGGAGGGATACTGGGATCATTGGTGGTGGAGAATGGGCACTCATGGAGGAATGGACACTGGATCATTGTATAACTGAAACCCAAGCACAAAAATTTGTAAGTCTACAACTGTACCTCATGGTGTTTCACTAATAAAAATTTAAAAAATAATAATAATTTTTAAAGTGAAAAAGAAAAAAAACAAAACAAAACAAAGAGGGAGAAAAACCGTAGGCACATCCTCTTTGTGTAGGAGGGTGTTCCTGAAAGCCTCATGAGAGCAAGGGCAGAGCCTTCTTGGAGTGTGTCCCCAGCTCATTTTGATCGACTCAGTGGTGGTGGTGGTGGTGAAATATCAGGAGAGAAGGAGACAGGGAGAGAGGACAAACAACCAGGGGAAAGTAGAAGGCAGGCCGTGCCCACTAGGTTAGAAAACAACCCCGCATGGTGACTTAAGTGCATCCAGGTCAGCTTCAAAAGACACATGAAAAGACACAAATACTGGGGCCAGAGCGATAGTACAGTGGGGACGGCGTTTGCCTTGTACATGGCTGACCTGGGTTCAATCCCCAGCATCCCATATGGTCTCCTGAGCACCAGCAGGAGTGATTCCTGAGTGCAGAGTCAGGAGTAACCCCTGAGCACTGCCAGGTGTGACCAGCCCCCCCCCCCCCGCAAAAAAAAAAAAGACACAAGTACTTACTGAAACAAGTCCCTTCCTTCCAAACATTCTGAACATTGAGGGTTGGTGAAGTCTGCTAGGGGACTGGTGGCAGGGGAACAAAACAAACAAAAAAACAAAAAAAGAAATAAAAAAGAGGACAGGAGATGCTTTCAGAATTGAGAGGAATGGTCAATGTGGTGGAGACCTCACCTTTCAAATACACTGTGTGATTTCAGAGAGACTATAACTAAAGGCTCAGTTTTCACATCTGTAATATAGAGGCACCGTTTTATCCAATCATAAAGCATAGTTACTAACAGCAATAACTATGGGTATTAGTTTATCAACGAGCCAGTTAAATTTGAATTCCGGTGGTCAACTGAGAAAACAGATGTGGTCATGGCACAGTGCCTTGTAAACTGTGAGGTATGTGTGAAAGGAGACAGCCGGTGCCATTGTTCCCTTGAAAGAGGAACAAAGACCAGTTGGACCAGTACACTTGGTGTGGCATTGTGTTTTCCTAGGGAAAGGATGTAAGGAAGCACAGATTGCAGCCTGGAGACAACCAGGTGGGAGGGGGCCATGGGCAGGTGGGGGGAGGATGATCTTTGATTCTGGAAATATATGGCTATCTCATCAGCTGGCCATTTGGTGGGAGCAAACCTTACGGGGTGATTGGAAGTGATGAGGAGGATGCTGAGATGATTGTCTTCTGTTGTCTAGATCCAGCAGGGCCTAGGCCATCCAATTTATTAGGCACCATCTAGGTGTTTCTTTTGACATTCCATACTGATGAGCCCCTTTCTTGGCGGCGATATTCCTAATCTTGCCCTGCCTGTTCCCCTTTTGTCCCTCTCATTTCCCTCATTATAGTATGCGTATTCATACCATAAGGTAAGATGAGTGTATTTAAATTCTATACATACTAGTTGTGGGAAAGAAAGGTGACTCCCACCTGAACAGGAGGAGGGTTTCCAGTGACTCTGTGAAGTGGGGAGGAGAGAAGTGGCAGCCTTGAGAAATGAGCCTCCCGCCTCGTGGGGTGGATGTGAGTCTCCTGTAAGCACTGACCTGAGGCAGATCTTACATCTCATCAGCCCCACGAGGCCATTTTCAAACCAGTTATGGTTTCCACTTATTCTGCCTGATGTGGAAAATGATTTCTGCCACATGATTTCTTGAAGAGCTATGGAACCCAGGGTGGAGTGAGGAACTGCTCTTTGCAGAAAAGAAAGTCCTAAATCTTACCCAGGCTTTTCAGGTCTGGAATTTCATTTCAGCAGAAGATAGGAAGAGAATTAAAACAAGTTTATTGGTGGGGGGAGGAGGGAGGGGAAAGAGGACAGAAAGAAAGTTTTGTGTCTGAAGAGAACAAGAATTCTTCAAAACGGAAAGCTTAAAGTGACTTTTGAGGAAGGTCTTCCATGACCTCCTTTGTCCCAAATTCTTCACACAAGTAGGAGTTAAGGAGACTTTTTCCTGGGGCATTGAACTTCTCATGGAACATTTTGAGTTCCACACCAGTCTTTTTCTGTGCATTCCTGATGCTTCACCTCCCAATCGGCTTTCACTCTCAGGGAACCTTCCTTGCTCTTAATCTGGAATTCTGCATCTCAATGATTTTCCAAGCTTCTGAGATGGGTCTTTGGTCTTTTGTCTCAAAGGCCTTCACATCTTTGGGCTGGTTTGGGTTCCAGATGTTTTTTCCCCAACATGCATGTTCCAGGGCTCCCCATCTTGCTGTCTGAAATCCAGCCATTAAGAGTCCGAGGCCACCATGCCCTTGGTTGGACAGCCCAATAAACTCTTTTCTGCTTCCAGTTCAAACCAGTGTCTGTGCTTCCACTGGCATAAATGAAAAATAAGGATGCTGATGCTGTGCCCAGTTTTTAGATCAAATCAGGAGGGTACATTTTAATTGGCCTGTATCATGTGCACAAGTTTCTCTGGAGGATGGAATGCTTCTGGATTTACAAAGCATTCTTCCACACACACTGTGAGTCTTCTAGTCATGGCTTCTTCACCCTGTTGCGCTTGCCACTATTTCCACCAAAGAACTTTTTGTGTGCCCATATATATAGATACACACACATATATGTATATAAGGTATATATACATATATGTGAGTACATATATGTATATAAGATATATATACATATATGTGTATGAATATAAAATAGGAGCTGGAGTGATAGCACAGTGGTAGGGTGTTTGCCTTGCACATGACTGGCCCAGCTGAGCTAGGTTCGATTCCTCTGCCCCTCTCGGAGAGCCCGGCAAGCTACCGAGAGTATCTCTCCCGCATGGCAAAGCCTGGCAAGGACCCGTGATGTATTTGGTATGCCAAACGCAGTAACAACAAGTCTCACAATGGAGATGTTACTGGTGCCCGCTCGAGCAACTTGATGAACAACAGGACAGTGCTACAGTGCTATAAAATTGGTATACAAATTAAACATTTGCAGATAATAAATCATAAAGAAATTTATTTTATATATTATTTGGGGATCCCCCTCCCATCAATTCCTGGCCAACTGGGCAGGAGGTTTAACACAAAAGTCCTGAGGATGTTATGCTGCTCAGGCCTCCTGCAGTGTTGGGGCACTTCAGTGGATTATGTGATATTGATGATCAAAGTAGTGTAAGGGCTGGAGAGATTGTAACAACAGGTAGGGAGGATTACTTACCATGCAGTCAAATAGGGTTTGATCCCCGACCCCCATTTAGTCCTCTGAAGCTCTTTAGCAGTGATCCCTGAGCACAGAACCAGGAGTAAGTCCTGAGCACAATCAGATGTGGCTCCCAAACCAAAACAAACCAAACACCAAATTTGTGCCATCAAGGCAAGCGCCTTAACTCCTATCCTATCTCTCTTCCACTAAAACATTTTTAAAAAAATTACACGGTTCCATAGGGAGTCACAACACACAGTTTAAGAAGCCAGGATCTAGTCTACCAAGGGCAAATGGCAGAGGTAGGATGAATTTTCTTTCTAATTTTAGGAAATAATGATGGTAAGTAGCTAGAGACAAGGAAGGGTTCCCATGGCAATGGAATTCCTTGGAAGTAATAATCATCTAGTCCCAGGGCTATCCAGACTCACTTTGTGAGCTCAGGGACTAAGACCTGATAAGACCTTTACCTGGGGCTACTCGGACCAGAGAAGGCTGGATCCCCCTTCCAAAACAAGCTCCAGCAGGAACAAAGGTCAAGAAAAGGAGTTTCAACCGAAGACCATCGAACTCTACTCCCTTGGCAACCTCCATAGCGATGGACTCTTGTCTAGGTAGAAAGCACCAATTGGGGCAGTTGGGAAAAACCCTATAAAAGCCAACTTGAACACAAGAAGTGCAAGCATATGTTGTTCAAGCCCATGTGCTGCTTTTGTCCATGTGGCCAAGCACATGTAGAGCCCCAGCCCATGTGTCACTCACATTTCCTCTCTTGAGATGCATACTGGGGCTCCCTCCACCTTTGGACAAGCCTACATTCTCTCTTGAGTGTGTTATTCTTCTTTCTCCCTCCGTCCCCTTTCTCAAAACTTCCAAATAAAAATGTTTTTACCACAGCGGGTAGGGCATTTTCCTTGCACAGGCTGACCTGGTTTTGATTCCTCTGTCCCTCTTGGAGAGCCCAGCAAGCTACCGAGAGTATCCCGCCCACATGGCAGAGCCTGGCAAGCTCCCCGTGGCGTATTTGATATGCCAAAAACAGTAACAAGTCTCACAATGGAGACTTTACTCATGCCCACTCGAGCAAATAGATGAACAACGGGAGGATAGCGGGAGGATAGTGCTACGGTGCTACTTCACTGCTCATCTCCTCCTGAAAATCTTTCCTGAGAGAAAAGCAAGGACCCAGAAGGCCTGGGTAAGGCCTAGGACTGGTTTTCCTTTCCTGCAAAAAGCAGTTTGTTACTCCAGCCTGAGTCCATGGCTCCTTGAGAAATTGGGTGGTGGGGATTAACTCCCTTGCTGAGCAGACCAAATGGACATCAGGTGTGGTTTGACAGCTATCTAGTGGGGTGGGTGGGACTCATGGTCTGTGCCATGAAAGGGCTCATCACAGACTTCGTCAGTCTTAGGTTTCCCAGCTGGTCCCAGCGTGGCAGAGGTACATCAGGAGAAAGTGCCAAGTGCTGTTTCTCTCCTCTCTACCTCACATAAGCCACTCATGGAGGCCCAACGACTTCAATCGGTGACCTTAGCAAGTGGGTCAGCAAGGCTCCATCGCAAATGAGTCCTTTAGAAGCAGTGATGTGGAAAACAGCAGGAGAAAAGGATCTTGTTTGTGGACTAATGAGAGAGCTGTGGGAAGCCTGGAAGCAAACAGTTTCTTGGTGGTGTTGAGGCTGAGAGATAAGGTGAATTGTTGCTGTTTTGTCAGCATTACAGGGAAAACACTGACTGGCACCTAAACCAGCCTAAAGGAATGAATATCTCTGCCTGCAACAATGAGATGAGGGAGCTCCACCCAGGCCCTGGTGAGTGCACTCCTTGTCTGCTCATTTTTTCAGATCATTGGCACAACCTTCAAAATTAAGGATGAGGGGCCTGAAGCGATAGCACAGTGGGTAGGGCATTTGCCTTGCACGTGGCCAACCCGGGTTTGATCCCCGCCACCCCATGTGGTCCCCAAGCACCGCTAGGAGTAATTCCTGAGTGCAGAACCAGGAGCATCGCTGGGTGTGGCCTAAAAAGAAAAAAAAAACACCAAAACTAAGGATGAATATGTGTCCAGTGCTCTGCAAAGCCTTCCACCGTGATTATCATTTAATACTCACAGGGCACAAAGAGAGGACGGGGGTGGGGGGGGTGAGGGTGAAATAAAAGGCTCCTTTAAGGTCATGTATCAGGGGCGAGGTGGAATGACTGAGTCACTTACTAGGAAACTCTTTCTGCTCTCTTCTCTGAAGGTTAGTACTCAGTTCTAGGTGGCACAGTCCTCTGTGGAAAGGCAATGTCATAGAAAAGGTTACATGATGTCTCACTTCTTTTCTTACTGATGTGGCAGCTGTTTGCACTGACCTGACAAACAGAGGCCTTGCTGAGTGAGCCAGTGGGGGGAAAAATCAGTTATGAGACTCTTAATCAGTGTACAATGCATAATTTCACATGGGCTCCTAGGTTTGAGAGTTGAAGTGCATCCAAGATTGGGAATCAGTACAATTGCAAGTGAAAGGAAAGACGACTGTACATAACTGAAGCAGAAAATCTATCTGCATGTGCCAATATACATACATTTTGCTTCCCCTTGTGTGTGCATGTGAGGGTAAACACACGTGTGACACACATACACACGTCCATATATACACACGGTAGAACAAACAATTCTGCAAACCTGAACCCCCTTGGGGCATGCAGATAGACCTCTTCTCCTGGGAAGTTTGCTCAGGTTTAGGGGAGCAGATATAGTATCTGCCCAAAACCCCATCCCCAAGAACCCTCACAATTAAGCTATCTCCAGACTTGCTCCTACACCTGACCATCAGAAGGATGAAATAGGAAAAAGAGTCAGAATGTATTAGAAGACCAAGTTCCTGGGAAGCTAGTCATGGCTCAGAAAAAGATTTCATCTGCCTAACTCTTCCACAGCTATCCCCCGCTCTGAAGTGTTTGCTCTACCCATGAGAGAAAAAAAGAATAAGACAGAAAAGAAAAGCAATGGAGAGAGTAAAGGAGGTACAGGTAAGCAGAGAGAGAGGGAGGCAAAGGACAGAGGAGAGAATGAGGTATGGTCCTAGAAACCTTTATTGTGCGCCATAGAGGACAGCAGCTGGTATATACCATAGAAGCAAAGCCCTAGGCCAGCCAGAACCAGCAGGCCTGATGAAAGAGCTTCTCCGGGTTGCCTCCAGATGGCACTCAACCCTCCCAGGTTGTCAGGCTGTAGTGGAGGCTGGAGATGCTGACGTGGCTGGAGTCCAGCGCCAAGCCAGAGGCTGAGAGGGTTGGGAGATAATTCTTAGGGCCTCTCATTGCTGCATGTTCATGGGCGAAGGTGCTGGCTATCTTTGCTCCGGTGATCTTTTCTAGGGTAGAGAACAGAGTGGAGGAGAGAATGGGGTACATCCGTGGACACTGGGACTGAGACTTTAGCATTAACCTTTAGAGTGGCTGAACTGGGGTCCTCAGAGCTCAAACTCCAGTGCTCCTTCAGCACCGTCTGTAAGCATGTGATGGAAACAAGCTACTCCCTTGTTTAATGTGTCTGTAAACATTTAAAAGAGATATATGGAAGAAAATATTTTGGTAATTCTTGTTTCACTCCCAGGTAAATGCACAACAGAAACACAATCATCTATGTGTTAAAAAAAAAAAACAGCTCCAAGAATGTCCAGAGGAGACCACCAACTAGGACATGTTCCAAATGCCCATCAACAGAGTGAGTTTGATTTTGGTATTTTCACATGGTATAATCCTATGGAGCTATGAGCATAATCACCTCTAATGGCATACAATAATATGAATGATTCTTGCACACATAAAGGAGCTAGACACATGAGAATAGGAATGGAATGACATGTCTCACACAAAGTACAAAAGCAGGCACAATTTATGCAAACTGTGAGATGCCAGGATGATGGTTACCTTTGGGGTAACTGGATGCACTGTAGCATTGTAGCACTGTCTCCTGTTGTTCATCGGTTTGCTCGAGTGGGTACCAGTAATGTCTCCACTGGGAGACTTGTTGTTACTGTTTTTGGCATATCAAATACATCACGGGTAGCTTGCCAGGCTTTGCTGTGCGGGCGGTATACTCTCAGTAGCTTGCCGGGCTCTCCGAGAGGGGTAGAGGAATAGAACCCGGGTTGGCTGTATGCAAGACTAATGCCCTACCTGCTGGGCTAACTGGATGAACTGGATAAACTCTGATTTGCTTCTGGAATCTGACCACGTGATAGTGATATGACTTTCTATATGCAAATTATTTTCCAAAAAAATTTAAGGAATGTACCAACCCAAGCCTTGCCCAAACCTTTATCCTCACCCTAGCAGTCAACATAATTCTAACATAAACAAAACCTAACACTAACTCCAACCTAAACCCTGACCCTTAATCCATACCTACTCCTAACTCTGACCCTAACCCTAAGCATAAGAAAAGGAAGTTTAAAAGATGAGAAGGGATGCTTGTGGTAGATTTGTTTAATTATAGGTAATGGAACTGAGTTCCCTTTGAAGTTGAAAAGTGTCATTTTCAGAAAAAAATCCCTAGGATTTTACACTTTAATAGAACAAACAATGCTGGAAATAGGGTGTCAACAACACAAAAGAAAAACAAATGCATTCAAGGATGCTTTGTCCACAATAGTTTATTGTTCACAGTTGAAATAGGTTTAATAACCCCTCAATGTGGACTTTGATGTGTTCAAAGCACTCTCATATTTATCTGATCTTCATGCATTCACTATGAAAAATTTTGATTTGAATGGTTATCACTTCTAAAGAAGTATACCAGTTTTAGGAAATTCTTTGTTGAAACAATTTGAGTGTGAAAGGCATTGTTCTGTTTAGAAGGTGACAGTAAAGAGAAAAGATCATTTTTTTTTCTCATAAGAAATTCAAGGAGATTTTGGGCAGGAGTAGGTAGAGGGGAGGTGGTGATATGGTGGGAAGTGTGCTCAAGATGATGAGATGCTGAGTTCCTAACTATAACTCTTAAACAGACTTTCTCTCTACTATCCTAAATTATTCCACAAGTGGGCATGCACAAACACCTTACAAAATAATTTAATGTTTTGCATGAAAGTGATGTGAAGCAGCTTCTTCCAGCTTACATGCCTGGTGGAAGCCCTATGATTTGAGCCTCTAAATCTGAATTCAGCCTTTAGGCTGCACTGCCTCTCTGTGCCTTTGAATAGAGTCTAATACACCATATGTAGTCGGTTGTTGCTGGTGGTAGAAGCCTTCTCTTCCACATCCTCAGTTCCACATGTGTCTGGTAGAAATGTTAAGGCACAGGGCCAGAACGATAGTACAGTGGGTAGGGCACTTACCTTGCAAGTGACTTGCCTGAGTTTAATCCCTAGCCCCATGTATGGTCCCTGAGCCCTGTCAGGAGTGATTCCTGAGCACAGAGCCGGGAGTAAGTCCTGAGCATCACCAGGTGTGACCCCAAATCACACATAGACAAAAATGTTAAGGAGCAACTGAGGTCCTTATACTGGGGTCTGTACTGAAGAGAGACCCCAAAACCGTATGGGAGTGTCTCTCCCAGGTGTGTCTCCTCTGAGCTGGAGATGCTTGCAAAGGGCAGAGGAGGCCATGGATACAGCCCTCCCAAAGGAGTCACAGGAATCTTGGGGGTGGGGGGGGGGCGGCGGAAATATTGCATTTCCTGTTGATGAGGGATCTGAGGTCCCAGACAATTTTATTTAAATTTCAAAGAACAGCATGACGGCAGCTGGTAGCTAGGTTATATATACAACTGTGAGAAATGGGGAGGAAGGACCTGAGATCCCCATTTCACAGAATAAATTTAACCAGAGAGATGAGGAAGGATGTCCAAGGTTGCACAGTGAGCAGGGTACTATGGGATTTGAACCAACTACCCTAAAAGTGCCTGGAGAGGTTTGGACCCTAAAGATATAGTTCTTATCACCCAAGTCTCAGGTTGCTCTAGTTCTTACCCTTCCCAAGACTGGGAATAGTCCTTTTGTCCTTTCTGCTCATTTGTGAGCTGCCTGAATCCTTCTGGTAGACTACCTTCTTTGCCTGAGCTATATGTTGGTATGAAGCCACCCAGGTTGATGGTCTGTGCTTAACTGTAGCCTGGTCCTGGGCCAGCACACCCAGCACTCCCCTGCAGGCACTCACAGAGAGGAGGGAACAGCTGTTCTCAGAAGGAAACTGATGAGAGGGCGTGAGAACAGGGAGATGGGCACGAGCCCTAGTGCCCAAAACCTCTTCTCAGCTTCCGCAAAGCCCATCATATTCAAGGAGATGGGGTGGGAGTTGTGGAGAGAGGCGGAGGAAGAAAATGTCCCTCATTTGCAATGATGGGACTCAAATCTATAAATAGTACTCAGAAATAGAGCATATCCAAGAGACAAGTCATTTGTGGAGTTACATTTAATTCAATAGTGGCCTTTTTTCCCCTTCTGAGACAAGCTATTTGATTTTATTGAAACAGACGAAAACAAAACCCATTTTGAATCACCAAATAATCTATTCTACCTCTTTGCCGCCTCTTCAAGACCTTCTGAGGTCCTTGTGGGTGGGGGTGGGAGGGGTGGGAAAAATGCAGGTTCTTTGAGAAGGGTCATTAAACACCCCATCCCTTCTTTCCTTCTCTCTCCATCCAGGCACCTGAAAAACTAATCAGAGCCAGCAGCCAGAGGGGAGAGATTCATTAGCAGATCTGGTTTTGCATAATTTAGTAGTTGGCATTAGCAAATTAAGTCTGCTTGGCTTCCCTCATTGTAATGGCCATTAGAGAAAACGTGAGGAAACACAGGCTCATAATCCCAGCAGTTTTCTGGAGATGATAATTAATAACAACAATAGAGTGCTAATAAGACTTGCAGTTTTTCCTTCCACTCACATTTTCAGGCTCAGTTCCTCACCACTGTAGCTGAGGAAAGCAGTTCCCATAAGAATGTGGACTGTGGACTGTGTAGCCAGGACTTGGGGGCTTGGGAGTCGGGGGAGGGGGGGCGGGGCGGGGACTGCCCTGAAAACTGACTCCTTCGGACACCCTTTCTGTCCAACTCAGCAGAGGTGTTCTGGCCCGAGGTGTTCTGGCTGGAGGCCTGTTGGCCTCAGAAGCATCATGTGACCTCGAGAGAATCAGGCTGGTCTCAGGCCTCAAGACCAACATCGGAGGGTCTTCTCTCCCCCAGCTTTCTCGGTCTGCACCTCAGCCTTCTCTTGGCTAAAAGAAAGTCTTTAAGCAACAGCAACAAGGTTATAGCTTATATTTGTTTGATGCTTCCAGGCATAGGAGTCTCTCTCATCAATGACACAGCCACCCATGAAGTAGGCTGCGATATCAATCTCAGTTCACAGGCAAGGAAAATATGCTCCTAGACATGAAACATACTTGGTTGGAGTGGCTTCATGGCCCCAGTGATTTTTTTCTTTGGGAACTATATATATATTAATGATCCGGGTGGCTTTGCCTTCATTATGTGGTCCTGTCCTCTTGCCAAACCCTAACTGGGCCATAAATTTGCTAGTGACCTGAACTGGGCCAATCAAAGCCTCTTTTTGGGTCTTGATAGGTTGGAATAAAAGTAAGAGAACTGTCCTTTTGGTGACAGTTGGGGCCATCTCAGTGCTCTGCATCCCATGAGGAGAAAGGCAGGAGCACATGCACTGATAGAGCAGGGAGGTGGACAGAATTCTGAGGCTTGAATTTAGGTTCCTGTCACTGAATATCACGAGTTTAAAGCCTGTTTCTCCCATGGCATGTGGCTTGGCAGGGTCTGGAGTATATATGTATATATATATATATTTTAAAGGTTAGTATATATATTTTAAAGGCTAACCTAGTTTTCATATGATCTTTAACATAAAGTGTATAGCATATTAATTATTGTAGCACTGTAGCACTGTACTCCCGTTGTTCATCAGTTTGCTCGAGTGGGCACCAGTAATGTCTCCATTGTGAGACTTGTTTTTACTTTTTTGGCATATCCAGTACGCCACCAGGAGCTTGCCATGTGGGCAGGATACTCTCAGTAGCTTGCCGGGCTCTCCGGAGAGAGATGGAGGAATCAAACCCGGGTTGGCTGCATGCAAGGTGAATACCCTACCAGCTGTGCTATCACTCCAGCCATTAATTATTGTACACTCAGGAATATTCAATTTATGTGTTACTATGATATAAATCTGAAGACCTTTCAATCCAAGATATTATGATATAACTCCTTCTTTCCTTGCTCTCAGGCCTTCTTCTCTCAAGACATCCTGATGCTTGAGTTTTGAAGTTAGCAGATCACAGCCCTCAGGCCACCACTTTGTAGTCAATGCTCCCTGTGTGGTTTGATTCCACAGGACTGAGGAGTTGTAGAAAGATGTAGGTACAGACCAGAGGCCAGGCTTTTTCTTCAACATGTGGAAAGGAATTGTACATTACGGGCAGAGCCCTGTTCTCCTTGACAGTGGACAGTGCCTGGGAAAGTGACCTTCCAAGAGAACCATGCCAGACAGCATGGTGTCTTGTTTTCCTGTCACCGTTGTGTCCTGGGCCTCTTTTTCTCTGACAGGTGACTGCCAGACTAAATTTTTGTTCCCGTTGCTCTTTGAAGTAACATTGGTTTATAACATTATGCAAATTTTAGCATGCAGATTTAAATACATCTATTTGTAATACTGCATTATGCATGTCACTAAAAATCTACCTTCTACTTATCATTATAAAATTGAACCCATTTATCTAATTTATCCACTCCTCCCCCTTCTCCTCTGGTGACTTCTGTTTTGTTTTTGTAGACTAAGGCTTTATTTTTTTGTTTTGCTTTGTTTATTTATCTTATTTATTTATTTGTCTACTATACAGAGTGAAATCATATAGTGTGACTTTGACCTGCTCATCATGCATAATACACTCTATGGTTATCCATATTACAGCTAATGTTTTTAAAGTTTGTTTGCCTGTTGGATACACCTGGGGTCCTCAGGGGCTACTCCCAACCCAGTACTGGGGGCTGGAACCTGGTGGTGCTCAGGGAGCAATGTGGTCAAAGGAGGACTCTTTGACCTTCCTGCACTGAGACTTCTCCTTAGTGCCATGTCAATGTTAGTTGGAGTATTGGTCCATTGTGTATGCATTTTATGAATAAATGCGTCTTATTTATTCATGCATCTATTGGTGAACATTTAAGTTGTTTCCAACTTTTGGTTATTATGAATAATGTTATGATGAACATGGGTGTGTATATATCTCCTCAAATTTGTGTTTTCATATTCTTTGGAAAAATATCCTGCATATTGAATTGCTGGGTCATTATATTGCTTTTTTGGGTAATTATATTACTTTTTTGCTTGCTTTTGGGACACACGCTGCAGTGCTCAGGGCAGACTCCTGGCTCTGTGCTCAGGGGTCACTCTTGGTGGGGCTTGGGGGGACCACGTGTGGTGTTGGGGATCAAACTAATTTGGGTCAGGTACATGGAAGGCAAATGCCCTACCCACTGTACTATCTCTCTGGCCCATAATTCTATTACATTTTATTTATTTATTTATTGCTTTTTTGGGTCACACCCAACGATGCTGCTCAGGGGTTATTCCTGGCTCATGCACTCAGGAAATATTCCTGGCAGTGCTTGAGGAATCAAATGGGATGCTGGGGATCAAACTTGGGTCGGTTGCGTGCAAGGCAAATGCCCTACCTGCTGTGCTATCACTCCAGCCCCTCTACTACATTTTAAAGAATTTTTTTTTCTTTTTGGGTCACACCCAGAGATGCACAGGGGCTAGTGCTGGCTCACACACTCAGGAATTTCTCCTGGCCATGCTCGGGGAACCATATGGGATGCCGGGAACTGAACTCGGGTCAGGCTGCGTGCAAGGCAAATGCCCTACCCGCTGTGCTATCACTCCAGTCCCTTTATTTTATTTTTCGTATGACAGCAGCAATTTGTATTCTCACCAACAGTGCACGAGGGTCCTTTTACTTTATCTTTTCTTTTTTCTTTTTTAAGTTTTATTTTTCCCTTATACTTTATGTAAACACTGTGATTTATAAAGTTGTTCACGTTTATTTGTTACAGACTTTCCAACACCAATGCCACCACCATTTTACCTTTCACCAGCAGATCTCCAATTTTCCCAACTACCCTATAAGCCTGCCCTCATAGCAGGCCCTCAATAATTTATTTTCTATTGCTTGTTATAATTTGTTAGAAGAATGATCAAAAAATGATTCCTCAGAAGAAAGTTAGTGAAGATTGTTGTTTCTCATCAAGGAGCTATTAAGCCCTTGTATAAGAGATTAATAAGATGTTATAAATTAAGCCTTCTGTGTTGATATTTTGTTAATCAAGATTGGATGCTTCTACATTACATCCCATCCAATCTGGTGTGATCACGGTCATGGTCACAGTCCTCCCGTTCATCGATTTTCTTGATCGGGCCCAGTAACGTCTCCATGTTGAGACTTGTTACTGAGTTTGGCATATTGAATAGGTCATGGGTAACTTGCCAGACTTTGATACTCCTGATTTATCAGTGTTGTAGTGTTTGAAGTGTTGCTCCAGGAAGTCCAAAAATTTTAACAGGGTGATATAGCTGGAGTTAAATTTTTAAGGGGTAGTGCTGGGGTTTTTGGAAGTATAGGGATATGGGGGAGGGGGAAGGTAACCCATTCCCAACTCCATGGAAGCCTGGAGATTTCAATCACAAAACCTACACACCTGAGTTTTTCAACGGTTTAATTTCTGGACGAGGCTTGTCCTGAGTAGTGGAGTCTGGCTGGGAGCATGTCAGCGATTGTGGAGTGTGGAGGTTTTTGGCTGCCAGGGCTGTGAATGGGTGCTGGGCTCACTCACCCCATTCTGGGGTGCTCTGGATGACTCAGCCTTGTGTGGTGTCTGGAAGAATCTCTGCCAAGGGTCCTTTTGTTTATATCCTCACCAACACATGCTCTTTTCTGACTTTTAGAGAATAGCCATTCTCATAGATGTGAAGTAATATCAGATTGTCGTTTTTATTTGAATAGTTTGAATAATAAGGAATACCCTAAGTAATCTGTATTTCTTTTGGAAAGTACTTTTTCAGATCTTCTACTAATTTAAACAACCCATGGTATATCTTCTGCTTGCTGCTTTATTCCAGGTAGGTACTGACTTTGGCTGACATCACTGGGGCTAATCCAGAAAAGGAGGCAGAGTCCCTTCCTACTTGCTGGTTCCCAGCAGTCTCCACACCTGACCTGCACTTTATAAATGGTTCCATGCCACAGCTCTTAAATTTCCTAAAGATCTACTCAACAAACTACACACTGCTTTACACTTACACTTCCTGTCATTTGGTGAAAATGGGCAGGAAAACAAGACTCTAGAAAACCATGTAGATACTCACCTCAGTGAGTGAAAGCAATATCAATAAAGGCACAAACACTACCAGTAAATCTTCAGACAATGTCTTTAATGAAACTCTGATAAGGATGTTTAATGAGTTCAAAGAGAAACAGCACACTTAATCAGCAAAGCCCAAGAAAGTATAAAAGTTGAAATTAAAAAACTGCTATAATAAAATATGATAGAAATGAACATGGTAGGTGATCTTAAAAAGGTCAATAGAAGCTCTGAATAGCAAAATAACGGAAGCTGAAGAAAAATTCTAGAGGCTCCAAGATGAGGAGAAAATTGCTTAGAAACAGCAGAAGGTGGAAAAAAGTCTGAAAAGAAATCAACAGCATAAAATCAAGGGACCTAGACAGTATCAGCTGAGTGAAGTTACTCAGAGGGAGAGAGAGTAATGTATGTGGCATATAAAGAAATAAAATGATGGAATGACAAATGGTCAAAGAAAATAGAAACAGAACATGAGAACTTCATTCAGTAGGAAAGTTGCCAGTTGAGAAGTGTGGGAGGATAGGACAGGGAAGGAATAATGTCTATGGTGAAAGGAAGTATTCAACAAGGAGAGGGGGGTGGTAAAGTGTTAGGAAAGAAACTCTATTAGCAACAGTACTGTAAACCACACTTCAAAAACTTATTTTTAAAAATTTGCCTGTTGTAGAGGAGAGAACTATCTTTTCAGACCATGATGCACTGAAAATAGAAGTTAATCAGACACAGAAATGGAAAATCAAATCAAACAACTGGAAATTCAACAGCTCACTACTGAACAACCAGTGTCTTGAGAGGAAATCAAAGAGGAATCAAAAGATTCCTGGAAACAAATGAAAATGAGGACGCGAACAACCAGAACTTGTAGGCAATAAAAGCAGTGTTAAGAGGAAAGTTTATAGCTCTGCAAGTATTCATCAGGAAGAAATAAAGGGCTCACATAAATAACTTCACAAGTTAAGATCAAGATCTTGGAAAATGACCAACAAAATTACCCCAAACCAGAGGAAGGAAATAATAAAACTTAGAGCAGAAATTAATGAGCTGGAATCCCCCAAAAAACAGTCCAAAAGATTAATGAAACCAAGAGCTTGTTCGTTGAGGAAATAAACAATATCAATGAACCACTAGCAAGACTTACAAAGAAACAAAGAAAGAGAGCTCTAATAAAATGAACCAGAAATGAAAGGGAGGACATCACAACAGAAACCACAGAATTTCAAAAGGTCATCAGAGATTACTTTGAGAATCTTTATGACACGAAACAAGAGAACCTTGAAGAATGGGTAAATTCCTGGATTCCTATAATCTTCCAAGACTTAACCAAGAAGATTTGGTATACCCAAAGAGATCTATCACTATTGAAGAAATCAAAGTGGTAATTAAAAGTTTTTTTGAAAACAAAAGCCTACGGAGTCACTAGTGAATTCTTTCAAATCTTTAAAGAGGACCTACTGACAATCCTTTTCAAGATTTTCCAGAAAGTTTAAGAAACAGAAACACTCCAAAAACAGTTTTTATGAAACAAATATAATCCTAATGCCAAAGACAGACAGAGACACCACAAAAAGAAAATTAGAGGCTGATTATCCCTGTTGAGAAAAGATACAAAAATTCTTAACAAAATACTAGCAAATAGAATACAACAACTGATCAAAAAGATCATACACCTTGACCAAGTAGGAAGCACCCTTGGAATGCAAGGATGGTTTAATATTCTCAAGTCAATCAACATAATATGCCATATCAATAAAAGAAAACATAAAACTCATATGATCATATCAGTAAATTCAGAGAAAGCATTTGACAAGATCCAGAACCCATTTATGATAAAACTCTCTCAACAAAAAGGGAATTGAAGGAACTTTCCTCAATATAGTCAAAGCCAACTACCACAAGACCACAGCAAACATTATTCTCTAAGGAGAAAAACTAAAAGCCTTCCATCTAAGATCAGGTACAACACAAAGTTGCCTACTATTGCCACTTCTATTCAATAGAGTACCTAAAATACTTGCCAGAGCAGTTTAGGCAAAAAGAAGATATCAAAAGCTTTCAGATAGGAAAGGAAAAACCCAAGCTATCACTATTTGCAGATGACATGATATTATACTTAGAAAATACTAAAACCTCTACAAAAAAGCTTCTAAAAACAATAGGTTTATATAATAATGTAGCAGGTTACAAAATCAATACCCAATAGTCCATAGGTTTCTATATACAAATAATGAAGAGAAGAAAGAGATATTTAAAAGAATCCCATTCACAATTGTGTCCCAGAAAATCAAAGACCCTGGAATCAGCTAAACTAAAGAGATGAAGGACCTATAGGAAAACAACTACAAAACTTCTTGAAGAAATAAAGAGGACATAAGGAAATGGAGACTTATCCCTGCTCATGGATTGGGAGGATTAACATTGTCAAAATAGCAATACTTTCTACAGCATTATACAGATTCAATGCATTCCCTGTAAGGTTATACATGACATTTTTCAAGAAATAGGTCAAACACTCCTGGCTCTGTGTTCAGGGATTATTCCTGGCAAGCTCAGGAAACCATATGTCAGAGATCAAACTGGGTCTGGTGCATGCAAGGCAAGAGGCTTACCCAGTGTCCTATTTTTCCAGCCCTGAAGCCCTAACTTCTTGACCAGTCTGTGAAGACTTGTTAAAGCCATGTTGACATAGAGACTGCCAATAGGCTAGTAAAAGATGACATTCAAAATGGTATCCATTGGACATGGAGAGTATCATGCTGAGTGAAATGAGTCAGGGGGAGAGGGATGGACATAGAATGATTGCACTCATTTGCTGGATATTAAAAAAAACACACACACACAGTATGAGGCTAATACACCTTAGGCTACAGTATAGTATAGACCTAATCTTTAATGCACTAGAAAGCAAAAATTCATATCATGCACACTGTTGATCTATTAGCTTAATTACTGTGGTCTGGGACCAAACCACTATATCTTTATTGTGCATATTACACTATTTTCTGTTCTTGGCTGGAGCGATAGCACAGCGGGTAGGGCATTTGCCTTGCATATGGCCAACCCGGGTTCGATTCCTCCACTCCTGTCAGAGAGCCTGGCAAGCTACCGAGAGTATCTCACCCGCATGGCAGAGCTTGGTAAGCGCCCTGTGGTGTATTCAATATGCCAAAAACAGTAACAACATGTCTCACAACTTGTGAGATGTTATGGGTGCCTGCTCGAGCAAATCGATGAATAATGGGAGAACAGTGCTACAGATCAAACACTCCTGAAATTCATATGAAGGATTAAACCCCCTTGGATAGCTGAAGCAATCCTTGGGGAAAAAAGAAGATGGAAGGCACCACTTTCCCCAACTTCAAACTGCACTGCAAAGTAATAGTAATTAAAACAGCATTGCATTGAGATAAAAACAGACCTGTAGACCAATGGAATATAATTGAATATCCTTACCTTCAAGTATATGATCATTTAATAATTGACAAAGGAGCAAGTAATATGAAATGGAGCAAGGAAAGCCTCTTCAACAAGTGGTGCTGGGAAAACTTGGCAGCTACATGTAAAAAAAATGAATTAAGACACTCCTTCACTGTTGGTGGGAATGCCGACTAGTTCAGCGCTTTTGGAAAACAGTATGGACGTTTCTCAAAAAATTAGAAATTGAGCTCCCATTTGACCCAGTGACACCACTCCTGGGAATATATACCAGAGAGGCAAAAATGTGTAGTCCAAGTGACATCTGCACTTTTTTGTTCATTGCAGCACTCTTTACAATAGCCAGAAACTGGAAGAAACCTGAGTGCCCAAGAACAGATGACTGGTTAAAGAAACTTTGGTACATCTACACAACGGAGTACTATGTAGCTCTTAGAAAAGATGAAGTCATGAAATTTACATACAAGTGGTACAATATGGAAAGTATCATGCTAAGCAAAATGAGTCAGAAAGAGAGGGATAGACATAGAAAGATTGCATTCATCTGGGGGATATAAAGTAACAAAATATGAGATTAATACCCAAGAATAGCTGAGATCAACACCAGGAGGATTACTCCATAGCTTAGAGGCCAGCCGGGTATTCTAGGGGAAAGGGCAGTTCAGATAGAGAAGGGAGCACCAAATGGGGGGTGTTTGGAGGATCCTCCCAGGAGGGGAGATGCATGTTGAAAGTAGACTATGGACTGAACATGTTTGCCACTCAATGCCTCTTTTGCAGACCACAACACCCAAAAGAAGAGAGAGAACAAGGGGGAATGCCCTGCCACAGAGGCAGGGTGGGAGGGGGGGTTGGGGGGATATTATCCATGGTGGTGGAAAATGGGCACTGGTGGAGGGATGGGTATTTGATCATTGTATGACCGAAACCCAAGCACAAAGATTTGTAAATCTACAACTGTACCTCATGGTGCTTCACTAATAAAATAAGGTAAAAGGTAAAGGTAAAGGCCCTCCCGTTGTTCGTCAATTTGCTCGAGCGGGCCCAGTAACGTCTCCATTGGAGACTTTGTTGTTACTGTGTTTGGCATATCGAATACTCTCGGTAGCTTGCCGGGCTCTCCGAGAGGGGCGGAGGAATCGAACTCGGGTCGGCCATGTTGGCCGCTTATAAGGCGAACGCCCTACCTGCATAAATAAGGAGTAAACAAGGAAAAAAATGAATTAAGAACTCTTTATTTTATTTTATTTTGGCTTGGGGTCACACCAATGATTCTCAGAAATAACTTCTGACTCTGCACTCAGGAATCACCCTTGGTGGGTTTGGGTACCATATGGGATGCTGGGGATTGAACCCAGGTTGGCTGCAAGCAAGGCAAGTGCCTTCCCCACTGTACTATCTCTCCAGCCCCCCAGACCTCTTTCTAACACCATGCACAAAAGTCAGATCAAAATGGATTAAAGAACTCAATATCAGACGTGACTCTATAAGGTACATGGAACAAAAAGTAGACAGGATTTTTCATGATTTTGAAAATACCACTGACCAAAAAATTGGAGCAAAGATAAACAAATGTGACTACATTAAATTAAGTAGTTCCGCAACTCAAAAGAAATGGTGATCAAGATGCAAAGACAGCTCATGGAATGGGAAAATTATTTAACCAATATTCATATGGTAAGGGGTTAATATCAAAGATATATAAGGCACTGGTAGAACTTTACAAAAAAAATATCAAATCCCATCAAAAAATGGGGCGGAGTTATGAACAGAAGCTTACTCAAAGAATAAATTCAAATGGCCAGAATTCTCTACATCACTAACCATTAGTGAGATGCAAAAGAGTAAGATTTTTTAAAAAAAAGGAATGTACATATAAAGGAAAGCCCATAAGTTGTACAACAGATCTATCAAATGAAACTCTGCAAGTCAGAAAAATAAGGAGGGATACAGTACAAAAACTCAACAAAATGAACATCTCACCAAGAATAATCTAACCTGCTAGATTACCATTCAGATTTGAAGGAACGTCACAGAACTTTATGATCAGGCAACAGTTTAGGGAATTCAGTTCACAGCCTGAAACTAGTTTTGCAATAAGCATTAAAAGAGCTTCTCTAAAGGACTGGACAAAAGTCCCAACATATGGCATTGAGTATGGCACTCACTAATGGTGCACATGGTTGTCCTCTACTAGATTAAGAAAAGTATGTTTATTCCTAGTTTGCTGAGGAATTTTATACTTTGTCATTTTTGTTTGGGGGCTGCAAATGTCACTGCTTAGGGGTTACTCCTGCCTCAGCCCTCAAGAATCACTCCTGGAGGGTTAAGGAGACTATATGCCAGGGATCAAACCAAGGTTAACCATGTGCAAGGCAAATGCCTACCTGCTGTACTATCTCTCTCTCTGACCTTACATTTTCTTTCTTTCTTTCTTTCTTTCTTTCTTTCTTTCTTTCTTTCTTTCTTTCTTTCTTTCTTTCTTTGTTACACCCAGTGATGCACGGAGGTTACTCCTGGCTCTGCATGCAGGAATCACTCCTGACAGTTCTCAGGGGACCATATGGGATGCTGGGGATGCTGTGTCAGCTGTGTGCAAGGCAAACGCCCTAATCGCTGTACTATAGCTCCAGCCCCACACTGTTACACTGCCCTCCTATTGTTCATCGATTTGCTCGAGGAGGCCCAGTATTGTCTCCATTTTGAAACTTGTTGTTATTGTGTTTGGCATATCGGATACGTCACGGGTAGCTTACCAGGCTTTGCCGTGTGGGCGAGATACTCTCGGTAGCTTGCTGGGCTCTCCGAGAGGGGCCAAGGAATCGAACCCGGCTCAGCTGGGCTGGCTGCACGCAAGTCAAACACCCTACCACTGTGCTATCGCTCCAGGCCCCAGCTCCAGCCCCACATTTCTTTCTTTCTTTCTTTCTTTCTTTCTTTCTTTCTTTCTTTCTTTCTTTCTGTCTGTCTGTCTGTCTTTCTTTCTTCCTTCCTTTCTTCCTTTCTTCCTGCTTTTTGGGTGACACCCGGTGATACACAGGGATTACTCCTGACTCTGCACTCAGGAATTACTTCTGGCAGTGATGGGGGGAGGGGGGCATATGGGATGCTGGGAATTGAACCCAGGTAGATCCTGTGCAAGACAAACGCCCTACCCACTGTACTATAACTCCAGCCCCCCACATTTTCTTTTTAAAGTGTTTTTCTCCTCTTTTCCAGTAGGAGGTGGGATTTTCAGTATTTGGTCTGTGATTTCCACTAAAGTTTTTATGGTACTACTGTGTGCCTTGCCATGTGCAACCCCAGGTGGTACCATACTCTAGTACTGCTTCTATATCTGTAGGGATGAGGGAATGTGGCTGAATCTAGTTTCTCTAATGAGCAGAAAACAGGGACACTGGATTACCTGCTTTGCCCTACCATTTCCACTTCTCCATGGGTTCAAAACTCAGTTATTGGTTTTGAATAAACTGGGGCACTGGCTCAACTGATGTGGGTCAGGAGGAAGGACGAGTCACAATTATCTGTGATTTCTGTGTCATCCTCTGATTGGGTTGAGGACGTGTATCTGCACTGCCTTCTTCAGAACTATGAATCAGGCTGGCTGCTCAGCAGTCCCGATTGCCTCTGGGTTCACAGACTCACAGATGTATGGAGCTCTCCAGTGCCCTGTGAAGACAATCAGAAAGACAACCATCCCTCTCACTCCACTTTGAAATCAAGGCCTTATATCTTCTGTGCTGACATCTGGTTCTTGATGTCCCCTTGACAGTGCTGCCTACAGACCTTTATCCTTCAGAGGAACTGCAACAAAAGATAATGGATGTTGAGGTTCAACCCCAAATCATCACACCAGTGTGATACAGGGCTTCTTCAATGCCATCCTATGTTCTAGGCAGAACTGGCAGAGCTGGAAATTTGAGGCTTTGAATTTTTGTAAGAGAGAGGAAGCTACAGTTGTCTTAGGTTAGACTGGGAAAGAGAGGAAAGAGGGACAAACGAATTTTTCTATAAAGCTGCTCCTGAACCCCAGACAATCCTGGACTCTGATTACCCTGATTACCTGAGGTCTCTAGCTTAGCACTAACACCATGAGTATCAGGAATCCAGTGAGTACCTTTCACCATATCAAGTCCCTTGAGAAAAGGGGGTCCCAGGCTCCTTCTGAGTTAAAGAAATTCCCATTCAAGTTTCCTGGCTGTCTCTGGGAAAATCTCATGTACTGTGGCTCACATGCTGGGTAGGGCTGCCGAGGCTTAATCATAGAGTCTTGTGACCTGTGAGATGTTCTGTCTGCCTTAGATTCTGACTCCCTAAGAAAAAGAGGAAAATGATAGTAAATAATTGCCTGTGCATTGATTGTTAGGACTCCAAGACATATTGCCAAGTGTAGAACCCACTTAACTGTTGGTTGGTGAAGATAGGGAAACTGAGGTAAAGAAAAGGAGAGAGTGATTTTTCTCAAACTCACATTGGGGCTGGAGCGATAGCACAGCGGGTAGGGCGTCTGCCTTGCACGCAGTCAACATGGCCGACCCGAGTTCGATTCCTCCGCCCCTCTCGGAGAGCCCGGCAAGCTACCGAGAGTATTCGATATGCCAAACACAGTAACAACAAAGTCTCCAATGGAGACGTTACTGGGCCCGCTCGAGCAAATCGACGATCAACGGGAGGGCCTTTTTACACATTGCAAGTAAGACAAGATGGGAACCAAAGCAGAGCCCTGACCACAAATTCCCTTCTAGAGAGAGCAGAGACTTGTACTCCCCTTGACTTCCATTCTCAACCTGAGGCCAAAGGCCTTAAAATACCCAGAGGGTACCACCAGAGGGTGCCTGGATTTTATATGTGAATCTTATGTTTAGCAACTGCCATGAGAAGGGAGTGGCACCAGCTAGGGAGAGATGCATTTCTGAAGATTAAGATTAGAGACTGAACTAGTGAGTTAGGCAGAGATTTGTCATTTATTGACATTTCAGGAAAAGCTATCAGTACGCCCAAAGTCAGTTCCTTCTCTCACAACCAATTCCCAAGAACCTCTCCTCCCAAATCTCAGGGCAGGAAAATATAGACAACAGCCCCAAAGTGTCCAGCAGTTGGGACTGGCATTGAAGTTGCAGAGAGCGGGAGTTGTGTTCAGGGGTGTGTGCCAAGGTTGTGTGTACTCTTTTCTTCCCTAAAACCATTTTATTCAGGCCCATGTGGCCTGAAGAGTGGTGTGTGTGTGTAATTGTAGCAATGAGATTCAGGTAGTTGAAGCCTGGCTCCCATCTGCCAGGAGGATCATGAGGGAGGTGGGAAGGAAATCTTTCGCTTTGGAGAGCTGCTTTAGTGTGTGTGTGTGTGTGTGTGTGTGTGTGTGTGTGTGTGTCTTAACACCCAGCAGTGTGGGTTAATCCTGGCTTTACTCCTGACTACATACTCAGGGTTCACTCCTGGTGGGCTCAGGGACCATATGAGTTTCCTGGGACTGAGCCCAGGTTCACCACATAAAAGACCTTCTTATGTTTACAATACTTTAAAAATATTGGGCTAGAATGATAGTACAGCAGGTAGGGCATTTGCTTTGCAAGCAACTGGCCTGGGTTCAATCCTTGGCATCCTATATGGTCCCCCAAGCATCGCAAAGAGTAATTGCCGAGCACTCGTGGCTGTGGCCATAAAAGGCCCTCCCGTTGATCATCTATTTGCTCGGGCGGGCCCAGTAACGTCTCCAGGGGCTGGAGCAATAGCACAGCGGTAGGGCATTTGCCTTGCATGCAGCCAACATGGCCGACCCGAGTTCGATTCCTCCGCCCCTCTCGGAGAGCCCGGCAAGCTACCAAGAGTATCTCGCCCGCACGGCAGAGCCTGGCAAGCTCCCCGTGACGTATTCGATATGCCAGACACAGTAACAACAAAGTCTCCAATGGAGACATTACTGGGCCCGCTCAAGCAAGTGGCCATAAAAACAAAACAAAAAATAATTTTAAAACCTTGACTCATGTAGAAAGTGAATAGCAACCTGAGACAAGGTCTTGAAAGAAATGAAAGGATATGACATGGTACAGATATGACAGGAAAGATTCCCAGGGATGAAAGCACTAGGAGGTCAGGGCATGGCTTCAGAAAAGTCTTGGAGAAAGTGCATGGTTTCCAGAGTACATGTCAGATCCCATGTGTCAGTGACCGATATCTACAGAGCAAATATCACTATTACCCCTGCTTTACAGATGAAAAATCAGAACTTGGAGAAGATGCCAAGCTTCTCCAAGCTTACACAGATCAACTATGGAAGGGTCTAAATGACCTATGTAGCACCTTTGGGAGAACTCAGTCTTGAAAGCACACAAGTGAGTACAGAATTCCTCTGCCAGATGTTTGGGGGGTATAAGGGAAACATCTTTACCTAAATTGCCATAGGCCATGATTTTTTTTTTCTGTGGGGGCCAAACCTGGCAATGCTCAGGGGTTACTCCTGGTTCTGTATTCAGGAATCACTCCTGGTGGGGCTTAGGGTATCAGATGGGATGCCGGGGATTAAATTCAGGTCAACCACATGCAAGACAATAGCCCTTCTACCCATTGTACTATTGCTCCAGCACCCATAAACCATGATCCTGAGATGTACAATGTGGTAACAATGAGAAGGCAGTGGGAAGGATCAGGGCATCAGGATGGGAAGAACTCATTCATGATGGGGCATGAAGACAAACATGGGAAATTTGAGTTTCTGGTCATTGGTCCTGGGTATCAAGCTTTGGTCAAGGACACTGAAAACTGCTTTGGGAAAATTGACCTAAAAACCCAGGGGACAAAGGTGAATTATGTTTGTCTGGGATCAAAGAATTTTTCTGAACTTGCGTGTGTGTATGTGTGTGTGTGTGTGTGTATGTGTGTGTGTTGTACTGGGGATTGAATTTAGGTCTCACACATGCAACGCAAGTGCTCTACTGCTTCACCATCTTCCCAGCTCTGAGCTGAGATTTTCAGAAGTACATCTCACTGCCTGGCATTATCTTTTACTCATATCCTTTGTAAATGGACACATTCCTCAAAAGCACAGTCCTCCCTTTCAGAAGCAAAGTTCCTCAAAAAGCTATAGGGATCTCACTTTTGTGAAGCCTGGGGTTTGTCTTGAGTAGTGACGTCTCAGCCCAGAGAGGGCCTCATTTTCTTCTTTTAATTAACTAAGAGCTATGCCTCCTGATGAGTTCTTGTCAAGAAAATTGCTCTCAATCATTTATAGCTATTTTCCTTGCCAATAAGCATCTAATTTCCGGAATGCTGCCCTAATTACATTGTGACTGCCGAGGAGGTGATGGTAGGGGCTAAGATGTGTGTGTGTGTGTGTATGTGTGTATGTGTGTGTGTGTGTGTGTGTGTGTGTGTGTGTGTTTGCTGAACTGTGTTTCAAAATTCAGTGCAGACCTTATGATAACCTGGCAACTCTCTCTGGGCAGGGTAAGAGTAGATTATTTCTGCATTCTTGACTCACCTTGGCCACTGTGCCTTCTGAAGTGGTATCTGGACAAACTCCAGTTGCATTACAGAGCCATATTAGAATGACCTAGAGAAGTTTGGGGCAGAGTCATTGGTCATCAGCCATGACTGTGAGCCAGAGAAGACCTGGACTGGAAGAAGAGGGTTTTTTTTCAGCTTTAAGTGAGCAGGTGCCTAGAGGAAATGGAGTGAGGATCCTGTGGCCAGCCATTTCATTTAGAGCAATTTTCTGTTATGTTTCCTTATATCTTTACTAATCTCACACATCTAATTATGGTGACCTCATCTGAAGCACTGTCTGTGAAATGTGTTTTTGATGAATTAGTTATATGTTTATAATTTATGTAGTTACTAAAATAATTCATGTTGCTAAATAATAATTCAAATAACACATATTGCTTTTTCACCTAGAATCATTACATGTCCTGACAATGGTAACTGCCACTCTTTTTTTTTTAATGAGGCACCATGATATACAATAGCATTAATATTGATGTTTTAGGGATATAATGTTATCACACCACACTCATCACCAGGGTGCAGAATCCTTCCACCATTGTCCCTAAGTCCCCCCACCCTACCATGTGCCATCCCACCCCTCCTCCCTCCTCTCTGCCCCCCTACTTAAACTCAGTTCTGTAGGTGAACTTCAGGGTTTGTTTTCATTGACTATTGTCTATTACTTTACTTTGTTTCTTTATTCTTCACATAAGAGTAAGATCATCTGGCATTTGACTTTCTCCTTCTGACCCACTTTGCTTTACATGCTACCTTCTACTTCCATCCAAATTTCAGAAGGTGAAGAGCCAGAGAGATAGTATTGAGGGTAAGGAAGCAAGTAACCTTGCAAGCAGCTGACCTGGGTTTGATTCCCTGTACCCTCTATTGTCCTCTGAGCATGCCAGGTGTGATCCATGAGCACATAGCCAGTAGTAAGTCCTCAACAATGTCAGATATGACCCAAAACCAAAACAAATTTTAGAGACTGGAAAGTTTTATCTTTTCTTATTGCTGAGTACTATTCCATTGTCATAATCACGGTCACAATCAGCCTGTTGTTTGTCGATTGCCTCGAGCAGGCACCAGTAACATCTCCTTCATCCTAGCCCTGAGATTCTAAAAAGTGCCATATTCAAGGCTCTTTCAGGGTTAGGAGAATGAGACCCATAATTGTTACTGGTATTTGGCATATTGGGTATGCCACGGGGAGTTTGCCAGACTCTGCCGTGTGGGCAGGTTATATTCGGTAACCTGCCAAGTTGTCCAAAGCAAGAATGAGATAATGGGATGTCGCATGGCCGCAAATGCGGCTGCGCGCTTTCAGGAGCTGGGTTTTATAGTCTCTGGGTATTGGCTGTTGATGGGGTTACATGGCCCCGGGGGGGGGGGCAGTTGGTAGGTGTGACCCCCGCCTACTGGAAGATGGAGGATCTGGGTGGAGGATGCTCAGCTCTGATCCGAGCAGGCTTGGAGATCTCAGCCCCGGGACCCGCATGCCTTGTTCCTCTGCTGGTACCTTCATGTGTGTGGAGAGTGGTCTCAGCATGGTTGTGTCTGGTTCTGGAGGTCTTTGGCTTCCGGAGTTCTGCTCGGGGTGGGGAGGGAAACTCAACCTGCCCCGCTCCAAGGGTCCGGTGAGGACAGCCAGGCGCGAGGCAGGAGACTCTGCACTCTTCTCTTCTGGGAGCTGGGTTTTATAGTCTCTGGGTCTTGGCCGTTGATGAATTTCATTGTGAATGTGTAAATATACCACAGCATCTTTTTACTCTTTTTTTAATGTTAGAAACTTTATTTAAACACTGTGGTTTATAATGTTGTTCATAATACAGTTGTTTCAGGCATTCGATGTTCCAACATCGGTCTCACTACCAGTGTGGCCTTCCCTCCACCAATGTCCTAGTTTCCCACCCACTCCCAAAGTCTGCTCTATTAGTAGGCATAAAATAATTTACTTTATATTACTTGTTAAAACAAAATGGCAAAAGGAATTATCAAAATATAGGGCTGGAGAGATAGCACAGTGGGTAGGGCATTTGCCTTGCACGTGGCTGATCCGGGTTCTATTCCCAGCATCCGATATGGTCCCCCGAGCACCGCCAGGGGTAGTTTCTGAGTGCAGAGCCAGGAGCAATCCCTGAGCATCATTGGGTGTGAACCCCCCCCCCCCAAAAAAAAGCTAAGTAAAAAATTTGTGAAAATTGCAGCAGGTAGGGCATTTGCCTTGCACGCGGCTGACCCGGGTTCAATTTTTCCGTCCCTCTCAGAGAGCCTGGCAAGCTACTGAGAGTATTCCGGCCACATGGCAGAGCTTGTCAAAGCTCCCCGTGGCTTATTCAATATGCCAAAAACAGTAACAACAAATCTCACAATGGAGACATTACTGGTGCCCACTTGAGCAAATCGATGAACAACGGGAGGACAGTGCTTCAGTGGTATAATAAAGTCATTATCTAAGGATTTACTGAACTGGTTGGTACTAGTTGAGCCTTCTGTGTATTGTTTTCATTCAGTGAACTTTCCCATATAATTTGCTGTCCTGCTACTGGCCTGTCAGCGCTGTGAAAGTTGGATGTGGTGTAGCTGCAGGATGCAGGAGCACTGAAAGTGGGATAATTCAGAGGCCTGTTGCCTCTTCAAGAATAGTCCTGGAGGTGTGAAGCTGGACCATTTATAAGCCTGAGATGATGCACTGGGCCTTTTGGCAGGACAGAATCTCTGTCTGTCCTTATCCTGAGAAGTATTCAAGGTTTTCAGCTCTACCCTCTACCTGGGATGAAGCTTGGTGTATCTTTTAGGTTAGTCACGGAACTGTGTAGCTGGGCTGTTTCCATCCCAGAAGATTTGTAAATATACCACAACTTCTTTAGCCACTCACCTACTGGCACTTGGGTTGTTTCCAGATCTTGGCTGTTACAAATAGCATTGAGGTGAACATTGGTATCCTTTTCTAATTAAAGTGTTTCCCCCCCCCCCCCTTTTATCCTTGGGGTAAATATCAAGGAATGGAATTATTGGGTTAAATAGAAACTCTACTTTATTTCATTTTTTTAAATTAAAGCACCATGATTTACAAAATTATTTATAGTTGAGCTTTAGACATACAAAATTGCAAGGCCTATCCCACCACTGGTGTCTGATTCCCTTCACCAATGTTTCCAGCCTGCCCTCCTGACAAGCACCTTTCTAAGATAGGTTGTTAAAATTTGGGTCTTTTTACTTCAGTGTTGTTGACTCTATGGTTTGAATATTTTACTCTATCATTTCTTTGTACCTTAATTCCCTGGCCTTGCCCCCATTGCTTCTCAGCTGTCTCTCCTACTCCCCTCCACTCTTTCTTTCCTTGTCCTTCCTACACTCTGAAGTAAACTTAGATCTGTGCATGCCCAATTGTATTTACTTGTTTCTTAATTTAATTTTTATAAAGTAGTTCACAATATTTGATTACATTTAATATTTGAACACCAATCCCACCACCATATTTTGGATGTTTTCATCCAGCACTCCATCCTCTGCCCCAAAGCAGAAGCAAAATAATTTATTTTGTATTATTTGTTATGAATAAACCATTGAAAATGATCTAAAAAAGTTTCATTAGAAGAGAGTGTGTGAAGATTGTTGTATTTTACCAGGGCCATTAATCCCTTCTATAAGAAATTACTAACATTTTGCTAAAGGTTGAGCCTTGTGCGCGCGTGCGCGCGCACACACACACACACATACATATTTATCTGTAAAAATATATTTCCCTCTAAGATTGGTTTTCTCCTACTTTAAACCCCATTAAATGTGGTGCATTACGCTTGGAATATTAGCGGCATGAGGTATGAGACATTGCAAGGCCCCAAATGTGGCCGTTGCAGTCCAGGAATAGGTTCACTCATGCATGAGGCTTGGCCCGAGCGTGTGGAGAGAGGCCGTATGTATGGTGGTGGTTGAATTCTGGAGATTTTCAGCTTCCGGGGCTGGCTCCTTGGATCAGGGAGGGAGACTCACCAGCCCCTTCCAGGTTGTCCTGAATGAAACAGCTTGGTATGGGGTCTAGTGGTATGGCTATTGTGAGTCATTATATGCTCTTTTAAGAGAGATTCACAATGAGTCTCTGGATCATGGCCGTTGATGAGATTATATGGCACCAGCAGGAGGTGACTTGTGGGCATGACTGCCAAGTTGCCAGAAACAGGGGCAGATAGAGGGTGGTAACCCAGTCCCTGTTCCATTGAACCTGGAGTTTTCAATCACAAGTCCCACATACTTGGGTTTTCTGCTGATTCACTGTGGCTAAGGCTAGGTCTAAGTGTGTGGAAAGCGGCTGTGAGGCATGCCCAATTTTAAACATTGCAGTTCCTCATCCAGTTATTCTAAATGCCACATAAAAGTGATATCATCCTGTGCTTATCCTTTTTTCTGGCTTACTTCATTTGGCTTACTTCTGGCCTACTTCATTAAACCCACTTGGGTTTAATTCCCAGCACCCAGTATGATTCCCTGAACATCACTAAAAGTGATGCTTGTGCACAGAGTCAGGAGTAAGCATTGAGCACAGAGTAATGAGCCTTGAGTACAGCCAGATGTAGCACCAAACTCCAAAATAAATAAATAAATAAATAAATTCTTAAAATCATGTCTCTGTGATTTACAGAGTTGTTCAAAACAGAATTTGGGGCATACAATATTCTAATATTAGCATCAACTTCCTTCCACTAATGTTCACAGGTTTTCTCCCACCCACCAACCTTATTCCTTGACAGACATATTTTTAAGTTCAGCTACTTTAGTTCAGGTCTCATGTTTACAGTGTTGTTTGCTCTGTGGTTTAGATATATACACGTGCCTTTCCTCCACACTCCCAATGTGTCCAATGTCCCTGCTCCCTGTCTCCTGCCCTTGCTCCTCTTAACTCTTGTTTACCTCTTCTTACTTTCCTACTCAATTTCTTCCCTCTCCCGTTCTTCTCATTTTTATTATCTAAAAAACAGTGTAATCTAGACATACCCTTTTGTACCTTGTATTCTCCTCTCCTATTGTTCTATATACCACAGATTAAAAGAAAAAAAAACCTCATCTGGTATTTGCCTTCTTCCAGTTTATTTCACATAGCATGATATTCTCCAGTTCCGTCCAAGTTACAGGGTTTCTGGCTCTAGAGAAGCAGACAGCTGGACAACGGTTGTATTTGTGTGGGCTCTGTGGCATGTGTGATTTGTTCTCTAACCTGGAGGGACGGTTGCCTGTCCAACCCAAGAAGGTCTCGCTTGATGACAAACCCAGACCTCTCAGGCAATAGTAGGTTTCTGCTCAGACTCTTGAGGTCAGACATTGGGGTTCTACATTATCTTTACTCCTGCCTTTTAGGCTCATGCCTGTGTTGGACATGGGAGGAATATTCTTTCACCTCTCTGGGGTTTTGTAGTTTGGCAAAAACAAACAGGGGGTTAGAGAGATAGTACAGGAAGTAAGGCACTGAGCACAGAGCCAGGAATAAATAATCCCTGAGCACTGCCAGGTGTGTCCCTAGTTTCCCCCTAAAGGATCAGTCATGTCTGATAGGAGGAAAAAACAGAATTTAATAACATGAATAGCTCCTATATATATGAAAAACCCCACTAAACTGAATATTCATACACCTGATCTCAATCCTTATCTTAAATTACTTCAGCTAAAGATACAAGATTAAAGGGATGAAGTGAAGTTCATTTATGGAAAAATTATGAAAAATAGATTTAGTTAGGAGAGTTAAATTTTTGAGAGGATGGAAACATTCACTGTCATGTAATTTTTATGGTTATCAGCTTAGAATAATAAGGAAACAGAGAAGAACTAATTCCAAGGAGATACTTAGCAGGTGAAAACAAGAGACTCTTGACCCTGGCTTTCTCCTCCCCACCCCCCACATTAAGGATGAAATGTATATTAAATCACATACCCCTTTGTTGTATATTGAGATGGTAATGATATAGGTTATCTACAAGAAAGCCTGTACTCCCATTATGTTTGTGCATCTTCAGCCCTACTCCTTATGAATATTACACACATTAGTTAACTTCCTATGAACTGCTTGACCCCAATTTAGTAGATATTACTTTCTTTAGGAGCACCTACACCCATTCAATAAATGCTTTTCTTTCCCCCCCCCTAATTTTGGGCCACACCCAGCGATGGTTAGGCGTCACTCCTGGTTCTGCACTCAGGACTTATTCCTGGCAGTGCTTGGGGGACCATATGGGATGCTGGGGATTGAACCTGATTGGCCATGTGCAAGGCAAACATCTTATCCATTGCATTATCTCTCTGGCCCTAAATTCTTTGCTTTTTGTTTTTGAGCTACACCTGGAAATACTCAGGGATTATCCTGGCTCTGCACGCAGGGATATCTCCTGTTGGGGTTTGGGGACCATATGGGATGCTGGGGATTGAACCAGGGCTGGCTGTGTGCCAGGCAAGCACCTTACCATAACATATAACACTGTGCTATCTCTCTTACCCATCCTTTGTTTTCTATATACACTGTCTCAATCTTGAATTCTTTCTCTGAGAAATACAAAGAACCTGGAGTTAGTATTGAGGCCTCTTGAGTTCCTCTCCTTTGATCCCAAAGAGTAAAATCTAATCTCCATGGCTCCCCTGGATCCTAAGTTGGCAAGGACAGGTTCCCAAGCTGTGCAGAATAAACAGACTTGAGTATAGCATTGGGGCTGACTTTGTAGGACTGGTAGGTATCCATGTGCAGCAGAAAATATCCCTTTAAATCCTGAACTTCACTGATACTGAACCTCTGACAACAAGGTGTGTATGGTGGGTGTACGTGTGGTATATACTCCCTTTGATGAGGTTGGTGTTGGTCAGTAGATTTTGTGACCACCTACTTCTAGTCATCACGTCACAGGGGTGATATGGTATGTCATTTCCTTTTTCAGGAAGTGCTAGTCTCAAATATGTGTTATAGGTTGAAAAGTCTTTCCACATTTACTTTTCATGAAATATTGTTCACCAACTTTGTTTTAGACAGCACAAGGAATCCTATTTTTGGTTAAAAATAAAATGAAAAATGAGATTACCTGAAGTCACACAGAAAGTGACAATGCTTGCCTGGCTTTTCTACTTGTCTACACCCTACTGAATGCCTGGATATAAATGGGTGTTTTTCCTTCAATAAAAAAAGAAAGCAACCTCTGAACATAGGAGAAGGGAGTAGTGAGCATTTGAAATCACCAATAAATCCTGTATTTATCAAAATATATGCTACCACCTGTGATGTATTTTAACCTGTGTTGTACTTTAGCCCCATAAGTTTAGTTGGAGCCCATAAAGTAAAGGTCCCAACTAAATTATAGCACTTGAAAGCAACAAGACAACTCAGGGGAGTGAGGCAGGCAAATGATACAAACTCTCTGAGTATTCTCACATTAAAGGAATGTCATGCAAGAGTACAGGAGACCTGTGGAATTAAACTACCAGATGCCATCTGTGGAACTGGCTTTGATGAACACTGGTTTAATAAGTGCCTGCAGTCAGTTGGGAAAATCTGGTTGATGTTAGGGAATGGCATGAAATAAACAATTATAGAAACAGAAGGGACAGAACAAAGTTAGAGAACTATAAAAGACAAATCCAAAGTGAAGGATCTTTTACAAAACAATTGAAAGGACTACTCAAAATGTTAATATCAAAAATGATCCAAAAAGGCTGGGGAAAGGTTATAATAATTTAAAGAACACTGAAGAGACATGATAACTTAATGCAACAAGGGATTAATGCATTAATTTATTTTAAAAGGAAATAGAGGAAGGCCAGGACGTGCAGGACCCATGCTGCCAAGCCAGGGAGGTACTTAGGATAGAGCACCTACTTCACATGTCGGAGGCCTGGGCCCCATTCCTGGCACATACACAAATAAATACACTAAAGACCTGCTTCTGGGTGGTGGAGATGACTTAATGGTAAAACGCCCACCTTACATGCTTGAGGTCCTCGTTTGGATCCCGATAACAAGGGAGAGAAAGGCAGATGGGCTTGCTTCCATAATCGACTTGCGAAGACCTTCTGTTGCCCCATAGCTATGTCCTTCCCACAGCAGCACCTTGGAATACTGCATAAAGATGTCTCTGTACCTTACCCTCTAATGGGCAGTTATTCCTATTCCCTATTGGGTAGATGGAGGCTTTGTCAGACTTATGTAGCAGGTAACCATCTTCCTTGCCCAATCCTGCTTCTTTCCACATGCATGGGCACCTGATTCAGGCGGAGTGGGTGGGGGATGATTATAAAATAGTAAGTTGGTTGAGAGTATGTGAGAGAATAGACTTTAGAGCTAGTGTGTTGTGTGACCGTAGAAGCTTCAATTCTCTAACTTGTGAAACAGAGAAGTTGTAAAGGAAAGCACCAGCAATGTTTGTTGTTCTATGCTAAATACTTAGTAAATGTCAGTAAGTGCTCAATAAACATGAATTTTATCAAAGTCTTCTGCACTTTTTCCCCCTGAATTTCTCCTTCCAATGGTTTCTTTTTCTTTTCTTTTCTTGATTTTGCACCACGTGTAGCAGTACCAAGGGGTTATACAGACATTATAGTCGGAGTTATTCATGGCAGTGCTTTGAAGACCGTGCAGTGCTGGGGATGACACCCAGGCCTCCTACATGTAAGGCATCCACTACAGTTTTTTGAGCTATCTTTTTTATTTCTTCTTCTTCTTCTTCTTCTTCTTCTTCTTCTTCTTCTTCTTCTTCTTCTTCTTCTTCTTCTTCTTCTTCTTCTTCTTCTTCTTCTTCTTCTTCTTCTTCTTCTTCTTCTTCTTCTTTTTTCTGTTTATGTGTGGGGCACACCCAGCAGTGCCTAAAGCTTACTCCTGACTTTGCACTCAGGGATTATTCCTGACAGAGCTTGGGGAACCATATGGGATGCAGAGATCAAACTCAGGTCAATTGTGTGAAAGGCAAGTGGTCTTACCTACTGTTTTATTGCTCCAGCCCCCTCCCTCTCTCTCTCTCTCTCTCTCTCTCTCTCTCTATATATATATATATATATATATATATATATTGCTTTTTGGGTCGTACTCAGCAATGCACAGGGGTTACTCCTGGCTCTGCACTCAGGAATTATTCCTGGTGGTGCTTAGGGGACCATATGGGATGCTGGAAATCGAACCCGGGTCAGCCATGTACAAAGCAAACACCCTACCCACTATGCTATCACTCCAGCCCCCCTCATTATACTTTTGATTTTCTGAATTACTTAAATTTCTCATCTCAGTTTTGGACTTCCATTTGTACTATCCATCTTTTTTCGTTTTGCTTTGCTTTGGGATCACACCTGGCTGTGCTTAGGGCTTACTCCTGCCTCTGTATTCAGGGATCACTCCTGGTGGGGTTTAGGGGGCCACATAGGGTGCTGGCGATTAAGGCAAGTGCCAGCCCCAATCTCCATGTGTTTTATAGAATAACTGTTTACCTACTCCATGTCCTAAAGCCAAGGTAGTGTCCAGAAGATTATGTGGAGCAGTATGGGCAGGAAATTTGGAGAAAACAGACAATGTGGAGAGTAGAGCTGGGGAGATAGCACCTGAGTCAGAGGCACATGTAAGTATGCGACCCTGGTTCAATCCCCAGCACTGCATGCCCACCTCCCCCTCCAGCCACCAGCATCATGGTGTATAGCCTTAATGGTTCCCAGCACCTCAAGGCTTAGCAGTATGGCATTCCCAGGTACTAGCACTAAACTTTCGGGCTTGAATTGTGGGTTCCCAAAGAATTTCTTGGGATATCATTTCAACAAAAAGACAAAAAAAATAGCAGATTGTGCATTATTTTCTTTTCAGTAATAGCAACCTTACCCCCTATGCTTTGGGAGAGTCTGTCTCCATTCAGTAGAGGATTTGAACGGGACTGTCAATCTCGTTACTTAGTTCCTGCCTCTTTCAGGTCGTTAGGTAAATGGTCCAGGTCTAGGCAGATCATTCCAACCTACTGACTTCAACATGTGCTTAAGTAATAAAAAAGTGATCCTAGCTGCGCCCTTTACATTTCTTCTTATAACCTTTTTGTGTTTGGAATGAAAGTATCATAAGGATAGAAACATACCTGCCTTGTGGAGGAAGCCTCCTTGCAGGGGGAGAGATGAGAGCATTTTCAGTAAGAAAGAGGACCAGACAAATGGAGAGATTAAGGAGGAAGGCTAAGTCCAAGATTCTGAAGCCCTATTTCATTTCTCAGGGTAGAGTGATGTTATATAATCCTTTTCAATTATGACCTTCAATTCAATTCTGAATTTGATTCCTTCTCTGATGAGAAGCAACATTCTCTACAAGTGGGACAGATGCTAGAAGAAGGGGTAAGGCACTAGCATATGGTCATTTCAGCTGACACTAGTTCCATCTTCAGTATCACATATGGTCCCCTGAGCACCACCAGGGGTTACTTATGAGCACAGAGTCAGGAGCACTCTGCGTGTGCCCCCAAACCCACAAATAAAAACAAAAACAGTTTTCCAGATATGCCATAGAGATGCCTCCAAGATCCCACACCAGACTGTTTCATTAAGGGCAACCCAGAGGGGGGCGGGTGAGTTCCCCTCCCTGCCCCAACGAAGCCAGCCCCGGCAGCCAAAAACCTCCAGAACTCAATCACCACCAGGCTCATGGCCGCTCTCCACACACTTGGATGAGCCTCACCCATGAGTGAATATATTCTTGGACGTCTCATGCTTTGCACCACCAATATACCAAGAGTAACACACCAAATTTGATTGGCTTTAAAGTAGAGGGCAACAAATCTTAGGGGGAAATACATATATATATATTATATATACAGATATATACATATATACAGATATATATACATATATGTATATACACATACATATATATATTTATATACATAAGCACTTAGGACTCAACCTTTGACAACATGTTACTAATCTCTTATAGAAGGGCTTAATGGCTCCTGGGTGAAATACAACAATCTTCACACACTTTCCTCTAAGAAACCTTTTTTTTTAATCTCAATTTTTAGTGAATTATTCATAACAAGAAATTAACAAATAAATTATTTCTGTTCTGTTTTGGGGGCAGAGTTTGGGGTTTGGGATGGAAATATGGGGGTGGGGAGGTGTAATGGTGATGGGATTGGTGTTAGAATAGTAAATATAATCTAATATTGTGAACAACGTTATAAATATAATATAAAATAAAAACACATTTTTCCAACATTTTTATTCTTATTCCTGACACACTGACAAGAATCAAGGGAATCCCAGTCTTTGGCAACTAAGAGCTTTTTGATTTCTTAGTCAAGACTCTCTGGTATATTCTGTTTTTTTTTTTTTTAACTGATAGCATCTACATCATTCACTCCAAGAAGATTTTGAGTCTGCGAAGTCTTTGGAGTTATTTGAAAGAACTGTTATCCTTTCATCTCTTCTGGTTACCTAGGAGCTTGCTCTAGTCCCTTTCATCTCCAGCTTTGCAGTATGAAAGGATGTGATGCTTGAGTTCCTGGGGTCTGGATGTGTAAAAAAGCATGCACACACATTGAGAGTAATCAGAATGAACAATGTGCTACCTATATCTTACTATTGATCACCACAGTTTTTTTGTTTGTTGGTTTTTTGTTTTGCAGTGCCTGGGATCAAACCCAGGGTTTGATACAAGGAAGTGCATCACAGGCTTTTCTCCCTCAGCTCCCCCCAGAGGAGATTCCATGCAGTTACTTTTTCCTGTAGAGGTGTTGGAAGAGAACCAGTCACATTCAGTTAGAGTCATGGATGTATCCAAATTTAGAGATGGCTTGAGCCATTACTCCACAGTCTGACCCTTTGCACTGTTTGGGAAGTCTGTCCACCTTTGCTGAGGTTATCGTTTTCCTCTTTTTGGAAAGCTATCAGAAAATTTCCTCAGAATGCCTTCTGACTTGATTCTTTTAAGTGCCTATAAATAGCTTCTTACACTATTTACAATAGTATTAATCTCTCTCTATCTCTGTCTCTCTCTTTACTGCTGATTAAGTTTTATTTTATTTTACTTTAAGTTTTATTTATTGAATCACTGCGAGAACAGTCACAAAGCCTTTCAGTTTAAGCCTTGGACCGTCATACAATGCTCAAACATCCGTCCCTTCACCAGTGCACATTTTCCACCAAGAACCCCAGTATAGCCCCTTCCCAGTCACTCCCCTCGTCTGTGTGGCAGATTTCCACTTTACTCTCTCTCAATGTTGGTCACATTCAATATTACAACAAAAGACCCAACATTATTATTTGGAATTTCCCCCAACATTCAGACCTGCCAAAAAACATCATTAGATAATTTGTTTTCTATTGCTGATTATGAAGAGCAAATGATGTCTTGTGACCACAACAGCGGCCACGTGATTTTGGATTTCTAATATTTTAGTAACAAACCTAGAGGGATTACTGCCAAAAGCCCCTGGGTCATGAGTTTGGTTTGTGGGTGGCAACCTGGGGCCTTGTCAGGGCTGGTTCCACCCCCCATTCCACAAAGCCCCACACGCGTCGTCAGTGCAGTTTCATACCTGGCTATCCATTAAGCTCTAAAAGATGGAGGCCACCATGCCGCCTGCGCCGCAAGGGGGGACAGGCAGAGGGACAAACACCCTTCTCCTCCCCCGGTGGCATAGCACCATAGTTTAATGCACAGATGCATTTAGGTTGGGCATTATATTTTGCTCAAATTTTCCCACCACCATTCAAGCCTGCCTTCCAGGGACAGACGCTAGATCATTTACTTTACACTGTTCACTTTTCATGGGCTGGAGCGATAGCACAGTGGTAGGGCGTTTGCCTTGCACGCAGCCAACATGGCCGACTCGAGTCAGATTCCTCCGCCCCTCTCGGAGTGCCTGGCAAGCTACCGAGAGTATCTCGCCCGCACAGCAGAGCCTGGCAAGCTACCCGTGACGTACTCGATATGCCAAACACAGCAACAAGTCTCACAATGGGGTCGTTACTGGGCCCGCTTGAGCAAATCGATGAACAATAGGAAGGACCGTGACAGTGACCGTTCACTTTTCATATCAGGGTTCGGAAGAATAATCCTGGTGCCCGCATACTGGAGCCATGCTTGTAGAAGCTCATGGTTGCTGGGATTCCATCTAGAGAAGGCAGGGAGACAGCACCTACCCCATCTGGGACCTCCCGGTGATATTGGCTTGGTATGGGGCCCAGAGAATTCTTTGGGAGTTGTGGAGCCCACCGGCCAGGTTTCTTCGCTGCTGTTTGCTGCCAGTATTAATATTTCTACTTTAAGCACAGCATCCACCAACAAATATTCCTCCAACACTTTCTATAGGTACCTTTATTTGATTTACTTTTATTTACTCTTTTGAGCTGTCACACCCAGCTGTGTTCAGGTCTCCTGGCTTTGTGCTCAGAGATCCCTCCTATCAGGGTTTGGGGAAACCTATGGATTATCAGGGTAGAACCCAGGTCTGTATGTGTAAGGAAATCATCCTACATGCTCTCCAGCCCATAGTTATCTTTAATGAGAATATTTTATTTCATACTATAATTATACATTATCTTCTCTCTTATTGTTTTCTCCATTCTTCTAATTTTTTGTTTTCTGGTTTTGTTTTCTTCTTATTCTTATAGTTCTTGAAGTGTAAAGTAAGGTCAAAAAATTTTTTTAAGAAAACTTAAAAATAAAAATATAGCTGTAAACTTCTCTTCATGTACTCTATTCATTGTATTCTTTACATTTTGATGTGCTGTGTTTTCATTTTCAGATAGATGGGGAAGGAGTGTAAGTGAAGGGACCTGGCAGCTACGGAAAACTGAACCAGTAACTCAAACAGTTGAATGAGAGTAAAGAGCTTAATGAGAACCAAGCGAGATGCATTGTAGCACTGTCTCCCGTTGTTCATTGATTTGCTAGAGCGGGCCCAATAATGTCTCCATTGTGAGACTTGTTACTGTGTTTAGCACATCAAATACAACACAGGTAGCTTGCCAGGCTTTGCTGTGTGGGTGAGATACTTTAGGTAGCTTGCCAGGCTCTCTGAGAGGGGCGGAGGAATCGAACCCGGGTCAGCTGCATGCTAGGCAAATGCCCTACCCGCTGGGTTGTCACTCCAGCCCGCAAAAGGGTATGTTAAATAAAAAATTAAATAAAGCTATGTTACATGTTAAATAAAAATATTTAAATTTTATTTTATTAAAGCACTATGAGCACTGGTGGAGGGATGGGTACTTGAACATTCTTTGACTGAAACGCAACCATGAAAATGTGTAAGTCTGTAACTCTATCTTAAGGTGATTCTTTAAAATAAAAAAAATGAAGTAGCATGATTTACAAAGTTATATATAATCAAGTTTTAGACATACAATATTCCAGCTCCAATTTTGCCACCAGTGCTAATTTCTTCCACAGCCTTTAACAACCAAACTTAAAAATTTATTTATCAAAAAAGATTTTTTGAATGTGTCTGTCAAGATAGCAGGCTGGAGGAAAGCTAAGAACATTTTAACAAAAGGATCAAATATAGGGCCAGAGAGAGAGTACAGCAAATAAGGCTCTTGTCTTGCATGAAACTCACCTAAGTTTTATCCCCTTTACCCCATATGATCTTTGGAGCCCTGTCAGGAGTGATTCCTGACCAGAGAGCCAAGACCGAGCTCTGAGCACCACTGGATGTGACCACAAAACAAAACCAACATTAAAAGGATCAAATGTACGAGAGGTTCAATGTCTTGTTGCCATCCACGGAAATCTGAGATGTGCATGGTTAATTCCATGACCTTATGGAACTCTTAGCATTGGTGGCAAATCACCAGATAACGTATGTTCGTGACTGACTAGGAAGACAGAGTTTATTAATCAGTGATGACTGTAATTCTGTGACTTTTCTAGTAGCATTAAGGCTACATTATCTAGAACACATTACAATGTTGAGGGAAAACTGCAAAAGTAGATCAATTACCCAAGGACATACCTTTTATGATGAATGTGATTTAAAGTTTGGAAATACAAATGTTTGGAAATATTTTAGAGGTCTATTTTATTATCATCTTCTTAGTCCTTCAGTAGTGACACTACCTCCACTACCCAGCCGCTGCCACACTACAGGACGCTTTCCGGACCCGCGTGGCAGCTCCAGCCGAGACTCACGTATGACTGAAGACCCACAGAACAAGATAAGCGGAACTCTCTGAGACCTTGGACTCCAGGCTTGGCGGACTCAGGGACAGAGTTTCTCTGCTTGCTCCCACCAACCACAGGTGACAAAGGGATTCTAATCAGGAGCCCCACCCTACCCTGCCCTGTCTGCTTCCATCAACCACCCAGGGATCAGATTGCGCACAGAAGACCCACCCTACCCAGATAAATACCCCACTGGCAGACTTCCACTATTGACACTACCTCCACTACCCAGCCGCCGCCACACTCCAGGACGCTTTCGGGACCCACGTTGCTGCGAAGCGGCCGTGCGACACATCATAAGACACTAAATACCCATCTTACGGAATTGTCGTACCGTATTTGATAGGGTTCAAATATGGTAACACCTACAAGGGTGATTAGAGGTCGCCCCAAAAGCCTCTATCCCTCTCGGAAAGACTGGCAAGCTACTGAGAGTATTCCGCCCGCACGGAAGAGCCTGGCAAGCTATCCATTGTGTATTTGATATGCCAAAACCAGTAACTACAACTGGTCTCATTCACCTGACCCTGAAGGCTTCACCGACATGGCAGCACTGAGAAGGATGAGAAAGGAGAGACCGACAAAATCTCAAGGCCGACCTAGGCTGCCACAACGAAGGAAGACAAAAATGATCGTCTGTACTTTCAATGCATGTACGCTAGCATCAGATGCATCCATCGAGGACCTGATGGTACAAGCGCGAATGATCAAGTACGACATCATTGGTCTGACCGAGACAAAAAGGCACGAATCTCACCATGCCGTTTTTGACACTGGAGAAGAATTGTTCCTTGGAACATGCGATAAACAAGGTGTCGGAGGCGTCGGTGTCCTTGTCAACACAAACTTGGCCATGAGCATTGATTCATTCGAATGCCTAACAACCTGGATCGGACGTTTACATTTGAATAGATGTGGCTCACTGCCTGCAGTTTCTATCTTCATTGTCTACGCGCCAACATCTCATTATGATGAAAGAGAAATCGAGAAGTTCTACATGGAGCTGGAGAAGTTCTATAAAGAAGACCACACCTTCTACAAGATCATTGGGGGTGATTTTAATGCCAAGATAGGACCAAGAAGATCAGCTGAAGAACTTCACATCGGGACCCATGGCCTAGAATGGAACGAACAGGGTGAGAGACTGTCTGAGTTCATCATGTCGACTAAGACCATCCATGGTAACTCACAGTTCCAGAAGGCAGAATCTAAATGTTGGACACGGGAGTCTCCTGGTGGACGATTCCACAACGAAATAGACCACATCATATTCAATTGACGGTTTTGCCTGACTGATGTCGCTGTTGTCCCAATATTTCGAACGGGATCGAACCACCGTCTCCTTTGTGCAAAATTCTTCTTCACAGAGCGGGGAGAAAGGGCTGAAAAGTTTAAAAAGAGAACTCCCAGAACGACCACCAACTGGGAGCTCTTTGGCACTATTGCGGCAACATGGGAAGATGCCATTGTTGACAACATTGATGAGGAATACGATCGACTGGTTCAGCACCTCCATGAATGTGCGAGGAACGCCAAGAGATAGATAGCCACAAAAAAACGCCTGTCTTCAAAAACTCTTGAGCTAATTCGCCGGCATGGTTTGGCGCATGCCTCGGGCAACCACAAGCTAATGTCCGAGCTCGCAAAGCAGTGCAGAGATGCGTTCAAGGAAGACCTCAAAGAGAGAAGAGCAGAAATACTGGTAGATGTGGCAGAAGCTGGGAAAAGTATTCGTAACGCCCGCCTGTCCTTCGCCAACTACAAGACCAAGATGATTGCCCTCCGACGTCCTGATGGATCCATCACATCCTCCAGAATGGCAATGGAGAAGATTATCCATGACTTCTACTCAAATCTCTTCAATAGCCATGTCCACTTGCTGACATACCAAATTCCACAGGATGGATATGTCGTTCCCAACGTTCTCCCTTCTGAAATCTGACACGCCATTTCATCAGTAAAGAAACGAACAGCACCCGGCCCAGACAAGGTCAGACCTGAACACCTGAAGAACCTGCCGTCAATACTCATCAATACACTGGCTCGGCTCTTCACACGCTACCTGTCTGAATGCAAGGTTCCGTCCCAATGGAAAACCAGCAGGACCGTACTACTGTTCGAGAAGGGAGACATCCATGACATTGGCAACTATCGCCTGATCTGCCTATTGTCTGTCATCTACAAGTTGTTCACTCGAGTCATCTTAAATAGGATTGGCAGAACACTAGATGAAGGACAACCATGCGAGCAAGCCAGGTTCCGCAAAGGATTCAGCACCATCGACCATATCCACATGATAACCAAGCTCATTGAGGTTTCTCAGGAGTTCAAGATGCCGCTCTGTTTAATGTTCATTGATTTAAAGAAGGCCTTTGATTCTGTTGAGACGGAAGCGGTCATTGAAGTCCTAGCCAATCAGAGCATTCAAGCCCAATACATCAAGATCCTCCATGAGCTGTATTGCGGATTCACTACCAGGATCTCACCATTCTACAAAGAAGTGATCGTTGATGTCAAGAGAGGGGTTCGGCAGGGTGATACCATTTCACTGAAACTCTTCAGTGCCACCCTCGAGAACATCATGCGACGACTGGAATGGGAAGGAATGGGAGTGAAGATAGATGGTCGGCAACTACACCACCTCCGCTTTGCTGATGCCATTGTTTTAATAACACCGAACATCAGCCAAGCGGCACAAATGCTGGCCGACTTTGACCGTGAGTGTGGAAAAGTAGGACTACAGCTGAATCTTATGAAGATAATGTTTATGAGAAAAAGCCTCGTTCCTGATGCCCCATTTGCTCTCAACAGAACGACTATCTCCGAATGTAACAGCTATGTGTACCTAGGTCGAGAAGTCAACATGACAAATGACCTGACACCCGAGCTGCGCAGGAGGAAGAGAACAGCTTGGAATGCCTTCAAGAACGTCGAAGAAATAACTAAGAGGACGAAGAACCTCCGGCTCTGGGCACATCTCTTTGATTCCACTGTTCTTCCTGCATTAACATATGCCTCAGAGACCTGGGCCTTACGCAAACAGGATGAGAATGCTATTCAGGTCTCCCAAAGAAGAATAGAAAGAGCTATGCTTGGAATATCACGTTTCACTCAAATGAGAGAAAGAATCTGGAGTTCCGACATCCGTCGACGATCAAGAATCAGCGACGCTGTCTCATTTGCCAAGGTGTCAAAAATCAGTTGGGCTGGTCACGTAATGAGATTTAAAGACGACCGCTGGACTAGAGCTATTATGAACTGGATTCCACGGGATGTCAAAAGACTGCGTGGCCGCCCACCTACCAGATGGTCAGATTTCTTCGTCAAGATCATGAACGATCAGTTTGAGGTTCATCATGTTCCCAGAGTGAACAGATGCCATTGGGCTACACTAGCACGTGACAGAGACAAATGGAGACATTACTGGCGCCCGCTCGAGCAAATCGATGACTAACGGGAAATTAAGTGATTAAGTGATTAAGTGAAGTCCTTCAGTAAATGGATAGGTATTCTGCCTCCATGGTGGTCTTTCTCCACACATGGATACTATGCATCATATATGAACTTTGCATCATACATGCAAGGTTTAAGAAGCTCTGCATAATGGCCCAATATGTGACATGTGTGGACATATCCAGATAATCAAGGAATGTGGTGCTGCCTACATCATTTGGACAAAACACTTCTAAAACATTTAATCCTAGCCATGGTCTTACACTGATTTATTTATTTATTTATTTACCATGTTCATATTCACTTTATTTAAGACAAAACTCAAATTGTACTTAATACATCGAATTCAATGCATTGCTCTTAATCACACTGATTTCTTCTGCCACCAATTTGTCATGGGGGGACATACGAGCTGACATGATCAGAATGTGACTGTCATTTCCAGTGTACTTAGCTTCTTTTATCTTTGTGGAAGTCAATTGGCTATCATGAATGAAAAGACACTAAAATACTCCTTTTCCTGTTTGACTCAATGCCTTAGTTTTTTTTTTTAAATGAAAGCTCTTTTTATTTATTCTTTATTATTTTTTTTATTAGTGAAACACCATGAAGTACAGTTATAGACTTATAAACTTTTGTGCTTGGGTTTCAGTTATACAATGATCAAGTACCCATCCCTCCACCAGTGCCCATCCTCCACCACCACGGGTCCCAGCATCCCTCCCACCCCCCATCCCCCAAGTCCCACCCTGCCTCAGTGGCAGGGTATTCCCCCTTGTTCTCTCTCTCTTCTTTTGGGTACTGTGTTTTGCAAGAGAGGCCTTGAGTGGCAATCACGTTTGGTCTATAGACTACTTTTAGCATGCTTCTCCCACCCTGGGAGGGTCTCACAACACCCTTTATTTGGTGCTCTCTTCTCTATCTGAGCTTCCTTTTCACCTAGCACATGTTCAGTGCCTTAGTTTTTGTTGGAAGGTCTCATGTACCGGACTTCTTACTGTAAGTGCCTCTTTGGAAAAACCTAGATTTTCATGTCAAAATATACATGGATTTAAGATATTTGTGCATTTAAAGATAAAACATACACATAAAACCCAATAGTAACTTACAAGCTTCTGTAAATATTAACATTTGTCTTGCCATTAAATCATATCATGTACCATATTAATTATGAGCACTTAGCACAGTCTAGAGCAGAGGTTTTAAGCTTCTTTATGCTTGAGAATTGGTACTGATCTGTGGACTGGTATTGAAAACCACTGTGCTAGATCAGTTGATCTTAATAGTTTCTTTTTGCCGTAATTGTAGTAGCATTTTCTCTTAGGACTTTTTAAGAAAAAAGGTAACTAACATCATGTCCTTTTTGAACTAATTTGGAATTTTTTTTAAAAAATTTTTTTTATTTGCTTTTTGGGTCACACCCAGCGATGCTCAGGGGTTACTCCTGGCTCATGCACTCAGGAATTGCTCCTGGCGGTGCTCAGGGGACCATATGGGGTGCTGGGAATCGAACCTGTGTCAGTTATGTTGGCTGCGTGCAAGGCAAACGCCCTACCCACTGTGCTATCACTCCAGCCCTAATTTGGAATTTTTATGTATAGTATTTAACTGGTGTGAGTAATAAAACAAACAAACACTGTCCTCCTGCTGTTCATTGATTTGCTTGAGCGGGCCCAGTAACGTCTCCATTTTGAGACTTGTTGTTACTGTGTTTGGCATACTGAATACGTCAGGGGCAGCTTGCCAGGCTTTGCTGCGTGAGCGAGATACCCTAGGTAGCTTGCCGGGCTCTCCGAGAGGGGCGGAGGAATCGAACCCAGCTCGGCCGGGCTGGCTGTGCGCGAAGCAAACTCCCTACCACTGTGCTATTACAAAATTATGACTTTTTAATTTTTTTTAATTTTGGGTCACACACGCTTAGGGGTACTCCTGGCTCTGCACTCAGGAATTACTCCTGGTGGGACTCAAGAATCATAAGGGATGCTAGGAATCTAATCCAGGTCAGGCACGTATAAGGCAAGTGCCTTATCCACTGTACTCTAGCCCCCATAAAGTTATGACTTTTAGAAAAATCATCGCCTGGGGCTGGAGCAATAGGACACTTGTCTTGTATGGAGCTGATCACGGTTCAGTCCCAGGCATCCCTTACTATCCCCTAAGCTCCACCAGGAACAATTCCTGAGCACAGAGCCAGGACTATCTCCTGAGCATCACTGGGTGGGACCCAAGACCAAAAAACAGAAAAAAAAAAAAGAAAGAAAGAAAAAACCATAGGCTAACTTTTTTTTTTACTCATTTATTTTATTTTATAGGGCTGGAGCGATAGCACAGCGGGTAGGGCGTTCGCCTTACAAGTGGCCAACATGGCTGACCCGAGTTCAATTCCTCCGCCCCTCTCGGAGAGCCCGGCAAGCTACCGAGAGTATTCGATATGCCAGACACAGTAACAACAAAGTCTCCAATGGAGACGTTACTGGGCCTGCTCGAGCAAATCGACGATCAACGGGAGGGCCTTTACCTTTTACCTTATTTATTTTATATAGATGTGAAATTCACAGAAGAAAATATTCTTTGGGGAGTGTGTGATCCTAACATTTGAAGGTATTTTCCTTTATGTTATTTTTTAATGAAAAGAACTAGATCTTCATAGTATTTTTCCCCTTACCACCCCATCCTTTCCCTTTTGCTGTTGTTATTGCAAGGAAGGGAAATCCCATACACATTTGGTTATGACACTTGCTAAAATTGCTCTCATTTTATTTGTGGTGCTTGTGCACATTCTGGTTGTGGTGCTCTTTGGGCGGGTGGTCACTGTGGCGCTCACATATTTATCATCAGGGGTCACATTTTAGCCATCATACTCACAAATATTGAACTGCCTTGCTTACTAGGGTTCAGATGGTTTTAGTTGTGTTTGCACACAGAAATACGTGCAGAAGGGTTGTACCACACCTAGTGGTGCTTGGGGCTACTCCCAGCTTTATATTGGGGGTTAGCTCCTGAAAGTGCTTAGGGGACATGAGGTGCAGGAAATTGAATCTGTATTAGTTACATGTAAGAAAAGCACAACAATCCTTGTTGTATCTCTCTGGCCCTGTGCTGTTACACTATCTCTTGAGTGATCTTTCACACTCTGTCATAGTGTTGGGGGCCCTATCCTAAACAGTGCCCTGAGACCATATTTGGTATATTTGATGGGGACTGAGGATCAAACTATGGCGTCATGCTCCCAAGGCAGGTACTTTACCGTGGAGCTATCCCACCCCCAACTCTCCCTTCATTTTATTTGCTTTATTTTTTGTTTTGTTGTGATACTGTGGCATCACATGCAAGGCAAGTGCTCTACCACAGAACAACATTCTAGTAGCCTTCCCTTCATTTTAAACAAAATTACTGTTTTCTATTCATCTGTAGTTTTCTGTGTATTTGTCATGATAGTGCTTACATTCTACTTGACGTCTGAATGAAAAAAAATCTGAGTTTTTATTTATTTTTTTTTGGTGGGGGGTCACACCCAACAATGCTCAGGGCTTACCCGTGGCTCTCCACTCAGGGATTATTCTTGGAGGGGCATGGGGTACCATATGGTGTACAAAGTATCAAACCTGGGCAGGCCATGTACAAAGCAAATGCCCTACTCACTGTATTATCACTCTGGTCCAAAACCTTAAAACTTTAAATTACTAAAATTAATAATTAATTTAATTAAATAACAAACAAATTATGTGTTCTTTGGGGAAGTAGTCATCTCCTCTCCACTTTTTTGATTAGGTTATTGGATATTTTTTGTTGCTCTTGACTTCATGAGTGCCTTATAAATTTTGAATATTAACTCTATGTAATATACTGTAGATATATTATATGAAAATATATCTGGGGTCAAAGTGATAGTTCAAAGGGGAGGGCATTTTCCTTCCATGTGGTCAACCTGAGTTCAGTCCCCGACATTTTGTATCGTCTCCCAGGCACTGCCAGGAGAAACTCCTGAATGCAGAGCCAGGAATAACCTCTGTGCATTGTCAGGTGTGACCCAAAAACAACAACAGCAAAAAATATTTTCTCCTATTCAGCAAGGAGTCTTTCAATTTTAGCTGTCACTGTCACTGTCCTCCTGTTGTTCATCAATTTGCTCAAGCGGGCCCAGTAACGTCTCCATTGGAGACTTTGTTGTTACTGTGTTTGGCATATCAAATACATCACAGGTGGCTTGCTAGGCTCTGCCATGCGGGCAAGATACTCTTGGTAGCTTGCCGGGCTCTCCGAGAGGGGCAGAGGAATCGAACTTGGGTTGGCCATGTTGGCTGCGTGCAAGGCAAATGCCCTACCACTGTGCTGAGCCATCACTCCAGCCCTAGAGTTTCTTTTTCACACAAAACCTTTTTAATTTGATATAATCAATTATTTATTTTAATTTATTGTTTTACTTTTTGTATTTGAGTGACATATGGATGGCTAATAGTATATAATTAAGTACTTGTCATTTGTCATCAGTGAAATATAAATCATACTGATATTCATACTGGTGAGTTTGGTACACATCAAAAAATAATAGGAATAACCAGTGCTATAAAGGACTTGCAGAGAAAGGAACTGTTATCCACTGCTGGTGGGAATGTTTTATTGATTTAGTCATTATGAAAAACAGTGTGAAGAATTCTCAAAAAATTAAGAATGGTGCTTCCATGTGATCCTGCAATTCTACTTCATGGCATCTACCCCAAGGGTCCAGTAATACTATTTCACATTTCATCTGATATACTATGCTCATTGCCACACTGTTTGCAATAGCCAAGATCTGAAAACAACCCTAATGTCCAAAATTGGAGAAGTGAGTAAAGAACAGTAATATATATGCACGTGTATATAAACAGTAATATATGTGTGTATGAGCTCTATCAGCAGCAGAGATCACCTTAGCAGACCCAAACTAAATTTAACAGCACACCAATAAAATTATACACCATGATCAAGTGGGATTAAACTCAGAACTGAGTTCCCATATGATCCAGCAATTCCACTTTTGGGTATCTATCTCCAGAAAAAAATTTATTCAAAAGAACGTATGCACATTATCATTCATTGCAGCACTCAGTACAATAGATGAGCTATGGAATCAACCTATATACAAGTGGGTCATGAAGATGTGGTATATAAACACAATGGAATACCACACAACTATAAAGGATGATGAAACCATGCAACTTGTAGCAACATGAATAGAACTGAAGACATCATATTAACTGAAGTAAGCCAAAAGAGAAGGATAAACACAGGATTATATAATTTATATGTGGTGTTTATAATAACTGGTGGAGGGAATGCGATGTTTTAAATGGGGAGTGTCTAGATCAACCTCTCCCAGAGTCTAGGGAGGAGAAGGAAAGAGTGAAGGGGAGGGAGAAAAGAGACAGATGAGAAGAAACGGGAGAACATGTCAGGGAATCCAGGTACTAAGTTGGTGGTAAGGAATGATAGAGCCAAATATACAAATCAGGGTTGGCGACTGAAATCAAGAGACTCAGACTTTAGCAACCAAACTTTCAAGAGAGCAGACTGGAGTGAGGGGAATATGGGAAGGAACCTGAACACATTGGTGGAGGGAAGCTGACACTGGTGATGGGATTGGTGCCACAATATTGTATATCTAACACAATTATAATGACTTTGTGAAATGATATTTAATATTAAGGGGCCTTCCTATGTATTATTTAAGTGAAATTATTACTAAAGTGTTAAACTTCTTAAAAAACATATAATGTACAATAAATCATTGTCAGTCAATGTAATCAATAAAAATGTTCTTTGATGGTCCTTAATACAGACTGCTTTCATGTTTATATTATTGGAGTATTTGTTGTGACATATTGTAAGCAAATGAATATAGTTTACCAGCTTTGTGAAAACTATAAATAAAAGGAATAAACAAGAACCAAATGAAAGTGGAATTTCATACAAACGAAAACGCATAAGATTCACAGCAGATCATTCAAACGAGAAATCTAGCCAGAAGAGATTAAAGGGATATAGTACAAAAACTCAACAAAATGAACACTCTGACCAAGAATACTCTCTCCAGCAAGATTGCTATTTAGTTTTGAAAGAATGAAAAAGAACTTCATGGACAGGCAACAGTTTAGGGAATTCATAGCCTTAAAATTAGTTTTGGAAGAAGCATTAAAAGAGCTTCTTTAAAAACAGGACGAGAGGCTGGAGCAATAGCACAGCGGGTAGGGCATTTGCCTTGCATGCAGCCAACCCGGGTTCTATTTCCAGCTTCCCATATGGTCCCCTGAGCACCGCCAGGGGTGATTCCTGAGTGCAGAGCCAGGAGTAACCCCTGTGCATCACCAGGTGTGACCCAAAAAGAAAAAAAAAAACAAAACAGGACGAACTTCCCAACATGTGGCATTGAGTATGGTACTAACTCACAGTGCTCATGCTGGACTTCTACTCAATTAAGAAAAATCCCTAGCTTGCTAAGGGATTTTACATATACTCAGTAATGAATTAGTCTTATTTATATTGAATATTCTATATCTGATTTGTTTTTTATATCAATTGAGATTTAGCACAGTGGGTAGGGCGTTTGCCTTGCACGTGGCCAACCAGGCTGACCAGGGTTCGATTCCTCCGCCCTTCTCAGAGAGCCTGGCAAGCTACTGAGAGTATCTCCCCTGCACGGCAAAGCCTGGCAAGCTACCCATGACGTATTCGATATGCCAAACACAGTAACAACAAGTCTCACAATGGAGACGTTACAGGACCCGCTCGAGCAAATCGATGAACAACGGGAGGACAGTGCACAGTGCAATTAATTTTTAATTGAATCACCATGAATTACAAAGTTGCAAAGATATTTGTGATTGAGTTTCAGGTGTACAATGTTTCAACACTAATCCCTATGTCAGGGTCCACCACCCTCCACCAACGTTCCTTTCCCTCCCACCCCTCAGTTTAACTCTATAACAGGCACATTTCCCCTCTGCAACTGTCCTGGTGTACCTTTCCCCAACTTATTCCCCTACTCTCACTCCCATTCAAGTGGCAGCTTCCTACTGACAAATACTCCTCCTCTCCATTTATATTGCCTTTACATCCATAAAACCTTTTTATGATCTTATCTATTATTTATTGATGTAGACACATAAGCAGTATCTATAATAAAATATTTAGCAATATCTATAGCACTGTCCTGTGGTACTGTCCTCCCGTTGTTCATTGATTTGCTCAAGCAGGCACCAGTAACGTCTCCATTGTGAGACTTGTTGTTACTGTTTTTGGCATATCGAGCTTGCCACGCTCTGCCGTGCAGGCAGGATACTCTTGGTAGCTTGCCAGGCTCTCTGAGAGGGATGGAGAAATCAAACCCAGGTCAGCCGCATGCAAGGCAAATACCCTACTGGCTGTGTTATTGCTCTAGCCCTAGCAATATCTATGATATAGTATTTTATTGCATAAAACCAATATTCCTTTTTTTTAGGATGAAGCACATTTAGAACTTTTATAGGCCTATTCAGATTTTTCCCTCTTTAAATTTTCTTAAATCTCTTCACTCCTACTAAATTTTCTTTTGTAAGATTTACCTATTTCGGGGATGAGGGTGGGGGGATAAGAATAATAAAATATATATATGAAAAACTTAAAAAAAAGATTTACCTATTTCATATGAACTCTAAAATTCACAGAATTATCCATCATTTCTTTAAATTTATATAACAAAACAGATTCAGTTTTTGAAAGAAAAGATTTATAATTTTGTGGAATTTCAGGAGATTAGATCTATTCACCTATATGTGTGTAGGTGTCTCCAACTCTACATACACACACAAAAAACCTCTCTTATATGTGAAAGAAAACAAGAAACATTTAATAAGAGAACAAATGGTCAAAGTTATTGAAACTGAAGGTTTTGCATATCAACCTGAGCTTATGTGAGGAACTGAGACTGGGTCAGGGTCCTTGGGACTCTGGTGGAAGAAGTCAGGCTCTCTGGTGAATGGTGTGGTGTTGGAATGATATATGCATGAAAGGTGTGATTAGCATTATTTAAATTGCAGTTCCTCAGTTTTAAAAAAAAGTTTTTTAAAAATGAATGTGAGTAAAAGCTAGGTGAAGTTCATATATACCTGACAAAGGATTTGTATTTTATTAATTATTTCCTGGCTCTGCACTCAGAAATTATTTCTGGTGGTGCTCAGGGGACCATAAGGGATGCCTGGGATTGAACCCGGGTAAACAGCACGCCCTACCCACTATACTATTGTTCTTATTGTTCTGGTCTTCAGGATATATATATATATATATATATATATATATACATATATATATATATATAGGCTTTTTGGGTCACAGCTGGTGATGCGCAGGGGTTACTCCTGGCTCTGCACTCAGGAATTACCCCTGGCAGTGCTCAGGGGACCATATGAGATGCTGGGAATCGAACCCGGGTTGGCCGTGTGCAAGGCAAACACCCTGCCCACTGTGCTATTACTCCAGCCTCAGGATTTATATTTTAAAGGTGTAAAACTATTATTATTCCATAACAAGAATACATCAACCTAAAATATTGGATAAAAAAATTGTATAAAAACTGATAGAGGATGTATGAAATTCCACAAAACACAAACCTACTTTATAATGAATCTAGTAAGTAGTTGCTAGAGTGTTCAGGGAAGGGCTGAAAAAAAATATTTATTTTGAGTTATGGAAAGATGTATATTGATTAGGATTTATATCTTGATTTGTCTAGAGGGAGGCATATATTTGTCAAAAACTCTAAATAGATAATATGTGTGTTTTATTAAATACTCATACTTCTGTAAAACGAATGAAAGATTTTATAGGATTTGTAGTTCTTGAAAAATCTCAACATAGAAAATTAATCTACAATTATTTTGAGTTAAAAGTACCCAAGGGTGGTTCACAGAGAAAAAAATTAAAATTCCATTTAGAAGGTAATATACTCATACTGGACATGAAGTATTCTGTAAATCCATTCATACCCCTCCCACAACTCCAATACATACATACATACACACACACACACACACACACTCAGCAACACCTAATTTCATTAGTCTGTGTTAATTGGAAACTACAATAAACTATAGACTTCAAGAACTTTAGGTAGTAGAATTATGAAACACAGATGTAAAATATGATAAGGAGAGAAAACAGAACGAAACTACAAAAAATCAGATTTGATGAAGGACTAAGTAGAGTTTATATAAATAATAAATAATATCAGAAAATTAAACTACTTACTGGAACTCAAGAACATCAATAATGAGTTAAACAGAATTTATCTAATGTTAAAAATAATATACAGCACATTGAACTACAAGGAGATAATAGATTCATAAATATGAAACATAAAATTTACAAATTAAAAATCTCTTTAGATTTAAAAGTATATGGAATAATAAAAATAATTTTAAAATAAAATCTGTATGTAGTACAGCAGATAGGGTGCTTGCCTATGGGAAGGGGGGCGTTTCAGTCCGCCCTTCACGCCCTACCAAGGCCACCAGTTGCCCCCCACTAGCGGCTCTCCAGCACGGCCACGTCTCCAGAGCACAGAAACCAATTTCTTAACTATCTGACTTTCAGTAGAAATACTTCCAGGGTCAATAAGTAAAATAGCAGAAATCCAAAACCAACATATAAGTCTTGAACCCAGCTGTAGAAAGCAAATCACTTCACAATGCTTTTTCAGCATGTCTGATTGGGGGGGGGGTAAACTCTAAATAATAGTGGTGAATCTTTTATTGAAACAATGAATCTAATCAAAGCAGATAGAGTGTTAACTAGAATTCATCTGCCCCACAGGGACTGGGAGGGGTGGGGGGTGGGTTTTTATTGGGGTTCTTCATGGTAAAAAATAAGTTTTGGTAAAGGGAAATGTGTTTGATATTTGCATGACTGAGACCTAAACCTGAAAGCTTTGTAACCTTTCCCACGGTGATTCAATAAAAAAAAAATAAATAAATAATAAATAAATAAATAAATAAAAACATGATTAAGGTTTTGCTTGTTACTGAGGCACAGATACAATATTCTGCATATGATGCGGTTTTGGTTCATAGCTACTTTAATCTGAATACGTTCCATAACTGTACAGTGTTGCTTACTCAACCGTTTTATATTTTGATGCCTCATTTGCATCTTCATCTTAAGTATCATTTACATCTTTATGTATATTCTTTAGTTTTTATAACGTTAGTTAATTTTACTGTTTTTTTATTTCTAATCCCATGCTTTCTTTTATGAGTTATTGAAGAAATCCTTTTTTTAATGGAGGGACGGACACTTCCAACTGTCCTTAGGTCTTACTTAGGACTTACTTCAGGCCCTGCACTTAGTGAACACTCCTAGCAAGACTTGGGGGACCATAAGTGGTGCAGGAGATCAAACCCTAGTTGGCTGTGAGCAAGGCAAGTGCTCTGCCCCCTGTATTATCTCTCTAGCCCCAGAAACCCTGTTCTTTAGAATAAGAAAATTTAATTTTTCAAAAACAGATGTTTTGAAATGGAGATTGGGCTCAAGAGTTTAATTACATTTTGTAAATTATCAGAGACAAAAGTGATGTTATGACATGACTTTATTCACATACTTCTCAGATGATAATTATCATATGCCATATATATATTTGCCATACCTAGTGGGCTCAGGGCTTAGTCCCTTTGGGGGGGGTTGGGCAAGCCCAGCTGTGCTCAGGGATTAGTCCTGTCTCTGAGCTCAGAGATAGCTCATTTCTGGCATTCTTGGGGGGAGAGAGGGAATAAGGGGGAATATGGAGTGCCAGGGATTGAACTAGAGTTGGTCATGTGCAAGGCAAGTGCCCTAACTGCTGTACTATCTCTCCAATAACTAGCTATTATTTTCTAGAAAATAAAAATGCTGGATATATCATTTAGGCATCTTGAACTCTCATGGAACCTCAATGAGCTTGGTCACTGTGTGGATATGGTTGATCGTGCTGAATCCTTTTCGGAATCCGGCTTGCTATCATGGTTGTTCTTCGTCTAGTGTTCTGCCTATTCTATTCAGGATGACTCGAGTAAAAAACTTGTAGACTTTTTCCTGGAGTGAGCAGATGCCATTGGACTACACTAGCATGCAACAGGGACAAATGGAGACGTTACTTGCGCCTGCTTGAGCAAATCGATGATCAACAGGATCACAAGTGATACAAATGATATTACTTAGGAAAAAACACCAACTTTCTAAGTAGGCATTATAATCAATATTTAAATATGTTAAAGTTAATTTGCCTTTGGTTGATTGATAAAGTGGCAAGAGCATAGCAAAAAATCTGCTGCTTTTTAAAAAATTGAATCACAGTGAGATACACAGTTATAAAGTTGTTCATGATTGGGTTTCAATTGTATAATGTTCCAACTTCCTTCCTTTCACCAGTATACATTTCCCACCACCAATGTTATCAGTTTCCCTCCTGTCTCTATGGCAGGCACTTTTCTCCTCTCTCTCTCTCTTTCTCTCTCTCACTCTCTCCTTTTGGACCTTAGCGTTTGCAATACAGATACTGAAAGTTCATCAGTTATATCCCTTTACTTACTTTCAACATTCAATTCCAGTCCAAAATGATCATTTCCAGCCATTATTGTCAGACTGCTCCCTTCTCTCTCCTAACTGTCCTTTGCCCCCCTCACACTCTTGTGGCAAGCTTCCAACCATTGATCAGTCCTTCTGGTGTGGGCTGCTTTTTTGACTAGAGTGTTTGCTGTGTTAAAGTTTCTGTGACACAGTTAATCGCTTTTGGTTTTTCTATATCTCAGGGGGGAAAAAATCAACAAAGGTAACTGGAAATTAAGCCATTTCTTTTCTCCTGTTTTCTTGCTGGAGGCACATTAATATTTGTCAGTGGTACTGTACTAAATCCTGGGCTGCTACTGAGATGCAGTCATTAAATTCCAACCTTACGCGTTTGGCATGCTGCCTAAATGCAGCTCTGTGTTAAAGTGTAGATTGCAGTCCAGCAAATCAATGCTCTCAAATTGCAGCTGTATGTAAACCTACAATTAAAAACAGCATGCAATCATTTTCTTTCCCTACCTGATGAAGGCAAGAGAGGCATGCTGTTTTTGCAGGGAGGAAAGGTGAAAATGCCACCTTAAAATAGCATTCCCTGGCACCTTCTTTCAAACCTGGCTTTTGAGAGAGGCAGTTTCTTTGTGTCTCTCTCAGCCTACTATCATCCTACTCTATTCAGGGAAGTTCTCTCATTTTCCCTGACAAACTGGAAAGATTTTTTGGGAAGAAAATTTAAAAATAAATGTCCTAGTAATTCATTGAATAATTAATCTGTGGATGATAGGGGAACAAAATAAAATACTGGGTCTTAAAGAATAGATATACTGGGGACCATATGTGGTGCTGGGGATCAAACCTCTGTCGGCTATGAGCAAGGCCAGTGCCCTACCCACTGTATTATCTCTCCAGTGTCAGAAATCTTCTTCTTCTTTTTTTTTTTTTTTGCTTTATGGGTCACACTCGGCAATGCACAGGAGTTACTCCCTGGTTCATGCACTCAGGAATTACTCCTCGTAGTTCTCGGGGGACCATATGGGATGATGGAAATCGAACCTAGGTCGGCTGCGTGCAAGGCAAACGCCCTACCCGCTGTGCTATTGCTCCAGCTCCAGGTATATTATTCTTTAGAATAAGAAAATTGAATTTTTCAGAAACATGTAAAGTAAGTAAAGTAAAGGCCCTCCCGTTGATCATCGATTTGCTCGAGTGGGCCCAGTAATGTCTCCACTGGAGACTTTGTTGTTACTATGTCTGGCATATAGAATACGTCATGGGGAGCTTGCCAGGCTCTGCCGTGCGGGCGAGATACTCTCGGTAGCTTGCCGGGCTCTCCGAGAGGAGAGCAGAGGAATCGAACTCGGGTCGGCCATGTTGGCTGCGTGCAAGGCAAACGCCCTACCGCTGTGTGACTCGAACTTCAAAAACATGTTTGAAATTAATTTTAAACACTAATTTTTCAAAAAGCAGTCTTATTAGGGGTTTGATCCCTGGTACCACATATTGTACCGTATCTTGTCAGTGATAAAAGGACAGGAACATTTTTGTAATTGCTGTGTGCATGTGTGTTGAGAATATCTGTGACAGAAGGCAGGCATTTTCCCAGTCTTGAACAAAAAAACGAAAAATTCAAGTAACAGTTCCTGACCACCATCTAGAGTTAAAAATGTCAGGATGGTGAGCCAGAAAGACAGCTTAAGTGATAGAACACATGATTAGAAATTTTGAAGTTCTGGATTCAGTCCTCAGAGCCCATGTGCCACTATTCTTACTAGCACTATGTTGAGTTCCCCTGAGAGTGTGGCTGTGTTAAAGAAATAAAGAAACAAGAACAGAAATTCAATTACTGCTACTTCTGAAGATCAGAGTACAAGGTGGGGCTTGCAAATCAATACGTACATCTTATTTTTGGAAGCTAATGTATGACAGACTTGTATTACCAAATGATTAGGACATAGTAATTTTGACAGGACAAAATAATGTCAGCAAGTTCAAATTCAAAGGCAAGCACTGTAGCACTGTCCTCCTGTTGTTCATTGATTTGCTCAAGTGGGCACCAGTAATGTCTCCATTGTGAGACTTGTTGTTATTGTTTTTGGCATATCGAATGTGGTAGGGCTACCCACTGTGCTATCACTTCAGCCCTTAAAGAAAAGAATAATATAAAATTATAATTAAGGAATGCCATTTTGTCTTTATGGCTGATATCTATGCTATTAGCTGCTGTCAAAAACAATTTCAGAAAGGAAAACTTGCCTGAGCTGGTCTTCTGATCATTTTGTCCAAGGCAAAGAAAATCAAAGTAAAGGTGCATTCTCTTCCAGGAAGTCATTTCCAAAACAGCAGGAAAATTTCTGTTTTGGTGACAGGCCATTTTGGATGTAGGGTAAATCCTGGGTGTGAAAACTTTGTTTCTTTTCTCAGGGATAGTCCCCTCCACATATTTTGGCAAAGGGCAGGGGTGAAGAAGGTTCTACTATCAAAGCCAGTTGCCCCGATAATTTTCAAACAGAATGACAGTTTTAACAAGCCCTCCAGTTTAGGAAATGGAATGCTACTATGATTGGAAATGTCGATGAATTATAGGAATATCATATAAAATCTGAAATAGTTTAGTTTATTTCATCTTAAAGAACTGATGACTTAGGAGATTCAAGAGGTAGAATTAATTGTAAACCAATTTTAACTATAGAATTTTATTATCTTTTGCTGTACTTGATAATGAACTTAGTTATGTGTTGTTTGTTGCTAACAAGGTTAGATGACAATACTTATGCAGATAGAAAATCTGCCTTTCAGCTCAGATAGAGAAGGGAACACCAAGTAAAGGATGTTTGGAGAACTTGCTCAGGATGCGATTATAGACTATAAACTGAACACAATGGCCACTCAATACCTCTATTGCAAACTACAACACCCTAAAGAAAGAGTGAGCAAAAGGAATGCCCTGCCACAGAGGTGGGGTGGGGTGAGGATGGGATGTGGGGGTTGGAGGACTACTGAGATCATTGATGGTGGAGAATGGGCACTGGTGAAGGGATGGGTACTCGATCATTGTACAACTGAAACCCAAGCATGAAAGTTTGTAAGTCTACCACTGTATCTCATGGTGTTTCATTAATTAAAAAAAAATGTTCTTGGACCTCTGACACATATTTTCATTTGGATCTCAGAATGCAATGCAAGAAATAAAGTGTTTGCCAACTTAAAAAAAAATCTGCCTTTATTCCATGTGACCAAGTTCAAAGACCGATGGGTTTAAAAAAAATTTGTATTAAGCCAATGAGGAGCTCAGTGGTACAGTGCACACTTTCCATGTGGGTTTGATCCCCTGCACCAAAGGAAAAAGCCCCAAACACCACCAAACCCACAGAACCATCCTGCCCCCACCCCCCACATCATCTCTTTTTTACCTGAGGGATGAAGATGGGATATGGCACTGTGCTTTTCTTGCTTGGCGTTTTATGTTTGCATTACACATTGGCCCACTTCCGCAGTTTAATAAAACGTTTTGGTAATGTGAGTAATGTGGAGGTAGCTTAATTTCTGTCAGAGTCTTGATTGTGGACCAGTGGACCCTCTTCTGGGAAGGAGTCTGTTCTTTGCAGGTATGTAGACAAAGGGCCTCAGTGCTATAAAAACTGTTGGTTGAGAATTCCCCTTTCTTGCCTACTGGATCTCCTACAGAGCATGTCAGAATTTGGCAAATGGCTTCCATCAGTGGAGGAAGGCATGAAAGTAGTGAGAAAACAAACTAGTCTTCCTGTCAAGCAGAAGTAACACATTGTACTTTTGTTATATTCTCCTTATTAGAAGGTCACTAGGTCCAGCTCAAGAGTAGGGGATGATAGAGAGAGGATTGTGACTACTAAGAGGCAGGAAATTCTGGAAGCCCACCTAAAAAGACTCCTATGACAACTTTATCATCATCATTTTTTTCTATTAAAACCAAAGACAGGAGCTGGGGATATAGAGAAATGGGCTGAACATATGCTGTGTATGTAAGAGACTTGGGTTCCGTTCCTGACGTCGCATGATCCCTCAAACACTGATGTCGTAAACGTAAAGACCAAGGAAGAGAAGTACTACCAAATGTGGCCCCCTCCCCCAATAACTATATAGAGGATGTAAGATTAGATTAAGATTATAAACATGAAATGCAAAAGATTGTTCAGTTACTTGCCCACATTTTCAGAGCTAAATTGCCTTCTGAAGCATTATACAGAAAAATAAAATAACTCAGGGGCATAGAAAGAATTATCCTATGACTCACACTATTATTCAGTTCAAAATTCATGAATACTTCCTTGAAACTACTTAATAGGACAGTCATCAGTGGAAAAATAGATGATTTGAAAAGCATGCTTTCAATACTCAGATTTCTGATGAAAATTCCTTCTAGCAATCAGCAACTAAAAATATTTCAGTAAAATATGTACTGGCTCATTGGTCTCCTGGCACCAGATATTATGGAGTATGACCAAGCTTGGAAGGTACAAGCATTTGCAAATAAAAGCTGTTTCATAGTTCTAAATAAGGGAAAGAAGAGTAGCTCTCTAACTAATTGTAGCGGCAGACCAATGGTAACTGTCCTTTTCTTCTCCTTTATTCCTTGATCTGGGTCTTGATAGAACTCAAGTATGGGCGTTTCTTTGTTTTCTCCTTCCTCATATCACTGTAGGCTTTTCCCCTCAATAAAGGAAGTGGCTGCTGATAATCCATTCAGAGGAAGTCAGTAACGAGAAAAACAGACCTAAGATTAAATTCATTTCTTAAAAATCCATTTTCTCTTAATGATTCATTTTAAAACAAATGGTTTCAAGTTCTAATACTTTTTATTTCTTTTCACAATTCTGCTGGAGCGATAGCACAGCGGGTAGGGCGTTCGCCTTACAAGCGGCCAACATGGCCGACCCGAGTTCGATTCCTCCGCCCCTCTCGGAGAGCCCGGCAAGCTACCGAGAGTATTCGATATGCCAGACACAGTAACAACAAAGTCTCCAATGGAGACGTTACTGGGCCCGCTCGAGCAAATCGACGATCAACGGGAGGGACATCACAATTCTAGTAGTTTTACTTGGAAGCTACTGGGTAGAAAATAACAACTTTGTCCTGGAAGGATATAGGATTCTTTCCTACTTCAATACTTTGGAAATTTAGGCAAGCGAAGAAATCAAAACACAGATTTTTGTTATAGTTCAAGTATTAAATTCTGTACTATTTAGGAACAAATCCAGGATAGAGCATATGAGAATTCTTATATGGTCTAGAAGTTCACTTCTCAAAAAAAAAATCTATTGGCCCGCTCCTCTCTGGAAAGAAAGATGGCGGCCGCATGGGAGCCTTGTGGAAAGCAGGTTTGAGCCGGGGCTGGCGGGAGCGGCAGGGACCTCATGGGAAGGGGGGCTTTGTGGGCCGTTCCCCACGCCCCACCGAGGTCGCCAGCTGCCCCCCACGAGCGGCTCTCCGGCACGGCCACGGCCCCGGAGGCACAAGGACTTAGCACAGAGAACCAGCTGCTTGGAGCAGAAAAGCAAATGGACTTGTGTTAAACTGGGCCACCAAACCTGCCCGGAGGGGAAAGGGCGTTGACCAGCCCGCCCGCTCCTCTCTGGAAAGAAAGATGGCGGCCGCACGGGAGCCTTGTGGAAAGCAGGTTTGAGCCGGGGCTGGCGAGAGCGGCAGGGACCTCATGGGAAGGGGGGCTTTGTGGGCCGTCCCCCACGCCCCACCGAGGTCGCCAGCTGCCCCCCACGAGCGGCTCTCCGGCACGGCCACGACTCCAGGGCACAGAAACCAATCTCTTAACTAGCTAACTTTTAATAGAAATTCTTCCAGGGTCAATAAGTAAAATAGCAGAAATTCAAAACATCATTTTATTCTTAAACCAAGTTGTAGAAAGCAAATCATTTCACAACGCTGTTTCAGCATGTCTGATTGTGGGGGGTGGGTCGTAAACTCTAAACAATAATTGTGCATCTTCTATCGAAATAATCTATCTAGTCAAAGTAGATAGAGTATTAACTAGAACTCATCTGCCTCACAAGAATTGGGAGGGGTGGGAGGTGGGGGTCTATTGGGGTTCGGGGTTAAAAATGAGTATTGGTAAAGGGAAATGTGTTTGGTATCTACATGACTGAGACCTAAACCCGAAAGCTCTGTAACTTTTCCCACAGTGATTCAATAAATAAATAAATTATAAAAAAAAAACTATTGTCTCTCAAAAAATGTGCTCAAGACAAAACACACTAAACATGTATTGAGTCATTAGTTTTGGAGCTTTTGTTGTGGTTAAACCAACCACTTAATTATTTGGGCTATTAATAAAGAAAATACAGAAATTTGAAATGTCATTAGAAGAGGAGCATACGACACTGGGAAAATGATTTTTCAGAGAGCTAAAAGAGATATCTGAGGTCAACTTGTCATTTATAATGGCTCAGAACTCAAATCATCCTCCAAACTTGAGATACAGCACACAAATGTTTAATTTGTTTCTTTTATATTTAAAAAAGATCACAAAAGCAGAGCACTGGAGTTCTTTCTGTATAGTACACCAAGCCTATAAATTGTTAACATTGTTTATTATTAAGAATTCACAGTAATTGTCTTACAGAGTTTGCAAGGGTCAAGAAATCATTGCAATGAAATTATAGAGTAACAAAGTGTTACACAGATATTGGAGCGAAAAGTAAAACGCAATGTTTTGAAATTATTATAGAATAAATTACATTTTAAATCAGTTGAGAAGCTTACAAGTAATATCTTGGCTGCTATTTAGAACAGCTTGACTTTAAAATTAATAGCCAGCTAAAACAGGGAGACAGCAGAAAGCAAGTCAGTTCTGAGTGGTGGATACTCATTCCTCTTCTCTGGACTTCAGTCTTCTCCTTAATAAAGTTGAACCAATTTTCTTGGATTTAAAAAAACCCAAAACAATCAGTTCAATCAATCTGAGCCAAGGCAATTTTTTTTTTTAGTTTTTGAAATAAAATAACACAAACAATATAGTAGACATTTTATAAGATCAATTTCTTACCACTGAGAATTATTCCTGGAATAATAAGTAGGCTTTCCCCGTTCCATCGCATCAGTTGACACACTTAAGAAAGGAAGCATCCTCTAATGAGACAATAGCAGAACTGTAAGAATGTTTGGAAGCAGAGTATTTATGTTCCTTTAACACCTAGTAATTAGTAAAGTGACAAAACCTTGACAGTAGAGTTTTAACAAGACAAATTTAAAGGAACCTTTAAAACTCATATGATGTGAAACATGGAAGATTCTTTGCTTTGTGTTAAAACCTTTAGGTTGAGCAAATCCTCTCACAAAAGGTGCAGCACACTTTCTTACTATATACTTTAGATGTTTGGATTAATATTTTCCTACAATCTATGGGTATTTGATACCTTGTACTAAATTCAGGATCAACTGCATTCCAGGTGGAAGATATAAAAGAAGTGAACTTAGTGCTATGTCTGAATTGGGGACACCCAATTTCCAATGTGTATTTTCTGTTATAGGTTTAATACTGAACACTATAATCTCAGTGATGGCTAAATTTCACCTTTGTCACTAAAATTTATGGCTTTCATCTTAGTAAACAATTTGCAAAGTTATCTTACTGATCATAAAGATGAAAGACTATATAACAACTGTGCTGGTAGTAATGCCTACAATTTATTAATTTCATTTATTTCCCTTTTTTGTACTATACTGCTAAATGTTTCAACAGAAATATGAGGTTTCATATCCATGAAGGCATGTAACATATGGCAGTCTTAATGTTTTAACTATGGATCATCTTTAGTTCTATCCCTGCAGTAAAGTGATCAGAAAGAACAAATCTCTTGAATTACATCATAAGAAGCCTTCAAGGGCTGGAGAGCTCAACTGGCTAAGAATATGCTTTATATGCTGGAGGCCTGATTCAATCCATTGCACTGTATAGTCACCCAAGCATTGCTGGGAGTCATTCTTAACCATAGAGCTGGGAGTAGCTCCCAGCATACAGGGTGAGTCCTCCAAAACAAACAAACAAACAAACACCACAAACAAAAACCCCAAATAAAATGATACTTCACTGGATTAAAATTTGTGATTATGATATATTTTTGTATAATTCAAAAATTCTGAGGATTCAAAACTAGCTTCTGCAGATAAATTTGGCTTTTCTAATATGAAAAATAAGGACCACTTGTTTTAGCAGCCACAAGTTAGGACCCAATTTTTGTTGTCTAAGTTTTACTTGTTGAGGTGTCAACAACCATGAATTTTTGTGCTGTTTTAATGTTAAATGTCTTCTTTAAAGGCTGTGTATTTTTCAGCCCCTTCATGACCTTTTAAAAGAAAAGTGGGTATAAATTCCAAAATAAAAATAGTTAAAAGTGTCCGTAGATAATGCAGTTAAGTATATTTTATCAGTTTCTACAATAATCGAGATGTTAAAATTGGATTGATAACACCTTTTTATAATAGATATTTTACATAGAAATTAAACTAATTCTCCTTTATCATGAAATGAGATCAATTATTAATTATATGAAGCATTTACAATGTTGTTCAACTGCTGGTTGACATAAATTACTAAAAATACCTGTTCAACATAGTATTGAAAGAATTTAGTTATCTAATCTGGCCCTGGTTTATTAGTTCATTAAATATTACATTCATTAAGTCTTACCTTCCAAGTTAAATTTTTAAAGCAGGAAATTAATGCTGACTTAAACTTAAATTATGAACACATTATTTGTAGATCTTTTTATTAAATGGGTACTATGTACTACTAAAATGTGATAAAGAAAACATATTTTGAGGGAGTATTATATATGTGTCTCATACATGTGGTCACAATTTTCGCTATTTTGAGAAAAATGTACATATGTAATCATGAAAATAATGAGTGAAACCTAGTGAAGCTTTAATTTCTCATTTCATTGAGAACTTCCAAAAATATGGAAAATAAGAATTAATTTTTTATTTTTGAGGAATCTCTTTTGATGTTAAGTCTGTATTAGTTGAAATATGTTATATTCTTTTCCATATCCATCTTAATACTCAAAATCTCAGTGCTATAAATAACATGATTGAAGGATCATGTAGTAATGCATATTTAATATGATTTTTGTAGTGATTTAGGACAATAAATATCACATGGTGAAAATATATCATAAATTTTAAATGCAGTAATGAAAGGAAATAAAAAGATTCTGTACACATCACCACAGTCTTTACAATAAATTAGAGTGTTCCATCACAGCATACTTGAATACAATGCTGCTAATATGAACATAAAAAGAAATGTCATGTAGGTCTTTAATATTGATTAATAAAGTTTATACAGTATCAAATAATATCAAAAGTCTAAAAAAACACAATGAGTTTTTTATATCATGTTTATAAACTATTATTTTATATACCATAAAAAAAATAAGGTCAAAGTGCAGTTTAAAAAAAACTGGAAATTGTTATTCTTGGTAAGAACTACAAAAATGTACTGACCCAAGTAAGAAGCAATCTAAAAGACTTCTACAGTATTTTTAGAAATTTTCCTTAAACTTTCATAAAACCATGATTATTTTATGCCACAAAGTAAACCAATACAAATGGAGCTAAATAATTTTAAAACAAAATGAATAGAAAATAGATTTGGTGATGAAAAGCAATTGAAATAAATATAATTACAGGCTTCCCTCTAAAATGAATTGTTCTTTTCAGAAATGAATGGCCCATCACAAAATGTGAACAAATTTGGGAACTTTTAAGGAATTTCTGAACATTTTCATCTTTTTCAGGTTTTTAATTCTATGTGGCAATGGTGCACACTTCCCAGGATTATGAAATTTTTATAGCATAACATCTAAATATGACCTAAAGGTGAGAAATCATATATACTTCTCACAGAAAAGGAAAAACTAAGGATCCAATCATTAAAAGGCAGCAGTATAAAAATTAGTCAAGAAGAAACATATGGAAGAAACATAACTGTCTTAATTAGCACTTACCACAGTAACTAGTTATAGTTTGAAAAATTCTAGAACAAATGCCTATGCTAAAATATGTGTGGTACCTTAACTATTACCTTTATGTAAGAAACTGAGATGGTAAAATTACCGACTTATTACACAATTTTAGAGAAAAGGAGAACAAAAGGAATGCAAAGAAAAAAACTTTTAAGCTTATTATGGATCAAAATAGTGAAAGAGCTATTATCAATCAAGAGCGGTTTTTTTTGTTGCTAAAACTACCAGGCAGCCTGACCCTGGCTCAACAACACAACTCCCCTCTTCAACTGCTATTTAACTTGGTGTTTTGTGACACCAAGCAACAGATGATTTTTTTTTCTACTGAAAGAAGTTCCTTGTTCGTAACGATTATCACTGCCTGAGATAATAAAAACTTCATCAATTACGATAGGTAATGGTAAATGAAGGTCTTCCTAGTTTTGACAGGAGAAAAGGGTGCGTGGCTGCTGAAAACAGTATGGACACTCTGTAGGCTGCATACATACATACTTTAATAATTAATGTCCCCTTTAGTAGGAGATTAAAAATCAATGGATATGGATGCTTGTGCAGAATCTTCTCTCCCCCTGACATATATTTCACAAGGAATCTCTTCCATAACTCTGTCTTCTAGGGCCTGTTCGGGGCACTCATGTGCCTGTTTGAAAGTATAGCTACTTTTTTTGAAGGTGCTATTAAATGTTTTCATTGGCTGTGGTTGTGCAAAGTCATTTCGGAAAGGAAGTTCCATGGAACTGAGATTGGTTCTGCTTTGTTTGACATTGGATGCTTGTGATCCACAGTGATGGTCATGAATGCACCGGGAGGCAGTAGAGGAGCGCCTCATCTTCTGGTAATTGTCCAGTTCTTCTGACAAGTCGGCCAGGTCTGCAGAGATCTCTTTGTCCCTTAGCGAAAACAGTTCATAATGAGGAGGATCAAATACTTCTTGAAATCCAGTTTTATTAAAGGCAGTTTTGCAAGCCATGACCTTTTTTCGAGGCTGCTTCACTTGTACTAAAATAGAAATAATGAGAAGGACCAAGACAATCCCTGATGTAATGCCAATAATTGTTCCATGAGTTTTAGTGATTTGTTCAAATAGACCTGCTCTTTTCTTTTCTGTAGAAAGAAATAAAAAAAAAGAAATGTTCAAAATTTATTACTAAGTCTTATCAGAAACTGATACTTTTGGGTAAAGAGAACTTTTACATTAAACAGACCACAGATAAAGCAACTTAAAATAGTTTTTAAACATATAAAGCAAACTTATTATTATTATTATTTTTATTATTTTGGTCAACTTAACCAATCACAATATGATTACATTATAGAGGAAAAAGACCTGGTATTTTGCTCATAAGGTACGAACATGTAATTTTCAAATTTATTTAAATATATGATTTTAGAAAAAAAGCTAAAATATATTTATTTAGTTCTGTCAAATATCTTTGCTCTGTTAAATTTAGTTTTCTGCTTTGTTATAGATTTGATCATTATAGTACAATCTATAGTAAGATGAAGTAATCCACAATATTTATGTGGATGGCCAAGAGCAAAAGAGAACTAAAATGATCAGATTAATATAATTGGGCATTTTACCATCGTCTACTGTATTCTTTTTGCTTTGGGGCCAGACCCAATGCCTGGCAGTAGGTGCTACTACCAGCTTGGAACTTGGAGGTCACTCTAGGATGTGCTTGAGGAATCTGGTGGTGCTAAGAATTGAACCCAGATCTTCTGTAACAGAAGCAACTACTATTGTTGAATTTAAATACTTTACATCAAGTTCTTGAGACAGCAACATGAGATAACATTAAACTTACATTGTAAGATATTTATTGAATTGATAAGATAATAGGAGTAGATAAGCTTTATAATGATTTTTAAATACGCAAGGGTATGCACAGGTTGAACATCATTTTGAATCAGTGATCTGACAATCAGCTTAAAAACACTCAATTATTGCTATAATCCATACTTATCTTTCAGAGAGTAAATTTGGAAGGATAGCACAGGAAACTTTATGAAATAAAACATTAATTCCTACAACTATTCTCCTTCTATACTATAAGACTTAATACATCAGTTGATTTTTATTAAATAGATCCACATAAGTGAAAAAAACAATAATACTCTTATTTTGAGACTAAGGTATCATTAATAATGCAAGAGTCTAAACTATAATGACAAGAAAACAAAATTGCAGGCTGGGGAGGGGGTTACAGAAGGGAAACTGGGGACACTGGTAAAGGGAATGAATGCTTGATCATTGTACACTTGAACTTCAATCATGAATAATTCTGTAACTAGGTAATTCACGATGACAATATATTTTTTTTAAAGAACAATATAAAAGAAAATGAGGACAGGCAATTTACAATGGTCTTTTGACTAACATGAGGAGTTTAATTTCTTTAAAAAAGGTTTTTTAGAATAAGAAATCTTTGCTTCTGTTCCATCTCAAAGGTCTAAAATACATCTTAAGAAATGTTCTTCAAGAGAACAATTATATTAGGTCTCCATTATTGCAAGTACAGTGATGCTAAGACAAGTTGAAGAAAAAGACATTTCAAGTCTTTCTTAATGAAAGACATTAGTCACTCTTCTCTCAAGAATAGCCTTTGCCAGTGAACTCACCTTTACAATGATTTTCATCCCAGGGATATGCACAGTTTTGGATACCGTTGCAGACCAGAGAATTATTGATGCACATGTTGCTATGGCAAAAGAAAGTGCTGCCTGTGCAGGGAGCTACAGGAAACAAGAAACTTTATCATAAAGAGTTAAAATCATGTAGATTATGAACTCACCCTGATCTATTTTACACTTACTCTTATGGAATCAGTATCTTACCTCAAAGGCCTTCCCATCAATAAACTGTGTACCACATGAACAATAACACAAAGGTCAATATCATCTGATCTTGGCACATATCTGCTACATATACTCATGTAGGGCACCTAAAGGTCATTTTACTTATTTTATTATTATTTTTGTTTAGTTTTGGGGTTATAAACCAAGGTGCTCAGGGCTTACGCCTGGTGGTGTTTGGTGTAGCATACATGGTGCCAGGGATTAGAACTGAAGTCAGCTGCATGCAAGGCAAGTACCTTAACTACTTGCTATCTCTCTAACTTCTGAAGTCAATTTTTAATGTAATGACAGTATAAACATATTTCATATAAAATCATGCAGATAGCAACATATTTTTCTCCCCAAACTTTAAAAGAAATTTTGGTAAAGATGTAGAGACATTGGAACCCTTGCATTGCCTGTAAGAATGTATGGTACAGCAGCTGTATGACAAAGTCTGAAAAACTTACACAGGTTACCATATGATCCAGACGTTTTCTTTCAAGGTACTTTTACAAAGGAATTGAAAGCAGGAATTACAATAGGTATTTGCATACTAATGGCAGGCACAGCACTATTCATAATAATCAAAAGGTACGCAAATGTTTAAATGATAGCAAACCTACTGAGCTCTTGATATTCCTAACTGCTTGAGGTATTCACTACGTCCAAAAAAAAAAAATCCAACATTTTCTTGCTCTTATCTGTTTAACTTTCATTTTCCAGTCAGACCCAAACTTGTGACTATCTTTGATGAATTCTCTCTTGCTTTCAAACTTCAAACTTGTTGAGGTATGAAACCTTGTTGAGGTCACCAAATCTTGGTGAGTCTATCTCCATAACTCTTTTTTTCTTATGGCTCCTTTGGCTTGGACCTTCCTGTTTTCCTACCTGAACTGTGAAAGTAGCTTCCTTGTGCCCTCAACTAAATAAAGTGTAGCTCTGATGACATTTTGTAGCACACAAAGGCATTACTAGTCCCTAAAGTCTGTAACTCAAAGTCTATATTTAGCCTTTTAATTTTAAGGTCCCTGAATTCTAGCTTTTAAGGTCCCTGAATTCTAGCTTTTAATCTACTTTTCCTGGTTCATTTATCTCTGTTCCCTCTTCAACTATTTCCTGTGTCTCAAATTAGCTCTGTTATATACCTTTGTAAATTCTATTACTTCTGTTTGCAGTAACACCTCAATTAACATTTCTACTTTCAAAGATAAATTCAAAGGACATACCTTCAAAATAATTACTTGTTATTCCAAATTTGATGCTGCCTGCCAGACAGAATTTGAATACTGAATATAAAATCACATTTGTTTGTTTCAAATGTTCTTTGTCTTGACCCTTCTGTATTTTCCTTATCTGCCTATGATATCTCATCTAAGTGACTATAAGATCCTTTAAGACAGTTTCTGGGGGCTGGAGAGATAGCACCTTGCACGCGGCCAACTCGGGTTTGATTCCCAGAATCCCATATGTCCCTCGAGCACTGCCAGGAGTATTTCCTGAGTAAAGAGCCAGGAGTAACCCCTGTGCATCGCCGGGTGTGATCTAAAAGGCAATCAATCAATCAATCAATCAATCAATACAGTTTCTGAAACAGTCCTTTATTGAATCACCTGAAGAGCTTTAAAACACTCCTAATGTCTTCTGCTCCTAATAACATGGCTGAGGGCCCGATGACCACCACCATGATAACAGAATCACTGTAATCTCTGAGAGTGAGACTCAATATTTTTCTCTGAGGGCGAGGCTTCAGTATTTTCAACGTTTTTCTGGTGATTTCAATGAGCAATTTTGGGAACCTCTGTTTTAGGACAGAGACATATATCTATATCTATATATATCTCTATATATCACATCATATATATCATAGCATATGATACATATATATATATATAGAGAGAGAGAGAGAGAAAATAGGAGTGTGTGTGTGACAGTTAAAAAGTTGTTCATGATTGGGTGTCATACAATGTTACAATACCTGATACATATATATGCATATATAATATATATTATTATATAATATACAATGCATTTATATGTAATATAATAATGTATTATATATAATATATAATATAATACATATATACTACACACACACACATATATATATATATATGCCTCTCGGAGAGCCCGGCAAGCTACCATGAGTATCCCGCCGGCACGGCAGAGCCTGGCAAGCTACCCAGGGCATATTTGATATGCCAAAAACAGTAACAATAACGGGTCTCATTCCCCTAACCCTGAAAGGGCCTCCAACACGGCAGTGTTGAGAAAGACAAGTAATGAGAGGCTGCTAAAATCTCAGGGCTGGGACTAATGAAGGTGTTACTGGCACCCACTCGATGCCAGTAAATCGATGAATGGGATGACAGTGATGACAGTGATTGGGGGGAGGGTTACATCTGGTGAGGCTCAGGACTTACTCCTGGTTTTGCACTTAGGGATCACTCCAGGCAGGGCTTGGAGACCACATGGGGCACTAGGGATTGAACCCAGGTTGGCTGCAAGCTAGGCAAGTGCCCTACCCGTTGTGCTATTTCTCCAGCCCCATAATGGTATTTTGAAAACCATTTTCTGGTTTTGTCAAAGTTAATGTCAAAGCTAATTTAATAAGATACAAGCAACAGCCACAAAAGGCATTATTGACAAGTCACTTGTCACAAGCCATTTAATGGAAAAGAAAGAGAAATGACTCTTCTTTGCAGAGATTCATTCATTTGAATTATCAGGAATTTAGGGGAAGATTCAAAAATCTGTCCTCAAAGTTCCTCTACATTTTTAAAAAAGAAAAGTTAGGGGATATGGTGCCACCAGCAGGTAAATCTGTACCTGTGAGGCGAGTACAGCACCCTGATGGCGCCTTTAGACTTTCAGATACACCCAAATTGCTGCTGTGCCTTTGGCCAGACCCCAAACACCTGGGGCCAAGTTTACCAAGAAAATAAACGGCCAAAAGTTAGGCCAACAAACCACCTCCGGCTCAGCTATATAATTGGAGGCATGGCCTCTCTGGTTCCTGATCGAACTGCTTAACGGCCATGATCCCAGACTCAGAAACAAATTTCAAAACCCAGCGGCTTTCGGCAGAAATGCATCCAGTCCCTGCAGCAGGCTACTGGTGCTGGGCCACCCCACGTGAGGCTTCACAGGATGGGGGTGGAGCTGTCCCTTTCCTCCCCATCCCAATGAGACCCCGAGTCGCTGCCCATGAACGGCCTCTCTGATTCCTGATCAAGCTGCTTAATGGCATGATCCCAGAGACTCAGAAACAAATCTCGAAACCCAGCAGCTTTTGGCAGAAATGTATCCAGACCCTGCAGTAGGTTACTGTCGCCGGGCCACCCCAGGGGGGGATGAGTGCTGTCCCTCCACCTGCTCCCCCCCCCCCCCGCCCCCGGTGGCCGGTGGCTGCCATCCTCCAGAGGTCATCGGACAGTCAGATGTAGGTCCTCAGTGACGAGACACTTGGGGTCTCATGGGATGTGGGTGGAGCCGGCCCTTTCCTCCCTGTCCCAACAAGACCCTGAGTTGCCGCCCATGAACGGCCTCTCTGGTTCCTGATCAAGCTGCTCAATGGCCATGATCCCAGAGACTCAGGAACAAATCTCAGAATCCAGATTTTGGCAGAAATCCCTCCAGATTTAATTGTTAAAATTTCAGAATTTCAAAATCACACGGCCACTACTGCAGCCATGAGATATCATATGTTATTCATAACCAGCAATAGAAAACAAATTGTCTACTGTTGCCTTTTTGGCAGATCTGAGTGTTAGGGTAAAATTCCAAATAATAATGATGGGTCCGGTGTCAAAATATTGAATGTAATCAAAGTAGAGAGAGAGTAATGTGGAAATTATCTGCCCCACAGGTAGGGGAAGGGTGTGGGATGGGGGTTTACTGGGGTTTTTGGTGGTGGAGAATGGGCACTGGTGAAGGTATGGATGTTTCATTGTATGACCGAGACTTAAATCTGAAAGCTTTGTAACTGCTCTCACGGTGATTCAATAAATAAAATTATCACTGTCACTGTCACTGTCCTCCTGTTGTTCAGGCTCGAGCAGGCCCAGTAACATTGTGAGACTTGTTGTTACTGTGTTTGGCATATCGAATACATCACGGGTAGCTTGCCAGGCTTTGCTGTGTGGGCGAGATACTCTCGGTAACTTGCTGGGCTCTCCGAGAGGGGTGGAGGAATTGAACTTGGGTTGATTGGGTCAGTCACATGCAAGGCAAATGCCCTACTTGCTGTGTTATCTTAAAAAAAAAAAAGCAAGGTGGAGTTCATGCCCAATTCAATCAGCCTAATCAGTGGCTGAATAAATAGCAGTACTCCTACATTTAAAAAAAAAGAGAGAATTTAAAAACAAAAATTGTTGCAGTATTTGCTCACCAGATTGCCTGGCGCGATAGCGCAGCGGTAGGGCGTTTGCCTTGCACGCAACCAATATGGCCGACCTGAGTTCGATTCCTCTGCCCCTTTTGGAGAGCCCAGCAAGCTACCGAGAGTATCTCGCCCACACGGCAGAGCCTGGCAAGCTCCCCGTGACGTATTCGATATGCCAAACACAGTAACAACAAGTCTCACGATGGAGACGTTACTGGGCCCGCTCGAGCAAATTGATGAACAACGGGAGGACAGTGACTGTGATTGCGTGGCGATCCTTTCCCTTGTATTGTTTTACAGCCTGGAAAAAAAAACAATACTTCCCTAAAGTTCTTCCACTTTTAAGCTAAGTCTGTGTTTACAATGAGCTGTAGCATCCTTTAATGTAAAAATGATCCTCATTCACTCACAAAATAATAAAGATTGCTTTAAAATACTTAGTTAAGCGCCAGAGCAATAGTACAATGGGTAGAGTATCTGCCTTGCATTCAGTTTATTTGGGTTCCATCCTGGGGACTCTATATGGTTCCCCAATTCCTGCCAGGAATGATCCCTGTGCATCCATGCATGTGCCCTCCAAACAAAACAAACTTGGCCAGGGGCTGGAGTGAAAGTACAGTAGGTAGGGTGCTGGGTGTGGGCCCAAAATGAAACAAAAGAAAGACTGGCACTATATAAAGTGTCTTTCAATTACAATGAAATGAAACTAGAAATCATTAACAAAGAATACTTGGGGTCAGAGAGATAGTACAGCAGACAGTGCACTTGCCTTGCACATAGCCAACTCAGGTTTAATCCCCAGCACCCCATTTAGTCCCCTGAGCTCACCAAAAGTGATCTCTGACTGCAGAGCCAGGAACACTTCTCTGAGTTCTGAGCATTGCCAGGTGTGGCCTCCAAACAAAACCAACAAAAACAGAAAAAGAAAACTAAAAAATGTAAAGACATGGGAAATTAGATTATACACTCTTTTGTGTTGTTTTGTTTGTAGATACACAGATACAAAATGAAATTTCTGTGTTTAAAGACGTAAACAGCAGCCTCCTTAGTAACCTATGCAACCAGCTGCTTATATGGGCTGTCCTAAGGTATTAAGGTAATGTTTCTCAATCTTTTTTCTGACTGTGGCCCTCTTCTGACCATCTTTGTTTCCTATGGTCTCCCCTTGTTCTACTCATAGACACCCTAATCTAGTGCGGTGGCCCCTCATTTATGTGTTTTTCACCTGTCACTTTCTTCCTGGAATATTTTGGGCTCCGATTGAAGACCAGATACTGCTGTGTCCCCACCCACCCCACCCAAAAAGGGCTGCTCAAAGGAACTTTGGAGATAGCTTTCTTCAATGGACATTTATTTCTGCCTTCAAACTGTCCCCGATTTTACGCTCAAAGCAAGCATGAAGTACCTTTGGAAAACCTCCAAGACAGAATGGACAGAGCCCATATTGGCCAAGTTCCCATGTCCACCCACACCAAGTTGCAGAACAAGGAACATGTGAGTGAGGTTGTAGGGTCAAACTCAAGTTTGCTATTTGCCAAAATATCTGTACCTTTAAGAAGTGAGGTTGGACTAACTTTAATATAGATCAGTAGAAGACATAGTGGCTTAAAAGCATCTCATCCTAGATGGCTGTGGGGGGGTCAAATAAAGTTTTACCAGCAGCCCTCTTGACAAATGGCAAACTATATATTCCTGAGAGATCGCAGAATTTCCTCTCCTGAATCAGGGCTCACCATAAAATCTGTCTCCTGGCCAACAACAATTACAATAACAACAACAACAACAAACTATACAACAAATTTCTAACTTGACAATTCCCAGAAATACACAATCTACCAAACTGAATTACAAAAAATAGAAAAAAAAAATCTGAATCGGTCTCTAGCTGGTCAAGATATTGAAAGAAACCTCATTTCTCCTTGTCAGCTTCAACGAACAGTTTCATTTTAGTTGTCCCCAAATCAGAGGTTTTAGGGAGGGGAGACAAAATTATGGCCCATTAAAATGAATGTAAGCTCAATCCAGTTAATCAATCAGTAAAGGTAAAAGGTAAAGGCCCTCACGTTGATCATCGATTTGCTCGAGCGGGCCCAGTAACGTCTCCATTGGAGACTTTTGTTGTTACTGTGTCTGGCATATCGAATACTCTCGGTAGCTTGCCGGGCTCTCCGAGAGGGGCGGAGGAATCGAACTCGGGTCGGCCATGTTGGCTGCGTGCAAGGCAGACGCCCTACCCGCTGTGCTATCGCTCCAGCCCAATCAATCAGAATTTTATTTATTTATTTTAATTTTTAAATTTTATAAAGTCACAATTAACAATAATTACATTCAATATTCGAACACCAATCCCACCACCATGACACCTGCCCACCACTATATTTTGGATGTTTCCATCCTGAACCCCAACCCCTGCCCCAAAGCAGAACCGAAATAATTTATTTTGTATTGTTATGAAAAACTACTGAAATGCTACAAAAAGTTTCCTTAGAGGAAAGAGTGTGAATTCAATCAGAATTTTATATATAAAAACTTTACAGATATAATTTTACATATAACCTTCAGGCCAAGAATAAGCCCTGAGCATCACTGGATGCGGAGGTGTTTTAAGTTAAAACAATCTAAAAGAAAATGAAAAATCAGAAATTGGAAAAGAAACTCAAACAATAACACAAGAGAATTATATCAAAGTACAAGAAAGAATAAATGAACAAAAAAAATGACAAATTTTTAAGAAAACTAGCAGTGTAGCACTGTCCTCCCGTTGTTCATAGATTTGCTTGAGCGGGCCCAGTAATGTCTCCATTGTGAGACTTATTGTTACCGTGTTTGGCATATCCAATACGTCATGGGTAGCTTGCTAGGCTTTGCTGTGTGGGTGAGATATTCTCGGTAGCTTGCCAGACTCTCTGAGAGGGGCAGAGGAATTGAACCTGGCTTAGACACACCGGTCGCAAACGCCCAACCGCCTGTGCTATCACTCCAGCCCTAGCATACTGTACTGAAAAACAAAAACTTTTGCTTTTTGCTGCCTACAAGAAATGCTGTTGATCTTCGCACACTTTACTGTAAGGAAACTCTTTTGAAACTTTTTTGCATCATTTTTAGCCGAATATTCATAACAAGTGATACAAAATAAATTATTTAAGTCCTGCTTGGGGGCAGGGTCTGGGGGTTAGGTGGAAACATTAGAATTATGGTGGCAGGAAGGTATAATGGTGGTGGGATTGGTGTTAGATTAAATGTAATAAACTATTGTGAAAAACTTCATTTAAAAAAACACATGTTGAATTCAAGACAAATTATAGGTTTAAAACTAAACACTAAAAAATAATGCCAAAACGAAATAGTAGCTTTATTTTTAGTATTTTGACTTTAGTATTTTTTTGGGGGGGAGGGTATTGGGATGTATCTGACAATGTTTAGAGGCTATTCCTGGTTTGATACTCAGGGTTACTCTTCGTGGTGCTCAGGGGAACATTCAGTGCCAGGTTTGAAGTTAGGGTTCTTACATACAAAGTACATGGTAAGCCCTTTGAGCCATCTCACAGGTTCACCAAATAGTCAATTTAAAAAAGGCAATAATAGGGTCTAGAGTGGTAGTACAGGCATTAAGTGTTTGCCTTTCAAGCAGCAGACCCTGGTTCAACACTGGCACCACAAATGGTCCCCTGAACACTGCAAGGAGTGATCTCTGAATGTAAAGCCGGGGGTAAGTCCTGAGCGCACATGTGTCTGGACAAAAAACAAAAAGGGCAGGTATATTTTTACCAACTCTACTTGTATCAGAGAACATAGATTTTCAATTTAAAAATAGAGATATAAGAGTCTTACATAACTATCACAATCACAGTCACGGTCCTCCCATTGTTCATCGATTTGCTCGAGCGGGCCCAGTAATGTCTCCATCATGAGACTTGTTGTTACTGTGTTTGGCATATTGAATACGTCACGGGTAGCTTGCCAGGCTTTGCCGTGAGGGCGAGACACTCTCAGTAGCTTGCCGGGCTCTCCAAGAGGGGCAGAGGAATCGAACTCGGGTCAGCCATGTTGGCTGCGTGCAAGGCAAACGCCTTACCTACTGTGCTATCACTCCAGCCCACATAACTATCAAAGGTATAATAATAAGTTTTTATGTTTAACACGAGAGCACCAACATAAATTAAGCAACTAGTAATAAAGTGATACCAATAGTAATATAATAATAGGAGATTTAATTATAGACAGATCAATTAGACTAAGGAAATTACAACTTTAAATGATGAACCAGGATATGAGTTAATAGATATTTATAGAATATTTTACATCAAAGAAGTGGAATCTACATTTTTTCAAGTGCATATAAAACCTTTTAAACAATAAATCACTTGCTTGAACACAAAAATTAGCATCAATACATTTATGAAGAATAAAATGATAAGAGTATTTTTTCTAATCATAATGCTATAAAACTAGAATGCAAATGTGTAAAGAAAATTGTAAAAACCTTAAAAATTTGGAGACTAAATGCTTTACTTCTCATGAAGTCTCCAATGGAGACGTTACTGGGCCCACTCGAGCAAATCGATGATCAACGGGAGGGCCTTTACCTTAACCTCATGAAGTAAAGAAATTTTTTTTTTTAATGTCTGGAGAAAAATGGGAATAAAAAAAGTTATCAGCACATATAGAAAGCCTCTACAATCTTAGCTCCCCACCTCCACATCGTAGACCCACTATTTGCTTCTCCAAAATACTCATCATACTTCACACTGTACACAATGTGTCTTCATTTCTCATCTCTAGTGAAGATCAGTAAGTAAGGGGCTGGCGCGGTAGTACGGTGGGAAGGGCGTTGCATGCAGCTGACCCGGTTCGATTCCCAGCATCCCATATGGTCCCCTAGCACCACCAGGATAATTCCTGAGTGCAGTGCCAGGTGTAACCCCTATGCATCGCCAGATGTGACCCAAAAAGAAAAAAAAAGACCAGTAAGTAAGGAAAAGAGCAAACACAACTTAATCCCTCAGAGACTAGGAAAGGGCAGGAGTGTGGGGTGTAGAGTGGGGGGTAAGGAAAGTAGGTGGTGGCAGTTAGGAAAGTAGGTGGTGATATTAACTATAAAGATTCACTCTTTGCAACGCAAACACAATGGGAAAGCTACACAGAAGCCTATCAAATTCAGTGAGTGAAAACTATAGCACCTAAGGCTCGCCAGTACCAAAAAGCTCTGCAGACTCTCAGAGAATGACCTTAGTGATACCACATTGAGGATGTTTAATGAGGTGAAAGAAATGAGGTACAATCATTTACGAGAACAGAAATGAGAAAACTACAATCAGAAATGATAGAAATGAACATGGTAGGAGATATGAAAAAAAAATCAATCAAAGGTCTGAGCAGCAGAGTAATAGCAGTTGAGGTAAAGGTTGGCAAGCACAAAGATTAGAGGAAGGACACCTCTAAAAAACAAGTGAAGACAGAAAAGAGTCAACACATCAGAGAACTACGGGATGAGTTCAAGAGGAATAATATAAGAATCACTGGAGTCCCTTACTAACCAGAAGAAGAAAGAAATCACACATAAGTATTTCCCGGAACTGAGGGCTGCAAGTATCCAGATTCAAGAGGACCAAAGGGCTCCAGTAAAAACAGACCCAAATAGAAAAACACACTGTAATCAGAATGACAAAAGCTAGAGACAGAATACTGAAAGCAGCAAGGTTAAAAAAAAAAAAAGGGAAACACTTAAAATTCACAGCAGATATATCAAATGAGACTATCTGAGCCAGAAGAAAATGGTGGGATATTGGGGCTGAAGTGATAGCACAGCGGGCATGGCATTTGCCTTGCACGCGACCAACGCGGGTTCGATTCCCAGCATCCCATATGGTACGGTCCCCTGAGTACAGCCGGGAGTAATTCCTGAGTGAGTGCATGAGCCAGTAGTAAACCCCTGTGCATCACAGATGGTGGAATTTAGTACAAAAACTCAACCAAATGAACACCTCATCAAGAATACTCTATCCAGCTAGATTATCATTTAGATTTCAAGGAATGATACAAAGCTCATGGACAAGCAACAGCTTAGGGATTTCATAGTCTTGAAATCAGTTTTGTAAAAAGTGTTAAGGGAGCTTCCTTAAAGAGAATAAGTTTCTCAGCAGCTTGCCAATGAGTATGGCATACACTCCATAGGCCTTATGGTTATTTGCTACTAGATTTAAAAAGGTATGTTTGTTCCTAACTTGCTACAGTTTTTATACTTTTTCAGTAATACGTTGTTGTTTCATTTATAATGTATATTGCATGTTTACTCAGCTATTTTTAATTTACATCTACACTATAATACTTTATTAATGCAGCTACTTATTAATGGCTAGAGCGATAGCACAGCGGCAGGGCGTTTGCCTTGCACGCAGCCAACATGGCCGACCCGAGTTCGATTCCTCCGCCCCTCTCGGAGAGCCCGGCAAGCTACCGAGAGTATCTCGCCCGCACGGCAGAGCCTGGCAAGCTCCCCGTGACGTATTCGATATGCCAGACACAGTAACAACAAAGTCTCCAATGGAGACGTTACTGGGCCCGCTCGAGCAAATCGATGATCAACGGGAGGGCCTTTACCTTTTACCTTTACTTATTAATGGAGCTACAATAAGCATTATGTATACTATAATATTTTCTAACAAAAAGCCAACATTACCCTTTTAGGATAAAATACACTTTTATTCTCCTTAGTACTATTTATATTTTCCTTTAAATTAGAAAAGTTTCTTCTCCTTACTCTTGCATACTTTCACACAACTTAGTAATAGTTTTGTCTATTTCGTGTATACTTGGTTTTATCTGGGCTGGAGCAATAGCACAGCGGGTAGGGTGTTTGCCTTGCACGCGGCTGACCCGGTTTCGATTCCTCCGTCCCTCTCAGAAAGTCTGGCAAACTACTGAGAGTATCTCGCCTGCACGGCAGAGCCTGGCAAGCTCCCCGTGGTATATTTGATATGCCAAACACAGTAACAACAAGTCTCACAATAGAGACATTACTGGTGCCCGCTCGAGCAAATCGATGAACAGTGGGAAGATAGCGCTACAGGTTTTATCTGTTTCACGTAAATGGTCTAATATATTAGCAGAGAATTATACTAACAATTCCCTCTCCCCCCCCACAGACTCTTTAAACACTGTGGTTTACTAAGTTGTTGATGATGATTTGTTGTAGGCATTCAATATCCCAACACCAATCCCACCACCACTGTCACCCTTTCTCTCCACCACTGTCTCCATTTTCCCAACCACCCTTCAAGATTGCCCCTGTAGCAGGTCCACAATAATTTATTTTATATTGCTTGTTACCGTTAAATGACTAATGAAATGATCAAAAATATTCCTGTAGAAGAAAATTTGTGAAAATTGTTGTATCTCACCCTGGGGACAGGTCTGAGAGTTTACTAAGAGTTTACTAAGAGTTTACTAAGTCCTGGTCTGAGAGTTTACTAAGCTGTTGTTGCAAGTTAAGCCTTCTGTGTATATGTTCTTTTTAGCTAAGATTGGTTGGCTTCTATGGTACATCCTACCAAATCTGGTATGTTACTACTGGGATAAAACAATATTAAAAATGTTTACAATTTATGTATCTATAAAAAAGATACTCCAGATTTGAAAAACAAATCTTTTATCAACTTATCACTGACTTAGAATTCTGTGAAATTTTAAGAGTTTAGCTTTACCCATCAATATGTGTCTAGGTATAATTACCTCCATAATAAAAGAAAAATCTCTCTTATGTGGGATATGAGGAAAATTAGTAAGGAACCAAAAAATGGATAAAAGCATCAAAATTGGAGATACTTCAAAAACTGTTATTCACTGTGAATTACAAATTCATTCATGGTTGGGCTTCAGGCATACAATGTCCAGATACCAATCTCTTCACCAGTATTTAAACTTTCCATATTCCCTCCTATCTACCAGACTCTAAGAAAGACACTTTTTAAATAAAGCACTGTGGCTTACAGTACACTGTTAGCAACAGGGTTTCATGCATAACATTTTACCACCTTTCAACATTCTCTCGTACTTCTGGTTGACCACTTCCCTCCACCATTGTTGTAGTATTCTCTTCCCTGTCCTACTGGAACTGGAGATTTTGTCCACAAAATTGAGCTTACCCTGGAGGAAGCGGGGGGACTGGGAGGGAACCTTGGGACACTGGTGGAAGGAGGCATGCACCCTGGTGATGCATGTGGTACTGGAATAATGTATGCATGAAATGTATAATATACTGTAAATGATGGTACATAAATAAAATTTTTAAAAAAGAACATATAAAAGGTACTGAGGAATGTTAATAGTAATGTATACCTTTATTTGAGAAAAATCCCAAATAAACATTTTAACCTTACAGATAAAAGGGCTAGAAAAAGAATAAATCTGATACAAATAACATCAAACTTTGGAGGAGAAATTCTTTCTTAATTCCCATTACCCTTGTATGTAATGTTGTTTTAAGTCCCTCCTTGACAGGGTCAAGGATTTTGATTCACTTAACCTCCATGGACTTTTGTCCCTGTCTCCTGGAGCAACTGAATTCCTTTGTTTTCTCATTACTTTTAAATTTTTGTGCATACTGACAATGGAGTTTCATTTTTGGAGGAAAAATGAATAAAATAAATATGTGCAAAATTAAGTTATACAGCATTCGCAAACCCTTAGTTACACTATAAAGAAGAGAGAAAGTCAATAAATTTAGAAAGGAAAAGGGGAGAAATTATAAATATTATAAGATGCTAATGAAAAACTATATTACAAATGAATTCAATAACCCATAAGAAATGACTCATCTGAAATAAATAAAGCCCACCAAAATGGAAACAAGAAAGAAAAAAAACTGGGGACCATTCTCAATACAGTGTTTGCATTTAAATTGCCAAATTCCACAGCAGGACTCCAATGGCTCCTAGCTAGGTGACTCTATCAGTGGCACCATCTTGGAGTTTCTGTCATTTTGAGATACCCATTTTTTCACTTAATATGTCCGGGTATAAGCCATTGGATGACTTCCACAGCATGGCTTCCCTGGACCACTTGCTCCCCCAACCCTCCAGGTGCACATCTACCCCCGCATGATTCTACAGGAGCTTTTCTGCTCCACTTTCACCCACTGCAGCTATTTGAACATTGTGAAACTGTGCTTCAATCCCTGTCACACATTGTAAGGGATGCTGGGAATCAAGTTTCTTAGTGCCAGACTGCCTCTGCCATTAGAACAGAGGATTTAGCTCCACCCCTGCTAGTCCTTCTGAAATATTCTCACAAAAGCAGGAGGCAGTCAGAGAGCAACAGAGACATAAATAGCAACCCAAGAGGCCAAACAGCATACTAGGTCAACACTCAGGTCTTCCAGAACCTGAAACTCCATTGTCAGTACACACAAAAATTTAAAAGCAATGAGAAAACAAAGGAATTCAGTTGCTCCAGGAGACAGGGACAAAAGTCCATGGAGGTTAAGTGAATCAAAATCCTTTACCCTGGTCAAGGAGGAACTTAAAACAAGATTCCGTACAAGGGTAATGGGAATTAAGGAAGAATTTCTCTTCCAGAAATTCAAGCAAATCAAAGTACCAATGCAGAATATTAAAGAATTCATTCAAATAGAACTGAAGGAGAGAAAGAACACAACAGTAAGTCACAGCAACAGAATTTTGAATGTGGAAAATTGTATCAAGTGACCTTGAGGACAAAATAATAATCATGAACAAAAATGAAAGGGCAAAAAAAAAGAGTAAAAAAAGGGAAGAAAATATAATACACTTAATAAACAACAGTTGAAGAAATAATCTCTGAATTATAGGAATGTCAGATGTAGAGGAAAAGGAAAAAGGAGGGGGGGAAAAGAAGGTTGAAAGAAAAAATAGCCCAGAATTTGCCTAGTCTCTTAAAAGAGACTTGTGCACAGATTGAAGAGTCCCAAAGAGTAACAAACAGACTCACACAGAACAATAGCATGACACACTGTAATCAAAATGGCAAGAACCAGAGAGACTAAATCTCAAATACAAGAGAAATGATAAAAAACTCCATAACATTTCTCATAAAAAATTACACAAAGAGAATATAATGACATATTTCAAGTACCAAATGAAAAAGAATTTTCAACTTAGAGTCCTTTACCCTGCAAATTTGCCATTTAGATTAGACAAAGGGAAAAAAACATTCTGAGACAAAAAGGAGCTGGGGATATTTGCTATTTTTTGTAAAAAGTTATTTTGTTTTTATAAAGTTGTTCACAATATTAGATTACATTTAATATTCCAACACCAACACCAATCCCACCACCATTACACCTTCCCACCATCATATTTCCACCCTGAACCCCAAACCCTGCCCCCAAGGCAAAACAGAAATAATTTATTTTGTATTGCTTGTTATAAATAATCTGCTAAAAATGATACAAAAAATGTTTCTTAGAGGAGAGTGTGTGAAGATTGTTGTATTTTTTTTTTTTTTGCTTTTTGGGTCACACCCAGCAATGGACAGGGTTTATTCCTGGCTCTGCACTCAGGAATTACTCCTAGCGGTGCTCAGGGGACCATATGGGATGCTGGGAGTCGAACTCAGGTTGGCCGCATGCAAGGCAAATGCCCTACCCGCTGTGCTATTGCTCCAGCCCAAGATTGTTGTATTTCACCTAGGAGCCATTAAACCCTTATATAAGAGATTAGTAACATTAGTAAAGGTTGAGCCTTGTATGCTTAAACATATACCTGTAAAAATATATTTCCCTCTAAGATTGGTTGCCTTCTACTTTAAACCCAATCAAATGTGTCCGCTACTCTTTGTATATTAGAGGTATAAAGTATGAGATGTCCAGGAATAGATTCACTCATGGGTGAGGCTCATACAAGCATGTGGAGAGCAGTCATGAACCTGGTGATGGTTGAGTTCTGGGGTTTTTCGGTTGACGATGCTACCTCCATTGGGGTGGGGAGAGGAACTCACCTGCTCCCCTCTGGGTTGCCCCGAATGAAACAGGCTGGTGTGGGGTCTGGTGGCATGGCTATGGAGTGTCCAGGTATTTGCTATTTAAACCAACCCTGCAAGTATTACTGAAAAAGGTAACCTATAAAAAGCAAGTTACTAGTTGCAAAAACCACCATACCCTACATATATGTATATATATACATATATATATAGTATTTTATTTCATAACAATAATCTCTCTGAATGTTAATGGACCAAACTCCTCCATAAAAAGGCTTACAATGGATGGATGATCTGGAAACAAAACCCAATTTTCTTCTGCTTATAGGAAATGCACTTGAATTCACAAACAGAGGCTCAGAGTGAAAGGATAGAAAGTAATTATACAAGCTAATGGTAGGGATAAAAAGCAGGGACAGTTATACTTATATCAGACCAAATGACATTCAAACTAAAGAAAGTAAAAAGAGATAATGATGGTGATTATATAAGGTTAAGGCTAAGGATAGTCACTGATTAAGGATCAAAAGGACCTGACTTATCAACATGCACTGATTCAATATATATTCACCAAATGAAGGGGAAGCAGCATACATAAAGATATTGCTCACAGACCTAAAAAAATCACATTTATGGATGAAAAAACAATACTAGTAGGAGACACTAGTAAACCTTCACCATTGGAAAGAGCATCTAGTCATCAGAATATCAGTAAAGAAACAAGAGCCCTAAATGATGAACTGGAAGAATTGGAACAAACATAGTCAGTGCACTCCATTCTCAAAAAAAAGGTTTTTTTTTTTTTACAGGGTTTTTCCCTGTAAAACCCATAGAACATTCTCCAGCTCAAACATATATACAGTCATAAAAAACAAATCATCTTCCTAGACCATAATGCTTTTAAGGCGGAAATTAACCCTAAAAAGGAGATTATGGGAAGCTCTAACACTTGGGAATGGAATAAAGTGCTGTTAAGTAACAAATAGGTCATAGAGTAAATCCAAGAAGAAATAGATTCCTCAAAGTAATGAATGAAGGGGGGGTATGGTGCCGTCAGCAGGTCAATCTGTACCTGTGAGGCCAGTGCATCAGCAGCCTCATGGCGCTTTCAGACTTCCAGATACCCTAAAATTGCTGCTGTGCCTTTGGCCAGACCCCAAACACTCGGGGCCAAGTTTACCAAGAAAGTAAACGGCCAAAAGTTAGATATGTGGGAGACACACCCACAAACCACCTCTGGCTCAGCTATATAATTGGAGGCATGGCCTTTCTGGTTCGTGATCGAGCTGCTTAACAGCCACGATCCCAGACTCAGAAACAAATCTGAAAACCCAACGGCTTTTGGCAGAAATGCATCCAGTCCCTGCAGGAGGTTACCGGTGCCGGGCAACCCAGGTGGAAATAGGTTTCATGCCTTGGCCTGTTCCCTCTTTTGGCCCAGTGGCCGCCATCCTCCAGAGGACACTGGACAGTCAGGTTTGGGCCCGCAGTGACAAGACACGCAGGGCCTCACGAAATAGGGGTGGAGCCAGCCCTTTCCTCCCCACCCCAATGAGACCCCGAGTCACTGCCTACAAACTGTCTCTCTGGCTCCTGATCAAGCCACTTAATGGCCATGATCCCAGAGACTCAGAAACAAATCTTGGAACCTAGCAGCTTTTGGCAGAAATGAGTCTGGTCCCTGCAGTAGGTTACCAGCACAAATCAATTGGGCTGGAATTATCGATAGCACAGCAGGTAGGGTGTTTGCCCTGCACGCGGCTGACCTGGGTTCGATTCCTCTGTCCCTCTCAGAGAGCCTGGCAAGCTACTGAGATATCAGAGCCTGGAAATGGTGTATTTTATATGTCAAAAACAGTAACAACAAGTCTCACAATGGAGACGTTACTGGTGCCCGCTCGAAGAAATTGATGAAAAACGGGAGGACAGTGCTACATTGCTACACAAATCAATTAATGTGATATATCAACAAAAGTAAAGAAAAACTATATTATCATATCGATATATAGCAAGCTTTTTAAAAAAGTCAAACACCCTTTTCACCTGTTCACCCTTCAACAAAATAGAGAAGGAATCTTTCTCAAGATTATAACAACCATTTACAACAAACCCAGAGCCATTTACAATATTTACAACCATTTACAATACTTAATGATGAAAAACTTGAAAGCCTTTCCTCTGAGAGCAAGAACAAGACAGGGATATACACTTTCTCTGCTATTATTCAGTACAACTCTGCAAGTTCTAGCTTCAGAAAATAGGGGGTAAAAAACCCAAAGGGACCCAACTTGTTTATTATTTTGTTTTGAGGTCACACCAGCAGTGCTTGGGGCTTACTCTTGGCTCTATATTTAGGGGTCACTTCTGGAAAACTCAGGGACCATATAGGGTGCTAGGGATTGAATCTGAGTCAGTTGCATTCAAGGCAAATGTCCTACTTGCTGTACTATCACTCCGTCCCAAAGGAGTTCAATTTGGAAAAGAAGCAATCAAACTCTCACTATTTACAATGGGGTTTATTGCAGGCAAAGAAGAATGGTTCAACATATACAAATATATGTAATACATTTATGTCAGTAAAAAATACAACAATTATAGTAATATCAATAGATATGGAGAAAACATTTTAGAAGATCCATGTCCCATTTATGATCTAAATTCTTCATAAGATAAGGACCTGTCTCAGCATAATAGAAGCAATAGCAATATCATACTAACTAGTGAGAAAATAGAAAGAAGAATCTTTTCATTATTTGCAGGTAATATAGTATCTATAGAAAACACTCAAGATTTCATTAAAAAACTGTCAGAAAGAATGAATACAGCAAAGTGGCTGGTATACAAAATCAATATTCAAAAATCGACTGCATTCCAAATGCCAATAATAAATGATAAGAAAGCAATACAGTTAATGACTATAGCTAAATAAATACCTTGGAATACATGTTACGAGAGGTGAAAGACCTATATAATGAAATCTGTAAGACATTATCAAAAGACAGAGAATAAGACATTAGCAGATAGAAAAAAATCCCATGGACATAAAGGGGAGAGTTAATATAGTTCAAATGTCCATTCTGCCAAAAGCTATAAACTGATTTAATATAGCCCAAATTAAAAATTCTGTGATGTTTTCAAAAATGAAATGGAACAAAAACTATTAAGGTTTACATGGAATCATAAAAGACCTCAAAAAGCTCTGGCAATACAAAGAAAAGCAAGAAAAATAAAGGCTCATATTATCTGACTTTAAACTTACTAAAAAAGGTAATAACAGTAGTTAAAAAATATTTGATATTAGAATGGAAATAGACTTAAATATCATTAAAATAGAATTTAAGACCCAGAAACAAACCTAAATATTTATCATTAGAGAATTTAAAATTATACAATGGAGAAAAGAAAATCTCTTCAGCAAATATTGTTAGAAAAACTGGGACAACCACATGCAAAAGAATAAAGCTGGACTACTCTAATCCAATATACAGAAATAAACTTAAAATATTTGACTCAAAGCCATAAATTAAGGATAACATAGGTGAAACATCCTGTAACACTAAAATTAGAGGTGTTTTTTGGGACTTAACTCCAAACAGAGGAAAATAATTCAACTTGAAAATAAACAACATAATGAAAAAATAATTAGATGATCTGAATTCATAATACTCAAGAGAGGATAAATAGATGGTCATGGACATAGAACTAGTTCAGCAAGTACAGAAAGTAAGGGGCTTGCCTTCCATGCAAAAGATTTATGTTTGAAATCTGAGCATCTCCAGGAGTGATCTCTGAACACAGAGTTAGAATAAGCCCTGAACACCGCCCAGGCATAGCCCCAAATGTTTGGGGTCCTCTTCTTCCCCACCCAGGTCAGTTTGCCTGTCAGTATTCGAACCCAGGACTTCGCTTTCACCGTGCAAAGCCCCAGGCATCCCCTAGGACCCTGGGACAAAAGCGAACCTGAGCCTCTTCCTCTTCATCCCCAATGCTCTGCTTGTCTTCTTCCCCACCCAGGTTAGTTTGCCCGCCAGTATTCACACCCGGGACTTGGCTTTCGCTGTGCAAAGCCCTAGGCATCCTCTAGGACCCTGGGACAAAAGTGGACCTGAGCCTCTTCTTCTTCATCCCAAATGCTTTGCTCGTCTTCTTCCCCACCCAGTTCACATACCTACACACCAACATAAAGAAACAATGCAAATCCCCACCATGTGGGGACGAAGATGAAAAGAGTCCAGAAGCCTCAGTAGGTGCTACTCACCTAAAGGACCTCTCTGACAAAGAATTCAGATATGAAGTCATTAAGATGTTCAATGATCCCAATGAAACAGTCAGACAGACATCCAGTAACATGACAGAAAAAATCGACAAATTACGGGAAGAAATGAGAGCAGAAATGTCACGAACAAAAGATTCCATAGATGAAATAAAAACTCAGTCTGAGCCCTCAACAGTAGAATGACCACCGCTGAAGACAGAATCAGTGAGCTGGAAGATCAGCTGCACCAAGCCAACAGGCAACAACAAACAACGGCAAGAGACCTCAAAATAGCTCGAGAGCGAATCAGAGTCCTAGGAGATGATTCCAAGAGAAACAACATTAGAATCATTGGAGTAGCAGAAGCTCAGGGAAACAATCCCAATGAAAAAGCCACGGTTAAACAAATCATTGCTGAAAAATTCCCAGAGCTCGACAATGCAGCCATTCAGATTCAAGGAGCCTGAAGGGTGCCAGCTAAAAGAGACCTTAACAAAAACACTCCAAGACATATCAGAGTTAGAATGATGGATGCTGCCGATAGAGACACAATACTGTAAGCAGCAAGGTCAAAGAAGGAAATCACATACAAAGGAGCACCCCTTAGATTCACAGCAGACCAATCAGAGGAAACCCTCCAAGCCCGAAGGCAATGGTGGGATATAGTGAAAAAACTCACTGAAATGAATGCTTCACCAAGAATACTCTATCTGGCTAACCTCTCACTCAAACTCGAAGGAACGGTACACTATTTTCTGGATAAACAGCAGCTCAGAAACTTCATACACTCAAAACCAAACCTAAAAGAAGGGCTAAAGGGGCTACTATAAGATAAGACAAACCCTACAAGCACAACAGACCCATACAGAAAGATGACACAAAATCCCATAACAATAATCTCTCTCAACGTCAACAGTCTAAATTCACCAATTAAGAGACACAGAGTGGCAAAACAGATTCAGAGACAGAACCCAACATTCTGCTACCTACGAGAAACTCATCTCAACAGTCAGAGCTAACACAGACTCAAAGTCAAAGGATGGAAAACAATCCTGCAAGCAAACAGCTCCCTCAAAAAAGCTTGGGGTGGCCATACTAGAATCCGATAACATCAATATCAGGTTGAAAAAGATTAGAAGGGACAGTGAAGGCTATTTTCTCTTCATAAAGGGATATGTACAATAGGAAGAAATCACACTCTTAAATGTATACGCATCTAATGAGGGAACAGCTAAATATTTAAAACAACTGCTAACGGATTTTAAGGAGAACATTGCTAGCAATACAATAGTAGCCAGAGACTTCAACATCACCTTATCACCTTTAGATAGATCAACAAGAACAAAACTCAGCAAGGAAACATTGGCTTTGAAAGAAGAAACAGAAGAGAGGGTTTATAGATCTATACAGGGCTTTATACCCCAAAAAGAAAGAGTACACATTCTTCTCCAGTGCACATGGAACATTTTCCAAAATAGACCATGTGCTAGGCCAAAACACTATCAGTCAAACAAACAAAAAAGGCAAAGAACTTAAATAGATGTTTCTTCTAATATAATATCCAGTCAATAAAGACAAGAAAAGATGCTCAAAATCATGGTACCACAAAAATGCAAATAAATACCAACTCAACAATTACTTCACACCTAACTAGAATGATTAAAAAAATGAAATGCTGTTGGGAATGTGGAGAGCCTAGAACATGCATTTCTCATGGGAGTAGGAAGAGGGTGGATCACTTTGACAAACAGCCTGGCCTTTCCTCACAAAGTTAAGCATAGTGTTTCCTTGTAAATGAGCATCTTCATTCCTAGGTATACATCCAAACGATTGAAAAGTAAGACTGTAACAAATATGTGCATGCCAATGTTTATTATAACAGTATTTGCCAAGTGAGGAAAACAGTTATAGCCAAAATGAAGTAAACAACCCATTTCTATCAATAGATGACTGGATGAACAGAAGGGGGAACATATAGGGGAAGTAGCATTCGATCACTGAATGAAGTTCAGACACAAATAACCCTTTAGTATTTGTGCTAATTGAAATAGATGATCACAAAAAGACAAATATATATATATATATATATATATATATATATATATATTGCTTTTTGGGTCACACATGGCAATGCACAGGGGTTACTCCTGGCTCTGCACTCAGGAATTATTCCTGGCAGTGCTCAGGGGACCATATGGGATGCTGGGAATCAAACTTGGGTTGGCCGCGTGCAAGGCAAACGCCCTACCCGCTGTGCTATTGCTCCAGGCCCAAAAGACAAATATTTTGAACCCACTTAGATGAAAGATCTAGAACAGGCAATTAGTAGATACAGAAGGTAGATTAGTGATTACCAGGTATGGAGAAGTGAGGCAGGGATAGGGATCATTGATTAATGAGTTGCAATGTTTGTTTGAAGTAATAAAAAGAATTTGAAAAAAAAAAGAAGGTAATTGGAGAAGGACAACATGGAGGGCGGGATCCACAGATCCCGAAGGAAAAAAAAAAAAAAACAGGTTCCAAAAAGAGCCGAGATCATCGGGAAGTCCCAGATGGGGTAGGTACCGCATCCCGCCTCCCCCAGATGGAACCCCGGTGACCAGAAACCTCTACAAGCACAGCTCGAGTATGCGGGAACTAGGACTTTTCCTCAAAAATGCCGGGACTACAACTCCCAGGTAACCTCAGATTCCGGAAGTCACGCCCACAGCCCGCCCCCCAGCGCCATCTTGACAGCATTTAGCCGAAGAGAAGGACAACATGGAGGGCGGGATCCACAGATCCCGAAGGAAAAAAAAAAAAACAGGTTCCAAAAAGAGCCGAGATCATCGGGAAGTCCCAGATGGGGTAGGTACCGCATCCCGCCTCCCCCAGATGGAACCCCGGTGACCAGAAACCTCTACAAGCACAGCTCGAGTATGCGGGAACTAGGACTTTTCCTCAAAACCGCGCGGCCGCTTATGCGGCCGCGCGACATCTCTCTATATACAAAGTGATCCATGGGAAGTAAACCACCTAACGTTTCTCTCTGAAAATCATAGTTAAGCTTTGAGCACGGCCACAGCCCCAGAAACACAAGTACTTAATGCATAACCCAGCAGCTTGGAGCAGAAAAGTGAACGGGTTATGTGTTAACCCAGGCCATCAAGTCTGCCAGAGGGGAAAGGGTGTTGGTCCCTTCCGCCCTCCCCCCTCTGGAAAGAAAGGTGGCGGCCACATGGGAGCCTTGTGGACAGCAGGTATGAGCCGGGGGTGTGGGGGCGACTAAAACCTCATGGGAAGGGGGGCGTTCCGGTCCGTCCTTCACGCCCTACCGAGGCCACCAGTTGCCCCCCACGAGCGGCTCTCCAGCACGGCCACAGCCCCAGAAGCACAAGGACTTAATGCAGAACCCAACAGCTTGGAGCAGAAAAGTGAACGGACTATGCGTTAATCCAGGCCATCAAATCTGCTGGAGGGGAAAGGGTGTTGCCCCATTCGCCCTCTCCTCTCTGGAAAGAAAGATGGCGGCCACATGGGAGCCTTGTGGACAGCAGGCATGAGCCGGGGGAGCGGGGGCGACTAAAACCTCATGGGAAGGGGGGTGTTCCGGTCCGTCCTTCACGCCCTACCGAGGCCACCAGTTGCCCCCCACGAGCGGCTCTCCAGCACGGCCACAGCCCCAGAAGCACAAGGACTTAATGCAGAACCCAGCAGCTTGGAGCAGAAAAGTGAAAGGACTATGCGTTAATCCAGGCCATCATGTCTGCCCGGAGGGGAAAGGGTGTTGGTCCCTTCCGCCCTCCTCCCTCTGGAAAGAAAGGTGGCGGCCACATGGGAGCCTTGTGGACAGCAGGTATGAGCCAGGGGTGTGGGGGCGACTAAAACCTCATGGGAAGGGGGGCGTTCCGGTCCGTCCTTCACGCCCTACCGAGGCCACCAGTTGCCCCCCACGAGTGGCTCTCCAGCACGGCCACAGCCCCAGAAACACAAGGATTTAATGCAGAACCCAGCAGCTTGGAGCAGAAAAGTGAACGGACTATGCGTTAATCCAGGCCATCAAATCTGCTGGAGGGGAAAGGGTGTTGCCCCATTCGCCCTCTCCTCTCTGGAAAGAAAGATGGCGGCCACATGGGAGCCTTGTGGACAGCAGGCATGAGCCGGGGGAGTGGGGGCGACTAAAACCTCATGGGAAGGGGGGCGTTCCGGTCCGTCCTTCACACCCTACCGAGGCCACCAGTTGCCCCCCACGAGCGGCTCTCCAGCACGGCCACAGCCCCAGAAGCACAAGGACTTAATGCAGAACCCAGCAGCTTGGAGCAGAAAAGTGAAAGGACTATGCGTTAATCCAGGCCATCAAGTCTGCCAGAGGGGAAAGGGTGTTGCCCCATTCGCCCTCTCTTCTCTGGAAAGAAGGATGGCGGCCGCATGGGAGCCTTGTGGACAGCAGGTATGAGCCGGGGGTGTGGGGGCGACTAAAACCTCATGGGAAGGGGGGCGTTCCGGTCCGTCCTTCACGCCCTACCGAGGTCACCAGTTGCCCCCCATGAACGGCTCTCCAGCACGGCCACAGCCCCAGAAGCACAAGGACTTAATGCAGAACCCAGCAGCTTGGAGCAGAAAAGTGAAAGGACTATGCGTTAATCCAGGCCATCATGTCTGCCCGGAGGGGAAAGGGTGTTGGTCCCTTCCGCCCTCCTCCCTCTGGAAAGAAAGGTGGCGGCCACATGGGAGCCTTGTGGACAGCAGGTATGAGCCGGGGGTGTGGAGGCGACTAAAACCTCATGGGAAGGGGGGCGTTCCGGTCCGTCCTTCACGCCCTACTGAGGTCACCAGTTGCCCCCCGCGAGCGGCTCTCCAGCACGGCCACAGCTCCAGAAGCACAGGGACTTAATGCAGAACCCGGCAGCTTGGAGCAGAAAAGTGAAAGGACTATGCGTTAATCCAGGCCATCATGTCTGTCCGGAGGGGAAAGGGTGTTGCCCCAGTCGCCTTCTCCTCTCTGGAAAGAAAGATGGCGGCCGCATGGGAGCCTTGTGGACAGCAGGTATGAGCTGGGGGAGTGGGGGGGCGACTAAAACCTCATGGGAAGGGGGCGTTTCGGTCCGCCCTTCACGCCCTACCGAGGCCACCGGTTGCCCCCCACTAGCGGCTCTCCAGCACGGCCACGACTCCAGAGCACAGAAACCAATTTCTTAACTATCTGACTTTCAGTATAAATACTTCCAGGGTCAATAAGTAAAATAGCAGAAATCCAAAACCAACATTTAATTCTTGAACCCAGCTGTAGAAAGCAAATCACGTCACAATGCTTTTTCAGCATGTCTGATTTGGGGGGGGGTAAACTCTAAATTATAGTGGTGAATCTTTTATTGAAACAATGAATCTAATCAAAGCAGATAGAGTGTTAACTAGAATTCATCTGCCCCACAGGGACTGGGAGGGGTGGGGGGTGGGGTTTTATTGGGGTTCTTCATGGTAAAAAAAGAAGTGTTGGTAAAGGGAAATGTGTTTGATATTTGCATGACTGAGACCTAGACCTGAAAGCTTTGTAACCTTTCCCAGGGTGATTCAATAAATAAAAAAAAAAAAAAAAAAAAAAAAAAAAAAGAAGGTAATTGCAACAACTGTGAATGTAATCAGTGTAATGTAATTGTATACCTTAAAAGGTTAGAACAGATTTGTGTGCTTTTTTGTTTTGTTTTGGGCACATATGGCAGTGCTCAGGGTTTACTCTTGGCTCTACATGCACAGATCATTTGTAGTGGGGATTGGGGAGCCATATTGTATGCTGGGGACTGAGTGAGTCCAGGTTCAGCTCTGTGCAAAGCAAGTGCCTCACTCGCAATATTATCACTCCAGCCCAGAATGGAAAATTTTTAATTTTAAAAAACTATTCATTATTTAGATGCCAATAAGCACATGAGAATTAAATAATAAAAATCTTTTCCAGAAAAAAAAAAGACCACACCACCTTCTCCAGATGGAATCCTGGTGACCATGAGCTTCTACAAGCATGGCTCTAGCAGGCGGGTACCAGGACATTTTTTCCGAACTGCAATGGGGCCACCCCGGCTCCCAGGAAACCTCTGATTCTGGAAGCCATGCCCACAACTCACCTCCCAGCGCCATCTTACAGCACACAGCAAAAAATAAGAAAACTGGCTGGAGGGCCTCATGGCTCCCGGAGAATGCTCTGGGCCCCAAACAGAGCCGATATCACTGGGAGGTCCCAGATGGGGTAGGTGCTGCCGTCCCGCCTTCTCCAGATGGAATCCCGGTGACCATGAGCTTCTACAAGCATGGCTCTGGCATGAGGGTATCAGGACATTTTTTCCGACATTTCCTTATATACAAAGTGATCAATGGAAAGTAAATCATCCAACATTTCTTCCTGAAAATCAGGCTTGACTCTTTTGCAAACCACCACACCCAAAAGGAGAGAGAGAACAAAGGGGAATGCACCCCACAGAGGCAGGGTGGGGTGGGGAGGTGGGGGGTGGGAGGGATATGGGATCCATGGTGGTGGGAAATGGGCACTGGTGGAGGGATGGTTTAATCATTGTATAATTGAAACCCAAGCACAAAATTTGTAAGTCTACAACTGTACCTCATGGTGTCTCACTAATAAAAATTAAAACACACACACACACACACACACACACACACACACACAAATTTTTGGCAGGAGGGAAGAATGCCACACTTGGTGGTGCTCTGCGTTTACTCCTGGTTCTAAGTTAAAAAAAAAAAAAAAGCCCACTTCCAGTGGGGCTTGTGGACTGTGTGCTGGACTGTATGCAGTGCTGGGGATCTAACCCATGTCAGTCAGGTGCCCAACCTGCTGTAATATCTCTCCAGCCCCCAAAACATAAATTAAAAAAATATAGCCAGAGGCATATTAAAATATGTGGTATACATTATTATGATCACTAGAGAAATGCAAACTAAGACAATGAAATACTGTCTCACAGTGTTGGAGAAAAAAAGGAACTCATGTATATTGTTGGTGGGGATGTACAGTTTTTTAAATTTGTTATTATTTTCTACTGAATCACCATGAGATAGATCATTACCAAACTGTTCATGATTTTTAGTCACACATTGTTCCAACGCTCATCCCTCCACTGTGGACATTTACCAGTACCAATGCCCCCAGTTTCTCTCCCACCACTCCCTAATTCCTCCCTCCCACTCAGCCTGCCTCTATGGCAGGCACCTCTCTCTCTCTCTCTCTCTCTCTCTCTCTCTCTCTTTCATTTTGAGCATTATGGCTTGCAATATAAATACTGAAAGATTATCATTACTAAAGATTATCTACTTTCTAAATCTTTACATTACATTTCATTAGTAATCTTTACATTACTAAAGATTACCTACTTTCAACATTCAGTTCTTGATCAGAGTGATCATTTTGAACTATTGTTGTCATACTGGACCCTTCTCTACCTTAGCTACCCTCCATCCCCCTCACACTCCCACCCCAAACACAGTAATTTTCAACAACTGACCAGTCCTCCTGGCTCCTCTTTTCCCTGGTCTTGGATATGAGTCTCATACTATTTTTTATATCCCACAAATGAACACAGTCATTCTATATCTGTCCTCCTTCTGATCCATTTCACTCAGCATGATACAGCCTTTTTGAAAAACAGTATGGACACTCCTCAAAAAATTAGAAATTGAGCTTCCATTTGACCCAGCAATACCACTTTTGGGAATATATCTTGGGGGGTCCAAAACTACACAGCAGAAACACCATCTGCACTTCCATGTTCATTTCAGCACCATTCACAATAGCTAGAATCTGGAAATAACCTGAGTGCCCTAGAACAGCAGACAGGAAAACAAAACTATGGTACATCTACACAAAGGGAATACTATACAGCTTTTAGGAAAAGTGAGGTCATGAAATTTGCCTATAAAGGAATGGACATGGAGAGTATCATGCTGAATGTACATTGTTAATGATTGGAACTATGGTGCTTTCCTAGGAAGCTAACAGTAGAGCTACGATCCAGCAGTCCCACTTTGGGGATCTATCTAAAGAATATAAAAACAAACACTAATACAAAAAGCTATAGATACTCAATGGTCAATTAAATGTTTATATTAGCTAAAATACAGAAGTAATCAAAGTGTCTGCTGATAATGAATACATAAAAATGATATAATGTATAACTATATAACTATATAATAATTACAATTATATATAATTTATATCAAAGAGGGTCACTGTCCTCTGGTTGTTCATCGATTTTCTCGAGTGGGCCCAGTAACGTCTCCATTAGAGACTTTGTTGTTACCGTGTTTGGCATATCGAATACATCACGGGTAGCTTGCCAGGCTCTGCCGTGCGGGCGAGATACTCTCGGTAGCTTGCCGGGCTCTCTGAGAGGGGCGCAGGAATCAAACTCGGGTCGGCCATGTTGGCTGCGCACAAGGCAAATGCCCTACCGCTGTGCTACCGCTCCAGCCCATATAATTTATATATAAAATATATAATATAAAATATTTATATAATATATAATTATATAATGTCCATTTATATAATGTAATACTACCACAATTACAGAGGTGAAAATTTGTCATTTGCAACAAAATTGAAGGAGTTTAAAGAAATTATATAAAGTTATAATATTCAAGAGGAAAGTATAAAAAAAAGGAAAGTATAAGTGCTAGGTGTTCTCACCTATTTTTTGCAATATAAATATATAAAATTAATAATCAGACAAATAATACTCTGATTTGACCAAGACAAATCAATGGTCGCCCATAAGGTACTTGATAGAGGGAAGGAGAAAAAGTGATCGGGGGTGGGGAGATGAAGGTGATACTTGGATTTGGCATTGTGGATCAGCAAATCTTCAAAGAAACAATGAGAAAAAGAAATCATTAGTGTTTTCCCAAAATAAAAACTGCATTTCTACACAGCACTGTCCTCCCATTGTTCATCAAGTTGCTCGAGCGGGTCCAGTAACGTCTTCATTGTGAGACTTGTTGTTAGTGTGTTTGGCATATCGAATACGTCACGGGGAGCTTGCCAGGCTTTGCCGTGCGGGTGAGATACTCTCAGTAGCTTGCCGGGCTCTCCGAGATGGGTGGAGAAATCGAACCCGGCTCGGCTGGGCTGGCCTCGTGCAAGGCAAACGCCCTATCGCTGTGCTATTGCTCCAGCCCTTCTACACAGAAAGAATGAAAAAAATTATAAAAGAAAATTAAAAATTCACTTTATAAAAACATCAAAGAATACAATTCTTAAGAACAATGAAAAAATTTGGGGGGGGTCACATCAAACAGTGCTCATGACTTATTCTTGACTGTGCTCAGGGGTCACTCCTGGAGGGTTTGAGGGACTATATGAGGTGCTGAGGATTGAACCTGGGTCTGTCGTGTGCAAGGCAAACACTTTACCTGTTGTACTATTACTCTAGCCTCAATTAAGAACAAACAATCCAGATCAAAGATTTGTACACTGAAAAGTACAAAAACACTGAAGAAAAAAGGATAAACACACGGAGAAATATCCTGGATTGTGGAACAGAAGACTTCATATTGGTAAGAAGACTTAAACTCTAACTAGACAAATCAAAGTGATCTACAGATTCACTGCTATTTCTATCCAATCCTCATGGAACAGATACACAATAACAGATCAGTAAATAGTAAAGAATATCACGAAGACAGTGATTATTAAAAAAGAAATTTACATAGACATGAAAGGCTTAAGAACAGAGAGCATTTCTTATCTCTAGGAAAGAGGGAAGTGGGATTATATATGCAGTTGGCTTTACATACAGATTAGCTATTGTAAAATAAAAAGAAACCTAAGAAATATTGGAAGACAGCCTCAGTTTCTTCTGGCTAGGCTTTTCTCCAGGTGGCCTGCTTGATTTTGGGGGCAGAAGTAAGTTTTGCTAAATTTGCAAGGGCACTTAGACCTACTAGCTGCCAGTGCTGAGCAACATGTTATTTGTAAAGGGAGTTTCATAAGGTGCTTTATTCGCAATGTCCTTGTGAAAAGTTATGAAATTAAGATTTAACCCTTAAGACTCCAGAGTAGAACAAAACCCTAACAAAATCCAACTGTGATTTTTAAAAATTTACTTTATTTTTCAAAAACAGAAAAATTCATCATAAAATTAAAAAAACACTCATGAGTCTACAAATAAGTAAAATTTTGAAAATGAGCAAAGCTGGAGGATTCAATATTCTTTTTTTTTAATTTTTTAAAATTTTTAAAAAAATTTTTTATGTAGGAGTACTGTTATTTATTCAGCCACTGATTAGCTGATTGAATTGGGCATGAACTCCACGGATTCAATAGTCTTGATTTCAAAATTTATTATAAAGCAGTAAAATAATAATAAAAAACAGTTGGTACGTGAATATGAATAGACAGACCAATGAATAGTTCAAAAATAAACACTCAAATCTACAGTTAATTTATTTTCTATGTTTTCAATGGTGTCAGCACCAATGAAGGAAAAAAACAGTCATTTCAACCAATAGTAATGGTAAAACTGAATTTCTATGTGCAAAAGAATGAAATTGGGCCTTTGCCTCACATAATATTAAAAATTAACTCAAGGGGCTAGTGTGATAGTACATGGGATGCTTGCCTTGCATGCATTTCTTGCCTTACATACATCTCTGGCACTACATTATATGGTCCCCTGAGCTCTGCCATGGGTGATCCCTTAGCACAGAGCCAGGAGTAAGCCCTGAACACTGCTGAATGTGATTTAAAAACAAATAAATACAAAATGAAATCAAAGAGATGAAAGATCATACAGAAGACAAGCTTCAAGACATTATCTTTGGCAATAATCTTATGAATATGACACCTAAAGCAAAAAACAAAGGAATAAAAGAAATTGGACTATACTAAATTAAAAACATTTTGTACTTCAAAGAACACAATCGTGGAAGAGAAAAAAAGAATCCACAGAAAGAGAAAAAGTGTATGATAATCTTATATATGATGAAAGATGAAAATCCAGAATATATAAAAATTCCGATGACTTAACTAAAAAATCTAACAATTAAAATTAAAAAACAAAAGACTGGAATGGACACTTCTTTAATGAAGCTATACAAATGGCTCATCCACTGCTGGTGGGAATGTCAACTGGCCCAACCTTTTTTGGGAATCAATATGGACAATTTTTAAAAAACTAAGAATCAAAATTCCATATGATCCAGCAATTCACTTTCTGGCATATACCCCAAAGGCCAAAAAACTCTATTCCAAAAGACATTTGAACCTTATATATGCTATAATGCTATATAGCATTACTCATTAGATGTTGGAGTTCTCCCTGGCACGATCCTTGACCACTAGAGGCTGTGGGAGTGCCCCAGTCTATTGCCAGGGAAGCCTGACATTTCAAGACTAACAGGGGAGTCTTGATTTGCCAGTGGCTGATGGCTTGAGATGTGGGGAACAGTCATCTTTTGGTGTCTGCAATACTTCAATTTTGCCTCTGCTTTAGAGCATCAAGGACAGTGCTCCAGCAGCTTCCTCCTAGTAATAATAATACCCTGTCTCCCTCTGCCACCTGCTCATTAGTGCACATAGGCATTCTCCCTCCACCTCTATTGAACCATTGTCTTTCCTAATAAACTTTGTCATATGACTACGAGTCTATGGCCTGTATGGGTGACTTTGTCTTGGTCATGCTGTGCACACAAGTCTCTAAGTTCCTGCTGCAGCAGACCAACTGACTGTCTCTTTGACGTCTTTTATGTGGTATCTAAAGAATGTGAGAACTTGTCTACACAACTGAACTTACCATTGACAAGGGACGGGGGTGGGTGGGACATACTGAAAGTGGAGGGAAACAGACACTGGTGGAAGGTGTGATGCTGAAACACTGTGTGCATGAAATTCTATCATTAACAGCATTGTAAATTACAAGTCTGAAAAAATTGAACCATCATTAACCATTCAGGAGTAAAAACTAAAAGCTCAGTTCAAAAACATACTTTGCAACCATTAGATGATGGTTATTATAAAAATATGAAAAATAACAAGTGCTGGAGAAGATGTAGAAAATTTGTAGCATTTTTGGTAAAGTGATTCAGCTGCTGAGAAGAAAGTTGGTGGTTTCTAAAAAATCTAAATACAGAACTGCTTTAAGATTCAGCAATTTCACTTCTAAGTTTACACTCCAAAGATCTTAAAGTAGAAACTGAAATGTGTGCAATGTGCAATATTTAAAGCATTATGCACAAGAGTTTAAGGGTGAAAAAAAATCAATGCCCATCAATAGATGAATGGATTTTTAAAATGTGGCATTATACATGATGAGATTCAGTATTTAGCCTTAAAAAGAGGACCAGTGGGACAGTACAGGGGTTAAGGTGCTTGCATGGCTGGCCCTGATTTGATTCCGGGTTACTGAATAAGATTCCCCAAGAACTGCCAGGAGAGATCTCTGAGTACAGAGCAAGAATAAGCCCTCAGCATCAGCAGGTTTGGCTCAGAAACAAACCAACTAATCAAAAAGAAAAAGGACTGAAATTCAAATACATACGATATAGACAAACCTTAATTTATTAATAACAAAAACATTTTAAAAACCCTATTTTTGTTTGTTTATTTTTAGGTCATCCTGGCGGTGCTCAGGGCTTTTTCCTGACACTGTGCTCAGGGGACACCTAACAGTGCTCAGGGAACCATATAAGGTGCTGGAGATGGAACTTGGGTCAGCTGTGTGTACAGCAAGTGCCCGACATACTATGTACTATTGCTCCTGCCCAGCCTTAACATTTTTATGCTAGAGCTGTAGAGAGAGTACATAAATTAAGGCACATGTCTTGCCCTGGCACTATATATAATTCCTTGAGTAATTCCTGAGCACAGAGCCAGGAGTAAGCCCTGAACACAACTAGGTGTGGCCTAAGCTCTTTCCTGTCTGTCCACCTCCCACCAATTTATGCTGAATAAAACAGCCTGACACAAAAGGACAATTATTACATGATTTTACTTATAAGGTGGATTTCTTATTCCTACCTAGAATAGAAAATCTATAGAGGAAACCTGGGATGCGGAAGAGGAGATATGGAGTAAATTTTGGGGGGGACCATATCTAGCTATCCTTAGAGCTTATTCCTGACTCTGCTCAGGGATCACTCCTGGCAGTGCTCAGGGGACTATATGGGATGCCAGGGATTGAACCCAGGTTGGCAGTGTGCAAGGAAAGCACCTAACCTTCTGGACTGCCTTTCTGGCCCATGAGAGTTATTTCTTATTAGGAACTAGTTTCAGTTTGTGATCATACCTCTGGAAGAATATGGCAATACTTAATAAAACTATCTAGGGTTTACCTTTCAAATCACTAATCTCACTTCCAGGAATCTCTCCTGAGCTATAACTCCAAGAACACAAAAATACATATGCATAACTTGTTAATCATAGCTGTAAGTGTAACTAAAAAAACCTGGAAAAACCCACATGCCGATAAAAGAACTGAATAAAGTATGTACAGATAAAACACTGCTATGCAGTTATAAAAACTAAGGATGGTATCTACAAACTGAAATACAGTGATTTCTAAGATATAGGTAAATGTAAGAGGCCAAGAGCGAACAGTATAATATGCTGCTCTTCATGTAAAACAAAGGAAATATAAAGTGGACATACCAGGAACAAATATGAATGCTTATAGGTAGGAATAGAATGCAAAGAAAAAATAAGTGGGGAATGACAATTTGAGTTTATCTTTTTGCATAGCTCTCTGAGAATAGAAGCAATGTTTTTGCATCCCAAAACACTGTTTTGTTTTGTGAACACACACACAAAACAAAACAATCACAAGTGAAGTACAAATAAATTGCATAACTTAAAAAAAATGGTGGGAGAAAAACAACTAACCCAAGGAACTGGAAAAGGACTTTAATAGTAAGGCTAAAGACGAAAGGAATTTCTAGCAGAGATATGGAATAGCAATTTTGAAAAAATGTGTTTTGTAAGAGTGAGCAAATAAATAAATTGTGGGTAATCTGGGCAAGATTTTTAAACAAAATGTTAAGAAAAATATCCCTTGGAATTATGGTTGGTTTTAGGGCTCAAATATGGAAAACAAGTTGAGCTGATACATCTTGTGGTGACAGAAAGGAAGAGATAGAAAAAAAACAAAGGGTAAACAAAAAACATACAGGAGACAATTTGAAAGAATTTCCAAAGACCAAAGCTGGGATTCTTGAGTAATTTAATATACACATAGTAACACACACACACACACACACACACACACATCACTGTCCTCCCATTGTTCATCGATTTTCTTGAGGGGCCCAGTAACGTCTCCATCGTGAGACTTTGTTGTTACTGTGTCTGGCATATCGAATACGTCACAGGTAGCTTGCCAGGCTCTGCCATGCGGGCAAGATACTCTCGGTAGCTTGCCAGGCTCACACCCCTAAATAACTGAACAAATCAATGAGAGAAAAATAATAGCTTTTCCTCACAGTGGGTTCATAATTAAATGCACAAGAAAAGAAATGGAAAACCAACATTAGGTAGATACCACTGTCACTGTCCTCCTGGTGTTCATCGATTTGCTCGAGCGGGCCCAGTAATGTCTCCATTGTGACAACTGTTACTGTGTTTGGCATATTGAATACATCATGGGTAGCTTGCCAGGCTTTGATGTGCGGGAGAGATACTCTCGGAAGCTTGCCAGGTTCTCCGAGAGAGGAGGAATTGAACTCGGGTCAGCCATGTTGGCTGCTCGCAAGGCAAACGCCCTAACCGCTGTGCTATCATTCCAGCCCAGGTAAATACCACAATAATAATTATCAAAAGCAGAAACTAGTAGAGAATGGGAACAAAAACTCAGTTAACTGAAAGTTTACCTGCATAGTCTCAAAGAGATTTATTAATTAGAAAGAAAAAAATCTGGGGCTGGAGAAACAGTACAGTGATTAGTGTGCTTGCCTTACACACACCTTGCCCAGGTTTGATCACCACAGCACCTCAGACCCTCTAGGACTGATTTCTGAGAATCAGGAGAAGTAAGCCCTGAGCACAGCTGGCTGTGGTCCGAAAATAACACAACAAAGCCAACCAAAAAAGGGGAAAAAATGACAATAACTTTGTAGTGAAAAAAGTTGTCAGCACTTTAAAAAAGTATCTGAAGTTGATAGAAAACAAATTTATATTATAAATCCTCCTCTCTCTCAGATGTAATCCACTAAAAATCATGCAACATAAGTTCCTGTGGAATTGCTGACTAAAATGCATACTGTAGGGGCTGGAGAGATAGCACAGCGGGTAGGGCGTTTGCCTTACACTCAGCCGACCCGGGTTCGATTCCCAGCATCCCATATGGTCCCCTGAGCACTGCCAGGAGTAACTCCTGAGTGCAGAGCCAGGAGTAATCCCTGTGCATCACCGGGTATGACCCAAAAAGCAAAAAAAAAAAAGTATACTTTAACCAAATCCATAAGAAAACATCATAAAAATTCAAGCTTAAAAAAAAGTTTTAAAAAAGAAACACACAAACAACTTATTTGATTAATGGTTATTCACAAAGATACCGATGGCATTCTTAATTTTTAAAAATCGTGCAAAACCTCTTAATGTTCTCTTTTTCATGTACTTATATCTGTATTAAGACTCTGTGCTGTAACTTATGCACAAACATAGTTTGTTTTTTTTTCACCCATTGCCAGTAATTCCTTGATGGAAAGGGACTCACACCTAGTTACTGCTACATTCTCTGTAAATCGCAGTCTTTGTCAGATATGTAAGACCAAGAATGTATTCTGAACAAATAAAAACCATTAAGAGATATTAATACTATAAGATTTACTTACGCTCCACAAAGGACGTAAAGAGCATTCTAAACCTGCTAAGCCGACTGCCTTCATCTGCCCACATCCTGATCACTCCAACTCCTGTTGTAAGCATTACATCATTGGCTACAGTGCTGCAAAACTTGGCTTTCAAATTTTCAATAGAACTGCTTCCATCATACACAGCAACAAAGTTTCTCTTGCATTCATTTGAGTGCTCCATTTGGTAATCTAGGAACCTTAGATATATCTGTAACATTAAAAAAAAGAAAAACACTGCTTTAATGTTCTACTTGTATTTCTATTAAGCCAGCTTTTTAATCCAAAGAAATATGTTATTGATGTTCTCAGGCTAACAGAGAATGCTTTTTAAAGATTAGATCAAAAGTTTAAAGACAAGTCATATACAAGAAGGGTATTCTATGGTAAACGCAGCTATATACTGAAGTTGTAATGGCTTATTCCAACCAATTTTCAAGAAGCATTTTTCTAACAATAAGAATGTAAAACACTGAAATGAGAAGGAACAAAGATTTCTTTTACTTCAGATTGCCTGAGAAAAAATTGCTTAAAAAAAAATCTCTTGCTCTCTTTTCTTGTACATCAGCAAGATGGGATGATTTCACCTTGAATGTGAGGAAATTTGGTCTTTTTTTTCTTCCCTCTTTCCCTGGACCAATGAGTTTAAAAAATGACCTGAAGAAGTAGATGCAAACTTATCATAGATGCAAACTTTCCCTGGAGTAGGCTAGTCCACTTCAAACTCCAATGGTACTGGTAGGGAGGGTATTAGAAGTCTAATTTCACTCTTGATGAATTACTTTCCTACCCATTATTGTTATAATTACTTTCCTACCCATTATTGTAAAGGGAACATTCTGACTCTCACATTCTCATGTCATATATAATTCCAATGGGAAAAAAATGAATGCTATTAATTTCCTTTTAATTGACAACTATGGTATAACTTAAGTTTCAGAAGTACATCACTGAAAATCAACATTTCTATGCTATATTAAATTTGCCACGAAAAATTTTGTCCAGCATGAAGTGTACCCTGTTATCCTACCCTTCTGGTACACCACTGAGTGACTTATAGTCCAAACGTTTAGTTTTGTTTTATTTGCCTTGCTCATGGCCGACCGGGCCAACCCAGGTTCGATTCCTCTGTTCCCCTCAGAGTGCCCGGCAAGCTACTGAGAGTATCTTGCCTGCATGGCAAAGCCTGGCAAGCTATCCATAATGTATACGATATGCCAAGCACAGTAACCACAAGCCTCAAAATGGAGACGTTACTGGGCCTGCTCGAGCAAATCGATGAACAACGGGAGGACAGTGCTACAGTGCTACTGTTTTCTCTATATACTCATACAAATAATATGTTTGTCTTTCTTCATCTCACCTACTTCACTCAGGGATGGTATTAATAAAGAAACAAAAGACCTCAGAAGACCCCAAGACTGTAGTAACGAGGGCCAGGAGAACAGCCCATGGTTTGAAACTTGACACAAGTGTGTGCAAGTGTGTGTGTGAGGGAGGTTAGTTAAGATAGAAAAGGGACTACAACATTGGTAGTTGGAAATTATTATTCTGGACAAGAACTGAGTGCCGAAAGTAGGTAAAAGGATCTTACCTTTTAGTAGCACCTGGATTATAACCATAATGCCCAATAGAAGAGAGAGGGGCGAGGGAGGAAGGGAGGGAGGGAGAGAGAGAGAAAGATGGAGGGCAGGGGTGGAAGGAAGGAAACTGAGGACACTGGTGGTGAGAAACGTACATTGGTGAAGAGAAGGTTGTTGAAACACTGTAATAAAAACTAATCATGAACTTTATAACTGTGTACTTCACAGTGACTTAATAATAAAAAAATAAATAAAATAGATAGGTTTTAAAGACCTCAAAAAAAATAATGACATTTCCAGAAAGCAACTATTAAGACAGAAGACCCACTAATAAAAATAGTTCGAAACTCTGCTTTCATATCCTTATCTTGTATACATTTGTATATAATGGAGCAATAGCACAGCAGGTAGGGCATTTGCTTTTGTACTCAGCCGACCCGGATTTGATTTCTTCATCCCTCTTGGAGAGCCTGACAAGCTACCAAGAGTATCCCGCTCACACACAGTGCCTAGCAAGCTTCCCGTGGCATATTTGATATGTCAAAAACAGTAACAACAAGTCTCACAATGGAGACGTTACTGATGCCCGCCTGAGCAAACCGATGAACAATGGGAGGACAGTGCTACAGTGCTACCAATTGTAGAAATAAATTACTTGTTATTATTCTCCTTTCTATCCACTTAAAAAAAACATAATCTTGGGAATTTTATGGATGATCAAAAGCAATTCAGTACCATGAAGTGTCTACTTATGAGGCATGAGACAGTGCCCTGAGCAGCCTCATTGACCCTTGTTTCTGGACGGCAGGGCCAATGAGGCTGCTGAAATGTGAAACTCATTCAGAACACCACAGTTAAGGATGTGTAGGCAAGGAGTCAGCCATGGAACTCCAAAGCACACAGAATGTGAACACCAGTCACTAACAAGCACTACAACCGGAAAGCCTGTGAACACCATAACTGAATATGTCCTGTGGTGAGCATGAGTGATCACATAAAGAATTGTGTGATCCTTGACAAGCACCACAACTAAAAGTGTGCAAATTATCTGGTCATTGCAAAAAGGGAAGGTAAAAAATGAGTTTTAAAAATGTTAATTATGGGGGCTGGAGCGACAGCACAGTGGGCAGGGTGTTTGCCTTGCACACGGCTGATCAGGGTTGAAGTCCCAGCATCCATATGGTCCCCTGAGCACTGCCAGGAGTAATTCCTGAGTGCAGAGCCAGGAGTAACCCCTGTGCATCGCCGGGTGTGACCCCCCCAAAAAAATGCTGAATAACAGAGCTGTTAACTATTTTTGCATTCCTATTATGTACATTATGATGATTTCATTGAGGCATATATTAAGATATTTACTTGCTGGGTTAAGGACATGATCATTTCCATGTTTACCAGAGCATGTCAAGCAGCTTCCCCAAAGCAGAAGCCTGCCCTTATAATATTAGTTGTTTTACTGTTTAACCTTTGCTGATATTGGTGTCAAGACACTAACTAGGTCATGTCAAGTATGCATCTAAAATTGATAAATGGTGTACAAGTAATGATGCTGAATTATAAGTAGTATAATAATAATAATAATTTCATCACATCCCCCAAATTCATTCAAACTGATTGTTTGCAATCAAAACTACCTCCAATCTTGATCATGGCAAGCAGCATTGCCTCTTGCTGTCTAACAAGTTTCACATTTTCCAGAACTCTAAATAATCCAGTACATTTGAGCCTGATTCTTTCATATACCATGAGGCAATTTATTGTTCCATTATTACATTAATCAATAATTTGTCCTTTACAAGACTAAAAATTTCTACTGTGCTGTAGAAATTTTTTTAACTGATGGATTTCCAGCATTTATGTTTAGGGTTATAGTTGCTAGAAAAATGACATATATATATATGTATATATATTTACTTTTTGGGTCACACCTGGCAATGCATAGAGGTTACTCCTGGCTCTGTACGCACTCAGGAATTACTCCCGGTGGTGCTCAGGGGAACATATGGGATGCTGGGAATCGAACGTGGGTTCGTTGCGTGCAAGGCAAATGCCCTACCCGCTGTGCTATTGCTCCAGCCCCACATGACATATTTTTAAAACATAATTTTCTTCTGATTTCTTTTGGTATTTACCATTCAGGAGTTTAGTGATTCACGTGGTAAGTCATTTATCTTTTATTTTTATCTAATTTTTTTCACTTTTACAGTTTTCCAAAGTGAAAATATAGATTTTATTATGTTTCTGTTTTATTTTACTAAGATCATTTTTTAAAATTAAAATCTATGTCGGCATAAATTTACATTCAGAATGTTAACAGATTTTTCAGTTTCTTTACATAGTTCACAGCTATCTTTATTTTTTTAATTACAGGTTTTACAATGAAAGTATAGTAAAGAAAGTAATTGTAGTTTTGTGTTTTTCTTTCTTGAAGAAGAATCAGTTTAAATCTTTTGTATTGATTTATTTACAGTCCCAGGGATTGAAACTGGGGTGGGGTGGGGGTTTAATACAAAAGAAGCATGTTCTCTATCACTAAATCAACATTCTCATCATGTTGTTCTGGACTTAAAAAGGATTCTGGCAATTAACATGGAAATGGTTAACCCCAGTTGGTGGTGTTAATAGTGTGACCAAAACAGAATCAAAGAAAAATTTTTTTAAGGTACTGTGATTTACACAGTTACTTATAGCAGAGTTTCAGAAATACAATGCTCCAATCCCTTCACCAGTGTCCAGAAGTTATAATTTTGCTGAAGTCCAATTCATACATTTTTTTCATGAATCTTCCCTTCATGATTTATTTAAGAAAATTCTCTCTGCTTTAAAAAAAAAAGAATATACAATTAGCCTAGAAGTATATGTAAAGGGCTGGAGTGATAGTACAGTGGGTAGAGACTTGCATACATCCAATCCAGGTTTGATCCCTGACATTCCATATGGTCCCCTAGGCATCACTAGGAGCAAACAGAGGCAGGAGTAAACCTGAGAACACTAAGAAAGGCACAAAAAACATGTGCACAAAAGTATATGAAAAAATGCTTTTGCATCACACCATTAGGGAACCACAAATCAAAAGAACAATGAGATGTCTCACACCAGCTATCTGCCACACATCAGAAAGAACAAAAACAATCAGTGTTGGTGCAGGTGTACAGGAAAAGGGACCCTCATTCATAGCTGGTGTTCAAGAATGTCAACCTGTTTGATTCTTTTGGAAACAATAGACACTTCTCAAAAAATAAGTAATTGATGCTCCATTGATCCAGTAATTCCACTTCTTGGCATCTACTCCAAAGGAACCAAAAAGCTCTGTTTAGAAAAGACATTTGTACTCATATGTTAATTGCTGCACTATTCACAACAGTCAAAATTGGAAACAGCTCAAGTGTCCAAGAACAGATGACTGGATAAACTACAGTCAGTATATACAATGGAACACTACTCAGCTATAAGAAAAGATGAAATCATGCAATTTGTTGCTATAGATGGATCTGGAAAGTATAACGCTGAGTGAAGTTAGTCATGAGAGAGACAAAGAATGATCTCTCTTATATGTATAAAGAAACATTAAATCTCTCATACTATAAAGTAACATAGTAAGGAAACAACAAATACCCAAAGGCATCCGAAAATGAAAAGTGGTTTTCAGAGGAAGGATATCACAGCGAGGTGGGGGAGGGGAAGAGAATGGTGGTGTAAGAATGGACATTGGAAAAATAGTGGAGGAAAGTTGACACTGGCGGATGGTGCAGTGTTAGAATGCTTTATCTGTGAACTCTTGCCAGTCATGATCACTACTTCAAATCACAGTGCCTAATATAAAACTTAAAAACTAAAAAATAAAAGAAACAAAAAAAAAATAAAAGAAACCTTGTTTCTTTTCTTTTCCTTCTTTTTGGGTCACACCCAGCAATGCTCAGGGGTTACTCCTGGCTCTGCACTCAGGAATTACCCCTGGCAGTGCTCAGGGGACCATATGGGATGCTGGGAATCGAACCCGGGTCGGCTGTGTGCAAGGCAAACACTCTACCCGCTGTGCTATTGCTCCAGCCCCCAGAAACCTTGTTTCTAAACCACAGTCATAGATTTTCATTTAAACTATATTAATTAATTTTTTTTATAATTTTATATTTGTCTGAAGACTTTTGAGTAAAATTTTGTACAAGGTGTAGCTTTTAGTAAAGAGTCTTCCTCACCTTGCATATGGAAGGCAGCTATATTCACTGTACCATTAATGCTCACCTTGCATATGGGGATGGCCACAAGCAACATAGCTTGAAAACTCTCCTTTCTCTACTAAATTGCTTTGATGTATCTGTGACAAATCACTAATCACATTTAAATGAAATTATTTCGGGGTAGAGTGTCTGTCCTTCTATCAGTAACTGTCTTGATTAAAGCCATAAAATCTGGTAATCTCTCAAATTTTGAACTTTATGTTCTTCAATAATATCCAAAAATACAACTGATTTTGCAAAACTGCATTTTCAATATAATTGACCTAAATGTTTATCTTTAGGGCCACACATGGCAGCACTCAGGGACAACTTATGGCTCAGTGCCAGAGATAGAACCTGGGCTTCATGCATTTGAAGCATGAGCTTCAGTCAGCTATCTTTTTGGCCTGTAAAATTAACTTTTAAATTAAGATATAAATAACATTAGTTTAAGTGTACAACATGATTTAAATACATATTAGAAAATAATCACTATAAACCTCGTCCATCACCATAAGCTTTACTGAGGTCAGAGAGATAGTACAAGAGTTAATGCACTTGCCTTGCAGGCGAGCAAGCCTGATTTATTTCCTGGCACTGCATATGGTCCCCCAAGCACTTCTGAGTGCAGAGCCAGGTATAGCCCCACAGCATTGCTGGGTGTGGCCTCAAGTCCTGAAACAAATAAACTAAAAACTTCTTGTGATGTAAAACTTAAGGATATATCTTACCAAGTTCCAAATATATGGCAAATGACAATTTGTCGAATATAAAACTTGTCACTTGGCAGTTACCATTTGAGGGTTTACTTTGTAATGAAAGTTTGTACCTTTTGATTCCCATTCACTCATTTTTTCTATCATCCAACCCTTTCTTCTGACAATCACCAATCTGTTCTCTAAATCTATGAGCTCTTTGATCCAATTGTTATTTAATTGGTCAGTTTGTTGGTCAGTTTCCAAATGCTGGAGCTTTTTCCAACTTTCTTTTCATGACTAATTTCTACCTTGATGGCACTGTAGTCTGAAAAGATACATGATGTGATTTCTATTATTGTAACTTAATGAATGCTTGAATTTTTTTTTTTCCTTTTTTGGGTCACACCTGGCGAAGCACAGGGTTTACTCCTGGCTCTGCACTCAGGAATTACCCCTGGTGGTGCTCAGGGGACCACATGCAATGCTGGGAATCGAACCCGGGTTGAGCACGTGCAAGGCAAACGCCCTACCTGCTGCGCTATTGCTCCAGCCCCCGAAAGCTTGAATTTTATGCCAATATGTTGTCTATCCTAAGAATGGCCCATGTGCATTGTTGAAGAACATATACTGAGCTATGTGGGGTGGAGAATTCTGTACATATCTTATTCCCAGCTCTTTCAATTCCTCATTTAGTGCTCACTTCTTTAGTAATGTTCTATCTGATATATATTATATATAATGTTATGTATATTATATATGCTATATATAATGTTCTATCAAACAGATATATATATCTGTCTGACAGATATATATGTCATACATAGAACATTATGTCTGACTTGTAAAAGACAAAAGTGGGGTGTTAAAGACTATTATTATGTTGAAGTCCATGTATCTTCTTGGTGTAACTAGTGATTATTTCATGCACTTTTCATTTGGTACATATGTTGATTAAAAAAAAAAGTTCTCTTGATTCACTGATCACTTAGTATGCGATGTCCATTCCTTATCTTCTCTAGTATGAAAGCTATTTGGTCTGACAGAAATATGGACATACCTTATTTCTTGCATATGGTTATCCAATTCTTCCAACACCAGTTGCTGAAAAGGATGTCTTTATTCCATTTCATACTATTAGCTCCTTTGTCGAAAATTAACTGACCATATACATGGGGACTTATTCTTGAATATTCAATTCTGATTCATTAGTCAGAGAGTCTTTAATCATACTGTTTTAACTTTTATCATACTGTTTTAACCATACTGTTTTATTCAAGTACCATAGTGTTTTAATTTATATTATAGATACAAATGAGGTAGTATTTTTCTTATTTTTCAGTAAAGTCTGGCTATGCAGGGTCTTTTATGATTCCATACAAATTTTATAATTAACTGTTCGAAGTCCTTTAAGAATGTTGTCTGAATTTGGATAGGGATTGCACTGACTCTATATAGTAGTTTAGCTAAAGATGGTCATTCTGACAATATTTAATCTCCCTATCCATGAGCTTGGAATATTTTTCTATTTCCTAAGGTCTTCAATTTCTTTCTTTTGTGTTTTCAAGTTTTTGTGGTATAGGTTTTTCACGTCTTTTGATTAAAGTCAGACTGGAGCGATAGCACAGCGGGTAAAGCGTTTGTTTTGCATGAGGCCGACCTGGTCGACCAGAGTTCGATTCCTCTGCCCCTCTCTGAGAGCCCAGCAATCTACTGAGAATATCTAGCCCGAAAGGCAAAGCCTGGCAAGCTACCCGGGAAGTATTCAATATGTGAAACACAGTAACAACAAGTTTTATAATGTTACTGGGCCCACTCGAGCAAACTGATGAACAACAGGACAGTGACAGTGACAGTTAATTAAAGTCAACTCCGCCAGCTGCCCCCCACGAGCGGCTCTCTGGCACGGCCACGGCCCCGGAGGCACAAGGACTTAGCACAGAGAACCAACCGCTTGGAGCAGAAAAGCAAATGGACTTGTGTTGATCCGCGCCACCAAGCCTGCCCGGAGGGGGAAGGGCGTTGACCAGCCCGCCCGCTCCTCTCTGGAAAGAAAGATGGCGGCCGCACGGGAGCCTTGTGGAAAGCGGGTTTGAGCCGGGCTCGGGGGAGCGGCGGGGACCTCATGGGAAGGGGGGCTTTGTGGGCCGTCCCCCACGCCCCACCGAGGTCGCCAGCTGCCCCCCACGAGCGGCTCTCCGGCACGGCCACGGCCCCGGAGGCACAAGGACTTAGCACAGAGAACCAGCCGCTTGGAGCAGAAAAGCAAATGGACTTGTGTTGATCCGCGCCACCAAGCCTGCCCGGAGGGGGAAGGGCGTTGACCAGCCCGCCCGCTCCTCTCTGGAAAGAAAGATGGCGGCCGCACGGGAGCCTTGTGGAAAGCAGGTTTGAGCCGGGCTCGGGGGGGGGGGGGGGGGGGGAGCGGCGGGGACCTCATGGGAAGGGGGGCTTTGTGGGCCGTCCCCCACGCCCCACCGAGGTCGCCAGCTGCCCCCCACGAGCGGCTCTCCGGCACGGCCACAACTCCAGGGCACAGAAATCAATCTCTTAACTAGCTAACTTTTAATAGAAATTCTTCCAGGGTCAATAAGTAAAATAGCAGAAATTCAAAACCGCGCGGCCGCGATAGCGGCCACGCGACATCATTTTATTCTTAAACCAAGTTGTAGAAAGCAAATCATTTCACAACGCTGTTTCAGCATGTCTGATTGGGGGGGGGGGGGGGGTCGTAAACTCTAAACAATAATTGTGCATCTTCTATCGAAATAATCTATCTAGTCAAAGTAGATAGAGTATTAACTAGAACTCATCTGCCTCACAAGAATTGGGAGGGGTGGGAGGTGGGGGTCTATTGGGGTTCGGGGTTAAAAATGAGTATTGGTAAAGGGAAATGTGTTCGGTATCTACATGACTGAGACCTAAACCCGAAAGCTCTGTAACTTTTCCCACAGTGATTCAATAAATAAATAAATTATAAAAAAAAATAAATAAATAAAGTCAACTCAAAGTGGATCAAAAACCTTGAGATTAGACCTGAATCTATAAAGTACACCAAGGAAAATATAGGCAGAATGCTCTAAGGCCCAGACCACAAAGGAGTCTTCAATCTTACAATGCCATTGGCAAAAGCTACCAAATGAAAACTAAACAAATGGGACAACATCAAACGTGAAAGCTTCTGCATGGTAAAAGAAACAAGGACTAACACTAAATAGCTGTGTGGGAGAAAATATTTGCATGCAACACATCAGATAAAGAGTTTATATCCAAGATCTATAAAGTACTCACAAAGACCAACAATAACAGCAACAACAAAAATCTACAAGTTCCACTAAAAATTAGGGAGAGGAAATGAACAGACATTTCCATGAGGATGACCAACAGACACGTGAAAAAAATGCTCATTATTTATTATTATGAAAATCCAAATCAAGATGACAATGTGATATCATTTTACACCAGACAGAATGGTACAAATAAAAAATACTAAAAAATCAATCTCTGTTGGCAAGGATGTGGTGAAAATAGAACTGCTGGTGGAACTGTTGTCAACCCCTATGGAAAACAGTATGAAGGGTAATCAGTAAACTCAGAATTAAGCTCCCATATGACATAGCAATTCCACTTTTTGGTATCTATATCCAGGACAGAAAAACATTCACTCAGAAGAATATATGAACACCATTAATCATTGCAGCACTTAGTACAATGGATGAGATGGAATCAACCTAGATGCTCAATGACAGATAAGTGGATCATGATAAACATGGGATTATATAATTTATATATGGTATTTAGAATAACTGGATGAGGGGATGCAATGTTTTAAATGGAGGATGCCCAGATCATCCTTGGCCCCAAAGTATAGGGAAAAGAAGGAAAGAAAGAGTGGAGAGAAGGAGGAGATACGACACAGCTGTAAGGAATGAGGAAATCATGCCATTTGCTGCAATATGGATGGAACTGGAGACATCATGTTAAATGAAGCCAGAGAAGAAGGATAAACACAGGATTATGTAACTTATATGTGGCATTTAGAATAAATGGATGAGGGGATGCAATGTTTTAAATGAAAGATGCCCAAATCAACCTTGGCTCCAAAATATAGGGAGAAGGAAAGAAAGTACAGAGGGAAGGAGGAGAAGAGACAGATGAGGAGCAATAGATATCAATTGATGAGAAGACAGATGAGGTCAGGGGATCAAGGTACAAAGGTGGTGTTAAGGAATGACAGAGCCAAAAAGCCAAACCACAGAGTCAACAACATTGAAATCAAGAGATTCAAACTTTAACAACAGAAACTAGAAAGGTAATTGTCAAAAAGGTGTCAGTCTGAGAACTTTGGGTTCAATGGGATTGGAATGGAGGTCCTCTGCCCGTATCCCCCTGTCTCCAGCAACTCAACAGTCATACCCATAAGCCACTTCTGGCTGACCATCATCAGCCACCATCAAAATCTCATGTCCTTCTTCAGCCGCACACACAGCTCAGATAGAGAAGGGAGCACCAAATAAAGGGTGTTGGGAGGTTCCTCTCAGGATGGGAAATGCGTGAAGAGAGTAGCCTATAGACCGAACAAGATTGCCACTCAATGTCTCTTTTGCAAACCACAACATTCAAAAGGAGAGAGATAACAAAAGGGAATGCCCTGCCACAGAGGTAGGGTGGGATGGGGGGATGAGGGGGTGGGAGGGATACTGGGAGACTGGTGGTGGTGGAGAATGGGTACTGGTGGAGGGATGGGTACTCGATCATTGTATAACTGAAACCCAAGCACAAAAATTTGTAAGTCTACAACTGTACCTCATGGTGTTTCACTAATAAAAATTTAAGGAAAAAAAAGAAAAATCTCATGTCCTTCTCTACTGGAAAGAAGCATAACATGACACTTGCCACAACTATGCCACGGGACCCCGTGCCAGTCTGTTTCACTCAGGGAGTCCCAGAGGGGGGTAGGTGAGATCCCTCCGTGCCCCAAGGGACCCAACCCCAGCAGCCAAAAATCTCCAGAACACAACTGCTGCCATGCTCACGGACACCCTCCACATGCTCAGACTGAGACTCACCCACGAGTAAACCCATTCCTGAACACTTCACAGGACACACCTTACCCATACTCCAAGAATACCACACGACATTTGATAGGGTTCAAAGTAGGAGGCAACCAATGTTAGAGGAAAATATTTTTTTACAGATACATACATACATATATACATATATATACATATATACACACACACATATATATATATATATATATATATATATATATATAAAGCACACAAGGCTCAACCTTTAACATGTTAGTGATCTCTTACAGAAGGGCTTAATGGCTCCTGGGTGAAATACAACAATCTTCACACTCTTTGCTCTAAGGATGCTTTTTTTGGGTAGCATTTTCAGTGTTTTCTCTTTTTTTTAATATATATAACAATACAAAATGTATTATTTTGGTTCTGCTTTGGGGCAGGGATTGGGGATCGGGACATTCGGGATATGGTGGTGGGAAGGTGTAATGGTAGTGGGATTGGTGTTTTAATATTAAATGTAATAAAAAATAAATGGGCTGGAGCGATAGCACAGCAGTAGGGCATTTGCCTTGCGCGCAGCCAGCCTGGCCGAGCTGGGTTGGATTCCTCCACCCCTCTCGGAGAGCCCGGCAAGCTACCAAGAGTATCTAGCCCGCATGGCAAAGCCTGGCAAGCTACCCGTGATGTATTAGATATGCCAAACGCAGTAACAACAAGTTTCACAATGGAGACGTTACTGGGCCTGCTCAAGCAAATCGATGAACAACGGGAGGACAGTGCAGGACAGTGACTATAAAATAAAATTTTTTTTAAAAAATGAGGGTGTCAGTGGTGGTGAGGCATGTATGGGAGCAAACATGGAATATGGGTGGAAGGACACTGGCGGAAGGAACTGATGCTAAAATAATATATGTCTAAAACTCAACTACTGATAACTGTGTAAATCAGTGTTTCAATTAAAAAAAATTACATGAATTTCTGTTAAAGATTGAGAAAATGTGGACAATAAAATATTTCTCAAATTTTTGTAAATCTTGGGGCCAGAGCAATTGGACAGTTGCCTCACATGTAGCCAACCCAGATTTGATCCCCAGCATCCTATATGGTTCCTGAGCACTGCCAGGAGTTGTTCCTGAGTACATAGCCCAAGTAAACCCTGGGTATTGCTGGATGTGTCTCCAAAATAAACAAAAGTTTTGTCAATCTACTACCAGTTTTAATTAAATTACAAATATAAAGTTTGTAGAAAAAAGAAATATGGACATGTCTGCTCTTTTTAGTTTACCATTTGCCTATATTTTCAACTTTTTTATGTTTATCATGAAAGTTCAAGTGGGTCTCTTGTAAGCAGCAGAGGGCTGGACTTTGTTTTCTGATCTATCCAGCTCTTTGAAGTCCTGGGGAGTTTAGTCCATTGGCATTTAGATACGTACCCACTGATAGGAATTTTCATTGTTCTTGGGGATTTTGCCATTTGGCTTTAGTATTTCTTTCTTCTTTGGGAGGTCGTGTGAGGCAGACACACCAGCTGTGCTCAGGCTTACTCCTGGCTCTGTACTCAGGAATCACTCCTAGCAGAACTGTGTGGTGTCTGGGAACTCAGGTTGACTGTATGCCAGGCCAGTACCCTATTCATTCTATTATTGCTCTAGTCCATTCCTTGAAGGGCTGGTTTTGATGTAACAAATGTTTTCAGTCATTTGAGAACATTTTTATCCCTCCCTCGTATCTGAGAGAATACCTTGCAGGATAGAGATTTCTAGGCTACAGGTTCTTTTATTCAGTACTTTAAATAAACAATTCTATTCCTTTCTTCCTTGGGGAATTTAAGAGAAATATGATGTGAATTTTATCTCCCTTGTACTTGAAGCTTTGCTTCTCTCCTTACTTAATTCAAGCAGTATATCTCTCTTTGGTTCTTGCGACTATGATTACCGTGTGTCTTGATGTCCTGTTTGTCTTTTGTTTGGCACTCTGATTCTCCTGGATCACTGCACCAGTCTCTCTTGAATGCCTGGGGTTGTTCACAGCTATTATGGCTTTTATGAGCCATTCCTCTCCTTCTTCTTTCCTTCTGGAATTCCTGTGATCCCAGGGTACTTTTTTTTAAAAAAGCATTTCTTTATTGATGATGTCAAATGTCCATTATCCCACTACTGTATTCTTTTGCTTTATCATTTTTTCCAACGCCCTTTCATTTTTATGAATCAGTGTGTCTTCCCATGTACTGATTTAATCTTTCAGTTTCTGCAGATCAGTGAACATGAAGAGGAAGTTTCTGATGTATCTGAAGATAATTCCTGATATCCCATCAACTGCTGTAGCCAAATTCTTTTATTTTTATAGACATTACATAATATTTGGTACTACATGGGAGTTAAGGGTAGAATACCAAGCTCTAGGGGATCTGAATAGATATCTGGCATTACTCTTCACAGTATCAGGCTTATGCCCTTGAGACAACTGATTTCTGGCAGCCATGGATGCCTTGTAAGGTTCTTAAATGCTTGCAAGATTGAATAAAATAGGACTAATCTCATCACCACTGAATAGTCCCAGGTAAGTCTGGTTTCAGGCAAATCAGGTCCCAGGCTGAGATCTCTGGCCTTTTCCTGGAATGGGAGCAGACCAAGACCCCACACTACCAAGAGGCCCCTCTCCTCACTCACACCTGACATTCTCCACGACTAATCTCAAAGAGACAACAGGCTGCTGAATTGTTCCAGTTCCACAGTCCTGGAGCCCACGACTGTGCACCACCTAATTTCACAGCACTGAGAGCCCAGTGTGAGCACAGCAAATTAGATAGGAAAGTTGCACAGAAGTCCACTAAGCACAGTAACACTGGGAAATTATTGTGTGAGTGAAGAAGAAAGCAACTCAACTGATACCAAACAGCTTGGTAAATTCCCAAAATGATGTTAGTAATACCATTGTGAGATATAGATCATAACAAGCAATATAAAGTAAATTCTTTTGTGCCTTCATAGGGGGAAGGCTTGGGGGGGTGGGAAACTGGGGATGTTGGTGGAGGAAGGTCACACTGGTGGGGGATTGGTGTTGGAACACCGAATGCCTGAAACAACTTTGTAAGTCACAGTGTTTAGTAAATTACTTTTTTTTTTCTTTTTGGGTCACACCCAGCGATGCAAGGGGTTACTCCTGGCAGTGCTCAGGAGACCATATGGGAATTAAACCCGGGCAGGTTGCATGCGAGGCAACGCCCAGCCCTACCCGCTGTGCTATCTCTCCAGCCCCTAGTAAAATACTTTTTTAAAGACTGAATAGATGCCCATGTCTCTGATTTGTGTGTACCTGTACAACAAGAGGTGATTTCTGGCAAAAGTGCTGTGCCATAACACCAAGGTCTAGTAAGCCTGGTCTCTGACACAGGGTTTACAATTCTGGTGCCTCACAGTTGATGGATCATCTTTGTCCACCTGACTTAGGCAGTGACTGGAGGCTGCATTCGTATGTACCGGTACAACAGCTGCTTATCGAGCTAATCTTTGTAGCTAAGGGGATATCATTGCATTTACCATAGTCTGAAGATGGCTGCACTGAATTACAACCTCCTGGGCAGGGCTCACCTCTGGGGGTCTGCTCTGGAATTCGTGCTCCCAATTTTTTCTTATGAATTGTTGCTCCCAGAAACTGCTCCCAGTTATCACCTGACAAGTGCTTTGCTCTGTGCTGGGTACTGCCAGTTCCTAATTTCTTTTTTTTGGCATGATGGATACAGACCTAATATTGAAACTTTTGAATACTTTGTGCTCGGTATCCTCCAACATAGGTTAGAGATTAAGTTTGGCTGCCCATACTAGGGAAGCTTCCTGTGGTTCTGAGATGGCTGGAGTTACAAGTTTGTCAGATTGTAGACAACAGCTCAAACCTGAAGATGTGGCTTGACAGAGAGGAGCCCAGAGCATATTCCTGCAAAGTGATGCTCATCTCAAGCATGGTGACAAACAGTCCAGGCCAAGGGACCACATGACCCTTGTTGAATTTTAATTTTCATTCTGAGTTTTCAATTTTGCACCTCACTCAGTGCTGTTAAGGAGGTTTTCCTAATTCTGGGCCCATATGTAGATGGGGGACTGGACTGGGACTACTGAAGGGGGGTGATTATATACATGCCAAGCTCCTTAGCCCCTGGATAATTTCAGTGACCCTCTTTGTTGGGTTAACAAGTCCTGAGACTCATGACTGCTGAGTTTCAGTACTGAATTCTGGGAAAACTCTAAGTGCTCAGCACCTCACCTGGAATCTGTGGGGTGGGGGCTGGAGTGATAATCTCAGGCAGTGAGCCTGCTAGTGGAGCAGTCACCAAGTCTGTTTTTTGAATTAGCAAGTGTTGGTTGCTAAAATATTGGTTTCCTTTTTGCACTACACTCGAAGGTGCTCAGTCAAATTCCTGACTCCATGCTGAGGGATCATTCCTGGCAGTGCTCAAGGGACCATATGGGATTACAGGGATCGAACCTAGGTCGGCTATATGCTAAGCAAGTCCCTTACTCGCTGTACTATTATTGCCCTAGCCCCAGAGTTGGCATAAAATTTATGTTCTATAAGTCCCTTGGCATCAATGCCTTCCCCATTTTAGGCTGGAATTTGCTGTCTAGCACTGACTTGCAGGTTTGCTGGTGAATCTTTTGTCTTTCAGTCTGTGCTTCTTCCCTCCTCCCACAGAGGGAAAAATATTTCTCAGTTCTGTAGTTGTTTGCACTTTTTTGTTCCACAGGGTTGAATAGACTTCCCAGAGGTGATACTTTCTCCAGTGAATTTAATTAGTGAGAACCTTCTCTTGGTGTCTTTGTGTTGATGCCACCAGAGCCCTCACGACACTGTTCTTTTATGTCCCTCGTAGTCCTGTCCTCCCATCCCAGTTTTGCTTGTAAGATTACTGGCAGGGCTGAGAGGGCTCCTGCCAACCAACACAAAGAATGCAGAAAACCTGAATTAACAAAAGTCCATGTTAGACCTCATTGAGAAAATCTATAACCAACATCGCTGAGTGATACTGCAAAACAGATGCAGCCAATTTCAGAGCTAAAGGAGTGCATGGGGATGGAGAAGGTAGGTGGGTCAAGCAGAAATTTCTAAAATTCTTCATAAGTTTGCACTGAGAAAAGGAACAGACGAGTCAACAGTCTAACAGTACCTTGCAACCCCTCTCTGAACCCTTTAGAAAAGGAAGCAACCAGGGGGGCAAATTCCTCCATTGTACATTGAGGACAGAGCAACAATTGCTCTTACCATGCCCGAAGTAAAATGGACAAAACCACACTGACTTACTGTATGAGATGCATCAGAAGAACACTTATAGTAGAGAATAAAAGAGCTCTCAGCAGACCTATGCCTATCTTTTTTTTTTTTTTTTTGGCTTTTTGGGTCACACCCAGCAATGCTCAGGGGTTACTCCTGGTTCTGCACTCAGGAATCACTCCTGGCAGTGCTCAGGGACCAATATGGGATGCAGGGGATCGAACCTGGATCAACTGTGTGCTAGGCAAACACCCTCCCCTATTGCTCCGGTCCCCTGTGTCTGTCTTTTGTACTTACATTTGGTGGGAGCTCAGGTGTTGTTAAATTTAGGATGGATCACAGGACAATTCCCAGGTCAGATTGAGTTTGTTAAAACAGACTGCCAGGTGCAGGCTAAGGAAAATACCTCGCTGATGCCAGGGCTGCCCAGGATAACAGGGACTACCACTCGCAAGTCATTTTTAGGCAAACAATTTAGAACATTGTGACCACAATTCCCAGAACATTTCAGCAGCTTGAGGTCATTTTCAACTAGAAATCACCAGTGGGCATCCAGATATACACAATTTCAAAACCACAGGTATGGATTCAATTTGGAGCATAAATTTAGGCTCAGAATTCTATTACATATGGCTAAATTCAACCTCACCAGTGGAAGACAGAAGCCCAGAGAAATCGCACCCAAACACCAGAACTTTCTAAAATGCTTGAAGAAAGAAGGCTTCCAAGAAGTAATTTTATCAATACTCAATGTACTGAAGAAAATGGTGAAATAAATCATCAGTAAGTTTAGAGAAAGGCTTTAAGAAAGTGTGGAAAAAACACCTCCAAGCAGAAATAAACAAGGTAATAGTACAGTCGTGGGGAAAAAAATTGCAGTAACAGTCTCAGCACCAAACTGGAAGAAGCTGAAATTCGAATCACTGACTTCAAGGACAAGGTAGAGAACATCATCCAGAAAGAAGAACACTACATGGTAAAGAACATCCCTTATTCCTTTCATTTCAAAAATAAAATTAACCAATAACTTTTTAAATGACCCTAAGTGATATAAAAGATATGTTGAAAGACATGTAGATTAAAATTATGAGAAAAAAAATCACATTATAGGAACTCCAGAATAAAAGGAAAGAGTGGGAGGGGAAGAAATGTTGGTGGAAGAAAGAATAACCAGGAACTTCCACAGTCTGAGTGGGAATACATGCACCTTCTCTTCCACAGACTGAGGGGGGATACATCCAGGAAGCAAAAAGGTGTCTAAATAAAATTAATCCAAACAGACAAAAACAAAGTGTCCCAAAAAGAGATCCTTAAAACATATCCTTAAAAGCAGAAGAGAAGCAAATACCTACAAATAAACAACATTCATAGGAATCAACAAATTTCTCAAATAAAATTCCCCCAAAAAGGAATGGTATTAACTATTAAAATTCTAGATGAAAAGAATCTCCAACCAAGTGTCCTTTATCTCACCATTCAGATTTGTAGGGATGATAAAAACATATTTTAAAAAGCAGCAAAGTCATTCATTACTTCTGAACTACCTCTACAAGGAATATTAAATGGTTTATAAAAGGCAAGGAAACCTTACTCGTATGGAGAAACAAACATTAAAAACAAAATAGCAGAATAAAAAGACAGACCTGCAGATCAATGGGATAGAATTGAATATCCTGACACATAGAGAAAGAAGGGTCTGAGAGAGCACTGTAGTTAGGTAGTTAGGTGGCATGCCTGCCTTACTATGTGCTGGATCGGAGATGGATGTCTCTGGCTCCACTTGCTCCCCTGAGCGCTTGAGGGTTTAACATAGAAGCCTATGATATCTGTTGGGTAATTCCTGGCACTACAGGGCCCAAGCAGCACTATATTCTCATGCCTTTTGATCCGCTGCTTAGAGTAGCTGGTGCGGCCTGGACCTTTTGAGCACTGCTTGCCTGCCACCCCTCACCACCATCACCACCAAAAAAATTTATTATTTGCTTCTTGGTGATTGCTATTCTAATAGTTATAAAGTGACTGATGGTGGTTTTGATTTGCATTTCTCTAATGATTAGTGAGTGATGTTGAGCACCGCTGTATGTACCTGATGACCATTTATATGTTTTCTCAGTAGAAGCTTAATTCATCTCAAAAATATTTTAGGGGGACTGGAGCGATAGCACAACAGGTAGGGCGTTTGCCTTGCACACAGCTGACCAAGGTTCGATCTCAAGCATCCCATATGGTTCCCAAAGCACCACCAGGAGTAATTCCTGAGTGCAGAGCCAGGAGTATCTACTGTGCATCGCTGGGTGTGACCCAAAAAGAAAAAAAAATTTTAAGGGGCTATTAGGCTGTGTGAATTCTTTATATATATTATATATATATATATATATATACATATATAGGGCATCAGTTCCTTATTATATGATTTGAAAATATTATGTATCAATTATTTAATTGGCTTTTAAAATATATTTTAATGGGTCCCTTCACTGTGCAGATGCTTTTTAGTTTTAATACAGTGCCTCTTGTTTGCATTTTATTTTATTGTCTTTATTTCTGGTGTCAAATATAAAAATACTATCATGATGATCTATGTCAAAGAATTTGTTGACTTTATGTGCAAGACAAGTACTCCCCCCCCTTTATTTTTCTGGCTCCTCAACATTTATTTAACATTGTAATAAAAGTCTAAGTCACAATAAGCAGGCAAGAAAAAGAAATTAAGGGCACTCATCAGACTATATATGGTGCCAGGATTGAACTGCATTGGCAATGTGCAAGGCAAGCGCCCTACCTGCTGTACTATCTCCTCTAGCTTAGGACTCAAAAAAGGAGAAGACATATACATTAAAAACTATAACTCATTGCCAAAATAAACAGAAGAGGAATACAGAAATTTAAATATATTTCGTGTTCTTGATTGGAAGATTAACACTGTTAAACTGATCATCCTACCCCAAATTCAATGCAATCTTTGAAAATTCAATCAATGAAAATTCCTGTGGCATTCTTCAGGAATACAAAACAAATACTTACAAAATTTGTAAGGAGACATAGAACTTTCTGAATGATCAAAACAGTTTTGAGAAAAAAAAAGAGGTAGGAGGCATAGCATTCACCGACTTTAATTCATACTATAAAGTGATAATGACCAGTAAGTGTAGTATTAAAAGAAAGCCGGGACTCTCATACTAATGGAATGGAATTGAGTCCAGAGGTAAACCCTCAGATATATGAATGGTTGTTTTACATCGAAGGCCCAGGGCCATGAAGTTGAGCAATGAGAGTCTCAAGAAATTGTGTGGGGAAACTGGATATACAAGTGCAAAAATTTCAAATTGGATCTTTATCTCACAACAAAGTTAATTCAAAATGAAATCAAAGACCTTGCTAATGGACTACATAAAATACAGGAAACACTAGTAGAAATCCCCAGGATATTGACCTTCAAGGCATTGCCAATGATTCAATGCCACTGGCAAAGAAAACAAAAACAAAGCAAATCAAATGGGACCATATAAAACTAAAAAGATTCCATACTGTGAAAAAATTTATAGCTAAAATAAAGACACCCTACTAAATGGGAGAAAATATTTACACACCTTTACACACCATGCAGCTGAAAAACTGATAATATCCAAGATACATATCCAACAAACAAATATCCAACAAACAACAATAACAACAACAAAAGTACCAAAAACTGGAGGTTCGCAAAACAAAAGCTTGCTCAAAAAAAAAATAATGATAATAATAAATGTTAAGCGTCATGCATCTGACAAAGCATTCATTATCAACTGATCAGGGAAATGACATCAAAGAGAAAATGAGATATCAGTTCACACTGGTGACAAAGGCATACATAAAACTGCCTGCAAGCAAACAGTGCTGAAGTGGGTATGAGGTTAAAAAAAGGAACCCTCACCACTGGGACTGCCTCTACTTCAGCTTCTATGAAAAACAGTATGGTGACTTCTCCAAAAATTAAAAAATAGAACTACAATATGACCCAGCAATTCCAGTTCCTGACATTTATCCCCGAAACACTTAAATATTAACTCAAAACAGTGATATGCTATGTTCTTGTGGAACTTGGAACACAATCAGGTATAGAAAATACTGAAACAACAGTACAGCAGGTAGGGCTTTTGCTTTGCAGGCCATCAATCTGGGTTTGATCCCCCACATCCCATATGCTCTCCTGCATCCCATACGTTCCCCTGAGTGATCCTTGAACACAGAGCCAGGCAAAAGCCCTGAGCACTGCTGGGTGTGCCCCCCCCCCCCAAACAAAAACCAAACAGAAAAAGAAACAGTCTGGGACTGGAGAGAGAGTACTGCAGGTAAGGTGGCTTGCACGCGGCTGACCCAGATTTGGGACCACAGAGCACTTACATATGGTCCATGGAGCCCAGCAAGGAGAGATTCCTGAGCTGAGAGCAGTAAGCCCTGAGCACAGGTGGGTATGGCCAGACATCAAAGGGTTGGAGAAGGAGTTCTACATTCAGCTCTAACTTGAATGGAATTAGTGGGTGTCATGAAGTAAGTCACAGGGAGACAAATGCTAGATCATCTCACTAATATGTAGTATACAGAGATAGGCAAGTCATGGACGTTGAAGAATAAAAATAAGTCCTTGGATTCTGAAAATAAAACGAGGTGCCCAAGTTAAAGGGGGAGAAGAGCAGGTGGCAGGGAAGCACGCTGGCAGAGAACACTAATGCTACTAGAAAAAATAAAATTTTTAGTTATATATAAAATATATTAAAAAACATTTCTCTAAGAAAAAAGAGCAACCCCCTTCCCCCAGAGTTGTTTGATCTACACAAAACAAGATTTCTCTATTTTTGTGGAACATGCCATGGAATGTTTAAAGACTTCATTAAAAATCTGGAGATTGCTTTTGGTAATATGCATGTTTTAACATTTTCCCTAGCTTTGTGTTTTTTGGGGGCTACACCCAATGTTGCTCAGGGATGTGAGGGTTCAGGGACCATGTGGGATATTGCCGGGGAACCAATTCGTGTTGGCTGTGTACAAGCTCCTTAGTCATTATACTTTCTCTCTGGCCCACCCTCCTGTTTTTATTGAGCACCAGTGGTGCTCAGGGTTCACTCCTGGTGGTACTTGGGTAATCTTATGCAGTGCCAGGGGTTGAACTGGGGTCAGCCACGTGCAAGGCAAGCACCATATCACCCTTTGTGCTATCTCTCCAGTCCCAATATAAATTTTTCTAATTGATTAGCATGGGGAAATGTCTTAAATCTCATTTTTCTATTTTTGCTATATAGATCTTTTGCTTCTTTAAAATTATTCTATTTTATTAACCTTAAAATGGTAAATGGCGTTGCTTTCCTTAATTTTTTAATAATTTGTGTATAAACAATTTTTATATTTTTATTTCACAGCCATAACCTTACTGAAATGTTTACATTCTAAAAGCTTTTTGATGGAATTAAGGTTTTCTGTATATTTCATCTGCAAATAGGTATACTTCTTTCTTTCCAATTTGGGTGTCTGATACTTCTTTTTCTTACCTAACTGCTCTGTCTAGGACTTCTAATAGATTGTTAAATAGAAGTTATGAAAGTCATCTTGCTTGTGATCTTAGAAAGGTATAGCTTTCAGTTTTCACCATTTCAGTTCTGTGTTTGTCATAAGGTCTATATTTACATTGGGATATGTTCTGTCTATAAGTTTGTCTTAAAATGGATGTTGAATTTTGCTGCTTTTTATCTATATTTATTGATATCATATAATTTTTTTATCCGGTTTGTAACACTGTTTCCCAAAGTGAGTGATACTGCACCCCGGGGGCTGCAAAAATCTAGGGGGTGGTAGATCTTAGGTACAAGAGTATTTTGTTCACTATTAAAAAAATTTTTAATAAAAAAAAAAAGATTTCCTAGGGGCTGGAGTGATAGCACAGTGGGTAGGGCATTTGCCTTGCAAGCGGCCAACATGGCTGACCTGAGTTCGATTCCTCCACCCTCTCAGAGAGCCTGGCAAGCTACCGAGAGTATCTCGCCCGCATGGCAAAGCCTGGCAAGCTACCCGTGATGTATTCCATATGCCAAACACAGTAACAACAAGTTTCACATTGGAGACGTTACTGGGCCCGCTCTAGCAAATCGATGAACAACGGGAGGACAGTGACAGTGACAGTGACAGGGGCTGGAGCGACAGCACCGCGGTAGGGAGTTTGCCTTGCATGCAGCTGGCCTGACTGACCTTGGGTTCGTTTCCTCCGCCCCTCTCGGAGAGCCGGGCAAGCGACCTAGAGTACCAAGGGTATTTTGCCCACATGGCAAAGCCTGGCAAGCTACCTGTGATGTATTCATATGCCAAACACAGTAACAACAAGTCTCACAATGGAGACATTACTGGGCTCACTCAAGCAAATCGATGAACAACGGAAGGACAGTACAGTGCTAAGGTTTCCTAAAGAAGCACCAAGTAATCTAAATTTCTGAAAAATGGTGGTAGGATAATTAAGTTTGGGAACCTCTGTTCTGTGCATTGTGGATGAATCATACTTGCAATTTCTGAAAGTTTCACTCACTGTGTCATATGATCTTTTTAAATGTTTTGTTGATTTGATTTGCTAACGTTTTGTTGCAAATTTTTATATCTATATTCCTTGGAGATACTGGCTTGTAACTTTTTCTTGTTCTGATTTTTGGCGTCTGGAAAAATTCTTGTCTTATAAAATGAATCTGAGTGTTCCATCTTAGATTTTGAGGAAAAAATTAAGACTGGTTTTCGGTTTTCTTTGAATGTTTGGTAGAATTCACCATTCAAGATCTCTGGTCTTTTGTCATTTTTTCAGCTATAAATTTAATATCCTTACTAGTAATAAGTGTTCAGAATTTATGATCCAATTTTAGTGGGCTATATGTCTCTAAGAAGTTGCCCATTTCTTATAGGATGTCTGTTTTGTTGGCACATACCCTTTGTAATTTTTTGAGTTCCACTATAGTGTCTTCAATTTCATTTCTGATTTGAGTCCTTTTTTTTTTTGGATAAGTTAGTCAATTTCATCTTTCAAAGTAACCATCACTTAGTTTCATTGATCTTTTCTATTGTCCTTTCAATGTTTTTGTTTTTGCTATATTTGCTCTCATTATTTCCTTCTATTAATCTTGGGCTCTGTTCTTTCTCTAGTTCCTCCAAAAATGCATAGATTGAGATTGTGTTTCTGTAGGTATTTATTTTTTTTCTGTAGGTATTTATAGTTATGAAAACTTCTGCGGCATCCCATTAGTTTTGGCATGTTGCAACTAAACTTTCATTTGCTTCAAAATACTTTTTGGTTTCTCATTAGAATCACTGATTATAAAAGTAGCATTTTAAAATCTTCACATATTCGTGAATTTTTACACTAGCTGTTATTTTGGGGCCTCACCTGTTCTTTTCAGGGCTTACTCCTGACTCTGCACTCAGGGCTTCTTCATGGCAGGCTCAGTCAACCACACTGGACAATGCAAATCAAATCCAGGTCCGCTGCACGTGGTATTATACCTTATCTGCTGTACTCTGGCCCTGAACGTCTAGGTTTTTAAAACTGACCGATTTCTTGTTATCTACCACTGTGGCTGGAAAGGTGATTAATATGATTTCAATCTTTGTAAATTAAGACTTATTTTTGTTCTATCAATATATTTTCTGGAGAATGTTACAGGTAAGCTTGAGAAGAATGTAATTCTGTTGGCTCATGATGGAATTTTCTACATTTGTCTCATGCTCATAAATTCTAGCATGTCATTTAGGACAAATGTTGCTTTACTGATTTTCTGCCTGGATAATTTATCTATAGCTGAAAGTACAGTATTAAAGTCTCCTAATTTTTATTATCATAATTCATTTTCTTAGATCTGTTAATATTTACTTTATATACTTAATTGCTATTGTGTTAACAGTATAAGCATAAATTAAGTATGTTAATTTAGCATACTCAGGTTTTCAAATTTAATTTTGAAAATTCTTTACATATATGTATATGTATACATATAAAACCATATACATTAACATATGTGTTTTAGGAACCATCAATATAAATTTATTAAATACTTATTAGCAAAGATCTCAATACTCTTTACATTGTTTTATTTTGTAGATTTATCTCTTCCCCACCTTTGAGGGGCTCTCAAGCAGTGCATAGGGGATTCAGGGCCATTCCTAATAGAATTAATGTGGTCATGGTGGTTGTATGATTCAACATGTAGACCAACATTGTGAGGAACCATCGTGGCTCCATCTGATGGGGTGCAGTGCAGTGCTAGGCATATACTTCAGGTCTTTGAGCGACCTTTTATCTTTTTGCTTTTTGGGTCACACCTGGCGATGCACAGAGGTTACTCCTGGCTCATGCACTCAGAAATTACTCCTGGCAGTGCTCAGAGGACCATATGGGATGCTGGGAATTGAACCCGGGTCGGCCGTGTGCAAGGCAAACACCCTACCCGCTGTGCCATCACTCCAGGCCCCCGCTACCATTTTTTTTAAGTTAATTACTATTTCCCATGTTTTAAAAAATAAGGATTTTCTCATTAAATTATATTTTAATTTTT